>NC_056627.2:193054460-194484460 GCF_002870075.4 Lactuca sativa
AAATGAAACTTTTGTTTTAAAAATTCTCGTTGTTACAAGTTGGTATCAGAGCCTTGGTTTGAAGGATTCGGGTGCACCTTCGAGCGTAACTGAACTCAAACCGAGTATTTGAGGAAATCTTTCAAAAACAAAAGCATAAAATTTTTATAAAGGATTTTGTGATAACCAAGGATGAAGTAGTGTGTACGATCAGCCAGCGCCCGAACGGTAAAAATCCCCAAAATACCCTTACAATATGTGTTATGAGATATGATATGATATGATACGCATGCTAGAAGACTAGGTATTCATATTAGGACTAGAGTGGCCTGATTTGTGATGCCTTAGTCTAGGGAAATCTGCTGCTATGAGGTGCTTTGAGAGCGAGTAGGTAGCTAGTGCATGGCAAGAATAGAGTACTCAGGATTCGGGGTTTGGGGAGGAGGACTTGGGGTGAATGATGATGCGGTGTAGTTGGTAGTATTGGGCCCGTACTACTGAAGACACCGGGTCAGTGGGCAACCCAAGTAAGAATCCCTGGGTATCGGAGACTGAGTAGGGTTGCGTTATCGAGTGTGATTATGCTCAATAGAGTCTCTGATATTTCTATGTTGTATTTCAGAGGCATCATGGTTGGACCATGCCACAAACATAGTACGAGCAGTGTGAGTGACGATGAGATTCGTCAGATGATTCATGAGGAGGTGGCTGCAGCGATCCGGGCTGAGATTCCGAAGATGTTTGGGTCTATTAAGACCACTCTGATGGAGACATTTGATGAGCGGTACGCCGCGTTGACTGAGGCCGCAGCTGCTGCAGCTACCGCAGCTGTGGCCGCTGCCAGACCACAGGGAGGTGACTCGTTGCTGTTCCGGGAGTTCAGCAACACGAAGCCACCTGAGTTTGACGGGACGCAAGATCCGATCGCGGCGATGAGATGGATTGCTGATATCGAGGGATTCTTCTACACTTGTTCATGTCCGGAGCATCTGAGGGTACGGTTCGCCTTGAACCAGCTCCGCCTGGGAGCAAAGGATTGGTGGAAGTTCGTGACGGCGAACTTCACTCTGGCAGAGGTTTTAGCTGTGACATGGGAGAGGTTTACCACTATGTTCAGAGACGAGTACGTTCCCCCGGTGGAGAGGGGACGGTTGGTTCAGGAGTTCTTGACCCTCAAGCAGGGTAATGATTCTGTCACGGTGATCACGCGGAAGTTTCATGAGAGGGCGATGTTCTGCCCCGAGCAGGTGTCCACGGAGCAGGCTCGGATGAGCCGGTATTTGGGTGTGCTGAGGAGGGATATCCAGGAGTTCGTATCGAACTCGTCATACCAGACTTTTGCTGAGCTTCAGGCGAATGCCAGGAAGCGCGAGATCGAGTTGGAGACCCAGGCCAGGGAGGAGGCCAAGTCTCAACGGGTGGATCGGCGGCCGGCTCAGTCTCAGCCGGCAGCCAAGCGGACCAAGTCCGCCAATTCGAGGACAGGAGGTCAGAAGGGCCGCACTTGCGGAAAGTGCGACAAGGGTCACGAGGGGACATGTCGATCAGGTGCTTGCTACAAGCGTGGCAAGGAGGGGCATATTGTTAGGGATTTCCCCAAGGGGTTTATGGTTTGCTTTCATTGCAACCAGACCGGCCATCGGAAGGCCGAGTGCCCCCAGCTTCTCTAGGGATCTGCACCTGCTGCTAGGGCTACTGAGACTCAACCAGTGAAGGCCGAGGCCCCGAGGGCTCGTGGGAGAGCTTTCCAGTTGACTGCGGACGAGGTCCGCGCGGCGCCTGATGTCGTGGCTGGTATGTATTCTTTCGTGTATTTATTCTTCTTTTACGAGATGTTGTGCTTATTTCATGATATGCATAGGTACTTTTCTTGTGAATTCTGTACCTGCTTTAGTATTATTTGACTCGGGTGCGAGTCGGTCTTTCGTATCTCTGGCGTTTAGTCAGCACCTCGGTATTGATCGAGAAGTGATGAGTCGACCTCTGAGGGTTTCCATAGCTGATGAGAAAGTGATATATGCCGCAGACGTGATTCGAGGATGTGTGCTCGACATTTTTGGTGTCAAATTCCCTATAGACTTGGTTCCTATAGCGATGGGGGATGTCTGCGTTATCATGGGCATGGACTGGTTGAGTAAGTTTGGGGCAGTCATTGATTGCGAGAGACAGCTGGTGACGATTCGAGACCCTAGTGGGGGAGTGCTTACGGTGTATGGCGAGGGGACCCGGTGTGGGTCGGCGTTTTGTTCGGCTGCTAGGGCGAGGCAGAGTTTGCAGCAGGGCTGCAATGGATTCATAGCCTACGTGACGGATACTCGAGTGGCCGCAGGGAGGCCCAATTCAGTTGATGACGCTCCGGTTGTATGGAGTTTTCGGATGTGTTCCCCGAAGAGTTACCAGGTGTGCCTCCGGAAAGGCAAGTGGAGTTCCGTATCGATTTGGTTCCGGGAGCGGCGCCCATCGCCAAGGCGCCTTATCGTCTCGCTCCACCGGAAATGCAAGAGTTATCCTCGCAGCTTCAGGAGCTGTTGGGGAAGGGGTTTATTCGACCGAGTAACTCACCTTGGGGTGCGCCGATTTTGTTCGTCAAGAAAAAGGATGGTTCACACCGGATGTGTATCGATTACCGGGAGTTGAACAAGTTGACGGTTAAGAACCGGTATCCGTTACCTAGGATCGACGATCTGTTCGATCAGTTGCAGGGGGCATCTTGGTTCTCCAAGATAGACTTGAGGTCGGGTTATCATCAGATGAGGGTTCGGGATGAGGATATCCAGAAGATTGCATTCAGAACTCGTTATGGACATTACGAGTTTGTGGTGATGCCTTTTGGGCTCACCAATGCCCCAACTGCGTTCATGGATCTCATGAACAGGGTGTGCAGGCCGATGCTTGATCGGTCGGTGATCGTATTCATTGATGATATTCTGGTATATTCGAGGTCTAGGGAGCAGCATGAGGAGCATTTGAGGGAGATTCTTGGAGTTCTGAGATCGGAGAGGCTGTATGCCAAATTCTCCAAGTGTGATTTCTGATTATGAGACGTCCAGTTCCTAGGGCACCTCGTTAACCAGAAAGGGATTTTGGTCGATCCGGCCAAGATCGAGGCGGTGATGAGATGGGAAGTGCCGAGATCGCCCACAGAGATCAGGATCTTTCTAGGTTTGGCTGGATATTATCGTAGGTTTATCAAGGATTTCTCCAAGATCGCCGTGCCACTTACTAGGATGACCCGGAAGGGTGTTGCATTTTCGTGGGGACCGGAGCAGCAGTCCTCATTCGAGACCCTTCGTCAGAAATTGTGCGAGGCCCCAGTGTTGGCACTCCCGGAAAGGATGGAGGATTTTGTGGTGTACTGTGATGCATCTATATCGGGTTTAGGGGCGGTGCTTATGCAGAGGGGGCATGTGATAGCGTATGCTTCGAGGCAGTTGAAGCCTCATGAGTCGAGATATCCCACCCACGACCTGGAATTGGGGGCTGTGGTGTTTGCCCTCAAGATCTGGCGGTATTATCTTTATGGGGTTCAGTGTACCATCTACACGGACCACAAGAGTCTGAAGTACTTGATGGATCAGCCAAACCTGAATATGCGACAGAGGAGATGGTTGGATGTGGTGAAGGATTACGATTGTGAGATCCTGTACCACCCGGGTAAGGCTAATGTGGTAGCCGACGCGTTGAGCCGTAGGGCGGAAAGCGCCCCGATCCGAGATATCTGTATGAGGTTGACGGTGATGACACCGATTTTAGATACCATTCGAGGAGCTCAGGCTAAGGCTGCGAAACCAGAAAACCAGAAGAGGGAACGGGTTGTAGGTCAGGTATCAGGATTCGTTACGGATGGTCGAGGGCTTATGACTTTTCAGGGTCGGATTTGGGTACCGTTTGTGGGCGATACGCGTACTATTTTGATGGAGGAAGCGCATCGATCAAAATTCTCGATTCATCCCAGGGCTACGAAAATGTATTTGGACCTAAGGAAGGAGTATTGGTGGCCCTGTATGAAAAGGGATGTTGCGTGGTTTGTTGAGAGATGCCTGACTTGTCGGTAGGTTAAGGCCGAGCACCAGCGTCCGCACGGTAAATTGCAGCCGCTAGAGATTCCCGAATGGAAGTGGGAGCAAATTACCATGGATTTTATCACCAAATTGCCGTGGACTGCGAGGGGAGTCGACGCGATTTGGATGATCGTGGATAGATTGACGAAGAGCGCTCATTTTCTAGCCATCAGCGAGAGCTCTTCTGCGAAGAAGTTGGTGGAATTATACGTGAGGGAGGTGGTATCGCGGCATGGGGTTCCGATGTCGATTGTTTCAGATCGTGATGTGCGTTTTACTTCCAGGTTTTGGAAGAAGTTTCATGAGGAGTTGGGTACGAGACTGCATTTCAGTACCGCATACCACCCGCAGACAGACGGACAGAGCGAGCGGACGATTCAGACTCTTGAGGATATGCTCCGTGCATGTGTTTTGGATTTTGGAGGAGATGGGACACCTATCTGCCTTTAGCAGAGTTTTCGTACAACAACAACCATCATTCGAGCATTGGTATGCAACCCTTTGAGCTGTTGTATGGTCGGAGGTGTCGCACCCCCATCTGTTGGGGAGAAGTAGGGCAGAGGGTGATGGGTAGCATGGAGATTGTACTCCAGACGATCGAGCAGATTCAGCAGGTCAGGCAGAGGTTGTTGACTGCGCAGAGTCGCCAGAAGAGTTATGCGGATAGGCGGCGGTCCGAGCTCGAGTTTCAAGTCGGCGACTTTCTTCTCCTGAAGGTCTCTCCTTGGAAAGGAGTGATTCGATTCAGGAAGAGGGGCAAGTTGGGCCCCCGATATATTAGTCCTTTCCGTGTGATCGCGAGGGTAGGCCGGGTAGCCTATCATTTAGTGGGGGAGAGTTGTAACAGCCCGGATTTCCAGGTTTCTTTTATGCATATATTTTTGGTATTTTGTGAGGGGACTCGGCGAGTTGGAGCTCAAACTCGCCGAGTAGGATCGCGGTTCTGGACGCGGGTTCGCGCTTGGACTCGGCGAGTCCGCGCTGTTTAATGAAACCCTAATTTCTCGGGTTTGGGACCTATTTAAAGGGCCTCATGGCCGTCATTTGTGCTCACCAGTCCCTTGAGTGAAACCCTAGTGAGCTTGAGCGTTTGGAGTAAGTCAAGGAGCCATTATTGACCTTGGAGGTGTTATCTAGCAAGGGAAAGGAAGCAATAGCCAAGGGGAAACAAGAGGAGCCACTTCCTGAAGATTTGAGGTCCAGAACATCACATTTGAGGTACTATCTTCGAGCCATTCTCTATTATGTTGATGTTTATATTGATTTAGGGCATATTGAGCCCTTTTGTGGCTAGATCTAGTGCTTCATTGGTCCCTTAAGCGAATTAGGTTCTGGATCTGGACCCTTGGAGGTCCAGAGTGTCCCTTTGTCCAAGCTTTTTATGAATCCATGGGGGGCTTTGGATTGGGGTCTTTGTGCTTGAGGTCAAAGCACCATTTATAAGTCATGGGGTGTGTTATGAGCACCAAGACATGAACTTTACGTGATGAATGAGCTTAGGAGGGCCAGATCTATGAGTTGATGGAGCGGATCTGACCTCAGAAGCTAGATTGGGTTGATGCATGACATGGACTCACCGAGTCTGAAGAACAGACTCGGCGAGTAGCATGAAGATTGTCATTAACCACTCAGCGAGTGGTCCTGCCGAGTTATGGGTTAACTCAGTTCGTCAGGGAGAGTTAGAGAGGGTTGACAGGTGGACTGAGTCGAACTGGAACTCGCCGAGTTGTTCTTGAGACTCGGCGAGTTGAGTCGTGGTGGCCCCGCGATTCATGCCAGGTGGAACTCGTCGAGTCAAGGGAGTACTCGACGTGTCAGAGACGGAATCCTAGAGAGTTGGTGAAAACACTTAGACTCGCCGAGTCGCTCTAGTGCACTCGCCGAGTCCAGTAAAGTCGACCGTTGACCGTTGACCAGAGTTGACCAGTGTTGACTTGATAGGGGTAAAGTTTTAAGTGGCGGAAGTCTTTGTGTAATAAATGATATTTTTATGTTTAGGCGAGGTTGAGCCGTCATTCGGGTCCGGTGATAGCGAGGACACGAGATCTTAGACTTTCCACGAGGTGAGTCTTCTCACTATACAATACCTGGAAGGGTTTGACTGTGTGACCGGAAGGTCGGATATGGTATGAGATATATGTGTTATCCGTGATAAATTAATCGTTATATGTGCCATGTATGATATGTTTGATATGGGCCGAAAGGCATTATGTTATGGGCCGGAAGGCGAATATGTTATAGGCCGGAAGGCGTTGTAATGTGGACCGTAAGGTTGATGTGGGTAGGACCAGAAGGTTTACCTAGTCGGGACGGAAGTCCCCTGAGACACATGGACCAGAAGGTCAGGGCCTGGAAAAGCGTATGTGCGTAGGTTGTATTTTGGGGAACTCACTAAGCAATTATGCTTACAGTTGTTGTGATATGTGTTTCAGGTACCAACGAGGACCGTGGGAAGGCGCCGACGTGATCTGTACAGGCTGATGGAGGATTTATGATCTTGGGATTTATATGATTTGTATTATGATATGATACATTGGATCTTTATAACTTATTTTGGATGGAAATATGTTTTTAAGAAATGAAAATTCTGTTTTAAAAATTCTCGTTGTTACACTAGGGTTGTGTTTAATTTGGTTTTATTTGTTTTTATTTTTACTGATTTTGTAGGTTTTATTCTATTCTTTTGTTTTGTTGCAGATCCGGACTAACATGGCCTTTTGCTATTTTGGTGTTATTTTCACCTTGATAAGGATTTAACCGGAGTTCGCTCATTCTCAAAGTTTATATTTTTAGTGAGCTTTTAACTTAGGTATAGTACTTACAAAATTTATTTACTAAAATATTGTAGTTTAAAACATCTATACCAAAATAATGAAAATAACATGAGCCTATTTATTTCAATCAAAATAATAAGTAAAAATCAAGTGACTCTTGGATGTTTCCTTTCTCCTCCGGCGGACACACCATTTAGGGGGTGTTTGGATAGGAAAAAAAGATGGTGCCTATTGCTTATTGTTTATTCCCACTACAATAAGCTAAATTTAAGTGTTCGGGTAAAATCCTTAAAAATCAGCTTATTGTGTTAGAATAAGCTAAATAAACTAATTTTAATAAGCATATCTCCTTGCTTATTACTTATTACTTATTCCCACCATAAAGAAGCTAATATGCAATAATCTAATAAGCTAATCCAAACACCCCCTAAGATCAATCTTTTTTATTCCAATGAGGGTTAGTTCCTCACCATGAATCTTTGTCTCTACAAACTGCGAATTGACTATAAGCCACATATATCCCACACAACTCCACCCATTGGAAACCGGAGCATTGGGATACTACAATATCCCAAAAAAATTGTTATATATATATATATATATATATATATATATATATATATATATATATATATATCCTCTCTAATAAATGAAAATAATTTTGTCACATGTCATTCTCTCATGTGTTATGCCGCATGTCATTTTCTCATAATTTTGAGATATTTATTTTTCCATTTGTCATTTATTTCATTTTTCATTTTCAATATACTATTAATTTAATTTCTATACATTAAACATATCATAATGACTATATTAATTTCAAATTTCAAATTTTAAAGTTCAATTTCAATTTTAAATATATTTACAGTTTAAACATTTGTATTTAACATGTTGTTATAATTAACATGTTTAGTATACGGCTCTGACAACTAAACACATAATTTAAAATTATTTTTTTTACTTGTTTTTTTTAATTTTCTCATAATTTTTACTTATTTCAAATTTTCAAATTCAAATAAATTTTCCGTTTAATCCTGCGTATTTAACATTTTGTTTTAATCAACCTGTCTAGTATATGGGTTTCACAACTAGTATATATATATATATATATATATATATATATATATATATATATATATATATATATATATATATATAGACACACACACACACTAGTCGTTTCCCGCGCCAAGTGACGGATGCGAATAGATTTTTCAAAAATTTGTTTGTAGAGACAATACTACTTGGAACATATGGTATTGACTGAGACGAAACTCTCTCCGAAAATTTTATTAATCCACTATCCACAAAAACAAAAACAATTGCACAATAATCCATTCATTTTCAAAGTACAATGATATTTAAAGAATATGATTGGTAAACCAGCTTACCCTAGTTTATCATAAGCAGCCCAATACTCCTCAATACAACATGATAATAATAATTGACTACAAAGTATAAACATGAAAACATATTTAAATAAGAAAATGAAAATAAATCTATTAGAGTGAAGATCATAAATAATACAAAATCTAAGTATTATAGGTCCTATAAAGCCAAAAAAAAATGAAATCATGGTTGTCCCACATTGATTATCTATTATGGCTAAATAACAATTTCTAGGTTTGTTAGTGAAATATAATGGATAAATATAAAAAGTAGGTATAGTTAAAATGAACAAACATATAGAGCATAAACATTTTCTAAAAACCTTGATTTAGATTTTAGGAAGTAACTGAAATAGAATATAACTTTTATTTTTTGTTTAACGGTTTTAAAAAACTTTTAACCTCATATATAAATTGATAGTATGATTAGTATACTTAAGGAATCATTAGTACTAAGGCTTCCAATTCTTCTAGAGTTAAATACACATGTGATCCATCTCATTTCCCTATTAATCTTTGAAAAAGCACATACACAATTTCACTTCGAATTTTTTATACGAATGCCCTTAACATGTTATTCCCATCTGTTTGGTTTTGTCTTTTTACCTTCATTGTAAAATGTGAGGTTGGTAGGTAGTAGAGATCAACAAGTTGTCTATTTTTTCAACCAAGAAGTTGGCAGAGGTTCATTGAACATCAATCACAAACGCTAAGGATTCCATAGAAGCCAATTTTCAAAACGCTTTCACACTTGTCCGACTTTTCACCATTCACGTCAATTTGGGTAAAAAAAATTAACTATTTCACCATTCCAACAATTTCTTCGTTACCTGTTAGACCACACCCATAGTACTTCTCATCTTCATCCTTAAAACCGACCTTTTCCGGTCCATTGTTTTTCTATGCCCAGGGCGAGATAAAAAAAAAAAAGATTCCCCTATATTTGTTACAAATTTGTAGTAATTTTTCAAGACAACCTTTTAGCAATGTTAATGAAGGCAGAAAGTCTAATAGTCCTCCATCATATACTGTTATTGTCAAACTCCGAAAATTCTAATTCATTTCAATAACATCATTTCCACAAAGTATATCACCCATTTTTACCTCACAATCATGTTTTAAAAAAATAAAAAAAACTGGTTCATGCACTTAAACCTGCAATGAGCCTTCCCCTTGGCGTTAAAGCATAAAACCTTAGTCCTCGTACATGCCCTCTCATAGGAAAGAATAAAGATAGTGGTAATGGATAAGAATTCTACGTTTGATTTCTAAGAAACTAAGATAGAATCATAAAACAATTGTGCTTTTTTAGTTTAAAAGAAAGAAATCTAGAATTAGAAATTGATGAAAACTCGATACTCTTCTTCGCGTGCGCCCTTTTTTAACAAATCTGAATTGCATTTGCCGCTTCTTTTGGTGTTTCATCCTTTTCAATTTCCAGTCGGGTGACCTTGTCACTTACCAATTCCTTTAATGGTTGGATCGTATTTATGGATCAAGTTCTTGACCCATGTAACTGGTGAGTTATACCTATAATAAGACTTCGGATTTGGAAAAAATCGGATACCCTATAAGTTGCTGCCTTGGGTTGCGGCCTAGTTAGCCCAGTCCTTGGAGCATCCCTGAAAGTGATGAAAGTATGATGCTATTATAAGCAAGTTAATGATAGTATAATGTTAAATTCTTAAATTTATATGAGAAATTAAAATTAATATGAACAAATGCAAGAAGAATCTTGACACACTACACTAAGAAAAACCATCCTGTTTAGAAAGACAATGGTATAAGTGGATAACCTGTAAACTAAAATTGATACAACTGGTTGTTAAATGATTCAATTTTTCAGTATGGAATAAAAACATAAAATTCATTCAAACATACCTTTCATTCCATACTGATAAATCCAAGTAGGCATGTTGTAGTCTTCCTCATATTTAGTCCAAGTAATTACATCCCTTTTTTAGTAGTTGTGTGTCTGTATATACAAAATCAAGAAATTTTCAAAGGAAATATTCCATGAGTTTAAAACAACTATGTGACAGTCGACTCTTACCAGACCCTTGCATGAACTTGGTTGGGTTTTGTCACCACTGATTCAAAGATGACTTTGAGGTATGAATGGAAACTTTAGGCTAATGAATGGATACAAGATATCAAAAATAAGAGATGACTGACATTTGCATTTACATATTGTAGAGGCTTTTAGATACCAAACTGTCCTTTCATGTCCAATTAAGGGTAACCAAAATTAAGTTGTTCTATTTGGTCAACCAAATGTAAGAAAAACCTACTTAGATAAATAAAGAACTTGATGCACTAAGTATTTTTATAAGAATAACTAAAGAATGAATTTTATTTTTGTGGGGTTGCCTTAAAGGAACAATAACAATAACCAACATCATATATAGTTTATAGAAAATGTTGGGGTAAAAGCATGAAAACTTACAATGTTTCCTTCCATATGCAGTCCCAACAACTATCATCTCATTAGGCTTAGTTTGTTAATGCTTAGTATATACACAACATATAGTCCCAACAACTATCATCTCATTAGGCTTAGTTTGTTAATGCTTATTATATACACAACATATCCTCCACTTGACTTCTTATAGAAGAGGGTCTTAATTCTCATTATTTGCTATTCCAAATAAACATTACACGACAACATAATTATTAATACAAATCAAACAATAAAAAAGGAAGAATCATAGCCTCACCTATTGGTTCCTAGAAACCCCGCTTCAGAAGGTTCAATAATTCAACAATCCAGTCAAGAACAATCAAAAGCCACTCGTAGCTTGCTTCCACTTGATAAATATCTCCCTTCATGAAAAAACATCATTTGCAATTAGTTAAAGGTGATGTAATAAATGTCATTTACAATTAGTTAGAAGTAATACAATTTATCTGTACGGGAGTCCATGGGTTCATTTTTCCAAGTTTTGGATATGAAGCTATTACATAAGATCAAAAAAACAACATTTTCCTAAATTTCAAAATCTAACAGTTTGAATGCATGAACTGAGATTTTAACCTAGGAAACATAAAAATTTCAACTTGGAAATCAAAAGAACAAAAATAAATGGTAAATCACAATCAAATGAGATATTAGAAAAGAGGAATAAGAGGATTACGTTTCATGATAATGGAATTTTATCGAATAGAAATATTGGATTCTTGCTTGGGTTTTTGTTAATTTGGGGATCAACTTGTGTTATAATGTGATAGAATAAAAATAGAGTTTTAATAAAAATTACCTTGTAAGCATTCTTAAGAACCAATGATTGTGATTTCATTTTCAGGAAAATCAACCACTGATTTGCATACGGGCTTTAACCTCAAAGGCTTGCTTTTCTGATTTGGAGGTGAAGACGATTAGATGGTACATAGAAAAAAAAAAGATAATCAAATGAAAGAAAAAGGTGTTGTTGAAGAGAAGTAAGAATCATTCCATCATGTCGATGTCGATATAAAAGATTAATCTCCGCCTAGCCGATTAATCCCTTAACATCAGTCCACCGACTAGCTAATGTCAAACGATTTTTACAACCTTGTTATTAAGACATTCAATTTTTCCATTATGAATTGGTGTTATAGCAAATAGGATGTTAGAATGCTTTTGTTAAAGAAACCGGCTTAAATCAAATAGCTGATCTTTGGTAAAAAAAAAAAAAAAAAAAAAAAAGAGAGAGAGAGAGAGAGAGAGAGAGAGAGAGAGAGAGAGAGAGAGAGAGAGAGAGAGAGAGAGAGCATTGATCAAATGGTTAACAGGCAAGGAAGAAGTCCATACCAGCTTAAGCTTATGTAGATATACAATAGAAGATTACTCACATGAAAGAAAAAAAAAATGAACATTCCTGGTTAATTGTCACCAGGGTCTTTGTAAGCTTCAGTTTTAGGAGACAAAAACATGGAAGATTTGGTTTTGGGGAACAATGGCTTGCAACTAAACAGGTAAATATCTAACAAGTTAAGCAATTTCCAATTTCGTAGAAATGATTTCCTCATGTTCATGCCCAAGTATTTTGGTGAGTAATAGTATCATATTTTCTTTTTACCGTTTACATAAGCCTAACTATTCTACTTTTACTAAGTTGGTTAGGTGTCTAGTTATTCTACAAACAGGTAACTATTCTACTAGCCGCCAAAAACATCAAAAATAAATATAAGGCATTTAAACATATTAACCATTTCAAGTCACTATAAAAAAATGGTTTCCAATTACTTTTGCATCAAACCTAAAAAACATAGAAAAATTGTCGATAAGTAATATTTTACGAAATTTGAACATCGATGATACAAAAAATTGTAACTTCTTATACTACAAATATTACAACATATTTATATTGACTATTTAAATTAATATTAGATATTATATATTTTATAGAAAAACATCATTTTTGGTCTCTGTAAAGTTTACTCCCTAAGTTTTTATTGTTGTCCAAGTTCACACGATAATCATGCTTGTAATGCCCCAACCTGTTGCACCTCCAACAAACCAATTCTTTTTTTTCTTTTTGTTGGAGTTATTAAGGACATGTTCTTGCTTATGTTTGACATGTGCTTTATAGTTCGGGTTCTTAGCTTTGTTTTCAACCATATCAACAAAAGGCTATTTAGATTCAACTTTCCATTTGGTTTTATCAGATTTGTCAACTTCCTTCGTCCAAAGAGATTCTTCGATACGAATATGACTAGCAAGTTGAACCAATTATAGTTCCTTCTTTTCATGTTTTAGGTTATATTTGAAATCCTTCCAAGATGGTGGAAGTTAGTCGATTAAACCTGACATGACAACGGATTCATCCATATTCATGTTGTGCTATTTAAATTAACCAAAAATACCAAGGAGTTAATTTTATTGTTCAGTAACATACCTTGAATTGACAATCTTAAAGTTATTAAAATTACTAACCAGAAAGTTCTTTCTAGAAGCATCCTCAATGATGTATTTCAGTTCCAGGATGTCGCACAAATCCTTAGCGGGTAAAGCATCAACATGGATATCAAATAGAGCATCATACATACCATTCATGATGTGACCTTTACAGATGTAATCGCCGTTGTCCCACTTTTGCCTCTTCCTGGTTTCTTGAAGTGTCTCCTCAACACTTTCCTCCAGTTTAGGTGGTCTTGGAGTAGTCGGCACATATGTTTCCTTTAGAGTGGTCAACATGAAGTGCATCTTCATCTTCCAACGCTTGAAATAAATGTCTTCAAACTTCTCCAGTTTTGTGAACTTCGTGATCATCTCACGGATTGATTTTCTCGTCTCCAGAAATGTAAAATATCAGTTCGATGGTTAGACTTTAGGTAGGGGTTGTATTGGAGATCTGAATACCCCTTGGATCGTGTAAACACTTTTCGAACTGATATTTCTACCCTATGCTCCGGTTAGAAGAAACTCAGCCTACTTATACATGTAAATGTCTATTTATGTTATTTTACATTGCAATCTAGGTTATTAGCTACTTTTCTTTTTACCAAACACTATTAATTCATAAACTAACTTATCAACTAAAAGCAACTAGCTTTTTAACAACTCTACCAAATATGACCCTAGAATTGAAAACAAAATTGATTTTAGTGAAATTCATAGATTGTTGGTTGGATCAATTAGAAGAAATAGTATTATGTTATTTGGTTAAAAATAATTAGGGGATATCTTCCAAGTTATTTAATTACCTTATTACTAAAATGATTACTAATTCACATTATTGATCAAAATTAAATTTATAATAATTGTGTTCACATTTATATTAGAGATAATCACAAAATGGTTAAAATTTTATTATTTTTTACCAAATATGTCAATCTACCTTTCATTAGGTTTCCCCACAAAAGGCAATGTGTTTATTAGCTTATTTTCTGTTAAATAGTGACGTAATCTACCTACAAGGCAAAATAATAACATGCATGCAATGAGTAATCGATATTGATCATTGAGGATTCAAACACAATATAAATAAAGAGAACTTATACGCTTGAAAGATAGAGAGAAGTCTAGGGAAACATGAGGTCTTCTACAATGTATAACTTATTCATCTTTGCCATCTTAACTTACCCAATTGCTTCAACAGCCTTTTCATGTGCTTTTACTCCAAAATGGAATATTTCCGTTATTAGTGCTGTCCCTGATGATCTCGTTTTTCATATCAAATCAGGAGATGATGATCTTGGGAATCATACCATTCCATTCGTTGGAATTTACAGTTGGGGTTTTTGTGAAAAGGTTGGTGGTGGCACTCTTTTTTATGCTTACTTCTGGTGGGGTTCAAAATTTCAGAGCATAGATTTGTTTGACGGAGCTATTAAAAAAATCTGCTATTTAGGTGGGAGTACTCAACGTTGTTATTGGTTCGTAAAACCTGATGGATTTTATGTAAATCCATACCCAAGTGGAGGTGGGACGTTCATTAAAGGTTGGGGTTAAAAACATATGTAGGTCATGATTTTCTATTGTAGCTTGATATAATATTTGATTAAACTTGATTAATGACACTAGTATGCTATATACCTATTTATTTCTTTTGTCAGCACATCATGTTTAAAAGGGTTCTATGTTAGTTACAATTCAGCAAGTTCACAAGCTCTTTATAACGTTTGTTTGAATAGTTACACTACTAGAAAACAAATGGTTTTGCTACAGGAAAATAGCTACGGAAAATTTCCGTAGGAAATAACCTACACAATACCTACGGAATGAGAAACCCTAATTTGGTAACGAAATCGCTACAAAATAGCTACGGAATAGTTACAGGCGAAAATTCGTAGGTATTCCGTTAGTAATTAGCTACATAATTGCTACGGAATAATGACGGAACTAAATCCGTAAATATTCTGTAGTTAATTCACTACAGATTAGTTATGGACTATCGACGGAAGAGATTGACTACAGAATAGTTATGAAATAATTTTATATTATTATTATTATTATTATTATTATTATACAATATATTAAATTTCTCAGACATTAGCTACAGTATTCTGTAGTCTGTTTTGTCAAATTTAGTACTTCTACTATGATGTACTTGCTGTTGGGGTTTGCCATCTTTTTAGCTCCTTTCTTATGCATTTTGCGTTGGATATTTTTTTTCCTTTTTTTTTTTGGTTCACCTCTCCTCGCTGACGTCCTATTTCGTAGGATACGTGTCTTCTTCCTCGGATCTACTTTCCACGTGTTTCTTTTTTGCTTCTTTCGGATCTTCACCGACTTGCCTTCTGCTCTGTCGTTCTTTTCTTTCTCAGGTAATCTCTCTCCCTTTTTTTGTATTTTCTTTACATTGTGCTCTGTCTTTTACGCATGTCTTTTTTAATGGATATTCGGGCAAAGCGGCCAGCTATATGTTGTTCCTCCTCCTCTGCTCCTCGGTCGCGCAGGTCTAGACGTCTCGATTTCTTTTCTGCCCTTCCTCGATATGTTGATTCTGGTGATTGTAGCTGTGTTTGTGAATTCTGTGGTGCGTATTTTTGGTATCTTGAAAGGGTTGCAATGTTTTCGACACCTGCTCATCCGAGGTATAGTCATTGTTGTCAGGATGGAGGTGTTGTTCTTCCATATCCTCCTGCATTTGACCCCGATTTCGTTGCTCTTTATGAGAATGTAAGTTTTATGAAGGATATTAGGGCATATAATAGCATGTTTTCTATGACTTCTTTTGTTCTTCCTTTTTATCTCACCCTCTCTCCTCTGTTATTTTGTTTAGTGGAGAATCGAAGGGTTCCAGCTTTACCAATCGTTTGTAACAGTGTCGACCAGTGGCGGCATAGGCGCAGGCCAGGGAGTTTTAGTTATCCCAGCCACCTGACGACATCGAAAAACAAGGAAGCACCAACTTTTCCCATTGATCTGCAACCTTCCTGAGGTGAAAGGTACCAATCGGTCCAAACCTCACATGAAAGCTTACATTTTTTTTTGCCAAATACATGTTTACACTTTGAATCCCAACAATGTAATTCAGTTATACTCGATCTATAAAAGAAGGAGAAGCTGCGAATTTGGAGGTAGTGTGATCGATTTTGAGAAGGAAAAAGAGTGTGGCTTGTGCGAATTGGTGATCGAAATCAGAAGAGAGAGAAGAACCTGTTATCGTTTTGATCGATCTTTATGTTTGCTAACAAAAATCCAACTTCCTTGAATTTCACATACCAGGTTAATTTGCTTTTCATTTTCTTGGACCACTTCAACTCTTCTTCTTCTTTCACTTACAAATAAAATTTGTTGGATGTTGTGTTGTCCTTTCATATCGTTTCTAAACTTGATTTACATAAGAGAAAAAGACTAACATAGGATTGGTTTTGAAACAGGGGCAAATCACCAAATTACCCTTGATTACAATTTGTGGAGAAATCTTGATGCATAAATCCACAATGTGACTGGAATCCTACGCTTTGAACGCGAAAACAAAGCTGAAATGCAGTATTAAATATGGGTTTGTCCTTTTCTTCGTTGACTTATTTTTGTTTATGTTACTAAAGTTTAATGATTTTCTATTGAAATTTGTTTTGATACCACATACAGGCATATGGGGTAGCAAAACGGAATTAGGTTGCCTAGCTCAACATTATGATGCTATATACATGACTTCACCTTGATTTGGACCATGGTATTATGAAATTTCCGACTTCTTATATCATTATTTTTGGTTTTCTCATCAATAATATTGCCGACTTCTTTATAAAGATGGTTATGTTAATTTTAATTAAAAGTACTTCAGGTTCATTGCAGGTGTTCACTGCTGAATACTTTCTTATTTGCAAAATCTTGGATATAAGAAGCCATATATAAGCTTCATGGATAGCATAACAATGGGGTTTTGGATTGGTGTATCTGATCATACCCACTACAAAATCATAACACAGGTAAACTTAACATTTTAGCATTAAATATTTAAATCAAAACTCGAAATCATACATTTATGACTTTTTTTCTTTTCTACCAGACGGGTGTTCTTGCAATGCCAAAAAATGGAATTGGATTCTTCCCAAATTTGTGGTTTGCTTATATAGAAGCTAAGAGTCCAGCAGAGTCAAAATTTTAGTGTTAAATTTTTAAATCAAAACTCTAAATAATACATTTTTGACTTTTTTTTCTACCAAATGATTATTTTTGCAATGACAAAAAATGAAATAGGATTGCTTCTATATGTCAGGTTTGCTTATGTAGCAGCTAAGGGTTAAGGATCCAATAATAACTACAAAGTGAAAAGACATAACTACCCTTCTAATATCTATTTATGGTGGGTTCTTATCTTGGTTTGGCTAGTAATGAAGCTTTAAATTAAATAACACACAATCATATTATTCAGACATGTTATTAGCTTCATGTTATCAAAGGTATGACTAAAAAAAAATTAAAGGTATGCATCCAATTTATTAAATAATATACACTTTCTTTTGTCATTTGAATTTTGGTTTGAGCAAAGGCAGAAAACCGGATGAATGTAAGGGAAACCGGAGTTGCATATGGTTAGAGCAAAGCTGGAAAAACAAAAAAAAAAAAACATAAATCAGGAAAATCAATCGGTTGGCAAGTGATATCTTCAAATGACGCCGTTTTTCAGGACAATCAGATTTCGATTAAGGATTTCATGCATTGGTAAAAAGAAATTCTTATGCCCTTTCTAACTTTCTCACATTTGGATATAACCTTATAGATCAAAAGTCCCACAGTCCTATGCTTTTTGCTTAATTGTTTTTCAGTACTTTTTTTCCAACTTCTTTAGTTTGGAAGTTTCAAAATTAATTGTGATTCCTGAAAGGCTGCTCCTTTTTCATTCATCTTTGCCACAAGTTTTGACAAGATTCATTTTTCTCCTTTTTTGACTTTATCCGGTCACAAATATGATTTATTTTCCATGGTTACATCTGATTTTTTTAGTTTAAATCTTTTTTTTTTCCTGTAATTATAGTAAAAATTTTGTGCTATTACCGAATGTTTTTGCAAATTTTGAATCTTTAAATAATTGCCATTGACAGTCCGTTTAGAACTTGAATTATGTTTCTCGAGTCATTCAATTTGCAAGTGGATTTGGAGGAAAAGCTTCCAATTTGGAAAACATTTAAGATTTGATTGTATTTTTTTTTTAAATTTGGGGTTATTAATCATATCGCATAACTCTGATAATTTGTTTATGTTTCTTGCAGCATAAACAATGGTTCATTCACAGGTTAGTTTCACAATCACATATATGAAGCAATTGTTTCTTCATTTTCTTTCATATATATTAACTATATATTCTTTTTACTTGAATGGATTTGACCGGAATTGGAATTCAATTTCATTCTGAACAAGTGTTTGGTTTCAAGAAAGTACAGATAGATTTCAATTTCTAATTTGTAACTAACTAAAATATTTTTTGTTTCAAAGGTGTCCACTTTACTGGGTTGTATCCCATCCGTTGTTGGATAACCAAAAAGGGTTCAATCACATCCATCCAAGCTGTCAATTTCCCTACTGATGATGATTTCACCAATCTCACCCCTGCCATCACTTCAACTCACTTGGATGCCACTATTGTGCTATGCCGACGGGTAAAAGGGTATTTCGGTCATTTTTTCATTTGTTGTCTATTCAGCTTTATGACACTGATGGATTGAATTCTAAAAAATGACTATAGATATTTGACCTTAACATTCACTGAAATATTTGTTTGAAGTTATTGCACAATGAAATGTGCTTATTAAATCTTATTGAAAAGTCTAACAATTTTTTTTCATTGATAACAAATTTCTTATTATTTTGGAGGAAATGTTAAAGTTGACTACCTGTCAAGTGGTATTTGTTGCTTTTACAATTATGCATTGACAAGGAGAAATTTTAGTGAAAAAAAAATGAATCTTTTTCTTTTCTTTATATTTTGTTAATTGGAAATCATGGGGAGTTTGTAAAGTTGGGATGCATCGAGACTTCAACGGTAAACAACAAAGGTTAGATATGGGTGTTTGTATCAAATACCCTTTGACATTGTCACTTATATTTAACTTCCGCATTACTTTCATTATAATAGTATAACATCTTTTCTAAATCGAAACAAATATCCAAAAAACTTCGATCTTGTGACAGAAAAATATGACATGGTAAGACTATTAGATTTGCCAGAGACGACCAAAACCATATACGATGATCTTTGATATTAGCGGCGAATCCGACCCCCGCGAAGCGGGGTTTCCTATCTAGTTATTATTATTATTATTTGAGTCTTACAACTATTTTTTTTTATCCTTTTGTTTTACATATATAAAACACAAACATTTAAAAATAATAATATTTAGTATATCATGTATTTGTTTAATGATGTTAATTGTGGATTAAGAACAAACATAGATAACTTTTTGTTTATTATGTATATAGCTAAGAAACTTATGTAACTGCCATAATAACTTCCAACTTGTAACTTCTGTTAGCAATAACCGTTACTCCATTGAGGCAAGCTTACATCTTCAGCAATAAATATAGAGGGAACTTGTGTGCATGAAAAAAATAGAAAACTCTTCAGAAACATGAGATCTTCTACAATTCATAATTTTTTTGCCTTTATCATTTTAACATACCCAATTGCTTCAATAGCATTTTCATGTCCATTTACTATAAAATGGAATGTTAGCGTTATTAGTGCTCTCCGTGAAGATCTTGTTGTTCACATAAAATCAGGAGATGATGATCTTGGGAACCATACCATTCCATATGTAGGAAATTACTCCTGGTCTTTTTGTCAAAAGGTTGGTGGCCACACTCTTTTTTACGCTTACTTCTGGTGGTGTTCAAAATTTCAGAACTTAGATTTGTTTAACAAGCAATTTCTGACAAATTAATTTTAAATACGGATCCTGAACATTGTTACTGGTTTGTAAAACCTGAAGGGTTTTTTGTAAATAATATTCCAAGTGGAGGTGGGCAGTTCATTAAAGGATGGGACAAAAACAAATATATGTCATGTTTTTCTTATTGTAGCTTGATACAATATATGATAAAAAAAATTTATTGATGACATTAATATGTTATGTATGTGTTTATTTCTTCTGTCAGCACATCTGCAAATGTTTACAAGGACGCTTTATTAGTTACAATTAAGCAAGTTTACAAATAGTTTATAATAAATGTTTGAATAGTAAAACAAATTAGAGATGAAAGTGGGTCCAAACCCGAATCAATTGGAACGGACCCGGACCGAGAAGCCAATATTGAATTGTTTGAAGACTTGAAAACCGGACCGATAATGCGGAACCAGGTTCGGTTTCAGGTATCGGACCAGATATAATGGGTATGGAACCGATTGGCACCAGAAATAGGAAATTGGAATTCAGGCTGAAATGGATCCGAAAACTCGAAAAAATAAGATTGATTTTCTAGTCAGTTTTAACCTAACTAAGTCATTAAATGGTTCATTTCCTTAAATTATATATCTCTCTATACTAATAAAATGAGGCGAATGTCTGTGCGTTGTGCAGAAACATCTATATAGTTGAAATCTTTACAGATATATGTTTTTTTAAATATAACAATAACGTTGTTGTTAAATTTGATATAATAATTTGTATACTAAATTGATATAATTTATTGATTATTTTGAATTATATGATAATATATACATCTATTATAACTAGATAATCTCAACCGTTTGAATGACTTTTACCACGAGTTACTCATGAATAAAATTAAATATAATATATGGTTTAATGTTATTTATAGTTGTTATTGTTAAATAATTTTTTGAAATTTATTTGTTTAACGTTTTAATTTCTATCATTAGAATTATTTAAAACATCAAACATTGTTTTTTTGATTTTAAGGTTAACAATATTATCATTTATATAGAGTTATATTTAACTGTTATTATTGTAAGTTACTTTAAGCTACTTATTTGAAAACTTTTAATGATTATACAAATATCTTGAATATTTTAGTTAAATTGAAATTATAATTCAGATTTTGCATTTAGCAGTACAATTTATCATTTTTAACTATTCACAAAATATTCATTGGGTTGATTAAGTGGAACTGAAATTTATATTTAAGTTGACACTGTAATGTTATTATAAACTAACAATTTATGTATATTGTCCAAACTATTCAAAAGTTATACCTTTAAATTGATAATTGTTTACATACAACAACATTTTAATATAATAAATTAAGTATAATCTGTTAAAAATAAAAAGCATAACTTTATAAGTAGAAGTAAAGATGTTATTTTAATATTGAAATTTAGTTTATTTATGATTACACTTTAGGTTTGATATTTATTTAACCTTATTAACCAACTTATAATCATTATTAGAAAGACATTACAATTTATTAGTTTTAGCTATTTACAAAATATTATTTGGGTTATTTAAGTTAAACTAAAATTTATATTTAAGTTGATCCTGTAATGTTATATTTAAATTTATAATTTAAGTATTTTATACAAATTGTTCAAAAGTTGTAGGTTTAAAATGATAATGGTTTACACTCAACAATATATTAAAACTAATAAATTAAGTATAATATGTTAAAAGTGAAAAAGCATAACTTTATAAGTAGAAGTAACGATATTCTTTTAATATTGAAATTTAGTTTGTATATGATTACACTTTTGTTAAGGTACAAAGTCATGCTTGGATGTAGTGTTTTAGGCTTTTCTCTTTGTATGTGTAAATGGGTTGAGTCTTTCCTATAAATAGGATGTGAGTGACTCCCATTATGTAAGTGAACCATTTGGAGTGTTAGACTAGAGAGAGAAATTGTATACAAACCCATTTGTATAATCTTTCTAGATCTAATAAGAGCTTACAAAGATTTATTTACTCCTTGTGTTCTTGAATTTGTATGATGAATTACTAGATCTTTCGTAATTCCGCACATGCCATCATAATCAACACCACTACAATTGGTATCAGAGCGGGTGTTCTTGATTTGATCAAGAATTGATCCTTGATGGCTATTTTGATTTGGTTAGATGGGTTAACGATGCGACGTCTTCTCATCCATGGTTCGCATTTATGTTTCCCGTGTGAAGAATTTGTTTGACGTGCCAAGTATATTTTACTGGTTAGTGAATTGGGGAAGAAAACAGAAGTTTCGAAAAGAGTCCCTGCAGTTTCGTAATATTGGCAGTTTATACCCAACTTCGCATATGGGTAATATAAGCTGAGAAATTGTAGAATTTTCAGTTCTGGTCCCTACAGTTTGTGCGAATTTACGCTTTATGCCCGGTTTCGCAAATGGGCTAGAGTTTCGCATATTTGACTGGTTTAGCGTAACGGGTCCCTGCAAGTTTCAGAAAATGACAATTTCAACCCGGTTTTTGAAAAATCTTACAACTTTCACCCAAAAAGTCAAAAATTTTCATAAATTGGAAATTTTTTGTAGCTTTTTCGTGATTGTTTTTCCGTGCAAGATTTTTGGTGATTCATTTTTGGTACACATCAAGGGGAGCATCGTGAAGACTATTCCTCAGATGCTTCTCATCCTTAGTGGATTTTATAATCATTTTTTGATTATAAAAAGGGGGAGAATGATGGGTATTCGAAGCTTCTCGGGTTTGTCAAATATTCATTTGTGGATTTGAAGACCGGTGTTACTTCGAGGGGGAGTTTGGTCTTGATCGCGCTAGCTCGTTGGAGATTAAAGCCGGACATCCAATCCTAACTTTGATGGGGAGAATGTTAAGGTGCAAAGTCATGCTTGGATGTAGTGTTTTAGGCTTTCCTGTTTGTATGTGTGAATGGGTTGAGTCTTTCCTATAAATAGGAAGTGAGTGACTCCCATTATGTAAGTGAACCATTTGGAGTGTTAGACTAGAGGGAGAAATTGTATACAAACCCATTTGTATAGTCTTTCTAGATCTAATATGAGCTTACAAAGATTTATTTACTCCTTGTGTTCTTGAATTTGTATGATGAATTACTAGATCTTTCCTAATTCCGCACATGCCATCATAATCAACACCACTACAACTTTATGTTTGATATTTATTTAATCTTATTAACCAACTTATAACCATTATTAAGAAGAAATTGAAAACTCAAAGGAATTTCAAATGAATGTGGTGAAAGGAATAATGCATGGGAGTTTCAAATGAATGTGATGAAAGAAAAAATGCTAGCTTTATAAGATATATAGATAGATATAGATATAAATATAAATATATAGATAATAGTTTTTTTGTCATGTGTCATGTACCTTATTAAATATTTTAATTAATGTCATGTCACTTATTAATTTATTGATTCTCCATTTCAAATTTGAAATTTTAAATATCTCACTCTAATTACATTAAGTTAATAACATTAGAATGAAAAATAAAATAAAATTAATAAAGATTATAAGGTGATATAAATTCACAAATTTAATTAAATTAATGATTATAATTTTATATAAATCAAAAAATATCACTTTGCTAATAAATTAGTTAAAATAATTATTTAATAATTTTGAGTTTTTTCTACTATTGAAATATAATTAATTTTGTAACTTTGATTTTCACAAGTTATTAACTACTATTATTATATATGTGGGGAAACAGATTACTAGTTTTTTACATGATTTACATACTTATTATCATACTTCTTCTATTATGACAACCTCGTTCATAATGCAAATCACATATGTTTGTTCATAAGTGGCTTAAGATTTGCTACGTTTGACTTTGCTCAATGTTTTTTTCTTTTTGTCCTAAAATGCACCTCCCGAATTAAACATCATTGTATTGTTTTTTAGGAACAAAAATCTTTTCCTTTGACGGTTGCCAAAAGTATGGCTAAGACACTTTAATGTACATTTTATAAAAAAATATCTTGTGAACAAAACGAGGGGCGAAGTTATATATATATATATATATATATATATATATATATATATATATATATATATATATATATATATATATATATATATATATATATATATATATATATATATATATATATATATAGGTGGGTTCAATTGAGAAAATAAAAAAGGTTGAGAATGGGGGAATCATTTTCAGCCACTCATTTAATTTAAGCATAAAAGACACGGTGGCAAACTTGTAAATATCGTAATAACCTTCAATCTTAAATACGTAACTATAGAGAATTCGATAATTGTTCGTTCATCATCAAAAATTTTCCTCCAACCTTCAATGATCATCCAGATTTCTTCAACTAAACCGGAATTTCTTCACTGTTCAAGAAATTGAAATCGGAGTTCTGGACTCGCAGTCACAGTCGATATTGAGGGACTTAGTATCGGTAATCACAGGTTCCCAATCGGATTTTCGAAAAATCAAAATCAAATTGAGAAATCGATCAGAGATAGGATGTCGAAATTGGAAGTATATGATGATTTGGAATTGATAACTTGATGTTTTTTTAACATTTTTAAAATAGTTAACTTGTTTGCACTCCAACTGTTTGATGAAATGCATAAACTAAATTACCACGTTATATTCACATATGAATATGTTTTCTCACCTGAATCAGTATATGATTATTAAAAACACAAAACAAATATGCAAGTCTGTATGTTATTCATATGTGAATAACATATAAAAATTATGTATATTTGTCAAAATACCTTCAATATTCATAAGTAAATATACCTTGTAATATTCATATATGAATATACTGTGTAATATTCATAAGTAAATATATCATCTAATATTCACAAGTAAATATACTCTGTAATATTCACATGTGATATACCATGTAATACATGTAATATTCACATATGAAATATCATTTAATACTCATAACTAAATATATCATCTAATATTCATAAGTTAATATACTATGTTAATATTCACAAGTGAATTCATCGTCTAATATTAAAATATGAATATACTATGTTTATTATATGCTATATTCATATATGAATGATACTTAAATTGTAAAAAAAATCATATGTTTTATTCATAAGTGAATAACGAATGTACTGTAATAAAACCTGATACATTGTTATTCATTTATGAATAACGATAGCTGGAAATATAAAAAAAATAAATTTTTTATTTTATCTTAAAACTATATCAATATGGATGTCTATTTGTAGAGAATAAAAAATCATGAATGTTGATATATTTAAAATCATTTTTTGATAAAAATAGCTTATAAAAATTAAAAAAAAACTATGTTTTTGTATATAATAAGATAATGATTAGCATAGTTTAAGGAAATATGTTATGTTGGAAAACACATGTGCATTCGTTTCCCATTTCCGCCGGTATGTTGGAGGCTTTTGCGACAAAAATAAATGATTGACTGAGATGACTCCCCCATTCTCAACCTTTTTTTTTCATAATTGAACCCTCCCTATATATATATATATATATATATATATATATATATATATATATATATATATATATATATATATGCTAACATCATTACTGCATCAATGTTAAATTAACATATAACCTCATAAATTGGAGAGCTTGAACAAAAATGTTAAGTTAGAAAATAAAAAGAATGGGAGCATGCGAATCTGCATTTTATTTATTTTTGATAATTATTTATTTTTATAGATTTTGTTATTTAACTCTCATGATTGGTTAATAAATCCAGATGATTTGCAACATACATCCATAATATACAAACATTCAATAAATATTATCAGCACACATTGTTCAAATCCAAGGTCATTACTTAACAAAATGAGTTAGAATAAACTAATATTCTTCAAAATAACACAAAAACTCAATCATCGTAGTCTTCTTCAGTCCCCTCTGTGACAACCCGAAATTTATTCCGTCATTTTTAACCCTTCCTTCCGTTAATAAGTCTCACATTATTAAACTGTCCGTTAACCTTTTTGGACTGGTTAATTAATTTGGGACTTTTTAAATGACTTAGTAAGGGTTGAAACAAATTAGAAACACCCTTGTAAGTCCCCAAAATTAAGGATCCAATTTAGTAATCAATGAAGTTAATTGCTATTAGATTTAGATTGAGAAGAAGAAGAAATTGAATCAAGCATGCACACATTTATATCATATAAATGTCAGGTACATCTTGGGAAAACACACACATACGTCACTGACTTCAAGCAAAAAGTACAGACTGACACACCTCAGATGCTATAAATAGTACTCCTCCTACCAACACAAGAGTGTGCAGCTAAGCACATGTGTGCGGCCGCACACCCAGTGTGCGGCCGCACACACACATGTGTGGCAGCACACATTTCATGACTATAAACAAAACACTGCAAAATGACACAATTAACTATACAAAATGATGCCTAGCTCAAACCACAAATTATGTACTTTCAGTCTCCCCCTTGGTTTGAGACTAGCATAGTCTTGTCATCATTCCTTTGGCTCCTCAGCAGGCTTCTCAAACAGCCTCAGATCTGATCTCCCCATTGAATCCATCCACAAACTTCCATTTATGATTGTAGCTACCATTGTAGTGTATTCTTTAGCGGCAGCTTCCATTACTTCTTTTCTGTAGATTATCTGGTGACGAGCCAGAGTCCGGATGTCCCTTTCTCGAAAACGAAGAAGTTCTTTTGCATTGATCAGCCTCAAAACACGTTCTTGATCCTTGAATTTGACGGCAGTAGTTGCAGTTTCGTCATCGTATGCCCAAAATTCCATATTGTCAAGATATCCCTCCTGGAAATGCTGAGGGATTGGAATTTCTTTTTGCTTCTTTGTAGCAGGCCATAAGATAATCTTCATAGGTTTGCCTGTTTCTGGGTCGATAACATCCTTATCCTTTCGATAAAGAGCTTTGGCAGTCTTCATGCTGGGAAAATTTTCTTTGACCTGCCTATCAAGGAACCTCTTAAAGTTTGATGCACTTGGATCTTGCGAGGGATTGTGAAAGGGAACTCTAGATAATTCTGCTAGATCAGTCTTAGTCCAAGAATTGAAATCATGGGTGCTTTTGTAACATTCAGATATTCCTGAGTTTCGCTTCACCACCCACAAATTCGTTTCTGGATCGAAAGCCCACATACGGATACCAGATCTGTCACCATACTTATCGCCAAACTTTCTCTTTTTCAAATCTATTACAGTCAGGGCAGGTTCTTTTTCTTTGCGATTTTCATTTGTATTTTTCATAAACAAAAGTCCTTCGCGTTGGTTTGCAGTCACAACTCTTTTGCCCTGTTTAATTGTGATTCTAGCTCTACTTCCTTCTGGTTCATTTTCAAATCTGTCAACAATGGTAGTTGTTCTTGGAGCAGGTGGGTCAACAGGAAGATCATCAGTTGCAGGAGGTGATTGAACAGAAGGAGGATCAACTACTACATGAGGCTGTTGGAAGAGGGCTTTAACTTTTTCACCAAAAGCATCATACAATATGTTCTTGAGATTAAAATAACTGTCTAGAACTGATCCAAGACTCGTTTGTAAATCTTTGATTTGTTTGGTCTTTTCTTCATCCTTTGCCCTGAGCTCAAAGATATATGCAGAAAGTTGATCCATTTGAATTGATTTTTCAATGAACTGTTGGCGGAGAACTCCAACTTCCTCTCGAAGATCAGATGAAGAGAATTTGTCATCATCTGTACGACCCTCGTTAAATGATATTCCTTTCCCGCGTGAAGAGGTTGGACTTGATTGAGCCAAATGTCTTACTAGTCTGATAGAAGCTTCATCTAGAGAAGGTCGAGTTGGAGAATATTCTGGAACATAAGAGGATCCACCAGTCTCGAACATGGTGCTTGGACCTTCATTAGTCTGCTTTGGAGTAGAGTGAGCAAAGGTTGCAGTGATTGTTGAGGTAACTTGAGGAGCAATTTTTACAGCGGGAATCTCCAGACTTTCAAGAGATTGGCTTGTTCTTAAGGAAGTCTAAGAAGTCTGAGGTTTAGATAAGTCAGAAATGATTGGAGCTGATGTTGATACAAGTGACACAGAGGGAGGAATCTCTAATGTCACATCCCTTTGGCTTGTTGTGACCTCCAAGGGCTTTGAGGTGGAGAGTAGAATTTTAAGAGAATCTTCTTCAACTCTAGTCTTGGTTGCTAGAGAAACAACTTCATTGACTTTATTTGCACGGCTGCTGGTGATACCGAGAAAAGGATCAAAGTCTTCATCATTGAGATCAAACTCTATGTTGGTTGGAATGTCATCATTGATTCCAGTAAAGTCGAATTCATTCAAAAACTCTACGCCATCATAAATATCATTGTCATCATCACCTCGAGAAGACTTTGAATCATTTGTTTTCTGATAATCATGTTCATCAGCTACACATGCTGTGGGAGAGTGATGAATCTCCTCCACTTCAGGCTCGGAGGGAGAGTGATGAATATCTTCATTTTCCATTGGCATTGATTGTTCTTCCGATTCGTCTCTATCATCTTCTTTAAAGATTCCAAATTTTATCAATGGGAATTTTCCTTCAAAAACAAATTTCCCGCCTCTCTTCTGTTTCATTAGCCCAAAAGCACTTGGACCAATGGATTTAAAATCCAAGACATCATTTCCTCTCTGCAGTTCGGCGTGATTCACGTTGAGGATGATTTGCAAAAATCTTGGATACATCCAGAATTTGTCTCTTTTGTTCCCTTCAAGATTCAGGATCATTTTATTCAGGATGAATTTTGAGAAATTAAACTCAAAACCTGCAGCCAATGCTGCAATGGCACCAGTGTTAGCAAGAGAGATCTCGTTAGCTCCAGATCTCCTGCCGGAAATGCAGCTCATGAACACATGAGCCAAATACTTCCAACACGGAGGAAGCAACTTCTTGATTGTAGGGGGAAATGACCCATCATAACCCATATGCTCCAAGACATCCTAAGTCTGATGAATATCGATCTCCATGGTATACTTAGGTCTGTCTGATATTTGAAGGGATTCTCTTATGATGCTCTCCGTTACTTGAATTTTCTTTTCTTCTATTGTTGCTTCAACAAATTTGTCACCCTGACCATTTTTCTTTACGACAGCATTTCTCCAAAATTCTTTGATCAAACTCTGGTAGATAGCAGGACTTGTTGTTAAGGCATGAACCAAACATGATTTCTTCAATCCAACCACAATGAATTTCATGTCTCTGTGGGCTGCAGGAGGGTCTTCAAGAAAAATTGCAGAATTATGAGCTTTAGCAAATTCCTGGTCTCCCATTTTAATCTGAAAGTAAACACATGAAAAATTAGGGCAACAAGAAAATGTTCAGCCGCACATTCACAAAATCATGCAACCGCACACGGTCAGCCGCACACGCTTGTGTAGCAGCACACAGTCAGCCGCACACTCATGTGTGCGGCCGCACACGGTCAGCCGCACACTCACGTGTGCGGCCGCATACACAGTGTGCGGTTACCCAAATAATCATTTTTATTAAAATCAAACAACAAACAATAGATAAATTTTTGAAAAATGATGAAAAATTCAGTCGCATTCATAAGAATTACCGAGTACGAGCTTGTTTTCACTGAAACTTGAAGGAAAATTTCAAAGAAATTGAGAGAGAAAATATGTGTGTGCGGTTGAGGCAACAGTAAATGACGGTGAAAAAGCCTCACTGCACACACGCTATATATATTCACAGAATTTACACATTCTCCCCCTTGTCTTTCAAACATTTATTCCAAAACCCCTTTTTGCACACAATTTTCTTAAAAAATTGTTTCGAGGATTAATAATTTTTTTTAATTTCAAAGTTTTAATAAAAAAAACAAAATAAAAATAAAATAAAAATAAAAATAAAAATAAAAAATAAAATTTTAAAAATTTATTAATCGACAAGAATCAATTTAAACCTTTATAATTTCCTTTAATCTGTTGAGGATTAGGGATCAAAGTTTTTAGACGACCGTTATCTGCTTGTCGGTACCTTTCATATTCACATCTTTGTTTGGTCGATTTTCGGTATTGTTGTCCACTTAAGCACGAAAAATTGTGACAAAAATAGGACATACTATAAGTGACAAGACAATGTGAACCTAAGTTCCTAGATATTATATCTGATCCTAAGTTTCTAGATACTATATCTTAAGGACCATTAGCTGACGACGACCAGGGATATTGTTGTCCACCTAAATTGAGCAGTGAGATCTATAGACAATGTGTATGTGTTCAATTTTAAGTGTACTAGAACGTGTTTCCCGCTTCTTGATATGCCCCAGCCATCAAGAACTTCCAGAATACTCCTTACACCGGGTGAGCAGACAACCATTCAGAGAGAGAAGAGATATAGAATTCTTCAGAGGGGTTGAGAATAAGAAGGTTGCATATGTTGTGTACCAGGTCGGATTAGAAGTCGCGCAAAGGAGACAACATATGGCTAACAGATAAGAAGTTTTTCACACATTTCACACATTTATATATATATATATATATATATATATATATATATATATATATATATATATATATATATATATATATATCTAGCTTGTAGAGAAATAGACTTGCATATGTTCTGTACCAGGTTGGATTAGAGATCGCGCAAAGGAGACAACATATAACTAACAGAGGGAAAGAAAGAAAATGATATTCTACAGACCTAATTTATCGGAATTTACCAGTCGCCCCATCTAACCGGAATTAAGGACAAAATCCGCACACCGAGGAAAAGTTAAACCACGGTTCCAAGTACGGGTTCAATTAATGTGACGAGTAGATTCCCATATATATATCTCCCTGCTCAACCTATGCGAGCGTCATATTGTCAGGCTAAAATGAACTATCTAGGTCAAGATTTGTCAATTCATTTGATTTCCTAAGTTCAATTCTGCCTAGTCATGTCCATTTAGAATCTTTCGTGCTGAAAGAACATAATTTGTGGTTTGAGCTAGGCATCATTTTGTATAGTTAATTGTGTCATTTTGTAGTGTTTTGTTTATAGTCATGAAATGTGTGCAGCCACACATGTGTGTGTGCGGCCGCACACATGTGCTTGGCTGCACACTCTTGTTCTGGTAGGAGGAGTACTATTTATAGCATCTGAGGTGTGTCCGTCTGTACTTTTTTCTTGAAGTCAGTGACGTGTGTGTGTGTGTGTTTTCCCAAGATGTACCTGACATTTATATGATATAAATGTGTGCATGCTTGATTCAATTTCTTCTTCTTCTCAATCTAAATCTAATAGCAGTTAACTTCATTGATTACTAAATTGGATCCTTAATTTTGGGACTTACAATTTGTATCAGAGCCAATTTGGTATCAATTGAAGTTGCTTTTTGAGTGTTTGCTGCCAACTGTTGAAGGTTTGCTGCCAACTGTTGAAGGTTTGCTGCTGACTTTCAAGGTTTGCTGTTAAGGTACGTGTGTGATGTTGAAGGAGTTTGCGGTTGAAGGTGTGTGTTGTTGAAGGTGTGTGCGGTTGAAGGTGTGTGCGGTTGAAGTGATTGCCGGTTTAGTGTGCGGTTAGATTTGTGTGTGCGGCTCAATTCAGTGTGCGGCTGGATAAGTGTGTGCGGTTAAGGAGTGTGTGTTTAAGAGTTTTAGTGTGCAGTTTAAAATTACTAAAATGGAATCTCAAAACTTGACTGTTCATCAAGATTTGGATGCAATAATGGGAACAACTACACGTATTCCTAGATTGCTATCAGCTGAAGGATTTCCTGAATGGAAATATCGAATTGAAAAATACATCAAAATGAAGGATTTCAAAATTTGGAGAAGCATTTTGAGAGGACCAATTCGGATTACTTCTACTTTAGAAGATGGAACGGTAATTGACAAACAAGTTGAAAACTACACTGATGATGATTTTGAACGAGTTGAAGAACAAAAAAAGGCTCTTGCCACACTGACTATGACATTGTCTCCGGAAATAGCACAAGGATTTCGTGAGTATACATCAGCAAAAGCATTATGGGAAGCACTCATAGAAGTGTATGAAGGAAATGAAGACATGAAGCAAAGTCGACAAGACATGCTCCGACAAAAATTCAACATGTTTAACTATGTATTGGGAGAAACATTGGAAAATCAATTGCAAAGATTTATCACATTAACCACTAAAATGAGCTCCGTAGGAGTGATGGTTACTAGATCTGAAATCAACAAGAAGTTACTAAATTCTCTTCCAAAATCATGGGACATGAATGTCTCGGTGATTAAAAAGACAAAAGATCTGAATCGTTTAAGCCTATCTGAAACAATGGCAATCATCAAAACTTGCGATCTTGATGATAAACAAAGAGAAATCAATCATGTCAATTCATACTCTACAGCCAATCTTGGACTTCAAAATAACAACACCGCTTTTTCAAGCTTCACCACTCTTCAAAATACTCAAATCCAGGTTCCTCAAGTTCAACCTCATACAGTCCATCAAAACATACCATACATCATACCTAACATGCAACAAACTCAAATCCCTCAAACAATATCTCAAGCTGGTTCTAGTGTTAGTCCTTCCACAGATGTTTTAATTCAATCTCATGGAATTGATTCCCAAAGCTCATTTGCAAAAGAAAAGGAGGAAAATATGGCTTTAGCTACTGGGATGGTGAACTGCTACAATGCCTTTGTTGCTGGAGAGCTCTCTCCACAACTTTCATTCACTGATCTTGATCAAATTCATCCTGAAGATGTGGAAGAGATGGATATTACTTGGCAAATGGCAATGGCAGTATTCAGGGCTAAACAATTCTCAAAAAAGACTGGAAAGAACAACTGGGGTGTCAATTCAGACAAAAAGATGGGTTTCAGCAAAGGAAAGTTGCGTTGTTATAATTGTCATGAACCAGGACACTTCGCGAGGGAATGTCCAAAACCAAATCAACGAGAAAACTCCGAAAGAACCATGGTGCCAGTAACGGACATTCACAACAACAACAGAGGATCATCTTCAAACAATCAGTCTGCAAACATGGAAATGGTAGCTCAATCGTTCAACTGGGAAGATCAAGTTCAGGCCCTAAATATTTCGGAACCTGAAAAGGCAAATCTTGCTCAAGTCAAGGATGCAAGTAAAGAAATGGAAGCAGATCCAGAGGAGGAGATGATGAATTTGCAGTTTGCATTCACGGTTCAGACCACTCCTGAACCAGTCAAATCTGAGGTTAGTGAATTCGGTTGTTCTCAATCTTGTATTAAAATTGTTAAGTTTTTGAGAAATCAAATTGAAATAATCAAGAGAGAGAACGAGGACTTGAAATATGAGGGATATACTCTTAGAAAAAATCAAAAGCCCTTAAAAACTCAATTAGAAAATAAAACAAAAGATTTTAAAAAATTGCAAGAGGATTACAGCAACAAATGAGAGAACTATGATCATCTCAAAAGAAAACTTGCTGTTGTAACCATGGAACTTGACACATTAAAAAATTGTTTTGAAAAAGTTGAATTTAATTTCAAAAAATACGATGGGTCAAGTGAAAAGATTGCAAAATTAATCGAAGGTCAATCACACTAGAGAGATATCACTCATGGTAATCAAATAAAAGTTGGATTAGGTTATGAGAGTGTGCCTCCTCCCTTCAATCACAATTATACTGCTATTCCCCTGTCTCAAGAAGAAATTGACAAAGAACCTTGCATGGTGTACGGAAAGTCAGCTTCTGAGCAGGAAATACAGTCTAGTTATGAGAGTTTGCATACTAATGTTTTTGCTTCAAGTTTAGATATATCAATAGTCCAGGGGGAGCATGCTGCTGAAACTTTTGAGTCAAATAATGTTGTGATTGAGTCTGGTGTCAGTCATGAGTCTGTGTCAAAATCAATCACAAATGTTTTTGTGTCGGGTGGTATTTTATTTCAGTCTGAAAATGATTCTAATAGTGTTGTTTCTGATCAAACTGCTAAATCTTATTTACATGTCTCTGCATCTAACACATCTGTTACTAAATTCTATGATGGATCTTGTAAGTGTAATTGTGTTAGAAATGGAAAAGCTAAGAACAACACTGACAACAGCAGTGCCAAAGTTTCTGATAACAAACAAATTTGTTTTAACTGTGGCACTGCTGGACACATTGCAAGAAACTGCACGAACCGGATGTTTGTATCTCATACAACAAAAAGAGGAGAGAATGAATTTTGGGGACGATCTTTGACTAGGAAAATTCCCAAAACTCATTCTAGAAATGGAGATTTGAATACAACATTAAACAAAAAATTCGAAAGATTTCAAAAGAATAAACAGGTTTTTTGCAAAAACAACAGAAGTTTGCCAAAGTCAACTCAGGCCAAGCCTAAGTCGAATTTGTCAAAGAGCAGGACAGGATCTTCTAACTCTTCAAGTAAGAGATCCACCGGTTCAAAGCAAACTCACAAATTTTTGAAACCTAACTTTCAATGGATTCCAAAATCTTTTTCAGATCAATCTCCATTACTCTCCAACTCAAAAGCAAAGAAAGAATCAAATGAAAAACTTGTAAAAGGAAAGCGTCAACCCAGGATTGTGATGACCTAGGTTCCCAAATCTAAATAATTCCATTCATCGTGCAGGGACAGTTGCAGAGGAATGTCGCCAGACCTTGGTATGTCGACAACGGCTGCTCCCGGCACATGACTGGAGACATATCCCAATTGCACAACATTCAAACCTTTAATGGTGGATATGTTTCTTTTGCGGGCGGAGAGGATGGAAAAATTACTCAAAGAGGAACTGTGTCCAATGGAGTGTTGAATTTTGAGAATGTTAACTTTGCTCCAGAACTGAAGCACAGCTTGCTGAGTGTATCCCAGATATGCGACAAGGGCTACTCTACTCATTTCACAGATAAGGAATGTCTGATCTTAAAACCTGGCATTATTATCCCTGACGATTGGATTCTTGTAAGATCTAAACAGGATGGAAATGCCTACATTATAGACATGAATAGCAATTTCCCTGACGATGTCACGTGTCTCTTCTCCAAAGCTTCTGAACAAAATGTGATGTTGTGGCATCGTCGTCTCGGTCATACGAATGCAAAGAACCTGAATCGGCTTGCGAAGAACGAATTGGTTCGTGGGCTACCCATCAAAGATTTCATTACTTTTGAGAAATGTGTTTCGTGTGCCCAGGGAAAACATCATCGAAAACCACACTTTCCAAAGCAGATAAACTCCATAAGTCATGTGCTCGAGTTATTGCATATGGATTTATTTGGTCTGGTTAATGTTTTGAGCATCAGTCGCAACTCTTTCTGCCTCGTTGTGATAGATGATTACTCTCGTTTCACTTGGGTTTTCTTTCTGTCTAACAAAGCAGGAATTCCTAACCTTATCAAAAGATTCATGGTGATGATCGAAAATCAGACTAACAATCAAGTGAAATTGTTGCGTACTGATAATGGAACAGAGTTCAAGAACGCTGTTCTTGATCATTTTTGCGCTGAGAAAGAGATTGTGTGTCAATTCAGTTCTGTTCGAACACCTCAACAAAACGGGGTTGCCGAACGTCGGAATTGAACTCTAAAAGATGCCGCAAGGACGATGCTCTATGATTCCAAGCTTCCTGTATTCTTCTGGGCAGAGGCGATTAACACTGCGTGTTATGTTCAAAATCGTGTGCTAATCAACAAAGCCAGAATGAAGACGCCGTATGAGATTTTATTTGGACACAAGCCATCTGTCAGTCATTTCCGAGTATTTGGCTTCCCTTGCACCCTTCTCCACTTGGAATCCAATCCCAAATTCAATGCCAAAGCCGATGACTGTTATTTTGTTGGATATGCTGCTCGAACTGCGTACAGGGTTTACAATAAGAAGACTAAACAGATTGTAGAATCATTTGATGTTCGTTGGCTTGAGGAAAATGAGACAGATGCTAGAGTGGGTCCTGAGTGGTTGTTTGACTACACATCTCTTTTCAAATCATTCAATGTGTCATCAGATAATCAAGAAGGATCTACTTCCAATTCGAAGATTCCTAGTGAAGATGAAGAAGATGAACTTGTTTATCGACCTCCATTGATTTCCACTAATCCTCCTTCGGTACCCCCTACTCATTTTGAATCTTCTGAATCTCCTTAACAACCTTCTCCTGATGCCATTGCTACTCCCTTAACTCCAATGGAAAAAGAGTTCATGAATCACGAGACTTCCGTTGTAACTTCAACTTTGATGGAACTTCTTTTTCCAGAAAATATTGCAGAAGAGTTTGTAGCGGATTCTTCTAGCGAACTTTGTTCATCCTCTACAGACCATACAACAAATGATGGAGCGGTTAACATTCATAATCTTCCTGTTTCGATCAATGATATTAGTTATCAGATCCCTTCACGCATTCAGCGAGATCATCCAATAGAGAACGTCATTGGCCAGTTGGGCGACGGGGTTCAAACAAGAAGTAAAAGTGGGGATGTAAATACATGTCTTTACTCTTGCTTCATATCTGAAGTAGAACCTAAATCTGTCGAAATGGCTCTGAATGAGCCCAGCTGGGTTGAAGCCATGCATGACGAATTAAATCAATTTGAGAAACTCGGAGTCTGGAAATTGGTGGAACTACCAAAAGGAAAGAAATCTCTAGATACTCGTTGGGTATTTCGAAATAAACAAGACGATTCAGGTGTCATTGTGCGCAACAAGGCAAGATTAGTGGTTCGAGGGTTTCGACAGGTTGAGGGTCTTGACTATACAGAAGTTTATGCTCCGGTTGCTCGTTTGGAAGCCATTCGTATCTTCCTTGCTTATGCTTCCTACATGAACTTTACTGTATACCAAATGGACATCAAGACGACTTTCTTGTACGGCAAAGTCAAGGAGGAGATTTACGTTGACCAATCACCGGGTTTTGTTAATTCATCTCTTCCAAACCATGGTTACAAGTTAGACAAAGCTTTGTATGGATTGCATCAAGCTCCTCGAGCTTGGTATGCTACTCTTACTCAGCATTTGCTCAATCACGGCTATTCCCGAGGCACCATTGATCAAACCTTATTTCTCAAGCATGTTGGTCCAGATCAAATTCTCGTTCAAATTTATGTGGACGACATCATTTTTGGGTCGACAAGCCAGCAACTTTGCATGGAGTTTGAAGCGGTGATGAAGAAGCGTTTTGAGATGAGTTCACTTGGGGAAATGACCACGTTTTTGGGGCTTTAGGTCCAACAATCTTCAACCGGAATCCTTATTCATCAAGCAAAATATGTGGAAGATGTACTGGAGAAGTTCGGGTTTCAAGACGCAAAACCTGCTCTTACGCCCATGGCGGAACGGCCTCTTCTGACTCCTGATCTTGAGGGTGAATCCGTAGATCAAACTCATTATCGATCAATGATCGGATCACTCATGTATCTTACTGCTAGTCGCCCAGACGTCATGTTTGCGGTCTGTCAATGTGCTCGCTACCAGGCTAATCCTAAACTCTCTCATTTAATTGTTGTTAAAAGGATTTTTCGGTATCTCAAAGGGTGCCCAAAATTGGGTCTTTGGTATCCGAAAAATCCCGAATTTGATCTCTATGCTTTTGCAGACAGCAATTATGGCGGGTGTGAGCTTGATAGAAAATCGACTTCAGGAGGATGCCAATTTCTGGGAGATAGATTGGTGTCATGGCAATGCAAGAAGCAGCACACAGTCTCAACCTCAACAGTAGAAGCAGAATATGTTACTGCATCTGCTTGTTGTTCTCAAGTCATCTGGATCCAACATCAATTGTTGGACTACGGTTTGAATTTTCAAGAAACCCCTATTTTTTGTGACAATGAGGCTGCGATTCAAATTGCCAAAAACCCGGTCTTGCACTCAAAAACCAAGCACATCGACATTAAAATTCATTTTATTCGAGAATGTTATGAACGTTTGCTTATTCGGCTAGAACAGGTCCGCTCTGATAATAATGTAGCAGATCTGTTCACCAAGCCTTTTAACAAAGCTCGATTCAATGTGCTTGTTAATTTTCTAAAAATGATTCGTTTTGAGGATTAATTTTTAAATAAATTTGTGCATTTCATTTCTTTTATGCACAAATTTAGGGGGAGAAAATCCAAAAACATTAAAAAAAATTAGAAAAACCAAAAACATTAAAAAAAAATTCCGAAAAAATCCAAAAACATTAAAAAAATTAGAAAAACCAAAAACATTAAAAAAGGAAAATCCAAAATATTTGAAAATAAAATTATGCTGGTTATAGATTGTGTTTGAGGGACATAATACGGGAAGTGATATGATAATGTGATAACAGGCAACCTGAGTCTGTGTAACGTACCCGAAGTTGAAGGGTCTATGCTCTGGTTTGATGTGTCGGTAGGCACGAATTAATCCTTTGAAAAGTTTTAGTTTCAACCAAGTCAAAATACGACCATTTAATCGGGTGTGACCAATAGCCCCATTTAACGGCAGTATCGGGTAGATTTCCACTGAGCCCCAACTCAAACCCCTATATAAGGGTGAGTGGAGTCCATTTGAGGCTTTTCACTCTCTCACTACACTCTCTCTCTACAACTTGTTTTCGAGCCAAAAACGCTCATTCCGAGCCCCGAACTTGTAAGTAATCTATCCTAACATGTTGTGTAGCTTAGTTAACATACAAATTCGTGTTTAAAACATCAAATAAGGGCAAAAATTATGTGTTTATGTCCCAAGAACACTCTTGGACCGTGAACACCCTTAATTGGGGTTTTTAATCCCCAAAACCCCTCTAAACTACCCCTAGGGCTTAGATATGACTTGTGGACTTACACCTTCGAGCTTAGAACACCAAAACCTTATGATATGCAGAGTAAACATGAGTTTACGGCCCAAGAACACTCTTGGACCGTAAACCCCTCTTCATAGGCCGTGTATACCCTTTAAGGTGTTAGAAATGCCCTCAAACACCCCCTATGGCCTGGAAAAATGTCTAGAATCAACGACAAGTGAAGTAAGGGCTATAAACATTAAGGAAACATTGGACTTAGGAGTTTACGGCCGTAAACCCCCTAGGAATGGTCCATGGGCCGTAAACTCCCAAAGAGTGCCCAAATGATGCCCTAACTTCTTCATTTGACTTGGAAAATGCATAAAACTTTATTTCCTACCATTTAAGACCTCAAAACACAAAAGGAATGAACATATAGGAGCTTACAACCATAAACTCCTTGTTTAGGGCCGTAAACTCCCTAAAATGGTGCATTTGAGGCCTTAAACCCTTTATAAGCCATAGATTTGAGCCTAGCATAATTTCACAAGTGATATAAGACCTTTTAGCATACAAGAACACACCACCCATGAGTTTACGGCCGTAAACTCATGGAGATATGGTCTTAGGGTCGTGAACTCTATAAAGAGTTTACTCTTGAAGAGTAAACTCCCTATCTAGGCCATACACTCCCTTAGATGTTACCCGGGACACTCCTAGCACTTAACCAAAGTGTTTTCCGCACATTAGGATGTGTATACGTGTTTAATTAGTATTATAATTACTAATTGTATGTAAACATATGTCGTCATATGTTAATAGGTCACTAAGTGTGCTCAAGTCTTTATTTGACACCGAGCACCCAACCGGCACCTTCACCCGATCCACTTACAACAGGTTAGTTCATACCCCTGAATTAACCTTTTAAATGCTTTTACATGCTTTTATGGGGGGAATACAAGTGAAAACATGCCAGTTATCATATCAATCATATGTGCTTGATAACCCGCATGTACAAGGATCTATTACACTGTCAGCTGTTTTACCAGGTGTGATACTATAAATGGTTTTCCAAAACATTTTTACTTGTTTAAATCTTTTCTCAAAACTATCTATCGTGCTATATGTTTTATTTCGAAACCAGTTACAACAGTATATTTAACAAAGGTTTTCCCTACTTATATTGTTTTATCAAGATTACATTCAAAACTAGTTTATGAAAGGTTTTTCAAAGGATTTCCAAAGATCTTCAAGCTTATTTTACAAAAGGATAACAAGTCACAATTTTCTTAAGTGCAAAGGTTTTCCAAAGTTTTCGTCAAAGTTTTCTTCTATGCGTCTATGCTTCTACTTCGTTAAATGCTTCAACTTTGCTAGATGCTTCTACTTCGTTCATGCTACTACTTCGTTAATGCTACTACTTCGTTAATGCTTCTACTTCGTTAATGCTCCTACTTTGTTAATGCTACTACTTCGTTAATGCTTCTACTTCGTTAATGCTACTACTTCGTTAAATGCTTCTACGTCGTTAAATGCATGCCTGTACATGTATAGTTATATAAATATTGTTTAAAGGACTTAGGAAGGCTAGTTCGCCCTATTTCCTTTTCCATGTTTGGATGTGATCTGGTGGGATCGGATATCCGTCCGAAGGTCGTTTAATCGTTAATTATATATCATGTTTACATTTATAGACATAAAGGTTTCCATCGGCCAGTTCATGCTCCTTGGGTAGCAAGGGTATCCTCCCACTCGTCACTCATAGATCAGGGACACTAGTAACTGTTATAGGAATAGTTCGGAAGCTCTAGTCACTCTTTCTAGTACGAGAATTCCATAGGAGTCAGTTCACACGCAAGTCTATATCATTTCTCCAGTGCCTCTAATAGAATTCAGAAACCGAGATGCATCTTCAACACATGGATCTCCCCGTTGTCGAGTTGGTAACCAGAGTCTCATGTTGGGAGAGCGGGCATTGTGTGTATTGATCTATACGGGACTGACACTCCCAGACACTGACTGCTAGCTACAGTCTACGGCCTACCAAGCCAAAGGGTGACAGATGTCATATTTATTCTGACGCTTGCAGGGCGTCAAGTACTCTAGTGTCAAGCAGTATGGTTACGAGTATCTCCATGTTTACCTTATAATTCATGGCCTTAAGGTAACGAGAATTTAACACTGTATTCTTGAAACAACCCACTTAGGATTTCCCTTTTGTTTTTAGACCTTGCTAGCTGTATCATTCATTTGATATTGTCTGGGGTATGTGTTTCACTGTTTTAGACCTTGCTAGCTGTATCTTTCATTTGATACTGTCTGGGGTCTGTGCTTCTTTGTTTTAGACCTTGCTAGCCGTATCGTACATTTGATACCGTCTGGGGTCTGTGTTCCCTTTTGTTAGACTGAGCCAGGCGTATTATTCATTTGGTACTCTCCTGGAGTCTATGATTTCTTTTGCCTTAGTCAGCAGTATTCTCTGCTGAGGCATGTGTTATTTCCCTAATGTTTTTCCTCGTGATATTCTCCTACTTTCTTTAAAATCAAATACCGTATTTTGGTAATGGTAGTATTACAGGGAAAATTACTCTTTAAAACATAACTCCGTCGAGTCTTGGTAGAAGACTATTTTATTTAGAAAATATAGGATTTTCTGGAAAGGACTCTAATACACTGTAGACTCTAAACTACTACTTTTTATAAAGTTATTTTGGATAAAATGCTTACTTACACAAATGACACTAAATACTTATGAGCTCACCATCATTTATAAAAATGTTGATAATCACTTTCAAAATAACTTGTATTCTCTGGTCAGTAATAGATAGGTACACCTAGGAGCTTTTGTAGAAGACAGTTTAGTACCGAGCTGAAACTATATTAGTTTTTGTAGTACTTAGATGTTTCTATGCAATGTAAACTATGTAAAATTAATACTATTAATGCAATGGTTGTTTTACTTTGATTACTATATTGTATATGTTGTGATACTTGACATGACGTCATCCACCCCAGAACGTTTCCGCCGTTCCGGTTTTGGGGTGTGACAGATTGGTATCATAGCATTGTTTATAGTGAGCTAAGTATATCAATTCATGAAAGATATACACCCTATAAATACATAGGGATAAAACACTCTGACCAAGAATTATACTTTAAAATATAACCGTATTTTATCAAAGTATAAGAACATCCAGAATCTAAACACTCGGACACAAGTATCACAAGAAGAACAAGAATTAAAGTCTTCAGATGTTGAGCATTACCGTCAAACCTAGGCAGTTATGTAATCGTAAGCTGGAATAAATGTAACCTGATCAACTACATTTATTCGAGATGCGATGAACGTGTGCTTGGGAGTGATAGTGGTGTTGCAATAGGTCTGAAACTTACCAACTAGGAATGCTAGAGCCAAACATAAAGTTTAAAAATACTATGGGAGTATTTTGGTATACTAAAAGACTCACATTAATCCCAGAATCGTATTCAGAAGTTAAGAATCAAACAAGAAATTAAAATACCATAGGGGTATTTTAGGATCCATAGATAACCTTGCGTGAAGAACTAAAAAGATCCTTATTGATATACCTACGATTACAGAGGGTGCACTTCCAAGGTTATATATAATAAGGATCCCATAGACTGAGAATGTGTGGTTTCGCTCTACTTCCTTTTCCTCGTTGGGATGTGGATATAGAGTACTATCACATATTCGAAGGCCTATCGGATCTAAGTTATATATGATTTGTGTACCCTATGTAATTGTAGCAGGAGACGATATGGATCACCTAGTGAAATGTTAATAATCTCATAGGATTCTTTAGACATTTCCATTCTCGCACGAACCCGGTAGAAAACCCTATCCACTTCAGTACTCGGTAGAAGAGTTGATTCAGACCCAGAAGAGGTTCATTGAGGAAATTTCCAGTTCTGAGATAAATGAACCAAGACGAGACTATTGAGACCACCAAGTGCCTATACCTTTCTAGGGACATGGTGGGAAATACGCCTAAACTTCCGAGATTTCCAGTCATCCATCATGAAGTGATGACACCTAGAGTCAGAACCGGAAGTAAGACGGAGTAGAAATTCAATATGTCTATAAGAGAAGAGAAGCCTAGGTAACTACCTGAAGGAAACCAACGCCGGTCCCAGTCAAAGATACGAGGTAGACAGAAGGAGCCAGTACTTGGAACCCGAGAAGTGTCTTTTCCTCGTGTTCGTCATGCTAATACACCCATAAAATTATACAATATAGTGAGTTAATGATTACACTACTCACGCTATGTGTTAGGTGAATCGCCTTTTCCCGTTGCAAGTAATACGATTAGAGCAGATCCCCACACCACTATTGAGAGTGTTTAGCCATAAGTCTTCATGAGCCTTTCTACCTGTGGTCTTCATTCCGAACTGTTCTCAATTCTTTCCAAGCCGGAGAGTGAACCTTTCCCAGTATAAAGGTAACTTAGTAGGAACGACTCCCATCTTATGGGTTTTTCCGATACTCATACTCCTACCTTGAATACCCAGACTACATCATAGGGATGTAGGTCGACACTCAGACAACCAATATCCGAGGCACGGGAAAAATTTATGCCTAATATAGTAAGGATAGATACATCCAGGGTTAACCATCGTCTCTCATCAGCTTGTGTTCCTTCTGTGTAAGAGAACTATGCCTCCGAAGAAGCGTAACCCATCCTCCGGCAAGAAACCAACTCTCTTATTCGATGAAGCTACTTTCCAGGCTGCAGTCTCGGCAGCCGTTGCAGTTGTCATGGCTCAACTGAGATGGATAGACATAGAGAGAGTGAATGTCGCCTCATTTCCTGTTCCTCGTTTGGTTGTGGATTTAGGGCGGAGTCGCTCAGTCGACAGTCCTCACCACCTTAATTATACATGACTAGTATATGTTAGGCGATTATAGAAAGGCCTCGTGAGAATCCATTCATGAAAGGTACTCTACTAAGAAAACACTCAGGACCCTCTATAGTTCCGCGTCGACTCTATCGGTCCAAGTATCCGCGACAGGGATACACGGGACGAAACCCGAGACGCGTAGAACTTGTGTGCCCGTTCAGCACATGAACCTATCGACCTTCATTCTATGTCATGTCGATGAATGCCAACTTCGACGCCTCTATCAATCATGGTTCGACTTTGTGCAACCATGCGTAAATCCTTAGTGCTGTGTAAAAAGAACTTTCACCGTAGCCATCTCGGCAAATAAAGGTTCTTCCGAACCTAAACAAAATAAAAATAATAAAACCCAATGCGATCCGTCATTCGTCCCTCTTATCTCAGACCTTCCGAAGTACCTAGGAGAAGGGTACCGTGCGCTGTTAACCAACCCTTCTTAGACAGATAGAAACCGAAGTGAAAGACACTGCAGGTATTCCAGAAGATGATAACCACCTGAAGCATACTCCATAGATCCCCTAGAAAGACCCTTCGCACCTTGCAATCAGGTTCGTGAATCAAGAGGATAGAACTTAGGGGACTGACCACTATAATTGAGTATATACATAAGGGTGGTATATAATTGAGATCAAAAAGATTTAAGATGTGTGCTTCCTCCCTACTTCCTGTTCCTCGTTGGGTTGTAGGTCTGGGGTGGAGTCACACAATTGAACATCCTAGCAACCTCAATTATATACGGCTTGCATACACCAAGTATTAGTGGTTAAGCCAAGTATGAGCTCTACCACGAACCTCGTAGTAAGACCCTTCATCCTATTCCATAGAATAGGAGCTAGAGTCAAGAGAACCACGACGGGTTGAGCTACTATAATGACCACAAATCCGAAATTTGTTGTCATCCCGGTTAAGCCAACATAGTAGCTAACACCCTCAGCTGGTAAAGAAATCTGAGTCATAAGAGTCAAGGACATTAACTATGACCATCCACTCACGCTTAATTCCCCGAATTAAGCATCTCAGCGAATATCCTGGAAATCCAAAAGCTGCGATGAGTTAAACTCTGAGAAGAGTGGATGAGGAGATTAAAATTCTGAGTGACGAAACCCTATACTCACTAGATTTGACCTAGACCGAGAAAACACAGAACCTTCGGAGGAGTAGTTGCAGAAGATGTTCGCACTACTCAGGCACTTCGTCCTCCTTGTTATTTACAAATAGTGCTTAGGACACTCCGCCCCCTTACGTGGAGGAAGTCACCGTCGCCCTGTAGACAATAGACTGCATTCTCCGAAGTGAACACTAGAATGCCATGAACCCCAGCATAACCTCCGCAGCCAAGAATACTTGATTTAAGTGTGAAAGTTTGTTGCTTTAAGCCTTATAACCCAGATCCTGAATAGATTATAGACTAGACACCAGTCTAGGTGTTAGTCGATGGGTTATACAAGAGCATGCACTTTCTGCAATTGAAATAAACCAACGCTTTAGAGAATAGGGGTTGTCTTAGAGATTCACTGAACTAATAGGTGTTCCAAGAATACTATCTCGCACAGAAATAGTAGAACCACCTCCCGAGATAGTCCAACACTTCGGAAAATCTCTAAGGATTGAGTTAGCCCTGATTAGAGCCTGCTATTCATGAAACATCAAGGCAAGTAAGAGCATGATCCTTTCCCGATAAGAATCATGTCGTGAAAGCGCCAACTAGATGACGATGGGACGTTTAAAAACTTCTAAGCACTCGTCTGGTGAAACCCTATCTCCCCGACCCTGAGAGTTTCCGATAGAAACGTCTCAAGAACCAGTAGTGCATGTTCATTTTGCACAAGATTGAGATAGCCACCCTACAACAAACATATACCCGTAGACATGTAATCCATACGATGATCTAGAAGACCTCTGAAAGCCAATTGACAGGAAACACAAATCCAAGGACAACCCGAGCTTTCTAAGAACCAACCTGAAGGACTACACTTCCAGTATGAGAGAGAACGTTTGGAACTTCGGAATGGTGATCACGCCAGTGATGATCTCGCCATAGAAGTACATTATGTTCTAAGTACTGAAGAGCTCTACCCTTCCGAGAGCTTGGGACCATCCGAGATTCTTTACAAAGATTGGTCCAACCCTCATCAGACCACTACTACTTTCGGAAACTCCATAAGTTTCACCCCGAGTCGATCAATTTCATAGACTTGATAAGTGTTTGCCCGAAGTTACTCCTTGTATCCCATTCATCTTGATAGAAGTCATTGAGAACCCTAACTTCGTAGACAAACCTGTAGGAAATCGCTAACTGCACGAGACGCAATCTGCATCTCGTAAGTGAAGATTGTTGGAATGACAAGCATAGGCCAGAGTTCACTTGGGAGTGCGAGGACCAACCGAATATGAAGTACCCTTATACCTCTAACCAATTGTTTATGATTACTTCCTTTCCTAAACCTGAATTTGGGGACAAAATTCCCTCTAACGGGGGGATGATGTGACAACCAGAAATTTATTCCGTCATTTTTAACCCCTCCTTCCGTTAATAAGCCTCGCTTTATTAAACTGTTCGTTAACCTTTTTGCACTGGTTAATTAATTTGGGACTTTTTAAATGACTTAGTAAGGGTTGAAACAAATTAGAAACACCCTCATTAAACCCTGGAAAAGTTTTAGTTTCAACCAAGTCAAAATACGACCATTTAATCGGGTGTGACCAAAAGCCCCGTTTAACGGCAGTATCGGGTAGATTTCCACTGAGCCCCAACTCAAACCCCTATATAAGGGTGAGTGGAGTCCATTTGAGAATTTTCACTCTCTCACTACACTCTTTCTCTACAACTTGTTTACGAGCCAAAAACGCCCATTCCGAGCCCCAAACTAGTAAGTAATCTATCCTAACTTGTTGTGTAGATTAGTTAACATGCAAATTCGTGTTTAAAACATCAAATAGGGGCAAAAATAATGTGTTTACGGCCCAAGAACACTATTGGACCGTGAACACCCTTAAGTGGGGTTTTTAATCCCCAAAACCCCTCTAAACTATCCCTAGGGCTTAGATATGACTTGTGGACTTACACCTTCGAGCTTAGAACACCAAAACCTTATGATATGGAGAGTAAACATGAGTTTATGACCCAAGAACACTCTTGGACCATAAACCCCTCTTCATAGGCCGTGAACACCCTTTAAGGTGTTAGAAATTCCCTTAAACACCCCCTATGCCCGGGAAAAATGTCTAGAATCGACCACAAGTGAAGTAAGGGCTTTAAACATTAAGGAAACATTGGACTTAGGAGTTTACGACCATAAACCCCCCTAGGAATGGTCCATGGGTTGTAAACTCCCAAAGAGTGCCCAAATGATGCCCTAACTTCTTCATTTGACTTGGAAAATGCATAGAACTTTATTTCCTACCATTTAACACCTCAAAACACAAAAGGAATGAACATATAGGAGCTTACAACCATAAACTCCTTGTTTAGGGCCGTAAACTCCCTAAAATGGTGCATTTGAGGCCTTAAACCCTTTATAAGACATAGATTTGAGCCTAACATAATTCCACAAGTGATATAAGACCTTTTAGCATCCATGTTAAAACACACCACCCATGAGTTTATGATCGTAAACTCATGGGGATATGGTCTTAGGGCCGTGAACTCTAGAAAGAGTTTACTCTTGAAGAGTAAACTCCCTATTTAGGCCATACACTCCCTTAGATGTTACCCGGGACACTCCTAGCGCTTAACCAAAGTGTTTTCCACACATTAGGATGTGTATACGTGTTTAATTAGTATTATAATTACTAATTGTATGTAAACGTATGTCATCATATGTTAATTGGTCACTAAGTCTGCTCAAGTCTTTATTTGACACCGAGCACCCAGCCGACACCTTCACCCGATCCACTTACAACAGGTTAGTTCATACCCCTGAATTAACCTTTTAAATGCTTTTACATGCTTTTACGGGGGGGGGGGGGGGGGGGTGGAATACAAGTTAAAACATGCCAGTTATGATATCAATCATATGTGATTGATAACCCGCATGTACAAGGATCTATTACACTGTCAGCTGTTTTACCAGGTATGATACTATAAATGGTTTTCCAAAACATTTTTACTTGTTTAAATCTTTTCTCAAAATTATCTCTCGTGCTGTATGTTTTATTTCGAAACCAATTACAGTAGTATATTTAACAAATGTTTTCCCTACTTATATTGTTTTATCAAGATTACATTCAAAACTTGTTTATGAAAGGTTTTTCAATGGATTTCCAAAGATCTTCAAGCTTATTTTACAAAAGGATAACAAGTCATAATTTTCTTAAGTGTAAAGGTTTTCCAAAGTTTTCGTCAAAGTTTTCTTCTATGCTTCTATGCTTCTACTTCGTTAATGTTACTACTGCATTAATGCTACTACTTCGTTAATGCTTCTACTTCGTTAATGCTCCTACTTCGTTCATGCTACTACTTTGTTAATGCTTCTACTTCGTTAATGCTACTACTTCGTTAAATGCTTCTACGTCGTTAAATGCATGCCTGTACTCGTATAGTTATATAAATAATGTTTAAAGGACATAGGATGGCTAGTTCGCCCTATTTCCTTTTCCTCGTTTGGATGTGGTCTGGTGGGATCGGATATCCATCCGAAGATCGTTTAATCATTAATTATATATCATGTATACATGTATAGACATAAAGGTTTCCATCGGCCAGTTCATGCTCCTTGGCTAGCAAGGGCATCCTCCCACTCGTCACTCATAGATCAGGGACACTAGTAACTGTTATTGGAATAGTTAGGAAGCTCTATTCACTCTTTCTAGTATGAGAATTCCACAGGAGTTAGTTCACACGCGAGTCTATATCATTTCTGCAGCGCCTCTAATAGAATTTAGAAACCGAGATGCATCTTCAAGACACGGATCTCCCCGTTGTCGAGTTGGTAACTAGAGTCTCCTGTAGGGAGAGCGGGCATTGTGTGTATACATATATACGGGACTGACACTCCCACACACTGACTGCTAGCTACAGTCCACGGCCTACCAAGCCAAGGGGTGACAGATGTCATATTTATTTCAACGCTTGCAGGGCGTCAAGTACTCTAGTTTCAATCAGTATGGTTATGAGTATCTCCATGTTTACCTTATAATTCATGGCCTTAAGGTAACAAGAATTTAACAATGTATTCTTGAAACAACCCACTTAGGATTTCCCTTTTGTTTTTAGACCTTGCTAGTTGTATCGTTCATTTGATACTATCTGGGGTCTTTGTTTCAATGTTTTAGACCTTGCTAGCTGTATCTTTCATTTGATACTGTCTGGGGTCTGTGCTTCTTTGTTTTAGACCTTGCTAGCCGTATCGTACATTTGATACCGTCTGGGGTCTGTGTTCCCTTTTGTTAGACTGAGCCAGGCGTATTATTCATTTGGTACTCTCCTGGAGTCTATGATTTCTTTTGCCTTAGTTAGCAGTATTCTCTGCTGAGGCATGTGTTATTTCCCTAATGTTTTTCCTCATGATATTCTCCTACTTTCTTTAAAATCAAATACCGTATTTTGGTAATGATAGTATTACAGGGAAAATTACTCTTTAAAACATAACTCCGTCGAGTCTTGGTAGAAGACTGTTTTATTTAGAAAATATAGGATTTTCTGGAAAGGACTCTAATACACTGTAGACTCTACACTACTACTTTTTATAAAGTTATTTTGGATAAAATGCTTACTTACACAAATGACACTAAATATTTATGAACTCACCAGCATTTATAAAAATGCTGATACTCGCTTTCAAAATAACTTGTATTCTTAGGTCAGCAATAGACAGGTACACCCAGGAGCTTTTGTTGAAAACAATTTAGTACCGAGCTGCAACTATATTAGTTTTTGTATTACTTTGATGTTTCTATGCAATGTAAAGTATGTAAAATTATTACTATTAATGCAATTATTGTTGTACTTTGATTACCATACTGCATATGTTGTGATACTTGACATGACGTCATCCACCCCAGAACGTTTTCGCCATTCCGGTTTTGCGGTGTGACACCCTCGGGTTCCTCGGTCTCGGCTGTTTGTTCAGGGGTATTTCCTCGAGACATATTGGGATTGAATTGAAAGTTATAAATTGGTGGTGGTTGGAGGATAGGAATTGCGGCTGCTAATGAGTTAATATACATTTTTTGCATTTGTTGCAAGTATTCTTGCTCTTTGTGGGTTAATTCAACAAATATGGAATCATTCGTACTTTTGTGTTAAGATTGCAAGGATTTGGAAGCCCTTTGATTTGGAAATAAACTTATGTTCGTAGTTGGTTTCCTTCCCACTTTGTGAGTAAGTTAGTGTCTCGTCCCGATGGCACGACTCAGACATTGAAGCTCATTTATATCTCTGCCCTGCATGACCACTTTTTTCATTTTTGTATACTCTTGTAGAATGTTTTTGTAAAATAAAGAAAACAATAAACATAAATTAATTGAAACAAACAACTAAATTTAAACATTAAAATAATAATAATATACCTTAAACAAAATTGTAATAATAATTACATATTCAAACAAAGTATTAATTTCGTTCAATACTTACCCAATCTTCATGTGTTCGACTTGTACACAAACCCGAGCCTTCTTTGCAGGGCATTTGTCTCCAATTCTCAATATGTTGTGACTCCTACCCTTTTTGATCCTATAATAAGCCAAAAACAATAAATATAACCATATAAGTTTTAATAAAAATTTTATATAATACAAATAAATTATACTACTTTTTAATGACTTCTTTGAGCATATGAATTAACCCACGAGCACTTGTGTGCGGAAAATTCACCCTACCACTTTTTTTCCGACATACATCAATATCACAGGATCAAACACAACAAATCAATCATGTCATTCCAAGTATCATTTCCTAAATTATTCGGTGGATGTCTTCTTGCAATTTCCACGCCCATTCCTTTTTAAGAGATCCATTCCTTATTCCTTCTCAGATGATCCATTCCTTTATCACATGTTCCATGAATCCCAAGTGCTCCATTAAGTTCCAAGTTCTCCATTGAACTCAAATGCTCCATGCGAATGCTCCGAATGCTCAAGTCTTATTTAACATGCCTCATGAAAACATCATTGTTCTTTGAGGGTGATCGAGGCCCAAGAATCAACAAAGTTATCATGAAATAAGACTTTTTTCTTAACTATCCATGGTAGTGTGTTGTAGGTAACCAATATAACATAACATGACAAATAATATAAGTATTATTAAAGTTGTCGAATCGATTAAAGCTACCAACAACTAAACCTAGACAAACATTTCTAGGTTCTTCGGCAAACTCTGGATATTTGTGATCAAAATCTTGCCATTACATCCTATTAACCGGATAACACATCATACAATCAACTGAGCGTCTAATATTATGTTAACTTATATCTTTAGCTGTGAATTTGGAGATATACATTCATGGAAGCTTGTGAGTCAAACAAAAGTACCTCAACACTTTTTTGTGATACTTTCTTCACCTTGGTAGTTGCATCCATTAATATACTCTCATTACAAATCTCGTAATTCTGCATGGAATCATTGTCCTTCCAAAACAAAGCACAATCATATTTGCAAGCATGGATGGATTGATATCCTAACTCTTTCTTTCTAAACTTCTTATCAGCTTCATAATATGAGGCTGAAATGTTATACTTCGGGAAAGCAAATCTTATTAACTCTACATGTTGGTCAAACGAACTATCCATCATCTGTTGAACACTTTAATATGAAACAAAATTTCCAAAAAGTTTAGGGAATACATCTCACAATCAGGGTATTACTTGGTATTGAGTTACTCAAAGAAAGCATCAAATATTAGGTCTACACCTCATCCATCATCATCTCTATTTTCTGCATTTGTATTTTGTTCTGCCATAAAATCATCAATTACATCAAAAATCTCATTAATTATTGGAGTGTTTATTCTTGGAATCAAATTGTAGTCTAAATCTACAACAACATATTTCTCACCATGATGAACCCACTTAGTATACAATTCTAGAAACTCACAATCACGTTTGTGGGCATAAACCATAGGCAACAACTGTTGATATATATTCACACACTTTATGCATGGGCAACACATTGTGCTATTAGACTTGACATGTTTCTCAACAATCTCCATAGAGTAAGACCTTCCAAGAATTTAGGAGCCATTTGGTTCTTCTTACTAATCCAATTATTATCGATCATCACCACTGTTTCATTCTTCAAAATTACATTGTATACATAGTAATTGAAAGTTAGATTATGTTTTGGCTATTAAACATAAGTTAGAGTTTAAAGTTTACTCCATGTGAAGTAAAAATCGGACGAAATTGATGGAATATTCGCAAGTATATAAAGAAATATGTACTTAAGAAGTAAAAATTGGATATAATGTATATAGTATTCATTACGGTAAGCTTTTAAACCCACTTTTTAAATACCTTGTCTCAAATGTGAATGTGTATTGCATGATTGTTTGTTTGAGAAAAATTTCAGCAATACTTCCTCTTAGCTCCCAATTATATAAACAAAAATATACCCGATGAGTAAAGAGAAAATGACAACCAAATTTTTCTTAAACAAACAATCATGTCATACACATTAATATCCTAAATGAGATTAAGTATTAAAAACCAATCCTAAAAAGGCAACAACCCGAAATTAAATTCTAAATCAATTTCGGTTAGGTATTTGTACAATACTGATGATTTATAAAGAAGAGAGTTAAACTAAAAATCAATGATAAAACGTGTTTTCGTTCCTTTTTTATTTTCTATTATAAAGTCATAGTTTTAATAGAAACATATTTTTATTAGTTTGTTTTATGTTATAAATATAAAAAAGAAATGAAAATAGAATGTTTTAATAAAACAAACTAATATAAGTATGTTGCAATTAACAACCTTCATAGTTAGATTTGCTTTAATAGCGAAGCACATTTATTAGGTTGTTTATTCAAGTTTTGTGTTTTCATCTATTTTTCATATTTAAATTATTTATAGCATCTTCTTTTTGTTTTTTCTATTATAACATTGTACTTTACACACTTTTTTGTTTTTTTACTATAACAATTTACTTTTTTTTTATTTATTTATAAATTATAACATTGTACATTAAACAATCATGTTACCTAATTAAGCCAACGTTATAATGATTGGAATTAAGTCATTAACAATATTAAGGATTTTCAAACCATATTACAGTAATAAAAACTTATTAGGCACTGGCCTATTAAGTACTTTACAATTCCAACCAATAGCAACTGCTCATTCAACATTCACTTACAAAACAAATTCAACACTTTTCATGAAAATAGAAAGATATTAAACACTTATTAATCAAGCACTTTTACAATTTAACATTTTATCAATCTGTAACTAAGCACTTACCATGAAACTAATTAGAAAACACTTTAAACACTTATCAAGTAAGCACTTTATCACTTCATCTTATATGAACTCAAAATAGTAAACCTAAATAATTAAGACAATAATACATATTATACGTTTTATACATCCAAAACAGCAACTCAACGTCAAAATTACCTAAATAAGAAAAAACTTGTGAAATAAAAAACCTTACCCTTTGTTGGCGGTGAAGGAGACTGGTCGAAAGGGGATGGTCATTGTTGATGTTCTTCCGGTGACAACCTTACTTCTTCCGGTGACACGCTTTCTGAGAAGCAAAGAAAAAGCCGAAAATCATTTAGCCAAATCTTAAAATCCAACCAGAAAAAGAGTGAAATCGGAAATGAGGAGTGGTCTAGAACTTACTTGTGGTCGCCGGTGAAGGAGAGTAGTTGAAGGAGTGGTCGTTGGCATCGGTCGTTGTTGAGTGATCGAGAGAGAAAGCTTGTTGGGTGCTAGCGTCGCAGATGAACTTGAATGATCCTCCTTTTGAGGTTAAAACCGATGCCGAAGACATGTCGTTGATATAGGATTAAAGAAAACTACGTCGTATTTTATTTCTCGCAAATAAAAAAATGATTTTTTTTTGTGTTGACGACTAATTGGGATAGAGTGCACGCGAATTGCCATGTTCTATGCCGACGACTTGTCTTTGGGATTGCTTTCCAAAAAACAACATCGTTTCTGTTTTTCTGCACCATCGAATATAAATAAATGGAAATTATAATTTATGCAAAATATACCTACGACATGTCATCGACATAGGTTTTGAAAGACCACGTAAATACTTTAAATTCCTGCGTCCACAAGTCGCCGGCATAGATACCTAATGTTTGACAACAAAAGTTGGTGAACTCTGACGACTTGTCGTCAGCATAGCTGTATTTGTAGTGACGACTTGTGTCGTCGGCACATGGTACAATTCTTTTAGTGTATAATTTGAATTTATTGTAGGAAAGTTAAAAAAAAAAAAAAAAGCTCTTTTATGTAGCTTTTACATTCTGATGGAGATGTCAACTGCATTATTTAAAAATTCATATAAATACATGAAAAGCATACCAAAATACATAAAAGTACCTGAAATATTTAAAAGTTCATATAAATACGTGAAAAGCTTACCAAAATTCATAAAAGTATGTAAAAATACTTACAAGTTTATATAAATACGTAATAATATATAAATGCATGAAAAATATACTAAAATACATAAAAGTATATAAAAATACTTAAAAATTCATATAAATACATAAAAAAATCCAATAAATACATTTAAAATGTATAAAAAAGTAAAAGAAAAAAAAAATAAAAAAATGTTAAAAAAACTATATTAAAAAATTTAAAAAGTACATATATACGTAAATGTATATTAAAATACATAAAAAAAATACATAAAAATACGTTTATATACTATATTTAAATTTTGAAAACATGTGTAGAAAAATCCAATTATTTTCGAAAAGTTAACAATTTCGTCTCAATGATCTGTTGAACAAGTTAAAAACGGCTAAAATAATGATATTATGTGATTTTCTTGCGCATTTCTATTATAAAGCTTGGGTTTTAATTGTTAATTTTTCCAAAAAAAAAAAACAAGATTTTTCTACATATTTCCGTACATATAATCTAAAAATGGATCCAAACTAACTTTACACCAAAGATGTCAATCGATCTTACTTCCAGTTTCCCCGTAAAAGGCAGTATGTTTATTAGCTTCTTGTCCGTTGAATAGCGACGTAAACTTGTAGGTAAGGAAATAACATACATTCACTGAGTAATTGATATTGATAATTAAGGATTCAAATGCACATAAAAGTTTTAGAAGTACATTGAAAACATGAAAACGGAAAGAGAGATTCTTGTGCGAAACAAAAAAATGTTCTTTATTAATCACATAATCAACATGGATAAGTACATTACATCAGGAGTAAGTACATAGTTATAGGGTGAAACCATCGCTTCCCTTCATTGAGACGACACACCCTTTCAATGTAACGGCAATGCCATCTTTCTACCATGAATGTTTAGAAACTTATGTAACTGCCATAACAACTTCCAACTTGTATCTTCTGTTAGCAATAACCGTTACTCCATTGAGGCAAGCTTATATCTTCAGCAATAAATAGAGGGAACTTGTGTGCATGAAAAAAATAGAAAACTCTTCAGAAACATGAGGTCTTCTACAATTCATAATTTTTTTGCCTTTATCATTTTAACATACCCAATTGCTTCAATAGCATTTTCATGTCCGTTTACTACAAAATGGAATGTTAGCGTTATTAGTGCTCTTCGTGAAGATCTTGTTGTTCACATAAAATCAAGAGATGATGATCTTGGGAATCATACCATTCCTTTTGTAGGAAATTACTCCTGGTCTTTTTGTGAAAAGGCTGGTGGTCATACTCTTTTTTACGTTTACTTCTGGTGGGGTTCAAAATTTCAGAGCTTAGATTTGTTTAACAAAGCCATTTCTGACAAATTAATTTTAAATGCTGATCCTGAACATTGTTACTGGTTTGTAAAACCTGAAGGGTTTTTTGTTAATAATATTCCAAGTGGAGGTGGGCAGTTCATTAAAGGATGGAACTAAAACAAATATATGTCATTTTTTTATTATTGTAGCTTGATACAATATATGATAAAAAAATTTATTGATTACATTAATATGCTATGTATGTGTTCATTTCTTCTGTCAGCACATCTGCAAATGTTGACAAGGACGCTTTATTAGTTACAATTAAGCAAGTTTACAAATAGTTTATAAGAAAATTTTGAATAGTAAAACAAATTAGAGATGAAAGTGGGTCCGAACCCGAATCAATTGGAACGGACCCGGACTCAGAAGCCAAAATTGAATTATTTCGAAAAACCGAAAAAATTAGATGGATTAGCTAGTCAGTTTTAACCAAGTTGAGTCATTAAATGGTTCATTTCCTTAAATTATATATCTCTCTATACTAATAAAATAATAGTTTTTTTGTCATGTGTGATGCACCTTATTAAATATTTTAATTAATGTCATACCACTTATTAATTTATTGATTTTCCATTTCAAATTTGAGGTTTTAAATATCTTATTCTAGTTACATTAAATTAATAACATTAGAATGAAAAAAAATCCATAAAGATTATAAGATGATACAAATTCACAAATTTAATTGAATTAATGATTATAATTTTATATAAATCAAAAAATATCACTTTGTTAATAATTTATTTAAAATAATTGATGTAAAATTATTAGGGAAAAATACAGAAAAGCCCAACCAATTATACATGTATATGCAGAAAAACCCTTATATTATTTTTATGTTCAGAAAAACCCTTATATTATTATTTACATTTCAAATAAAACCAAATTGTAGATTTTTAGAAGAAACGATCAGCTAAAAATATGATATGATATACATATCCCTTATACTTCTTTGATTATATGCAAAAACATGTTAATTCGATTACTTTCATTCGATTGTATTCTTAATATGTTTGATTTTTTCTTTCTTAACTAATTGTTTTTATCCCGATTAAAATCATTGTCATATTGATAAACGAAAATGTAAGTGACATTATATTTTTAGTTGTCAATTTCTCTTAAAACCTTGTATTTTGGTCTTTTTCGAATGATAACTATTAATATAAGGGTTTTTCTGAATATAAAAATTATATAAGGGTTTTTCTACATATATATGTATAACTGGTTGGGCTTTTCTGCATTTTTCCAAAATTATTATTTAACAATGTTGATTTTTTCTACTATTGAAGTATAATTAATTTTGTAACTGTGATTTTCACGACATATAAACTACTATTATTATATATGTGGGGAAACACATTACTAATTTTTACATGATTTACGTAGTTATTATCATACTTTCTTCTTCTATTATGACAACCTCGTTCATAATGCAAAGCACATATGTTTGTTCTTAAGTGGCTTAAGATTTGCTATATTTGACTTCGATCCATGTTTTTTTTTTTGTCCTAAACTGCCCCTCATGAATTAAACATCATTGTATTGTTTTTTAGGAACAAAAATCTTTCCCTTTGACGGTTGCCAAAAGTATGACTAAAAAACCTTTAAAGTAGATTTTCTAAAAAATTATCTTGTGAACAAAACGAGGGGCGAAGTTTTTGGTGTATATATATATATATATATATATATATATATATATATATATATATATATATATATATATATATATATATATATATATATATATATATATATATATATATATATATATATATATATATATATATATATATAAAGAGAGAGAGAGAGAGAAAGAGGGTTGAGAATCATTCTCAACCACTCTTTTATTTTTTCGCTAAATCCTCCGTCGTACCAGCAGAAATGGGAAAGAAATAGACATGTGTTTTCCAGCAAAACATAACTATGTTAATCATTACCTTAATATATATAAAAACATAGTTTTTTTGTTTTTTTTTTTTTTTTAATTTTCAAGAAGCTATTTTTAACGAAAAATGATTTTAATTATACCAAAATTCATGATTTTTTATTCTCTACAAATGGACATCCATATTGATATAGTTTTAAGATAAAATATTTTTTTTTTATATTTTCAGCTATCGTTATTCATAAGTGAATAAAAATGAATCAGATTTTTACTACAGTACATTCATTATTTAGTTATGAATAAAAACTATGATTATTATTTATTTATTTATTTATTTATTTTGCAATTTATGTATCATTCATATATGAATATAGTATATAATAAACATAGTATATATTCATATTTAAATATTAGACGATGCATTCACTTATGAATATTACATAGTATATTCAATTGTGAATATTAGATGCTATATTCACTTATTAATATTAGATAATATTTTCATATGTGAATATTACATGGTATATCACATGTGAATATTAGATAGTATATTCATTTGTGAATATTAGATGATATATTTATTCACTTATGAATATTACACAATATATTCACATATGAATATTACACAATATATTCACATATGAATATTACACAGTATATTCACATATGAATATTACAAGGTATTTTCACAAATATATATAATTTTTATATGTTATTCACATATGAATAACATACAGACTTGCATATTTGTTTTTTTGTTTTAATAATCATATACTGAGAAAACATATTCATATATGAATATAACGTGTTAATTTAGTTCATGCATTTTATCAAACAGTTGGAGTGCATACAATTTAACTTTTTTTAAAAATGTTAAAAAATATGATATTTTGACTATTTAAATGTTACAAAAGAGTAGATTGATAGAGAATTATATGAAGTTTAAAAAAAAAAAAACGATTTGATATTTTTCTAACCTCAATTTTCAAGTTTTATTTTATAATCGATGTTGAATGAATGATATGAAGTGGATTTTTGTTGATTATCGATGATGTTGATCTAATAAAGCTGGGAGTATAATTAATCATAGATGTTGAATATCTGATCGTATTCAAGCACAATTGAAGGTTGAATTAAAAGAACTAAAAACAAATTTTTGTTGTTAACTGTTGAATCGTGTTGATTATTAACGAAGATCGATGATTGATTAGCACTGGATGATGTTGATGATGGTTTAATTGAAGAAATCTTGATGATTGTTGAAAGTTGAAGAAGAAATTTAAATGATGAACGATGAATGAGTTTGAACTATAGATACGTATTTGAGATTGAAGGTTGTTCTCATATTTACAAGTTTGTCACTGTGTCTTTTTATGCTTGAATAAAATGAGTGATTGAGAATGATTCCCCTGTTCTCAACATTTTTTATTTTCTTAATTGAACCTCTCTCTCTCTCTCTCTCTCTCTCTCTCTCTCTCTATATATATATATATATATATATATATATATATATATATATATATATATATATATATATATATATATATATATATATATGCTAACATCATTACTACATAAATGTTAAATTAACATATAACCTCAAAATTGGCGAGCTTGAACAAAAAAGCTAAGTTATAAAACAAAACGAATGGGAGCATGCGATTGTGCATTTTATTATTTATTATTATTATTTTTTTACAGATTTTGTTATTTACCTTTCATGGTTGGTTAATAAATCCAGACGATTTGCAACATACATCCATTATGTACAAACATTCAATAAATATTACCAACACACATTGTTCAAACCTAATTCCATTATATAACAAAATAAGTTACAATAAACTAATATTCTTCAAAATAACACAAACACTCAATCATCATAATCTTCTTCGGTCCCCTCGGGTTCCTCGGTCTCGTCTATTTTTCAGGGGTATTTTCTCGAAATATATTGGGATTGAATTGAAAGTTAGAAATTGGAGGTGGTTGGAGGATAGGAATTGTTGCCGCTAATGAGTCAATATACCTTTTTTGCATTTGTTGCAAGTATTCTTGCACTTGGTAGGTTAATTCAACAAATTGGGAATCATTCGTACTTCGGTGTTGAGATTGCAAGAATTTGGAAGCCCGTTGATTTGGAAATAAACTTATGTTCGGTGTTGGTTTCCTTCCCACTTCGTGAGTTAGTTAGTGTCTCGTCTCGATGGCACGACTCAGACATTAATGCTCATTTATATCTCTTGCCTCCATGACCACTTTTTTCAATTTTGTATACTCTTGTTGAATCTTTTTGTAAAATAAACAAAACAATAAACATACATTACTTAAAACAAACAACTAAATTTAAACATTAAAATAATAATAATAATATACCTTAAACAAAATTGTAATAATAATCACATATTCAAACAAAGTATGAATTTTGTTCGGTACTTACCCAATCTTTCTGCGCTCGACATGTACACAAACCCGAGCCTTCTTTGCAGCGCATCTGTCTCTAACTCTCAATATATTGTGACTCCTGCCCTTTTTGATCCTATAATAAGCCAAAAACAATAAATGTAACCATATAAGTGTTAATAAAAACTTTATATAATACAAATAAATTATATTACTTTTAAATGACTTCTTTCAGCTTATGAATTACAACCACGTGCACTTGTGTGCGAAAATTTCGCCCTACCACTTTTTTCCAACATACGTCTATATTATGGGGTCAAACATAAGAAATCAATCATTTCATTCCAAGTATCGGTTCCCAAATTATTCGGTGGATGTCTTCTTGCAATTTCCACGCCCATTCCTTTTTAAGAGATCCATTCCTTATTCCTTCTCATATGATCCATTCCTTTATCACATGTTCCATGAATCCCAAGTGCTCCATTAAGTTCCATGCTCTCCATTGAACTCAAATGCTACATGTGAATGCTCTGAATGCTCAATTCTCATTTAACATGCCTCATGAAAACATCACTGTTCTTTGAGGGTGATCGAGGCCCAAGAATCAACAAAGTTAGCATGAAATAAGACTTTTTCTTAACTGTCCATGGTGGTGTGTTGTAGGTAGCCAATATAATATAACATGACAAATAATATAAGTATTATTAAATTTGTCAAATCGATTAAAGCTACCAACAACTAAACCTAGACAAACATTTCTAGGTTCTTCGGCAAACGTTGGATATTTGTGATCAAAATCTTGCCATAACATCCCATTAACCGGATAACGCATCATACAATCCACGGAGCGTCCAATATTATGTTAACTTATATCTTTAGCTGTGAATCTGGAGATATACATTCTTCACCTTGGTAGTTGCATCCATTAATATACTTTCATTATAAATCTCGTAATTTTGCATGGGATCATTATCCTTACAAAACAAAGCACAATCATATTTTCAAGCATGGATGGATTGATATCCTAACTCTTTCTTTCTAAACTTCTTATCAGCTTCATAATATGAGGCTGAAATGTTATACTTCGGGAAAGCAAATCTTATTAACTCTACATGTTGGTCAAACGAACTATCCATGATCTGTTGAATACTTTAATATACAACAAAAATTCCAAAAATTTTAGGGAATACATCTCACAATCAGGGTATAACTCGGTATTGAGTTCCTCAAAAAAAGCATCGATTATTAGGTCTACACCTCATCTCTCATCATCTCTATTTTCTTCATTTATATTTTGTTCTGCCATAAAATCATCAATTACATAAAAAATCTCGTTAGTTATTGGAGTGTTTATTCTTGGAATCGAATTGTAGTCTAAATCTACAACAACATATTTCTCACCATGATGAATCCACTTAGTATACGATTCTAGAAACTCACAGTCACATATGTGGGCATAAACCATAGGCAACAATTGTTGATATATATTCACACACTTTATGCATGGGCAATACATTGTGCATTTAGACTGGACAGGTTTGTCAACAATCTCCATAGAGTCAGACCTTCCAAGAATTTGGGAGCCATTTGGTTCTTCTCACTAATCCAATTATTATTGATCATCACTACTGTTTCATTATTCAAAATTACATTGTATACATAGTAATTGAAAGTTGGATTATATTTTGGCTATTAAACATAAGTTAGAGTTTAAATTTTACTCCATGTGAAGTAAAAATCAGACGAAATTGATAGAATATTCGCAAGTATATAAAGAAATATGTATTTAAGAAGTAAAAATTGGATTGAATGGATAGAGTATTCATTACGGTAAGATTTTAAACCCACTTTTTAAATATATTGTCTCATATGTGAATGTGTATTGCATGATTGTTTGTTTGGGAAAAATTCAGCAATACTTCCTCTTAGCTCCCAATTATATAAAGAAAAATATACCCGATGAGTAAAGAAAAAATGACAACCAAATTTTTCTTAAACAAACAATCGTGTCATACACATTAATATCCTAAATGAGATTAAATATTAAAAAAAATCTCAAAAAGGGAACAACCCGAAATTAATTTCTAAATCAATTTCGGTTGGGTATTTGTTCACTCCTGATGATTTATAAAGAAGAGAGTTAAACTAAAAATCAATGATTCAACGTGTTTTCGTTCCTTTTTTATTTTCTATTATAAAGTCACACTTTTAATAGAAACATAGTTTTATTAGTTTGTTTTATGTTATAAATATAAAAAAGAAATGAAAATAGAATGTTTTAATAAACAATCTAATACAAGTACATTGCTATTAACAACCTTCATAGTTAGGTTTGCTTTAATAGCAAAGCACATTTATTAGGTTGTTTATTCAAGTTTTCTGTTTTCACTTATTTTTCATATTTATATTATTTACAGCATCTTCTTTGTGTTTTTTCTATTATAACATTGTACTTTACACACTTTTTTGTTTTTTTACTATAACAATTACTTTTGTTTTTTTCATTTATAAATTGTAGCATTGTATTTTAAATAATCAAGTTAACTAATTAAGCCAACGTTATAACTGTAACGACCCGTGTCCGGTATGGTAATTCCTTGGTATTTATTTTGAAGTTTTGCAAGAGGGACTCGGCGAGTTCATAGCCTGACTCGCCGAGTAGGGTCGCGACTTCGAGCACGTGTGAGCCGAGGACTCGGCGAGTCCATATCCCTGACTCGGCGAGTCCATCCGTCTGGGTGAAACCCTAAATCCCCGGGTTGCCCACTATTTAAGTCACCTTATAGCCCCATTCTCGCCTCCCTCACCCTGAGAACACTGTGAGAAAGAACCCTAATCCACCCTTGTGTGAGCTAAGTGTTTTGTGCCATTTTGTGAAGGTTTGAAGAAGGAGAAGAAGAAAGGAGCAAGGAGAAGAGGTGTAGTGCAAAGATCCAAGGGCAAATCTGAGTTATTTGAGGTATTTTCGAATGTTCCCTCTTGTTATATGCTTTAAACCTCCATTAGAGCTCTCCTAGGATCTAGTTGATGCTTGTTCCAAGCCTTATGTTTGCATGAATGCCTTAATAAGTCGAGATATCTTTAGATCTGAATGATTGGGTGTTGTAGAGCCCAGATCTACTGCCTTTTTGGAGTTACTTTGCATATTAACCATAGATCTACCCATTTTGTGCATCTTTTAGCCTTATTTCCCTTATTCATGAGGTTGTACACGTAAAGTTGGAAACTTTACGTGGTAAATCAGCTTATTGGACTCAGATCTATCAATTGTATGTGTTGGATTCAAACAAAATCGAGTAAAAATCAGTTGCATGGCGGCAACTCGGCGAGTCGGGAAGAACGACTTGGCGAGTTGGGTCGCGAGTTCCCGATTCCCTCATTTTTATCAGTGTCGAGTGGATCCAGTGAGTTAGAGAGTGGACTCAGCGAGTTGAGAGTAGACTCAGTGATGGAGGGACTCGGCGAGTTGTTCATATAACTCGGCGAGTCCAAGGCAATCTTCTTAAGCTCAAGAACAACTCGTCGAGTTGTTCATATGACTCGGCGAGTCGGATGAAGATTGTCAGAGTTCTTGGATCGAATGAGTACTCGTCGAGTCGATGCCATACTCGACGAGTAGCAGCGAGTAGGGTCGAGGAGTGAGAATAGGGACTCGGCGAGTTGGCGGCCCAACTCGGCGAGTCAGGTCAACTGTGGGTTGACTTTGACCGAGAGTTGACTTTGACCGAGAGTTGACTTTGGCCAAGGGTAAAAGAGTCATTTTACCCAGTGCAGTGTTTAGTATTTGATTGAGTGTGTTTATGGACTTGTAGCCGGGGAGATACCGGAGCAGCAGCAGTTAGCCCTCAGAGTTATTCACTCAGCAGCCAGTTCACGAGGTGAGTTCCTTTTCAGTAGAAACGGGTCTAAGGCCACAATGCCGGCCCGTTTAGCTAGCAGTAGTATCCGGATTTTTATCCGATGCAGTAGTTAGCATGTTTGATGCCTTCGTGGCTCAGACAGGGTTATATGTGTTCATGTTAAGTGATACGTTTATGTTATGATCAGTCAGCTTCGGACTTCGGTCCGATGTCAGCTTCGGACTTCGGTTCGATGTAGGGGACAAGGTCCCAGTCAGCTTCGGACTTCGGTCCGATGTCAGCTTCGGACTTCGGTCCGGTGTCAGCTTCGGACTCCGGTTCGATGTAGGGGACAAGGTCCCAGTCAGCTTCGGACTTCGGTCTGATGTGAGCTTCGGATTGCGGTCCGATGTAGGGGACAAGGTCCCAGTCAGTCAGCTTCGGACTTCGGTCTGATGGAGGGGGCAAGGCCCCAGTATGTGCTTGATATATATATTATTGTATGGTATGTGGTAATTTGGGGGAGCTCACTAAGCTTCGTGCTTACAGTTTCAGTTTTGGTTTCAGGTACTTCCGCTTGTAGACGGAAGAGCTCGGGATGATGGCATCGTACACACCACAGCTTCAGCTTTTATCCTGGGAGTTGATTTGGTTCTTGATTTTTATATGACATGGATATGATACAGTTTTCCACACAGTGTTTTTATTATTATTTCGAGATACATCATGTTTGGTTTATGATATGACACTCAGATTATGGTTTTTGGTTATGTTGAAAAACGAAATTTTTGGGTCGTATTTTTGGGTCGTTTCAAGTTGGTATCAGAGCCCTGGTTTGAGGGATTCGGATACACTTCCGGGTGTATCTGAACTCAAACTAAGGGGAAATAAAAAGATTTTTAAAAGGAAAATGTTTTCTAAAAGAATTTTGAAAGCACTTAGAAAGAAAGAAAATTTTAAACAAGATAAGGGTGTGGTGCATGCGATCAGCCGAGCTCAAGTAAGTACTCCTAAATTACCCATACAAGTTATTTGTTCAGTTTCAGTTTCAGTAGAACAGCATGCTAGTATAGGACTAAGGATCTAGGAGGATGCCTTATGTGCCTGCTTTATGTGTTACAGCTTTATGAGTATTGCATGCTAGTATTGAGTAGACAGCAGTAGGATAGCCTGTTTAGGTAATGCCTGATAGTATGAGCTTAGCACTGTATGCTAGATCAGTTTCTCGTTTTGAGAATAGTTTTGCCTGAGTATGTTTCCTTTATCCGAATGTTGCTTGCTTCGTGCTTTGTGGGAGTTCTGAGTGATGGAAGTTAGCCATTAGGTGAACACGTTACACCACATGTGATCAGGGTTGAATAATCCCAGAGTGCTGGAACTGGCCCTATTGCGCAGCTCTTGTTTGAGTCCAACCGTTATAGGGACGAGTCTTTTACTTGAAGGATTATCTGATCTTCGTCACATGTGATGGTGTTCAGGTGTTGGTTAATTAGCATTATAAGGAGACCTGCAGCAGCTGAGGACTAGTTGAGTTGAGTCTGAGGTTTCCCTGGGGCAAGCCTAGGATGAGAGTAGCAGAGATCAGTAGTAGCAGAAGTGACTTGGTGGAGTCAGGGCAGTTCTTGAAGAAAGTACGGATAGATGTGGAAGGTAGTATGGGCCCGTACTACTGGAAGCAGAGGATCCGTACTCGAATCAAGAAAGGCTGAGACAAGACCCGGAAGCTAGTTGTAGTATCAATGATCCCTTGAGATATTTCTGTTTTCTGATGTAATTGTGATGTGTTTCAGAATGGTGGTTTTGCGTTCGAGACCAGCAGCCGGCAGCGGAGGTGCCGGGGAGGGATCAGGTTCAGGTTCGGGGGATGAGCGCATGGATGAGCAGACCCGAGAGTTTCTTTCTTCGGAGATTACGCGCATCATTATAGAGAAGACTCCTGTGATCTTCGGTTCGATCAAGGAGGGGATTCTAGAGCTGATGGATGAGAGATTGGGCACCTTCCGTGCCGAGGTGGCGGCCATGATGGGGTCGTGCACCCTTACTTTTAGGGAGTTCAGGGCATGTGGAGCTCCGGACTATCATGGGGCGCGAGACCCCATAGCGAGCACCAGATGGTTGGCGGATGTGGCCAACGCTTTCCGTACTAGCAGATGTCCCGAGGGGGACAAGGTCAGATTGGCGTCCTGTCTTCTGAAGGACAGGGCACGAGATTGGTGGGAGGAGGTCGGGCATGCCATTGGGGATGATGTAGCATTGGACGTCATGACCTGGGCTGATTTCTCTACCAGGTTCAGGGCGGAGTTTGCACCGGTCATTGAGGTGCAACAGCTAGCTAGGGAGTTTCAGGACCTCACCCAGACTACAGAGACAGTGGCGGAGATCACCGCCAAGTTCAGGGAGAGGGCTCTTCTCGTTCCTCAGTATGTAGCTGATGAGGAAATGAAGAAGGCCCGTTATCATGAGATGTTGCGGAGCGATATCCGCCAGTTTGTGAGCCGGTCCAGCTGTAAAACGCTGGAAGATATGATTGCTAGAGCTCGGGAGAGGGAGATTGATCTTGAGATGGAGAAGAAGAGGAAACCGGAGGCAGTTTCGGGTTCAGGCGGTTCGGGCAAAAAGCCCAGGGTTTCAGATCACAGGTCCATGGGACAGCCGAGCCACGGTCAATGTGGTAGGTGTGGGAAGATGCACGAAGGAGCGTGCAAGGCAGGGAGTTCCGGCTGCTTCAAGTGCGGTCGGATTGGACATTTGAGTAGGGATTGTACGGCTCCTGCTACTGCCGTTGCAGCATCAGATCTGATTTGCTTTCATTGTAATCAGAGGGGACATAAAAAGTCCCAGTGTCCGGGTTTAGCTGCAGCAGGGAAGGTGGCTGCACCTGCCCCTGCTACTTTGAGGATTACAGATGGCCGGCAGGGCCGAGCTGATGCGCCAGTGGCGAAGAGTAGGGCGTTTCAGATGACAGCAGAGGAGGCGCGAGCGACTCCTGATGTGGTGACGGGGTCGTTCTCTGTGAACGGCATTTCTGCTATGGTATTATTCGATTTGGGGGCTACCCGATCATTCGTATCACTTGCGCTTAGCAAGAGATTCAGTAGAGCTCCAGGGGAGCTGGATTGTCCATTAGAGGTTGAGATAGCGGATGATAGGACCGTGAGGGTCAGCAGAGTGCATAGAGGGTGTTCTCTTCAGTTATTTGATGAGCAGTTTTCAGTAGATCTGGTACCTATTCCCCTGCGAGGGAATAAGGTTATTGTGGGTATGGATTGGCTAAGCCCCAATGGGGCGGTGATTGATTGTGAGCTTCAGCTAGTGAGGGTTCGCACTCCCAGTGGGGGAGAGTTGGTGATTCAGGGCGAGAGGCCACAGCGAGGACCGACCTTTTGTTCCGCCGCAAGGGCGAGGCGCTATGTTCAGCAGGGTTGCGCCGGTTTTATAGCTTACGTTTTGGATGCCCGGGAGAAGGGCAAGTCGACAGTTGATGATGTTCCTATTGTTCGAGACTACCCGGACGTGTTTCCCGAGGATTTGCCGGGGATACCTCCAGAGAGACAGGTTGAGTTCAGGATCGACCTCATTCCTGGTGCGGCTCCGATAGCCAAGGCACCGTATCGACTAGCTCCCCCTGAGATGCAGGAGTTGTCTACACAGCTGCAGGAGCTGTTAGACAAGGGTTTCATTCGGCCGAGCAGTTCGCCTTGGGGAGCGCCGATCCTGTTTGTGAGGAAGAAGGATGGGTCGCATCGTATGTGTATAGATTACCGGGAGTTGAATAAGGTAACGGTGAAGAACCGTTACCCACTCCCGAGGATAGATGATTTGTTTGATCAGCTTCAGGGAGCGTCTTGGTTCTCCAAGATCGATCTACGCTCCGGATATCATCAGATGCGGGTTAGAGATGAGGATGTACAGAAGACTGCTTTCAGGACCAGGTATGGTCATTACGAGTTTGTGGTGATGCCATTTGGGCTCACCAATGCTCCAGCCGCGTTCATGGATCTCATGAACCGCATGTGTAGGCCGATGCTGGATCGGTCAGTGATAGTGTTCATAGATGACATCTTGGTATATTCCAAGATGCAGGAGCAGCACGAGGAGCACCTGCGGGAGGTGCTGGAGGTTTTGAGGAGGGAGAGACTTTTCGCAAAGTTCTCCAAATGTGAGTTTTGGTTGCGCGAGGTGCAGTTCCTTGGTCACCTCGTCAACCAGAAGGGTATTCTGGTAGATCCGGCCAAGATAGAGGCCGTAATGCAGTGGGAGGTCCCGAAGTCTCCATCTGAGATTCGGAGCTTCCTAGGGTTGGCAGGGTATTATCGGAGATTTATTCAGGATTTCTCCAAGATAGGAGTGCCGCTCACCCGACTGACCAAGAAGTCAGTGGTATTTCGTTGGGGTCCGGAGCAGCAGACAGCATTCGAGACCCTCAGGCAGAGATTGTGCGAGGCTCCGATCCTTACCTTGCCAGAGGGAGTAGAGGACTTTGTAGTCTATTGTGATGCCTCGATCACAGGTTTGGGAGCAGTTCTGATGCAGCGAGGCCATGTGATAGCTTATGCCTCGAGACAGTTGAAGCCTCATGAGGCTAATTATCCTACCCATGATTTGGAGCTGGGGGCAGTTGTGTTTGCCCTCAAGATTTGGAGGCATTACCTTTATGGGGTCCGTTGTACTATTTACACGGATCACAAGAGTTTGAGGTATCTTATGGATCAGCCGAGTCTGAATATGAGGCAGAGGAGGTGGTTGGATGTGCTAAAGGATTACGACTGTGAGATCCTATACCATCCAGGGAAGGCCAATGTGGTGGCCGATGCCCTGAGTCGCAAGGTGTCGGCGGCCCCTATCAGGGATCTATGTTTGAGGATGACAGTGATCACTCCGTTGTTGGAGCGGATCAAGGAGGCTCAGGTAGAGGGTCTCAAGGAGGAGAGACAGAAGTGTGAGAGGATCGTGGGCCGAGTAGCCTCGTTTGATTATGATAGTCGTGGTTTGCTGACGCTTCACGGGAGAGTGTGGGTACCGTACTGGGGTGGAGTACGGAAAGTGTTGATGGATGAGGCTCATAAGTCTCGGTTTTCTATCCACCCAGGGGCGACGAAGATGTACCGAGATCTTCGACCTGATTATTGGTGGCCCTGCATGAAGCGGGACGTCGCCTGGTACGTCGAGAGATGCCTGACCTGCCGGAAGGTCAAGGCGGAGCACCAGAGACCTCACGGCAGGATGCAGCCGTTAGACATTCCCGTGTGGAAATGGGAGGACATTACCATGGATTTTGTCACCAAGCTTCCCCGGACCGCACGTGGAGTGGATTCGATATGGGTAGTAGTGGATCGGTTGACGAAGAGTGCCCATTTTATCCCGATCCAGGAGAGTATATCGGCGGAGAAGTTAGCCGATATCTATGTGCGTGAGATTGTGGCACGTCATGGAGTGCCGGTATCGGTGGTGTCAGACCGAGATGTTCGTTTCACATCCAGATTTTGGAAGCGGTTCCACGACGAGATGGGTACTCGTCTCCTTTTCAGCACCGCTTTCCACCCTCAGATGGACGGGCAGAGCAAGAGGACGATCCAGACTCTCGAGGACATGCTTAGGGCATGTGTCCTAGATTTCGGTGGCAGTTGGGATACGTATCTTCCGTTAGCGGAATTCTCGTATAACAACAGTTATCATGCGAGCATTGATCGACCTCCCTTTGAGATGCTGTATGGGAGGAAGTGTAGGACCCCGATTTGTTGGGGCGAGGTCGGTCAGCGGGTCATCGGGAGCACGGAGGTGGTGCTCAAGACGACTGAGTTGATCCAGCAGGTCCGTTGTAGACTGCAGACTGCTCAGAGTCGGCAGAAGAGCTACGCTGATAGGAGGCGTTCGGATTTGGAGTTCCAGGTGGGGGATATGGTCCTTCTGAAGGTCTCACCTTGGAAGGGTGTCATCAGGTTCCGGAAGAGGGGAAAGTTGGGCCCCAGATTTATTGGTCCTTTCAGGGTTTTGGCCCGGGTGGGTCGGGTTGCTTATCGGCTAGATCTTCCTGAGGAGCTTAGTCAGATCCACAACACTTTCCATGTGTCTCAGTTGAGAAAGTGTCTGATGGATGAGTCAGTAGTCGTTCCCCTAGAGGATATTCAGGTTGATAGCAGCCTGAATTATATTGAGAGACCGGTCGCAATTCTGGACCGGAAGACCAAGACCTTGAGGAACAAGGAAATTCAGTTAGTAAAGGTGCAGTGGCAGCACCGGAAGGGGTCTGAGTGGACGTGGGAGGCTGAGGAGGAGATGAGGGAGCACTACCCAGAGTTATTTGCAGATTCAGCCGTAGCAGACTTCGAGGATGAAGTCTGAGATAAGTGGGGGAGAATTGTAACGACCCGTGTCCGGTATGGTAATTCCTTGGTATTTATTTTGAAGTTTTGCAAGAGGGACTCGGCGAGTTCATAGCCTGACTCGCCGAGTAGGGTCGCGACTTCGAGCACGTGTGAGCCGGGGACTCGGCGAGTCCATATCCCTGACTCGGCGAGTCCATCCGTCTGGGTGGAACCCTAAATCCCCGGGTTGCCCACTATTTAAGTCACCTTATAGCCCCATTCTCGCCTCCCTCACCCTGAGAACACTGTGAGAAAGAACCCTAATACACCCTTGTGTGAGCTAAGTGTTTTGTGCCATTTTGTGAAGGTTTGAAGAAGGAGAAAAAGAAAGGAGCAAGGAGAAGAGGTGTAGTGCAAAGATCCAAGGGCAAATCTGAGTTATTTGAGGTATTTTCGGATTTTTCCCTCTTGTTATATGCTTTAAACCTCCATTAGAGCTCTCCTAGGATCTAGTTGATGCTTGTTCCAAGCCTTATGTTTGCATGAATGCCTTAATAAGTCGAGATATCTTTAGATCTGAATGATTGGGTGTTGTAGAGCCCAGATCTACTGCCTTTTTGGAGTTACTTTGCATATTAACCATAGATCTACCCATTTTGTGCATCTTTTAGCCTTATTTCCCTTATTCATGAGGTTGTACACGTAAAGTTGGAAACTTTACGTGGTAAATCAGCTTATTGGACTCAGATCTATCAATTGTATGTGTTGGATTCAAACAAAATCGAGTAAAAATCAGTTGCATGGCGGCAACTCGGCGAGTCGGGAAGAACGACTCGGCGAGTTGGGTCGCGAGTTCCCGATTCCCTCATTTTTATCAGTGTCGAGTGGATCCAGTGAGTTAGAGAGTGGACTCAGCGAGTTGAGAGTAGACTCAGTGATGGAGGGACTCGGCGAGTTGTTCATATAACTCGGCGAGTCCAAGGCAATCTTCTTAAGCTCAAGAACAACTCGTCGAGTTGTTCATATGACTCGGCGAGTCGGATGAAGATTGTCAGAGTTCTTGGATCGAATGAGTACTCGTCGAGTCGATGCCATACTCGACGAGTAGCAGCGAGTAGGGTCGAGGAGTGAGAATAGGGACTCGGCGAGTTGGCGGCCCAACTCGACGAGTCAGGTCAACTGTGGGTTGACTTTGACCGAGAGTTGACTTTGGCCAAGGGTAAAAGAGTCATTTTACCCAGTGCAGTGTTTAGTATTTGATTGAGTGTGTTTATGGACTTGTAGCCGGGGAGATACCGGAGCAGCAGCAGTTAGCCCTCAGAGTTATTCACTCAGCAGCCAGTTCACGAGGTGAGTTCCTTTTCAGTAGAAACGGGTCTAAGGCCACAATGTCGGCCCGTTTAGCTAGCAGTAGTATCCGGATTTTTATCCGATGCAGTAGTTAGCATGTTTGATGCCTTCGTGGCTCAGACAGGGTTATGTGTGTTCATGTTAAGTGATACGTTTATGTTATGATCAGTCAGCTTCGGACTTCGGTTCGATGTAGGGGACAAGGTCCCAGTCAGCTTCGGACTTCGGTCCGATGTCAGCTTCGGACTTCGGTCCGATGTCAGCTTCGGACTCCGGTTCGATGTAGGGGACAAGGTCCCAGTCAACTTCGGACTTCGGTCTGATGTGAGCTTCGGATTGCGGTCCGATGTAGGGAACAAGGTCCCAGTCAGTCAGCTTCGGACTTCGGTCCGATGGAGGGGGCAAGGCCCCAGTATGTGCTTGATATATATATTATTGTATGGTATGTGGTAATTTGGGGGAGCTCACTAAGCTTCGTGCTTACAGTTTCAGTTTTGGTTTCAGGTACTTCCGCTTGTAGAGGGAAGAGCTCGGGATGATGGCATCGTATACACCACAGCTTCAGCTTTTATCCTGGGAGTTGATTAGGTTCTTGATTTTTATATGACATGGATATGATACAGTTTTCCGCACAGTGTTTTTATTATTATTTCGAGATACATCATGTATGGTTTATGATATGACACTCAGATTATGGTTTTTGGTTATGTTGAAAAACGAAATTTTTGGGTCGTATTTTTGGGTCGTTTCAATAACGATTGGAATTAAGTCAGTAACAATATTAAGGATTTTCAAACCATATTACCATGAAAATAAAAACATATTAGGCACTGTCCTATTAAATACTTTACAATTCAAACCAATAGCAACTGTTCATTCAACATTCACTTACAAAACAAATTCAACACTTTTCATGAAAATAAAAATGATATTAAACACTTATTAATCAAGCACTTTTACAATTTAACATTTTATCAATCTATAACTAAGCACTTACCATGAAAACTTTGTCGTATTCTATTTCTCGCAAATAAAAAAAATGATTAATTTTTTTTTGTGTTGGCGACTAATTGGGATAGAGTGCATGCGGAATGGCATGTTCTATGCTGACGAAGATAAATAAATGGAAATTATAATTTATGCAAAATATACTTACGACATGTCATTGGCATATGTTTTGAAAGACCACGTAAATACTTTACATTCCCACGTCGACAAGTCGTCGGCATAGATACCTAATGTTTGACAACAAAAGTAGGTGAACTCCGACGCCTTGTCGTCGGCGTAACTATATTTGTAGCGATGACTTGTGTCGTCGGCACATGGGACAATTCTTTTAGTGTATAATTGGAATTTATTGTAGGAAAGTTAAAAAAAAAAAGTTCTTTTATGTAGCTTTTACATTCTGATGGAGCTGTCAACTGCATTATTTAAAAATTCATATAAATACATGAAAAGCATACCAAAATACATAAAATTACCTAAAATACTTTAAAGTTCATATAAATACGTGAAAAGCATACCAAAATACATAAAAGTATGTTAAAATACTTATAAGTTTATATAAATACGTAATAATACATCAATGCACGAAAAATATACCAAAATACTTACAAATGTGTAAAAATACTTAAAAATTCATATAAATACATAAAAAATCCAATAAATACATTTAAAATATATAAAAAAAAGTAAAAGGAAAAAAACTAAAAAAATGTTAAAAAACTATATAAAAAAATTTAAAAAGTAGATAAATACGTAAATGTATATTAAAATACATAAAAAATACATAAAAATACGTTTATATATTATATATAAATTTTGGAAACATGTATCGAAAAATCCAATTATTTTAGAAAAGTTAACAATTTCGTCTCAATGATCTGTTGCACATCTTAAAAAGGGCCAAAATAATGAAATTAGGTGATTTTCTTCGGCATTTCTATTAGAAAGCTTGGGTTTTAATTGTTAATTTTTCCAAAAAAAAAAAACAAGGTTTTTCTTCATATTTCCATACATATAATCTCAAAATGGATCAAAACTAAGTTTACATCAAAGATGTGAATCGATCTTTCTTCAAGTTTCCCCGTAAAAGGCAATATGTTTATTAGCTTCTTTCCGTTGAATGGTGACCTGAAGTCAGGGGCGGACCCAAGAATTTTCCAAAGAGGGGGCAAAAAAAATTTATAACTTTTTAAGGGGGGGCAAATTTTTTTGATGAGTAAAAATATATAATGTTGAAGGGTTAAAATATAATTTTTAAAAAATAACTATTATTTAATGATTTTTTTTTGTTGTGGGGGCAATTGCCCCCACTGCCCCCAATGTAGGACCGCTCCTGCGTAAAGTTGTAGGTAAAGAAATAACATACATTCACAGAGTAATTGATATTGATATTTAAGGATTCAAATGCACATAAATATTTTAGTAGTACATTGAAAACATGAAGACGGAAAGAGAGATTCTTGTGGGAAACAAAAAAAAGTCTTTATTAATCACATAGTCAACATAGATAAGCACATTACATCAGGAGTAAGTACATAGTTATAGGATGAAACCATCGCTTCCCTTCATTGAAACGACACACCCTTTCAATGTAACGGCAATGCCATCTTTCTACCATGAATGTTAAGAAACTTATGTAACTGCCATAACTTATGTAACTGCCATAATAACTTCCAACCTGTAACTTCTGTTAGCAATAACCGTTACTCCATTGAGGCAAGCCTACATCTTCAACAATAAATAGAGGGAACTTGTGTGCATGAAAAAAAAAATAGAAAACTCTTCAGTAACATGAGGTCTTCTACAATTCATAATTTTTTTGCCTTTATCATTTTAACATACCCAATTGCTTCAATAGCATTTTCATGTCCGTTTACTACAAAATGGAATGTTAGCGTTATTAGTGCTCTCCGTGAAGATCTTGTTGTTCACATAAAATCAGGTGATGATGATCTTGGGAATCATACCATTCCTTTTGTAGGAAATTACTCCTGGTCTTTTTGTGAAAAGGTTGGTGGTCACACTCTTTTTTACGCTTACTTCTGGTGGGGTTCAAAATTTCAGAGCTTAGATTTGCTTAACAAAGCCATTTCTGACATATTAATTTTAAATGCGGATCCTGAACATTGTTACTGGTTTGTAAAACCTGAGGGGTTTTTTGTAAATAATATTCCAAGTGGAGGTGGGCAGTTCATTAAAGGATGGAACTAAAACAAATATATGTCATTTTTTTTCTTATTGTAGCTTGATACAATATATGATAAAAAAATTTATTGATGACATTAATATGCTATGTATGTGTTTATTTCTTCTGTCAGCACATCTGCAAATGTCGACAAGGATGCTTTATTAGTGACAATTAAGCAAGTTTACAAATAGTTTATAACAAATGTTTGAATAGTAAAACAAATTAGAGAAGAAAGTGGGTCCGAACCCGTATCAACTGGAGCGGACCCGGACCCAAAACCCAAAATCGATTTATTTGAAGACTCGAAAACCGACCGATAATGGGGAACCTGTTCAGGTTTGGTTTCGGGTATCGGACCATAGCAACTTGATAGGATGATTTATTAAGAGAGAGTAAATATTATTAATATATTATAAGAATAATATAAAGAATAATATATTGTTATTTGATTAATATAAGTCATAGAATTAATTAGAATTAATTTGGTGACTTAAAGAGGTTAATTAAATAAAGGGGTATAAACTGTCAATTGTTTGATAGTTAAGCTTTAGACTATAAATCCTTATAGATATACAAGGGACGAATTCTAGAAGCTAAAGGATAGCTAAATTCGTCCATGACTTATCTATGGAAAGGATTTGGATAGCCTTAAGAGAAGATTATTCAATTAGGGTTTACGTTGTAACCCTTAAGGAGTCTACAAGTATAAATAGACCCCATGGCTAAGGGAAATCGGCACCTCATCTACAGTAAGAGAACCCTGGCCGATTTCCTCCCCTCTCCTCTCTCGTAAATCATCTTCCTTGCTATTGGTGTTTGTAAGCTATTATAGGAGTGACATTTGTGACTCTAGAAACTCCAACACCACAAGATCAACAAGGAACTCAAAGGTATGGTTCTAGATCTGTTTCAATGTTGTTATTTAACCTAATTAGCCATTAGAAGTCTTGGATTCAAAGCATGTTTAATTAGAAAGCCTAGATCCAAGCATTAGGGTTTTGCATGCGCACATACGAAAGTTCTTATGGCTAAAACCCATCAGTGGTATCAGAGCCTAGCTTGGTTTTCTTTAAATTGTTGCTTGATTAACTGAAACAAACCTGCAAAATTCGATTTTTTGGTTTCTGAGTCATGGACTCGGCGAGTTCAAAAGTGGACTCGGCGAGTAGGCCTGACTCGGCGAGTCCCTTTGTGCACTCGGCGAGTCCAGGCGTTAGGAATGGCCAGATTCGGGATTTTTTCATAATTATCTTATGGAAACTTACCTTAATCGTAATAGATCAACCTAAATCCGATTTTTTGATATATATGACTATTATCTTGATCTAGTTAAAGGTATTTATCAACTAATAAAATATTTAATTTCCTTATATGATAATTAATTAATTATTTTAATTATTTTGGTAATTATCTTTCAAAGAAATCTTGAATAAAATCAAATATAGATAATTAGGATATTAATTGTTAATTGGAATTATTTGTTATTTGATCCTCCATGTTTTAAATGTTTAAAACTTGCCCTCAAGTTTTGAAATTTATATTTGTGATTAAAAGTTTTAATTTAGACAACTTAAATTTCAAACCCTAGATTTTAAAAGGTTTAAAATACAACCCTATACTAATATGATATTACTAGAATAATATATATATATATATATATATATATATATATATATATATATATATATATATATATATATGTATAACTAAATGCTAGTCTTACCGTTAGTAGGTCTCATTCACGAAGCCGATCTATAAGGTGGGTATAAGGTTGTGGCCTATAAAATGACGCTTAATGGGTGTACACTCAAACCCACCGCTTGCTTGATTGGTGGAGGGTCATTAGCCGAACGGGTAGGATATGGCAACCTCATCGTCTCATTAAAAGTATAATAAGTAATACAAAGTAACTACGCTTTTTTAAAATTTCCCAATCTTAGTTACTTTAGGAAAAGTGAATTGATGCAATCCCATGAAATTACACTTTGCACCCTTGCTAAGAAGTTAGTGGAGCGTGTGTGGTTTACCAGCACACTAATTGGTTCTAAGCAAAGGTGGCAAAGGGTGATTCATTGTTTATCATAGTTCGATGGAGCGTGTGTGGTTTACCGGCACATCGAATAGGTGATCGTTACAATGAAGGCACCATGTGAATTTGCATGGTAATTCACACCCGCTTTGTGATCCTCGGTATCCCAGTCACAAACAAGAGGGGCATATCGAGATTTAAACATGCCATTGAATAGTTTCAATGAATCTCATTCGAACCTAGGAATTCTCAATACACTTAAGACTAATAGTTAAGTTTTTGTGATGGAGAATTAGTGAATCGTCATTCACTTACCTTCAATTTATTTGCATGTTAGATTACGGCATCCCTTTTCTAGTATGTAAATGTTATTGTTGGATCCTAGCCCTAATTTTTCTTATTGGGTGATGATTAGGGATTCTTATTCTAATCTATCTCTGTCCTTTCTTCTTTTGTAGATGTCGAACGCAAACAACGCTACTGCTAGTTCTTTCACGTTGATGAGCCTTTGCCAAAAGGTCACCTTTGATGGAACGAACTTTAGCGAATGGATAAGATACATTCGCACCATTGCTCGCTATGAGGATAAGGAGTATGTCCTCGATGAGAAGCTCGAGAAAATCAACCCCGAAATCGCTACTCCAGCCGAAATCACCGCTTTTGAGACTCATGAGCGAGATGCAACGAAGGTACATTGCATCATGATTGCCACCATGAACTCCGAATTCCAAAAGTCCTACGAGGACATGTACCCGTACGAGATGCATCAAGACTTATTGGAGAGATACCACCAGAACGCGAGACAAGAGTGTGATGAGATTTTCACCAACATGATTTTCGCTAAGATGGGTCATGGAGAATCTCTTACCATGCACCTGCAAAAGATGCAAAGGTATGTCGACTGCCTTCGCAAGTTAAATGTTGACTTCGGGGAAGACTTGGCGATCGACATGGTGCTTCATTCTTTGCCTCTGATGTACAACCAATTTAGAATGACCTACCACATGAACAAAGAAGAGGTCACCCTAAGCAAACTCCAAGGTCTCTTGAGGGTCGCTGAGAGCAACTTCAAAGACAAGTCTGTTGCACCTACTCCCAATCCGCTTACTGCTCCTGTCTTGGCTATTAGTCAAGGAAAGGGAAAGAAGAGGAAGGCTTCATCAAAGAACTATCGCAAGGTCAAAGCACGAGATGGTGCCTCTTCTAGTGGGACCAAAGTTGATCCCGCTAAGCCCTGTCCTAACCCGAAGGAGGCAGAGTGCCACCACTGCCACAAGATAGGACATTGGAAGAGAAGCTGCCCAGAGTACCTGCAAGCAATCAAAGAAGGAAAGATCAAGCCATCTTTCGCAGGTATATACACAATTAAATCTAACGATTCTAATCATGCTATTTCTTGGGTTCTTGATACCGGTTGTGGTTATCACATTTGTTCTAATGTGCAGGGACTAAGAAGAAGTAGAGATGTGGAGCAAGGAAGGATCCATCTAATCATGGGAAACAGAAGATCGTCGCCTGTGACCAAGATTGGAGTGTATTCTTTAGTGCTTAGGAATAATTTGTGTTTAGATTTGAACAATTGTTGCTATTCGCCAGAAATGGCTAGAAACATCATTTCATTTCATGGTTTATATAGACAAGGATTTAGATTTTCTTTTAATAATGAGAATGGTTCTATTTTGGCTTATCTAAATGGTGTCTTTTACTTTGAAACTATACCATGTAATGGAATATATGAAACTGTTATGATTGTTGATAACTTAGGAAATGATGTTTTGAATATAGATTCTTCCACTAGTATGGATAAAGCATCCTTGTGGCATTGTCGTCTTGGACATGTCAACAAGAAACACATAGCCAAACTCCAAAAGGATGGAGTGTTGGAGTCATTCGACCTTAGGGAAGATGACACATGCGAGTCTTGTTTACTTGGAAAGATGACTAAATCACCCTTCACGAGTACGTGTGAAACGGGTGAGGGTCTATCGGACCTAATACATACCGATGTATGTGGACCGTTTAGATCAACCACGAAGGATGGGAACCGCTTCTACGTGACTTTTACCGATGATTATAGTAGATATGGGTATATCTATTTAATCAAGCAAAAGTCAGAAACCTTTAAAAAGTTCAAAGAGTTCAAGAATGAAGTGGAGAATCAATTGGGCAGGAAAATCAAGATGCTTCGATCCGATCAAGGAGGAGAGTACCTAAGTCTTTAATTCCACGATTATCTCAAGGAGTGTGGAATAGTTTCGCAATTGACGCCTCCTAGGACACCGCAGTTGAATGGTGTGGCAGAATGGCGTAATCGAACCTTATTGGATATGGTTCTCTCTATGATGAGTCGTGCTTCACTACCTATCTCTTTTTGGGGGTATGCCTTAGAGACTGCCGCCCATATCCTTAACCGAGTCCCTACTAAGAAGGTTGCCAAAACACCTCACGAGATGTGGACAGGGAAAGCTCCCTCGTTGGCACATATCAAGGTTTGGGGTTGCGAGGCTTTCGTAAGACGAGATACTCACGACAAGCTCGAACCTCGAAGTGAGCGATGTATTTTCATCGGCTACCCGCAGACATCCTTTGGATATATCTTCTATAGACCAAAGGACAATGTTGTCTTTGTTGCGAGGAAAGGAGTTTTCCGAGAGCGAGAACTCATAAGCCAAGGAGACAGTGGGAGGCAAATCGAACTTGAAGAGATTCAAGAGACGATAGATGAAGGAACCTCTACCGCTGACACTCAACCCAAGGAGGAAACTCCGGTTGAACCGATTGACGAGTCCTTACCTCTTAGACATTCCGATAGAGTTAGGGTTCATCCCCAGTTTTAAGGTTTTTATATTACTACCGAAGGGGACACGTATATTAGTGATGGTACACTAGTAAATCTTGATGAACCTAATAGCTATAAGGAAGCCATGGCAGGCCCGGAGTCTGCGAAGTGGAAAGAGGCAATGGATAGCGAGATCCAATCCATGTATGATAACCAAGTTTGGAATTTGGTTGATTATGTGCCCGGACGTAAGACCGTTGGGTGCAAATGGATCTTCAAGAAGAAGACCGACGTGGATGGAAACGTGCACACATATAAAGCGCGATTGGTTGCGAAGGGCTTTACTCAAACTCCTGGAGTTGACTATGATGAAACCTTCTCACCAGTTGCGAAGATTAAATCTATTAGAGTGATGCTAGCAATTGCCGCATTTCATGATTATGAGATTTGGCAAATGGATTTCAAGACCGCTTTCCTTAACGGGAAGTTGGCTGAGGATGTTTACATGGCTCAGCCAGAGGGGTTTGTTGATCCGAAGCATCCGAATAGAGTGTGTAAGCTTGAGAAGTCCATTTATGGACTTAAGCAAGTGTCTCGCAGATGGAATCTTTGCTTCGATGAGAAAGTCAAAGAGTTTGGATTTGTACGAAGCGAAGACGAATCTTGTGTATATGTCAAAGCCAGTGGGAGTATAGTAAGTTTTCTCGTTCTATATGTCGATGACATATTACTCATAGGAAATGACATCCCGACTCTGCAGGAGGTTAAGTCCTGGCTCGGGAAGTGCTTCGCTATGAAGGACCTCGGAGAGGCTTCTTACATTTTGGGAATAAGGATAGTAAGAGAAAGAAGTAAGAGACTAATTAGACTTAGTCAGAATACTTACTTAGAGAAGGTACTAAAACGTTTTAGTATGGAAAACTCGAAGAAGGGAGAATTACCGATACAAAGTAATGCCAAGTTGAGTAAGACTCAAAGTCCGAGTACCGAAGCTGTGATAGCAGAAATGAGCCGAGTACCATACGCTTCCACAGTTGGCTCAATCATGTACGCTATGACTTGTACTCGCCCTGGTGTAGCCTTCGCTTTGAGCATGGTTAGCAGATATCAAGGGAATCCTGGCAGAGCACATTGGATTGCGGTAAAGAACATCCTTAAGTACCTTCGGAGGACGAAGGAATGGTTCCTAGTCCTCAGAGGGAGTGATGACTTGAAGGTGCGAGGGTATAGTGACGCCAGTTTTCAGATCGACAGGGACAACTACCGTTCGCAGTCGGGCTGGGTCTTTACCCTAAATAGAGGAGCAGTGACATGGAAGAGTTCCAAGCAGGAAACCGTAGCTGATTCAACGTGCAAATCAGAATACATTGCAGTGAGCGAAGCGTCAAAGGAGGCAATATGGCTAAAGAACTTCATCGGTGATCTTGGAGTTGTACCTACCATAAAGGAGCCCATGGAGATTTTCTGTGATAACGAATGAGAGGTTGCCTTGACCAAGGAACCGAGGGATCATGGTAGATTAAGACATATTGACAGAAAATATCACTTCATCAGACATTGTGTAGAAAAAGGACAACTCGTAGTGAAGAGGATATCATCAGAAGATAACCCAGCAGATCCACTTACGAAGGTACTGAGTAGGGTTAAGCACTTGCAGCATGCTAGGAGTATTAGGCTGAAGGATGATATTAGCATAGATTAGATAGTATTATAAACATGTAATAGATAAATGTAATTAATATTTGATGATTAAATAAATGAGTTTTATTTATGAGTAATATTATTGTCTTATGTTAATTTTTTAACTATTGTTTCATTTTGCATGTTTTGACTTCTAGAATAATTGAGTTTATTAGGAATAATCGAATTGTTCAAATTATCCACAATCGTTCATATGTTGGAAGTAGATATGAATGAAGATTGTCATGAATTGGTGTGTAGATTGTCTAAATGGTGTTAGACATAGCAAAGGGTTGCTGCAACGTTCATGAGGGCTTATGAACTAGTTTTGAGCATTGGAACAAACCCGCACTTGTTGGAATCACCTTATGGAATACGATATAAAAGATGATCGCAAGACGATAATATCATATAGTCTTAAAACCTAGATATATGGTTTGTTATTTGTTAATTGATTGTACATTGATAATGCGAAAACGCATCAGTAACTCGGTGTTATAAAACGCATTGTTGTGTATAGTTGGTTAATGAATAAGTAAATGCATATAAGTCGAAGTTTATCTATAACTTTTATCTAAGAAGGTAAAAGTGATATCTCGGCCGCTCGATGATTTGATTTGACTTATGTGTCGGGCCCAGTCAGAACTGAATTGATGTGTTCAATTAAGTTCTATGTCAAATAAATCAGAGATCGAGAAACCTAAATGCTTGACTAACCATTCCATAGGATTGTCAGCATGATATCTAACAGAGGACTGTACGATCCCTTATCTAAAGGACAAGATTGATTAGATCAGAGTTTGACAGCGTCTTTGAGAGCTACGATTGCAAACCGAATTGTACTTGTGCATATAGTTACTAGACTTATCCAAGTGGGAGACTGTTGGAATAGTGTCTAAGGCTGCAACTATATTAGGCAAGTATTTGACCCGATTGTGCATGGTCCTTTTGGGTTGCCTTCACCATAGCAACTTGATAGGATGATTTATTAAGAGAGAGTAAATATTATTAATATATTATAAGAATAATATAAAGAATAATATATTGTTATTTGATTAATATAAGTCATAGAATTAATTAGAATTAATTTGGTGACTTAAAGAGGTTAATTAAATAAAGGGGTATAAACTGTCAATTGTTTGATAGTTAAGCTTTAGACTATAAATCCTTATAGATATACAAGGGACGAATTCTAGAAGCTAAAGGATAGCTAAATTCGTCCATGACTTATCTATGGAAAGGATTTGGATAGCCTTAAGAGAAGATTATCCAATTAGGGTTTAGGTTGTAACCCTTAAGGAGTCTACAAGTATAAATAGACCCCATGGCTAAGGGAAATCGGCACCTCACCTAAAGTAAGAGAACCCTGGCCGATTTCCTCCCCTCTCCTCTCTCCTAAATCATCTTCCTTGCTATTGGTGTTTGTAAGCCATTAGAGGAGTGACATTTGTGACTCTAGAAGCTCTAAGACCACAAGATCAACAAGGAACTCAAAGGTATGGTTCTAGATCTGTTTCATTGTTGTTATTTAACCTAATTAGCCATTAGAAGTCTTGGATTCAAAGCATGTTTAATTAGAAAACCTAGATCCAAGCATTAGGGTTTTGCATGCGCACATAGGAAAGTTCTTATGGCTAAAACCCATCATTTTTTGCATTTGTTGCAAGTATTCTTGCACTTGGCGGGTTAATTCAACAAATTAGGAATCATTCGTACTTTGGTGTTGAGATTGCAAGAATTTGGAAGCCCGTTGATTTGGAAATAAACTAATGTTCGGTGTTGGTTTCCATGCCACATCGTGAGTAAGTTAGTGTCTCGTCCCGATGGCAAGTGTCAAACGTTAAAGCTCATTTATATAACTGCCCTCCATGACCACTTTTTTTATTTTTGTATACTCTTGTTGAATCTTTTCGTAAAATAAAGAAAACAATAAACATACATTAATTAAAACTAAAAACTAAATAAAAACATTAAAATAATAGAAATATACCTTAAACAAAATTGTAATAATAATCACATATTCAAACAAAGTATGAATTTCGTTCGGTACTTACCCAATCTTTCTGCGCTCGACATGTACACAAACCCGAGCCTTCTTTGCAGGGCATCTGTTTCTAACTCTCAATATGTTGTGACTCCTGCCCTTTTTGATCCTATAATAAGCCAAAAACAATAAATATAACCATATAAGTGTTAATAAAAATTTTATATAATACAAATAAATTATATTACTTTTAAATGACTTCTTTCAGCATATGAATTACAACCATGTGCACTTGTGTGCGAGAATTTCGCCCTACCACTTTTTTTCCGACAGACGTCTATATTATGGGGTCAAACATAACAAATCAATCATGTCATTCCAAGTATCGGTTCCCAAATTATTCGGTGGATGTCTTCTTGCAATTTCCATGCCCATTCCTTTTTAAGAGATCCATTCCTTATTCCTTCTCAGATGATCCATTCCTTTATCACATCTTCCATGAATCCCAAGTGCTCCATTGAGTTCCAAGTTCTCCATTGAACTCAAATGGTCCATGTGAATGCTCCAAATGCTCAAGTCTACATGTTGGTCAAAAGAACTATCTGTTGGATAATGTGTCTAAGTCCATAACTATTTTTGGTACGTATCTGACCCGACCCGGCATGGTCCATTTGGGTTACATGGCACCATGCAATTGGATAAACTAAAATGAGAGAAATAACACTTATGGTTTATTAATATACTATAAGTTATAATAGATTAATAATATTATTTAATTAGTTTGATCAAGAATTAATTTAGAATTAATTAAGTGATCAAAAGATAACTAATTAAATATATGGGTAGATTATGTAAATCTTCCATATCTTATATAGTGGGCTAAGAGGCTCCATGGACTATGAAGTTGGGTTCCACCCATAGGATGCTCCATGGAGTTAACCCATGGATCATGAAATGAAGAGTCATGTTACATTAGGGTTTACCTAATGCAACACACTATATAAACAAAGGCGTTCTCCCCAAAATCGGCTACACTAAGAGACAAGCGGGCTAGAGCCGATTTTGCAAGTGTAAGATTCTCTCAAAGTTTACTTATTTGCATTTGGTGTTGTGTGAAGCATTTGCGGCATCACACTTGGGGTGCTAGACTCACAAGGTTTCAAGGATCATAGTCAACAATAAGGTATGTTATTCTATCGTTCATTCAAGATAAAAATGTTCCCCATGTATGCTAGATAGGAATATAACCGTGGAATTCAACTTTGCATGATAATTAGACAAACATAGATCCAAGGTTATTAGGGTTGCATGTACACTTAGGAAGTGTTAGAATGCTCAAAACCCATCAGTGGTATCAGAGCCTAGGCTTGTTTATTGATTTTTGTGCAAACTACTTGAAAAAATCGATTTTCTGTCTTCTGATCGTATGAACTCGCCGAGTCCATGGGGGGACTCGACGAGTCCATGAACAAATGCAATCTACTCGTCGAGTCTGTTCTTGCACTCGATGAGTAGAAGCTACAGTTTTCAGAATTTCGACATTTGTTGCTGGAAATGGACTAGAAACATTACGCTAAACTGTTTTGGTGTTTTGAAACTTGTTTTAGATGGTGTAATGTTTATGCTAATCCATTTACAATGGCAATTATCAAAATTACAAAGTTTTAAGGGTAATTTTTGATTCCTAAAAGTATTCATTTTCATGTTCTTGAACTTATGAAGATTAGATGATCATAGGAATTGTTTGTAACCTTCATGGTATTTTAATTCATGATCATAATGTGTTTTAATGGAGTCCATAACTTGTCCTCAAGTTATGGAAAACCAAAAGTCTCACTTTTATTAAAACCATTAAAAGAACACAAGAGTTATAAAAAATGAAGTGTCTTCATTTTTGTTACTCAATTAATTCATAAGTTATAAGAAATGAAAAGTTTTGGAAGTTTACAAAACTTGTCCTCAAGTTTTGGAACAAGTAAAGTCTTGATTAAAACTTTAGTTCCAACCCTTAGAATTTTAAAAGTTAAAATTCAACCCATATACTTTATAATATTATAAGTTAATAACATATATATATATATATATATATATATATATATATATATATGTATGTATAAGATCAAGTCGTCTTACCACTAGTACGACTCATTCACGAAGCCGATCTATAAGGGGGGTATATGGTTGTTGCCTATAAAATGGCAACTTAATGGGTGTCCACTCTTACCCACCGCTTCCCTGATCGACGGAGGGTCTTTAGCCGAACGGGTAGGACAAGTACTTATAAATTCTTATTAAAAGTATGATGAATATTATAAAGTAACTAAATGCTTTTATTAAATTCCCAATCATAGTTACTTTAGGTAAAATTTGAATAAGGTGTTAATCCATGAAATTACACTTTACACTTTGTTTAAGTCGTTGGTGGAACGTGTGTGGTTAACCGACACACTAACTTGGACTTAACAAGGTAGGTAAAGGGTGACTTAAGGTTTATTATAGTACTATTGGTGGAGCGTGTGTGGTTTACCGGCACATCGATTGAGTGATAAACTTTAAGGGTACCAAGTGATTTGCATGGTTACTTCACACCTCATTTTGTGATCCTCGGTATCCTAGTCACAAAACTTGGAGGGCACACTCGAGATTGAAACATGCATTTGAAAAGTTCATTGAATCTCAAAAGAATCTTGGAATTTCTAAGAACTAATTAAAAACCTAATATTTATATTTCATTTTTTATGGTCGAAATTGGTGAATCGTATCACCTACCTTTGAAATATGTTATAGCTTGGATTACGGCATACCTCTTCTAAGTTATAATATATTGTGATTGGATCCTAGCCTTAGTATTACATTTGGGTGTTTTATTAAGGACTCTCTTAATATGTAAACTAATCTTGTTATGTTCTTTCAGATGTCTTCAAACAATGTTGCTTCTGACTCTAATCCTAATGGCTCCTTTACCCTTAGGAACTTGTGTGGGAAGGTAACTTTCGTGGATCCAACTTCAATGAATGGATCAGAAACATCATGATGATTACCCACTACGAGGACAAAGAATATGTCCTCGACAAGGAGCTTAAGGAGATTGATAAGACCACTACAACTCCCCAGGAGATCGCTGACTTCCGGGCACATGAAAGGGATGCTACCAAAGTGGCAAGCATCATGTTGGCCACCATGACAGTAGAACTCCAAAAGTCCTATGAGGACTTCTACCCTTTTGAAATGCGCCAAGATCTGATGGAAAGATACCATCAAAGTGCACGGCAAAAGAGGTATGAAATCATCTGCTCCATAATAACAACCATGATGAAAGACCGAGAATCCGTCATGAGCCACATGCAGAAAATGCAAAGGTATGTGGATCGGTTGCTGAAGCTTAATGTGAACTTCCCTGAGGAGCTTGCAATAAATATCATTTTGCAATCCTTACCATCGTGCTATGATCAATTCCGCATGACATATCACATGAATAAGGAAGAGGTCACACTCAGCAAACTTCAGGGACTCCTTAAGACCGCAAAAACAGGTCTTAAGGGTAAGTCGGTTGTTAGCACTCCTACTCCAAACTCCACCCCGATTTTGGGAATCAAGAAAGGTCAAGGGAAGAAAAGGAAGAGCTCTTCGAAGGGTACCAAGGCTAGGACCCTTGATGGCTCTTCTTCAAGTGGAACCAAGAAATGTTTCGTCACTCCTTCTTCTGACCCAAAAGAGGCTGAATGCTTCTATTGCCATGAAAAGTCACATTGGAAGCGGAACTGCCCAAATTAACAGCAAGATGTGAAGGATGGGAAATTTAAACCCTACCATGCAAGTATTTACACTATCTTATCTAATAACTCACCCCATTCTAACTCTTGGGTCCTTGATACCAGTTGTGGTATTCATATCTGTTCTGATTTGCAGGGACTAAGAAGAAGTGAGAATGTGGAGCATGGAAGAATAAACTTAATCATGGGGAATAGGAAAGCTTTACCTGTCACACCCCAAAACCCAAGGCGGAACCTTGGGTTAAATTCTAGAACCAACCACAATCGATTTAGGGGCCTTAAACATGATGAAAACCATCCCTTTGAAAGTTCACGGCCATAAACCCCCCAAGAATGGGTTCCTGAGTCGTAAACTCACAAACACAAGTCAAATGATTCCCTAAATTCATTCTAAGGCTTGTGAAATTGGTTTGAATCACATGTGATTGAGCTATGGCCACAAAATCATGTAAGGAATGGTCACATAGGAGCTTACGGCCGTAAACTCCTAGTTTACAGCCGTAAACTCCATTTGGTAATGTCCTTGGTGGTTTAATTCATTCCCATGCCTTAGATTAAATTATACCAACTTTCCCCAAGTGATTTAAAGTCTAATTAGATACATTTGTATACCATTTCATATTACATAGGAACCTCGCGCGTTATCAAGCCCCGAACCGACACTTAGCATCCAAACCGTTACGTTTTCTCGCCTGGTGAGTTCATACCCCTACCTTTTTCAATGTTTTTCACTGTTTTCAGGGGGGAAATACAAGCAAAGTACAAGGAATACTTGTACTCAAAACTTTTTTTTTACATGTGTTGTGTTTCATATTACATATGCTTTTAACACTGATAATCATATCTGATAACAGTTTGAACTTGCAGAACACATCATCGTAGTATTTGTGAAAAACGTTATAAAATCTTGTATTTTATATTTTCACAAATGGTTTTCCACATTTTATCAGTTAAAAGCATAACATTTCATCTTTGAACATGAAACTTAGTACACAGTTTTGTCCTCGGTAACACTCCACAGAGATACGCGAGTGGAGGATCATTGTTTGTAACAATATCTTTCTGTATTATTACTAGTAAATTTATTATTCCTATAAATTGGAGACACGTCCTCGGAGAATACTCCATAGAGATACACGAGTGGAGGACCGCACCCGTAACCAGAATCTCTTAGATAGGGAGCGTGACTTGAGTGTATAGATCTATACGGGGCTGACTACCCCACACCTGGCTGCTAGCTACAGTCGAACCGAAAGGTTCAAGGGTGACGAAAGTCATAAGGTGATGTGGACTACTTATTGCCATATCTAGTCTATCGTATGGTTATGGAACTCGCAATTTGGATAACAGAGATTTACTAAATAGTAATATTGAATAAAGTAACTAGTTTACTTGTACTTATTAGTTTTATATACGTGTTAAAACTAATACATTTCACAAGGACAATCAGGTTTTCGGTATACATCTTTCACATTACAGATTGGCAACCAACTTTCAGGAAAATATGAAATTTTCCTGGGGTAACATTTGTACATAACCAAATTCGTGTAATAAACCAGATAACTAAACTTTACCATTCACAAGAGTAATCATGTTTTCAGTGTACATCTTTTACATTACATTTCGGATTAGTAACCAACTTTTAAGAAAATATGGGATTTTCTTGGTGCGTAACTTTTTCAGAAACCGAAAGGGAACTTGTACATTTTCAGAAAACAAAACCACTTATGAACTCACCAGCTTTATGCTGATTTTCAAACTGCTTGTATTCTCAGGTCCGCATTAGACAGGTACTCGATGATTCCTTTTGGCGCAGACGGAGTGCATAGAAGACACCTCTTACTTTTGTCTATATATATATATATATATATATATATATATATATATATATATATATATATATATATATATACACACACACATATGTATCACACTTGTAATACTTTTTACTTTAAAACAAATGTAAAAATATTTATATGTAATGTAATGGTTGTTTACTTTGCTTACTATGTACATTGGATTTGATACTCAACTTGGAGTCCGCCTCGGAAACGTGTCCGCCTTGGGTTTTGGGGTGTGACAGATAACAGATTGGTATCAGAGCCCATGTTTATAGTGAACTAAGTATAGCAACCCTTACATGGTATAAGAATATAAACACTAAGGGGCCTAAGTGCTCTAAACTAAAAGTATACTCTAAATATAAGTATTTTCAAAAAGTATACAAGTATACCTAACCGTCAAAATCCATAACTACAAGTAGAACAAAATATATGTAAATGGGTGTTGTACGCTGCGGTTAAACCTGAGCAGTTATGTAGTCGTGTCTAGGATCAATATAGCATGGCCAACTATATCCATTCGAGACATGGCCAACATGTGCCTGGGAGTGACTGTAGTGTTCAACATGCCTAAAACTTACCTAATACCCAAACAATGAGCCGTCGTCGCAGCGAATCACGAAATACTATGGGAGTATTTCTAGTGCCAACTTCGTTAGAGAAATCCTCATTCCAACGTTGCTCCTCGATCATTCTTTTAGTGATAATTTATCTGCTTTGATAACTCATACCTGCTTTATCGCTTTATAAAATTCAATATCTGTCATATCTCTTGATTCAATTCAAAGGACTTACCATCCTCTCATTCCTGATCTTTATAGATCAAGATGCCTCCAAGAAAGAGACCCAGTTCAAAGAACAACAATCCTCCTCCACCACCACCTCCTCCTCAATTCGACCCTGTGATGTTCCAGGCAGCTGTTACTGCCGCGGTGGTAGCTGCTATGTCACAAATGAACCCCGGTGGTTCAGGAGGTGGTCCCCAGCCTCAAAACCAAGAAGATAGACAGGGACACCGAAAAGAGGGTTCCTATAAAGATTTCATGAAAGCGAAACCCACGTCCTTTGATGGCACTGGAGGTGTCATTTCCCTCACTAGATGGTTCGAGAAAATCAAATCTATCTTTGAAATCTATGCTTGTTCGGAATCTAACAAAGTGAAGTTCGCAGCCTGTACCTTTATCGATAAATCCTTGGCTTGGTGGAACATACGAGTCAAATCCTTGACCCTACCTGTAGCCAATGCTATGGGTTGGGAAGCCACGAAAGAACTTCTTCTGGCTGAGTACTGCCCTCGGGGCGAAATACAAAAATTAGAGCACGAGCTCTGGAACCTAAAGATGAAGGGTTCTGATATTGCCACATACACTTCTAGATTCGATGATCTAGGATTACTCTGTCCGGGATTGGTTACCCCGGAGAGTAAGAAGATAGAGAGGTTCACCTGGGGGCTGACCCAGCCAACAAAAGGAAGTGTCTTATCTGCGAGGCCGGATACATATGACAGTGCCAAAAGCTTAGCCCAGACTCTGATTGACCACATGGATGATGTTGAAGAAACAACCACCACTCCTGAACCGACCAAGAGGAGTGGTGAGAAAAGGAAGTTTTAGAAGAAGAAGAAGAAGGGTCAATCTTCTCAAGGAACCTCAAAGAAACAACAGACTGTAGCACTCCATGCTGCTACTACCCGTGTTGTTGCTGCTTCTGCTGTAGGATCCACAGCTCAAACACCCACTAGTAGATATGCTGGTAGCCTTCCCCAGTGTGAAAAGTGAAAATATCACCATAACCCCGGCCTCTGCCGTGATCTGTCATGCACCAACTGTGGTAAAAAGGGCATACTATCCGATTCTACAAAGCACCAACCCAATCCGCGAATCAATCTTCCGGAGCAGGTGTTGGTCAGGCCTGCTACAATTATGCAGAAGTCGTACATTTCAAGAGGAACTGCCCCAAGAAGACGACAACTGATAACACCGGAAGAGTCTTAGCCATGGGACGGGAGAAGGCAGTCGCCGATCCCACCGTTGTTTCGGGTACGTTCCTTCTCGACAACTCTTATGCTAGTATTCTTTTCGATTTGGGTGCCGAAAGAAGCTTTGTTAGTCATTCGTTCAAACATAATCTTAAACCTAATCCCCAACCATTAACAGAAACGTTTACCGTCGAGATGGCTAACGGTGAGAAAGAAAGCGCTAGCGATGTGTTCATAGGTTGTACCCTTACCCTGAACGATCATTCATTTCCTATCGATCTTATGCCAGTTTCTATAAAGAGCTTTGATGTCATCATTGGCATGGATTGGTTGAGTCCCAATCATGCTGATATCCGTTGTTTCGAAAAGGGAATCCGTCTCAACCTTCTTGCGGGTCAGACTCTCATGATTTATGGCGATAAGCTCAGCTCTAATCTTCGCATCATTTCCTGCATCAAAGCTCAGAAACTCTTGCGAAAGGAATGCCAAGCATTCCTAGCCCATGTAATCAACGAGAAACAGGAAGTTAAATACCTTGCGAGCATCCCCAATGTATGTAACTTTCCTGACGTCATTCCCAAAGAGCTCCTCGGAATTCCTCCTGAACGTCAAGTTGAATTTCGCATCGACCTCATTCTTGGAGCTACCCCCGTAGCCAAGTCTCCATATCGCTTAGCTCCAGTAGAAATGTAGGATTTATCCATGCAACTCAACGAGTTGCTCAGCAAAGGGTTCATTCGACCGAGTTCCTAACCCTTGGGAGCTCTGATATTGTTTGTAAAGAAGAAAGATGGATCCTTCCGGATGTGTATCGACTACCGTGAGTTGAACAAGTTGACCGTCAAAAACCGATATCCCCTTCCGCGAATAGATGACCTCTTCGATCAACTCCAGGAGCCATCTACTTCTCAAAGATAGACCTTCGGTCAGGGTACCATCAGTTACGAGTTCACGAGAGTGATGTTTCCAAAACAGCTTTCAGGACTCGGTATGGACACTACGAGTTTGTAATGATGCCCTTCGGTCTAACCAACGCACCGGCAGTGTTCATGGACCTGATGAACCGGGTGTGTCGCCCTTTTCTGGACAAGTTCGTCATCGTGTTCATTGACGACATACTTGTCTGCTCCAGAAGCGAAGAAGATCACAAGCAACACTTGAGGTCAGTGTTGGAAACCCTTAGATCCGAAAAGCTATACGTGAAATTTTCCAAGTGTGAATTCTGGATTCGGAAGGTAACTTTCCTCGGTCACGTGGTAAGCGAGGATGGTATTCATGTGGATCCTTCCAAGATTAAGGCGATAGAGAATTGCTCGGCATCAAAGATACCCACAGAAATTCATCAATTCTTGGGTCTCGCCAGCTATTATCGGAGATTTTATCCAGAATCGACAAACCTTTAACCACTCTGACACAGAAAGGTGTACCCTTTTTTTGGAGTGAAAAGCAAGAAAATGCACTCCAAACATTAAAGCGAGCCTTGTGTAGCGCACCGCTCCTGTCTCTGCCCGAAGGAACAGAGGACGTCGTTGTTTATTGTGATGCGTCTAACCAAGGCTTTGGCTGTGTGCTTATGCAAAGGGGAAAAGTGATTGCATATGCCTCGAGACAGCTGAAGGCACACGAGGTCAACTATACCACTCATGACTTGGAACTAGGAGCCCTAGTCTTTGCACTGAAGATTTGGAGACATTATCTCTACGGAACCAAGTGTACGATCTTCACTGACCATAAGAGCCTGCAGCACATCTTCAATAAGAAGGACTTAAACATGAGGCAACGGCGATGGGTAGAACTACTCAACGACTATGAGTATGAAATCTGCTACCATCCCGGCAAGGCCAATGTGGTAGCAGATGCCCTTAGTCGAAAGGATAGTTCAAGCCGAAAAGTGAAGACCCTGACGATGACTATCCATTCCCATGTATCCATACAAATCTGAGAACCCCAATTAGAAGCCCTCAAACCCGAGAACGTGTCAAGCGAAGCCTTGAGAGGAATGGATAAGAAACTTGAGATCAGAGGTGACGAAGTCTACTGTTTCATGGACCGAATCTGGATTCCAAAGTCCGGAGGATTCAGGGAGATTGTCATGGAGGAAGCACACAAGACTAGATACTCTGTTCACCCAGGTTCGGACAAGATGTACCTGGATCTCAAGAAACAATACTGGTGGCCAAACATGAAAGCCGAGATCACTACTTTTGTGGGCAAGTGTCTGACTTGCGCCAAAGTGAAATTCGAGTACCAGAAACCCTCGGGTCTGCTCCAGCAATGTGAGATACCAGAGTGGAAATGGGAGATGATTACCATGGACTTCATCACCAAGTTACCCAAGTGTCTGAGTGGATACGACACCATTTGGGTAATTGTCGATCGTTTGGCAAAATCCACTCACTTCATTCGGATCAAAGAGTCATTCAAGATGGAAAGACTCACGTGAATCAAAATCCAGGAGGTAGTCCGACTGCACGGTGTGCCTGCGTCCATTATCTCCAACTGAGATAGCAGGTTTACCTCAAGGTTTTGGCAGTCCCTTCAGAAAGCTCTTGGAACTAGGCTAGACATGAGTTTGACCTATCATCCTCAGACCGATGGACAGAGTGAGAGGACTATCCAAACCCTGGAAGACATGCTTAGAGCATGTGTCATCAATTTCGGAAAGTCGTGGGACACACATTTGCCTTTGATCGAATTCTCGTACAACAACAGTTACCACACCAGCATCAAGGCTGCCCCGTTTGAAGCCCTCTACGGTCGTAAGTGCAGACCCCCTCTGTGCTGGGCCGAGGTAAGGGACACGCAGCTAGCCAAGAGTCGAGTCCCCGACAGTGCTCTCACTATTCCTGAAATCATTCGCGAAACCACCGAGAAGATCGTCCAAATCCGAGAACGATTGAAAGCTTCACGAGATCGCCAAAAGAGTTAAGCTGATAACCGACGGAAACCTCTGGAGTTCCAGGTTGGAGACCGTGTCCTGTTGAAGGTCTCGCCCTGGAAAGGCATGGTATGCTTCGGAAAGCATGGGAAACTTAATCCGAGGTACATTGGACCCTTCAAGATCCTCGCCAGGATCGGTCCTGTAGCCTATAAACTTCGATTACCCCATGAACTCAGCAACATCCATCCCGTCTTCCACGTCTCTAACCTTAAGAAGTGCTTATCCGATGAAACCCTAATGATTCCCTTAGATGAGATCGAGATCAACGAAAACTTGAACTTCGTGGAGGAGCCAATCGAAATCATGGATCGAGAGATCAAACGCACGAAACAAAGTCACATCGCGATAGTGAAGGTTCGCTGGAATGCTAAGCGGGGACCAGAATTCACTTGGGAGCGTGAAGACTCGATGAAATAGAAGTATCCGCATATCTTCCCAGATCCATGATTTGTATCTAAATTCTGAATTTCGAGACGAAATTCCCTCTAACGGGGGGATAATATGACAACCCGAAGTACGTTCCATCATTTGTAACCCTTTCCGTTAATACATTCGTCGTTTTCAATTTCATTTCCGTTTACGTTATTAAATTAAGTCATTTAAGTTGAGGTTGCTATTATGACTTAATGGGTGTCCAAACACATTTAGAACTCATATTAACACCTCATTCTAGTAATCAAAATATTTTTAGAATCGACCATATCGGGTTACGACAACTTAATCGGGTACGACCAAAAGCCACGTCTAACGTCGGTATCGGGTAGAATTCCACCGTGTCTCGAACTAAAAACCTATTTAAAGCTCAAAAGATTTCAATTTGAAGCTTTTTCTCTCTCTCTTTCTCTCTCTCTTACCTCTCTCCTCAATCTAAATCTAAGGTCCAAAAACATCAAATTAAGGCTCAAATTCATCAAGGTAACTTCGCTAAGTCATAGATTAGCATCCTTAGCCTTCAAATTTGAGTTTAATCTATAGAAAAGGACCATGTTCACGTGTTTATGGCCCTGGAACATGCTTGGGCCGTAAACACACATAAAGGGGGTTTTTGAGCCATAAAACCCTTCTAAATCACCTTTGGGGCTTAGATATGACTTAATGGCTTATCAAATCGGAATTAGAACACCTTGAACATCATTTTTGAGGAGTAAGCATGATTTTACTGCCCAAGAACATGCTTGGGCCGTAAACTCATATTCATGGGGAGTAAACTCAAATTCAAGTGTTTAAATGCCACTTAAACACACCAATAGCCTTGGGTTAAATTCTAGAACCAACCACAATCGATTTAGGGGCCTTAAACATGATGAAAACCATCCCTTTGAGAGTTCATAACCGTAAACCCCCCAACAATTGGGTTCATGGGCCGTAAACTCACAAACACAAGTCAAATGATGCCCTAAATTCATTCTAAGGCTTGTGAAATTGGTTTGAATCACATGTGATTGAGCTATGGCCACAAAATCATGTAAGGAATGGTCACATAGGAGCTTACGGCCGTAAACTCCTAGTTTGCAGCCGTAAACTCCATTTGATAATGTCCTTGGTGGTTTAATTCATTCCCATGCCTTAGATTAAATTATACCAACTTTCCCCAAGTGATATTTGACCATTTAGCACCATAAAACCCTCATCCATGAGTTCACGGCCGTGAACTCATTTGGAGTTGGTCTAGGGGCCGTAAACACCATGAGGAGTTTACTCTTGAAGAGTAAACACATTATCCAAAGTCCTATACGTCCGTAGATGTCACCCGGGTCACTCCAAAAACTTGATTTGATGTGTTTTCTTGTATTGGAGTGTATAATCATATCCAATTAGTGATTTAAAGTCTAATTAGATACATTTGTATACCATTTCATATTACATAGGAACGTCATGTGTTATCAAGCCCCGAACCAACACTTAGCATCCAAACCGTCTCGTTTTCTCGCCTGGTGAGTTCATACCCCTACCATTTTTCAATGTTTTTCATTGTTTTCAGGGGGGAATACAAGCAAAGTACAAGGAATACTTGTACTCAAAAACTTGTTTTACATGTGTTGTGTTTCATATTTCATAAGCTTTTAACGTTGACAATTGTAATAGATAACCGTTGAACTTGCAGAACACATTACCGTATTATTTGTGAAAAATGCTATAAAATGTTATATATTATATTTTCACAAACGGTTTTCCACATTTTATCAGTTAAAAGCATAACATTTGATCTTTGAACATGAAACTTAGTACACAGTTTTGTCCTAGGTAACACTCCACAGAGATACGCGAGTGGAGGATCATTGTTTGTAATAGTATCTTTCTGTATTATTACTAGTAAATTTGTTATTCCTATAAATTGGAGACACGTCCTCGGAGAACACTCCACAGAGATACGCGAGTGTTGGACCGCACCTGTAACCAGAATCTCTTAGATAGGGAGCGTGACTTGAGTGTATAGATATATACGGGGCTGACTACCCTACACCTGGCTGCTAGCTACAGCCGAACCGAAAGGTTCAAGGGAGACGAAAGTCATAAGGTGATGTGGACTACTTATTGTCATATCTAGTCTATCGTATGGTTATGGAACTCGCAATTTGGATAACAGAGATTTACTTGATAGTAATAATGAATAAAGTATCTAGTTTACTTGTACATATTAGTTTTATATACGTGTTAAAACTAATACATTTCACAAGGACAACCAGGTTTTCAGTATACATCTTTCACATTACAGATTGGTAACCAACTTTCAGGAAAATGTGGGATTTTCCTGGGGTAACATTTGTACATAACCAGATTCGTGTAACAAACCAGATAACTAAACTTTACAAGTTATATGGGTAACCAAATTCTTAGTATACATCTTTTACAATACATTTCGAATGGGTAACCAACTTTTAAGAAAATATGGGATTTTCTTGGTGCATAACTTTTTCGGAAAACATAAAGGAACTCATACATTTTCAGAAAACAAAACCGCTTATGAACTCACCAACTTTATGCTGATTTTCAAACTGCTTGTATTCTCAGGTCCGCATTAGACATGTACCCGATGATTCCTTTTGGCAAAGACGGATTGCTTAGAAGACACGTCTTACTTTTGCCTATATATACATATGTATCACACTTGTAATACTTTTTACTTTAAACCAAATGTAAAATCTATATATGTAATGTAATGGTTGTTTACTTTGCTTACAATGTACATTGGATTTGATACTCAACGTGGAGTCCGCCCCGGAAACGTTTCCGCCTTGGGTTTCGGGGTGTGACATTACCTGTCACCAAGATTAGAGTTTATACTTTATCGCAAAGTAGCGGGTTTAGTTTAGATTTGAATAAATGTTGTTATTCGCCAGAAATGGCAAGAAATATTATTTTCTTTCATGCATTGTATAAACAAGGTTTCACTTTTTCATTTGATAATGAAGTTGGCTCGATTAATGCTTTCTTTAATAATGTTCTTTATTTTAAAGCATAACCTTGTGATGGTGTGTATGAAACTGTATCTGTGGTTGATAACTTAGGAAATAATGTATTGTGTTTTGATTATGTTAATGATAATAACTTGGATAATGCATCTTTATGGCATTGTCGTCTTGGACATATAAGAAAGAAACGCATATGCCAACTCCAAAAGGATGGAGTCTTGGAGTCATTTGACCTAAAGTCAGATGATAGTTGCGAATCATGCTTACTTGGAAAAATGACAAAGTCACCCTTCACAGGTTCTTATGAGAGGGGTGAAGGTTTGTTGGATCTTATACACACGGATGTGTGTGGGCCCTTCAAACATGCCACAACGGATTCTAATCGTTATTATTTGACTTTTACTGATGATTACAGTAGATATGGATATGTCTACTTAATCAAGCATAAATCAGAGAGTTTTGAAAGGTTTAAAGAATTTAATCAGGAAGTCGAGAATCAATTTGGCAGGAACATTAAGATGCTTCAATCCGATCGAGGTTGTGAGTATCTTAGTTCAGAGTTCCTCGACTATCTTAGGGAATGTGGGATTGTCTCACAATTGACACCTCCCAGGACACCGCAGTTGAATGGTGTGGCTAAGAGGCGTAATCAAACCTTGTTGGATATGGTTCGTTGCATGATGAGTCGAGCTTCGCTACCAATCTCATTTTGGGGGTATGCCTTAGAGACTGCCGCCCATATCCTTAATCTGGTCCCTACAAAGAAAGTTGTTAAAACTCCTCATGAGATGTGGACTGGTAAAGTACCCAAACTAGACCACATCAAGATTTGGGGTTGCGAGGCTTTCGTGAGACGCGAGACTCATGATAAGCTCAAACCTCGAAGAGAGAGGTGTATTTTCATTAGCTACCCATATCAATCCTTTGGTTACCTCTTCTACAGACTTAGTGGAAATGTGGTCTTTGTAGCTAGGAGGGTTGTCTTTCGAGAGAGAGAGAGAGAGAGAAAGAGAGAGAGAGAGAGAGAGAGAGAGAGAGAGAGAGAGAGAGAGAGAGTTCATAAGCCAAGGAAACAGTGGGAGGCAAGTTGACCTTGAAGAAATTCAAGAGTCAAATGGTGAAGGAACTTCAAACCCTAGCACTCAACTTGAGAAGGAAACTCCTGTTGAGCCAATTGTCAAGTATGTACCTCTGAGGCGTTCCATGAGAGTTAGGAATGCACCTAAGCATTACTATGGATTCCATATTACTGCAGAAGGTGATACACTTATCAGTGATGAGACACTGATAGATCTGGATGAACCTAATAGTTACGCGGAAGCCATGGCAGGCCCTGAGTCAGCCAAGTGGAAAGAGGCAATGGACAACGAGATACAGTCCATGTATGACAATCAAGTTTGGAACTTGGTTGAGAATGTACCAGGTCGTAAGACTGTAGGGTGCAAATGGATCTTCAAGAAGAAGACCGACATGGATGGTAATGTACACACTTATAAGGCACGACTGGTTGCGAAGGGTTTCTCACAAACTCTGAGAGTTGATTATGATGAGACCTTTTCTCCAATGGCCAAGATTAAGTCTATTAGGGTTCTGTTAGCCATAGCTGCATTTCATGACTATGAAATATGGCAAATGGATGTCAAAACCGCTTTCCTTAATGGATAGTTGGTTGAGGATATTTACATGAGTCAGCCTGAGGGTTTTGTCAATATAGAGTACCCTAATAGAGTGTGTAAGCTTGAGAAATCCATTTATGGATTAAAGCAAGCACCTCGCAGATGGAATCTTTGCTTTGATGAGAAAGTCAAAGAATTTGGCTTTTCTAGGAGGGAAGATGAATCTTGTGTATATGTCAAGGCTAGTGGGAGTATAGTTAGCTTTTTGGTACTCTATGTGTATGACATACTACTCATAGGAAATGACATCCCAACTCTGCAGGAAGTCAAGTCCTGGATTGGGAAGTGTTTCTCTATGAAGGACCTAAGAGAAGCTGCCTATATTCTAGGGATAAGGATCTTAAGAGACCGGAGTAAAAGACTAATTAAACTTAGTCAGAGTACCTACTTGGATAAGGTGCTGAAGAGATTCGGCATGCAGGACTCCAAGAAAGGAGAGTTACCCATCTAGAGTAACGCTAGATTGAGTAAGACACAAAGCCCTAGTACTGAGGCTGAGATAGCAGAAATGATTCGAATACCCTATGCTTCGGTTGTAGGATCGATCATGTATGCTATGACGTGTACTCGACCTGATGTAGCCTTTGCCTTGAGCATGGTTAGCAGATATCAGGAGAACCCTGGCAAGGCACACTAGACTGCAGTAAAGAATATCCTCAAGTACCTACGGAGGACTAAGGACTGGGTTCTTACCCTCGGTGGGAGTGAAGACTTGAGAGTTGTAGGGTATAGTGATGCTAGCTTTCAGACTGATAGGGATAATTTCCGCTCTCAGTTAGGCTGGGTCTTTACTTTAAACGGAGGAGCAATCTCTTGGAAGAGTTCCAAGCAAGAAATAGTGGCTGATTCAACATGTGAATCAGAGTATATAGCAACTAGCGAGGCAGCAAAGGAGGCGATGTCGCTTAAGAACTTCATTGGAGACCTTGGAGTTGTACCAGCTATTAAGAAGCCAATGGAAATTTTTTGTGATAGTGAAAGTGCAGTTGCCTTAGCCAAGGAACCAAGGGATCATGGGAGATCTAGACACATCAACAGAAAATACCATTTCATCAGACATCGAATAGAAGAAGGACTCCTCGTGGCAAAGAGCGTATCATCAGATGAGAATCCAGTAGATCCCCTCTCGAAGGGACTGACTCGGGTTAAGCATCTCCAACATGGTCAGAGCATGGGGATAAAAGATGATATTAGATTTAGTAGTTAGATAACCTTGAAATTTGTAAAGTGTAATTGACATTAGATGATGAATAAAAGGTGTTTTATTTATGAGTAAAGTGTTGCTATCTCTTGTCGATCATTTACTATATTTCTTTTGCATCTTTTAACTTCCAGAATAATTATGTTTGGTAGATCTTATTATTCGAACCTCCACAGTCGATCATATGTCGGGAGTAGGTATGAATCAAGACTGTCATGATTGGTTGCAGAGGTCTAAGTTGTTGGACATGGCTAAAACACTCATGAGTGCTCATAAGCTCTAAGCATTGGACTCAACCCATGCTCACTGAATCACTTCATGGAATTTATCTCGAGTGATCGTGAGATGGTAATATCATATATGTCTTCAAACCAAGAGATATGATTTGATCCTATGAGTTGGTTATGCATTGTGTGACAACCCGAAATTTATTCCGTCACTATAACCCACTTCTGTTAATAAAAATTTATTTTTATTAAAAGTTTTTCCGTTAGCTTCTTAAGTTAAGTACATCATTTAGGGTTATTGTCATAATTTCATACGTGTCAGAAAACGATAAATCACGTGAAAAATCCCGTTTGCGGTTGATGTTTGGTGGACCCCCCACCCTGGCCGTAAAATCAACCCTATATAATGGTTGAGTGGTCTTCATTTCAGCCTTTTTCACACCCTAGAACTTTCTCTCTCTACTCTCTCTCTCTCTCTATAAAAGTTGAAATTTGATCAGGAAAACACTCCTTCAAGCCTCTCATAAGTAAGTAAACCCTCCTAGCTTATTGTTTTGCTTAGTATACACGCAAATCTATGGTTTAAACTCTCAAAAACCCCAAGAACATGAGTTTACGGTATGGGAACATCCTAACACCAGCAAACACCCTAAAAGGGGGTTTTGATTCCCCAAAACCCTTCCAATGCGTAGCTAATGACCTAGAAACTTGCATGAATGCTCTTAGAACACCAAAACATGAAATAAAGGGGGGTAAACATGAGTTTACGGTTGGGGAATATACCAAAACCGTAAACACCTTCTAAGGGTGTTAAAATGCCCTTAACAGCTTCTATCACTTGAATGAGTGGCTAGAACCTTGTATGCTTACCCTAGAAGCACCAAACCATGAAAGAAAGGGACAAACATCATTTTACGGCCATAAACTCATGTGTTTACGACCGTAAAGTCCCCAAGGAAGCATTCAAAAACCATAAACTCCAAATAAGGGCCATTTCAAGCCCCAATCACTTCCATAGCCCTTGATTCGAGTCTAGCATAAGTCCTTGAGTAGTTTAAGAACTTTGAGCACCCAAACCCATCATTCCCATGAGTTTACAGCCATAAACTCATGGGGGATATGGTCCCTCAACTGTAAACACCCCTAAGGCCACCACTTGAAGAGTAAACTCCATAATGAGGCCATACACTCCTTAGATGCAACCCGTATCATCCCCAACACTTGAAATAAAGTGTTTTCACGCATTAGAGTGTATTTACTTACTTAATTAGTGATTAAATAACTAATTAGATACAATTATGTATCGCTTCATGTTACATAGGATCCTCACGTGTGTTCAATTCCTCAATTGACACCTAACATCCTACCCGGCACGTCCATCCATTCTACCCACAGCAGGTGAGTTCATACCCCTACATTTTTCTGAGTTTTTCATGTTTTCACGGGGGGAATACAAGAAAATCATAAAGGATTTTGTAATTTAAAAACTGATGTAATTATAACGATTTTCTATCAAACTTTTAGATACCTTTATCCCTTTTGGAATATGCGGAGCATAAGGGACGCTTTCTAAATATAATTACATAGTTTTTAAAACAGCATGGAAACTTATCAAACCATTCAAATTATTATCGGAATAATTTGGGATCTTCAGTACTTGTTTTCAGATCCTAATTTCATGAAAAGTCAATATATAAACTATGTCTGATTTAGTTTATCCATTATTAATCTAGAGTATCATGCTAAATAATTACTTTTTGTTTAATTATTTATACTCTACTTTGTTCCAAACAATTTCGAAACTCGATAACAGCCAATTATCCCGTGAATTAGTTCGTATTAGCTTGTGAGACTTATCTTCGTTATACCCTTCGGGGTACCAGTAAATCCTCTCCGGTAGTATAACCAGAGTCTCCTGGAGGGAGAGCATGAAATTTGTGGATAGATCTATTCGGGACCAACAATCCCACACCTAAACTGCTAGCTACAGTTAGGCGGGCACGTCTAGGGTGACAAATTTTGTAAATCGAACGACGCCTGAAGAACATCAAGGAGGTCACCAGTCAAATCAATATGGTTATACGACTCACAATACGTATGAACTAACTTTTTTAACGGATTTCTTTCTTTCTTCTAAAGTTTTATTTATGTAATAAAACTATCCACCTACTTACTGGAGGGTATTCCAGGGACACAACTTATGTTTTTATCTTAAGTAGTAAAACTACTATACTTACTGGTGGTAACCAAGGTTTTCTTATCATATGGAAATCAACAAACATGTTAGAAAATATGAGATTTCCTTGGAAAACATGCATATGTATTTCATAACTTAGTAACAATGGTTTTCGGTATTTACTGCATTCTTTATCAATGGAACTGAAGTATTTTCACAAGATTAGTAACCAGTTTTTCCTTACAAAACATGTTTATGAACTCACCAGCTTTATGCTGATATTTCTAAAACTGCTTGTATTCTCAGGTTCACGTTAGACAGGTATCTCGCTTACTTTTGGAAAAGACGGAGCATATAGAAGTCTCGTCTTTACTTTTGATTACACTGATGTATATAACTATGTTTTCAATGCTTTTGAACAAATGTAAATATTCTTACAGTAATGTAATGGTTGTGTTTACTATGCTTACTATGTAGAATGGTTGTGATACTATGCATAAAGTTCTCGCCCCCGGACGTTTCCTCCGTTGTTTTCCTGACGGTTCGGGGGTGTGACAAATTGGTATCAGAGCTTTTGTTTATAGTGAACTAAGTATACCAAACCTTTCATGGTATATAACTATAAACATTAAGGGGCCGAAGCGGTCTAAACTAAAAGTATACTTTAAAATACAAGTATTTTACAAAAAGTATACAAGAATAGCTAAACGTCAAAAACAGTAACCACAAGTAGAACAAACCAAAAGTAATTGGGTGTTGGGCACTGCGGTTATACCTGGGCAGTTATGTAGTTGTGTCTAGGGTCAATATAGCCTGATCAACTATATTCATTGAGACACGAACAACATGTGCTTGGGAGTGATTGTGGTGTACAGCAGGCCTAAAACTTACCAAATATCCATACAACAAGCCCTCATCACAAAAAACCTAAAATACTATATGAGTATTTTCTAGAGTCAAATTCGTTATAAAGGTCCTCATCCAAGTGTTGCTACTCATTCCCTTTAGCGATAATTCTCTTGCATTGGTAGTTTTCTTATTTAGTATCGCATAGTAGAACGCCCTATCTTTCATAATGAGATATCTCTTGATTCAATCCAGAGGACTTACCATCCTCTCTTTATAGATCATTTTAGATCAAGATGCATCCAAAGAAAAGACCCAGCTCAAAGAACAACAATCCTCTTCCAACACCTCCTCAGTTTGATCCCGCTATGTTTCAGGCAGCTGTCACTGCTGTTGTGGCTGCCGCGGTGTCACAAATGAATCCTGGTAGATCTGGTGGACATGGAGGTGGTATGCATCCCCAAAACCAGGAAGGTGGTCAGGGACACCAGAAGGAGTGTTCCTATAATGACTTCATCAATGTGAAACCCACATCTTTCAATGGCATTGGAGGTGTTATTGCCCTGACTCGATGGTTCGAGAAGATCGAGTCTATCTTCGAAATCTGTTCCTGTTCGGAAGCTAACAAAGTGAAATTCGCCGCCTACACTTTCACTGATAAAGCATTGACTTGGTGGAATGGCTGAGTCAAATCCTTAACCCCACCAGTAGCAAATGCAATGGGTTGGGAGAGTTTGAAGGAGCTCATGCTTGCCGAATACTGCCCACGGGGCGAAATGCAGAAACTGGAGCATGAACTCTGGAACCTAAAGATGAAGGGTTCCGATATTGCTGCCTACACTTCTAGGTTTGAACACCTAGCACTCCTTTGCCCGGGGATGGTCACCCCGGAAAGCAAGAAGATAGAAATGTACATTTGGGGATTGACACCCCCAACTCAAGGGAATGTCTTGGCTGCTAGGCCAAACACTTTTGATAACGCCAAGTGCCTGGCGCAGACCCTTATAGATCACGGGGTCGATCTAGATAAAGTAACAACCACTTCGGAACCAGCAAAGGAGAGTGGGGAGAGTAAAAAGAAATTCTGGAACAAGCGGAAGGGTCAGAGTTCGCAAGGATCATCCAAGATGCAACAAACTGTGGTAATCCACGCTGCTACTACTCCTGTCGCCGCTCCTACAGCTTAAGCACCTACTAGTGGATATATTGGTACCCTCCCGTGGTGCAACAAGTGCAGTTACAACCATCGTATCCCCGGCCCATGTCGTGATATGCTCTGCAAAAACTGTGGCAAGAAGGGTCACCTTGCACGAAACTGTAGAACACCAGCCTAACCAACCAATCAAGCAGCCGGAGCAGGTGTCAGTCAAGCCTGCTATGGTTGTGGTGATGTCGGGTATTACAAGAGAAACTGCCTAAAAGAAACAACGACCAGCAACACCAGGAGAGTTCTAACAATGGGGCAAGAGGAGGCAGTTGCTGATCCCACCGTTTTCACGGGTACATTCCTTCTCGACAACTCTTATGCATGCATCCTTTTCGATTCTGGTGCTGAAAGAAGTTTTGTTAGTCATGCATTCAAGCATCTTCTTAAACATGGTCCTCAACTGCTAACCGAGACATTTACCGTCGAGATGGTTAACAGTGAGAAAGATAACACTAATGAAATATACGTAGGCTACACCCTTGCCCTCAACGACCATTCTTTTCCCACCGACCTCATGCCATTCTCTATAAAAAGCTTCGATGTTATCATTGGCATGGATTGGTTGAGCCCCAATCATGCTGATATCCTTTGTTACGAAAAAGCTATCTGTCTCAATCTTCTATCTGGCCAGGCCCTCATGATCTACGGTGATAAACTTAGTTCCAATCTTCGCATCATTTCATGCATCAAATCTCAAAAACTTCTGCGAAAGGAGTGCCATGCATTCCTGGCTCATGTAATTAACGAGAAACAGGAAGTTAAAGACCTCGAGAGCATCCTCGAAGTCTGCAACTTTCCTGATGTCTTTCTTGAAGAGCTCCCGGGAATTCCTCCCGAACGCCAAGTCGAGTTTCACATCGACCTAATTCCCAGAGCTACCCCCGTAGCCAAGTCTCCATATCGCTTAGCGCCAACAGAAATGCAGGAGTTATCCAATTAGCTTAATGAGCTACTCAGCAAAGGGTTCATCAGACCGAGTTCCTCATCCTGGGGAGCCCCGGTGTTATTTGTGAAGAAGAAAGATGGATACTTTCGGATATGTATAGACTACCGTGAACTAAACAAGCTGACCGTGAAAAACCGTTATCCTCTTCCTCGAATAGATGACCTTTTCGATCAACTTCAGGGATCCAGTTACTTCTCGAAAATAGACCTTAGATCAGGGTACCATCAGCTACGAGTTCATGAGAGTGATGTTTCCAAGACAGCATTCAGGACTCGATATGGACACTACGAGTTTGTAGTGATGCCCTTTCGTTTAATCAACGCACCGACAATGTTCATGGACCTGATGAATCGGGTGTGTCGTCCTTTGCTGGACAAGTTCGTTATTGTGTTCATTGACGATATACTTGTCTATTCCAAAAGCGAGGCATATCACAAACAACACTTGAGATCAGTACTGGAAACAATTAGATCGGAGAAGCTATACGCAAAATTCTCCAAGTGCTAATTCTGGATTCGAAAGGTAACTTTCTTAGGCACGTGGTAAGCGAGGAGGGCATACACATGGACCCTTCCAAAATCATGGCGATAGAGAATTGGTCGGCACCGAAGACACCCACAGAGATCCGTCAATTCTTGGGTCTTGTCGGCTATTATCGTAGATTTATCCAGAATTTTTCTAGAATTGCCAAACCCTTAACTACTTTGACACAAAAATGTGTACCCTTTTGTTGGAGTGAAAAGCAAGACGATGCATTCCAAATGTTGAAGCGAGCCTTGTGGAGCGCACCTATCCTGTCCCTGTCCAAAGGGACGGAGGACTTCGTTGTCTACTGCGATGCGTCCAATCAGGGCTTAGGCTGTGTGCACATGCAACGAGGAAAAGTTATTGCTTATGCCTCAAAACAGCTGAAAACACATGAAATGAACTATACAACTCACGACCTGGAGTTAGGAGCAGTGGTTTTCACACTGAAGATTTGCAGACATTATCTCTATGGGACCAAGTGCACGATCTTCACTGACCATAAAATCCTACAACACATCTTCGATCAGAAAGACATAAACATGAGACACTAGTGATGGGTAGAGCTGCTCAGTGACTATGAGTGTGAAATCCGCTACCATCCCGGCAAGGCCAATGTGGTGGCAGATGCCCTTATTCGTAGGGAAAGTTCAGGCCGCAAGGTAAAGACACTGACAATTACCATCCATTCCCACTTATCCGCACAAATCTGAGAGGCTCAGTTGGAAGCCCTAAAACCAGAAAACGTGTTGAATGAAGCCTTGAGGGGAATGGATAAGAATCTTGAGATCAGAGGTGAGGGAGTCTATTATTTCATGGATCGAATCTGGACCCCAAAGTTCGGAGGTTTCAGGGAGGTTGTTATGAACGAACTCACAAGACTAGATATTCCATGTACCCAAGTTCGGATAAGATGTACTTGGATCTCAAGAAACTATATTGGTGGCCAAACATGAAAGCCGAAATCGCTACCTTCGTGGGCAAGTTTCTGAATTGCGCCAAGGTGAAGGTCGAATATCAGAAACCTTCAGGTCTGCTCCAGCAGCCCGAGATATCTAAGTGGAAATGGGAAATGATTTCTATGGATTTCAATACCAAATTACCCAAATCTCCGAGTGGGTGCGATACCATTTGGGTAATTATGATCGATTGGCAAAATTCGCACACTTCCTACCGATCAAAGAAACGTTCAAAATGGAAAGACTCACGTGAATCTACAGTCAAGAAGTGGTCCGACTGCATGGTGTAACACCAAGATTTCCAAAAACAAAATTTTTATTTAAATAATCAATTTAATATTAAAAACACTTGTTTAAAATCGTATTCGCATTCGAATTACAAAACATGGTTTCATTTTCATTATAATAGAAGACCAGGATCCTCCAAAACACAACTCTTTCTTCGGTGTGTACAATCGAACCGTTGCCATCCCGCGTTACTGTAAGAACCTGAAACAACATAACATAAACAACGTAAGCACGAAGCTTAGTGAGTTCCCCAATATACCTTACGCACATACGCCTTCCGGCCCGGATCTTTCGATCCACATAATATCGCCTTCCGGCCCGGATCTTTCGATCCACATAACTTTGCCTTCCGGCGCGGATCTTTCGATCCACATAACATCGCCTTCCGGCCCGGACCTTTCGGTCCACAAGATAATCGCCTTCCGGCCCATACACATATATAACACATAATACAAATACTCTAACACATAAAGCACATATATCACATATCATACCTGACCTTTCTGTCACATAATACCTTGCCTTCCGGCCCATATATAAGCATGTATAACACGCTTAGCAGCTAACTTTCCATTCATAGCATATAAACATAACACACAACATACTTGACCTTCCGGTCACACAATCAAACCCTTCCGGGTGAGGTATAGTGAGAAGACTCACCTCGTAGTACGCAGGCTATAACCTCTTCGAGCTACTCGCGCACAATCCGCTAGCCCGCAGGTTCCCTATAATACCACAGCCCTAGTTAATGATCTTATCAAACAAGACAACTGACCCCTCTAAGATATATACAGGTCAACGGTCAATTTTGACCGGACTCGTCGAGTACAAAGGGTAACTCGACGAGTATAGGCATCCTGACACCACTCGCCGAGTCTGAAGAACGACTCGACGAGTTCCAGTAAGTCTTCAAGCTACTCGCCGAGTCTGAAGAACAACTCGGCGAGTCCTAGTGAATCTTCAAGCTACTCGCCGAGTCTGATCATTGGACTCGGCGAGTCCTCGCCATGCAGTCAATCAACTGCCTCCTGTAATTCGCATGATTCCGCAATATATAGATATGGGACTTCCTGGACCTTTACACATACTATTACTGGGATTTAAACACTTGTAACAACTCTATAATCTATCAAATCCTTAAATGGGTTTCCTAAACCCTAGATTCGTGTACAACACCAAAACTACAGAAATGATCCGAGAATTACCTGGAAAACGTGATCCCTGCGTCCCCAACCTTCAGAGCTCAACCCCTTGATCCTCCTTTGATCACCACCTAGCCTCTCCTTGCCTAACAACCTCTTTAAGCTTCCACTAGCCTTCACCCTTGCTCCAGATGCCCACAGCCGTTTAGGTTATCTTCAATCGGCCAAAAGACGAGACATGACGGCCCTAAAGACATTATATACGATCCAGAATCGAAACGGCTAGGGTTTCAGCTGAACAGCGTCGACTCGCCGAGTCCCTAATGGACTCGTCGAGTCCAGTCGCGAACCCGCGACCAAATCTGCGACCCTACTCGGCGAGTCTTGCTCCAACTCGCCGAGTCTCCCCTTTAAAACACCCCAAAATGCAATTTAACAATACTTTGAGATTTTGGGCTGTTACAATTCTCCCCCACTAGAATTAGACTTCGCCCTCGAAGTCTTACTCTGAAAATAGCTCTGGCTGCTGCTCCCGCATCTCACGTTTCGGCTTCCTAGACACTACCGATCTCTCCCGAGACCGCTACTGAACCAATACCAGAGGTACCTCCTTGTTCCTCAGAACCTTGATCTTCCGATCTCCGACGGCCACTGGCCTCTCGACGTAACACAGGCTCACATCCACCTAATCGTTCTCTAGTAGAACCACTGCTGACTCATCCGCTATACACCTCTTCAACTGCGACACATACCAGTGTCATGGATCCGTCCCAATTCCGTTGACAGCTCCAAACGATAGGCCACCCTTCCTACCTTCGCACCTTCACGAAAAGACCCGACATACCGGGGCCCCCCATTTACCCCTCTTCCTAAATCGAAGCACCCAGTCAGAAATACGAAGTCGCTGACCTGAATCACATGCTCGTAACGGCGTCTGCCTGCATAACCTTCCTGATAACTCTAACGATCACTAACTCTCTTTAACCTGCTGAGTCTGCTTTGTCAACTAAATACGAACTCTGAACTGCTCATCACTCTTTGTAAACGGAAATTACCCAAGATGCACTCTGCTCCAAATCTCAACGATCACTCAGCCCATAAGGGTTAGGAAACCCTGAACCACCGGATCCCCGATCCAAAGCCCACTTTGCTCATTCCGGACCGACTGAGAGATCCGTTCTCCCTCTCAGATCAACTCTCACAAGTTCCCTCTCACCAACACATACACATACTGAACTAGTCCCAACACCCGCAGGTGGAAAGACCCGATACACTGATGATATCCTCGAACATCTTTCAAGATGAACCACTACATCCACCCTAAACTCTGATCAGATTCACACTGAGAATTTAAAATTTTCTCTCTCCATGCATCCTTTCTGAGCCTCAACAGACATCCCAACCGGATGGGTTCCTACTCCACTGCTGCGAACACGATGCTCACAACCATACTCGAAATACTCTATCCATAACTCTGCTCTGCAGCTTTCACTTTCGTGAACTTGCACCCCTTCGGAGCTACACACCTTCCTCTTTTCCTTTTTCCAAGGAACCCTTTTGGCCATAATGCCACTCCACCCGGTGCCACGGTGTTCGCCCCAAGCGACACCACCCTTTTCGCGTAACCGCTATCCACATACTCTGGTTCTCATTGCAGGGACTCTCAATCCCATGTACTCTCTCCACTCATCAAAATCACTGCCTCCGCTAAGCAAGATCAATAACCCGGGGCCAGACCTTCCAATGCAATCACACTGTAACATACGCGATCCGCGAATCTCAAACTAATCCAGCAATACCAACAGAGTCTCCAGTATGACTGGACCGATTCTCATAACACATACTAGCCACTCGAGGCTATATCTCTGTGGGTCCGTACACCCAAACTCTGCGAACCCTCAGGTTCTAACTCTGGGAACCTTCCGGTTCCAGCTCTAGAAACATGCACAACATAATCCCGTGGGATTAATGCAGTACAACCCATCACGTATCTCAAACGTACCAATACTCTGATCGCAAAATTCCGATTACTTACTCAAGCTTGATCCCGACCTCCTCTCAGGCCTCCGCAATCAAATGCCCTAGGTCTGTATCTCGCCCCGCACACCCAGCACTCGCTCTCGTCGGCCTATACTTTGCGCTGACAAACACTGCTGAATCCCGGCAGCTAAGCACCCTCACATACTCATCGATCTCCCGGAGAATTTTCTAATTCTCCCCCAATAAAGCACTGACTAACTGCCACCGATCGTCATCAACGACCTTTCAGAACCATCCTGCACAAAGAGAACATTTACCCACTGACTGCTTCCCACAAGCGTAAGCAACCCTCAGCAAGACACATCTCCTCCCTGATCAATCCGCTCAAAAGAATCCAATCTTTCAATTATCCACTCCACAACTGCAGATGCTTCCCGTCATTCAACCCAGTGCCGCATCTCCACTAACAACCCCCACCAACGATAACCAACGAAATCCTCAACAATAATCCGTAACCCAAAACCCGCCATCTGCCAAAGATTGGATACCACATCGAAAACCGTACAAAGCTATCGGCACTAAAACACCAGACTATAACCATACCAAACCATCAGGAACAACGAATGCCAAAGCGAAACCTGAAGCACCAATCCATAACCATGCCAATCCCGCGAAACAACGAATACCGCATCGAAATCCACACTACCAGCACAAACAATACGCCACAATCAACGCAAGCTAATCAAGACATCAAGACAGCATCATACCCGCAGCTGCCCCCGGCACTGCTCCGTCTCCCTCTGCCGCAAACCGATAAGCACAACCCTGAGCCCTTGGGCCCCACTCCATCCTGTCCTCCTCCTGAACTCCTCAAGGTGGCCGGTGCTAGAGCCTGCACCGATCCTGCAAAAAGCTGTGGACAGTTGTCCCTCGAATGTCCAACCTGCCGGCAATCTTGTGCACCATGCCCCTCCTTTCCGCACTTGCGGCATGCACCACTGGCCAACAAGCTCCAGTGCCGTCTCTCTCACACTTCCCACAAGTGTGACCGCTCCGATCCCGCATTCTGACATCTACGGTCATGGACCGTTTCGGCGCCGACTGCGACTGCATCGGGGCCTGCCTCATCTCACGCAACTGCAACTCGACCTCTAACTCACGCCACATGGCGGCCTCCTGCGATACCAACACGGTCTCGCACCTCTGCGCAGACACGAACTGTCTGATATACTCGGATATCGGGACATCTGAGCCTGCTCCGAAGCGAACTCAGGGCAAAACATCGCCCTCTCAATAAACATCCCGGTGCTCTCAGTCACCGACTCCAAATCCTGATTCAGCTCAAGGAACTTCCGAGCCAATTTCTCCTTTTCATCCCGCGGAACATAGCGAGTACTGAACATCCCTCTAAATTGATCCCATGAAACTGCAGCCCTCTGCGCATCGGAAAATGACCTCGTGGTCAATCTCTACCAATCCTTCGCCCCGAGCCTCAAAAGGTTCAGAGCACCCCCACCCTCTGATCAGCAGGGCATAAACTCGTGGAGAAACACCCCTCCATGTCTGATAACCATCTCATAGCAACAATCGAGTCCTGAACTCCATCGAATGTGGGAGGCTTCGCATAATAGAAGTCCCGATACTAAAAACCCCGACTAGCCCCTTCCTTTGCCGTTGCTACAGCCGCTGTAACCGCCGCGGCAGCCGTCTCTGCGAAAGCCGCATATCGCTCATCAAACTACTTCAATCATAGTGGTCCTAATCGACCCAAACAATTCTGGCGACTCAGCCCGCAACAATGCAGCAACCTCATCACGCCGGATCTCGCGAATCCTCGCATCCCGCTCGCTCGTGCTCGTCCGATCGATAACCGAATAACAAGATAGTCACAAGCATCACCCACTACGAACCATGGTACTCATCCCATGACATCCCTCCTCAACATGCTTCAGTGTATGGTACCTGAACCATAGCACCACTCCTCAATCTGCTCCAATGTGTAGCACTCGAGCCACAACATCTACCTCAAACTGTTCCGATGTATGGTGCCCTGACCATAACATCACTCTGTATCCGATCCGATGCATGGTATCCGAACCATAACATCACCCCTCAATCTGTTCCTTAGGACCTTCAGAATGCCCCCTGTATCAAGTATGGGTCCTCTGCTTTCAGTAGTACGGGCCCATACTACCTGCCACATCTACCCATACTTTCCACACGGACCATCCCAGAGTTCCTAAGTAGCTGATAAACCTGCTCTTTCACCCATCTCATCGCGCGTGCTCGCTTTCCAGCGAAATCCTCTACTCTACCAGCGCACTCATTTGGCTAGGTTTATTCCCTAGTCCCTTCCGCCGTCCTCCCACTTCTTTGCTATCAGCTGCTGAAGAGTTCCTAATGATGCCAGCCCTCTACCTCCTGAGTATCGTCATACTCACTTAGTAGCTGACTCCCATCATCGACAACTCCACAAAGCACAAAGCAAGCAGCATTCGAGCATTGAAGCATACATAGGACTCCCCATCTGTGGTAGCTCCACCTTCTCGGTTCATCCTCGGAAGTACCTCTGTACCCCGTAGCTTTACCCCTTGTGCGTTCCAACTAGATACTCTCACTCATCACATACACACCAAAAGCATAACGTACATATAACAGCAAACCCTAGACTAAGGCATCACAAATCAGGCCACTCTAGTCCTAAGATATGAAATACCTAGTCTGTCTCTTGCATGCAATAATATCTCATAAAGTGCATAATAGATATTTCATAATACAAAGTAAGAGTATTTTGGGAAATCACCGTTTGGCTCTGGCTGATTGTACACACTGCTCTTTCTTGCTTTCTCTTTGAACTCTTTTTCACTTTTAGAAAACCATTTATTTGGAAAACTTTTTCTTACCTCCTCAGTTTGAGTCCAGATTTACCCGTAGGCGCGTCCGAATCCCTCAAACCAAGGCTCTGATACCAATTTGTAACACCAAGATTTCCAAAAACAAAATTTTTATTTAAATAATCAATTTAATATTAAAAACACTTGTTTAAAATCGTATTCGCATTCGAATTACAAAACATGGTTTCATTTTCATTATAATAGAAGACCAGGATCCTCCAAAACACAACTCTTTCTTCGGTGTGTACAATCGAACCGTTGCCATCCCGCGTTACTGTAAGAACCTGAAACAACATAACATAAACAACGTAAGCACGAAGCTTAGTGAGTTCCCCAATATACCTTACGCACATACGCCTTCCGGCCCGGATCTTTCGATCCACATAATATCGCCTTCCGGCCCGGATCTTTCGATCCACATAACTTTGCCTTCCGGCGCGGATCTTTCGATCCACATAACATCGCCTTCCGGCCCGGACCTTTCGGTCCACAAGATAATCGCCTTCCGGCCCATACACATATATAACACATAATACAAATACTCTAACACATAAAGCACATATATCACATATCATACCTGACCTTTCTGTCACATAATACCTTGCCTTCCGGCCCATATATAAGCATGTATAACACGCTTAGCAGCTAACTTTCCATTCATAGCATATAAACATAACACACAACATACTTGACCTTCCGGTCACACAATCAAACCCTTCCGGGTGAGGTATAGTGAGAAGACTCACCTCGTAGTACGCAGGCTATAACCTCTTCGAGCTACTCGCGCACAATCCGCTAGCCCGCAGGTTCCCTATAATACCACAGCCCTAGTTAATGATCTTATCAAACAAGACAACTGACCCCTCTAAGATATATACAGGTCAACGGTCAATTTTGACCGGACTCGTCGAGTACAAAGGGTAACTTGACGAGTATAGGCATCCTGACACCACTCGCCGAGTCTGAAGAACGACTCGACGAGTTCCAGTAAGTCTTCAAGCTACTCGCCGAGTCTGAAGAACAACTCGGCGAGTCCTAGTGAATCTTCAAGCTACTCGCCGAGTCTGATCATTGGACTCGGCGAGTCCTCGCCATGCAGTCAATCAACTGCCTCCTGTAATTCGCATGATTCCGCAATATATAGATATGGGACTTCCTGGACCTTTACACATACTATTACTGGGATTTAAACACTTGTAACAACTCTATAATCTATCAAATCCTTAAATGGGTTTCCTAAACCCTAGATTCGTGTACAACACCAAAACTACAGAAATGATCCGAGAATTACCTGGAAAACGTGATCCCTGCGTCCCCAACCTTCAGAGCTCAACCCCTTGATCCTCCTTTGATCACCACCTAGCCTCTCCTTGCCTAACAACCTCTTTAAGCTTCCACTAGCCTTCACCCTTGCTCCAGATGCCCACAGCCGTTTAGGTTATCTTCAATCGGCCAAAAGACGAGACATGACGGCCCTAAAGACATTATATACGATCCAGAATCGAAACGGCTAGGGTTTCAGCTGAACAGCGTCGACTCGCCGAGTCCCTAATGGACTCGTCGAGTCCAGTCGCGAACCCGCGACCAAATCTGCGACCCTACTCGGCGAGTCTTGCTCCAACTCGCCGAGTCTCCCCTTTAAAACACCCCAAAATGCAATTTAACAATACTTTGAGATTTTGGGCTGTTACACATGGCGTGCCTGTGTCCATTATCTCCGATCGAGATAGCAGGTTTACCTCGAGATTTTGGCAGTCACTACAAAAGGCTCTTGGAACTAAGTTAGACATGAGAACAACTTATGATCCTCAGACAGATGGGTAGAGTGAGAGAACTATCCAGACCTTGGAAGACATGTTGAGAGCATGTTTCATTGATTTCAGAAAGTCGTGGGACACTCATTTACCCTTGGTCGAGTTCTCATATAACAACAGTTACCACACCAATATCAAGGGTGCCCCGTTCGAAGCCCTCTACGGTCGAAGGTGCAGATCCCCTCTATGCTGGGCCGAGGTAGGGGACACGCAACTAGTCAAGGGTCGAGTCCCCGACATTGCTCTCACTAGCCCTAAAATCATCCGCGAAACTACCGAAAAGATCATCCAAATCCGAGATCGATTGAAAGCCTGTAGAGACAGACAAAAGAGCTATGCTGATAAACGACGAAAACCTCTGGAATTCCAGGTTGGAGATCGTGTCTTGTTGAAGGTCTCGCCCTGGAAAGGCATGTTACACTTTGGGAAGCGTGGGAAATTAAACCCAAGGTACATCGGACCTTTTGAGATCCTCGCTAGGATCGGTCTAGTAGCCTACAAACTCCGATTACTCCAAGAACTTAGCGACATCCATCTTGTATTCCACGTCTCTAATCTTAAGAAGTGCCTATCCAATGAAACCCGTGTGATCCCTCTTGATGAGATCGAAATCAACGAAAACCTAAACTTCGTGGAAGAACCAATCGAAATCATGGATCGAGAGATCAAACGAACAAAGCAAAGCCGCATCCCGATAGTGAAGGTTTGCTGGAATACCAAACGAGGACCCGAATTCACTTGGGAGCACGAAGATTCAATGAAACAGATATATCAGCATCTCTTTCCAAATCCATGATTTGTATCTTAATTCTAAATTTCGGGACGAAATTTCCTCTAACGGGGGGATGATGTGACAACCCGAAATTTATTCCGTCACTGTAACCTACTTCTGTTAATAAAAATTTATTTTTATTAAAAGTTTTTCCGTTAGCTTCTTAAGTTAAGTAAATCATTTAGGGTTATTGTCGTAATTTCATACGTGTCGGAAAACGATAAATCACTCGAAAATTCCCGTTTGCGGTTGATGTTTGGTGGAACCCCCACCTTGGCTGTAAACTCAACCCTATATAAGGGTTGAGTGGTCTTCATTTCAACCTTTTTCACACCCTAGAACTTTCTCTCTCCACTCTCTCTCTCTCTCTACAAAAGTTGGAATTTGATCAGGAAAACACTCCTTCAAGCCTCTCATAAGTAAGTAAACCTTCCTAGCTTATTTTTTTGCTTAGTATACATGCAAATCTATGGTTTAAACACTCAAAAAAACCCAAGAACATGAGTTTACGGTTTGGGAACATCCTAAAACCGTAAACACCCTAAAAGGGGGTTTTAATGCCCCAAAGCCCTTCCAATGCTTAGCTAATGACCTAGAAACTTGCTTGAATGATCTTAGAACCCCAAAACATGAAATAAAGTGGGGGGGGGGGGGTAAACATGAGTTTACGGTTGGGGAATATCCCAAAACCGTAAACACCTTCTAAGGGTGTTAAAATGCCCTTAACACCTTCTATGACTTGATTGAGTGGCTAGAACCTTGTATGCTTACCTTAGAAGCACCAAACCATGAAATAAAGGGACAAACATGAGTTTACAGCCGTAAACTCATGTGTTTATGACCGTAAACTCCCCAAGGAAGCATTCAAAAACCGTAAACTCCAAATAAGGGCCATTCCAAGCCCCAATCACTTCCATAGCCCTTGATTCGAGTCTAGCATAAGTCCTTGAGTAGTTTAAGACCTTTGAGCACCCAAACCCATCATTCCCATGAGTTTACGGCCGTAAAATCATGGGGGATATGGTCCCTCAACCGTAAACACTCCTAAGGCCACCACTTGAAGAGTAAACTCCATAATGTGGCCATACACTCCTTAGATGCAACCTATACCATCCCTAACACTTGAAATAAAGTGTTTTTACGCATTAAAGTGTATTTACTTACTTAATTAGTGATTAAATAACTAATTGGATACAATTATGTATCGCTTCATGTTACATAGGATCCTCACATGTGTTCAATTCCTCAATTGACACCTAGCATCCTACCCGACACGTCTATCAATTCGACCCACACAGAAGAGTTCATACCCGTACACTTTTCCGAGTTTTTCATGCTTTTAGGAGGGAATACAAGCAAATCATAAAGGATTTCGTAATTTAAAAACTGATGTAATTATAAAGATTTTTTATCAAACTTTTAGATACCTTTATCCCTTTTGTAATATGCGGAGCATAAGGGACGCTTTCTAAATACAATTACATAGTTTTCAAAAAAGCGTGGGAACTTATCAAACCATTCAAATTATTATGGGAATAATTTGGGATCTTCATTACTTGTTTTCAGATCCTAATTTCATGAAAAGTCAATATATAAACTATGTTTGATTTAGTTTATCCATTATTAATCTAGAGTATCATGCTAAATAATTACTTTGTGTTTAATTATTTATACTCTACTTTGTTCCAAACGATTTCAAAACTCAATAACAACCAATTATCCCGTGAATTAGTTAATACTAGCTTGTGAGACTTGTCTTCGTTATACCCTTCAGGGTACCAATAAATCCTCTCCGGTAGTATAACCAGAGTCTCCTAGAGGGAGAGTGTGAAATTTGTGGATAGGTCTATTCGGGACCGACAATCCTAAACCTAAAGTACTAGCTACAGTTAGGCGGGCACGCCTGGGGTGACAAATTTTGTAAATCGAACGATGCCTGAAGAATGTCAAAGAGGTCACGGGTCAAATCAATATGGTTACACGACTCACAATACGTATAAACTAACTGTGTTCACAGATTTCTTTCTTTCTTCTAAAGTTTTATTTATCTAATAAAACTATCCACCTACTTACTGGAGGGTATTCCAGGGACACAAGTTATGGTTTTATCTTAAGTAGTAAAACTACTATACTTACTGGTGGTAACCAAGGTTTTCTTATCATATGGAAATCGAAAAACATGTTAGAAAATATGGGATTTTCTTGGGAAACATGCATATGTATTTCATAACTTAGTCACAATGGTTTTCGATATTTACTGCATTCTTTATCAATGGAACTGAAGTATTTTCACAAGATTAGTAACCAGTTTTTCCTTACAAAACATGCTTATGAACTCACCAGCTTATGAGGATATTTCTAAAACTACTTGTATTCTCAGGTTCACGTTAGACAGGTATCTCGCTTACTTTTGGAAAAGACGGAGCATATAGAAGTCTTGTCTTTACTTTTGATTACACAAATGTATATTACTATGTTTTCAATGCTTTTGAACAAATGTAAATATTCTTACTATAATGTAATGGTTGTGTTTACTATGCTTACTATGTACAATGGTTGTGATACTACGCATAACGTTCTCGCCCCCAGACATTCTCGTCGTTGTTTTCCTGGCGGTTCGGTGGTGTGACATATTGATTGTACGAAAACGCATTGGTAACTCGATGTTATAAAACGTGCTGTTATGTATAATTCAATAAGTAGTGGAGCAAACATTTGAGTCGAAGTTTATCTGTTCCTTCTTGGATTAGAAGCTGATATCTGGGCCCCTTGATGATTTTGTTTTGACCTATGTACCGGGCCTGGTCAGAACTAAGTTGATGTGTTCAATTAAGTTCTTTGTCAAACAAATCGGAAATCGGGAAACAAACTGGTGGACAATAAGTAAGACATTGTTCCATGTATTTGTCTGATTGGTATCTATAACAGAGGATTATATGATCACTTATCTTAAATGGCGTATCAACATCTTCTCAGTTCCAAGAGACCTTGAAAAGTTACAATTGCCGATCGGTTCCTGAAGTATTGCAGTTATAGTTATTAGACTTATCCAAGTGGGAGACTGTTGGATAAGGTGTCTAAGTCCATAACTATTTCTGGTATGTACTTGACCCGACCCGGCATGGTCCATTTGGGTTGCATGGCACCATGCAATTGGATAAACTAAAATGAGAGAAATAACACTTATGATTTATTAATATATTATAAGTTCTACTATATCAATAATATCATTTAATTAGTTTGATCAAAAATTAATTTAGAATTAATTAAGTGATCAAAAGATAACTAATTAAATATATGGGTAGATTATGTAAATCTTCCATATCTTATATAGTGGGCTAAGAGGCTCCATGGATTATCAAGTTGGGTTCCACCCATAGGATGCTCCATGGAGTTAACCCATGGATCATGAAATGAAGAGTCATGTTACATTAGGATTTACCTAATGCAACACACTATATAAACAAAGGTGTTCTCCCCAAAATCGGCACACTAAGAAACAAGAGGGCTAGAGCCGATTTTGCAAGTGTAAGATGCTCTCAAAGTTTACTTCTTTGCATTTGGTGTTGTGTGAAGCATTTGAGGTATCACACTGAGGGTGCTAGGCTCACAAGGTTTCAAGGATCATAATCAACAACAAGGTATGTTATTCTATCTTTCATTCAAGATAAAAATGTTCCCCATGTATGCTAGATAGGAATTCAACTTTGCATGATAATTAGACAAAAAAAGATCCAAGGTTATTAGGGTTGCATGTACACTTAGGAAGTGTTAGAATGCTCAAAACCCATCACTATCCATCATTTATTGAACACTTTAATATGCAACCAAATTTCAAATTAAAACTTTAGGGAATACATCTCACAATCAGGGTATAACTCGGTATTGAGTTCCTCAAAGAAAGCATCGAATATTAGGTCTACACCTCATCCCTCATCATCTCTATTTTCTTCATTTGTATTTTGTTCTGCCATAAAATCATCAATTACATAAAAAAATATCATTAGTTCTTGGAGTGTTTATTCTTGGAATCAAATTATAGTCTAAATCTACAACAACATATTTCTCACCATAATGAACCCACTTAGTATACGATTCTAGAAACTCACGGTTACGTATATGGGCATAAACCGTAAGCAACAACTGTTCATATATATCCACACACTTTTTGCATGGGCAACACGTTGTGCTTTTAGACTTGACATGTGTCTCAACAATCTGCATAGACTAAAACCATCCAAGAATTTGGGAGCCATTTGGTTCTTCTCACTAATCCAATTATTATCGATCATCACTACTGTTTCATTATTCAAAATTACATTGTATACATAGTAATTGAAAGTTAGATTATATTTTGGCTATTAAACATAAGTTAGAGTTTAAAGTTTACTCCATGTAAAGTAAAAATCGGATGAAATTGATAGAATATTCACAAGTATATAAAGAAATATGTACTAAAGAAGTAAAAATCGGATAGAGTATTCATTACGGTAAGCTTTTAAACCCACTTTTTAAATACCTTGTCTCATATGTGAATGTGTATTGCATGATTTTTTATTTGAGAAAAATTCAGCAATACTTCCTCTTAGCTCCCAAGTATATAAAGAAAAATATACCCGATGAGTAAAGAGAAAATGACAACCAAATTTTTCTTAAACAAACAATCATGTCTACACATTCATATCCTAAATGAGATTAAGTATTAAAAAACAATCCCAAAAAGGGAACAACCTGAAATTAATTTCTAAATCAATTTTGGCTGGGTATTTCTACACTCCTGATGATTTATAAACAAGAGAGTTAAACTAAAAATCAATGATTTAACGTGTTTTCGTTCCTTTTTTATTTTCTAATATAAAGTCATACTTTTAATAGCAACATATTTTTATTAGTTTGTTTTATGTTATAAATGTAAAAAGGAAATGAAAATAGACAGTTTTAATAAACAAACTAATACTAGTACGTTGCTATTAACAACCTTCATAGTTAGGTTTGCTTTAATAGCAAAGCACATTTATTAGGTTGTTTATTCATGTTTTCTATTTTCATTATTTTTCATATTTATATTATTTATAGCATCTTCTTTTTGTTTTTTCTATTATAACATTATACTTTACATACTTTTTTGATTTTCTACAATAACAATTTACTTTTGTTTTTTTAATTTTTTTCATTTATAAATCATAACTTTTTACTTTAAACAATCATGTTACCTAATTAAGCCAACATTATAATGATTGCAATTAAGTCATTAACAATATTAAGTGTTTTCAAACCATATTACCATGAAAATAAAAACATATTAGGCACTGACTTATTAAGTACTTTACAATTCAAACCAATAGCAACTATTCATTCAACATTCACTTACAAAACAAATTCAACACTTTTCATGAAAATAGAAAGATATTGAACAGTTATTAATCAAGTAATTTTTCAATTTAACATTTTATAAATATGTAACTAAGCATTTACCATGAAACTAATTGGAAACACTTTAAACACTTATGAATTAAGCTCTTTATCACTTCATCTTATATGAACTCAAAACAGTAAACCTAAATAATTAAGACAATAATACATAATATATGTTTTATACATCCAAAACTGCAACTCAATGTAAAAATGACCTAATAAAAGTTTCTAAATACATAAAAACATCACTAAATCGAAGACCAAACGAAAACAAAAGCTAGAGATAATACTTGTTCTTCTTGTTGTGGTACCCAAATTATGGTGGTGGTTGGCAACAGTAGTCCTCCAATGGTGACCCATGGTCAATAGAAAAAAACCCAACTAAGAAAAAACTTTTGAAATCAAAAACCTTACCCTTTGTTGGCGGTGAAGGAGACTGGTCGGAAGGAGATGGTCATTGTTGATGTTCTTCCGTTGACACAACCTTACTTCTTCCGGTGACAACCTTACTGAGAAGCAAAGAAAAAGCCGAAAATCATTTACCCAAATCTTAAAATCCAACCAGAAAAAGAGTGAAATCGAAAATGAGGAGTGGTCTAGAACTTAAGTTGGGTGGTCGTCGGCATCGATTGTCGTTGAGTGATCGAGAGAGAAAGCTTGTTGGGTGCTGCGTTTCGGATGAACTTGAATGATCCTCCTTTTGAGATTAAAACCAATGCCGAAGACATGTCTTTGATATCAGGATAAAGAAAACTACATCGTATTGTATTTCTCGCAAATAAAAAAAATACTTAAATTTTTTTTTTTGTATCGACGACTAATCGGGATAGAGTGCATGCGAATTGCCATGTTTTATGCCGACAACTTGTCTTCAGGATTGCTTTCCAAAAAACAACATCGCTTCTGTTTTTCTGCACCACCGAATATAAATAAATGGAAATTATAATTTATGCAAAATATGCCTACGACAGGTCATGGCATAGGTTTTGAAAAACCACATAAATACTTTACATTCCCGCGTCGACAAGTCGTCGACATAGATACCCAATGTTTGACAACTAATGTTGGTGAACTCTGGCGACTTGTCGTGGACATAACTGTATTTGTAGCGACGAGTTATGTCGTCGGCACATGGGACCATTCTTGTAGTGTATAATTAGAATTTATTGTAGGAAAGATAAAACAAAGTTCTTTTATGTAGCTTTTACATTCTGATGGAGCTGTCAACTGCATTATTTAAAAATTCATATGAATACATGAAAAGCATACCAAAATACATAAAAGTTCCTAAAAATACTTAAAAGTTCATATAAATACGTGAAAAGCACACCAAAATACATAAAGTACGTAAAGAATATTTAAAAGTATATATAAATACAAAAGAATACATAAATGCATGTAAAATATACGAAAATACATAAAAGCATATAGAAATACTTAAAAATTCATATAAATACATAAAAAATCCAATAAATACTTTTAAAATGTATAAAAAAGTAAAAGAAAAAAAAACTAAAAAAATGTTAAAAAACTACATAAAAAAATTAAAAAACTACATCAATACGTAAATGTATACTAAAATACATAAAAATATGTTTATATATTATATATAAATTTTGAAAACATCTATAGAAAAATCCAATTATTTTCGATAAGTTAACAATTTTGTCTCAATGACCGGTTGAACATGTTAAAAAGGCTAAAATAATGAAATTAGCTGATTTTTTTGGGCATTTCTATTACAAAGCTTGGGTTTTAATTGTTAATTTTTCAAAAAAAAACAAAAAAACAAGATTTTTCTATATATTTCCGTACATATAATCTCAATATGGATCAAAATTAAGTTTACACCAAAGATGCCAATCGATCTTTGTTCCAGTTTCCCCCTAAAAGGCAATATGTGTATTAGCTTCTTGTCCGTTGAATAGTGACGTAAACTTGTAGGTAAAGAAATAACATACATTCACTGAGTAATTGATATTGATAATTAAGGATTCAAATGCACATAATGTTTTAGAAATACATTGAAAACATGAAGACGGAAAGAGAGATTCTTGTGGGAAACAAAAAAAGTCTTTATTAATCACATAATCAACATACATAAGTACATTACATTAGGAGTAAATTCATAGTTATAAGGTGAAACCATCGCTTCCCTTCATAGAAACGACACACCCTTTCAATGTAACGGCAATGCCATCTTTCTACCATGAATGTTAAGAAACTTATGTAACTGCCATAATAACTTCCAACCTGTAACTTCTTTTAGCAATAACCGTTACTCCATTGAGGCAAGCTTACATCTTCAGCAATAAATAGAGGGAACTTGTGTGCATGAAAAAAATAGAAAACTCTTCAGAAACATGAGGTCTTCTACAATTCATAATTTTTTTGCCTTTATCATTTTAACATACCCAATTGCTTCAATAGCATTTTCATGTCCGTTTACTACAAAATGGAATGTTAGCGTTATTAGTGCTCTCCGTGAAGATCTTGTTGTTCACATAAAATCAGGTGATGATGATCTTGGGAATCATACCATTCCTTTTGTAGGAAATTACTCCTGGTCTTTTTGTGAAAAGGTTGGTGGTCACACTCTTTTTTACGCTTACTTCTGGTGGGGTTCAAAATTTCAGAGCTTAGATTTGTTTAACAAAGCCATTTCTGACAAATTAATTTTAAATGCGGATCCTGAACATTGTTACTGGTTTGTAAAACCTGATGGGTTTTTTGTAAATAATATTCCAAGTGGAGGTGGGCAGTTCATTAAAGGTTGGGACTAAAACTAATATATGTCATTTTTTTCTTATTCAATATATGATAAAAAATTTTATTGATGACATTAATATGCTATGTATGTGTTTATTTCTTGTGTCAGCACATCTGCAAATGTTTACAAGGACGCTTTATTAGTTACAATTAAGCAAGTTTACAAATAGTTAATAACAAATGTTTGAATAGTAAAACAAATTAGAGATGAAATTGGACCTATTAAACCGGAACCGGCCGCGGAACCCAGAATTGAAGGATTTGTAGACCCGAAAACCGGACTGATAATGGGGAACAGGTTCTGGTTTGGTTCCGGGTATCGAATCGGATAAAATGAGTATGGTACCGGTTTTGAAACCGGAAATAGGCAATTGGAACTGGTTACGGATTCAGGCTCGGATGGACCCTGAAACCCGGAAAAAATGAAATTGATTTGCAAGTCGCTTTTAACCAAACTATGTCAGTTAAATAGTTCAATTACTTTAAATATAAATATATATATATATATATATATATATATATATATATATATATATATATATATATATATATATATATATATATATATATATATGTGTGTGTGTGTGTGTGGGGAAGCGCATTAATAGTTATTTATATGGTTTACATAATTATTATCATACTTAAAAAATCAATCAAAGGACCCGGTTAAATCAATTATATAACCAGGTTTGCAACCGGGTTTTTATGCCAGCAAGACTTATATGAAAATTTTCTTAGAACCCAGTACAGTTATAAAAAGAGCACGGTTCCCATCTAAACAACCGAGTTGTATAAGGTTTATAGCGGTTCGCTTTTGCATAAGCAACCGGGTCATATAATAACTAGAGAACTTTGCATAAGCAACCGGGACATATAATAACTAGAGAACTGAATTCTTTTTTCACGTATTAAAACCTAGTTGTTATCCAAGCGTTAATGCTTGGCTTAAAGCCCGACTTCTAGATAAATAACTGGGTCCATTTGTACAATAATCAGTTTTTTATATTATTTTATGAAAATAACAATAGCAATTCCAACACAAAAAGATCTATTGTTCATTTGTTAGATTGCTAGTTTTGCATTTATGAATAAAAAGTCCCAGCTTAATTTTCAAACAAATTTCTATACATATTAACATATATCAACACTAAGATCCAATAAAGCATCTAAAAAATGAGATGTATCTCACCTCAATAATTATCACAAAGACAATCATCAATCAAGCAACTCCTGATGATGGGCCGACATTGTGGCGTTAGACACATTTCCACTGGAAGGTAACTCACCTCGATGTAGTGTAGTAGCTGCACAGTCCTCGGCACGGAAATTAACTCGTCTCTACTCCTCAATACCTACACAACGACCTTTCTCGATTACTATTACATACTCATAACCCTTACAAGGGTCAACTCAAATCCAAGTAAAAGTAAAGGTCAAAACCTGGTCAAAGTCAACTTGTGATTGACTCGACTCGCTGAGTTGGTCCACCAACTCGCCAAGTCCCATCGTCCCTTTACTTCCATAATCTCGTCCTTACTCATCGAGTCTAGCAAGAGCTCGACGAGTTCACCTTCAACAATACCTTTTGACTATCTTCAACTGATTCGCCGAGTTCGTTCTTGAACTCGCCGAGTTCATCTTCATCCGAATGAATGAGTCTAGCCTTTGACTCGCCGAGTTCTCCATGAACTCGTCGAGCCGTCTTCATGAGGTTGGGACATTGCCTTGGACTCACCGAGTCTGCTCATACACTCACCGAGTCCTACGATTTCCAGGTCCAAAACAAACCCCTAGCGGGTTGAGTGTTTCTTCCACTCAACCAAAACCATTTCCAGAAGACAATTTGGGGGAAAAAGCATCCCGACTCGACGAGTCACCCAAGTGACTCGCTGAGTCCCTCTTTGTCCAAAACAATACAGTCGGTTATAATTGGTCTTAACGCATCAAAACTATAAATTTGGCCTCGTAGGGTCCCTTTTTCACGTAAAGCTACAAACTTGATGTCCATGCATGAGGCTTTTGGCTCAAAATACCATAAAAAAGGGTTTATATGAAGCATGGGGCTCCCATGGCCATAAAGTTGGCACCTTTATGCCATGGGAACCCTCAATGGTTCCAAATCTGAAGTCCTTATCCCAAAATCGTGGTTGCATCCAAGAATTGCTCCAAAATGGCATCCAAGAACCCTAAGTCACTCCAAAAAGAGTATCTAATGAAAGGAGAAGCATGATCTAGACTTTTACCTCCAACAAACTAGAAATGAAGCAAAATCTCTAGATCTCCTTGCTCCTTCTAAAATCCCTAGCTCCTTTTTCTTCTCTTCAACCTTCTAACTTGCACAAAATGGCAAAGAGCTCAAAATTACTCAAAAACGGTTAGGGTTTCGTGGGGATGGTCTGAGGGTATTGGAGGCTGCAAAGGGAACCACTTAAGGTGCTTAAATAGGGTGCAAACCCTAAATATTAAGGTTTTGTCCAGACACCTCCTACTCGTCGACTCGGTCTCCCGACTCATTGAGTAGGTCACTTAAAACCCGCGCATAATGTCGAGTCTAGTCGACGAGTCGGGCCTTCAATTCATCGAATCCTAGAGTGAAATACAATAATACTTGGAATTAAATACATACCATGAACCGGCTGTTACACATATGCTCCAAATGTTGAAATCTCATTTAATAGGCCTCATGAAAACGTCATTGTTCTTTGAGGGTGATCGAGGCCCAAGAATCAAAAAAGTTAACATGAAATAAGACTATTTCATAACTATCCATGGTGGTGTGTTGTAGGTAGCCAATATAACAAGACAAATAATATAAGTATTATTAAAGTTATTGAATCAATTAAAGCTACCAACAACTAAAGCTAGACAAACATTTCTAGGTTCTTTGGCAAACTCTGGATATCTGCAATCAAATTCTTACCATGACATCCCATTAACCGGATAATGCATCATACAATCCACTGAGCTTCCAATATTATGTTAACTTATATCTTTAGCTGTGAATCTAGAGATATACATTCATGGAGGCTTTGGAGTCAAACAAAAGTACCTTAACACTTTTTGTGATACTTTCTTCACCTTCGTAGTTGCATCCATCAATATACTCTCGTTACAAATCTGGTAATTCTACATGGAATCATTGTCCTTCCAAAACAAAGCACAATCATATTTAAAAAATATGGATGGATTGATATCCTAACTCTTTCTTTCTAAACTTCTTATTAGCATCATAATATGAGGCTGAAATGTTACTCTTCGGGAAAGAAAATCTTATTAACTCTAAATGTTGGTCAAACGAACTATCCATCATCTATTGAACACTTTAATATGCAACAAAATTTCCAAAAAGTTTAGGGAATACATCTCACAATCAGGGTATAACTCGGTATTGAGTTCCTCAAATAAAGCATCAAATGTTAGGTCTACGCCTCATCCCTCATCATCTCTATTTTCTTCGTTTGTATTTTGTTCTGCCATAAAATCATTAATTACATATAAAATCTCATTAGTTCTTGGAGTGCTTATTCTTGGAATCGAATTGTAGTCTAAATCTACAACAACATATTTCTCGCCATGATGAACCCACTTAGTATACGATTCTAGAAACTCGCGATCACGAATTTTGGGCAAAAACCATTGGCAATAACTGTTAATATATATTAACACACTTTGTGCATGGGCAACACATTGTGCTTTTAGACTTGACATGTTTCTCAATAATATCCATAGAGTAAGACCTTCCAAGAATTTGGGAGCCATTTGGTTCTTCTCACTAATCCAATTATTATCGATCATCACTACCGTTTCGTTACTCATAATTACATTGTATACATAGAAATTGAAAGTTCGATTATATTTTGGCTATTAAACATATGTTAGAGTTTAAAGTTTACTCCATGTGAAGTAAAAATCGGACGAAATTGATAGAATATTCACAAGTACACAAATAAATATGTACTTAAGAAGTAAAAATCGAATAGAATGGTTAGAGTATTCATTACGGTAAGCTTTTAAATCTACTTTTTAAATACCTTGTCTCATATGGGAATGTGTATTGCATAATGGTTTGTTTGAGAAAAACGCAGCAATAGTTCGTCTTAGCTCCCAAGTATATAAAGAAAAATATACCCGATGAGTAAAGAGAAAACGACAACCAAATTTTTCTTAAACAAACAATCATGTCATACACATTCATATCCTAAATGATATTAAGTATTAAAAAACAATCCCAAGAAGGGAACAACCCGGAATTAATTTCTAAATCAATTTCGACTGTGTATTTCTACACTCCTGATGATTTATAAAGAAGAGAGTTAAACTAAAAATCAATGATTCAACATGTTTTCGTTCCTTTTTCATTTTCTATTATAAAGTCTTAATTTTAATAGCAACATATTTTTATTAGTTTGTTATTTGTTATAAATATAAAAAAGAAATAAAAATAGAATGCTTTAATAAACAAACTAATACAAGTACGTTGCTATTAACAACCTTCATAGTTAGGTTTGCTTTAATAGCAAAGCACATTTATTAGGTTGTTTATTCAAGTTTTCTATTTTCACTTATTTTTCATATTTATATTATTTATAGCATCTTCTTTTTGTTTTTTCTATTATAACATTATACTTTACATACTTTTTTTGTTTTTACTAGTATAACAATTTACTTTTGTTTTTTTTTTTTTAATTTATATATCATAACATTGTACTTTAAACAATCATCTTACCTAATTAAGCCAACGTTATAATGACTGCAATTAAGTCATTAACAATATTAAGGGTTTTCAAACCATATTACCATGAAAATAAAAACATATTAGGCACTGACCTATTTAGTACTTTACAATTCAAACCAATAGCAACTGTTCATTCAACATTCACTATCAAACAAATTCAACGGTTTTAATGAAAATAGAAAGATATTAAACACTTATTAATCAAGAACTTTTTCAATTTAACATTTTAACAATATGTAACTAAGCACTTACCATGAAACTAATTAGAAATACTTTAAACACTTATCAGTTAAGCACTTTATCACTTCATCTTATACGAACTCAAAACAGTAAACTTAAATAATTAAGATAATAATACATATTATATGTTTTATACATCCAAAACAACAACTCGACGTCAAAATTACCTAATAAAAGATTCTAAATACATAAAAACATCACTAACTCGAAGACAAAACGAAACCAAAAGCTAGAAACAATACATGTTCTTCCTACTGTGGTGTCCAGATTATGGTGGTGGCTAGCAACGGTGGTCCTCGAATGGTGTCCGTGGTCAACAGAAAAAACCCAAATAAGAAAAAAACTTGTAAAATCAAAAACTGTACCCTTTGTTGGTAGTGAAGGAGACTAGTAGGAAGGAGATGGTCATTGTTGATGTTCTTCCGGTGACAGCCTTACTTCTTCCGGTGACAGCCTTACTCAGAAGCAAAGAAAAAGCCGAAAATCATTTACCCAAATCTTAAAATCCAACCAGAAAAAGAGTGAAATCGGAAATGAGGAGTGGTCTAGAACCTACTTGTGCTCGCCGGTGAAGGAGAGTTGCTGAAGGGGTGGTTGTCGGCATCGATCGTCGTTGAGTGATCAAGAGAGAAAGCTTGTTGGGTGCGGCGTTGCAGATGAACTTGAATGATCCTCCTTTTGAGTTTAAAACCAATGCCGAAGTCATGTCGTTGATATAGGGTTAAAGAAAACTACGTCGTATTGCATTTCTCGCAAATAAAAAAATGATTAATTTTTTTTGTCGACGACGAATCGGGATAGGGTGCACGTGAAATGCCATGTTCTATGCCGACGACTTGTCTTCGGGATCGCTTTCCAAAAAACACGTCATTTCTGTTTTTCTGCGCCACCGAATATAAATAAATGGAAATTATAATTTATGCAAAATATACCTACGACATGTCATCGCCATAATTTTTTGAAAAACCACGTAAATACTTTACATTCCCACATTGACAAGTCGTCGACATAGATACTCAATGTTTGACAACCAAAGTTGGTGAACTCTGACGACTTCTCATCGGCATAACTGTAGTTGTAGCGACGAGTTATGTTGTCGGCACATGGGACAATTCTTGTAGTGTATAATTGGAATTTATTGTAGGAAAGCTAAAAAAAAGTTCATTTATGTAGCTTTTACATTTTGATGGAGTTGTCAACTGCATTATTTAAAATTCATATAAATACATGAAAAGAATACCAAAATACATAAAAGTACCTAAATATACTTAAAAGTTCATATAAATACGTGAAAAGCATGCCAAAATACATAAAAGTACGTAAAAATACTTAAAAGCTTATATAAATACATAAATACATGAAAAATATACCAAAATACATAAAAGTATATAAAAATACTTAAAAGTTCATATAAATACATAAAAAATCCTATAAATACATATAAAATATATAAAAAAACTAAAAGAAAAAAAAACTAAAAAAAATGTTAAAAAAACTATATAAAAAAAATTAAAAACTACATAAATACGTAAATGTATACTAAAATACATAAAAATATGTTTATATAATATATATAAATTTTGAAAACATCAACAGAAAAATCCAATTATTTTCGAAAAGTTAACAATTTGGTCCAATGAGCGGTTAAACATGTTAAAAAGTCTAAAATAATGAAATTAGTTGATTTTTTTGGGAATTTCTATTACGAAGCTTGGGTTTTAATTATAAATTTTTCCAAAAAAAAAAAAGCAAGATTTTTCTACAGATTTCCGTACATATAATCTCAAAATGGATCAAAATTAAGTTTACACGAAAGATGTCAATCGATCTTTCTTCAAGTTTCCGCGTAAAAGGCAATATGTGTATTAGCTTCTTGTCGGTTGAATAGTGACAAAAACTTGTACATAAAGAAATAACATACATTCAGTGAGTAATTAATTAAGGATTCAAATCCACATAAATGTTTTAGAAATACATTGAAAACATGATGACGGAAAGAGAGATTCTTGGGGGAAACAAAAAAATCTTTATTAATCACATAATCAACATAGATAAGTACATTACATCAGGAGTAACTACATAGTTATAGGTTGAAACCATCTCTTCCTGTCATAAAAACGACACACCCTTGCAATGTAACGGCAATGCCATCTTTCTACCATGAATGTTAAGAAACTTATGTAACTGCCATAATAACTTCCAACTTGTAACTTCTGTTAGCAATAACCGTTACTCCATTGAGGCAAGCTTACATCTTCAGCAATAAATAGAGGGAACTTGTGTGCATGAAAAAAATAGAAAACTCTTCAGAAACATGAGGTCTTCTACAATTCATTATTTTTTTGGCTTTATCATTTTAACATACCCAATTGCTTCAATGGCATTTTTATGTCCGTTCACTACAAAATGGAATGTTAGCGTTATTAGTGCTCTCCGTGAAGATCTTGTTGTTCACATAAAATCAGGAGATGATGATCTTGGGAACCATACCATTCCTTATGTAGGAAATTACTCCTGGTCTTTTTGTGAAAAGGTTGGTGGTCACACTCTCTTTTATGCTTACTTCTGGTGGGGTTCAAAGTTTCAGAGCTTAGATTTGTTTAACGAAGCCATTTCAAAAAAATGCTATTTGAATGTGGGTACCGAACATTGTTACTGGTTTGTAACACCTAAAGGGTTTTATGTAGATGCACACCCAAGTGGAGGTGGGGAATTCATTAAAGGTTGGGCTTAAAAACATGTATATATGTCATGTTTTTTTCTTATTGTAGCTTGAAATAATATATGATGCAACTTGACTGACCACATTAGGATGCTATGTACGAGTTCATTTCTCTTGTCAGTACATTTGCACATATTTATAAGGCTGCTTTATTTGTTACAATTCACCAACACAAGTTCTTTATAACGAATGTTTGAATAGTTAAAAAAATAAAATAAAATAAAAACTATCGAACAGATAGTTTCTTCTCTTTTCCACATGAAAATATTACAAAAAAAATGTGAGAAGAACTAAACGACTAAACAACCAATCAGGAAGTTATGCCAAAAACAAGTGAAGATACAGCCTCTGAAGGAGGTAAAAACAGAGTAGATTAATGATTAGTTTCATTATATAAAAGAAAATAGAAAATCAAATATGTAGTAGTTGTAGGAAGTTAGAATACGGGGTTGTGCGCGCTCTCTTCTACGGTGAAAAGATTAAGTGATAGCACACAGTGAGTTACTTTACTACATAATCATATCATATTTGTTAGTATATTACCATTGAATTGATTATATATGCATGGACGTATCTATCCTTACTATAATAGGCATAAATTTTTCCCGCGCCTCGGATATTGGTTGTCTGAGTGTCGACCAACATCCCGATGATGTAGTCCGGGTTTCAAGGTAGGGGTAAGGGTATCGGAAAGCCATAAGATGGGAGTCATTCCTACTAAAGTATCTTTATGCTAGAAAGGTTCACTCTCCGGCTTAGAAAGATTTGAGGGGAGTTCGGAACGAAGACTGCGGGAAGAAAGGCTCATGAAGACTTATGGCTAAACATCCTCGATCGAGGTTTTGAAATCCGATCTAATCGTATTACTTGCGACAGGAAAATGCGATTTACTTAACACATAGTGTGAGTAGTGTAATCACCAACTCACTAAATTGCGTTATTTTATGGGTGTATTAGCGCGACAATAACGAGGAAAAGACACTTCTCGGGTTCCATGTACTGGCTCCCCCTGTCTACCTCTATCCTAGACTGGGAACGGCGTTGGTTTTTTTCAGATAGATACCTAGGGTTCTCCCCTCGTGTAGACATACCGAATCTCTACTCCGCCTTACTTCCGATTCTGACTCTAGGTGTCATCACTTCATGATGGATGGATGGAAATCTCGAAAGTTCAGGCGAATTTCCCACCAATGTCCCTAAAAGGTATAGGCACTTGGTGGTTTCAGTAGTCTCGTCTTGGTTCATTTATTTTTGAACTGGAAATCTTCTTAATGAAGCTCTTCTGGGTCTGAATCAACTCTTCTGTCGATCACTGAAGTGGAAAAGGTTTTCTACAGGTTCGTGCGAGAATGGAAATGTCTAGAGAATCCTAAGAGATTATTAACATTTTACCGGGTGATCCATATCGAGTCCTGCTACAATTACATAGGGTACACAAATCATATATAGCTTAGATCCGATAGGCCTTCGAATATGTGATACTAATCTATATCCACATCCCAACGAGGAAAAGGAAGTAGAGCGAAACCACACATTCTTAGTCTATGGGATCCTTATTATATATAACCTTGGAAGTATACCCTCTGTAATTGTAGGTATATCAATAAGGATCTTTTTAGTTTTTCACACAAGGTTATCAATGGATCCTAAAATATCCCTATGGTATTTTAATTTCTTGTTTGATTCTTAACTTCTGAATATGATTCTAGGATTAATGTGAGTCTTTTAGTATTCTAAAATGCTCCGATAGTATTTTAAACTTTATGTTTGGCTCTAGGATTCCTAGTTGGTAAGTTTCAGACCCGTTGCAACACCACCATCACTCCCAAGCACACGTTCATCGCATCTCGAATAAATATAGTTGATCAGGTTACATTTATTCCAGTTTGAGATTACATAACTGCCCAGGTTTGATGGTAATGCTCAACATCCGAAGACTTTTATTCTTGTTCTTCTTGTGATACTTTGTTCGGGTATTTAGATTCTGGTTGTTCTTATACTTTGGTAAAATATGGTTATATTTTAAAGTATAATTTTTGGTTAGAGTGTTTTATCCCTATGTATTTATAGGTTGTACATCTTTTATGAATTGATATACTGAGCTCAAGAAATGTTTATTGACAAGAGAATATTATATGTCAAGAAGTCAGTGGGAGTCTTAATGTCTTGAAAAGTTTCAAGAACTAATCAAGAATAAACCTGATCGATCATCACTAGCACACGACTTGAGGTTTACAACCTATCGTGTTGACACTATCTTGTTTCTATGCGGTTCCAGTTGAGTTAATTATGCATGTGAGTTCTATGATTTCTCATTTGAACGCATAAAAGGCAAGCACTTTGATCAATGAAAAATACATTGATAGGAAAGGGTGAGCTGCTTAACTACTTGGAAGACATGGTGGCAGCTGTGTTACCATAAGGCAAGAAATCAAGATTGAGAAGGTTCGGTCCATATGAGTTTGGGTTTGTCGCAAACTTTGGTTTTGACAAATTCGCATGGATAAGAAAACATACACCATTAAAATCTAAGTGTCATAAGATTCTCTCCTTCATGAAAATGATTGTGAGGAAATGCTTTCACTAAGAGAGATTTTAAGAAAATATTGATTGTGAAAAATTGTATTCTCGAATTCGATTATGGTTACGGTATCCCTTTCCATGATTCGAATTGTGAGATTTGGCAATTAGTCTGAATTGTTTAGACACACATATGAGCTATATAAGACAAAGGTGTATAAGTTTGAGAAACTTAGATAAAGGATTATCAAAGCATTAGGTATTAGAAAAATGAACTTAAGAAATTCAATAGGTATTGTTTTCTGAAAGTTAAGTTATTTTCTAAATACATGTCAAAGCTAGTGGGAGCATAAGTGTTATGCTTATATGATAATAATCATCATTATAGTGGGAGCATAAATGTTGTGCTTGTATGATTATTAAGGCAAGTATTGCAAGATAACAATATTAATTATAGAAAACAAGAGTTATACCTTGCAAAGTCGTAAGGATTGAATAGTTGTTTTGCTAAAGAGAGAGAATATTATGCTTCATTTCAAATCTAAAGGCTTAGGTTGTGGAATGTTAATAAATTTAGTCAAGGATACATAGTGTGTTCTCAAATATTGATTATGATTATGGCATCAAGATTGATAAAGTATCAGATCTTCATGTAAGACATTATGGATCGTATCCCATACGATTCGGGTAAAGGATCGATTGCAGATGCTATAATATTTGACCATTCTAAAATTTTCCAAATGACTAGCGCATTTAGAGGGGAAAAGGACAAGAATAGGTTTTGACTAAGATAATTAAACAAATATCAAAGGACGGTCCAAAGTTCGTTGAGGATTGATCGCTTGTGAGTAGTTGGAAGTATGGTATTAGATGGACCATATCAACATTATCATGAATAGATAAGATTCTATTAAGAATGAGTTGTCATATGGCAAATATGGAAATGTTTCCACATTGGGAGTTGGATACTGTCTATATCTAGATTAGAAACTATTATGCAAGAAGGATGTTCAAAGGAATGTACTTTGAGTGAGAGACATCATATCTATGGAATTTTTTCTGATAGAGATTAGCCAAGTCTTGATAATTTTGAGCTATGACTTTACGAAAGAATCATTGCATAAAATGTTAGAATCTAGCGTATTCTATAAGTGGCAAGAATTTGATATTCTTATACTTATGATATGGATTGGGAGTTGTGAAATGAGTATGATTGGAAATGTGTTCATTTGATCTATTTCACAAAGTAAAGACCGTAGGTAAACACTGTGTGCATACTAAGAGCATGGGACAATTGTTGTTATAATTCAAGTAAGAAGTTGATTACCCGAAACAACAAATAATGAGTAATCAATATGGTGATTAAATAAAATGTTTTATTTATACCCAGAGTTTGGGGCCATATGGGGTTAGTATTATTCTTGTGTTTCACTTTGCATGTTTTGTCTTCCTGAATAATTAAATTGGTTCAGAACAATCAAATTATTCGAACGGACCACAGTCGTTCATATGTTGGAAGTAGGTATGAATGAAGACTGTCATGAATTGGTGTGTGGATTGTCTAAAGTGTATTAGACATAAGCAAATGTTTGCTACAACGTTCATGAGTGCTTATGAATATGATTTGAGCATTGGATTACACCCACGCTCACTTGGATCACTTCATAGATTTTATCATGAGTGATTGGTTAGACGATAATATCCTATATTCTTGAAACCGAGATGTGTGAGTTGTATCTTGAGAGTCGGTTACACATTGATTATATGTAAACGCACCAGTAACTTGGTGTCATAAAACATATTGTTGTGTGTGATTCAGTAAGTGAGTGCAAGCAAGCATTGAATCAAAATTTATCCGTTCCTTTTATCCAAAGTGGGATGAAAGAGATATCTGTGGGCCCCTCGATGATTTGGTGATGACACTAAGCGCTTGGCCAAGCCGAGACTAATTTGATGTGTTCAATTGTAGTCTATTGTTAGTCGTCATAAATCGGAAATCGGGAAACAACACATAGTTAAGAGAATGATTTAAATCCATGTCTCAGTCTATACGATATCTAGAATGGAGGAATATATGATCCCTTATCTAAAGGACGCGTATATGATAAGATCAGAGTTGACAACGCCTTTTGAAAGCTGCGATTGCAGATCAATATCTAAAGTCATATGCATAATAGTTATTAGACTTATCCAAGTGGGAGACTGTTGGATTAGTGTCTAAGTCCATAAGTATTTTGGTATGTACTTGACCCGATGGTGCATGGTCCTTTTGGGTTGCCTTCACCAAAACAACTTGATAGGATAAATTATGGAGACAGAAGATTAATTATGATTTGTTAATATTATGAGAATAATATATTAAAGGAGAAATCATATCGTTTAATTAATATTAGTCAAGAATTAATTGATAGTTAATTTTGTGACTAAAAGAGATTAATTAAACTTAAGGGACTGAAACTGTAAATATAAGATAATTGAATTTGGGCTATGGATTACCTTGGAATAATAGGTTGGACGAATTCTATGAGGAAACCAATTAGAAATCGTCCTAGGGATATTCTAAAAGGGTCCATGGGCTGCTTACTGCTTAAGCAGTCAGATTAGGGCTTCCTAGTTGAAAACCCTAATAGCCTACATGTATATATAGTACCCTCAAGCCCCAAAAACGTGGCTAAGAGTTCCATTAGGGTTTCCACATGTTTTGGGCAGCCTCCTCTCTCCTTATTCTTCATCCTCTTGCTCATGGTGTTTGTGACTCCATTAGAGGTGCAACACTTGAGGCACTAAGCTTTTGAAGCCAATCCAAGCAAGGAATTGATTGTTATTGCAATATAACAATCAAATGTAATTCTCCAAACCCTAATTCAGTTTATTATTTGTTAGATCTAGGGTTTATAGCTTTGGATATTCAATTACATGTTCATTAGACAAACTAGATCCAAAAGCTATTAGGGTTTGCATGCACACCATAGGATTGATGTTTTGCTCAAAACCCAACAAAATTGTGGGCAAAAACCGTAGGCAACAACTGTTAATATATATATTCACACACTTTGTGCATGGGCAACACATTGTGCTTTTAGACTTGACATGTTTCTCAACAATATCCATAGAGTAAGACCTTCCAAGAATTTGGGAGCCATTTGGTTCTTCTCACTAATCCAATTATTATCGATCATCACTACCGTTTCATTATTCATAATTACATTGTATACATAGAAATTGAAATTTAGATTATATTTTGGCTATTAAACATAAGTTAGAGTTTAAAGTTTACTCCATGTGAAGTAAAAATGGGACGAAATTGATAGAATATTCACAAGTATATAAATAAATATGTACTTAAGAAGTAAAAATCGGATAGAATGGATAGAGTATTCATTACGGTAAGCTTTTAAACCTACTTTTTAAATACCTTGTCTCATATGGGAATGTGTATTGCATGATGGTTTGTTTGAGAAAAACGCAGCAATAGTTCGTCTTAGCTCCCAAGTATATAAAGAAAAATATACCCGATGAGTAAGGAGAAAACGACAACCAAATTTTTCTTAAACAAACAATCATGTCATACACATTCATATCCTAAATAATATTAAGTATTAAAAAACAATCCCAAGAAGGGAACAACCCGGAATTAAATTCTAAATCAATTTCGACTGTGTATTTCTACACTCCTGATGATTTATAAAGAAGAGAGTCAAACTAAAAATCAATGATTCAACGTGTTTTCGTTGCTTTTTTTATTTTCGATTATAAAGTCTTACTTTTAATAGCAACATATTTTTATTAGTTTGTTATATGTTATAAATATAAAAAAGAAATGAAAATAGAATGCTTTAATAAACAAACTAATACAAGTACGTTGCTATTAACAACCTTCATAGTTACGTTTGCTTTAATAGCAAAGAACATTTATTAGGTTGTTTATTCAAGTTTTCAATTTTCACTTATTTTTTATATTTATATTATTTATAGCATCTTCTTTTTGTTTTTTCTATTATAACATTATACTTTACATACTTTTTTTTTGTTTTTACTAGTATAACAATTTACTTATGTTTTTTTTTAATTTATATATCATAACATTGTACTTTAAACAATCATGTTACCTAATTAAGACAACGTTATAATGACTGCAATTAAGTCATTAACAATATTAAGGGTTTTCAAACCATATTACCATGAGAATAAAAACATATTAGGCACCGAAAGACAACGTTATAATGACTGCAATTAAGTCATTCAACATTCACTTTCAAACAAATTCAACAGCTTTCATGAAAATAGAAAGATATTAAACACTTATTAATCAAGCGCTTTTTCAATTTAACATTTTAATAATCTGTAACTAAGCACTTACCATGAAACTAATTATAAACACTTTAAACACTTATCAATTAAGCACTTTATCACTTCATCTTATAAGAACTCAATACCGTAAACTTAAATAATTAAGACAATAATACATATTATACGTTTTATACATCCAAAACAACCACTCAACATCAAAATTACCTAATAAAAGATTCTAAATACATAAAAACATCACTAAATCGAAGACAAAACGAAACCAAAAGGTAGAAACAATACATGTTCTTCCTACTGTGGTGTCCAGATTATGGTGGTGGCTGGCAACGGTGGTCCTCTAATGGTGACCCGTGGTCAACATAAAAAACCCAAATAAGAAAAAACCTGTGAAATCAAAAACCTTACCCTTTGTTGGCGGTGAAGGAGACGGGTCGAAAGGAGATGGTCATCGTTGATGTTATTCCGCTGACAGTTCTGGTGACACGCTTTCTGAGAAGCAAAGAAAAAGCCGAAAATCATTTAGCCAAATCTTAAAATCCAACTAGAAAAAGAGTGAAATCGGAAATGAGAGGTGGTATAGAACTTACTTGTGGTCGTCGGTGAAGGAGAGTGGTTGAAGGAGTAGTCGTCGGCATTGGTCGTCGTTGAGTGATCCAGAGAGAAAGCTTGTTGGGTGCGGGGTTGCAGATGAACTTGAATGATCCTCCTTTTTGAGTTTAAAACCAATGCCGAAGACATGTTGTTGATATAGGATTAAAGAAAACTACGTCGTATTGTATTTCTCGCCAATAAAAAAAATGATTAAATTTTTTTTGTCGACGACTAATCGGGATAGAGTGCACATGAAATGCCATGTTCTATGCCGACGACTTGTCTTCGGGATTGCTTTCCAAAAAACGTCATTTCTGTTTTTCTGCACCACCGAATATAAATAAATGGAAATTTTAATTTATGCAAAATATACCAACGACATGTCATCGCCATAGGTTTTTGAAAAACCACGTAAATACTTTACATTCCCGCATCGACAAGTCGTCGACATAGATACCCAATGTTTGACAACCAAAGTTGGTGAATTCTGATGACTTCTCGTCGGCATAACTGTACGTAGTTGTAGTGACGAGTTATGTCGTCGGCACATGGGACAATTCTTGTACCGTATAATTGGAATTTATTGTAGGAAAGATAAAAAAAAGTTCTTTTATGTAGCTTTTACATTTTGATGGAGCTGTCAACTGCATTATTTAAAATTCATATAAATACATGAAAAGTATACCCAAATACATAAAAGTACCTAAAAATACTTAAAAGTTCATATAAATACGTGAAAAACATGCCAAAATACATAAAAGTACGTAAAAATACTTAAAAGCTTATATAAATACATAATAATACATAAATGCATGAAAAATATACCAAAATACATGAAAGTGTATAAAAATACTTAAAAGTTCATATAAATACATAAAAAATCCAATAAATACATTTAAAATTTATAAAAAAGTAAAAGAAAAAAAAACTAAAAATATGTTAAAAAACTATATAAAAAAATTAAAAACTACATAAATACGTAAATGCATACTAAATACATAAAAAATATATAAAAATATGTTTATATATTATATATAAATTTTGAAAACATCTATAGAAAAATCTAGTTATTTTCGAAAAGTTAACAATTTCGTCTCAATGACCGGTTGAACATGTTAAAAAAGGCTAAAATAATGAAATTAGCTAATTTTTTTGGGCATTTCTATTACAAAGCTTGGGTTTTAATTGTTAATTTTTCAAAAAAAAAAAAAAAAAGCAAGATTTTTCTACAGATATCGGTACATATAATCTCAAAATGGATCAAAATTAAGTTTACACGAAAGATGTCAATCGATCTTTCTTCAAGTTTCCGCGTAAAAGGCAATATGTGTATTAGCTTCTTGTCCCCTGAATAGTGACCTAAACTTGTAGGTAAAGAAATAACATACATTCAGTGAATAATTATGGATTCAAATGCACATAAATGTTTTAGAAATACATTGAAAACATGATGACGGAAAGAGAGATTCTTGTGGGAAACAAAAAAATCTTTATTAATCACATACTCAACATAGATAAGTACATTACATCAGGAGTAACTACATAGTTATAGGTTGAAACCATCTCTTCCTGTCATAAAAACGACACACCCTTGCAATGTAACGGCAATGCCATCTTTCTACCATGAATGTTAAGAAACTTATGTAACTGCCATAATAACTTCCAACTTGTAACTTCTGTTAGCAATAACCGTTACTCCATTGAGGCAAGCTTACATCTTCAGCAATAAATAGAGGGAACTTGTGTGCATGAAAAAAATAGAAAACTCTTCAGAAACATGAGGTCTTCTACAATTCATTATTTTTTTGGCTTTATCATTTTAACATACCCAATTGCTTCAATGGCATTTTTATGTCCGTTCACTACAAAATGGAATGTTAGCGTTATTAGTGCTCTCCGTGAAGATCTTGTTGTTCACATAAAATCAGGAGATGATGATCTTGGGAACCATACCATTCCTTATGTAGGAAATTACTCCTGGTCTTTTTGTGAAAAGGTTGGTGGTCACACTCTCTTTTATGCTTACTTCTGGTGGGGTTCAAAGTTTCAGAGCTTAGATTTGTTTAACGAAGCCATTTCAAAAAAATGCTATTTGAATGTGGGTACCGAACATTGTTACTGGTTTGTAACACCTAAAGGGTTTTATGTAGATGCACACCCAAGTGGAGGTGGGGAATTCATTAAAGGTTGGGCTTAAAAACATGTATATATGTCATGTTTTTTTCTTATTGTAGCTTGAAATAATATATGATGCAACTTGACTGACCACATTAGGATGCTATGTACGAGTTCATTTCTCTTGTCAGTACATTTGCACATATTTATAAGGCTGCTTTATTTGTTACAATTCACCAACACAAGTTCTTTATAACGAATGTTTGAATAGTTAAAAAAATAAAATAAAATAAAAACTATCGAACAGATAGTTTCTTCTCTTTTCCACATGAAAATATTACAAAAAAAATGTGAGAAGAACTAAACGACTAAACAACCAATCAGGAAGTTATGCCAAAAACAAGTGAAGATACAGCCTCTGAAGGAGGTAAAAACAGAGTAGATTAATGATTAGTTTCATTATATAAAAGAAAATAGAAAATCAAATATGTAGTAGTTGTAGGAAGTTAGAATACGGGGTTGTGCGCGCTCTCTTCTACGGTGAAAAGATTAAGTGATAGCACACAGTGAGTTACTTTACTACATAATCATATCATATTTGTTAGTATATTACCATTGAATTGATTATATATGCATGGACGTATCTATCCTTACTATAATAGGCATAAATTTTTCCCGCGCCTCGGATATTGGTTGTCTGAGTGTCGACCAACATCCCGATGATGTAGTCCGGGTTTCAAGGTAGGGGTAAGGGTATCGGAAAGCCATAAGATGGGAGTCATTCCTACTAAAGTATCTTTATGCTAGAAAGGTTCACTCTCCGGCTTAGAAAGATTTGAGGGGAGTTCGGAACGAAGACTGCGGGAAGAAAGGCTCATGAAGACTTATGGCTAAACATCCTCGATCGAGGTTTTGAAATCCGATCTAATCGTATTACTTGCGACAGGAAAATGCGATTTACTTAACACATAGTGTGAGTAGTGTAATCACCAACTCACTAAATTGCGATATTTTATGGGTGTATTAGCGCGACAATAACGAGGAAAAGACACTTCTCGGGTTCCATGTACTGGCTCCCCCTGTCTACCTCTATCCTAGACTGGGAACGGCGTTGGTTTTTTTCAGATAGATACCTAGGGTTCTCCCCTCGTGTAGACATACCAAATCTCTACTCCGCCTTACTTCCGATTCTGACTCTAGGTGTCATCACTTCATGATGGATGGATGGAAATCTCGAAAGTTTAGGCGAATTTCCCACCAATGTCCCTAAAAGGTATAGGCACTTGGTGGTTTCAGTAGTCTCGTCTTGGTTCATTTATTTTTGAACTGGAAATCTTCTTAATGAAGCTCTTCTGGGTCTGAATCAACTCTTCTGTCGATCACTGAAGTGGAAAAGGTTTTCTACAGGTTCGTGCGAGAATGGAAATGTCTAGAGAATCCTAAGAGATTATTAACATTTTACCGGGTGATCCATATCGAGTCCTGCTACAATTACATAGGGTACACAAATCATATATAGCTTAGATCCGATAGGCCTTCGAATATGTGATACTAATCTATATCCACATCCCAACGAGGAAAAGGAAGTAGAGCGAAACCACACATTCTTAGTCTATGGGATCCTTATTATATATAACCTTGGAAGTATACCCTCTGTAATTGTAGGTATATCAATAAGGATCTTTTTAGTTTTTCACACAAGGTTATCAATGGATCCTAAAATATCCCTATGGTATTTTAATTTCTTTTTTGATTTTTAACTTCTGAATATGATTCTAGGATTAATGTGAGTCTTTTAGTATTCTAAAATGCTCCGATAGTATTTTAAACTTTATGTTTGGCTCTAGGATTCCTAGTTGGTAAGTTTCAGACCCGTTGCAACACCACCATCACTCCCAAGCACACGTGCATCGCATCTCGAATAAATGTAGTTGATCAGGTTACATTTATTCCAGCTTGAGATTACATAACTGCCCAGGTTTGATGGTAATGCTCAACATCCGAAGACTTTTATTCTTGTTCTTCTTGTGATACTTTGTTCGGGTATTTAGATTCTGGTTGTTCTTATACTTTGGTAAAATATGGTTATATTTTAAAGTATAATTTTTGGTTAGAGTGTTTTATCCCTATGTATTTATAGGTTGTACATCTTTTATGAATTGATATACTGAGCTCAAGAAATGTTTATTGACAAGAGAATATTATATGTCAAGAAGTCAGTGGGAGTCTTAATGTCTTGAAAAGTTTCAAGAACTAATCAAGAATAAACCTGATCGATCATCACTAGCACACGACTTGAGGTTTACAACCTATCGTGTTGACACTATCTTGTTTCTATGCGGTTCCAGTTGAGTTAATTATGCATGTGAGTTCTATGATTTCTCATTTGAACGCATAAAAGGCAAGCACTTTGATCAATGAAAAATACATTGATAGGAAAGGGTGAGCTGCTTAACTACTTGGAAGACATGGTGGGCAGCTGTGTTACCATAAGGCAAGAAATCAAGATTGAGAAGGTTCGGTCCATATGAGTTTGGGTTTGTCGCAAACTTTGGTTTTGACAAATTCGCATGGATAGGAAAACATACACCATTAAAATCTAAGTGTCATAAGATTCTCTCCTTCATGAAAATGATTGTGAGGAAATGCTTTCACTAAGAGAGATTTTAAGAAAATATTGATTGTGAAAAATTGTATTCTCGAATTCGATTATGGTTACGGTATCCCTTTCCATGATTCGAATTGTGAGATTTGGCAATTAGTCTGAATTGTTTAGACACACATATGAGCTATATAAGACAAAGGTGTATAAGTTTGAGAAACTTAGATAAAGGATTATCAAAGCATTAGGTATTAGAAAAATGAACTTAAGAAATTCAATAGGTATTGTTTTCTGAAAGTTAAGTTATTTTCTAAATACATGTCAAAGCTAGTGGGAGCATAAGTGTTATGCTTATATGATAATAATCATCATTATAGTGGGAGCATAAATGTTGTGCTTGTATGATTATTAAGGCAAGTATTGCAAGATAACAATATTAATTATAGAAAACAAGAGTTATACCTTGCAAAGTCGTAAGGATTGAATAGTTGTTTTGCTAAAGAGAGAGAATATTATGCTTCATTTCAAATCTAAAGGCTTAGGTTGTGGAATGTTAATAAATTTAGTCAAGGATACATAGTGTGTTCTCAAATATTGATTATGATTATGGCATCAAGATTGATAAAGTATCAGATCTTCATGTAAGACATTATGGATCGTATCCCATACGATTCGGGTAAAGGATCGATTGCAGATGCTATAATATTTGACCATTCTAAAATTTTCCAAATGACTAGCGCATTTAGAGGGGAAAAGGACAAGAATAGGTTTTGACTAAGATAATTAAACAAATATCAAAGGACGGTCCAAAGTTCGTTGAGGATTGATCGCTTGTGAGTGGTTGGAAGTATGGTATTAGATGGACCATATCAACATTATCATGAATAGATAAGATTCTATTAAGAATGAGTTGTCATATGGCAAATATGGAAATGTTTCCACATTGGGAGTTGGATACTGTCTATATCTAGATTAGAAACTATTATGCAAGAAGGATGTTCAAAGGAATGTACTTTGAGTGAGAGACATCATATCTATGGAATTTTTTCTGATAGAGATTAGCCAAGTCTTGATAATTTTGAGCTATGACTTTACGAAAGAATCATTGCATAAAATGTTAGAATCTAGCGTATTCTATAAGTGGCAAGAATTTGATATTCTTATACTTATGATATGGATTGGGAGTTGTGAAATGAGTATGATTGGAAATGTGTTCATTTGATCTATTTCACAAAGTAAAGACCGTAGGTAAACACTGTGTGCATACTAAGAGCATGGGACAATTGTTGTTATAATTCAAGTAAGAAGTTGATTACCCGAAACAACAAATAATGAGTAATCAATATGGTGATTAAATAAAATGTTTTATTTATACCCAGAGTTTGGGGCCATATGGGGTTAGTATTATTCTTGTGTTTCACTTTGCATGTTTTGTCTTCCTGAATAATTAAATTGGTTCAGAACAATCAAATTATTCGAACGGACCACAGTCGTTCATATGTTGGAAGTAGGTATGAATGAAGACTGTCATGAATTGGTGTGTGGATTGTCTAAAGTGTATTAGACATAAGCAAATGTTTGCTACAACGTTCATGAGTGCTTATGAATATGATTTGAGCATTGGATTACACCCACGCTCACTTGGATCACTTCATAGATTTTATCATGAGTGATTGGTTAGACGATAATATCCTATATTCTTGAAACCGAGATGTGTGAGTTGTATCTTGAGAGTCGGTTACACATTGATTATATGTAAACGCACCAGTAACTTGGTGTCATAAAACATATTGTTGTGTGTGATTCAGTAACTGAGTGCAAGCAAGCATTGAATCAAAATTTATCCGTTCCTTTTATCCAAAGTGGGATGAAAGAGATATCTGTGGGCCCCTCGATGATTTGGTGATGACACTAAGCGCTTGGCCAAGCCGAGACTAATTTGATGTGTTCAATTGTAGTCTATTGTTAGTCGTCATAAATCGGAAATCGGGAAACAACACATAGTTAAGAGAATGATTTAAATCCATGTCTCAGTCTATACGATATCTAGAATGGAGGAATATATGATCCCTTATCTAAAGGACGCGTATATGATAAGATCAGAGTTGACAACGGCTTTTGAAAGCTGCGATTGCAGATCAATATCTGAAGTCATATGCATAATAGTTATTAGACTTATCCAAGTGGGAGACTGTTGGATTAGTGTCTAAGTCCATAAGTATTTTGGTATGTACTTGACCCGATGGTGCATGGTCCTTTTGGGTTGCCTTCACCAAAACAACTTGATAGGATAAATTATGGAGAGAGAAGATTAATTATGATTTGTTAATATTATGAGAATAATATATTAAAGGAGAAATCATATCGTTTAATTAATATTAGTCAAGAATTAATTGATAGTTAATTTTGTGACTAAAAGAGATTAATTAAACTTAAGGGACTGAAACTGTAAATATAAGATAATTGAATTTGGGCTATGGATTACCTTGGAATAATAGGTTGGACGAATTCTATGAGGAAACCAATTAGAAATCGTCCTAGGGATATTCTAAAAGGGTCCATGGGCTGCTTACTGCTTAAGCAGTCAGATTAGGGCTTCCTAGTTGAAAACCCTAATAGCCTACATGTATATATAGTACCCTCAAGCCCCAAAAACGTGGCTAAGAGTTCCATTAGGGTTTCCACATGTTTTGGGCAGCCTCCTCTCTCCTTATTCTTCATCCTCTTGCTCATGGTGTTTGTGACTCCATTAGAGGTGCAACACTTGAGGCACTAAGCTTTTGAAGCCAATCCAAGCAAGGAATTGATTGTTATTGCAATATAACAATCAAATGTAATTCTCCAAACCCTAATTCAGTTTATTATTTGTTAGATCTAGGGTTTATAGCTTTGGATATTCAATTACATGTTCATTAGACAAACTAGATCCAAAAGCTATTAGGGTTTGCATGCACACCATAGGATTGATGTTTTGCTCAAAACCCAACAAAATTGTGGGCAAAAACCGTAGGCAACAACTGTTAATATATATATTCACACACTTTGTGCATGGGCAACACATTGTGCTTTTAGACTTGACATGTTTCTCAACAATATCCATAGAGTAAGACCTTCCAAGAATTTGGGAGCCATTTGGTTCTTCTCACTAATCCAATTATTATCGATCATCACTACCGTTTCATTATTCATAATTACATTGTATACATAGAAATTGAAATTTAGATTATATTTTGGCTATTAAACATAAGTTAGAGTTTAAAGTTTACTCCATGTGAAGTAAAAATGGGACGAAATTGATAGAATATTCACAAGTATATAAATAAATATGTACTTAAGAAGTAAAAATCGGATAGAATGGATAGAGTATTCATTACGGTAAGCTTTTAAACCTACTTTTTAAATACCTTGTCTCATATGGGAATGTGTATTGCATGATGGTTTGTTTGAGAAAAACGCAGCAATAGTTCGTCTTAGCTCCCAAGTATATAAAGAAAAATATACCCGATGAGTAAGGAGAAAACGACAACCAAATTTTTCTTAAACAAACAATCATGTCATACACATTCATATCCTAAATAATATTAAGTATTAAAAAACAATCCCAAGAAGGGAACAACCCGGAATTAAATTCTAAATCAATTTCGACTGTGTATTTCTACACTCCTGATGATTTATAAAGAAGAGAGTCAAACTAAAAATCAATGATTCAACGTGTTTTCGTTGCTTTTTTTATTTTCTATTATAAAGTCTTACTTTTAATAGCAACATATTTTTATTAGTTTGTTATATGTTATAAATATAAAAAAGAAATGAAAATAGAATGCTTTAATAAACAAACTAATACAAGTACGTTGCTATTAACAACCTTCATAGTTACGTTTGCTTTAATAGCAAAGAACATTTATTAGGTTGTTTATTCAAGTTTTCAATTTTCACTTATTTTTCATATTTATATTATTTATAGCATCTTCTTTTTGTTTTTTCTATTATAACATTATACTTTACATACTTTTTTTTTGTTTTTACTAGTATAACAATTTACTTATGTTTTTTTTTAATTTATATATCATAACATTGTACTTTAAACAATCATGTTACCTAATTAAGACAACGTTATAATGACTGCAATTAAGTCATTAACAATATTAAGGGTTTTCAAACCATATTACCATGAGAATAAAAACATATTAGGCACCGAAAGACAACGTTATAATGACTGCAATTAAGTCATTCAACATTCACTTTCAAACAAATTCAACAGCTTTCATGAAAATAGAAAGATATTAAACACTTATTAATCAAGCGCTTTTTCAATTTAACATTTTAATAATCTGTAACTAAGCACTTACCATGAAACTAATTATAAACACTTTAAACACTTATCAATTAAGCACTTTATCACTTCATCTTATAAGAACTCAATACCGTAAACTTAAATAATTAAGACAATAATACATATTATACGTTTTATACATCCAAAACAACCACTCAACATCAAAATTACCTAATAAAAGATTCTAAATACATAAAAACATCACTAAATCGAAGACAAAACGAAACCAAAAGGTAGAAACAATACATGTTCTTCCTACTGTGGTGTCCAGATTATGGTGGTGGCTGGCAACGGTGGTCCTCTAATGGTGACCCGTGGTCAACATAAAAAACCCAAATAAGAAAAAACCTGTGAAATCAAAAACCTTACCCTTTGTTGGCGGTGAAGGAGACGGGTCGAAAGGAGATGGTCATCGTTGATGTTATTCCGCTGACAGTTCTGGTGACACGTTTTCTGAGAAGCAAAGAAAAAGCCGAAAATCATTTAGCCAAATCTTAAAATCCAACTAGAAAAAGAGTGAAATCGGAAATGAGAGGTGGTATAGAACTTACTTGTGGTCGTCGGTGAAGGAGAGTGGTTGAAGGAGTAGTCGTCGGCATTGGTCGTCGTTGAGTGATCCAGAGAGAAAGCTTGTTGGGTGCGGGGTTGCAGATGAACTTGAATGATCCTCCTTTTTGAGTTTAAAACCAATGCCGAAGACATGTTGTTGATATAGGATTAAAGAAAACTACGTCGTATTGTATTTCTCGCCAATAAAAAAAATGATTAAATTTTTTTTGTCGACGACTAATCGGGATAGAGTGCACATGAAATGCCATGTTCTATGCCGACGACTTGTCTTCGGGATTGCTTTCCAAAAAACGTCATTTCTGTTTTTCTGCACCACCGAATATAAATAAATGGAAATTTTAATTTATGCAAAATATACCAACGACATGTCATCGCCATAGGTTTTTGAAAAACCACGTAAATACTTTACATTCCCGCATCGACAAGTCGTCGACATAGATACCCAATGTTTGACAACCAAAGTTGGTGAATTCTGATGACTTCTCGTCGGCATAACTGTACGTAGTTGTAGTGACGAGTTATGTCGTCGGCACATGGGACAATTCTTGTACCGTATAATTGGAATTTATTGTAGGAAAGATAAAAAAAAGTTCTTTTATGTAGCTTTTACATTTTGATGGAGCTGTCAACTGCATTATTTAAAATTCATATAAATACATGAAAAGTATACCCAAATACATAAAAGTACCTAAAAATACTTAAAAGTTCATATAAATACGTGAAAAACATGCCAAAATACATAAAAGTACGTAAAAATACTTAAAAGCTTATATAAATACATAATAATACATAAATGCATGAAAAATATACCAAAATACATGAAAGTGTATAAAAATACTTAAAAGTTCATATAAATACATAAAAAATCCAATAAATACATTTAAAATTTATAAAAAAGTAAAAGAAAAAAAAACTAAAAATATGTTAAAAAACTATATAAAAAAATTAAAAACTACATAAATACGTAAATGCATACTAAATACATAAAAAATATATAAAAATATGTTTATATATTATATATAAATTTTGAAAACATCTATAGAAAAATCTAGTTATTTTCGAAAAGTTAACAATTTCGTCTCAATGACCGGTTGAACATGTTAAAAAGGCTAAAATAATGAAATTAGCTAATTTTTTTGGGCATTTCTATTACAAAGCTTGGGTTTTAATTGTTAATTTTTCAAAAAAAAAAAAAAAAAAAGCAAGATTTTTCTACAGATATCGGTACATATAATCTCAAAATGGATCAAAATTAAGTTTACACGAAAGATGTCAATCGATCTTTCTTCAAGTTTCCGCGTAAAAGGCAATATGTGTATTAGCTTCTTGTCCCCTGAATAGTGACCTAAACTTGTAGGTAAAGAAATAACATACATTCAGTGAATAATTATGGATTCAAATGCACATAAATGTTTTAGAAATACATTGAAAACATGATGACGGAAAGAGAGATTCTTGTGGGAAACAAAAAAATCTTTATTAATCACATAATCAACATAGATAAGTACATTACATCAGGAGTAACTACATAGTTATAGGTTGAAACCATCTCTTCCTGTCATAAAAACGACACACCCTTGCAATGTAACGGCAATGCCATCTTTCTACCATGAAGGTTAAGAAACTTATGTAACTGCCATAATAACTTCCAACTTGTAACTTCTGTTAGCAATAACCGTTACTCCATTGAGGCAAGCTTACATCTTCAGCAATAAATAGAGGGAACTTGTGTGCATGAAAAAAATAGAAAACTCTTCAGAAACATGAGGTCTTCTACAATTCATTATTTTTTTGGCTTTATCATTTTAACATACCCAATTGCTTCAATGGCATTTTTATGTCCGTTCACTACAAAATGGAATGTTAGCGTTATTAGTGCTCTCCGTGAAGATCTTGTTGTTCACATAAAATCAGGAGATGATGATCTTGGGAACCATACCATTCCTTATGTAGGAAATTACTCCTGGTCTTTTTGTGAAAAGGTTGGTGGTCACACTCTCTTTTATGCTTACTTCTGGTGGGGTTCAAAGTTTCAGAGCTTAGATTTGTTTAACGAAGCCATTTCAAAAAAATGCTATTTGAATGTGGGTACCGAACATTGTTACTGGTTTGTAACACCTAAAGGGTTTTATGTAGATGCACACCCAAGTGGAGGTGGGGAATTCATTAAAGGTTGGGCTTAAAAACATGTATATATGTCATGTTTTTTTCTTATTGTAGCTTGAAATAATATATGATGCAACTTGACTGACCACATTAGGATGCTATGTACGAGTTCATTTCTCTTGTCAGTACATTTGCACATATTTATAAGGCTGCTTTATTTGTTACAATTCACCAACACAAGTTCTTTATAACGAATGTTTGAATAGTTAAAAAAATAAAATAAAATAAAAACTATCGAACAGATAGTTTCTTCTCTTTTCCACATGAAAATATTACAAAAAAAATGTGAGAAGAACTAAACGACTAAACAACCAATCAGGAAGTTATGCCAAAAACAAGTGAAGATACAGCCTCTGAAGGAGGTAAAAACAGAGTAGATTAATGATTAGTTTCATTATATAAAAGAAAATAGAAAATCAAATATGTAGTAGTTGTAGGAAGTTAGAATACGGGGTTGTGCGCGCTCTCTTCTACGGTGAAAAGATTAAGTGATAGCACACAGTGAGTTACTTTACTACATAATCATATCATATTTGTTAGTATATTACCATTGAATTGATTATATATGCATGGACGTATCTATCCTTACTATAATAGGCATAAATTTTTCCCGCGCCTCGGATATTGGTTGTCTGAGTGTCGACCAACATCCCGATGATGTAGTCCGGGTTTCAAGGTAGGGGTAAGGGTATCGGAAAGCCATAAGATGGGAGTCATTCCTACTAAAGTATCTTTATGCTAGAAAGGTTCACTCTCTGGCTTGGAAAGATTTGAGGGGAGTTCGGAACGAAGACTGCGGGAAGAAAGGCTCATGAAGACTTATGGCTAAACATCCTCGATCGAGGTTTTGAAATCCGATCTAATCGTATTACTTGCGACAGGAAAATGCGATTTACTTAACACATAGTGTGAGTAGTGTAATCACCAACTCACTAAATTGCGTTATTTTATGGGTGTATTAGCGCGACAATAACGAGGAAAAGACACTTCTCGGGTTCCATGTACTGGCTCCCCCTGTCTACCTCTATCCTAGACTGGGAACGGCGTTGGTTTTTTTCAGATAGATACCAAGGGTTCTCCCCTCGTGTAGACATACCGAATCTCTACTCCGCCTTACTTCCGATTCTGACTCTAGGTGTCATCACTTCATGATGGATGGATGGAAATCTCGAAAGTTTAGGCGAATTTCCCACCAATGTCCCTAAAAGGTATAGGCACTTGGTGGTTTCAGTAGTCTCGTCTTGGTTCATTTATTTTTGAACTGGAAATCTTCTTAATGAAGCTCTTCTGGGTCTGAATCAACTCTTCTGTCGATCACTGAAGTGGAAAAGGTTTTCTACAGGTTCGTGCGAGAATGGAAATGTCTAGAGAATCCTAAGAGATTATTAACATTTTACCGGGTGATCCATATCGAGTCCTGCTACAATTACATAGGGTACACAAATCATATATAGCTTAGATCCGATAGGCCTTCGAATATGTGATACTAATCTATATCCACATCCCAACGAGGAAAAGGAAGTAGAGCGAAACCACACATTCTTAGTCTATGGGATCCTTATTATATATAACCTTGGAAGTATACCCTCTGTAATTGTAGGTATATCAATAAGGATCTTTTTAGTTTTTCACACAAGGTTATCAATGGATCCTAAAATATCCCTATGGTATTTTAATTTCTTGTTTGATTCTTAACTTCTGAATATGATTCTAGGATTAATGTGAGTCTTTTAGTATTCTAAAATGCTCCGATAGTATTTTAAACTTTATGTTTGGCTCTAGGATTCCTAGTTGGTAAGTTTCAGACCCGTTGCAACACCACCATCACTCCCAAGCACACGTTCATCGCATCTCGAATAAATATAGTTGATCAGGTTACATTTATTCCAGTTTGAGATTACATAACTGCCCAGGTTTGATGGTAATGCTCAACATCCGAAGACTTTTATTCTTGTTCTTCTTGTGATACTTTGTTCGGGTATTTAGATTCTGGTTGTTCTTATACTTTGGTAAAATATGGTTATATTTTAAAGTATAATTTTTGGTTAGAGTGTTTTATCCCTATGTATTTATAGGTTGTACATCTTTTATGAATTGATATATTGAGCTCAAGAAATGTTTATTGACAAGAGAATATTATATGTCAAGAAGTCAGTGGGAGTCTTAATGTCTTGAAAAGTTTCAAGAACTAATCAAGAATAAACCTGATCGATCATCACTAGCACACGACTTGAGGTTTACAACCTATCGTGTTGACACTATCTTGTTTCTATGCGGTTCCAGTTGAGTTAATTATGCATGTGAGTTCTATGATTTCTCATTTGAACGCATAAAAGGCAAGCACTTTGATCAATGAAAAATACATTGATAGGAAAGGGTGAGCTGCTTAACTACTTGGAAGACATGGTGGGCAGCTGTGTTACCATAAGGCAAGAAATCAAGATTGAGAAGGTTCGGTCCATATGAGTTTGGGTTTGTCGCAAACTTTGGTTTTGACAAATTCGCATGGATAGGAAAACATACACCATTAAAATCTAAGTGTCATAAGATTCTCTCCTTCATGAAAATGATTGTGAGTAAATGCTTTCACTAAGAGAGATTTTAAGAAAATATTGATTGTGAAAAATTGTATTCTCGAATTCGATTATGGTTACGGTATCCCTTTCCATGATTCGAATTGTGAGATTTGGCAATTAGTCTGAATTGTTTAGACACACATATGAGCTATATAAGACAAAGGTGTATAAGTTTGAGAAACTTAGATAAAGGATTATCAAAGCATTAGGTATTAGAAAAATGAACTTAAGAAATTCAATAGGTATTGTTTTCTGAAAGTTAAGTTATTTTCTAAATACATGTCAAAGCTAGTGGGAGCATAAGTGTTATGCTTATATGATAATAATCATCATTATAGTGGGAGCATAAATGTTGTGCTTGTATGATTATTAAGGCAAGTATTGCAAGATAACAATATTAATTATAGAAAACAAGAGTTATACCTTGAAAAGTCGTAAGGATTGAATAGTTGTTTTGCTAAAGAGAGAGAATATTATGCTTCATTTCAAATCTAAAGGCTTAGGTTGTGGAATGTTAATAAATTTAGTCAAGGATACATAGTGTGTTCTCAAATATTGATTATGATTATGGCATCAAGATTGATAAAGTATCAGATCTTCATGTAAGACATTATGGATCGTATCCCATACGATTCGGGTAAAGGATCGATTACAGATGCTATAATATTTGACCATTCTAAAATTTTCCAAATGACTAGCGCATTTAGAGGGGAAAAGGACAAGAATAGGTTTTGACTAAGATAATTAAACAAATATCAAAGGACGGTCCAAAGTTCGTTGAGGATTGATCGCTTGTGAGTAGTTGGAAGTATGGTATTAGATGGACCATATCAACATTATCATGAATAGATAAGATTCTATTAAGAATGAGTTGTCATATGGCAAATATGGAAATGTTTCCACATTGGGAGTTGGATACTGTCTATATCTAGATTAGAAACTATTATGCAAGAAGGATGTTCAAAGGAATGTACTTTGAGTGAGAGACATCATATCTATGGAATTTTTTCTGATAGAGATTAGCCAAGTCTTGATAATTTTGAGCTATGACTTTACGAAAGAATCATTGCATAAAATGTTAGAATCTAGCGTATTCTATAAGTGGCAAGAATTTGATATTCTTATACTTATGATATGGATTGGGAGTTGTGAAATGAGTATGATTGGAAATGTGTTCATTTGATCTATTTCACAAAGTAAAGACCGTAGGTAAACACTGTGTGCATACTAAGAGCATGGGACAATTGTTGTTATAATTCAAGTAAGAAGTTGATTACCCGAAACAACAAATAATGAGTAATCAATATGGTGATTAAATAAAATGTTTTATTTATACCCAGAGTTTGGGGCCATATGGGATTAGTATTATTCTTGTGTTTCACTTTGCATGTTTTGTCTTCCTGAATAATTAAATTGGTTCAGAACAATCAAATTATTCGAACGGACCACAGTCGTTCATATGTTGGAAGTAGGTATGAATGAAGACTGTCATGAATTGGTGTGTGGATTGTCTAAAGTGTATTAGACATAAGCAAATGTTTGCTACAACGTTCATGAGTGCTTATGAATATGATTTGAGCATTGGATTACACCCACGCTCACTTGGATCACTTCATAGATTTTATCATGAGTGATTGGTTAGACGATAATATCCTATATTCTTGAAACCGAGATGTGTGAGTTGTATCTTGAGAGTCGGTTACACATTGATTATATGTAAACGCACCAGTAACTTGGTGTCATAAAACATATTGTTGTGTGTGATTCAGTAAGTGAGTGCAAGCAAGCATTGAATCAAAATTTATCCGTTCCTTTTATCCAAAGTGGGATGAAAGAGATATCTGTGGGCCCCTCGATGATTTGGTGATGACACTAAGCGCTTGGCCAAGCCGAGACTAATTTGATGTGTTCAATTGTAGTCTATTGTTAGTCGTTATAAATCGGAAATCGGGAAACAACACATAGTTAAGAGAATGATTTAAATCCATGTCTCAGTCTATACGATATCTAGAATGGAGGAATATATGATCCCTTATCTAAAGGACGCGTATATGATAAGATCAGAGTTGACAACGGCTTTTGAAAGCTGCGATTGCAGATCAATATCTGAAGTCATATGCATAATAGTTATTAGACTTATCCAAGTGGGAGACTGTTGGATTAGTGTCTAAGTCCATAAGTATTTTGGTATGTACTTGACCCGATGGTGCATGGTCCTTTTGGGTTGCCTTCACCAAAACAACTTGATAGGATAAATTATGGAGAGAGAAGATTAATTATGATTTGTTAATATTATGAGAATAATATATTAAAGGAGAAATCATATCGTTTAATTAATATTAGTCAAGAATTAATTGATAGTTAATTTTGTGACTAAAAGAGATTAATTAAACTTAAGGGACTGAAACTGTAAATATAAGATAATTGAATTTGGGCTATGGATTACCTTGGAATAATAGGTTGGACGAATTCTATGAGGAAACCAATTAGAAATCGTCCTAGGGATATTCTAAAAGGGTCCATGGGCTGCTTACTGCTTAAGCAGTCAGATTAGGGCTTCCTAGTTGAAAACCCTAATAGCCTACATGTATATATAGTACCCTCAAGCCCCAAAAACGTGGTTAAGAGTTCCATTAGGGTTTCCACATGTTTTGGGCAGCCTCCTCTCTCCTTATTCTTCATCCTCTTGCTCATGGTGTTTGTGACTCCATTAGAGGTGCAACACTTGAGGCACTAAGCTTTTGAAGCCAATCCAAGCAAGGAATTGATTGTTATTGCAATATAACAATCAAATGTAATTCTCCAAACCCTAATTCAGTTTATTATTTGTTAGATCTAGGGTTTATAGCTTTGGATATTCAATTACATGTTCATTAGACAGACTAGATCCAAAAGCTATTAGGGTTTGCATGCACACCATAGGATTGATGTTTTGCTCAAAACCCAACAAAATTATGGGCAAAAACCGTAGGCAACAACTGTTAATATATATATATTCACACACTTTGTGCATGGGCAACACATTGTGCTTTTAGACTTGACATGTTTCTCAACAATATCCATAGAGTAAGACCTTCCAAGAATTTGGGAGCCATTTGGTTCTTCTCACTAATCCAATTATTATCGATCATCACTACCGTTTCATTATTCATAATTACATTGTATACATAGAAATTGAAATTTAGATTATATTTTGGCTATTAAACATAAGTTAGAGTTTAAAGTTTACTCCATGTGAAGTAAAAATGGGACGAAATTGATAGAATATTCACAAGTATATAAATAAATATGTACTTAAGAAGTAAAAATCGGATAGAATGGATAGAGTATTCATTACGGTAAGCTTTTAAACCTACTTTTTAAATACCTTGTCTCATATGGGAATGTGTATTGCATGATGGTTTGTTTGAGAAAAACGCAGCAATAGTTCGTCTTAGCTCCCAAGTATATAAAGAAAAATATACCCGATGAGTAAGGAGAAAACGACAACCAAATTTTTCTTAAACAAACAATCATGTCATACACATTCATATCCTAAATAATATTAAGTATTAAAAAACAATCCCAAGAAGGGAACAACCCGGAATTAAATTCTAAATCAATTTCGACTGTGTATTTCTACACTCCTGATGATTTATAAAGAAGAGAGTCAAACTAAAAATCAATGATTCAACGTGTTTTCGTTGCTTTTTTTATTTTCTATTATAAAGTCTTACTTTTAATAGCAACATATTTTTATTAGTTTGTTATATGTTATAAATATAAAAAAGAAATGAAAATAGAATGCTTTAATAAACAAACTAATACAAGTACGTTGCTATTAACAACCTTCATAGTTACGTTTGCTTTAATAGCAAAGAACATTTATTAGGTTGTTTATTCAAGTTTTCAATTTTCACTTATTTTTCATATTTATATTATTTATAGCATCTTCTTTTTGTTTTTTCTATTATAACATTATACTTTACATACTTTTTTTTTGTTTTTACTAGTATAACAATTTACTTATGTTTTTTTTTAATTTATATATCATAACATTGTACTTTAAACAATCATGTTACCTAATTAAGACAACGTTATAATGACTGCAATTAAGTCATTAACAATATTAAGGGTTTTCAAACCATATTACCATGAAAATAAAAACATATTAGGCACTGAAAGACAACGTTATAATGACTGCAATTAAGTCATTCAACATTCACTTTCAAACAAATTCAACAGCTTTCATGAAAATAGAAAGATATTAAACACTTATTAATCAAGCGCTTTTTCAATTTAACATTTTAATAATCTATAACTAAGCACTTACCATGAAACTAATTATAAACACTTTAAACACTTATCAATTAAGCACTTTATCACTTCATCTTATAAGAACTCAATACCGTAAACTTAAATAATTAAGACAATAATACATATTATACGTTTTATACATCCAAAACAACCACTCAACGTCAAAATTACCTAATAAAAGATTCTAAATACATAAAAACATCACTAAATCGAAGACAAAACGAAACCAAAAGGTAGAAACAATACATGTTCTTCCTACTGTGGTGTCCAGATTATGGTGGTGGCTGGCAACGGTGGTCCTCTAATGGTGACCCGTGGTCAACATAAAAAACCCAAATAAGAAAAAACCTGTGAAATCAAAAACCTTACCCTTTGTTGGCGGTGAAGGAGACGGGTCGAAAGGAGATGGTCATCGTTGATGTTATTCCGCTGACAGTTCTGGTGACACGCTTTCTGAGAAGCAAAGAAAAAGCCGAAAATCATTTAGCCAAATCTTAAAATCCAACTAGAAAAAGAGTGAAATCGGAAATGAGAGGTGGTATAGAACTTACTTGTGGTCGTCGGTGAAGGAGAGTGGTTGAAGGAGTAGTCGTCGGCATTGGTCGTCGTTGAGTGATCCAGAGAGAAAGCTTGTTGGGTGCGGGGTTGCAGATGAACTTGAATGATCCTCCTTTTTGAGTTTAAAACCAATGCCGAAGACATGTTGTTGATATAGGATTAAAGAAAACTACGTCGTATTGTATTTCTCGCCAATAAAAAAAATGATTAAATTTTTTTTGTCGACGACTAATCGGGATAGAGTGCACATGAAATGCCATGTTCTATGCCGACGACTTGTCTTCGGGATTGCTTTCCAAAAAACGTCATTTCTGTTTTTCTGCACCACCGAATATAAATAAATGGAAATTTTAATTTATGCAAAATATACCAACGACATGTCATCGCCATAGGTTTTTGAAAAACCACGTAAATACTTTACATTCCCGCATCGACAAGTCGTCGACATAGATACCCAATGTTTGACAACCAAAGTTGGTGAATTCTAATGACTTCTCGTCGGCATAACTGTACGTAGTTGTAGTGACGAGTTATGTCGTCGGCACATGGGACAATTCTTGTACCGTATAATTGGAATTTATTGTAGGAAAGATAAAAAAAAGTTCTTTTATGTAGCTTTTACATTTTGATGGAGCTGTCAACTGCATTATTTAAAATTCATATAAATACATGAAAAGTATACCCAAATACATAAAAGTACCTAAAAATACTTAAAAGTTCATATAAATACGTGAAAAACATGCCAAAATACATAAAAGTACGTAAAAATACTTAAAAGCTTATATAAATACATAATAATACATAAATGCATGAAAAATATACCAAAATACATAAAAGTGTATAAAAATACTTAAAAGTTCATATAAATACATAAAAAATCCAATAAATACATTTAAAATTTATAAAAAAGTAAAAGAAAAAAAAAACTAAAAATATGTTAAAAAACTATATAAAAAAATTAAAAACTACATAAATACGTAAATGCATACTAAATACATAAAAAATATATAAAAATATGTTTATATATTATATATAAATTTTGAAAACATCTATAGAAAAATCTAGTTATTTTCGAAAAGTTAACAATTTCGTCTCAATGACCGGTTGAACATGTTAAAAAAGGCTAAAATAATGAAATTAGCTAATTTTTTTGGGCATTTCTATTACAAAGCTTGGGTTTTAATTGTTAATTTTTCAAAAAAAAAATAAAAAAGCAAGATTTTTCTACAGATATCGGTACATATAATCTCAAAATGGATCAAAATTAAGTTTACACGAAAGATGTCAATCGATCTTTCTTCAAGTTTCCGCGTAAAAGGCAATATGTGTATTAGCTTCTTGTCCCCTGAATAGTGACCTAAACTTGTAGGTAAAGAAATAACATACATTCAGTGAATAATTATGGATTCAAATGCACATAAATGTTTTAGAAATACATTGAAAACATGATGACGGAAAGAGAGATTCTTGTGGGAAACAAAAAAATCTTTATTAATCACATAATCAACATAGATAAGTACATTACATCAGGAGTAACTACATAGTTATAGGTTGAAACCATCTCTTCCTGTCATAAAAACGACACACCCTTGCAATGTAACGGCAATGCCATCTTTCTACCATGAATGTTAAGAAACTTATGTAACTCCCATAATAACTTCCAACTTGTAACTTCTGTTAGCAATAACCGTTACTCCATTGAGGCAAGCTTACATCTTCAGCAATAAATAGAGGGAACTTGTGTGCATGAAAAAAATAGAAAACTCTTCAGAAACATGAGGTCTTCTACAATTCATTATTTTTTTGGCTTTATCATTTTAACATACCCAATTGCTTCAATGGCATTTTTATGTCCGTTCACTACAAAATGGAATGTTAGCGTTATTAGTGCTCTCCGTGAAGATCTTGTTGTTCACATAAAATCAGGAGATGATGATCTTGGGAACCATACCATTCCTTATGTAGGAAATTACTCCTGGTCTTTTTGTGAAAAGGTTGGTGGTCACACTCTCTTTTATGCTTACTTCTGGTGGGGTTCAAAGTTTCAGAGCTTAGATTTGTTTAACGAAGCCATTTCAAAAAAATGCTATTTGAATGTGGGTACCGAACATTGTTACTGGTTTGTAACACCTAAAGGGTTTTATGTAGATGCACACCCAAGTGGAGGTGGGGAATTCATTAAAGGTTGGGCTTAAAAACATGTATATATGTCATGTTTTTTTCTTATTGTAGCTTGAAATAATATATGATGCAACTTGACTGACCACATTAGGATGCTATGTACGAGTTCATTTCTCTTGTCAGTACATTTGCACATATTTATAAGGCTGCTTTATTTGTTACAATTCACCAACACAAGTTCTTTATAACGAATGTTTGAATAGTTAAAAAAATAAAATAAAATAAAAACTATCGAACAGATAGTTTCTTCTCTTTTCCACATGAAAATATTACAAAAAAAATGTGAGAAGAACTAAACGACTAAACAACCAATCAGGAAGTTATGCCAAAAACAAGTGAAGATACAGCCTCTGAAGGAGGTAAAAACAGAGTAGATTAATGATTAGTTTCATTATATAAAAGAAAATAGAAAATCAAATATGTAGTAGTTGTAGGAAGTTAGAATACGGGGTTGTGCGCGCTCTCTTCTACGGTGAAAAGATTAAGTGATAGCACACAGTGAGTTACTTTACTACATAATCATATCATATTTGTTAGTATATTACCATTGAATTGATTATATATGCATGGACGTATCTATCCTTACTATAATAGGCATAAATTTTTCCCGCGCCTCGGATATTGGTTGTCTGAGTGTCGACCAACATCCCGATGATGTAGTCCGGGTTTCAAGGTAGGGGTAAGGGTATCGGAAAGCCATAAGATGGGAGTCATTCCTACTAAAGTATCTTTATGCTAGAAAGGTTCACTCTCCGGCTTGGAAAGATTTGAGGGGAGTTCGGAACGAAGACTGCGGGAAGAAAGGCTCATGAAGACTTATGGCTAAACATCCTCGATCGAGGTTTTGAAATCCGATCTAATCGTATTACTTGCGACAGGAAAATACGATTTACTTAACACATAGTGTGAGTAGTGTAATCACCAACTCACTAAATTGCGTTATTTTATGGGTGTATTAGCGCGACAATAACGAGGAAAAGACACTTCTCGGGTTCCATGTACTGGCTCCCCCTGTCTACCTCTATCCTAGACTGGGAACGGCGTTGGTTTTTTTCAGATAGATACCTAGGGTTCTCCCCTCGTGTAGACATACCGAATCTCTACTCCGCCTTACTTCCGATTCTGACTCTAGGTGTCATCACTTCATGATGGATGGATGGAAATCTCGAAAGTTTAGGCGAATTTCCCACGAATGTCCCTAAAAGGTATAGGCACTTGGTGGTTTCAGTAGTCTCGTCTTGGTTCATTTATTTTTGAACTGGAAATCTTCTTAATGAAGCTCTTCTGGGTCTGAATCAACTCTTCTGTCGATCACTGAAGTGGAAAAGGTTTTCTACAGGTTCGTGCGAGAATGGAAATGTCTAGAGAATCCTAAGAGATTATTAACATTTTACCGGGTGATCCATATCGAGTCCTGCTACAATTACATAGGGTACACAAATCATATATAGCTTAGATCCGATAGGCCTTCGAATATGTGATACTAATCTATATCCACATCCCAACGAGGAAAAGGAAGTAGAGCGAAACCACACATTCTTAGTCTATGGGATCCTTATTATATATAACCTTGGAAGTGTAACACCGTGATTTTCAAAAAACAAAATTTTCATTTAAATAATCAATTTAATATTAAAAACACTTGTTTAAAATCTTAATCACATTCGAATTACAAAACATAGTTTCATTTTCATTATAATAGAAGACCAGGATCCTCCAAAACACAACTCTTTCTTCGGTGTGTACAATCGAACCGTTGCCATCCCGCGTTACCGTAAGAACCTGAGATGTCATAACATAAACAACGTAAGCACGAAGCTTAGTGAGTTCCCCAATATACCTTACGCACATACGCCTTCCGGCCCGGACCTCTCGGTCCACATAACATTGCCTTCCGGCCCGGACCTATCGGTCCACATAACATCGCCTTCCGGCCCGGACCTTTCGGTCCACAATATATATCGCCTTCCGGCCCATAAGATAATCGCCTTCCGGCCCATACATATATATAACACATAATACAAATACTCTAACACATAAAGCACATATATCACATATCATACCTGACCTTTCTGTCACATAATACTTTGCCTTCCGGCCCATATATAAGCTTGTATATCACGCGTAGCAGCTAACTTTCCATTTATAGCATATAAACATAACACACAACATACTTGACCTTCCGGTCACACAATCAAACCCTTCCGGGTGAAGTATAGTGAGAAGACTCACCTCGCGGACACTGGAAGATAGCAACTCCTAAAATCCCTTGCACTTGATCCTCCGAGCTACAAGCTCCCTGTAACATCATATATCCCTTATTAAATACTTCTATCTTCCACGTTAACTGACCCTAAGAAATCACACCAGTCAACTCTGGTCAACAGTCCAATGTCAGCTCGACTGGACTCGGCGAGTTCCTTGGCGACTCGGCGAGTCTGGTCGTCCTTCAATCCTCTGAGATTCCCCTTCTACTCGTCGAGTATCCTCTCTGACTCGACGAGTCACCCCTGGAAGAATCGCGGGGCCACCCCGACTCCACTCGCCGAGTCTGAAGAACAACTCGGCGAGTCCCAGTGAATCTTCAAGCTACTCGCCGAGTCTGATCATCCGACTCGGCGAGTCCACGCCATGCAGTCGATCCAACTGCTTCCTGAGATACGTTTTTCCCGAGATACACACTCATGGGACTTCTGGACCTCTAATAATCCTATTACTAGGGTAGAAACCTTTGTATAACAACATAATAATCCATCAAATCTCCAAATGGGTTTCATAAACCCTAAATTCGTGTACACATCAAAATAACAGGAATGATCCGAAACCTTACCTGAAAACATACTCTCTGTGTCCCCAAACCTCAGAACTCGACCTCCTTGCTCTTCCTTTGGCCAAAACCCTTCCTCTTCTTGCACCACAATTCCTTCAAAGTCAATAATGGCTTTCAAGTTTTGCTCCAGATGCCACAATCGTCTAGGGTTCTCCACAATCGGCCAAAAGACGTGAAATGACGACATACAACCCTTAAATACGACCCAATACGAAACGGCTAGGGTTTCTGCTGAACAGCGTCGACTCGCCGAGTCCATACCTGGACTCGTCGAGTCCAGTCGCGAACCCGCGACCAAATCTGCGACCCTACTCGGCGAGTCTGGCTCCAACTCGCCGAGTCTCCCCTTTAAAAACACTCCAAAATGCAATTTAACAACTCATGAGATTTTGGGCTGTTACAATTCTCCCCCACTAGAATTAGACTTCGCCCTCGAAGTCTCGCCCTGAAAATAGCTCTGGCTGCTGCTCCCGCATCTCACGTTTCGGCTTCCCTAGACACTACCGATCTCTTCCGAGGTTGTCACTGGATCAATACCAGAGGTACCTCCTTGTTCTTCAGAACCTTGATCTTCCGATCTCCGACGGCCACTAGCCTCTCGACGTAACACAGGCTCGCATCCACCTAATCGTTCTCTAGCAGAACCACTGCTGACCCATCCGCTATACACCTCTTCAACTGCGACACATACCAGTGTCATGGATCCGTCCCAATTCCGTTGACAGCTCCAAACGATAGGCCACCCTTCCTACCTTCGCACGTTCACGAAAAACCCAACATACCGGGGCCCCCCATTTACCCCTCTTCCTAAATCGAAGCACCCCATCAGAAATACGAAGTCGCTGACCTGAATCACATGCTCGTAACGGCGTCTGCCTGCATAACTTCCCTGTTAACTCTAGACGATCACTAACTCTCTTTATCATGCTGAGTCTGCTTTGTCAACTAAATACGAGCTCTGAATTGCTCATCACTCTTTGTAATCGGAAATTACCCAAGATGCACTCTGCTCCAAATCTCTACGATCACTCAACCCATAAGGGTTAGGAAACCCTGAACCACCGGATCCCCGATCCAAAGCCCACTTTGCCCATTCCGGACCGACTGAGAGATCCGTTCTCCCTCTCAGATCAACTCTCACAAGTTCCCTCTTGCCATCACATGCACATACTGAACTAGTCCCAACACCCGCAGGTGGAAGGACCCGACACACTGATGATATCCTCGAACATCCCCCAAGATGAACCACCACATCCACCCTACACTCTGATCAGATTCACGCTGAAAATTTAAAATTTTCTCTCTCCATGCATCCCCTTCTGAGCCTCAACAGACATCCCAACCGGATGGGTTCCTACTCCACTGCCGCGAACACGATGCTCAAAACCATACTCGAAATACTCTAACCATAACTCTGCTCTGCAGCTTTCATTTTCGTGAACTTGCACCCCCTTCGGAGTTACATACCCTTCTCTTTTCCTTTTCCACGGGACTCTCTTGAACATAATGTCACTCCAACCGGTGCCACGGTGCTCGCCCCAAGCGACACCACCCTTTTTGCGTAACTGCTATCCACATACTCTGGTTCCCATTGCAGGGGCTCTCACTCCCCATGCACTCTCTCCACTCATCAGAATCACTGCCTCAGCTAAACAAGATCACTAACCCGGGGCCAGACCTTCCAATGCAATCACACTGCACATACGTGATCCGCAAATCTCAAACTAATCCAGCAATACCAACAGAGCCTCCAGTATGACGGAACCGACTCTCATAACACATACTAGCCACTCGAGGCTATATCTCTGTGGGTCCGTACACCCAAACTCTGCGAACCCTCAGGTTCTAACTCTGGGAACCTTCCGGTTCCAACTCTAGAAACATGCACAACATAATCCCGTGGTATTAATGCAGTACAACCCATCACGTACCTTATACGTACCCATTCTCTGATCGCAAAATTCCGATTACTTACTCAAGCTTGGTCCCGACCTCCTCTCAGGCCTACCCCATCAAATGCCCTAGGTCTGTATCTCGCCCCGCATACTCAACACTCGCTCTCGTCGGCCTATACTTTGCGCTGACAAACACTGCTGAATCCCGGCAGCTAAGCACCCTCACATACTCATCGATCTCCCGGAGAATTTTACAATTCTCCCCCACTAAAGCACTGACTAACTGCCACCGATCGTCACCAATGACCTTTCAGAACCATCCTGCACAAGGAGAACATTTACCCACTGACTGCTTCCCACAAACGTAAGCAACCCTCAGCAAAACACATCTCCTCCCTGACCAATCCGCTCCAAAAGAATCCGATCATTCAATCATCCACTCCCCGACTGTAGATGCTACCCGACAATCAACCCAGTGCCGCGTCTCCCCTAACAACCCCCACGAACGATAACCCAAGGAATCCTCGACAATAACCCATACCCAAACTCACCATCTGCCCAAAGGATGAACACCACATCGAAAACCGCACAAGACTACTGACACCAAAACACCAATTATAACCATACCCAACCATCAGGGGATAACGAATGCCAAAGCGAAAACCTGAAGCACCAATCCATAACCATGCCGATCCCGCGAAACGACGAATACCGCATCGAAATCCACACTACCAGCACAACAATACACCACAATCAACGCAAGCTAATCAAGACCTCAAAACAGCATCATACCCGCAGCTGCCTCCGGCACTGCTCCGTCTCCCTCTGCCGCAAGCCGATAAGCACAACCCTGAGCCCTTGGGCTCTACTCCATCCTGTCCTCCTCCTGAACTCCTCAAGGTGGCCGGTGCTAGAGCCTGCACCGATCCTGCAAAAAGCTGTGGACAGTTGACCCTCAAATGTCCAACCTGCCGATAATGATGACAAATCCTCAAATCCCGAATCGGCACTGACTGCCGACAATCCCGCGCACAGTGCCCTCTTTTCCGCACCCGCGGCATGCACCACCGGACCAGCCACTCCGGTGTGACTCCTCCCACACCTTCCCACAAGTGTGGTCGCTCCTATCCCCCATTCCAACGTCTACGGTCCTGAACCGTTTCGGCGCCGACTGCGACTGCATCGGGCCTGCCTCATCTCACGCAACTGCAACTCAACCTCTAACTCACGCCACATGGCGGCCTCCTGCGATACCAACACGGTCTCGCGCCTCTGCGCAGACACGAACTGTCTGATACCCCCCTTGAGCATACTCGAATATCGGGGCATCTGAGCCTGCTCCGAAGCGAACTCAGGGCAAAACATCGCCCTCTCAATAAACATCCCGGTGCTCTCAGTCACCGACTCCAAATCCTGCTTCAGCTTAAGGAACTTCCGAGCCAATTTCTCCTTTTCATCCCGCGGAACATAGCAAGTACTGAACATCCCTCTGAATTGATCCCGTGAAACCGCAGCCCTCTGCGCATCGGGAAAATGACCTCGTGGTCAATCTCCACCAATCCTTCGCCCCGAGCCTCAATAGGTTCAGAGCACACCCCACCCTCTGATCAGCAGGGCATAAACTCGTGGAGAAACACCCCTCCATGTCTGATAACCATCTCATAGCAACAATCAAGTCCTGAACTCCATCGAATGTGGGAGGCTTCGCATAATAGAAGTCCCGATACTGAAAACCCCGACTAGCCCCTTTCTTTGCCGTTGCTACAGCCGCTGTAACCGCCGCGGTAGCCGTCTCTGCGAAAGCCGCATATCGCTCATCAAACTACTTCAATCATAGTGGTCCTGATCGACCCAAACAATTCTGGCGACTCAACCCGCAACAATGCAGCAACCTCATCACGCCGGATCTCGCGAATCCTCGCATCCCGCTCGCTCGTGCTCGTCCGATCGATAACCGGATAACAAGATAGCCACAAGCATCATCCACTACGAACCATGGTACTCATCCCATGACATCCTTCCTCAACATGCTTCGGTGTATGGTACCTGAACCATAGCACCATTCCTCAACCTGCTCCAATGTATAGCACTCGAACCACTACATCTATCTCAATCTGTTCCGATGTATGGTGCCCTGACCATAACATCACTCTGTATCCGCTCCGATGTATGGTATTCGAACCATAACATCACTCCTCAATCTGTTCCTTAGGACCTTCAGAATGCCCCCTGTATCAAGTATGGGTCCTCTGCTTTCAGTAGTACGGGCCCATACTACCTGCCACATCTACCCATACTTTCCACACGGACCATCCCAGAGTTCCTAAGTAGCTGATAAACCTGCTCTTTCACCCATCTCCTCGCGCGTGCTCGCTTTCCAGCGAAATCCTCTACTCTACCAGCGCACTCATCTGGCTAGGTTTACTCCCTAGTCCCTTCCGCCGTCCTCCCACTTCTTTGCTATCAGCTGCTGAAGAGTTCCTAATGATGCCAGCCCTCTACCTCCTGAGTATCGTCATACTCACTTAGTAGCTAACTCCCATCATCGACAACTCCACAAAGCACAAAGCAAGCAGCATTCGAGCATTGAAGCATACATAGGACTCCCCATCTGTGGTAGCTCCACCTTCTCGGCTCATCCTCGGAAGTACCTCTGTACCCCGTAGCTTTACCCCTTGTGCGTTCTAACTAGATACTCTCACTCATCACATACACACAAAAGCATAACGCACATATAACAGCAAACCCTAGACTAAGGCATCACAAATCAGGCCACTCTAGTCCTAAGATGTGAAATACCTAGCCTGTCTCTAGCATGCAATAATATCTCATAAAGTGCATAATAGATATTTCATAATACAAAAGTAAGGGTATTTTGGGAAATCACCGTTTGGCTCTGGCTGATTGTACACACTGCTCTTTCTTGCTTTCTCTTTGAACTCTTAATCACTTTTAGAAAACCATTTATTTGGAAAACTTTTTCTTACTTCCTCAGTTTGAGTCCAGATTTACCCGTAGGCGCGTCCGAATCCCTCAAACCAAGGCTCTGATACCAATTTGTAACACCAAGATTTCCAAAAACAAAATTTTTATTTAAATAATCAATTTAATATTAAAAACACTTGTTTAAACTCGTATTCACATTCGAATTACAAAACATGGTTTCATTTTCATTATAATAGAAGACCAGGATCCTCCAAAACACAACTCTTTCTTCGGTGTGTACAATCGAACCGTTGCCATCCCGCGTTACCGTAAGAACCTGAGATGTCATAACATAAACAACGTAAGCACGAAGCTTAGTGAGTTCCCCAATATACCTTACGCACATACGCCTTCCGGCCCGGACCTCTCGGTCCACATAACATTGCCTTCCGGCCCGGACCTATCGGTCCACATAACATCGCCTTCCGGCCCGGACCTTTCGGTCCACAATATATATCGCCTTCCGGCCCATAAGATAATCGCCTTCCGGCCCATACATATATATAACACATAATACAAATACTCTAACACATAAAGCACATATATCACATATCATACCTGACCTTTCTGTCACATAATACTTTGCCTTCCGGCCCATATATAAGCTTGTATATCACGCGTAGCAGCTAACTTTCCATTTATAGCATATAAACATAACACACAACATACTTGACCTTCCGGTCACACAATCAAACCCTTCCGGGTGAAGTATAGTGAGAAGACTCACCTCGCGGACACTGGAAGATAGCAACTCCTAAAATCCCTTGCACTTGATCCTCCGAGCTACAAGCTCCCTGTAACATCATATATCCCTTATTAAATACTTCTATCTTCCACGTTAACTGACCCTAAGAAATCACACCAGTCAACTCTGGTCAACAGTCCAATGTCAGCTCGACTGGACTCGGCGAGTTCCTTGGCGACTCGGCGAGTCTGGTCGTCCTTCAATCCTCTGAGATTCCCCTTCTACTCGTCGAGTATCCTCTCTGACTCGACGAGTCACCCCTGGAAGAATCGCGGGGCCACCCCGACTCCACTCGCCGAGTCTGAAGAACAACTCGGCGAGTCCCAGTGAATCTTCAAGCTACTCGCCGAGTCTGATCATCCGACTCGGCGAGTCCACGCCATGCAGTCGATCCAACTGCTTCCTGAGATACGTTTTTCCCGAGATACACACTCATGGGACTTCTGGACCTCTAATCATCCTATTACTAGGGTAGAAACCTTTGTATAACAACATAATAATCCATCAAATCTCCAAATGGGTTTCATAAACCCTAAATTCGTGTACACATCAAAATAACAGGAATGATCCGAAACCTTACCTGAAAACATACTCTCTGTGTCCCCAAACCTCAGAACTCGACCTCCTTGCTCTTCCTTTGGCCAAAACCCTTCCTCTTCTTGCACCACAATTCCTTCAAAGTCAATAATGGCTTTCAAGTTTTGCTCCAGATGCCACAGTCGTCTAGGGTTCTCCACAATCGGCCAAAAGACGTGAAATGACGACATACAACCCTTAAATACGACCCAATACGAAACGGCTAGGGTTTCTGCTGAACAGCGTCGACTCGCCGAGTCCATACCTGGACTCGTCGAGTCCAGTCGCGAACCCGCGACCAAATCTGCGACCCTACTCGGCGAGTCTGGCTCCAACTCGCCGAGTCTCCCCTTTAAAAACACTCCAAAATGCAATTTAACAACTCATGAGATTTTGGGCTGTTACAGGAAGTATACCCTCTGTAATTGTAGGTATATCAATAAGGATCTTTTTAGTTTTTCACACAAGGTTATCAATGGATCCTAAAATATCCCTATGGTATTTTAATTTCTTGTTTGATTCTTAACTTCTGAATATGATTCTAGGATTAATGTGAGTCTTTTAGTATTCTAAAATGCTCCGATAGTATTTTAAACTTTATGTTTGGCTCTAGGATTCCTAGTTGGTAAGTTTCAGACCCGTTGCAACACCACCATCACTCCCAAGCACACGTTCATCGCATCTCGAATAAATATAGTTGATCAGGTTGCATTTATTCCAGTTTGAGATTACATAACTGCCCAGGTTTGATGGTAATGCTCAACATCCGAAGACTTTTATTCTTGTTCTTCTTGTGATACTTTGTTCGGGTATTTAGATTCTGGTTGTTCTTATACTTTGGTAAAATATGGTTATATTTTAAAGTATAATTTTTGGTTAGAGTGTTTTATCCCTATGTATTTATAGGTTGTACATCTTTTATGAATTGATATACTGAGCTCAAGAAATGTTTATTGACAAGAGAATATTATATGTCAAGAAGTCAGTGGGAGTCTTAATGTCTTGAAAAGTTTCAAGAACTAATCAAGAATAAACCTGATCGATCATCACTAGCACACGACTTGAGGTTTACAACCTATCGTGTTGACACTATCTTGTTTCTATGCGGTTCCAGTTGAGTTAATTATGCATGTGAGTTCTATGATTTCTCATTTGAACGCATAAAAGGCAAGCACTTTGATCAATGAAAAATACATTGATAGGAAAGGGTGAGCTGCTTAACTACTTGGAAGACATGGTGGGCAGCTGTGTTACCATAAGGCAAGAAATCAAGATTGAGAAGGTTCGGTCCATATGAGTTTGGGTTTGTCGCAAACTTTGGTTTTGACAAATTCGCATGGATAGGAAAACATACACCATTAAAATCTAAGTGTCATAAGATTCTCTCCTTCATGAAAATGATTGTGAGGAAATGCTTTCACTAAGAGAGATTTTAAGAAAATATTGATTGTGAAAAATTGTATTCTCGAATTCGATTATGGTTACGGTATCCCTTTCCATGATTCGAATTGTGAGATTTGGCAATTAGTCTGAATTGTTTAGACACACATATGAGCTATATAAGACAAAGGTGTATAAGTTTGAGAAACTTAGATAAAGGATTATCAAAGCATTAGGTATTAGAAAAATGAACTTAAGAAATTCAATAGGTATTGTTTTCTGAAAGTTAAGTTATTTTCTAAATACATGTCAAAGCTAGTGGGAGCATAAGTGTTATGCTTATATGATAATAATCATCATTATAGTGGGAGCATAAATGTTGTGCTTGTATGATTATTAAGGCAAGTATTGCAAGATAACAATATTAATTATAGAAAACAAGAGTTATACCTTGCAAAGTCGTAAGGATTGAATAGTTGTTTTGCTAAAGAGAGAGAATATTATGCTTCATTTCAAATCTAAAGGCTTAGGTTGTGGAATGTTAATAAATTTAGTCAAGGATACATAGTGTGTTCTCAAATATTGATTATGATTATGGCATCAAGATTGATAAAGTATCAGATCTTCATGTAAGACATTATGGATCGTATCCCATACGATTCGGGTAAAGGATCGATTGCAGATGCTATAATATTTGACCATTCTAAAATTTTCCAAATGACTAGCGCATTTAGAGGGGAAAAGGACAAGAATAGGTTTTGACTAAGATAATTAAACAAATATCAAAGGACGGTCCAAAGTTCGTTGAGGATTGATCGCTTGTGAGTAGTTGGAAGTATGGTATTAGATGGACCATATCAACATTATCATGAATAGATAAGATTCTATTAAGAATGAGTTGTCATATGGCAAATATGGAAATGTTTCCACATTGGGAGTTGGATACTGTCTATATCTAGATTAGAAACTATTATGCAAGAAGGATGTTCAAAGGAATGTACTTTGAGTGAGAGACATCATATCTATGGAATTTTTTCTGATAGAGATTAGCCAAGTCTTGATAATTTTGAGCTATGACTTTACGAAAGAATCATTGCATAAAATGTTAGAATCTAGCGTATTCTATAAGTGGCAAGAATTTGATATTCTTATACTTATGATATGGATTGGGAGTTGTGAAATGAGTATGATTGGAAATGTGTTCATTTGATCTATTTCACAAAGTAAAGACCGTAGGTAAACACTGTGTGCATACTAAGAGCATCGGACAATTGTTGTTATAATTCAAGTAAGAAGTTGATTACCCGAAACAACAAATAATGAGTAATCAATATGGTGATTAAATAAAATGTTTTATTTATACCCAGAGTTTGGGGCCATATGGGGTTAGTATTATTCTTGTGTTTCACTTTGCATGTTTTGTCTTCCTGAATAATTAAATTGGTTCAGAACAATCAAATTATTCGAACGGACCACAGTCGTTCATATGTTGGAAGTAGGTATGAATGAAGACTGTCATGAATTGGTGTGTGGATTGTCTAAAGTGTATTAGACATAAGCAAATGTTTGCTACAACGTTCATGAGTGCTTATGAATATGATTTGAGCATTGGATTACACCCACGCTCACTTGGATCACTTCATAGATTTTATCATGAGTGATTGGTTAGACGATAATATCCTATATTCTTGCAACCGAGATGTGTGAGTTGTATCTTGAGAGTCGGTTACACATTGATTATATGTAAACGCACCAGTAACTTGGTGTCATAAAACATATTGTTGTGTGTGATTCAGTAAGTGAGTGCAAGCAAGCATTGAATCAAAATTTATCCGTTCCTTTTATCCAAAGTGGGATGAAAGAGATATCTGTGGGCCCCTCGATGATTTGGTGATGACACTAAGCGCTTGGCCAAGCCGAGACTAATTTGATGTGTTCAATTGTAGTCTATTGTTAGTCGTCATAAATCGGAAATCGGGAAACAACACATAGTTAAGAGAATGATTTAAATCCATGTCTCAGTCTATACGATATCTAGAATGGAGGAATATATGATCCCTTATCTAAAGGACGCGTATATGATAAGATCAGAGTTGACAACGGCTTTTGAAAGCTGCGATTGCAGATCAATATTTGAAGTCATATGCATAATAGTTATTAGACTTATCCAAGTGGGAGACTGTTGGATTAGTGTCTAAGTCCATAAGTATTTTGGTATGTACTTGACCCGATGGTGCATGGTCCTTTTGGGTTGCCTTCACCAAAACAACTTGATAGGATAAATTATGGAGAGAGAAGATTAATTATGATTTGTTAATATTATGAGAATAATATATTAAAGGAGAAATCATATCGTTTAATTAATATTAGTCAAGAATTAATTGATAGTTAATTTTGTGACTAAAAGAGATTAATTAAACTTAAGGGACTGAAACTGTAAATATAAGATAATTGAATTTGGGCTATGGATTACCTTGGAATAATAGGTTGGACGAATTCTATGAGGAAACCAATTAGAAATCGTCCTAGGGATATTCTAAAAGGGTCCATGGGCTGCTTACTGCTTAAGCAGTCAGATTAGGGCTTCCTAGTTGAAAACCCTAATAGCCTACATGTATATATAGTACCCTCAAGCCCCAAAAACGTGGCTAAGAGTTCCATTAGGGTTTCCACATGTTTTGGGCAGCCTCCTCTCTCCTTATTCTTCATCCTCTTGCTCATGGTGTTTGTGACTCCATTAGAGGTGCAACACTTGAGGCACTAAGCTTTTGAAGCCAATCCAAGCAAGGAATTGATTGTTATTGCAATATAACAATCAAATGTAATTCTCCAAACCCTAATTCAGTTTATTATTTGTTAGATATAGGGTTTATAGCTTTGGATATTCAATTACATGTTCATTAGACAAACTAGATCCAAAAGCTATTAGGGTTTGCATGCACACCATAGGATTGATGTTTTGCTCAAAACCCAACAAAATTGTGGGCAAAAACCGTAGGCAACAACTGTTAATATATATATTCACACACTTTGTGCATGGGCAACACATTGTGCTTTTAGACTTGACATGTTTCTCAACAATATCCATAGAGTAAGACCTTCCAAGAATTTGGGAGCCATTTGGTTCTTCTCACTAATCCAATTATTATCGATCATCACTACCGTTTCATTATTCATAATTACATTGTATACATAGAAATTGAAATTTAGATTATATTTTGGCTATTAAACATAAGTTAGAGTTTAAAGTTTACTCCATGTGAAGTAAAAATGGGACGAAATTGATAGAATATTCACAAGTATATAAATAAATATGTACTTAAGAAGTAAAAATCGGATAGAATGGATAGAGTATTCATTACGGTAAGCTTTTAAACCTACTTTTTAAATACCTTGTCTCATATGGGAATGTGTATTGCATGATGGTTTGTTTGAGAAAAACGCAGCAATAGTTCGTCTTAGCTCCCAAGTATATAAAGAAAAATATACCCGATGAGTAAGGAGAAAACGACAACCAAATTTTTCTTAAACAAACAATCATGTCATACACATTCATATCCTAAATAATATTAAGTATTAAAAAACAATCCCAAGAAGGGAACAACCCGGAATTAAATTCTAAATCAATTTCGACTGTGTATTTCTACACTCCTGATGATTTATAAAGAAGAGAGTCAAACTAAAAATCAATGATTCAACGTGTTTTCGTTGCTTTTTTTATTTTCTATTATAAAGTCTTACTTTTAATAGCAACATATTTTTATTAGTTTGTTATATGTTATAAATATAAAAAAGAAATGAAAATAGAATGCTTTAATAAACAAACTAATACAAGTACGTTGCTATTAACAACCTTCATAGTTACGTTTGCTTTAATAGCAAAGAACATTTATTAGGTTGTTTATTCAAGTTTTCAATTTTCACTTATTTTTCATATTTATATTATTTATAGCATCTTCTTTTTGTTTTTTCTATTATAACATTATACTTTACATACTTTTTTTTTGTTTTTACTAGTATAACAATTTACTTATGTTTTTTTTTAATTTATATATCATAACATTGTACTTTAAACAATCATGTTACCTAATTAAGACAACGTTATAATGACTGCAATTAAGTCATTAACAATATTAAGGGTTTTCAAACCATATTACCATGAGAATAAAAACATATTAGGCACCGAAAGACAACGTTATAATGACTGCAATTAAGTCATTCAACATTCACTTTCAAACAAATTCAACAGCTTTCATGAAAATAGAAAGATATTAAACACTTATTAATCAAGCGCTTTTTCAATTTAACATTTTAATAATCTGTAACTAAGCACTTACCATGAAACTAATTATAAACACTTTAAACACTTATCAATTAAGCACTTTATCACTTCATCTTATAAGAACTCAATACCGTAAACTTAAATAATTAAGACAATAATACATATTATACGTTTTATACATCCAAAACAACCACTCAACATCAAAATTACCTAATAAAAGATTCTAAATACATAAAAACATCACTAAATCGAAGACAAAACGAAACCAAAAGGTAGAAACAATACATGTTCTTCCTACTGTGGTGTCCAGATTATGGTGGTGGCTGGCAACGGTGGTCCTCTAATGGTGACCCGTGGTCAACATAAAAAACCCAAATAAGAAAAAACCTGTGAAATCAAAAACCTTACCCTTTGTTGGCGGTGAAGGAGACGGGTCGAAAGGAGATGGTCATCGTTGATGTTATTCCGCTGACAGTTCTGGTGACACGCTTTCTGAGAAGCAAAGGAAAAGCCGAAAATCATTTAGCCAAATCTTAAAATCCAACTAGAAAAAGAGTGAAATCGGAAATGAGAGGTGGTATAGAACTTACTTGTGGTCGTCGGTGAAGGAGAGTGGTTGAAGGAGTAGTCGTCGGCATTGGTCGTCGTTGAGTGATCCAGAGAGAAAGCTTGTTGGGTGCGGGGTTGCAGATGAACTTGAATGATCCCCCTTTTTGAGTTTAAAACCAATGTCGAAGACATGTTGTTGATATAGGATTAAAGAAAACTACGTCGTATTGTATTTCTCGCCAATAAAAAAAATGATTAAATTTTTTTTGTCGACGACTAATCGGGATAGAGTGCACATGAAATGCCATGTTCTATGCCGACGACTTGTCTTCGGGATTGCTTTCCAAAAAACGTCATTTCTGTTTTTCTGCACCACCGAATATAAATAAATGGAAATTTTAATTTATGCAAAATATACCAACGACATGTCATCGCCATAGGTTTTTGAAAAACCACATAAATACTTTACATTCCCGCATCGACAAGTCGTCGACATAGATACCCAATGTTTGACAACCAAAGTTGGTGAATTCTGATGACTTCTCATCGGCATAACTGTACGTAGTTGTAGTGACGAGTTATGTCGTCGGCACATGGGACAATTCTTGTACAGTATAATTGGAATTTATTGTAGGAAAGATAAAAAAAAGTTCTTTTATGTAGCTTTTACATTTTGATGGAGCTGTCAACTGCATTATTTAAAATTCATATAAATACATGAAAAGTATACCCAAATACATAAAAGTACCTAAAAATACTTAAAAGTTCATATAAATACGTGAAAAACATGCCAAAATACATAAAAGTACGTAAAAATACTTAAAAGCTTATATAAATACATAATAATACATAAATGCATGAAAAATATACCAAAATACATGAAAGTGTATAAAAATACTTAAAAGTTCATATAAATACATAAAAAATCCAATAAATACATTTAAAATTTATAAAAAAGTAAAAGAAAAAAAAACTAAAAATATGTTAAAAAACTATATAAAAAAATTAAAAACTACATAAATACGTAAATGCATACTAAATACATAAAAAATATATAAAAATATGTTTATACATTATATATAAATTTTGAAAACATCTATAGAAAAATCTAGTTATTTTCGAAAAGTTAACAATTTCGTCTCAATGACCGGTTGAACATGTTAAAAAGGCTAAAATAATGAAATTAGCTAATTTTTTTGGGCATTTCTATTACAAAGCTTGGGTTTTAATTGTTAATTTTTCAAAAAAAAAAAAAAAAAGCAAGATTTTTCTACAGATATCGGTACATATAATCTCAAAATGGATCAAAATTAAGTTTACACGAAAGATGTCAATCGATCTTTCTTCAAGTTTCCGCGTAAAAGGCAATATGTGTATTAGCTTCTTGTCCCCTGAATAGTGACCTAAACTTGTAGGTAAAGAAATAACATACATTCAGTGAATAATTATGGATTCAAATGCACATAAATGTTTTAGAAATACATTGAAAACATGATGACGGAAAGAGAGATTCTTGTGGGAAACAAAAAAATCTTTATTAATCACATACTCAACATAGATAAGTACATTACATCAGGAGTAACTACATAGTTATAGGTTGAAACCATCTCTTCCTGTCATAAAAACGACACACCCTTGCAATGTAACGGCAATGCCATCTTTCTACCATGAATGTTAAGAAACTTATGTAACTGCCATAATAACTTCCAACTTGTAACTTCTGTTAGCAATAACCGTTACTCCATTGAGGCAAGCTTACATCTTCAGCAATAAATAGAGGGAACTTGTGTGCATGAAAAAAATAGAAAACTCTTCAGAAACATGAGGTCTTCTACAATTCATTATTTTTTTGGCTTTATCATTTTAACATACCCAATTGCTTCAATGGCATTTTTATGTCCGTTCACTACAAAATGGAATGTTAGCGTTATTAGTGCTCTCCGTGAAGATCTTGTTGTTCACATAAAATCAGGAGATGATGATCTTGGGAACCATACCATTCCTTATGTAGGAAATTACTCCTGGTCTTTTTGTGAAAAGGTTGGTGGTCACACTCTCTTTTATGCTTACTTCTGGTGGGGTTCAAAGTTTCAGAGCTTAGATTTGTTTAACGAAGCCATTTCAAAAAAATGCTATTTGAATGTGGGTACCGAACATTGTTACTGGTTTGTAACACCTAAAGGGTTTTATGTAGATGCACACCCAAGTGGAGGTGGGGAATTCATTAAAGGTTGGGCTTAAAAACATGTATATATGTCATGTTTTTTTCTTATTGTAGCTTGAAATAATATATGATGCAACTTGACTGACCACATTAGGATGCTATGTACGAGTTCATTTCTCTTGTCAGTACATTTGCACATATTTATAAGGCTGCTTTATTTGTTACAATTCACCAACACAAGTTCTTTATAACGAATGTTTGAATACTTAAATAAAATAAAATAAAATAAAAACTATCGAACAGATAGTTTCTTTTCTTTTCCACATGAAAATATTACAAAAAAATGTGAGAAGAACTAAACGACTAAACAACCAATCAGGAAGTTATGCCAAAAACAAGTGAAGATACAGCCTCTGAAGGAGGTAAAAACAGAGTAGATTAATGATTAGTTTCATCACATAAAAGAAAAATAGAAAATCAAATATGTAGTAGTTGTAGGAAGTTAGAATACGGGGTTGTGCGCACTCTCTTCTACGTTGAAAAGATTAAGTCATAGCGCACGGTGAGTTACTTTCCCACATAATCATATCATATTTGTTAGTATATTACCATTGAATTGATTATATATGCATGATTAATGTTAAGTATAGTGGAAGCCACCCCCCCCCCCCCCCCCCCCCCCCACATCATTGGCATGGGTTTGAATCATGAAATTCCACATTTATCTTCTTGTTATTTCAATTATAGCTGATCTTAGCCTCATTCATATTTTACCCCCTTTAGAACACAAAAAGTAATACAACAGCTTAGCATTTTTATACGTACTATTAGAAAATATATGTGTTTTTTTATATTACATCTGGAATCTCTTCATCTTCTTTGCATGTCTTTGTGTGTATATTTTTTTTGTTGTGTTTCATTAAATAACAAGTTTATTAGCTATTATTAAAGCATTGATATAATGAAATACTAAAAACATAACGTTTTAAGCCCAAATTACATCGCTATTTATGGTTTTATCCAATGTTTTCTTTACATGAACAAATGAATTTTTCTTATAAGATTTTTATTTTCTGCATTTTAACTGTAATTCCGAAAATGCCCCTGTTCTGTAAATTATGCTTCTGCCATAGTTTCCAGCACATAAACGATACCTGCATGATAAATTGTTATTCTAGTTTCAGGTGTCATTAGCTAAGTCCCCCAACCTATTTTTCCCGCCCAAGTATTTTAAGTCTTATTCCGAAAATGCCCTTCTACCTTTTTGATAAGATTTTTCCAGTAAATTCAGTGGTTTTAGTGTATACAAACAAAATCACTGATTTCAACAGTTTAACAAATTAAACGCAATCAATTTTGTAATTTACCTAATTTGTTAATATGTTTGATGCATTTGTTCTTACTTTATAAGAAAAACCAAAAGTGCATTGCTATTTATGGTTTTATTAAATGTATTGGTTACAAATGCATCAAATATCATGTGCCATTTGTCATTTGCATTACACTTTCTTAAGTAATCATTTTTGTAATCATATCCAATCAACTCTAAAGATTGAAGCTTGTGAAGTTGACTGAAAGTGGTTATGCTTAGTCAAGCGAGAGAAAAGTTTGGTCGAGGCCTCGAGGGTGATTTCACTTAAAAAAACGGAATGGAGATTGTGTGAAAAAAAAAACATCGCATCTACATACAATTTAGGGTTATATGGAAGCAATTCACTTAAAGGTTGACAAAAAAGGTTGAACTGAAGTTGAACTCACATGTTTTTTATGAATTCCAAGATGTGACCATTTGATCGTTTCTAATATTTCCTTTGTGGTTCCATAATGAAAGCTGAGTTTTCTGGATTCTACTTTTTGATCTTTACTACGTTTCTTTCTTTTCCTGTCAATTTCAATCCGTTCGTTTGATCATAATCAAGATAACAATGATGATGATGATCTAAAACACGATAAGAACTTAACAGCTCTTGGTCTTTATATGAATTTTATGTATATTAACATGAAACTTGATATGAGAGACAGAAATTGTGTAGCTAAGCATAAGTAATATGTGAATGGAAAAGCGTAAAATAGTAAAACATCAAAGATATCGAAAAAATAAAATAAGAATCAAGATAAAAATAAATAAATAAATGGCAAATGTCATATCAGCCCATCAAACATTTCGTGTTTGTTTTAAAAGGTCCCCAAACTTTTTTTTTGCACATTAACGAAATATACTTTCATTTTAACGTTTAATTACATCCCTTTACCGATTGTAAAAGGTTTATCCCCTGTTTTCGTGACATGGACACCACCGTGGAATATTACTGTTGAAATCTTGGTCCCCAAGAATTGTCAAGTCATTGCTAATGGTCCCCTTATAAACCGTCTTCCCCTAAATCCGTCTTCCCCACCACTTTGTTACCGTAATCCGTAACATTCACATCATCGACTTCGCTTTTTTTCCCACGTATAAATCAAGAAGCTGGCCTCAGAACAAAGCTTCTCTTATGGTGGTTTCAGAGCTTCAAAACTAGACTTACCAAGTGATTACGAACTTCTTGCCATGGAAACCCAATTGCAGATTGAGGACAAGCGAGATGAGATGCGTCACAGCTTGGTGAGTTTAGGGAGGAGATACGCAACTTGAAAAGGAAAGTGAAGATGATGGGTGTTGTTGGAGTTGTAGTGATGTCGTTGATTGGGGTTCGTTTTTGCGTCGAATGCAGTGGATGGGGATTTTGGTGGGTGTAGTTTAGTTCGTAGGTAGTACGATGGCGATTAGTCTCTTTTGGGTTATCAGAGTTGTCGAAGATTGTGTCTTTTTGTCTAATTTCGTCTTCTTCTAGTATATATGTATGTATTAGGTTATGTCTTGTTGGTTGTTTTGAACAATGGTGCCCATTGAGGCTATAATGGTGTTTAGAACCAAATTTTTTTTTTCTTTTTTTTTTTTTTTTTTGGGGGGGGGGGGGGGGGGGGTGGTGGGGGGGGGGGGGGGAGGGGGGGGTTGTTAAGACAATAACCTCAGTTGTAATGGATGAATGAAATGAAATCTAGTTCCTATTTTCACCTTTGTTTTGCTTTGCATATGATGTTATGGTTTGTAATGAAGTGTACCAAATGTGAAGGTCGTATGTTGCAGGACTTCAATTTCCCCTTGAAGTATGGTTTCTAATGAAATGTACCAAATGTGAAGTTCCCATTATAACCTTATGTGGAAGTACATTGTTATAATTCAAGTCCATTGTTATATGGAATTGCATTGGAAGTACAATTATTAAAAAAAAAGATTCAATTTCCCCTTGAAGTATGGTTTCTAATGAAATGTACCAAATGTGAAGTTCCCATTATAACCTTATGTGGAAGTACATTGTTACAATTCAAGTCCATTGTTATATGGAATTGTATTGGAAGTACAATTATAAAAAAAAAGATTCATGTTATGTTTTAAACTAAAGAAACTAACATTCATGTTACAAACAGAAAACAAACATCCATACATTCATTAATATCATAACTTGGTGTTTTAAAGACACGTTAAGATTCATGTTACAAACAGAAAACAAACATCCATACATCCATAACTAACATACTCCAAAAACATCTTTAATCCAAGTCCATTGGTTTGGTTGATGTATCACCTTCACGTTTTTGCCTACAACATTTTTTGCCAACTTTTTCTTTAGTATCCTCTCTGACTTTTTTCTTAATTTCAGTGTATCTACTTTTTGACCATTCTTCTTAGTCACACCACTTGTTGACTCACATTCACCTTCTCCCATTTTGAAACCAATTCCACTTCTAGTATCACATTCACCCTTTCCCTTCCCATTTTGCCCTTGACCCTTATGTAGGAAATTACTCCTACATAAGGGTCACACTCTTTTTTATGCTTACTTCTGGTGGGGTTCAAAGTTTCAGAGCTTAGATTTGTTTAACGAAGGCATTTCAAAAAAAATGCTATGTGAATGTGGGTACCGAACATTGTTACTGGTTTGTAACACCTAAAGGGTTTTATGTAGATGCACACCCAAGTGGAGGTGGGGAATTCATTAAAGGTTGGGCTTAAAAACATGTATATATGTCATGTTTTTTTCTTATTTTAGCTTGAAATAATATATGATGCAACTTGACTGACCACATTGGGATGCTATGTACGAGTTCATTTCTCTTGTCGGTACATTTGCACATATTTATAAGGCTGCTTTATTTGTTACAATTCACCAACACAAGTTCTTTATAACGAATGTTTGAATACTTAAAAAAAATAAAATAAAATAAAAACTATCGAACACATAGTTTCTTCTCTTTTCCACATGAAAATATTACAAAAAAAAATGTGAGAAGAACTAAACGACTAAACAACCAATCAGGAAGTTATGCCAATAACAAGTGAAGATACAGCCTCTGAAGTAGGTAAAAACAGAGTAGATTAATGATTAGTTTCATTACATAAAAGAAAAATAGAAAATCAAATATGTAGTAGTTGTAGGAAGTTAGAATACCGGGTTGTGCGCGCTCTCTTCTACGTTGAAAAGATTAAGTCATAGCGCACGGTGAGTTACTTTACTACATAATTACCATTGAATTGATTATATATGCATGATTAATGTTAAGTATAGTGGAAGCCACCCCTCCACCCCCCCCCCCCCCCCCCCCCCCACCACATCATTGGCACGGGTTTGAATTATGAAATTCCACATTTATCTTCTTCTTATTTCAATTGTAGCTGATCTTAGCCTCATTCATATTTTGCCCCCTATACAACACAGAAAGTAATACAACAGCTTAGCTTTTTTATACGTACTATTAGAAAATATATGTGTTTTTTTATATTAGATCTGGAATCTCTTCATCTTCTATGCATGTGTTTGTGTGTATATTTTTTTTGTTGTGTTTCATTAAATAACAAGTTTATTAGCTATTATTAAAACATTGATATAATGAAATACTAAAAACATAACGTTTTAAGCCCAAACTACATTGCTAGTTATGGTTTTATCCAATGTTTTCTTTACATGAATATAATGTATTTTTCTTATAAGATTTTTATTATCTGCATTTTAACTGTAATTCCGAAAATGCCCCTGTTCTGTAAATTATGCTTCTGCCATAGTTTCCAGCACTTAAACGATACCTGCATGATAAATTGTTATTCTAGTTTCAGGTGTCATTAGCTAAGTCCCCCAACCTATTTTTTCCCGCCCAAGTATTTTAAGTCTTATTCCGAAAATGCCCTTCTACCTTTCTGATATGTTTTTTCCAGCAAATTCTGTGTTTTTAGTGTATACAAATAAAATCACTGATTTCAACAATTTAACAAATCAAACGCAATCAATTTTGTAATTTACCTAATTTGTTTATATGTTCCATGCATTTGTTCTTACTTTATAAGAAAAACCAAAAGTGCATTGCTATTTATGGTTTTATTCAATGTATTGGTTACAAATGCATCAAATATCATGTGCCATTTGTCATTTGCGCTACACTTTCTTAAGTAATCATTTATGTAATCATATCCAATCAACTCTAAAGATGGAAGCTTGTGAAGTTGATTGAAAGTGGTTATGCTTATTCAAGTGAGACAAAAGTTTGGTCGAGGCCTAGAGGGTGGTTTCACTTAAAAAGAAACGGAATGGAGATTGTGTGAAAGAAAACATCGCATCTACATACACTTTAGGGTTATATGGAAGCAATTCACTTAAAGTTTGAAAAAAAAGGTTGAACTGAAGTTGAACTCACAAGTTTTTTATTAATTCCAAGATGTGACCATGTGGTTCCATAATGAAAGCAGAGCTTTCTGGATTCAACTTTTTGATCTTGACTATATATGTTTCTTTCTTTTCCTGTCAATTTCAATCGGTTTGTTTGATCATAATCAAGATAACAATGATGATGATGATCTAAAACACGAAAATAAGTTAACAACTCTTGTTCTTTATGTGAATATTATGTATATTAACATGAAACTTGATATGAGAGACAGAAATTGTGTAGCTAAGCATAAGTATTCTGTGAATGGAAAAGCGTAAAATAGTAAAACATCAAAGATATCGAAAAAAATAAAAAATAAGAATCAAGATAAAAGTAATTAAATAAATAAATAAAATATAAAAAATCACCAATAGGCTTCGTGTGAAAGTGTGTTTTTCTTAACTTTCTAACGACATTTGAACGTAACTAAATTGGAAAGTTTCACATATAAGTTGAAGATAATAATCAACCAAAGATGAAATAAATCGCTGATTTATTCACTTAGTGACATCACCCCACGCCTACCATTATGAAGTATTCCAACTAGCCATAGAATGTTTGTCCAATATTAGAGTAAACTAAAATTACGTTAAATTGCCTTGATAGTTCGTTCATGTGCAATAAATTAAACGGAATGCAATATTACATTTATATAATATTCCAGAAGAATCGAATGGAATTGGACTTGAAGATTCCATTCCATGGCAGGTTTGGTTGTGAAATGAAACGCAATACTTCAATTCCTTTGGAATCCTTAGACTTCATCAATGGGCTTCACTTTCACCATTCAATCCAATTTTGGAAGGAATTCAATCCTTTAACTTCACTTATTTTGTCAAACAACCAAACTATCTCATTATAAGTATCAAAAATATGAAATTAATTTATTTCATAAAAATAGATTCCAATTCCTTTAGTCAAGCATGGTGATAATCACATACCTAAATGGTTGGTTAACATTCAGGTTCCCATGTGAACCGAATTCTCTGTTCTTCAAATATCTCTAGTGAAATCAAAATCCATATGTGTCCACACATCATTAAAAAAATATGAATCGCACATCTACTCTAATAAATGAAAGTTTTTTTTGCCACATGTCACACTGTCATTCAATTTGCCAAATGTCATTTTGTAGTTATTTTGAATTAATTTTTTTTCACATATCATTTTATTGGTTTTTCTATTTTGATAATTTCACATAATATTTTAATGTTAAAATTACAATAAATGTAGTAATAAATGAATATCAACTTCATTAGTGGACTTATTTTCTTATTTCAAAATTCCCAAAATTAAACTTCATTAGTTACTTTTCTTTATTTATTTAAATTATTTGTTTAAATTTAAAAGATAAAAAACATTTCCACTATAATAATGCATTATTTTTCTTAATTTCTTATAAATTCATAGTTTTCAAATATTTTGACATTTGTATATAACTTTCTTTTTAAATTAACCCATGTAATACATGGATCTCACAACTAGTAAAACAACATTTATGAGAGTAAAACAACAAATAAAAGGTAAAAGAAATTGACCAAAATGACAGTACTTAACAAACCTAAAGAACTATGTGTTGACTGTTAATCAAGAGTTGTCGGCAGTGTGTGGGTGGTGTAAGAAAGAAAAGAAACACCTCTTTAGTAGGTGTCGGTAGAAGTAGAAACCTTGGTTACAATTGATTTCCACTCTAGCTTTTTGTTACTTAAGTGTGTCAAGTGAGAGGAAGAAGAAACATTGTATCACCAGGAAACATAAGTTGGCGCCATCTAGGGCTCGAATGGTTGTATCAGCCAGTTTCAAGACAAAACCTTTGAGCAGAAACCGAATGTTGTTCCATCTAGGGGCGATTCGTATGAATCATGGATTTGAGGATGGGCGGTGGGTTGATTGCTGATCGGTGATGGCAAAGGAAAGAAAGTTCCATCAACTTCATAGATGTAATTAAACAACTGATAGTGGAACGCAGTCAGAGCACCAATTTAGAGTGGGAGAGTAAAATTATGAGGTAATCCAAGTACACCGCACTTACATGGAATCGGTTATACAATGAAAAAACTGCAATTTAAAGAATTTAAAGCAAGACGGTGAGAAAGTGGGATTCGTACATGATCAAAAGAGATACATCCGTTGGTTTTAGGGTGTATCGATCGAAATAGAGAAAGAGAGATTTGATTGGAAGCATAGAAGGTGGAGCAGGCAAGCGATCGGTATTGGTAGGGACGAAATTTGCCAATCTCTAAAACTTTTGTGGCTAAAGTCTAAAAGACATAAACATCACTATTCCTCAAGCTCTTGTGAATTTATATATATATATATATATATATATATATATATATATATATATATATATATATATATATATATATATATATATATATATATATATATATATATGAGGGTTCAATTGAGAAAAAAAAAAGATTGAGAATGGGGGAATCATTCTCAGTCAATCATTTATTTTTGCCGTAAAAATCCTCCAACGTACCGGCGAAAATGGGAAAGAAATGCACATGTGTTTTCCAACAAAACATGTTTCCTTAAAATATGCTAAGCATTACCTTAATATATACAAAATCATAATTTTTCCTTTTTTTTTTTGAATTTTTAAGAAGCTATTTTTATCGAAAAATGATTTTACAGATACCAAAATTCATGCTTTTTTATTCTCTACAAATACACATCTATATTGATATAGTTTTAAGATAAAATAAAAAATTTATTTTTTTTATATTTTCAACTATCGTTATTCATAAGTGAATAAAAATAAATCACGTTTTTATAACCGTACATTCGTTATTCACTTATGACTAAAAACTATAAGTAATTTTTTTTACAATTTAAGTATCATTCATATATGAATATAGCATATAATAAACATAGTATATTCATATTTAAATATTAGACGATGCATTCACTTGTGAATATTAGATGATATATTCACTTATGAATATTAGATAATATTTTCATATCTGAATATTACGTAGTATTACATGGTATATCACATGTGAATATTACATAGTATATTCACTTGTGAATATTAGATGATATATTCACTTATGAATATTACACATTATATTCACATATGAATATTACAAGGTATTTTCACAAATATATATAATTTTTATATTTTATTCACATATGAATAACATACAGACTTGCATATTTGTTTTTTTGCTTTAATAACCATATACTGATTCATGTGAGAAAACATATTCATATATGAATATAACGTGGTAATTTAGTTTATGCATTTTATCAAACAGTTGGAGTGCATACAATTTAACTTTTTTTAAAATGTTAAAAACATGATACTTTGACTATTTAAATCTTACAAAACAGTAGATTGATAGAGAATTATATGAAATTTTTCAAAAAAATACGATTTGATCTTTTTCTAACCTCAATTTTGAAGTTTTATTTGATAATCGATGTTGAATGATTGATATGAAGTGGGTTTTTTGTTGATTATTGATGATGTTGATCTAATGACGCTGGGAGTATAATTAATCGTACATGTTGAAGACCTGATCGTATTCAAGTAGAATTGAAGGTTGGATTAAAATAACCAAAAAAGAATTTTTGCTGTTAACTGTTGAATCGTGTTGATAAACATGTTATTGACGAAGATCGATAATTAATTAGCACTGGATGATGTTGATAATGGTTTAATTGAAGAAATTTGGATGATTGTTGAAGGTTGGAGAAGAAATTTGGATGATAAACGATGAATGGGTTTGAACTGTAATCTAATTCTCTATAGCTACGTATTTGAGATTGAAGGTTGTTATCATATTTACAAGTTTGCCACTGTGTGTTTTTATTCTTAGATTAAATGAGTGGCTGAGAATGATTCCCGCATCTCAACCTTTTTTATTTTCTCAATTGAACCCACCTATATATATATATATATATATATATATATATATATATATATATATATATATATATATATATATATATATATATATATATATAGGAACAAATGTAAACAAGCATATATTGTGTAACTATGTAACTCAATTTCACCCCATCATTTTGAAAATCTGGATAAGGGGTATAAAGGTAAATCCTATTATTAGTTAACTAATTAAATTAAAATTAACGTCTATAATTTTGGTAAGTGGCATTATAGTGAATCTTATATTTATGGTATTGATATGTTATTCCTGCTTCTTCAAATTCATACGCCGCCGGGTCTCTATTCATAGGCTCGAGAATCTCTCTCTCCTCTACTTATTCTGTCACAACTAGAGTAGTAGAACCATCCCACGCCACCAAAAAAACAACCAGATTTGAGAATCGTAGAATAATGGTTGTTAAAAGTGCTTGGTGGAAAAAACAATTCCCTCTGGTGTGAAATTTCTAAGGTTCAAAAAACCCACTAATAGAAAAGTCTCATATAATTTGAAGCCCTAGCACGGTATTTTTAAAATTGCTCCCGTCGTTATTTTCTTCAATTCATGATTTCGTCTACTTTTATTTCTTCATCAACAAAAAAAGAGGCAGTTCTTCCTCCAATGGTAGGTATGTAGAACAAAAGAACACCCCGTCATCCAAATGTCGATTTCTAATGTTTTTGGTCACTTTGTGTGGTATGCTTCATTCAATCCTTACTCTTTGCCACATATTCATCATCTTTTTTAATGCTTAATTATTAATATCGCGAAAATCAGCTATGTACTTACAGTTTGATTGAAGGTGTATGATGGATGGATTTTGGGTTTGTTTGGCTGTGGGTTTTGGTGTTGGATTGCCCCCTCATAGAAAATTAGGGTTTTAGAATAGACTTGTTGCCAGGATCAACACCAATATCGAAAGCACCATACCGATTAGCACCTAAGGAGATGAAGGAGCTCATGACGGAACTTCGGGAGTTATTGGACAATGGTTTCATTAGACCTAGTTCATCACCCTAGAGAGCTCCGGTGTTATTCGTGAAGAAGAAGGATGGAATCATGAGGATGTGCATAGACTATAGAGAGTTGAACAAGGCAACGGTAAAGAACAAGACCCATTGCTAATGATTGATGAGCTGTTCGATCAGCTACAATGTTCTAGCTATATCTCAAAGATCGATCTTAGCATCAGCTGAAGGTGAGAGAAAGATATTAAGAAAACCGCATTCAGAACGAGATACGGACACTATGAGTTCTAGGTTATGTCGTTTGGACTAACCAATGCTCCAACAGCATTCATGGATTTGATGAACAAGGTTTGTAAACCGTTCCTCGATAAATCTGTGATAGTGTTCGTAGATGACATTATGCTTTACTCAAAGACCCAACGGGAGCATGTCAAGCAGCTCCGAGAAGTGTTAGGAGTTTTGAAGAAGGAGAAGCTATATACAAAGTTCTCCAAATGTGAATTTTGGATTATAGGCCAATAGAAATAAATAGAATATTGTAAGGCCTATGCTGTTTTTGAGGCCTATGTTGTTTTGTGGCCAATGTTGTTTTTGTTTATGCTTTTGATCTTTATTGACAATGACATCCCGAGGTTTGTAATGTAATGAAAATACATTTCTTCAGAAATTGTTTGATAAATTATTTATCGTATTTTTAGGAACAAATTCTGCAACATATTTGTTTAAAAGTATAATCTGATTTTCAAATAAAGAATAAACAAATCGGTCTTTTCTAGCCGTGAAATTGGGGATGTCACACCCCTACACCAGAACCAATGGAGGGTGAAACCCTTAAACACACGAGAAGAAGATTTAAATTGTGGGTTCAAGACCTATCATGGAACAGTACAATGAACTCACGAGGACTTTGGGACAATTTGAACAACACAAAATGAAAATGGATGAATCCATTTCTATCTCAAGTGTTATTGGGATATTACTCCCATCCTGGAAAGACTTTAAACACTCACTGAAATACCAAAAGGAAGAGTTATCTATAGTACAACTTGGCAATCTCTTGAGAATTGAAGAGGGTATTCAGGCTCAAGAAAGTGGTAAGGAAAAAGAAAAGGAAGTTCCTCAATCTTCATTGAACATGGTGGAAGATGAAAAACATCAGAAAAATAAAAATGGAAAAATGAAGAAGAAAGATTACCATAATAAGGGTTCAAACAAGAAAGAAAAACTTGTGCGTTAGAATTGCAACAAACACAGTCACATGAAGTGAGCTTATCATTTGAACAAAAACAAAAATGGTGCAAGCACTTCTGGACAAGGATCTAATGATCAAGGACAAAAACCACAAGGTCAACATTTTATTTTTGAAATTGTTACTTGTTCTATTATATATCATGAAACACTTATTCCTTAATCATTCTATGTTTAGGATGATGATCATGCATGGTGGATAGACTTAGGGGTGATGAGTAATGTGTGTAAAGATTGCTCTTGTTTCAAGGATTATGAATTGCTTAATGATGGATTCATGTTGTACATGGAAGACCATAACAAATTACTTGGAACATATGTATTACTTTAGGAGTCGTAGAAGACACCACCGGTGGTCTGTAAACAACTTCTTCATCCTCATCTTCAATCACCGTCTTTGAGCCAGAATTGGAACCAGACAGATCATCTGAAAACACAATGAATGATTTGAATAAAGATGTGTAGTCAAACAACCTATCTGGACCGACTCTAGCATCCGTCTCATTCTCCTCCAACCAGCGCACGTCGAAGGATTCTACGATTTGCTTTGTGCTTTTATTGTAGACGTTGCACGTCGTGCAAGCAGCATACCCCACAAAGTAACAATCATCGGCTTTGGCGTTGAATTTGGGATTGGATTCCAGATGAAGGAGGATGCAAGGACAACCAAAAATATGGAAGTGACTAGCAGATGGCTTGTGGTTGTAGAGAATTTCATATGGAGTCTTCATCTGAGCTTTGTTGATTAGAACACGATTTTGAATATAACACGCCGTGTTGATCGCCTTAGCCCAAAAGAAAACCAGAAGTTTGGAGTCACATAACATCGTCCTCGCGACGTCTTGTAGAGTTCGGTTTCGCTGCTCAGCAACACCATTTTGTTGCGGTGTGCGAACGGTATTGTATTGACGCACTATCCTTTTTTCTGCACAAAAGTGATCGAGAACGACATTCTTGAATTTCCTCTCATTGTCAGTTCGGAGCGCCTTCACTTGGTGGTTGGTCTGGTTCTCTATCATCACAATAAACTTCTTAACCAATTCTGCAACCCCAGCTTTGTTGTACAAGAAGAAGTCCCACGTGAATCGCGATAAATCATCGATCACAACCAGACAATATGAATTTTTGTTGATGTTGAGGATGTTGACCGGACCAAATAAGTCCATATGCAACAATTGGAGGACCTGGTTGATTGAAGTGACCTGTTTTGGAAAGTGTGGCTTTCTGTGATGCTTTCCTTGGGCACATGACACACACTTTTCGAACGTGATGAAATATCTGACAGGAAGTCCGTGCACCATCTCATTCTTTTCAAGTCGATTCAGGTTCTTTGCGTTAGCATGTCCGAGTCTTCGGTGCCACAACATAGCATTTTGCTCAGAAACTTTTGAGAAGAGGCAAGTGACTTGTTCAGGAAGATTGTTGTTCATGTCAACGATATATGCATTGCCAACCCATTTTGATTTCACAAGAATCCATTCATCTGGAATGATAATGCCTGGATTCAAAATTAGAAATTCTTTATCGGTGAAATGCGTCGAATAGCCCTTGTCACAAATTTGAGAGACACTCAACAAACTGTGCTTTAATTCGGGCATGTAGTTAACATTCTCAAAGCCCAGCACTCCATTTGAAATTGTTCCTCTTTGAGTGATCTTTTTGCCATCCCTTCCCGCAAAGGAAACGTATCCCGCATTAAAGATTTGAATGTCATGCAACTGGGAGATGTCTCATGTCATATGCCAAGAACAACCGTTGTCGACGTACCATGGTCTGGCGACATTCCTCCGCAACTGTTCCTGCACAATGAGCGGGATTATTTAGATTTGGGGACCCAGGTCATTAAAACCATGGGTTTACCCTTAACATTCACATATTTATCCTTTTGATTTTTCAATTTTACATAATTATCAGAAACACTTTTAGAGGGTGATGATGATTGGCTAATTGTAGATTTGGCACCCATTCATAGTTAGGCTTTAAAGTATTCACAGGTGATTTAGAAGCATTTTTCTTTTTCTTTGAGCGTTTAGATTTTTGGCTATAATTAGTTGAAGATCCAGACGCACCCTTTGACGAGATCGAACATGGCTCAGCCACAATCGATTTCAGCAAAGTACTTGTGCCTGGTTTAGAGAAAGCCTATTTGTTCAGTTTAAGATCAGCCCTTTTCTTCTCAGTATCAACTTTCCGATCATCATCACGAAGACGAGATCTCAAGAACTTTCTCGCTAGAGACCTTCCTCGAGACTCGTTTTCTTTCCTTAGTGTTGAAAAATGCACAGATGCCCTGTTAGGACAATTGCGAGCAATGTGGCCAGCAGTACCACAGTTGAAACATATTTGTTTATTATTATTATAACTGGGACCGCCTTTATCAGTTTTTTTGCTCTTTTTGTCTCTTCTGACTATGCCGCACGTGCAAGTGCAAGTGCAAGAGTCAGATTATGTGATAGGTGTAGAAGGTATGGATGTACAACTATCAGATTCAGCAGATTTCACAAAAACAAAACCACATTTATCAAAAGCATTAGAGTTTGACACCAAATCATCACAAATAACATCAGTATAACAAACACAGACTCATCATAGTTTAAAATAGGAACACCAAATTTAGTCACAAAATTATTTGACTCAATCTTTCCATCCTCCTGCTTTTCCTTGTTTACTAACAAATCCGTATAGGAAGTGGAAATGTTAGTATCTAACATCCTAGCACTACTTTTTGTTGTCTGTTCAGCAGCTGGTTTACCATAAACCATAGATGGTTCTCGGTCAATCTCCTCCTGAGTCAAGGGTTTAGCAGTGTAATTGTGATTGAATGGGGGAAGGACACTCTCATAACCTAATCCTACTTGCTTTTGATCCTTCCATTTCATTTGGTGTTCAATTATTGTTGCAACTCTTTAACTCGACACATCATATTTCTTGAAATTAAAATCGACATTTGCAAAACGATTCTTCAATGTGTCAAGTTCCGTAGTTACAACTTCAAGTTCTTTCTTAAGATATTTATAGTTGACACATTTGTTGCTGTACTCTTCTTGCAATTTATCAAAATCACTAATCTTGGCCTCTAATTGTTCTTTTAAAGGTTTTTGGCCTTTTCTATGTTCGTACCCCTCATATTTTAGGTACTCATTCTCTCTCTTTATCAATTTAATTTGTTCATGAATAAATTTAATTGTGTTAATACAAGATTGAGAACAAATATTTTCACTGACGCCGGTCTTTGCAGGCTCTGGGGTACTTTGAACCATGAAAGCAAATCGTAGTTCCATCATCTCCGCCTCTGGGTCCATCTCAGCTTCTCCTTCTAAAGAGTCGTTGATCTGGGCAAGATGCGCATTTTCAGGTCATAAGATGCTTAGGGCCTGAATTTGGTCGTTCTAATCAAATGACTGAGCCACCACTACAAGATTCGCGGTCTGATTGTTAGTGGTAGTTCCCCTGCTACTACCCACTGGCACCATCATTCTTTCGCTGTTCTCCCTCCTATCAGGCTTCGAGCAGTCTTTGGTAAAATGGCTAGGTTCATGGCAGTTGAAACATCGGAGTTTGCCTTTGTTGAAACCCACCTTCTTTTCAACATTCATTCCCTAATTATTTTTGCCTATTTTCTGGAGAACTGTTTGGCCCTGAACACCGCCATAGAAATTTTCCACGTGATGTCCATCTCCTCAACATCTTCAGGATGAATTTGATCTAGATCAGCAAAAGATAGTTGAGGAGGAAGCTCGCCAGCCACAAAGGCATTGTAGCAGTTGACCAGATTGGTAGCAAGAGCCAAATTTTCATCATTTTCTTTGGAAGTAGGAGCAGGAGTAGGTGCTTTTAAATAGGAAGAAACTTGTGGATAAGAGACTGGAGGTTGAACACTTTTCATGGATGAAGTGATATAAGATGATTATTGAGGAGCAACAAAATGTTGAACTTGAGGAATGGAGAAGGATGAGAAAGCATTGTTGGATTGAATCTCGAGATTAGCGGTGGAGTATGAATTGACGTGATTGATCTCCCTTTGCTTGTCATCCAGATCACAAGCATTAATAATTGCCATGGTTTTAGCCAGACTTAGATGTTTAAGGTCCTTCGTCTTCTTAATCATAGACACGTTCATATCCCATGACTTTGGCAGTGAATTGAGCAGCTTTTTATTTATTTCAGACCTAATGACTAAAATACCTGCAGAGCTCATCTCAGTTGTCAGAGTGATGAACCTCTACAATTGTGCCTCAAGAGATTCTCCCAAGATATGATTGAACGTGTTGAACTTTTGTCTCAGCATATCTTGATGAATTTGTTTCATGTCCTCGTTCCCTTCATAAACTTCAATCAATGCCTCCTATAGAGCTTTTGCTGACGTGTATTTCCAAAAACCCTTAGCAATATCTAGTGAAAGAGCCACAGTGATTGTGGCAAGAGCTCTTTCTTGCTCTTCAATATTTCCAAAATCTTCATCAGTATAATCTTCAATTTCATTATCAACGACTGTTCCGTTTTCGAGAGTTGTGGTGACTCTGACAGGTCCTTTCAGAATACTTCACCAAACCTTGAAGTCCTACATTTTGATATATTTTTCCAACTGATATTTCCATTCCGGGAAACCTTTAGCAGATAACAGACGAGGAACACGTGTAGTTGTTCCCATTATGGAATCCAGTTCATGATGAATTGTTGAGTTTTGTGAATCCATTTTTGTTTTTGTTTTTGTTTTTTTTTATTTTCTTTATTAATGGAAATGTAAAAGAAAATTAAAGATTAAGGCAATAGAAGAGTTTGCGGCCGTAAACTGTTTACGGTTTAAGTGGTTTACAATTAATTAATCGTTTCCGGTCCTTGAAGATTAACTGTTTACGGCTTCTGGAGATTAGCTGTTTACGGCTATTTGAAGATCAAGTGATTATGGCTATGTATGGAGTTTACGGTCGTACTCCCTTCAATATCTCTAACCATAAACTCCCAGAAATGATGAAAACAACAGTTTTTCAAGCAGATTTTGATTCCCTTAGCTGTGAAAACACGATCGAATGTAGAACCAAGCCTTAAACAATGAAGAAATTGAAGATCCTTTCACCCCTAGAAACCACTAAAGTTTGTTTCGACACCAGATTTGCTCTAATACCAATTGTAATGTGCTGATTGATTAATGAATCAAACCAGTGGTCAAAACAAACAATAACAAGAATGAGTAGAAGAATAAGATAATCAAGCGATGCACACGTTCATTCACAAAACATCTAGTCCACCTTGAAGAATACACACACTGACCGTAAAGTCTATTGATACATCACTTTCTATGACAGACTCTGACACATTATATACGGACAGACTGGCCGTGAACAGGGCTTACGGCCGTACACACGATTGTAGCCGTAAACCCATATACGATCGTGAACACGAAATCAGCCGAAAACACACATCAACAAATTACAAACACTTCTAACATGACCAAGACCCTACAAGGACTTATACAGATGATTGGTTAGCCCAAACCACAAATCTATGACCTATCAACATGGCACAATAACAAACAACAAACATAATATGAGGACGAATTGATGTTAGATACATTAAAGACCCAATCATTTGTCTATATAAAGTGATATGAAGTGCTGGCTTGTCCAAGGAAGAAGTAAGTTTTGTTCTGAACGCCATAGGAACCTTGACCTTTGAATCACCCACCATACCAAATTTTGCAAGCAAGGTCTTCATGTAGGCTTCTTAGTTGAAAAAAATGCCCTCTAAACTATGTCTAATATATAAACCAAGGAAAAAGTTAATAGGATCCGTTGAGCTCATTTAAAATTTAGTTTCCATCAGCTTTCAGAATTTAGCTGTTAATTTAGGATTAGTTGATCCGAAAATGATTTCATCAACATAAATATGAACGATCATCAGATGGTCACCATCTTTCTTATGTAAGACGGTTGGGTCAACCGAACCTTGTTTAAATTATGATTGTTTTAAAAATCGAGTAAGGGTTTCAGACCATGCACGAGGTGCTTGTTTCAGACCATTCACCGCCTTGTCCAAAATGTAACAGTGATTTGGATATTTTCTCATTTACAAAACCTGGTGGTTGTTCCATGTAGACAGTTTCCTCATGTTCACCATTCATAAGTACACACTTCACATCTATTTTATAGACTTGAAAGTTTTTGCGAGCGGCATATGCAAGAAAGATCTGAACTTATTCAAGTCTTGCTACTGGTGCGAACGTCTCTTTATAGTATATACCTTCTTCTTGGCAATATCCCTTCGTAACCAAACGTGCCTTGTCGAGAATCATGTTTCTTTCCTTATCCATCTCATTTCGAAACACCCGTTTCATTCCCATCACAGATGCATCCTTCGGATCGCGGGCATAGTTTTAGCTCGAGAAATCTATTTCTCAGGATCTTCGGGGCTTCAAGACTAGCTTCAGGTTTCGGGATGGTACCGGGGCTACGAGGGTATAACTTGCATGTAAAACGAGGTAATATGGGTGAGAGAGAAGAGATTTGGCAACCATAAACGGATGGACTCGATATCTATTTATAGGAGGGGTCTGGCCCTCGAACGTGGCCCATTCCCTCCGGGTACGCAGCGTGTTCCCCGAACGTTGCGCGTAGGAGCGGGGTTCCGTCCCAATCCCTTATCCATTTGACTCAGCATCGATGTCGCCCAAACCAGGCCTAGCATATGAACGTGAGGCATTCCCCTTCAAAATGAGTGCCTCGAACTTTAGAAAATCATAACTCTCGCATGCGATCTCTGTTTTTGACGTTCTTTATATCCAGGCGTAGGTGAGATTATGCTCTACAACTCTCATTTAGACTCCGGCGGATAATTTTGAATTTAACTTTTATTATATTATTTTTAGTAGGCCGGGACAGGAAAACTCCATTAGGAATTCACAACTCCTTCATCTGACGTCCGTTTTCGTCTGTCTTTTTACTGTTGCATTACTATCGACAAGATCTTCGATTCTCGTTTAGATTGTTTCGGCTAGAAATCACTCGATCTCATATTCGAACTTTGGGCTACATACCACTAAGTCGAAACTTCAAAAAATCATAACTTCCTCATACAAAGTCATATTTAGACGTTCTTTTTATGTAAGCTCTCGGTTTAACGTATTCTATGACTTTTGTTTAGATCACTAAGGCTAAATATCGCTCTATCGTAAATTCATTATTTACGTCACGCAATGTCGTACCGGTTCTGTCACGAATCTTCGACATGTCATAACTTCTTCGTTATAACTCGAATTTCGGCATTCTTTATATATTCGGAAACCTTGCCACGACCACTACAACTTCCTTCATAGATATCGGGATTATCTAATATTTTAGTATTACACTTATTCTTGTTCGTAATTCGTTTACGTTACACAATTAAGCATAAAACACATAACACTCAAAATAATATATTTTTATTATTTCACAACGGTTTAGAAAGGTTAGCCTAGACTATTACATCAACATTAATGCCTAGCCTAGAAACACGGGCGTTAAAATTCTCTCCCCCTAAGGATGATTCCGTCCCCAGAATCACACATCAAAAAACAAATGCGGATAGCGACTCAGCATGTCACTCTCCATTTCCCAGGTGAGATTTGGCCCATTCGTATGTTTCCATCAGACAAGCACTTATTCGACCATCTTGCGTCGCAACTTCTTAGTGTTTCGGTCAACGATTGCCTCTGGTTCTTCAATTAACCTTTTGTTTTCATCAATCCTTAATTCAGAAATTGGAATTATGTCGGGAACTTCTCCCGTGAACTTCCTCAAATAACACACATGGAAAGTGTTATGAATACCATTCAGTTCTTCGGATAATTCTAGCTTGTATGCTTGGTTCCCAATCCTTTGAAGAATTTTAAACGGTCCAATAAAATTTGGACTTAACTTTCCCCTTTTACCAAATCGTATAAGTCCTTTCCACGGTGAGACTTTAAGCAAAACCGAATCTCCAACTTCAAATGTCATCGGTCTTTGCTTTATGTCAGCATAGCTCTTTTGACGATCTTGAGCCGCTAACATTCTTTCCATAATTATTTTCAGCTTTTTCAACAATCTGCTGGACTATCTCAGGTCCCATAAACTGTTTTTCCCCAGCCTCAAGCCAACAAGATGGCGTACGACACTTATGTCCGTACAAAGCTTGATAAGGTGCCATCTTTATACTCAAGTGGAAACTATTATTGTAGGAAAATTATACCAAAGGTAAATGTTCATCCCAGTTACCTTGGAATTCCAGGGTACATGCTCTTAGCATATATTCAAGCGTTTGTATCACCCTCTGGCTCTGACCATCATTCTGTGGATGGTAATTTGTACTCAAACACAACTTGATACCCAATTCCTCTTGTAGACATCTCCAAAACATCAAGGTGAAACGACTACCACGATCCGACACAATCGTTAATGGAACACCATGAATCCTCACAATTTCCTTCACATAAGAATTCGCAAGCTTATCTACAGACCATCTCTCGTTGGCTGTTATGAAGTATGCACTCTTAGTGAAGCGATCAACGACCACCCAAATCATGTCTTGACCGTTCTTTGTTCTGGGCAGTTTAGTGACAAAATCCATAGCAATGTCTTCCCATTTACCCATAGGTATAGGCAAAGGTTCTAAACTCCCATATGGTTTTTGATGTTGTGCCTTAACTCTTGCACAGGTCACACACTCGGCCACACACTTTGCAATATCAAGCCTCATAGTCGGCCACTAGTAGTAGGGTTTTAGGTCCTTATACATTTTAGTGCTGCCAGGATGAACTGAGTACATGGTTTTGTGAGCTTCTTCCATCATAAGCTCTCTTACTCCTCCTGAAATAGGAACCCAAATTCGATCTTGGAATACCTTCAGTCTATGATTGTTTATATGGAACACTAACGTTTTGCCAAAACGTTCTCCTTTTCGGTCATTCTTTTCAGAAGCTTCTTCTTGAGCTTTCTTTATACTCTCCACAATTGTCGAGAAAACTTCTATTCTCAACACTCTTGGCCTTTTTCTTTCAAGATTGACCTTCCAACTAAGAGCATCTGCGACAACATTTGTTTTACCGGGGTGGTAAAGTATCTCATAGTCGTAGTCTTTAAGTAACTCTAGCGAGTGTCGTTACCTCATATTCAATCCTTTCTGATTAAAGAGATATTAGAGACTCTTATGATCAGTGAAAATTTTTCACTTCGATCCATAGATGTAATGCCTCCATATTTTTAGAGCAAATACTACCGCTGCCATCTCCAAATCATGAGTGGGGTAGTTATTTTCATGCTCTTTTAGATTTCGAGACGCATATGCTATCACCTTTTCTCTTTGGGTCAAAACACAACCCAATCCAACACCCGACACATCGCTATAAACAGCAAAGTTCTCAACTCCATCGGGTAGAGAAAGAATCGGTGCTTCACATAGCTTCTTCTTTAGCAACTCGAATGCTTCTTTGTGCTTATCACTCCAAGTATAAGTAGCTCATTTGTGGGTCAGAGCTATTAGTGGAGTAGCGATCGAAGAAAAGCCTTGGATAAACCTTCGGTAATATCCAGCTAATCCTAAAAAGCTTCGGATCTCCGTGGGACTTTTCAGTTGTTCCCACTTCATCACAACTTCAATTTTTGCTGGATCAACCATTATCCCTTCTTGGTTGACCATGTAACCCAAGAATTGGACTTCTCGAATCCAAAAATCACATTTTGAGAACCTTGCATGCAGTTTCTCCTTCTTCAAGACTTCCAACACTTCTCGCAAGTGTCTGCCATGCTCCCATTGGCTTTTCGAGTAAATCAGAATGTCATTTATGAACACTATCACAGATTTATCAAGGAACGGTTTACAAACCCTGTTCATTAAATCCATAATTGTTGCTGGAGCATTGGTTAGTACTTAGTCCAAATGACATAACCAAAAACTCGTAGTATCGATATCGTGTTTTGAATGCAGTGTTCTCGATATCCTACTCTCTCACCCTCAGTTGATGATATCCTGACCTTAGGTCGATCTTTGAAAAATAACTTGAACCTTGTAGTTGATCGAACATGTCATCAATCCTTGGCAATAGATATCTATTCTTTATCGTTTCCTTATTCAGCTCTTTGTAATCAATGCACATTCTCATACTCTCATCGTTTTTCTTTACGAATAACATCGGAGCTCCCCAGGGTGATGAACTAGGTCTAATGAAACCTTTGTCCAATAACTCCTGAAGTTCCATCATCAGCTCCTTCATCTCCGTTGGTGCTAATCGGTAAAGTGTTTTTACTATTGGCGTCGTCCCTAGTAACAAGTCAATACAGAATTCTACTTGTCGATCAGGCGGTAATCCGGGAAGATCTTCGGGATATACTTCCAGATAATCACACACGACAGAAATGCTCTGCATCTCCTTTTTCTCCTTCTTAGCATCGATCACGAATTCTAGACACGGTGTACATCCCTTGGCCAAACACCTTCTGGATTTCATTAAGGAAATAATTCCATAATTTACTTTGTGTTTGTCCCCATACACCATAAATGATTCTTTCCCTGGCAGGTTTACTTTTACTATCTTCTTTCTGCACAATATTTTGGCATCAGTGGCGCTAAGCTAATCCATCCCTAGCACGATGTACAAACCATTTAGCTTGATGGGCAATAATTTCTCATGAAACTTATTCCCATTCAAATCAATAAATATGTTTTTCATAATATGGCTAACAGGTATAAACTTGCCAATAGCAACTTCGACTAATAAAGCATTATCTAGTATATCGACAGGCAAAGCTAGTTTTCTACCAAATTCATGTGAAATAAAGGAGTAGTTGGCTCCAGAATCAAATAAAATTTGGGCAGGGAATTCATTTACGAGAAAGGTACCTGAAGCGACATCAGCTTCTTCTTTAGCAGCTTCCAGTGTCATCTGGAAGGCTCTCGCCTTCGGCTTTGGTGGAATGTTGGGCTTTGCTGTCTCCTTCTTTTTCAGACAATCCCTCGAAATGTGCACCTCCTCACCACACCCATAGCAGACTTTCTTGGTGAGGGTGCATTCGTTGTCATAGTGCCCTGGCTTTCCACATTTGAAGCATGTGGCTTCTCCGCCACATTTCCCATGATGCTTCTTCTTGCATTTGTCGCACCAATTTGCTGCCCCTCCTCCACCTCCTCTCGAACTAGACTTCGAGAATTTACCCTTTTTGCTAGACCCCGAGGGTCCGTCGAATTTTCTCTTCTCACCAACCTCTGACCTCTCCAAACCCTTCTCCCTGATCTGGGTCTTAACATTTCTAGCAGCCTAGATGGCGGCTTTCAATGTGGTTGCTTGATTAACCATTGGACCAAAGTCTGCTGGTAGTCTGAGGGAAAACTTGTTGACCTTAGAGAGTTCAGTTGGAACTATATATGGAAGCGTATTCAGTAACACTTATTTTTCCCTTCTTCAAATTATGAAACTCGTTATTGATTTCCAGAAGGTCCTGCTCGGAGCAGTATTGTAATTTGAGTTGCACCACAAAGTCTTCCCAAGACTTCTTGCTCGCCTCGCCCTTGGACATCGAGTCAGCTAACAGCTTCCACCAACTCAACACTCCAGATTTTAACAGAGGGATCGCAAGAGTGGTCTTCTGTCTGTTGTTGCATTAGTAACTCTCGAACATTGTCTCCATTTCGGAGATCCAGTTTATAACTTCCACCGGCGTCGGGCTTCCGGATAGACATGGTAGTTTGGATTCCATGAAATCCTTGTACTTGCACCCACGCCCATCATATCCTCCGTCCTAGTTGATTTGCCTAACAATCGATAGGTTGGCTTGAAGGTTCTTCATGATTCTATTGAAGCAGATGATCATCGCTTGTACCCCAGCCATTATCGTTGGCTTAGGTGTTGCTGCTACAACAGGTACTTGCTCAATCACTGGTGGTTGATTCCTGTTTTCGTCTGCGTTTCCAACGCATTTTCTGGTTCTTACCATTTTTGATCTATACACAGAATAAGGTGAAATTAGATCCTCGTTCACGATAGATAATTAAATCGTCCTTATCACTCCGAAACGTTTATATGCTAGTTCTAATACCGTCGTCATACGCTTAGAATCCTAAACACATAAGGTCTCTAGATCCGGTTTGCAACAAACCATAGATCTGAACAATTAATATCATATATGGCAAACATATAGGATTTAGCACATAAAAGCACTTTAGGCATCTTTCCTAAAATAAACTAGTGCTCGTGTCTAAAATATAATAGACACATATCTCACAATTTTCACTTAGCATTCTAAGTTTAAGTCTAGAAATCCTACAAATTCCTAGTTTGCTTAAACTAATGCTCTGATACTAACTATGTCATCCCCAAAATCACGGCCAGAAAAGACCGATTTAATTTATGCTTTTAAGATAATTTTAAGACTAATCCTTTGATTTAAAAGAGTTGCAAAATTTGTTCCCAAAACAAAATATGATAAATAAAATTTATCAAAACATTCCTTAAAGAAATGTATTTTCATATATAACAAAACTTGGGATGTCATGTTCCAATACAGACCAAAAGCATAAACGGCACATTATAAGCCTTACAACAGTTATATACAACTACTGGCCTATACATAAAATATCTTCACAAGTTGTCCAACTCATGCTCTTGCGTCACTTCCTGTAATACAAAGAAACTGAGTGGGTCAGGCTTGGGAGCCTGGTTAGCATATATGGTTTTCAACCCACAATAAATAATTATATTTAATTTCACTAACCAACAATAACCCGATTACCTATTCCTGTTATACTCACTTTACGTCCCTAAAACAACAACTATCATACGAGACCTAGTCTAAGGATTTTCATTGGGATGGACATTACTGTAAAGGGGTTTCCACAACAATAGATGTCGTAAAGGCTACAATGAGGGGGAAATCAGGATGCTTCCTTGAAAACCGGGCTTAAAGTAGTATTCTTCGGTGAAACCGGGATGCTTCCTTGAAAACCGGGCTTCTCGAGGGCAGACTTTCGGCTCGGGAACTCTATTTCTCGAGATCTTTGGGGCTTTGGGACTAGCTTCAGGTGTCGGGATGATATCGGGGCTTCAGGGGTATAACTTGCACGTAAAACGAGGTAATATGGGTGAGAGAGAAGAGATTTGGCAACCATAAACGGCTCGACTCGACTTCTATTAATAGGAGGGGTCTGGACCTCGAACGCGGTGCGTTCCCTCCTAGTACGCAGCACGTTCCCCGAATGCTGGGCGTTCCTCCGAACGTTGCGTAAAGGAGCGGGTTTCCATCCCAATACCTAATCTGTTTGACTCAACATCGACGTGTCCCAACCCAAGCCTAGCATATGAACGCGGGGCGTTCCCCTTTAAGATGCGTGCCTCGAACTTCAGAAAATCATAACTCTCACATACGATCTCTGTTTTCAACGTTCTTTATATCCACGAATAGATAAGATTATGCTCTACAACTCTCATTTAGTCTCCGTCGGCTAATTTTGATTTTAACTTTTATTATATTATTTTTAGTAGTCCGGGACAGGAAAACTCTGTTAAGAATTCACAACTCCTTCATCTGACGTCCGTTTTCGTCTGTCTTTTTACCGTTGCATTACTATCAACGAGATCTTCGATCCTCATTTAGATTGCTTTGGCTAGAAATCACTCGATCCCATATTCGAACTTTGGGTTGCATACCGCTAAGTCGAAACTTTGAAAAATCATAACTTCCTCATACGAAGTCAGATTTAGACGTTCTTTTTATGTAAGCTCTCTGTTTAACGCATTCTACGACTATTGTTTAGATCACTAAGGCTAAATATTGGTCTATCATAAATTCACTATTTACGTCACACAGTGTCGTACCGGTTCTGTCACGACACTTCGACATGTCATAACTTTTTCATTATAACTCGGATTTCGACATTCTTTATATATTCAGAAACCTTGCCACGACCACTACAACTTCCTTCACAGATATCGGCCTTATCTAATATATTATTATTACGCTTATTCTTGTTCTTAATTCATTTAAGTTACACAATTAAGCATAAAACACATAACACTCAAAATAATATATTTTTATTATTTCACAACGGTTTATAAAGGTTAACTTAGACTATTACATCAACATTAATGCCTAGCCTAGAAACACGGGCATTACATTGAGCCCTTGTTAGAACACCTAAAGGTGATTCTCCAATTAGTTGACAACTTGGATGATCTTTGGTCTACTTTGTCATTGGAGGGTAGTTTGGATCATAGATTGGATCCAATTTAGCATTCATGTCTTCGAATTCATGTCATGGAAGTTGACGGAATACTCCCCATGGAATGGGTTATCAGAATTTGAGTTCTCCCGCTGGAATGGAGAATCAAAAGATCTTAGTTGAGATGGAAATTTAGAAGCTTTCATAATCGGAGGCTCCTAAGAGGTTTCGATGTTTTTAACAGCTTCATCGACCATTTTCTTTAACTCATCCAATTGATTGTCCTTTGCCTTTGAATCTGAGGAAATGGCTTTTTTAGGCTCATCAAACAGATTCATAAATTCCTCATATAGATTTGAAAGAGGAATTGTCATAGGATTCATTAAAGAAAATATCTCCTCAGATTGACTATCTCTTTCTGAAAATTCTTCATATAGTTATCATCAAAGGTGACATAATAGATTTCTTCAATCTTTCTTAATTTCTTTTTCAGAACCTTGTATGCTTTAGAAGTTAACGAATAACCCAGAAAAAATGCCCTCATCAACTATCGCATCAAATTTGCTCCTATGTTCTTTAGAATTGAATACGAAGCACCGGGGGCCAAACACATGAAAGAATTTAACGCTAGTTTTCCTTTTGTTCGGAATCTCATAAGGTGTAATTAAGAATATTTTGTTGATTAATGAGCAGTTCTACGTGAAACAAGCAGATACAATAGCATCAGCCTAGAAGTAACGAGGAAGATTCGCAAATGATAACACTGTCCTTACAGCTTTGCAAAGAAAGCGGTTTCATCTTTCAATGACACCATTTTGTTATGGAGTGTAGGGTGTAGAGAACTTATGAGCTATCCCTTTTTTAGTTAGGAATTCTTCAAACACTTGGTTTTTAAATTCTGAACCGTTGTTACTGTGAACTTTTCGAATGGGCTTTCGTAATTGAAGTTCAATCTGTTTGGTGAAATCTACCAGCTTCGGAGTTACATCTGATTTTTGTCTAAGAAAGAATACCCATTTAAATCTCGAAAAATCATCAACAACAACCATAATATATTTATTACCACCAATACTTTCGATTGCAAATGGACTACAAAGATCAATGTGCAATAATTCTAGTGGTTTAATGATTTTGGTATTGATGATGGTTGAGTGACTCTTCCTACTTTGCTTTCCAAGTTTACAAGCAGCACACAAATGTTCCTTCTTGAATTTTAGAAGAGGAAGAACACGTAGAAGATCGCCGTGTACGAGTTTTTATATCCTTGAAATTCAGGTGTGAGAGCCTTCGGTGCCATAGCCAACTATCATCTAAAGATGCTTTCAGAAGAAGGCAAATGGATGGCTTCCCTTTGATCGGTTTCAAGTTCAGTGGATACATTTCTCCCTTTTTTTAGATTGCAGAAGTATCGCCTTAGATTTTTTTCTCAATAATCACTGAAACCTCGTCATCAAATGACACCTTTAGCCCATACCTACAACCAGTTGTGAAACACTTATTAGATTATGTTGCAGACCTTCTACATAAGCTACCTTTCGAATAGAGAATTCGTCATTCGAAATCATCCCGTAGCCTTTGATTTCCCCTGTGGCGTTGTTTCCACACTTTACTCTACCGCCATCCTTTAAGGATCTATACTCTCTCAATTCTTCTCTTCATCCAGTCATGTGACATGAACAGCTGCTGTCAACATACCGGTCTGAATCGTATTGTTCGTCACGTATAACCTAAAAAATTCAGAGAGATTTAGGAACCCTAACCATCTTGGGTCCTTGTGAGGATTTCTTAAGAATAGGAAAAATCTTAGTCTTATCAAACCAAAAGGATCTTTTTGTTAAAACACAATTCTTCCCTTTTATTATTTTGAAAACTTCCATTTTATTATCACAAAGATTAATTTCAATTACATTAGCTTTTCGTTAAATAAATTCTTTGTGGTTCTTATCTATATTTTTTGCAAAGGACTTTTCTTCCTTTTTCAAATTTGCTTCATATTGCTCAAGAGAAATCTCTGGTTCCGAAACAATTTTACTTTTACCTTTAACATCCTTTGATGGGATGTTAGCTTCTGAAAACTGTGTTTTTGAAGAAAACTGAGAGTTTTGCTTTTCAATCGGTTTAGAAATCTGACATTTTGAAACATGTGGAGCTGAAGGCTTTGGTTTTGAAAACGAATTTTTTTTTCGGTTTCGAAATTGGAGAAGAATTCTATTTTTGATTTGAAACTCTTTCCGAGTTAACAAAACTTTGACTTGAATGCTTGTTTTTCCAAAAACATTTTCTTTCTTGTATGTTCTTCCTATATCTAGCATTCAATTGCCTTTTCTTAGAAATAAGTTCCTCAGCTGACTTATGAATGTTATATTTAAGTTTATCTTTTCTAATGGGAGTTTTGTGTTGTTCAAAAGTGATCTCTTTGGGAACATCCTTCGTGCTGCTTGGCCCTGCCTTATCGTAACAAAGGTCCACATGGTTCAGTGGTTCCGAAACGTATCTACCTTTTGTTTTCTAGGAGGTCAATTCAGAAAGACCTTTGGTTTCATCTGCATTATCAATTGGCTTGGTCTAGAAGAATTTGTCACAAACTTTCACATTATCACTATCAACAAGGGACGCTAATTCTGAAGTATCATTTTTGTTCAGTCCGGTTTTCACAAAAAACTTGATTCGGAGCTGTTTGTACTTTCAGAAAAATTGTGACTTGTTCATTTAAATTTTCAGAGCCTTTATTTTCAACAATACGAACGAATTCGATTAAATTTTCAGAAATCAAATTTTTCTTAGGTTCATCATTTTGAACAAAGACAGAACTATCTATTTCATCTTCTACAGAAATTTCACTCATATCGCGTTCCTCAAACTCGGAAACGTTTTCGGTAACAAAAGTATTTTCTGAATTTAATTTATTGCATAACAAAAAAAATCATAGTATTAGATTTGATTTTTTTTTCTTTATCCAATTTGTTTCAACATATTTTTCTTTTTTTGGACCGAATGTATTCTTCTATTTTCTCAAGTCCAATTCTATATGAATTAGAAACATCATCAAACGAAACTTTAGATTCGCACTTATAACAATTTGCATCGATTTCATCCTCTTTCAATTCAAGAAAGGGAAAAATCATTTTGTGCAATCCTTTTTCTATTTCACAATCAAGATGCAATTGAGTGATGTTGAAATATAAACGCTTAACAATTAAACAAAATACGTTCCTTTGTTTTAAAAAAGAAAAATTGCCTCCCTTAAGATAAATAATGCCATCTCTCGATCAATTGAGCTCTACTTCCAACATCTCTATCCTTAACCTCCTCTCTTCACTTTTAAATGTTACCTTGCTAAGTTGATCATATAGATTAGCATTAATAAGACGATTTCTTTTAAACTATCACTGAATTTAGAAACAGTATATTTTAAATCGTCTAGTTCTAAATCATAACAAGATACATGAATGTTAAGAGATTTAAGTATAGAGTGTACCATATCGATGACTTTTTCACATTCTGAAACTTATTCTGAAAGAAGCTTCGCAACAAAACAGTTTACAGAAACCTGACCGCCATCAGGAGCATACCCTTTTTGTTCCAAAACGTTGTTCTGAACTATCAGACCCATGCCCTCATATGCTTGGTCTTCTGAATTTACCACAAAACATCCACCATATGTGGGTTTCTTGACCTCATCACCTTCAGATTCAGTCAACCACACCTTAACTCGCCCATCTCCATTACTTCCCTCCTACACGATCAACACCGGCTTAGAATTTGATGCACTCCTCTTCCGAAGCTCCTCTATCTTCCGAAGATAGTACGCTTCATCCTTCTCAAATTCTTTCTTCTCATTTATCCTCCTAAGCATGCATTCCTTGGCAAAGTGGTTTTTGTAATGACAGTAATAACAATCATAGCCAAAATCACCCAGAAGCTTTTTCTCATTTTTCTCTTCTTCATTTTGAGAGTTCTTAAAAATCTCATCTCTAGCCTTTTCAGAACAGGAATTACCACCCTACTTGTATTTATTTCGATAACGAGATAAATTTTTCTTGTAAAACTTCTTGGGGTTTGAAACCAACAAAGCCTTGTCTTCTTTGGAAATCTCACTATCAGAAAGATCAGATTCTGAATCATCTTCAATCACCTTCTTTCCTTTCATAACTAATGCAAGGGATCCCATACTAGAAACAATCTTCACCTCCTTCATAACTTCGTCTTCATGGGATCTCAGAATTCCCACAAGCTTTGCCAATGAGTAGCTCTTAAATTGTTCATGTGCCTTCACAGTAGACACAATAGCTTTGCACTAGGATCTTAGTCCATTCGTAAACGTGACCTTTTGTTCACTTACTTCACGCCTGAGATTGTGTTTAAGCATACTTCTTAACAAATGATTAAATCGACTGAACGTCTGATCTAGTTTTTCATAAGATTTTTGTGCAAATTCTCCAAACTCTAATAAAACCAATGTTTGTAGAGAGTGTTCTAAATCGGTGTCACTCAAATAAATCTCCTTTAGCCTATCCCATATCTCCTTAGCAATGGTACATGCACTCATGAGGCGAAAAGTATATTAAAGAAGAGCAAACTGTATTATTCTTATAGCCTTGATGTTGCCCATAAACTTTTCTTTCTCATCCTAGAAACATTAGTGTGTTCAACTAGAAGAGGGTTGTAGTCAGCCTGAGTCTTGATAACCCTCTTGGTTCCTGTGTGCGAAAACGTCTCATGTGTCATCACTTGCCATATTATTGAACCATGTTCTGCAATACCTAGAACATAGTCTTCAAAGTGCAACGCTCAAACTTCATAATCATGCAGTAAGACGAGTGTAGTCCTTGTAGTGGATCTAATACTACTGGAGAGATTGGAAGATAAAGAATGAGGATCTTCATTCATCATGATTTCAATAATTCACAAAAACTTACATAGAATCAGATGTCTAAAAGGAAAAATGAGTTTAGGTTTAAAAACCAAGAATTAGATTTTACGTCGACGATCGATAGACACGATCGAGACAACAAGAACAGATCCAAGAGAAACATAAAACTCTAATCGAACTCGAGAGAAGAGTAGTGACTGAGTTACACTATCTCCTTCTCTTATAAAAATTGTAGAAACAATAATTACTAGAATATACAAATTCTATAAAGAATGTGAATCAAATAACAAGAACAATGAAGATCAAAATAGTGTTGAATGCTTAGATTATAACAGCTCTAGAAGAGTTAAACCTGAACTTCTCTGTGAGAGATAAGTAGTGCGATGCAATCCTTAACCCTAATAGATACATGCATGCACAATAAATAGCCTAACCCTAGAAAGTAAAGCTCGAGAATTGGCAGGCCCAAACCGGCATAAATAAGACTATTCTAGCACACACATTTGATACAATACATTAATAAGCCCAACATGGGGGAGAAATGTTAGTAATTTAGTGCTATCATCATATTTTGGTGTAATTATTATAAATAATGAGATAGGGTGAGCTCCATTTAATAACTAGAGTAGGAGGTGTGGGGAGCAGACTCGGAGTGTTAAACATGAACTCGGAAATACGGGGGTCGGGGGAGCACCCTTAGGTGTAGGTTCCAAGGGGCTACGTCCCCTTGGCAGGCACTAGGGGTAGCACCTCTAGTGGGGTTCAAGGGGTAGAGCCACTGGTGGTGGTATGATGATGATGTCATGAGTTGGTTATGTCCTAATAACAAACGATTTTTGGCACCAAAAGGAGGCAACTTACATTTAACTACTTTTCCCTCTTGCATATGAATATGTGATTTGTTTCCTGAAAAGGGTTGGAAGCAACACACACAAAAACCATATATTGATTTGTTATCTCTCAAGAACACAAAACTAGAAAGTACTTTTCTATGTGTCTAATTAGATGTGGCATGACTTCTACATTAAAATTCTTTGGATTATCCCAAATCTGATTTCGTGATGTCTCGGTTTATAGTGTTGAAATTTTAGATTTTAGAAAGTGATTACAATCACGATCGAAGAAAAAACTAAGTATACTGATATTCTTATGACCAAAAAATCTAACAATCTAACCAAATTTAAGAGTGTTTTTCTTAAAATAATATATATATATATATATATATATATATATATATATATATATATATATATATATATATATATATATATATATGCGCGCAAGTTCTTTTGAGAACCAAAAGTTTTGGGATAACTTGAGAAGTCCTAATCCGCTCATCATTCTTCAAATCAAAACCAAGAATATTAAGGAAATACAACATCTAAGCCATATCTAGGCTAAAAAATGATTTGACGATCTTTTTTCTTTGAAAAATGATGTCATAAATATGCATGCATTCATATTTAAGAATAAATAGTGACATGGGTTGTGGAATCAAATATGACTACCGATTCATATATATATATATATATATATATATATATATATATAGGGTAAAGTGAATATACCTAACAACCTTATATAAGCTTAGATACCTAACCACATCATACTATGTAATTTTGTATCATATTTGCATTGTAATCACCCAAAGTGATTAAAATTCAACCTCATAACTTGATTGCTTCCAAAATCTTTGGATTTTTCACTATTATCTTCCTTCAAATGACGTCTTTCTATCGGAGACCCCCTGGTGGGCTTCATATACTACCGTTACAAATCAAATGGTGTAGGAAGAATATAATGGTGAATATCTGAAAATCTTGGAAGTAAATCAAGTTAAGAATTGAAGTTTAAGAACCTTAGACGATTGCAATGGAAATATAATGCAAAACAATGTAGTATAATGTGGTTAGGTACCTAAGTTTATATAAGGTTGTTTGGTATATTCACTTTACCCATATATATATATATATATATATATATATATATATATATATATATATATATATATATATATATATATATATATATATATATATATATATATATATATATATATATATATATATATATATATATCATGGTTGCAGAAATCGGGATTAATTGGCGATTAATCGTGGATTAATCGTTTGACGTTCTTCAACAATCGAGGATTAGAGTATTAATCGAAAATTTAGGATTAATCGGGTTTGGCGGGATTAATCGGTCAACAAAAGTCAAAAAATTAAAAAAAAAAAAAAAAAAAAAAAAAAAAAAAAAAAATCAAATGTATCAACTTTTTTTTTAGTCCAAAATGTTCATATTTTTGTATTTTCAAGATTTCAAATTACAAACTTTCTTATTTTCTAATTTTGAATTACTTGTTTTTCTTATGATATATTAATATTTAGTTAATTTTAATATTTTATTAATAATCTATGGTCACTGATTAATTCCCGCCAAGACCGATTAATCCCTTAACACCAGTCGACCGTCGAGCTACCGCCGAGCGATTTTTACAACCTTGATATATATATATATATATATATATATATATATATATATATATATATATATATATATATATATATATATATATATATATATATATATATATATATATATATATATATATATATAAAAGCAATCATATGGATTGAGGACGCATCATTAATCCGTCTATATGACTGCGAACGCGTTGTCTCAACTTTAGATTTGGAGTTTGGTAGGTTTTAACAAATTTTTAGGTTTGCACAATTAGACCACATTCAGTAAAAGCATGAAAACAATTACTTTTGTAATAAACTACGTGAATGTTCCCTATAATTTATGGTAAATTTTGTGTTCGGTCTCTAATTTATTTTTTATTTATTCGGAGAGTCTCTTAAATAGTATTTTGTTACCTATTTGGTCTCTACCAAACATAAAAGGACAATCTTAACGTTATGATTTTATTTCCTTATTTATTTATTCTTTGCATGTTATTTAAAAAGAATTAATTTGATAAAAAAAATTACATATGGTCCCTAGAAACCCAAACACACTCCCTTACTTCTCATATTTTTCAAACGTTTTAATTGAGTCCCCCCTATATCTCCAACAATGAATCCCTCCCTCAACCCCTCTTCCATTTTCACCATCGTGTTACATCTCCTACGTGTCTTTCTCACCCATGCTTCAACTACATAACACTCATTTATGTAGGGGTGAGTATGGTGCGGTTTGGTGCGGTTTTAAGGCCAAACCGAACCGCAAACCGTATGGTACGGTTTTTGCATTCTTAAAACCGTTGGGTGCGGTTTTGCAACGGTTTAGTTTTACGGTTTTTAAATGCGGTTTCGATTTGTATCGATGCGGTTTCGGTTTTAAACCATGTCTAAACTTTGATGCAGTTTTTTTATGTTTATTGGTACGGTTTTTTAAAAGCGTAAGAACATGTGACTATTCTTACAAACTAATTAATAATCGAAGGTTCGTTGACTTTGTCTTAATTTGTTACAATCTTATTACACATATCGATTAGCGTTTGGTTAACAATAGAAAATTTGTTTTGCACGCCATATAGTCTTACACAAAAACAAAGTAAACATATAATAAATATATTATCGTTTATAAGTATTTTAAATAGCATGTATATAATATATATTAACTGATTTATTAATATACATGCTTGCGGTGCGGTTCGGTTTTTATGGAACGGTTTTTTGGATAAAAACTGCACCGCACCGTTGACCTTCGGTTTTTGCAAAACTTAAATCCGCACCACTGATTTTTACATCGGTTTCGGTTTTTCGGTTGCGGTTTATTACGGTTTTACCGGTTTTTCTTTAGTCGGTTCGGTGTTTGCTCACCCCTACATTTATGGATGGCTACTTCATCAAATCTCTTACTTCCAGAAATATATATATATATATATATATATATATATATATATATATATATATGTTCAGGTTCATTTGAGACCATTCTAATTTTGTGAGATCAAATCTAAAAATATATTTAAAATACAAAATAAATGGAAAAATCCAAAAATTCTTTTTGTAAATATTATTTTCAGAACTTGAATTAACTAAAAAAAAAATAAAATTAAAAAAAAATCCGTTTTTTTTTTAAAATACGTGAAATATTCTAAATAGAATATTACACTGACATATTCTAAAAAATAATTTTAAAATGCAAAATAAATGGAAAAATCTAAAAAAAAAATTTAATATTATTTTCGGAACTTGAATTAACTATAAAAAAAATCCTATGTTTTTTTGAAAAATACGTGAAATATTTTAAATAGAATATTACACTGTACATATTCTAAAAATAATTTTAAAATGCAAAATAAATGGAAAAATCAAAAAATTCTTTTTTTAAATATTATTTCGGAACTTGAATTAACTAAAAATATAAAAATAAATAAATAAATAAAAAAATAGAAAAATGCGTCTCACAGTCTCACAAAATATAAGTGGTCTCAAATGAACCTAACCCTATATATATATATATATATATATATATATATATATATATATATATATAGAGAGAGAGAGAGAGAGAGTTAGGTTCAAATGTTTTCACTATCTATTGTGTGCATGTATCATTGATTATGGACCAATCATTTTAGTTATTTTAAAAAAGTAATTAATGCATATTAAATGCTGAAGATGTAATTAATATCTATTATATCTTGAACATGTAATATGCATTAATTACTTTCTTAAAATAACTAAAATGATTGGTCCATAATCAGTCATACATGCACACAATAGATAGTGAAAACAAAATATATATATATATATATATATATATATATATATATATATATATATATATATATATATATATATATAGGTTCAGGTTTATTTGAGACCATTTTAATTTTGTGAGACCGTGATACCAAATCTAAAAAAAAAATTAAATGGAAAATAAATGGAAAAAATCCAAAAATTCTTTTTTTAAATATTATTTTCGGAACTTTAATTAACTAAAAAAATAAAAATAAATAAAAAAATCCTGTTTTTTTTTAAAATATGTGAAATATTATAATAGAATATTACACTGTACATATTCTAAAAAATAATTTTAAAATACAAAATAAATGAAAAAATCCAAAAATTCTTTTTTTAAATATTATTTTCGGAACTTGATTTAACTAAAAATAAAAAAAAATAAGAATAAATAAAAAAAATAAAAAATGTGTCTCACGGTCTCACAAAATTAAACCGTTATATATATATATATATATATATATATATATATATATATATATATATATATATATATATATATATATATATATATATATAAAGTAATCTTCTACAGACCTCCATCGTCAAAATATTTTCTATGATTCAAAGCCTAAATTTCTAAAATGTCTTGTAACACCCGATTTTAAAATATCAATTAAATAATACATAATCGTTCCAACATCTCTCATGATCAGTTCTTAATTATTTTTTATAAACTATAAAAAAATAAAAAAAAAAAAACATATATAAATCGTATGAGAAACATTTATGTGCGAGCAACCACATAATATGAAAAACTCACCTAGTAGATGAGGCACTTAAAGTATCCTATCCCCGCGAACCAAACATCTTACAAATTTTAACAGATAACTCTAAGTCAACTAATCTATGACTTAGTAATTGATCCCATATAGTATCCAATGACTTTGGTTTAGTGACACATGTGTTCCTATCAGCCAACAAAAAGTTTATGATTCATGATGTTTTTTAATATGTCATTTCTTTAATGATATTTTTTAATATATAAACTTTTAAATACATCAACAATTTTTTTTAAATACTTAAGAATATATTAGTGAATAGTAATATTCGACAATCTAATGTTGTGTTCCCATCTATCCACAAACTTCTTGTTTGGAAAACCGATCCGGTTCAACCGGTTCAACTGTGAATCGGTCCAGAACCAATTCTTAAAGGCCAAAAAACAGTTATTTATGTGAACCGGTTGAACCGGTAAAAAGCAGTCGGGTTGAAACGATAAAACTGGTCAAAACACGGAATTTAAAAATGAGAAATTAAATATCCTCCTACCATTTGTTTCTACTTTTCCTCCTACCATATCAAATTTTGACATATGTTACTTTTAATTAGACATTTATTGAAATTAATTATTATTTAATCCACTTGTTAACATTTGATATGGTAGGAGGAAAAGTAGGAACAAATAGCTGGAGGATATTTAATTTCTCTTTAAAAATATATATATTTTCATTTTATGTATTATTTATATAGTTGAAACTAATGATAATGTAATTATGACATCATCTGAAATTTCAAGTTTTTAAGATCTGTCTGACCGGTTAGATCAGTAGAACCATTGAACCAGTGAGACGGCCGGTCGGTTCTAGTCAGGTTTTCAAAACCTTGCACAAAATTTGTGTTCATGTAATAAATGCCTAAAATTCTTACACCAAGTAAACACGGTTAAAGTGGATATGGACCTTGAATAAGCATAACAAAAAACCCAACTAGTTATCTTCTTCACCCGAAAATAAACAAATATATTTCCACCATTTATGTAAATTCAAGCTTCCATTTTTTTTCATAATACGACGTTATAAATTTATATATCATACTCAAAACCTTATCTCCATTTTCCTTTTTCAATACACTACAACCATAGCACATAAATCAAATTTTCAAATATCTAGTTTGTTGGTGATTACCAACCAAATCAGATTGCGAATTCAGATACACGAATCCATATTTTCGGCCAAATTAGAACAGAAGGACTCAGCTAGACATTGAAACACTACAAAACGAGAAGAGATACACAACGAATTTACCCTTAAATCAGAGGAACATATCTTAATTCTTAACAAAGTACTGAAAATCTTCACAAACTTTCTTATTTGATTTCTCCCTTGATTCTCAATGATTCCTAACAATTACAGTGGAAATTCTTCACGATTTCTTAGACTCATTATAATGCCCAAGTTTCCAACAGTGTAGCTCACTCAAACGTCCTAATTTACGCCTCTAATCAAAGTGGCAGTTTTTGGAATTAAAATTCGATGATTTATCTGTTTACTCCTAGTTAACTCCTTCATCATAATTATAATAATATATTTAGACTATATATTTATATATTTATTTTAGTTTTAGTTATCATAAACTTCCTCGCTTTGAAAAACTCCGTCCTATGAATTTGAATTAAGTAAACAACATGAATATTTTGTCTTCATACCTGGTTCATTTTCCCCATTTTTCATCTGATCCCTTATGATAATTCTTTAAGTTGGACGCTTGTAACGTGTATTGAATTCCACACATTTCCCTTGCTAGCTCCAATCGATAAGCCACCTAATAGACTATTGATTTTTGACATTTGACCACCTAACCTTTCGGTTGTTCCAATGCATCCTTCACTTATCTGTAATTTACTGAATTTTATCGTTAGTTTGTTCACCAAGCTCAAGACCAACCATTTGTTTCTCCTATAAATCATACCAAAATCATGGTACATTTTTTACCATATAAAGTGGCATACTTGACCAAAGAATCCATTTATCATTGGAAACTCTTCCAAAATGATGACACGAAACGAAGGTTTCGATCAAAATTAGACAACTGAACAATCTCATTAATATACAACTTAACTATCTTTTCCAACAAGTATATTTCACCACATGACACAATTTAAAGGAGCATTTTATATATCAAGAGAAAGAACCGATGGTCCTCTTCCCTTCTCTCTTGGCACAACCCGTCTGTTGTGCTCAAGCATGTAAATATCCAAGGAAATGAGTAACGTCTCAAATCCTATCTCTCACCGGTCACAACATGTCTGCCATGTTCCTAGCTATCATACACCTATGTCCCTATTAAATGTATCATCATATATTAGGTATAAACAAATCTAGAAAAACTCTCCACTTCTCCTCTGCTCAAGATTCTTTCGGACTCTTCTTCAGTCCACCTAATAAACCAAAGGTTACATCAAATTTCATCATCTAAATCTTACTTGGTTTCTTCCTTACCTACGGCTTAGTGGATAAGTGACAATGTTAACATTCCCTAGGTGATGCAATACCTCAGTCCTTTAGAATCCTCACTGGTTTTGTTGTCTCATGTTCAAGCCTACCTAATCAAACATGTATTTCACACTATTGCAATCAGTAACAATCTTACACCTTGTTTGGCTCTTGGTAATCGATGCATATCTACATCGTCACATCCTTTTTTTGTGACGAACAACACTCGTGCACCCCCACGGTCATGTGTTATGTTGAATAAAACTTTATCAAGCAAATCCTATAACTGCTAAATAAATTCATTCACCCTTGTTGGTGCTAACCAATAGGGCTCTCGAGAACCCCCCCCCCCCCCCCCCCCCCCCTCTTACAACTGGTATACATATATCATATCATGTTCTCTTATTTGGTATCCATGCCTGAATAGTTTTCTTTTTAAAATCTATTTAATTCCATTTTTCGACAACCAATCCATTCCTATCTTAATATAAAATTTTCATAGTGTTATGGGTACTAGTTTTACTGATGCTAAACAACTATATATTTCAATCAAGAAATAATCAAATCTATCTTTTATTATTACCCAATTATCATCATTATCCTCTGCTTCTAATGCATGTTCTAAAGTTTTGCATTACCACTTAGGTATTTACAAAGAATTTACTAGGAACATACTTGTCATTATATGGGGATATCTTGAGCTTCCTGAGTTGTCATATGGAAAGCCCTGCTATTTGCACTTGTCATTTATGCTTTCTCATCCCCCGACCAATTCCATTTCCCAGCCGCCATGCATTGGTTATTGTTACCCTTATTTTGGGAATAGTTTGACCTTATATGATCTGGGGACCCGCACCCATAACATATTTTCCCTATTTTACATTTCGAAGCGATATGTCCTATCTTTCTGCACTTGTATCAAGTTCTCTAGTTCATATAGCACTCCCCCTTATGGAGTCGATTGCATATAGTACATTGTTTTATCCCATAGCGTTGCTCATAGTTACAATTTGGACTTGAATTCTTGCCTTTCTTTGAATCAATATTTGAACTTTCCAACTTCCATTTTTATTGAATCCTTGTTCTCACATTGATGATTCTTTCCTGTTCTCGGCCTTCTACCGCGTCTATAGTAGACTGTAAGGTACCAGGTTTTTAAATTTCTATAAATTTCCTAATAACAATTTTTAGTCCTCAAATATACCTCTTCACCTTCCTTTATTCCATACACAAATAAGACTATGCAAATCTAGCTTTCTCAGTGAACGTAGTAGTGTACTATCTCACCGTCATATTCCATTATTCCAACCTTAAGAATTCTTCTTCCAACTACTTGATTTTCGTTCGAGGGTAAAACTTTTCTCTAAAGATTCTTGTAAACTCATCCCATGCGATCTTCTTGGCTGCCTTAGGCCCCTAACATCTTTCACTATACCCTACCAATGTTTAGCCTCGCCTTTTACCATTTCCACAACATAAATCACCTTCTCTTTATCCACACACTTCCTAGTATCGAATGTTCCCTCAATCTTCGTGATCCATGTTGAAGTTAGAATGGGATCAATTTCTCCATTAAACGTTGGTGGCTTACAAGTCATGAATGTATTGTAACTACAACCTCACTGATCATGGTTGTCATTATGCCTTGCAGGTCGTGCAATGCTTAGGTCAGGATTTGAAATTGGTGTATTATACTCATAGTCTTTTTCACCTCCATCCAAGTTACCATCATACTCATTCATTATTGCATCTCGTGCCTGAGCAATTACATTTGGGAAGTTGGCTTGTATCGCCCAGTCAATCTCATCAGCCAAACTCATCTCTAACGATCATGTTTGTCGCACAAGCCCTTCCGCAACCTCTACCTCGATCATGGTAGGAGTTGGAACTGTCATTAGCCGATGCTGCAAGTATCAGTGTTTCTAAAGCTCATCGACCTCTTCCTCCTCTTCTTCCTAAGCCCAGTCTAGGACTAGCATTAGGGATAAGTGGGGTTTCCAATTGGGATGCTTGTTTCCTCTGGGATAACCCTAGAGAACCTCCAGATCTCCTTGAAGACATGAAACCTAAAAGTGAAATGCAGTCTAAATTATTCATTCGATTAACTTTCGCTCCTTCCTTTTAATATTAAGTGTTTACACAATACACATAATCTGCTTAAAGAAAGCTCTCATACCAACTTGTAAAACTGCAATTTTCAAATATCGATTAAATAATAAATAAACGTTCTAACATCTCTAATGATCAATTCTAACACTTAATGATTTTAGAAACTATAGTGGAAGCAAATGAAAATAAAATAAAGCCTTCAATTGTACAGTTTTGGGTGTTACATCTCTGTGGAACTCCTTTGTTGTCTTCTTGATGAATATTCCTTCTTGTCCTTTCCACTACCATTAGCTAAATAGTTTTATGGTTTGCGCACATTTATTTTTTCTTAATGTGTATAAGTCTAGGGCCTAGTGAGTTCGTATTAACATATACATTTGTCACTTAAAAAAATATAGTTTTATCACATATGTTCAATAATAATAAAACAAAACATCACCCGACCACAATATTTTAGGGAAACGATTTAGAGAAAGAGCCAATGGATCGTTTACCTTCCCCTTGTACAACCTATCAATTGTACTTAAGTATCTAAAATATCCAAGGAAATAAGTGTAATTCTCAATTCAGATCCTCACAGATCTCGCACATTCGTCATGCCCACAACGATTAAACACCCCACCTATTCCTGCTAAACATGTCATCCCAAAAAGTCACATAATAGATAAACAATACCAAATAACATTTGTACGCAACAATACTTATCATAAAACATACCGACAATAAAATAAAATAAAACTTATGTAAATTGCATGTTAAACGTTTATGTGCGAACAACCATGGAACACGAAAAACTCACCTAGTAGATGAGGCACTTAAAATATCCTATATCCCCGCAAACCACACATCATACAAATTTCAGCATATGTATTTAAGTCAAGTAATCAATTACTTAGTAATTCATCCCCCATAGTATTCAATGATTTTGGTTGAGTGACTCATGTGTTGCTATCGGACAACAAAAAGTTTCTGATTCACCGTTTTTTTAACGCGTCATTTCTTTAATGATATTTTAATATGTATAGTTTTAAATACATCGAAAACATTTTAAAATTATTACAAATATATCCGCGAATAGTAATATTCGATAATCTAATGTCTCTTGCCATCTATCCGCAAAATTTGTGTGCATGTGATAAATGCCTAAAATTCATAAATTGAGTAAACACGGTTAAATATAAATCTTAACTAAAGTACTATTAAAATAAATGTTATTATAACATATCCGGGACCTTTTTGTAGATTTTATAAACTTTGTAAGTGCCTATATATTTAAAATCGGTCAAAACTTTTAAGCTTATTCAAATACAGGGGGTGAACTTGTAAATTTTGAATCTAGTTTCCAAATAGAAAAATATGTATGTTGCTCCAATCTACGTCTCCCGCCCTTAGATTATCAATATTCACAAACCAAACGTTAAATATTCATTAAAATACTAATTTCTTTTTCTTCTACCTATACAAACTAATAAAATCCAAATTTTCGCTCTGGTTAACAACCAAACCAAAATAATTTTTTTACTAAATAAATATAACTTATATTTGTTTTTTATTCAAATAAAACTTATTAAAAGTATTATTTTTTTAGAAACAAATAATTTATTTACTGAAGTTATAAAAATATTAAAAAAAGACATAAAAATATATAACATTTGTCAATCATACTTAATAAAAATGATAAATCAAGTGAGAAATGTAACATGAAATATAATTTATATATTTAGAAGGTACAAAATACATAGTATACATAACTACCAAATTTTTTCCTTGTGCGCTCAATCAAATCAAATCGTTTTTAGAGCGATAGGAGTGTTTCTATCTCGATGTTGTTCCCTATTGCTCATATAACTAGATAGGCTTGCATTTCATTCGAAAGAATATTCAAAAGGTTATTCATCATCTTGACTAGAATTGCTTCGTTGTTGGTTTGTAGATATGTCATTTAGAAATTTGTTTTGATCATAATAGTGAAAGTATGTGTTGCGTTCATCCTCAACAATCATAGTATGAATAATGATACAAGAAATCATGATTTTCCCCATATCATCTTTTTCCCAAACTAGACATGGATGTTGAAGAAATGAAAAATGGACTTGTAAAACTCTAAATGATCGTTCAACAAAAAACTTATGATTTTGGATTTTGGGAGTAATTATTGACTTGACAAAGGTACCCCATGAAGGACAAATACCATCAGTGAGATAATATGTCATATTACTTTCCCAGCCATTCACAACGTAACTCCCATTTGGTGCTCGACCTACCAATAAATTACTAGAAATAGGAGAGCAATCGAGTACATTAATATCATTGCACGAACCTGGTGTTCCGAAGAACGCATGACATATCCTTAAGTCATATGATGCAACGGCTTCCAAAATGATTGTTGTTTTGTCGCTTCTACTTGCATATTGTCCGAACCAAGTGGTGAGACAATTTTTCCATTCCCGATGCATGTAGTCAATGCTTCCTACCATACCTAGAGATCCCCACTCTTCCCCGCCATAGAGTAGTCTTGCCAAATCATCGTGGTTTGGCCTTCTAAGGTACTCTTCATGAAAGCATGGAATGACTACTTCTATGAAATGTATAAGAACATCTCATGTTATAGTTTCACTCGTTCTTAAATATTCATCTTGTGTATCTGTTGATGTACCATACACCAACACACACATAGCTCCCATACATTTTTTGTAACTGTGAAAGACCTCTTCTAACGGTGGCATCTCGTCTTTATTCAAAATATTTGTCATTAGATGTAATGGTGGACACTATATGGAGGAATAGAGGTTTCTGCATTCAAAATCTATGTCGGAAGATTACATCATCAAACGTTTGGTTGTCAAAAAAGTAGTCTTCCATCAAACGTGAATCACCACTTTCACGTTGTCGTTCACGATACCTCTTTCTTTCTCTATGAGGATGATCTCATATGAGCATATTTGGCATGCTTATAAGTAGTTCAATAAAGACATCATTATCTTGTCGATTCTACTGAGTAGATCGTGTTTCGCATTCATCATATTCCTTCATATTAGATGACTTGGAACTAAACAGTGAGTTTTCATTATCATACATTTCTATGAATGTACGAATTGAAGAGTATGTGCTTAATATTAAAATATGTTCATCTTAAAATCTATTTATATAAGAAAAGTGTTATTTTTTATTTTTAAATTTAGATAACAATAAGAATTTTTTATCCTTTGAAATATGTGCCACATCCAAAGTAGAAACTATAGGGAGGAATGGATACTTTTTATCCACTTATATCTCAGATGACAAGTGGTCCTTTTGTAACAATGTGTTCTAGATGAACAAGTTGTGTGTTTATCAGCTCTCTATCAGTGATTGTTTTTTCTCGTTATTGATCCACGTCGAGTTTTTTTTCATGACTTCAGTATCTCTACTAAGTCTAATTACATGACGTTCTTCTACAATTTCAATAGAAACCTTACCTTTTCCTTTTCTTTCAGCTGCATCTCTACCCGTTGGACGTTGTCTTGATCTTTTTGTGATGCCACTACTTTCTTCATTATCCTCCTCAGATGTAGGATGTGAATGTGTTATGCCATGATCTTTCTGTTAAGCCTACTTCGTAATTTTACACATAAATTCATTAAAAACAACTAATTCGTTAAACTTGCCATTCCCATTTGCCTCATTGCCTCATAATGTTTATGAGCTTCGTTCTCAATATCTTTCTCACTCATTCCTCTTCTTTTTCGACAATATGTTTCCTGATAGGCACAATCCACTTCTGGGCATTTTCGCTAGGCTGTTTACAACGACGTCTTATTTAATATTCGTTTTTGTTACTAATCTTTCCTGTATTTTCAGCTTCAGCTTCAACATATAGTTCTTTTACTCGTGCCCATAATTCTTATTTTTTTCTAGTTTTTGCCATGAGTCATATTTTAACTAGAAATACATCAAGCTGACATTAAGCGGTATCTTCAGCAACATCCCATTTACTGTCTCATGCTTGTTTTTCAATGTTTTGTGAGGTTTGAAGATATTCAGTGATAGAGGCTTGATTAGCATTAGAAAAGAATTGATAGTTTTTGTAGTTGTAACACCTAGTTCCCAGGTATAATCTTTAATCCATAATAATAATAACTAGTAAAGTATCCCGTGCGTTGCACGGGTCGGATTTTTTTTCATTTCTTTACCTATAGTAACAATGTAGTTACATTTCTATCACTACAAGAAAAAAGGCCTTTTACGACGCTCATTGCGCGTCGTAAATGGCTCAGACGACGCGCAAATGCGTGTCAAGGAAGGCCATGTCATAAAGATAGACGACGCGCATTTACGACGCGCATTTACGACACGCATTTACGACGCGCGGTTACGACACGCAATGCGTATCAAGGAAGGCCCTGTCATAAAGGAAGACGACACGCATTTGTGTGTCGTAACCTTACGACGCGCGTGTTAATGACACGCAATGCGTATCAAGAAAGCCCCTGTCAAGAAAGGCCATGTCATAAATGAAGATGACACATATTTTTGCGTATCGTAATTTTAAATTAAAAAAATATATATATATTTATGGATTTACTTATTTTCATATTAAATTTGCATTTTATGTCACATAATGGAAAATAAAATACCATATACAAATAATACAATGCATTGCACAAAAGTTAATGTTATACAAATAATCATTCGAATAGTAGACAAATGTAATACTACAAATAATCATTCCAATAGTAGACAAATGTAAGATTTCAACATTTTCTATATAATTAACTAAATTATTAGCCAAATTTCCTAAAATACCAACATACTTTTCTATGAAGAGCATTAACACTATTCTTTTCCATCAAAAACTTCAAAACCTGCATAATTAATTTAATGTTTAATCAGCTACAGGTCAATAAGGTAGGTTTAAGCAAAAGAGGTTCATAGTAGTAAGATTTTACTTACCACTGTTGTTAATGACATTGAAAGAAGCAGCCCAACAAACACCCCCTCAGAAGGATTATTACTAAATGAAACCACAAACAAAGTTAAAAAGTCAAGTATTTTGTGACAACCCCGGAACCAGGGGCAAGGCTGTTTTTACCCATGGTATGACCTAATACATGATAATAAAGACTTGTTTAACAAAAAGAAAAATGATTTCTCACGTGACATCACTATTAAGAATTGATGAAAGAGGGTACTCCACACTGTATTGCCAACAAGCTTGACACCAACACCTAAAAGCTGGAAAAAACAATAACATAAATAAAAATAAATGTAAGATTTGAGATAACAGATGCATAATTCACATGTCTACTTTTACCAATTTATTTTATGCAACATATATGCAGCTGACATGAATGAATTATACAACAAGTTAGGAGTAAAATAAGGGATGGTTGCATATTTAGTATGATAAATAAAGAGATTTGTGGCATAAGGGTGCATAAATAATAAAAAGCAGAAAGGAAGAGGAAAGCTGACTTACATAATCAGCAAATTTCTGAATTGGTGCTTTTAACATAATACATAAGAGTGGTCCCGAAGGGATAGCTGGCAGCAAAAAATCTCAGGCAAAAAAAATTCCAGGAGAAAACAGTTAGTACCTCAAAAGCAAAGGTTTTATAGGGTTAGGCATGCACCTGCAAGACAGGGACTAAGATTATAAGTGATGTGAATGGGACATAGTAATTAAAGGAATTTTTGTTACCATTGTTCCATGCATAGTGGTTGGGGTAGAGTGTTTTTCCATCACTGTTAACACGGAAGGGTCCAAGTTCTTCCATGGCTCCATATCCAAACAACAAGCATCCTAGCCCAGTAGAATACCTTCATTAATAGTGGTTCGATCTTACTCTAAATTTTGGTGCATTTGGATGATGATCTTTAGAATCTCCATTCTGATTCATGAATATTCTAATTAATTTGGTATTGTAGAATGTAGATTGGTATCTGCATTATTAAAGTTCATAGGACTTACTACTGACTCACTTTTCTTTTTTTAATCATTAGCCTTATGCAGCTCTCAAAGCTAGAGAATATCTTGATAAGCCTGCAATACATGAGACAATGGTGAAGGTATGTAGATTATATTTTATATTTCCTACACAAATATAGACAACTGTATGCTGATGTCATTATGCAGGTTAGCGCTTATCTGCTTGGAGAATACAACCATCTTTTGGCCAGACGACCTGGGTGTAGCCCAAAGGACATTTTTGTCATTATACATGAGAAGCTTCCTCTTGTATCGTGAGTATTTCTATTTCTATACATCTATGTTTTCTTTTGTGATCATCATCTATTTTTTTTTTGTTTCTACAGGACTCCAACAATAATATCCATTCTTCTCTCAACATACGCAAAGATTTTGATGCACTCTCAACCACCAGATCCCGAATTACAAAACCAGATCTGGGCAATATTCAACAAGTGAGTTTATAATAAATAGGAGCTACACTTTTTTTTGTATATGCAAAATTTGATAATATTTAATTTCACACACATTGACAGATATGAAACATGCATTGATACTGAGATACAACAAAGAGCTGTACAGCTATTCATTTTCAATAGCACACTTGCAAAAAATTTAAACTTTTAAAGCCCATCTTAGAAGGACTAAAGGTTAGAAAGGAGAAGTAATGAAGCTATGAGTTGAGAAAAGAGTATTCACAGCAAGGTCTCTAAAACAGACCTGCTGTTCAAAACGGATTTACTCCAAAATCTAAAACAGAAACATAGCTTTAACTAAATTTTATAGAAAACTATGATTGTTCAGGATTCCAGAACTATAAAGAACTCCTTCTAACTCCAAAGGATGAATTAAATATGAATTTTACAAAAAGGTGTATCACTTCTATCTCCAACAAGACAGTCAAGTGAGGTTGGCCAATTCTACCCAACTTGTGAGTAGAATTCGTCCATACCAAAATTCAGAGAAGTAAAGGACATACAAATGAAAGTCTCAGAGTTGGAATTGAATGAAAAGCATTTCCCAAGCTCCGGATATAAAATTCACATTGTGGACAATCAAAACACTAGTAAAAGCTGGTGACTGCCCACTGATCTGGAATCTGGATCAATTCTAACCAATTTATAATTGGAAATAACACTCCATCTGCTCCAGATCTTAAATTCATAATATCAGGAACATATAGAAACTTGGAATCACTCTGGATCCTTTTCCAAGCCTTATAAATGATGAAAACAAAATGACATATCAGAACAGACCCGGATCAGACCTAACAGCAAAGATTCCATTCTTGCACATAGATAAAGTCCTTACCAGTGAAGTTGGGCTGCTTAAGAAAGTTAGCCAACTCAATTTGTGAACTTTGGGAACTGGTTTGGGGTCCGTTTGAGTTCTATAGCTCAAGGTATGATTTTTACAATATGACTATAGATCTGATGGAAAACAGAATCATAGCCACCCGTGATTCCATTGTTAAAAAAAAGTTCTACTAAGAACTGATACAGATACAAGACATGAAATCTAAGTAAACCATTGAGATGAACATGTAGTCAACATTTCATAGATGTAAACATGATATCCCATGCCTCTAACATGGAACATGATATACACATATCAAAACTTTTAATTGAATTTACAAATACATACACTAGCCAAAATCAAGGGATATAAAGTACCTTAGTTGATGACTTGAGTAGTGAACTACAGTCATTTTCTGTGCAATCCATCATGTAGATCATTGGAACTGGGTAAAAGAAGAATAAAAACCAATGAGTGGACAGAAAAAAAAGTAAACAGGTAAAAGGAGCTAAACAGAAAGTTATACCAAATGAAAATACAAATGCCATCTACGCCTTACCATTCCTTGAATGTCTGATATCAATATCATCAGAGAGTAGCTGGAAGCCTAAATCTTTAGCAAGTGAAAGAGGACATTTTGGGACCAAACTAAAAAAAAAAACTAGCTGCACTCAGGGCCAGAAGTGTAGTTTACTATATCTTCTTTATAAACCATCATCTGGAATTAATTTTCACAAAATAAAAAAAAACATATAAGGTTTTCTCAAGTATCAACTATAAAAAATAAAAACCAATTTCCACTGATCTCGATTGATGTTACTGCTATTCAGATGAAAGAAGAAGAGGAGAGAAGTAAAACAGAGAAAGGAAAAGAAGGAGCTACTGTGGATCTTATGCAAGTGCTTCTTGCCAGCACTAAAGAAGTTAAGGAACAAAATGATGGGTTTGTTGATGTGGTGAAGAAAACCAAAGGAAATAATGGAAATTTGTTTTCAAAAGAAGCTACAGGGGGGGGAAAACAGTTTTCGAGTCAGGGGCATCAAGGGAATTTCTCGAAAAATGAAGGTTCAGGGGTTTTTGCTGGAACAGTTGACCTGTTCTTTCAAGCTCCCCATCATCCCTCTCATGCAAATCATTCTTCTGTAAAACTACATGAACAGGTGTGATTCCAAATAGAAAACAAATTGACCACAAGATTAGGAAATAACTCATTTAAGAAACGAGTTGGGTGAAATTAAATGGAAAATAGAAAACAACTTCTGGTACATGTACAGATGAGAAATATATAATGTAAAATTTCAAAGAACATTGAGGAAGAGTAAAGATTAGTGAGAAAAACCTACCTCCAACGATGGATTTTCATGTGTATTCATCTTTTAGGTCACCTATTTCAATGCACTCTCATTTTAATTTTTAAAACCTGTAAGCACATACAAATTAGGGTTTTTTCGTATGGAGAAAGAGGAACGGTAGTGGTGGTGCGGTGTGCATTGCTAATGGTGATGGTGTAGTGGCTGGTGTGATGGTGGTCATAAATGAGCATTTTAGAAAGAGAGAGAGAAGGGTGGTTGCAGTGGTTTAAGAGAGGAGCAACAATGACGATTTGGAGTGGTAAGTGGGTCTAATGGTGGCGGTGCGGTCGTCTGACGTGCGAGGACCGACAATGGTGAGGGAGAGAGAGAGAGAGAGAGAGAGAGAGAGAGAGACAGAGAGAAGAACGATTGAAAGAAGGTAGAGGAGAGCATGGCGGGGTTTTTAATTTTTTCAGAATTTCATTTCCCCCTTTCCCCCACTATTAAAGGATGGAACGCGCGTTCCATTAAAAAATATAAAGCGACATCCGTAGACGACGCGCATTTTATTATAGGTGCCCTCCGTGTTTTTTTTAGACACTAATTTAAGGGCGCGCAATAATGCGTGTCTTCTATCCTTAAATTTTTTGAAGAGATGACATTTTTCTAATGTCACTCACCTTTGCGTAACATAGATCAATAAGCGTCGTATTTTGCGCGTCGTAAAAGGCCTTTTTTCTTGTAGTGTATAAACATAAATGCAACATCCTTACAATACTTTTCTCATAATAACAATATACTTACATTTGTTTACATAAAAATAGAAGCTATCTAGGAATTAATAGGAATCACCCTAATCAACTGTTTCTTGCGATTTGAAGCGAGTTTTTTAGCACATGCAAGTGCATCCTCTAGTTTCTGTAACAAAAAATAAAGATCATGAAAAACTGAAGGAGGGTAGAATTGTAATTTGGTGTTTATTATGTCGATCATTGAAATCAGAACTGCATAAACATACATCAATTTGGTATGGAACACAAATATAGTATTTTGCTAAAAGGGTAAAATGGTAATCTTACCCATTTCGCAATTTAGTTGTTTGATCTTTATACTTGTTTCCACTCCTATGATGAATGTCACTTCTTCTTATCTCCTTCTCTTGATCCCTATCATTTTCCCATGCTTGATCACCTTTTCCAACTTATGTCTCTTATTAGATAAAATGGATCAATTATGAATGCAGCTGCCCAAGCACACCTTGTCTATATAAGCCTCATTGATCTGAAAGTCCATATAGCAGTTCCTGATTAATCTATGCTCATCCAGAGTGGCAAATAGTATCGAATGTGTGGCCTTTCTTTCTTGATTTCTTCAGACATTGTTTTGAATTTTAGTGGCTTGAGTTCCTGATAAGAAATATAATTTAGTATCATAGTCTTCGTTAAAGATTAAAAAAATTTCAGAATTTCGAGGTAAATTGTTCATAGATCTATAAAACAAAGCTTAGTGGAATCACATAGTTATCTGCCATTTAAGAGATGGGAGAAGCAGCTGAAGACAATTCATGAACAAAGGTATTAGAAAGTAATATTAACCTGGTAGGTCTGATTGCTTAGTGGGACATGTCAGGATTATAGAGAAGCAGCCATGGATATGTGTAGAATTTGTTAAAGTTGAATTTTGGGTGCTCAAAAATTGAAAATGGAACCGACCCACAATTTTCATATACCCAATCCGGTAATAAGTCGAGTGATGAATCAATTTGGGACTTTGAACATCGCCGGTGCATCTCGGTCATCCTTGCCTCCTGATAACATCAATTAGAATTGACGCACAAATTTCATACAACCAATACCCACCGATAAACCGAAAAACACAAATTCGAATAATCTAATAGAAAATTTCAGTTTAGCTAAAATGGAAGCACTTTTACAATAAACGAAATAAAGGTGTAGAAAAAAAAACCCAGATCTTACCGACCAACGACCAGGACCTGTTATGATGGAATGGAATCATTCAAATATGTTGCTTGTTACTACATCAGATTCAAGGAAATAGTTATGTGTCCTGATTAAGAAATTAAAAGTGAAAAGGAAATTGATACCCATCATTCATTAACGATTCTCCTTAAATAATAGTGGTTAGTTTTTTGCTTGTACCAAGTTCTTTTAACAAAGCAACAACAGCAACAGGATCTGTAGCACTTAGAAGTCCTCCAAGCGGCAATGATGTTTTCCAGCTCCAGTTATATGGAAAAATTACCTGCAGTTATATATTTTGGTTATTCATAAAAGGTGAAATTTAAAATTAGAAAAAAGTAAAAAATCCAGGGGTAGAGCCGGATGCTTTAAGTCATGTATCCGGTTCATATGGACATAAGTAAAAAATCTTCGACCCCTGCACTGAGGATTGAGGTTAGTAAAAAAGTGTAACTTGTTTTTCTCAAAGTTTTTTTTAGGGCATAAAGAACATAAGTAAACAAATAATTCTGCCGAACACTTTATATGCATGAGCTGGAAGTTATTTTGTTTGGCATGTGTCTTGGTGTCACCATTGAGGAGATTTGAGATTTTTGAAATTTGATTGCACCACCTCTTGTTTCATCAGATGCAGCAGCAGTAAAATCAGTTGATGGTTGTTTTGGATATTGAAGATGGATTATCGTTATCTTGCACCATTTTACCAGGTGTCTTCTACTTCCATCTGGACCTTACAGTCCACCTAAAAAACAAAAGTCTCATCCTCCTGTTTGTTTTTAGGATAGATAAATATAACAAAACAAATACTTAGTTCAAATCAACCTCTTTATAGAATTGAATTCAACTTCATATGGATATTGAATAGTTAGGCAGGTTGGGTAAGAACTCAAAGCATATACCTTTAGAATACTCTTTTTAATTAAATTACAAACCTGGCCAAGAAGGTTTTAATAACATACGTCACTCATGAACATTTACTGCCATAAAACACTCATGAATGAAGTGATAGTTATAAAGTTTCTATATCCTAATTATTGAGCAACACCATCTGACCAGATTTGGTTAAAGTTTCTTTGAGGCATTATATCGAACACTTTGAATGCATCTTTAAATTTTTCTTCACTTATCAATTATGGGGTGCTGAAAAGAAAAAAACCTAAACCCAAAAAAATAACGTATGGAAACGAAAGACCATCATAAAAGTCGAGAAAGTAACGTTACCTCTCATCGGTCGTTCGTAGGGTGTCGACGATGGTGTTTCCGACTGAAGTAGATGGAATTCTATGCATGTCGTCGACGATGGACAATAGGTGCCGAGCAGTGGAGGACAGAAAATTGTAGAAGGTGAATGGAACAAACTACTATTCCTTGTAGGGTTCATCGGTGTACAGGAAATCCTTTGATTACTAAATTCGCTGACCATTTCAAACCTTCCTGAAGCGTAATTAGCCCAACCCCATGAGACCTAAGAACAGTTGTGACCATTCCCACTTTCTTCCCGGATTTCATGGCCATTACCTATGAACTCGGAGCAACCTCTTGCACCACCTATGTTGAAAAAAAATTATAATTGTAATTTGTGATGAATCAAAATTGAATAATGACTTGTGATTTATAGCTTTTCCAGATTGTTCAAGAAATCTGAGTAGAAACAAATACCTGTCGGTTAGCCTCATCAATGGCAGCCCAACCCACATAAACGAAATTAAAGCGCCATAAACTTCTTGGACCGTCTGTTTATTTGTGTGTGTATCCCAACCTGTTGTTCTCAACATTGAAAAAGACGACCCCTTTAGGGTTCGTCCCTCTATTTTTGTTACTTATTATTTGCCAGGTGTGTTTAATTTGCGGAGGTTGATGATTCTCAGAAGAAGAAGAAACGTCGGAGCAAGCGGAGGGAAGATGTTTTGGGAGGAGAGAAAGAAGCAAAGAGCTACAGAGGAAGATGTTACGGAGAAGAAAGAAGATGAGTAAAGAAAGAGAGATATCCATAGATTGACACGTCCGTTCGATAAAATAAAGAACGAAAGCAGCAACAGCCACGTTGACATCGATGGGATAAATTTACAACTAACCCCCGCAAATTAAACACATCGGGCAAATAATAAGTAACAAAATAGAGGGTTGAAATTTTTCACAATCTTAATATAATAATAATAATAATAATAATAATAATAATAATGTTTAGTATGGTTCATCTACTCGGGGCATAGAAAGCCTATATAGTAGACCTTGCAATGGAGTGGGTTTTGACCCTGATCCGCTCCAAACCCGTGCAAAATTAATGGGTTTAGATCATATTTTATGAATCGTTTACCCGTTAACGACCCGTACCCATTCACCATTTTATTACAAAGGTCGGGTATGGATCACGATCGACCTGATCCGTTTATGATCTGCCCCATCTATAATTTTGAAATATAAATTTATTATTTGTAAGTTATAATACATTTATCAATATTCATGTACAAGAGTCAAGGAGTTAGACTATTAGATGTTCCACCTCAACTTCCTAGTTCAGTTCCAAATAAAAATGGTTGATTGCAGTCGACTCCCAATATAAACGACTCTATAATCTTTGAAATCGATTGTGAAATCAATATTCCACAATTAAGACTCAAGAGAAACAAGAAAAAAGGCTTTAATCAAGATTCAAGAACAAGAAGAAAATGCTCCAATCGAGTGATCAACACTAATTCCACAATTAGGTTTGTTTTCTATCATTCTAATATAATCAACTCTAGAATATTTGAAATTAACTCAAATTGTGTGTTATGTATTGAAACCGAATCCAATAGACTATAGCTATTATCAAAGTTTATTTCAGAATGAATGTTGTTTGGTTTTAGTGATCATGTTATATGTGTTTTAATGCATAATTATAGCATAAACTTAATATTGTAAATGGTTTGGGTAAAAAGGTTGAAATCTGTTGATCCGATGGATAAGGGTATGGGTTTAATCATTCACAACCGTGCGGGTTGCGGATCGGGTTTAGATCATCATTTGAAAACTATTTAACGGATTTGGATCAAGGCCAATCTGCTCCAAACCCGCTCTATTGCAAGGTCTACTCTCTAGGCATGGCGTAGATCAATAAATGCATGCGGGGGTTGTATCCCTTACGCACAGGGCATAACCTTGTGTATATAGGGCGTAAGAGCACAACATTCCAAAACCCTAATTGAGGGTTGTGAGCTCTATTTAAAGCCCTTAAGCTCTTGAGAGCCTCCCAATGCTCAGCCTCCACCCTTTCCTTTCCTAATCTCGAAACCTTATCCCTTGGTGTGATCCTTGAAGCTTTGAAGTGATATTTTTTTTTGTGAAGAATGAAAACTTGGAATGTATGCTTGGAGACCATAGCTTGTAGATCCAAACTCTACACTTCTTCAACATCATCCAAAAGGTATTATGTCTAAACCTTTTTGATCCTTTTGTCAGATGTAGCTGGTTGTGAGTTTTTATGAGTTTTTGTCCCTTAATCTTCGATCTAGGGAGTTTGAAAAACTATAGACCTCATGAGGAATTTATCTTATCATTTATGAACTTACTAAGCTATAAAAATGGGATCTTGTCCACTCCCATTCATCCATGCTTGATCTTTTGAGCTATTGGGACATGTTTAAGTCTTAAGGTTTGGTTTTGTATTTATTGTAGCCATGTAAAGGCATAAATTTGTGACTTTATCATTTAATACGTCCCTTAGGTTCAATCTAAGATTTGTACATTTGGTCTTGAAGTATTAAGTTCTAAATATGAAAGTTTGCAAGTAGCATGATTACACAAGGCATAATCTTAGTTACGCAACGCGAGCATGGTCTAACCTTGTTTTTTATCAGAAGGCTCTACGTAGTGCGTAGAGAACATGTATACTTGTCGTAACCCCCACAAGACAAAATTTTGGTCCAAAATAGATTTTAGGTAAAGAGAGGCGGGCCCTAACTATAGAATGGTAAAATGGTATATTACCCAAGTAGGTTATTCAGAACCAAGACTTGTGATTGGGGTTGTTACGTAATTCTAATTTGGCTTTATAATGCGTTATTCAGTGTGGGGAGTTATGGTCTAGGCAACTCGAGGTTGTGATTCATTTGTTTGATATCAGATTGAGTTGAGTCTTCTTACTATGATCATGGGTTGAAGGAACCAATTCCATCTTATTGGATTGTGCTAGTTGTCTTTGTGACTCATGCATGTGTAGGTTTGGGTTCGGTCTATTTCTATGCTGGGTTGAACCATTATTTGTATGTTGGACTTGGCCCATTATTATATGTGCTTTGTTGGGCCTATTTATTGTATGTTGGGATGAGACCATTCTAGGCTAGGCTCATTTATTATTGGATTGGGCCAGTTTGTATGTTGGGTTAGGCCCATTTATTATTGAGATGACCCTATTTGCTTGTCTGGATTAGGCCTCTTTATTATGTATGTGGTATTTTGGGGAAATCACTAAGTTTTGTGCTTATAGTTTTGTGGTTGAAACATTTTTCATGTTCATCTAGTTGGAGAGGGAATGGCTCAACTATGTTTTTGGTGCCATCAATGAGGGGATTATGGAGCTTTTGGATGAGAGACTTAGGCCTTTCAGGCAGAGATCTCCGTGGGATAGTTAGGAGCACGAACTCCCTCTTTTTGGGAGTTCAAGGCTTGTGGAGATCCAAAGTTCTTTTTTGCTAAGGACCCTATTGTGTGCCGCCGATGGATTACTAACATGAAGAATGCTCATTGGGGGAGCTTCTAACCTGAGGGGACAAATGTAGTATTTGCGTCCTGCCTTCTGAGGGACCGAGCCCGTGATTGGTGGGAGGAGTTTAGTCGTGCATTTGGACCTACGACGGTGGTGACCATGACTTGATAGGAGTTTGTGACGAGGTTCTAGGAGGAGTTTGCATAGGTAATTAAGGTGCAACAGCTGATGAGGGAGTTGTAGGACCTTTGCCAGACCACAGAGACTATGGCGGAGATCTCTGCCAAGTTTCGGGAAAGAGCACTATTAGTGCTAAAGTATCTAGCTGATGAGGAGATTAAGAAGGCGAGATACCGTGACATGTTCATGGATGACATCCATGAGTTTGTGAGACTATTGGGGTGAAAAACCCTGAATTATATGATTGTTAGAGCCTCAGAGAGGGATATTTATTTGAAGCATCTGGGGAAGAGAAGGTCAGTTCAGTCACCGTCATCATAGGGCCAGGATAAGAGGCCCAAGACTATTGATTCGAGATTGAGGGGCCATCAGGTTTCGGGCCATTGTGTTAGGTATGGGAAGAATCATGAGGGAAGATGTCGAGAGAAGTGAGGAGGACACTTTAGGTGCGGCCACATAGTCCATTTCAGCAAAGATTGCCCCCGTGACGCGTTGATATGTTTTCAATGCAATCAAACAGGCCATCAAATGGCTGATTGTCCCTGGCTGGTAGGAGGAGCAATGGTGGCGCTGACACCAGCCATTTTGAGGATCATTGATGGCCGCCAGGTCAAGGCGGAAGCACATGTTGTGAAGAGAAGGGCGTTCCAGTTGACTACTGAGGAGGCTTGAGTAGTATCGGATGTGGTTACAGGTATGTATCTTTACCATATATTTTACTTCTTTGATTATTTTATGCTTATATCTTATTGGTTATATATAGGGACTTTCATAGTCAACGGTATAACAACTCATGTTCTGTTTGATTCGGGTGCTATCTGATCTTTTGTATCTCTTGTTCTTAGCAAGAAGTTTATTGATACCCCTAGGATTTTGGATTATCCATTGGAGGTAGAGATTGCGGAGGATCATTCTGTGAGTGCTTCGAGGGTTCATCATGGATGTGTTAACGACATATATTCTATTGATTTGGTTATGATTCATCTGTGAGGGTCGAAGGTTATAATTAGGATGGATTGGTTGGGCCCTAATGGGGCTAGAGTCAATTTTAGGCACTAATTAGTGAGAGTTCGAGCCCCAAGTGGGGGAGAACTGGTTGTTCATGGCGAGGGTGCTCATTATGGACTCCTGCGAGGGCTAAGGGATATCTTTAGCAGGGATGTTCTGGATTTTTGGCCTATGTGGTAGATACTCGAGTTAAGGGCAGGTCAACCTTGAGTGATGTGTCCGTTGTTTGGGATTTTTTGAATGTCTTTCTTGAGGATTTTCCTAGAGCTCCTCACAAGAGGCAGGTTGAGTTATAAATTGATTTAGTTCCCGATGCGGCTCCGCTAGCCAAGGCACCATATCATTTAGTATCATCGGAGATCTAGGAGGTGTCCACTCAACTTCAGGAGCTATTGGACAAAGCTTTTATCAGACTAAGTAGTTCGCCATGGGGAGCACAAATCTTGTTCTTGAAAAAGAATGATTGTTCATACATGATGTGAATTGACTACTGGGAACTAAATAAGTTTAACGTTGAAGAATCGTTATCCGCCCCCGAGGATCAATAATTTATCTGACTAGCTTCCGGATGCATCTTGGTTCTCCAAGACTGATCTGCAGTTAGATTACCACCAGATAAGGGTTAACGATGAGGACGTGTAAAAGACGGCTTTCAGGAATTGTTATGGTCATTATGAGTGTGTGGTGATGTTATTCTAGCTCACCAACGTACCATCAGCGTTCATGGATCTCATGAACTGGGTATGTAGAATGATGATGGATCATCATTGATAATTTTTATTGATCAATGATATTCTAGTCTTTTCCAAGACCGAGGAGAAGCACCATGAGCATTTTTGGGGGGGGGGGTATTAGAGATGATAAGGAGAGAGAAGATTTATGCCATGTTCTACAAGTGCGAGTTTTGGTTGCTCGAGGTGCCAATTTTGGGGCACGTCGTCAACCAGAAGGGTATATTGGTGGTGATGCGATGGGAGGTTCTGAGGGCGCCATCGGAGATTTAGAGTTTTCTTGGTCTGGCAGGTTAGTATCGGTGATTTATCTAGGATTTATCTGTGATTATTGTACCATTGACCCGTTTGATAAGGAAGAATGTCACCTTCCAATAGGAACCTGATCAAGAGGCAGCTTTTGAGATGCTGAGGTGGAAATTATGCGAGGCCCCGATTCTCACTCTTCCTAATGGTATGTATAATTTTATGGTATATTGTGATGCGTCTACATCAAGACTGTGGATTGTACTTATGCAGAGAGGCCATGTGATTGCATACACTTCAAGGCATCTAACGACTTATGAGGCGAGCTACCCTACACATGATTTGGAGTTGGGGGCTATAGTTTTCACCCTCAAGATATGGAGGCATTACTTTTATGAGGTTAGTTACACTATTTAAAGTGACCGAAAGAGTCTAAGATATGTAACGGAGGCATTACTTCTATGAGGTTAGTTGCACTATTTTGTATCATCCGTGGAAGGCCAATGTTGTAGCCGATGACTTGAGTCATAAGGCTACGAGTACACCCATCAGTGACTTGTGTTTGAGGATGTTTATTGTTTTTCCTTTATTATACATGATAAAGATGCTTCAAGTGAAAGGATTGAAAAAGGAAAATTGGAAGGCAGAGCGAAATAGGGTCAGATTCCAATATTAATCAGGGATAGTCAAGGTTTATTGAATTATTATGGAAGGTTTTCGGCCATGGATGCCGGTGGGGTTAGACAGACATTACTGAAGGAGGCTCATATAACGAAGTTTTCAATCCACCCATGGGTCACAAAGATTTTTAGGGATCTTTAGTTGAGTAAATGGTGGTCATGTGTGAAAAGGGAGATAGCATGGTTTGTGCAACGGTGCTTGACTTGCCAAAAAATCAAGGTCGAACATCAGAGACCCCATAAAAAATGCAGTCGTTACACATTACCATGTGGAAATAGGAGGATATTACCATGGACTTCATCACAAAGTTGCTGAGGATGACACGTAGGGTTGATTCTATCTAGTTCTTCATTGATAATTTGACCAAGAGTTCCCAATTCATAGCGATCTTAGAGAGTATATCTGCCAAGAATCCGGCCGACATTTACATCTGGAAGGTGGTGGTTCGGCACGGTGTGCCAATTTTGTTGGTTTCGGAACGGGATATTCGCTTCACTTCTAGATTTTGTAGAACGTTTTATGAGGATTTGGGTACTCAGCTACATTTCAGCACATCATACCATTCCTAGATCAATGGAAAAAGGGAGCGGACTATACAGAAGCTCAAGGATATGCTTAGAGCATGTACGTTGGATTTGGTGGGAGCTAGGATACTTATCTTCAATTGGCTGAGTTATCCTACAACAACAATTATTATTCCAGTATCGATTGAACAACCTTTGAGATGCTTTACCAAAGGAAATGTTAGACATCGGGTTATGCGGAGTACTGAGGTAGTACTTAAGACCACCGAGCTAATTTAGTAGGTGCGAGGTTGTCTGCAGACTGAGAAAAGTTGCTAGAAGAGTTATGCTGACTGGCAACGATCAGACCATGAAGGTGTCAACTTGGAAAGGTGTCATCCGATTTTTGAAGCGGGGCAAGTTAGGCCTCCAATATATTAGTCCCTTTAGGATTATCATCTAGGTGGGAATGGTTGCATACCATGTGGATCTGTCTGATGAGCATAATTAGATCCACAACACTTTCCATGTCTCTCAGTTGTGGAAGTGTATAGCAAACGATTCGACGTCGGTTCCCTTGGATGAGATTCAGGTTGATGAGCGCTTGAACTACGTAGAGAGACTAATTACGATTCTTGATAGAAAGACAAAGACACTACGCAATAAAGTGGTGACGCTAGTGAAAGTGTAATAGTAGCATCAGAAGGGTTCAGAGTAGATGTGGGAGTCTGAGTGGGAGACAAGGGAGCATTACCCATATTTATTTGTAGTATCAGACTTCAAGGACAATGTGTGATTCAAGTGGGGGAGAGTTGTAACACTTGGTTCCAGGTACAACCTTTAATTCATAATAATAATAAAAATAATATTTTATAGTATGGTCCATCTACACAGGGCGTAGAAAGGCTCTCTACGTAGGGTGTAGATCAATAAACGCATACGGGGTTTATGCCCTATGCAGGGCGTAACCTTGTGTGCACAGCCTCCAACACCCTAATTGAGGGTTAAGAGACCTATTTACAAGACCTAATCTCTTGAGATCCTTCTAATGTTTAGCCTCCACCCTTTCCTTCCCCAATCTCGAAACCCTAACCTTGGTGTGATCCTTGAAGCTTTGAAGTGATCTTTTGTGTTTTTGGTGAAGAATGAGAAATTGGAAGGTGTGTTAAGAGTCTATAGCTTAGAGATCAAGACTCTACTCTTCTTCAACATCCTCTAGAAGGTATAAAGTTTAAAGCTTGTTGATACTTTTGTTAGATCTAGCTAGTTGTGTGTTTTTATGAGTTTTTGTCCCTTAATCTTGGATCTATGGAGTTTGAGCAAGTCTAGACCTCATGAGGAGTGTCTCTTATCATTTCTAAGCTTAGTGAGCCAAAAAAATCGGATCTTGGTCACTCTCCTTCATCAATGCTCATTTTTTGAGCTGTGACGACAAGTTTAAAACTTAGAGTTTGGTTTTGCACTCATTGTAGTCATGCAAAGGCATAAAGGTTGTGACTTTTTCATTTAAGATGTCCCTTAGGTTCAGATATGAGAGTTGGGCATTTGGTCTTAAAATATTAAAGTCTTAATATGAGAGTTTGCAAGTAGCATGATTATATAGGGCGTAATTTTAGCTACAAAGTGTGTAGCTTGGTTTATCCCCATTTTTGCATCAAAAGGCTCTACGTAGTGCATAAAGAGCGAGTACACATGGCGTAACACCCAGAAGACCAACTTTTGGTCAAAACGGGCAGTAGGGCAAGAGGGGTGGATCCTTGCTATAGATGCGTAAAATGGTCTTTTACCTAAGTTGGTTAATCAGAATTAAGACTTATGATTGGGGTTGTTACCTAATTCTAATTAGGGATTATGATCTGATGCTCACTATGGGGAGTTCCGATCTAGATAGCTCTGGGTGTGATTCGTTTATTTGATATCAAATAGAGGTGAGTTCTCTCACTATGCTCATGGGTCGAAGGCACCAATGCCAACCCGCCAACCCACTGGTTTGGGTTGGTCCCAATATTTGTATGTTGGGGTGGAGCCATTATTTTGTATGTTGGAATGGGCCGATTCTGGGTTGCACCTAGTTATTACTGGGTTTGGCCCATTTGTATGTTAGGTTGGGGCCTATTTGTTATTAGGCTATGGCCATTTGTTATATATTGGGTTAGGACCATTTGCTTGTTTGGGTTAGGCCTATCACATTAATAATTTGATGATATTTTGATGTTCTTTTTGAAACACTAACTTGACATTCATGATATATTTATCTTTACTATCTTATAAAAGAAATCCCACTATTTTTAAAAATATATTGAATATAATAATATTATTTTTTAAGACGTTCAAATCATTAAGCTAATAGTAGAAGTAGTCATCAATAAAATAATATTAAATTTTAACCTATGTTTTGAATCCTTATATTTCTCAACAAATTCTATCTCCTTCCCTGAATTTCGGATAATTCAAAATTTGAAACCATCAGAAAATACATGTTGATTCAAATATCCCTCCTGCAGATGACTCTTTCTTAATAGGTTTTTATTTTAATCCTTACTTGTAATTGATTTCATCATTTTTTAAATTTTTGTATTTTTATCTTATAAATATATTGGGTGAAGGCTTTATTATATCATGTTTGTTCCTAAAAAGGTTTTACTATGTTTCTTTAATGTGTTGGCTTTGCAGGTTCAAAGAACTCAACCAAGAGGGCCAGTTAGAGCATTGTATTATCATTAGTTTGTATATTTTGACATCTTGCTTTTGCAATAAAGAACGGTTAAACACAAGATTTGAAATGATTAAGGTAGTTTATATATTTTTCATCTTGTTTAGTCTAAAAATGAAACCTTTTTCATCATTGGTCCTTATAATATCAAGTTTCATCACATGGACTTCCTGATTACGGTAATTATTGTCCTTATATTAAGGTTCTATATAGATTTTGTTCAATATTTTAAGGTTTCGAGAACCTAAATCAATATGAATCTTTGAATTACATATCATCGTTGAAAATGTTTTAATTTGTGACCAAACTTGGTTTAAAATCACAATGAACAAGTTGACACCTGAGTATTTTGGCATTCTCAAATGCCTATTTATCGACTTTTGAATCACAACACCTGATATTCTAAAGGTTTATTTTTATAAACTATTATTTATATATTTTAGCATTTTACTTAGTAGGACATTAAATTAATAAAGGAATTAAGGAAAACGAAAAAAAAAAGAGGACGATAAACAGTACAAGTGGTTTGTGTATGTATAAATGGAAATAATAACCATTTAGGGGTGTTTGGCAAAAAAACTTATTGCTTATTAGTTTATTAGCTTATAAGTTAATAAGTTAATGTAGGGTAACTTATGAAAAAATGACGTATTAGAGGTTACCCACCAGAATAAGTTATTTTAATCTAAACATTTTTTTAACTTATAGTGATGTGGAACATAATAAGTTGTTTTAAAAAAGCTTAGCCAAACACCTCCTTAATATGGTATGGTAATGCTCTTGAAAAATAGATGTCATTTAATATTCATTTTTCGAAGTGAACGTAATCAAATTATTCGCCGCCCGCCGCTTTGCGCGGGTAGACGGCTAGTATATATATATAATGTTTTCGTGATTAAAGATGGAAAAAAAATTCAATGACTTTTGAGACGTTATAGTAGTATTCAATATTTGGATGTTCATGAGAGCCATCAAAATTCTAATAAAATGTATTTGGAAACGAAGGATGGTAGAAAATACGAAAACAAAAATGATAAGAAATATAGAATTAGAATTGAATATGCAAATATGTAGATATTATAGTCAACTTATATGGGTAAAAATTTATAATTTTTGATTATTATTATATTTTTTGTAGTGTACATACCTTGAAGATAACAAATATTATCTAACAATAAATAGTTTTATTTTCCTTTAAATAAAATTATATATATATATATATATATATATATATATATATATATATATATATATATATATATATATATATATATATATATATATATATATATATATATACTAGCCGTCTACCCGGGCAAAGCGGCGGGCGGCGAATAATTTGATTACGTTCACTTCGAAAAATGAATATTAAATGACATCTATTTTTCAAGAGCATTACCATACCATATTAAGGAGGTGTTTGGCTAAGCTTTTTTAAAACAACTTATTATGTTCCACATCACTATAAGTTAAAAAAATGTTTAGATTAAAATAACTTATTCTGGTGGGTAACCTCTAATACGTCATTTTTTCATAAGTTACCCTACATTAACTTATTAACTTATAAGCTAATAAACTAATAAGCAATAAGTTTTTTTGCCAAACACCCCTAAATGGTTATTATTTCCATTTATACATACACAAACCACTTGTACTGTTTATCGTCCTCTTTTTTTTTTCGTTTTCCTTAATTCCTTTATTAATTTAATGTCCTACTAAGTAAAATGCTAAAATATATAAATAATAGTTTATAAAAATAAACCTTTAGAATATCAGGTGTTGTGATTCAAAAGTCGATAAATAGGCATTTGAGAATGCCAAAATACTCAGGTGTCAACTTGTTCATTGTGATTTTAAACCAAGTTTGGTCACAAATTAAAACATTTTCAACGATGATATGTAATTCAAAGATTCATATTGATTTAGGTTCTCGAAACCTTAAAATATTGAACAAAATCTATATAGAACCTTAATATAAGGACAATAATTACCGTAATCAGGAAGTCCATGTGATGAAACTTGATATTATAAGGACCAATGATGAAAAAGGTTTCATTTTTAGACTAAACAAGATGAAAAATATATAAACTACCTTAATCATTTCAAATCTTGTGTTTAACCGTTCTTTATTGCAAAAGCAAGATGTCAAAATATACAAACTAATGATAATACAATGCTCTAACTGGCCCTCTTGGTTGAGTTCTTTGAACCTGCAAAGCCAACACATTAAAGAAACATAGTAAAACCTTTTTAGGAACAAACATGATATAATAAAACCTTCACCCAATATATTTATAAGATAAAAATACAAAAATTTAAAAATGATGAAATCAATTACAAGTAAGGATTAAAATAAAAACCTATTAAGAAAGAGTCATCTGCAGGAGGGATATTTGAATCAACATGTATTTTTTGATGGTTTCAAATTTTGAATTATCCGAAATTCAGTGAAAGAGATAGAATTTGTTGAGAAATATAAGGATTCAAAACATAGGTTAAAATTTAATATTATTTTATTGATGACTACTTGTACTATTAGCTTAATGATTTGAACGTCTTAAAAAATAATATTATTATATTCAATATATTTTTAAAAATAGTGGGATTTCTTTTATAAGATAGTAAAGTTATATATATATATATATATATATATATATATATATATATATATATATATATATATATATATATATATATATATATTTGAGAAAACTAATAATAAAAAATGAACGAATGAACCTTGCAATAGAAATATACTCGGTCGACTTGTAAGAAACTTTAGATTATTTCGATATTTGGTCACCAACCAAACAACTAAAATTTAATTCGATGGGAATAGTGTTATGTCGAAAAATAATTAAAGCTTGAATTTATACCGACATATACATAAAAATAACCAAGTAATATTTTTTTAAATGTTAACGAACATAAGTTCAAATAATAAAAAAGCATATTATATATGACTTGGCTCGTATGTAAGAAGCAATGAAACATACACAAAAATAAGCACGAAAACGTAAAAAATAAAAATGAAAATAAACATAAAATAAACTACCCTGAAATATAGACAAACTCTAATTTACACCAACATGTATATTACAAAACAAATAAGTTTTTCTATAGACAAACAAAATCCTGAATTACATCAAAATGTTGACCACATCAAATTTATACCTATATATATATATATATATATATATATATATATATATATATATATATATATATATATATATATATATATATATATATATATATATATATATATATATATATATATATATTGGGTTAGGTTCTTGTGAGAGGGATTAATATTGTGAGACCGAGAGACGCATTTTTTTATATTTTTTTTAAATTTTTTTAGTTAATTCAAGTTCCGAAAATAATATTTAAAAAAAGAATTTTTTGATTTTTCCATTTATTTTGCATTTTAAAATTATTTTTAGAATATGTACAGTATAATACTCTATTCAGAATATTTCACGTACTTTTCAAAAAAAAAATAGGACTTTTTTTTTATTTTTTTTATTTTTTAGTTGGTTCAAGTTCTGAAAATAATATTTAAAAAAAGAATTTTTAGATTTTTCCATTTATTTTGCATTTTAAAATTATTTTTTAGAATATGTCAGTGTAATATTCTATTTAGAATATTTCACGTATTTTTAAAAAAAAAAACGGATTTTTTTTTATTTTTTTAATATTTTTTTAGTTAATTCAAGTTTCGGAAATAATATTTCAAAAAAGAATTTTTGAATTTTTCCATTTATTTTGCATTTTAAAATTATTTTTAGATTTGGTATTACGGTCTCATAAAATTAGAATGGTCTCAAATGAACATGAACCTATATATATATATATATATATATATATATATATATATATATATATATATATATATATAAACGCATAAAAAATTATCTTTTTATAAGTTAACGAAGGAAAACTATTTACAAAAATCAGATTATATATATATATATATATATATATATATATATATATATATATATATATATATATATATAGAGAGAGAGAGAGAGAGAGAGAGAGATTCAGGTATTCTAACTAATTATTGTGTTATTATATGCATAAATATGGACCAATCAAAATTAAATAAAAATTTAAATAATTAAATAAATAAACAAGGGTATTTTAGTAATTTGATAAATAGCTTCCACAAATAGTCCCTATAATCATGGTAGCATTCACTTTTAACCTAATTTCTTTTCTTATATACAGCCGTCATCGATGTCTTCCAACGCTTTCAGATCGTGCGAAAACCCCTCACTGATCGTCCACGATTTCTAATCAAAAATCCGGAGTTGCAACCTTTATCTAATCGAGAGTTGAGGAACAACCGAAGGTAGTCATGGAGAAAAGCACCAAGACAGCAGTGCAGCTCTGGGGCTGGTGGGTCATGGGAGAGAAGCAGCTGACAACCATCGAATTCAACCACCATCTCGTCTGCATCGTTCCATCTTCCTCTTTTTCTGTACCGCTTTCAGGCGACGATCCGTTTTTCGGATGCTTAATGTCGTCCGTCTACATACCTCCTGTTCGCATTCATCTGCTCAAGTGTTAGTGTACAACCAGATCACCCTCATTGGTCGATTGTTCGTCATTTCCATCCCCTTAAGTATTGTTGGTCACCATCTTCCTCAATGAACTATTTCAGGTTTAATTAACTATTCACTTTTAATCATTAGAAATTACTTTTTGTTTGGTTTAACTTTTGGGTGTTCTTGATTACTGGGTCAGTAGGTTCACATAGGGGACATGTCTCATCCCCATCTTTAAATCAAGTGTATTTTCTCTGTATTATTGGTTTTGAAAATTGGTACTTAATTACCCACTAAAAATAATTGGGCATCTTTTGGAATTGAGCATCTACTCCACAGAACTCATGGACTTTTTAAATCGCAACATAGAATTGGAATGATTGAAAATTGATTTCTTATGAATTTAATCTTAAGATATAAGCAGTTGTTGGTTTTCTTATGAAATTGTCATGGAAAGAAGATGAAGCAATAACAATGAGCAAGGTTGTAGAACTCGTTACTCGGTACCTGTTCGGCCGACTACCGAGTAGCAAGTACTTGGGAGTACACGGATTTGGAAATTTGTGTAGAATTATTTTTAGGGAAATTATATATGTCAAAATCATAAGATAAAATCATAAGTTGATTGAAATATATAACAAAATTGGATACATGTGAATACACAAAAAATAAAAAACATATAATGGTCTCACTTCATGAATAATTACTGAAAATTTAAGATATATATGTAGTAAAAATTGCATGTGTGTGTGTTAAATAATAAATCATTAAGTATATTATACATATTAATCACCGAAGTGACCGAATTTCACAACACTACTTAGTTCAGTAAGGGGCCGATCTGGGAGTACTCGGGATTATGTAACTCGTCTCGGCAAGGGGGGAGTAGCAAGTACTCGGAGGAGTAATCGGCCAAATCGGCGAGTTTTACAACACTGACAATGAGGGGTTGTATTTCTCATTTGTAGGTATACATGAAATCAAGAACAAGAATGTTCTTGTTTTATTGGCTAGGAACGAAATGAGAGATATCGAAACAAGACAAGGTACATATGAACCTTACAACATTCTACTGGAATGGAATCTTGAATTCCGATTCTGTCAGAATAGAATCTTGAATTCCAATCTTCCAAAAAGAATGGACAACATTGTATGGGATGAAGATGAATAATAACCACCAATCTTCCAAAAAAAAATGGATTATTCTAGCAGAAAAATATACAATATAAGGAAACAACTATATGTAATAGTATATTCTGGTAGAATGATTTTATATATCGTGTTTCTTTGTTATTAATAAGCGTAACATTATCATAAAATATTATATAAAAATTTTTCTTTTCAAAGAATGTAATGAAAAAAATTAATTTGTATCCAAAATTTTGTTATTGTTCAAGAAGTTTATCAAATCAAAATATATATTATGTCAGAACGTGTATTCTTATATGGTTCAAGCATTTTTATTATTTTTCAATATAGTGATAAACATATTCTATCATAATATATGAATTAGGAGAATTATCATCCTAAGAATCAAATTTTTAAAATTAACAGAGTCTATTTTTCCTTAAAATATGCAACTTTCCTTTTTAATTTTAAGTTAATTGACTAAAATACCCTTAGAATGAAACTAGATGGTATTTTTTAATTATCTTTAATTTAATAATATGTATTATTCACTTTCCAAAAATAAGTCGAATGATTGGACATATTTATGCATACAATCACACAATAATTAGTTAGAATATAATAACCTAAGCCTATATATATATATATATATATATATATATATATATATATATATATATATATATATATATATATATATATATATATATATATATATATATATATATATATATATATATATGCATAATTTTCTTGAAAATGAAGAGTATGAAAGTGATATTTTATAAAGTTAAAATGGACGAGGTTAAAGTTACATTTCATAAAATAGAGAGGTAAAAATTATCATTTTATAAAATATTTTAAATAACAAAGTGGTAGAAAATATAATATTTATTTCCTTTTTCATTATTGTTATTAAGGTACCCTATAACATTAAAATGTCTTTCATGTTTTGTTTATAAATAATAGATTGCTAAATTTTTACGGTCAAAGAACATGTATTACACTTATCCTAAAAAAAAAAAAAAGGAAACCTAAGAAAATTATATATGTATAAAAAAGTTTAAACCTAGCTCATCAAACATTTAAAGTTTGTCTACTTCACATGTGTTTTAAATATAACTTTATTATATTTCTTTATTTGTTTAGATGTTTTATAACAACTGTATATTTCAAACATGTATAATTATTGTCATATTCAACATATCAAATTTAAATTTTTATTACTATTTTTTTACGTTTTTCTCATTTATTATGAAATAAATAATATAATTTAAAATTTCTATCATTTAAATTGTTATTTATACATAAGTATTATAAAAGTCACCATTACAAATATTGTATATAAATATTTGTTTGCAATTTAACGATTAAATAAATTGATTTTATTATTATTGTTTTCTATTATTATTATCAATTGTGTAACATAGGGGTTATAATCTAACATAGCAATATTACCATATTATGATGCATTCTATCCAACACAAAAAATTCATTTGGACCAAAATAAGCGAAATTTCTAGAAAATTCATAATATTTTATGAAAAAAATCTCAAACTAAAATTTGTTTACGAAAAGTATGAATTACCGGTAAAATTGACGATATGACCTTTTTTTTTTTTTTTTTTTTTTTTTTTTCCAGGTTTCATTATTTACCCGGTTTCCTTAAAGTCTCATCATTTTACGATACTTTACGAATAAGTCTCAAAATTACAATTAAGTGATGATTTAACCATTTGCTCCCTGTGACATACATATTACTAGTTTCATTGTTGACATGGACGTCTGCTCATTAAAAGAGCTGACGAGATTGATATGTTGGTTTATCTAATTTTATGTTTACAATAAAACTTGATATCATAATGTATTTTATATTTTTTGGAATATAAATTCATTCAACAAAGACTGTAATAATTACATAAACTAGCAACAATTTAATGATTTCTTAATTTATAAGAAATTTTATATTGTCTATCTAATCTTATGTAACCCGGTATATCCATCTAATCAATTCATTTGCCGCATTTTTTCTTGGAAACATACATTTTACTAGATTAATTGCTAAACTGGATAATAATCATAAATGAGTCAATAAGATGAATATCAAATTTTATGGTAAACGTAGTATTATATAACACATCCTATCCATCTTATCAGATCATTTAATGACTATAAGTCCAGGTTAGCAATGAAACCAAAAAATATGTATGTTACATGGAGAAACGTTCAAATGATCACTTAATTTTAGTTTGAGACTTATTAATAAATTATAGTAAAAAAATAATTAGACTTTAATGGAACGAAGTAAGTAATGAAACCAATAAATTGGAAAAGAATGGTCAAATCGTCATTTTTGCCTGTACACACTTTTCTGGAGATTTCTCACCAAAATAATGTAATACTATTTGTCATTTTATGTTAAAAATCAATAAGATTATTGTTAATTAGCACAAAATATAATAACTAAAAAGTATTAGCCAAAATAAAATATTACGGCCTAAATTATCAAACACAATTAGCGGTTTTTTACACCCCGCTTCCGAGTTATAGCAAAGAAAAGAAGAGAAGAGAAAAGAAAGTAAGGAGAGAAAAGAAGAGAAAAGAAAGGAAAAAGAAATTGTCATTTGTGCTCCCGAGTCGGAGAGAAATGAAAGGAAAGTTAAACATTTTGTTCTTTCTTTTCAAATCCTCCCAAATCGGGTAGAAAGGTAGGAGGGAAAGTTTTCCTTCCATTTCCTTCCACTTCCTTCCTTTAATGAAACTCGGGAGCACCATTCTCTCTTGCTTTCCTCTCATTTCCTCTCATTTCCTTTCTTTTCTCTCTTTAAGTTGAACTCGGGAGCGGGGTGTTAGGGGAAGATGACGACTGAGGGAACATTGACTTTCTTTTGCTTTTAGTAGAAAAATACAATTATTAGATATACAAACAAGTAAAACTTATTGATCTTAATAACTGTAATACAGCATAATAATCTTCTCTAATAAATGAAGGTTTTTTTTTCCACTTGTCACACTCTTATTCATTTTGCCATATGTTGTGGTTATTTTGAATTAATTTTTATTCCATATGTAATTTGTGGTTTTCCTATTTTATTAAATTACATATGATATTTAAATTTAATAATAAATGCATATCAATTTCATTAATGGACTTTTCTTATAATTTCAAAATTTTAAAATAAAATGTGATTAATTTGCATTGATTATTTTATCTACATGATTTGTTTAAATTTAAAAGAGAGATAAAAAACACTTTAATTTTAGCAATTCAATATTTTTTTTTTTATTTTCTTATAAATTCAAATTTCTCAAATGTTTATATATATATTTAATTATTTTAAATACGCCCATGTAATACATGGGTTCACACCTAGTGTAATCTAATATTGATCATTAAGAACTCAAATACGTAATAAGATTATAACAATGTTATGAGGCAAGACAATCACATGCACTGAATAATGTAATATGATATTAATCATTAAGAGATAAGTACTCAAATACAAATTTAAATAGAGATGCTTGAAATATAAAGAATCTAATATGGGGTGTTCTAAAATGCATAAATTGTTCATCGTTGCCGTCTTGACCTTCTCGATTGCTTCAACTGCTCTTTCTTGTTTTACTCCACAATGGGACATTTTTGTTATTAGTGCTATCCCAAATAATATTGTTGTTCATATCAAATCTGGGGATGATGACCTTGGGAATCATACCATTCCATTTAATGAAAATTACACTTGGTCTTTCTGTGACAGATTTGTTGGTCAAACTGTTTTTTACAGCTATTTTTGGTGGGGTTCAAGATTTAAAAGCTTGGATTTATTTAACAAAAACATTGAACATATATGTTTTTTATACAACATGCATAATCAACATTGTTATTGGTTGGTAAAACCTGATGGGTTTTATGTATCTGCATATCCTGACAAACTCCAAACGATTATAGATCATTGGGATTAAAAAATATAGATGCCATGTTTATGTTATTGTGGATTGATATAATATAAGATAAAACTTGATTGAGATCATTAGTATGTTTTGTAGTTGTTTATTCTAGTTTAGAATTTCTAGCGGTGTGGGCGTGTATTTGAATAATTAAAAAATTAATAAGATAAATATTTTCTACTTTCTGCCTTGTGAAAATATGATTTTTTTTTTCATAAGAACTAAACTACGTGTCGAGAAAATGGTTCCAAATTAAAAAATTTGAAGAGACATCATCTAGAGGAGGTAAAAAGGGAATAGAATCGGTTATAAATGATTTTTATTGTTTCACTAGGTGTGAAATCCGTGTAATACACGGATTGATTTAAAAAAGATTAAAAATTAAAGTGTAAATAAAAAATATTTTTTAATATACAATTTTAAAATAAGAAAAAAGGAAACGTATTTATTGCAATTTAATATAATGTATATGATATTTAATACTTTACATATATACTATATAAGTATATGAGTTTAATTTTAAAAATTGAAACAAACTAAAAGTTGACAAATCCTCTTTAATAAATGAAGGTTCTTTTTGCCACATGTCAACTTCTTCTTCATTTTGACACTTGTCATTTTGTGAAAATTTTAGAAATTTTATTTTCCACTTGTCACTTTTTAGGAATTTCTATTTTTCTTAAAATAAAATCCCATAAAATTGTAATGAGTTTTATAAGGAAATAAAATCATCCTATTAATTTGGTAATAAATTTTCATAAATACTTCAAATAATTTAATTTATTTTGCAAATTTTCAAAAGATTACGTTTGTTATATAAAGTATTACATTATAAAATATTTCATATTTATATATTAATATTAAAATTTTATTTTTAATAAACTCGTGTAATACACGGGTCTCACACCTAGTGGATAATATTTATTTCAAAAATACCATAAAATGACAAGTGTCAAAACTCATGAGATATTGACATGTGGCAAAAAAACCTTTCATTTATTAAGGAGGATTTTTATGAAACTTGTGACTTCCATTTTAAGCATTTACAAACAAGACAAATCAAAACATAATAACATTAAATTAGAAGCATTTCTTCATGAAACACATAGAAAAAAAATGTTATTAATATTTACATAATCACCTATGACTACAAGCGCAAAATAAAGTTTTATGCTTGAATTCAAATGTATAATCACATGTAATTACAAAAGTTTATTCATATTTATATAATCACATGTGATTTATGAGTGTAATCACATTTGATTATAAATATTTTATTAAATCATAAAATAGTCAACCTTTATATATGATAATTATATACAATACTCAAATGTTACTTTTGAGGTTTTTTGGTACATGCATGTACTTTTCTTTCATTGTTGACACAGACTGACAAACTGGAAAGAAAATATGCATTTAAATATGTATTGTCATATTTAAGAAGGATATAAACTATAACAAGATTTAAAAGAACTTACGAGATCAACATCTTTCATTTGAATTTTTTTCTTCATCGCCATCTAACCGATCGAGAAGGTATTGCTTGAACATATTATATTTATTCTCATCTTTTTGCTTTGCTTCCGGTTCCATTTTTTCTTTCATCTCTTTCTCTGTCTTCTTTTTCTTGTGTTTTTTTTTGGTTTGGGAACTGCATCATCCTCAGTATAGTCTAAATGATGAATCATGTGTGATTCAATGTATAATTATATATCAGTTTAAACAAATATTATTAATTTAGTTTTAAAATCACATATGTTTAACTTACACTGATTTGGACACAGGATTTTGGAGAATTTTTTATATATCTATCTCTCTCATTACGTTTAAGAAGTTTAGCCCATGAGTCAATTACATCCGAAATGAGATATTCTCCTGGATACATGCTCTAACGGAAAACAACCCTTATAGTTATCGTTGACAATATTTCATCACTGTAATTATAGAAATCATTTTGTTAGTTCATATTATTATATTCACAACTATAATCACATGTGAGTGATCCATGTTTAACAAGAATCCTTAGCAGAACTGTAACCACAAGTGATAATGTTTCGTAATCACATGTGATTGATAAATGTTGAACAAATATGCTTAATAGAATTGTAATAACATGCGATTATGTTTGTAAGTTTAAAAAACAAGAAATATTACCTCTAGTGTTGTCAGTTGGCTTATGTTCAGATCGTATGATGGCATTAACCTCATATCTTTCTTTTCTTTGTAACCATCCATTGTTTTTTCATAAATAGAGTTGACCTCGTCACCATTTAGTAACCATGGTTCTAGAATTTGGAATTTGTTCCCAAGAATACTCATCACAATATTTTCTATAGTTTTGTCGACATTGTCGACATCTTCATTTATATTTTCTTTTAAAATCACACAAATTAAAAAAAAAAAAATAGTTTTTATCATATATGCTTATAAGTGTTAAATGCATTGTAATCATCTATGATTTTAAAACAATAGTGTTCATGTGTAAAATTATATGTCGTTGATGAATAACTTTTTTTTGTTAATCACATTCGATTTTGATCATATATGGCTACACTACTAGAAAATAACAAATAGAAGACACCATATATAATACGGATATAACTAGTTCCGTATCCTAATGGGAATAGGATACATGATATCAAATAACCGTATTCTATTAGGTGTATCCTATGTTAAATATAAATTACAAAGAAATAGGATACGAGAATAGTAGTAGATGTATTCTATTTAGTGTATTCTATTTTAGATATATAGAATACACTAACAAAATCGGCCGTATTTTATTTGGTTTAGATTAAATCACGCCCTTTACCTAATAAATTGTATTTAATTCCTATTTATCTAAAAAATCTTATTTAATCAACCCATGTTTATCTACAAATCTTACTTAATCCCTAGCCGTAACATTTTGTTTTCTTAAATCAAATCGACAACCTATTTGCTTAATTGAGAATCAAGTCGACGACCTACTTGGTTAGTTGAGGTATGTTTTTTTATTTTCCTTTAATAATCTTTATATAATCATTTATCACTCAAATTAGTTTTCTTTTAGTTAGTAATTGATATTATATGTTTGTTTGTTAATTTGATCGTAGTTTTTATATATTGGCCTAGATTTTAGGTTTTCCTCTAAAGATAATAGTTCAAGTTTCGAAATAATCCCATATGTATATATATATGAACTGAAAAGATTAAACCATGAAATTGGTGTTGGCTTCTAATGACATAGGGGATATGATCTTTGATTTTAGGATGTTTGCTTTTGAAAATTTTTATAAACAAAATTAAATTTACAAAAACTTAAAATTATCTACATTTAAAAGATGTATCCAATTAAAAGTAATAAAAAAAACAATCTACAAAACTTAAAGATTAAAATCATGGAAGTTTGAAAAATTATATTAAGCCAAGAAAAGAAGATAAAAACAAAATTTTGTTTGATTATGTACGTTTATGTTACTTTAATAAAAAGGATAATTTAAGATTTATATTGTTTATTAAATCATCGATTGAATTTGTGTCATGGAACGAATGCAATAAATATCTTATTTTTGTATTGAGAAATCTGCGAAAAAGTCCCAATATTTTAGGTCAGTTTACGATTTAGTCCCAAATTAAATTTTCTTTGCAAAAAAGGACAGATTACCGGCTAAAACTTCGGATTAACCCTTCGTGACCGGTTTTACAGATTTAGCCGGTATCTTTTCTTTTTTCGTTAATTAATCCAAATTTTGGGGCTTTTTCATTAATTAATCAAAATTTTAGGGCTTTTTTATTATTTATTACCAATAAACCAAAATATTTAGACTTTTCTGAAGATTACCTTTAAACTAATATATATTATATGATCTAATTTAATATGCACTATTCCATGTCTTCTTTCTTATGCTCTTCTAGGCTTACCGTGTGTTTTTATCGGTGTCGTCAAACCCAACAACAAAAATCTCACTCACAAGCCTCGTTAACTCCATCGATTTTCCAAAATTATCCATTCATAACTCTATGATCATCTTTCAATCTCCAGATAAAGAACGGAGAAAATCCTTGTTGATTACGTGGATGTCCTTATTACCTAACCATGACTTAAACTGTGGTTCCAACACTTGGATGTTCCTGTTACCTAACCATAACTTGAATCCTATTTCGAACCCATATACTATTCGCATTGTCCATAGTGTTGTTCACAACAAAATACAAATCCCACATGGTTTAACCACTGATACCTTGGCTCAAGTCTTACATGACCCTTGTTTCCTTACAATAGGGCTTGAAAACCATGAAGGATGAACCATTAAGCTTAAAAAACTTAAGATAGGTAAAAAAATCAACTCGATATTATGTACTGAAAACCATGAAGAATGTTAACTCTAATTGTAAAAAAAATGTCAACAAGCTATCCATCATAAACTATTAAAATATTAATTTGGTATACCTACGAGCTACGGTTCCAACACTCGGATGTTCATATTACCTAACCATGACTCGAACCTTATTTCGAACCCATACACTAATGGCATTGTCCATAGTTTTGTTAACAACAAAATACGAATCCCACATGGTTTAACCACTGATACCTTGGCTCAAGTCTTACTTGACCCTTGTTTCCTTACAATAGGTGTAACATCCCGAATCCCAGGTATAATATTTAATTAATTTATATTCTTGTTGTCTGATCAACTTAACGAGTTGGAGGCCCCAACTCGCCGAGTAGAGAGTGTTAATGGTCGTGTAATATCTAGAGTCTACTCAACGAGTTGGAGGACCCCAACTCGACGAGTAGGAGCTGAGTGTGAAAACCCTAATTTTCAGGGTTTGTGTCCTATTTAAAGTACCTTAAGCCTTCATTTATGCCTCCCTTATCATCTTAACACTCTGAGAGAAACCCTAATTCAGCTATATGCTTGTAGGAGAGAATGAGGGGCTGTAGTGCATTTTTTGGAAGAAGATTGAGGAGAAAAAGGCTTGGGACAAGAAGGAGATATTGGATCCATCAATAAGATTGTGTTCCAATCTTTATCAAAAAGTTCATCATTTATTGGTTTTTGTCTTGCCAAAAACTAATGCATTTTGGAAACCCCAAATAAACTAAAAATGTAATAATGACAATTGTTGTGATGTTACGTTTAAGTCATAATGACAATTGGTGTGATATTACAATAATTGTCATTATTATGTTTTAGTCTATTTGGGGCTTCCAAAACGCTTTACTTTTGACCAAAAAAAATGATGAACCATGTGAGATTCATCTTTAATAAATGAAGGTTCTTTTTGCCACATGTCAACTTCTCCTTCATTTTGACACTTGTCATTTTGTGAGAATTTTAGAAATTTTATTTTCCACTTGTCATTTTTTAGGAATTTCTATTTTCTTAAAATAAAATCCCATAAAATTGTAATGAGTTTTATAAGGAAATAAAATCATTCTATTAATTTGGTAATAAATTTTCATAAATACTTCAAATAATTTAATTTATTTTGTAAATTTTCAAAAGATTACGTTTGTTATATAAAGTATTACATTATAAAATATTTCATATTTATATATTAATATTAAAATTTTATTTTTAATAAACTCGTGTAATACACGGGTCTCACACCTAGTGAATAATATTTATTTCAAAAATACCATAAAATGACAAGTGTCAAAACTCATGAGATATTGACATGTGGCAAAAAAAACCTTTCATTCATTAAGGAGGATTTTTATGAAACTTGTGACTTCCATTTTAAGCATTTACAAACAAGACAAATCAAAACATAATAACATTAAATTAGAAGCATTTCTGCATGAAACACATAGAAAAAAATGTTATTAATATTTACATAATCACCTATGACTACAAGCGCAAAATAAAGTTTTATGCTTGAATTCAAATGTATAATCACATGTAATTACAAAAGTTTATTCATATTTATATAATCACATGTGATTTATGAGTGTAATCACATTTGATTATAAATATTTTATTAAATCATAAAATAGTCAACCTTTATATATGATAATTATATACAATAATCAAATGTTACTTTTGAGGTTTTTTGGTACATGCATGTACTTTTCTTTCATTGTTGACACAGACTGACAAACTGGAAAGAAAATATGTATTTAAAGATGTATTGTCATATTTAAGAAGGATATAAACTATAACAAGATTTAAAAGAACTTACGAGATCAACATCTTTCATTTGAATTTTTTTCTTCATCGCCATCTAACCGATCGAGAAGGTATTGCTTGAACATATTATATTTATTCTCATCTTTTTGCTTTGCTTCCGGTTCCATTTTTTCTTTCATCTCTTTCTCTGTCTTCTTTTTCTTGTGTTTTTTTTTTTGGTTTGGGAACTGCATCATCCTCAGTATAGTCTAAATGATGAATCATGTGTGATTCAATGTATAATTATATATCAGTTTAAACAAATATTATTAATTTAGTTTTAAAATCACATATGTTTAACTTACACTGATTTGGACACAGGATTTTGGAGAATTTTTTATATATCTATCTCTCTCATTACGTTTAAGAAGTTTAGCCCATGAGTCAATTACATCCGAAATGAGATATTCTCCTGGATACATGCTCTAACGGAAAACAACCCTTATAGTTATCGTTGACAATATTTCATCACTGTAATTATAGAAATCATTTTGTTAGTTCATATTATTATATTCACAACTATAATCACATGTGAGTGATCCATGTTTAACAAGAATCCTTAGCAGAACTGTAACCACAAGTGATAATGTTTCGTAATCACATGTGATTGATAAATGTTGAACAAATATGCTTAATAGAATTGTAATAACATGCGATTATGTTTGTAAGTTTAAAAAACAAGAAATATTACCTCTAGTGTTGTCAGTTGGCTTATGTTCAGATCGTATGATGGCATTAACCTCATATCTTTCTTTTCTTTGTAACCATCCATTGTTTTTTCATAAATAGAGTTGACCTCGTCACCATTTAGTAACCATGGTTCTAGAATTTGGAATTTGTTCCCAAGAATACTCATCACAATATTTTCTATAGTTTTGTCGACATTGTCGACATCTTCATTTATATTTTCTTTTAAAATCACACAAATTAAAAAAAAAAAAATAGTTTTTATCATATATGCTTATAAGTGTTAAATGCATTGTAATCATCTATGATTTTAAAACAATAGTGTTCATGTGTAAAATTATATGTCGTTGATGAATAACTTTTTTTTGTTAATCACATTCGATTTTGATCATATATGGCTACACTACTAGAAAATAACAAATAGAAGACACCATATATAATACGAATATAACTAGTTCCGTATCCTAATGGGAAATAGGATACATGATATCAAATAACCGTATTCTATTAGGTGTATCCTATGTTAAATATAAATTACAAAGAAATAGGATACGAGAATAGTAGTAGATGTATTCTATTTAGTGTATTCTATTTAAGATATATAGAATACACTAACAAAATCGGCCGTATTTTATTTGGTTTAGATTAAATCACGCCCTTTACCTAATAAATTGTATTTAATTCCTATTTATCTAAAAAATCTTATTTAATCAACCCATGTTTATCTACAAATCTTACTTAATCCCTAGCCGTAACATTTTGTTTTCTTAAATCAAATCGACAACCTATTTGCTTAATTGAGAATCAAGTCGACGACCTACTTGGTTAGTTGAGGTATGTTTTTTTATTTTCCTTTAATAATCTTTATATAATCATTTATCACTCAAATTAGTTTTCTTTTAGTTAGTAATTGATATTATATGTTTGTTTGTTAATTTGATCGTAGTTTTTATATATTGGCCTAGATTTTAGGTTTTCCTCTAAAGATAATAGTTCAAGTTTCGAAATAATCCCATATGTATATATATATGAACTGAAAAGATTAAACCATGAAATTGGTGTTGGCTTCTAATGACATAGGGGATATGATCTTTGATTTTAGGATGTTTGCTTTTGAAAATTTTTATAAACAAAATTAAATTTACAAAAACTTAAAATTATCTACATTTAAAAGATGTATCCAATTAAAAGTAATAAAAAAAACAATCTACAAAACTTAAAGATTAAAATCATGGAAGTTTGAAAAATTATATTAAGCCAAGAAAAGAAGATAAAAACAAAATTTTGTTTGATTATGTACGTTTATGTTACTTTAATAAAAAGGATAATTTAAGATTTATATTGTTTATTAAATCATCGATTGAATTTGTGTCATGGAACGAATGCAATAAATATCTTATTTTTGTATTGAGAAATCTGCGAAAAAGTCCCAATATTTTAGGTCAGTTTACGATTTAGTCCCAAATTAAATTTTCTTTGCAAAAAAGGACAGATTACCGGCTAAAACTTCGGATTAACCCTTCGTGACCGGTTTTACAGATTTAGCCGGTATCTTTTCTTTTTTCGTTAATTAATCCAAATTTTGGGGCTTTTTCATTAATTAATCAAAATTTTAGGGCTTTTTTATTATTTATTACCAATAAACCAAAATATTTAGACTTTTCTGAAGATTACCTTTAAACTAATATATATTATATGATCTAATTTAATATGCACTATTCCATGTCTTCTTTCTTATGCTCTTCTAGGCTTACCGTGTGTTTTTATCGGTGTCGTCAAACCCAACAACAAAAATCTCACTCACAAGCCTCGTTAACTCCATCGATTTTCCAAAATTATCCATTCATAACTCTATGATCATCTTTCAATCTCCAGATAAAGAACGGAGAAAATCCTTGTTGATTACGTGGATGTCCTTATTACCTAACCATGACTTAAACTGTGGTTCCAACACTTGGATGTTCCTGTTACTTAAAATGGGTTTCTTAAACGGTGATTGAATTTTGTACAAACTATCTGAAAGGTGTTCCCGCTATTAGGATGCCACAATCAAGACATGAAGGTAGACTTCAAGGGATTGGTGTTGTTGGATTGAAAGTGATCATACCTAATCATGATGAATTCCACCTAGTACACTTTACAGTGTTACAACACATAACAATTGTCGCTCCATACATAAATGAGCACATGTCAACATTACGATCTAGAAACAAAAAAAGGTCTGAAAAATGGTATGTTAAGGAGCAAATCAGAACATTTCCAACATGGTTGAAGGAAAAGGTGAAAGAAAAGTTAGATAAAGAAAATCTTGATCCTTTGGTTAAACTATTAGCGTATGGTCCGCGAAATGCCGTGTCCACTTACCAGAGCTACGACATTAACGGATATACATTTTACACCGAAAAACAGGATCAAAAGACTACAAAACAAAATAGTGGTGTGATGTTAATAGCAACCTCGATTGGATACTCTAATGTGAATCACCAGGCACGAGCGATTATAGCCAAAGATTCATATTATGGTGTCATTCAAGAAATTTGGGAATTGAAATATGATTCATCAACTATAGTACCGCTCTTCAAATGTAAGTGGGTCAAGAATAAAGGAGGTGTCAAAGTTGATGAAGACGGTTTCACACTTGTCGACCTTTCCACTGATGGCTATGTATCCGAGCCATTTATTCTAGCCAATCAAGCTAACCAGGTATTCTATGTTGAGGACCCCAAGAATTCTAGATGACACATTGTCCTGCAAGGTAAACGACGTATACTTGGTGTTGAAAATGTTGAGGAAGAGGAAGAATAAACCAATTTGACGAGCTACCTCCATTTTCTATCGGCATCACATCTTCAGATGTCATTATCAATGATAATGCTTATTTAAGGTCAGACTACAACGAAGGAGCTTATGTTGAATCTAAGAAAAGAAAAAGGTATAATGTCATTTATTTAATTAAAAAACCATAACAAAACAACTTGATTGTCATTTGAAACGAAATAGATTATGATATTATATACTTACTATTTTTTGTTTGTTTGCAGAAACAAAAAATGACATGTTACTTATGAAGACATCTACTAGAGAAGATATTTTTATTTATTGACATTGTTTTCTTTTATAATATATTTCAGTTCAATATTTTAAATAGTTTAATCATTTTGTTTTTTAAATATATTGTTTTTGTTATTTGATATTTGATATTATAAAATTCACTATGTATTTTATATAACTAAAATATAGTTAAGATCTTTCAAGTTTTCAAATAACCAAAATAAAACTCAAAATTATTGTAATCGATATATATATATATATATATATATATATATATATATATATATATATATATATATATATATATATATATATTATAAAAACAATTAAGAAAAAATATAATTGGATCGGTTATTTGAATTGGGCAATACGGCAAGTAAATTATCCAAAATATTTAAATCCCCTCCACCAAGAACTACCCTCCTGTACCCTAATATTATAAATATAAATATTTCTTGATCTAAAGGATTACTAAAAGAATTTGTTAAAAAGAAATTGTTACAGTGATACTTGTATTAGAAAAGTCTTGATCCGAACCTTGGAGTGGCATGGGTGACATACTTGGAAAAACTTTCCAAAAGGGATAATCTTTTTTTTTTATCGTCTTTGCATAATGATTGGGATTATATACCACATACTCCTGCTAGCTATAATACCATTGTTGGTCATTTAGCCAAAAGTTATGAAAGAACAATTTCACTTTGATTTTACTTTGCTTCCACTAATATCAGATAAATTTGAAGAGAATAACATCATATTACCAAGTGTCATTTCATATGTAAAAGACCTGTAAAAGTGTTATATTTTTTATGTGATATATAATTCATAGAGAAGTTGGAAGGGTCTGTGAGTTATACAAAGCGAAGGGATTCTTTTTGAACGGTTTTTTGTTGAATTGTTGCGATGAATTTAAACTAATTGTTACTATTGTTCTTTTTTGTTTTGTTTTTATTATGTGGATCAATTATTAACAATAGATTGTGTTTAATATAAAAAAGTAAACATGTGATTGCTTAATGAACACTGAAATGCTTTTTTTTACACTTTACATTGATATGCAGTAATAGGTAACATGTTAAAAAATATTAATATTTAATTATTTAAGGAAAATGATGTTATTCTGAAAACCATTTTACTAAACAAACCTGAAAGTTGCATTAATTCTGACTTCTACAGTAACCTGCCCGTCCAACAATGGAAAATATAGAAAAGGGTAAGAGAAGCGCCACATTGATAAGGGAAAAGACTAAAGAAAAATTAGCAGCAATGCATGTTGATTTCGATAATCATAATCGAGCTATTGGAGAGTATCAGCCTAAGTTTGCAAGTTATTGTGGAGTCACAGCCGGGAGTAGAATTTCTATCCTTAAATAGAGTTGGGATAAAGTACCTAAGTCAGAGCTCCATGACTTGTGGTTGGATATTAAGGTATGATATTTATTACTTGCTAAATGTTATTTAATTAATAATTATTACTAATAGTTACTATACTTTATTTTTAAAAAACATAATTATTGGAATATACCAAATGATGCTCCCAAAAAAGAAACGCTTAAAGTATGCAACAAGTCATGGAGGGCCTACAAGTCGACGCTTGTTACAGATTTCATGGACAATGATCTTGATGCATCAACATTTTACCCGTACCTAACCAAAGAATTATGGGAAGATTTTGTTAAGCTAAAATCCACCAAAGAATTCCAGGTTTTTTTTGGGCTTTAGTACTTATTTATGATATATTTATACAATACATATTCTAATTGCATTTATATGTGTGAAGGAAAAAAGGAAAAAGGGGAAGGAGACTGTGAAGAAGAACAAAAATCCAGCTCACTTAGGCCCATTGGGGTATCGTGAGAACAAAGCTCGGTGGGATAAAGATAGCGAGTTAGGTGCGAAAATAAAAAAACACCATATATCAAGCGAGCAGGCAAGAGATTTTATCTATGCTAGGTCAAAATGCACTCCCTCAGGGGATTACATTGTAGCACCTAAGAATGAGCAATTAGCAGATGAGTTTGTAAGTGTACTTTTTTTCTTCATCTATATATACCATTTATTTAATATGTAATTTAATAAAATCCTTTTGTTTGCATGTAGAGATATCAAAAGATAAACTCGGAGTTGATTTGATGGCAGAGGTTTTAGGAAAAGAGCACCCTGGTCGCACTAGGGCGGTGGGTTATAATGTCACTCTAAAAGAATCAAGGATTAACCAGAGAAATTGGAAACAACAAGAGTTACCAGATTTGTAAGATTTAGTAACGAGGCTAGAGGAGCGTTTGTTTAATAAGTTATTTGAGAAGTTATATGATAAGCTGATGACTGATATGGTGCCTGATATGATAGCTAAGGTGGTAGATACTGTCGGGGACATGGTCAACTCTATGGTGGCTACTAGTATCAGTCTTGGCATGATGCAACATGATGATACTCGTAGGAACGAGGTGATAAAAGTTAGAAGCCCGAAATTGAAGAAACCTAGTGTTGGATCGACAATGATGGATGCATTAGATAATATAAAGGTATACATTGTTTCTTCATATAGAATACCTTTAAACACGCATAAACAAACTAATTATGTACATGTTATATATATATATATATATATATATATATATATATATATATATATATATATATATATGTGTGTGTGTGTGTGTGTGTGTGTGTGTAGGCTCCCATTGAGTGTCAGTTGCTGCTACCATCAGATACAGAAGCATCATATAGTTGCAGAAGGGAAAGTCTACCCATCAGAGAATGGGATGTTACATGGGATACCACTCAAAGAGCATCATGTGAAGGTATCTGTACGAAAGATTTATGATGGCTATAAGTTGTTCCCCTTCCTGTGCCGACTAAAGAAACATGTAATTTGGGGAATGCATTGTATGGTTTTACACAATGGCCACGAAATTCAATTGCTTTAGTTAAGGTAAAATACAAATTTCCTTTATTTTTTAATATTATAGTCATATATAATGAAATCAATATGTAACCATTTCTAAACTTCCCAGCCCACTCCAACTGTGCAAAAAGATCAAAGACCTCCCCACACATCGACAACAATACTAACACCGACACCATCTTCAACACAGGTCAATACTTCTCATAATCCTGGTGATAAACTAATAGCTTAAACTTATTGTTAGGCCTTAAAACTTTTATCTGATCAAATGGTTTTTTAATGTAGATACACCAAAAAAGAAAGTACGAGGAGACTAACAGTTTGCCCCTTACAAAGAAAATATGACAATTTGTGATGCCAAAAGAACTAAATGGCTAACCGAAGATCAAGTTATTGTATAAAAATTTTATGAGCCGCAACATTGAATATCCAATTCATGTTAGAAGTGAGCCAGGGATCTTTGGAGCTGGGAGGACTGGCGTTGTAATCTATCCGGATGTGATTAAAGAGCTTATGACGAATAAGCAACTCGATTTTGATTCTATTTTTTGCTTTCAGATGTGAGTATGTTAACATTTAAATAACTAATATTTCATAGTAGTTTACCTTTATAATATATACATTTTTTTTTTCAGGATGCTACATTCAATGTTTCAACACGATAATAAATGTGCCTTCATAAACCCGCAAAAAATCATAGACTTGCAATGTGGAACCGATGAGGAACTCGGAACAAACATTGTTGTAAATGAGTTAGTTGATGCGATGAACTTTCATCAAGATAAAGATATTTTTCTAGCACTGTATTTGCAAGGGTATGATACTATGATATTCTAGAAAATGCTATATGCCTTAGATGTTTGTCAACTATTTTTGCTGACATGTTTAAACTTTACTAGGTTTCACTACATATTATTTGTAATCTGCCCTCGTACACATGCATGCTACATTTTGGATTCATGTCAAGGTATGAAGACATTTGAAGACTATGATATTGTAACACATATCGAAAAGTAAGAAGTTTCTTATTTAGTATTTTGTGACTTATTTTTTCAATAGATTCTAAGAAATCAATAATGCTTACTTTTTTAGAGCTGTTGCAACGCTATTTCATCTATATAATAAAATATTCCTTTTTTTTTTTATCCTGTATTGTACTTTACGTCTATTTTATCACATTCTAGTGCATGATAGAATGTTGGTTGATAAATATGATAGGATACACTTCACGTAGATACACCAATTGTATAAGATACACCATATAAGATACACCATATAGGATACGGCAAGGTAAATAGGATACACGATATACAATAAGATACACCATATAGGACACCATATAGGATATGGCAAAGTAAATAAGATACATCATATAGGATACACCATGTACAATAAGATACACCATATAAGATACACCATGTATAATAAGATACACCATATAAGATACGTCAAAGTAAAGCATATATCGTACACCGTTGGATAGGATACGGTTGTTTTAACCGTATTCTATTTATTTTGTAATATGATACACCCCCAATAGAATACGGATGATTATCCGTATTATATTTGCAAAAATAGTCGTATCCCATTCTATGTTTTCTAGTAGTGCTAAAGCTTTTAATCACATGTGATCGAATACCTTTTGAGTATTTTGTAACGATTGTAATCACATATGACTAAAACAGATTATAACAACAAAAATATTGACATGTTTTTGAATAATATAATTGATTATACAAAAGCATATCAATATTTACAGACAATATTGAAGAAAGACTTTCGTATAAATTAATCCAATCCGATTATAATCATAAGTGATTATAATCATTTAATTACATGTGATTATCAACAAATATTGATATGTTTTTGGATAATCGTTTGTCATTATACAAAGGCATATCAACATTTATAGACAATATTAAAGGGAGAGTTTTGTATAATTTAATCATATATGTGATTATAAATTATTTCCAAAAGACTTTTAAATTGTACAAATCACATACAACAAAATTTAAAATAAATATTACATAAATAATTGTTTTTCCAATATAACATTTTTATCAGATAATAATGTTTAGTACCTTCTTCTGCACCAACATTTATTCGAATAATCATATATGATTATACAAATATATTTTTAGAGAAATCTCGAAAAACTTTTCAATATTTTGGGAAATTTTTTTAATAAAGTCCTAAATTTATTTTTTTGAACAGAAAGGCGCGACTATTTAACTTTTTGAATAGAAAAGTCTAAGGAACCGGCTAATTTATGCACTTTAGCCCCTTTTGACGTGTTCAACAAGTCATAAAACCAAATCGTTGATTTTTTCAAAATAATGAGATTTTTCTCTAGATTTTGTCAAAATTTGTATATAATATATAAATGTATTTTTAACGTATGTATATCTATTTTTACGTATTTATGTCTTTTTCAAGTTTTATATGTATATTTTTATGTATTTTATGTATCTTAAATGTATAAACATATCTTTTTACACATTTATATGTATTTTTAAGTATTTTACATATTTTTATGTGCTGTTTTTTATGTATTACATATTTATATGTACTTATTTAAGTTTTTTTATATAGATGTTTACGTATTTTTATGTGTTTTAAATGTATAATCATATTTTTTTTACGTATTTATATGTATTTTTAAGTATTTTACTTATTTATTTATGTACTTTTATGTGTTTTTATGTATTACGCATTTATATGTATTTCTACGTATTTATGTACTTTTTAAAAAAGTTTTTTATATAGATGTTTATGTATTTTATGAATTTTTAATGTATAACCGTATTTTTTTTTAAGTATTTATGTATTTTTTTTACTTCAATTCGTCCTCACCATTTCATCAAATTCTAACAGCTTCTTCGAGTAAGTCTAAATGGCTTTCCTACATACCCACATATTTTAAGCTTTTCCCATTCGCTTATCTTGAAATTAAACATCGAATTAGAAAACAAAATAATAATCGATACCTTCGGACAGAACGCGGCCGTCTTAGAGAAGTTTAAATTAGAGAATATTTTATCAAACGCAAACAAAATATGTATCACTTACAAATTCCCAATTTGTAGAAAGGAATTGAAGTATCTAATAGATTTTGTAAAGTTCTTCACCTAATACGAAGGTTGTATAAAGCGTTGGTGGACTGAGACTAAGGTACTAATCAGTTAGGCAAGGATTAATCAAGGTATTAATCGAGGACCATTAAATATTAAGAAAATTAATCAAAAATAATAAATATAAGTTTAATCCTAAGAATATATATACAATAAAGTTTTTCTTTATAAAAAATATGCAACAACATTCTAAAATAAGGCCAAATAATACAATGAGTTCACATGAAATCGTTAAATTTTTGATGTTCCATTTCTAAATATTATTAAAATAGAATCCTTAATTCTAAACTAAGGAAATCATTACCATTAATTGTATTTTATTAATATGTCTCCACCTTTGATGGTTTTGATGATATCATCACAAACCCCATTTCTTTTTTTTCTTTTTTTTCATTAGTGGTTACGTTCTCCTTAAACCTCACCATAGTTTCCAAACTCATACATATATACCGTCTAATCTTCCATTGTTAACCGAAACACTAGCAAACCTTAAACCTAAGTAGCCTCCACCATTGTCACATGACACCGACCATTCCTGACCAATTCTATTATTGTTCGGTTTAAGAATCACTATCTTGATTCTTGATTCGCAATGGATAAATGCTTTTAAATTTGAAGTTGCTTTACCATGGACAGTGCCCTTTTTCCAGGGATCAATGGCTATAAAACTTCAAAAATTCCAGGTATGCAACCCTAACTTGTCTGCCCTCCACATTAGAGATTGTATGTTCTCTATTGATTATTTTATTTGCTAACTTCTGGCTAGACCTAATATTACAAGTTTTCTTATACATAGAGGCTTCGGTATCAATGATAGCTGGAGTCGATTGGCAGATATTTCTTCTTTCACATCCCAGGTATGCAAAATTTCTTTCTTTCGAGTAATTTTTTTGAAGTTAAAGATAGTTATGGTTTTGATTGTTGATTAAAATTGACGATTGCAATCTGCAATTTCATTTCGAGAGAGTGATGCTTGAGAAACACCTAACTGGTATCATGTTGATCGATCAAAATGTTTAATGCTTCTATACTTTACTTTTTTAATTCGATTTTCATGTTTATTATGATGGTTATCAACTAAAAGTTCATCTTTTAATGAAAGCAAGTTTATAAATTCGATGCTAACTTTATAAAGCTGTGCCTTTTTGCCTATTTATTATGATGGTTATCAACTAAAAGTTTCATCTTTTTGTTATTTTATCATAATCTGGTTATATACTATTAAAATAGTTTTAAGAAGCTTGAAAATTGCTTATTATTTTTCTTCTGTTAATTTATATAACGTATCCATAGTCCACACATTATAGAACTAACCATTTATTTAAAATAATTGAATCTAACATGTTTACTACTTGTCACTTGCTTATATTAAAGTACCTATTTACCTATATATGTTAAAGCTTTGTTTCTTTAGTTAATATGCAGACATTCCTTATATATGCTAAATCTATGTGTTTTTTTTCGTCAAAATTTTTTATAATTGTTGTTACAACCATAGACAATTAAGATAAATCAAGAAGACTTGGATATTGGTGAGTCTTTAAAACTCAAAACCTACAAAAGACATTTTTTAGCAAAGGGAAAATTGCAAGTAATGGATATATACTTTACTCTCGGAAATGTACTTTGTTTTTTTATTCATAATAGGAATATGTTATCAATTTAAGAATTATATTTTATTTTTAACATGTTATTATCAATAAAAAGATGTAAGTACATTTCTATTATGAGTGATAAATTATAAGTATGTTGCTATTATAGGTTGCAAATTGCTAGTATCGCTAAAAAGTTGAAGTGTGTTGCTATCATGGGTAAAATGTAAAGTATAATGCTATTACAAGTAATAAATTGCAAATATGTTGTTAAGTAGGGTTTAATGTCATATATAGATACAGATACATGAAGATAACAAAGTCTGACAAGTCTATATGCTAGGTGATGTACTTTTAACTGTTGGGGCCAAAGCAGAAGATTGGTTTGTGCTTGGATTGGGATTCTTTCTTGGCGTACAAAGAATCAGTGATTAGAGTTAAATCTTGGTTTTAAGGCTTCAGAATGAGTAGTAAAAATAGATGTCATATTCTAGAAGAAGACATCTATAAATTGTAATGGTGATTAGCTCTCGATACATGACTCTTCTAAGCAAGACAATATCAATTAGGAATTTATGATATGTAATAGTTATTTTCTTAATGAAAATGTGACCATTAATTACTAACAGTTCTAAGGATTTTGTTTTACTGTGACCATTATATATTTTTGGAGAAGCATAACAACTTAAAATATCACCATAAAAATACTTATAACACATGGGTTTTGTCCTTTAGTTGTGACCATAAAATACTTATGGCTGTATGTTTCTGTTGAGGTAACTTTACAAAACTGTCATTTAATTTTTTTCATTAACTTATACAACCCTTTACTTGCAAAAAAAACAATGTACTTTTGTAAAATGTCATGATTGACCTTTTTGTTCATTTTTTTATTTTGCCAAATGATATCAAAGATAAAAATGGTGAAATTTATGAGTCTTCCAAAAATTCTAAAATTGTCATTTTTTTGTATAATAACTTATCCAGGAAACAATTTCAGTTTTATAGCAACAAATTTTCATTTTATGAAGACTATTCTTTAAGTTTACAAATAGAATAGTACAACCAAAATGAACATTACATAATTATAGTAACATATTCAATGACCCCTAATTATACCGATAAGACATTATTGTTCTTTTACAACTATATTTACATATAGACACATATAATAGTTGTAATCATACTAAATGCTACCTACACTCACAATATTTGTTTCTTCTCAAAGCCAATTCATTATATTTTGACACACATAATAAAAGGTACATAACCATAAACAACCAATACTAACTTTTTTTTTTCTTGTGTTAACTAAGTACAACTAGTACAGAACCACCCAATGGACACATAAATATTTAGTGTGACCATATGTATCACATTTTAGCTACTTTTTCTGTTATGTGTCTAAAAAGGTACCAGTTTATAGACACACATACAACTACCTCATGTCACAATACGTTTATCTACTGTCTCTCATAAAAAAAGTATGACAATGATAATCGATACATGTGGCTGATTGTGACATATGGCCTTAATGTTTGAGTGTGACTAATATTTGTAACATTTGGTATAATTAAGTGTGGTTAAAGTTTTGATTATCTAAAAAATGGTAACACAAATTAATTTAAATGTATCCAAAAACAGTTTGTAAATTTTTTTAATGACCTTTGGCCACACTTTTAATAAAAAGTGTGACAGGACGTTTTTCGGAAAGTATGACCGTAGGTCATTTTTGTACTAGTGGATTGAGGCCTTATCCTAATTTGTTTAATTTCTTTGGATGAGACAAAAATTCGAATTTTATTAACATCAACAAGACAAGACAAGAGAAGACTAGACTAGATAATATTAAATAATTTTTTTAGGACTATTTTTAATGATAAGGATTAAAGAGGGCATTCACGTCTTTTTTAGTCTTATTGTCATTGGTCCTATTTTCCAATACAATGCAAGCTAAATGAAGTACTAGACAAGACAAGACAAGTCTAGATAAGCTTTCGATGGCTGTTTTCAATGATGATGACATTCAGGTCTTTTTCACACACCAAAAATTAATGTCCTTGTCCTATGTTTTTTTGGTAAGGAGTAGGAACAAAAACTTACAACTCTGTCCACATCAATTTGAGTTCTAATCCAATGTAAGCCAAACATAGTATAAATCTGTTAGTCATCTAATATTGTTTCAATTTTGGATCGAATGCAATTAGGTTGCCAAAATTAAAACAAAAAAGATTCTCATTCAAATGGTGTAAACTTAACTAGAGAACATGAAAAAGAAGGTAAATATCAAAAAGATTTTAAAGTAAAGCCAGAATTTTTTGGGTAAGTAATACGTTCTTTTATCCTAATGAAAACTTCACAGATTTAGGTTTTTCTATCTATAATGAAGACAAGGTCTAATTTCATGCTTTTTTTTTCTTAATATTCTCTCTACAATTCTGCATATTTTCAGGTTTGGTCCTGTGGACTGTTGGCTGGTGTAAAGACGGACAGGTTCTGATCCATGTTCACCCCACCAGCCAAACAATATTGGATATTGATAAGCATAGAACAAGATAACTTAACTAACAGCTTAGAGATTAAATATTCAAATGATTAAGATAGTTTCTCACAATTCTAGAGGTGAGAGTCTCTCCAAATGTTCATAAGAATAATTACAAAATTCTACATATCCGTTCTTCCAACTACAAGAGGATAAAATAAATGCCCTAGGAGGAGTGGGCCTCACAGAAGGGACCACAACACAGAAGGAATGTTCCCCCTCCCCACGATTACAACGGAATCGATAGAGATAGTACTAAAGGCTTAACCACTAAAAGAAGGACATAAAATATATGATAAAACAAAAAGGGGAGAAAAGTAATATCCAAGCAGCCCCATAACAAAATTACTCTTTGGTCCTTCTAGTCCTCCTACTGTAAACAAGTAACCCTTGAGGGTTATCAGATATGATATAGTCCTGCCATCTCCCTTAATCCTCAGTTACATCAATTAGATGTGTTGCATCCAAATATGTGGGTACTTGAGATAAATATCAATAAATCCATAGAAAATGGTATTTTTAGCTTTATACTACCTTTGTCCCAATTTAATTGTCCATGTAACATCCGGATTCCCAGGTATAGTATTTTATTCTTTTACTTTTGAAAGTTGTGAGGAGACTCGACGAGTTGATATTTAAACTCGCCGAGTATGGTCGCGGATTCGTATCCGGGTTGACAGCCAGGCTCGGCGAGTCCATGTTGTTTAATGAAACCCTAATTTCCTGGGTTTGGGACCTATTTAAAGGCCCTTAAGACCATCTTTTGCAGCTACCAAACCCTAGAGAAAAACCCTAAGAGATCTAGAGCGTTTGTGAGGGAGGAGAGGCCATTCTTGATCCTTTAGTTGGTGGATTTGCAAGAAGGAAGTGACCAAGGCAAGAGGAGGCTGAAGGAGGTGCGATTTTCATGACTTCTAAGTTTATAGAGCTCATATTGAGGTATTTGTTCGGACCCTCTTCAGTTTTGGTGTTGAATCTTAGTGTTAGGGTTTTCTAACCCCTTTAGAGGATGGATAAGTGGAGCATTTGATCCCTTCTCGAGTCTATGCTTTGGATCTGGACCCAAAGAGGTCCAGAGACCTTAACCCTTGGAGCTTTATGAGTCATTTTGGGAGCCATGAGCTTGGGATGTCATTTTTGGGGCTAAATCACCAAGTTAGACCATTTAGATGTTATATGAGTGTCAAGGTCTGAACTTTACGTGATTATCATGCTTGGGAAGGCCAGATCTATGAATTTAAGGACTAGATCTGACCTCAGGAGGTCTATGGAGTTTGTGCATGACACGAACTCGCCGAGTCCGAAGATCAGACTCGGCGAGTAGGATGAAGGTTTCCTGTATATCACTTAGTGAGTAGACTTGCCGAGTTGGGGAAATCACTCGGTGAGTCAGGGAGAGTTAGGGAGACTGGACTTCAAGGCGGAACTCGCCGAGTTATTCTTGAGACTCGGCGAGTTGAGTCGGGGTGGCCCTGCGATTCATGCCAGGTGTGACTCGTCGAGTAAGGGGAAGGACTCGACGTGCCAAGAGAGGGACTAAGAGAGTCAGTTGACACGTGCAGACTCGCTGAGTCGCCCAAGAGCACTCGACGAGTCGGGTCAAAGTTTGACCGATTGACTTTTGTTGACTTTTTAGGGTTTGGTCAACAGTGAGGCCCTTAAGCCAAGAGAGGGGTAAAATGGTCTTTTACCCTTTTGAGGGTGTTAAGAAAGGTTTGAGTATAGTTATATATGAGATTATTTAATTTATATGATTAGGCGGAGGCTAGATCACATTTCTACCGAGTCTGAGACTTACCGAGACACCTGAGATGAGTCTTCTTAGTATACGTTACCTAGAGTGGTATTACGTGTTGACCAGAGGGTCTTATGTGTTATGTATGAGATTATGTGGTATGTGATATATGTATGTTGTATGATGTTATAGACCGGGCCGGAGGGTCCAACGAGCGTCCAACGAGCTACGGGACTGGAGGGTCCCGCTGAGACACATCGAACAGAGGGTCGTATTTTAGCCTCGAGTCGTGTATGTGTTGTATGCAGTATTTTGGGGTACTCACTAAGCATTTATGCTTATAGTTGTTGTGATATGTATTTCAGGTACTAGCGAGGGCCGTGGGAAGGCGCCGGCGTGACTCTTACACACTGGAGAGAAAGAGCGTTGATTTTATGATCTTGGAAGATATTATGTTTCAAAAACTAAGTACTGGAATTATTTGAAATGTTTTTAAATGAATTTGGTTGATGAAAAATGAAAAAATTGTTTTGGAATTTACATTGTTACAAGTTGGTATCAGAGCATTGGTTTGAGGGATTCGGATGCATCTTCGGGCGTATCTTAACTCAAACTGAGGATTTGAGGAAAATTTTGACAATGAAGTAAAATTTTTGAAAAGAGTAAAAAGAGTTTTGAGACAAACAGAGCAGAGCTGTGTGTACGATCAGCCAGCGCCCGAACGGTGAATCCCCAAAAGTACCCTTACATTATGTGTTATGAGACATGTTATGTAACATTATGCATGCTAGAGTAGGCTAGGTATACATATTAGGACTAGAGTGGCCTGATTTGTGATGCCTTAGCTTAGGAGATTTTTGCTGCTGAGATGCTTTGAGAGCGAGTAGATAGCAGTTAGGAGCTCATGAGAGGCCTCTTGGAGGGTAGCTAATGGATAATGAGAGTAGAGTACTTGTAATACAGGATCCAAGGAGGAGGGCCTGGAGTGAATGCTGATGCGGTGTGGTCAGTAGTATTGGGCCCGTACTACTAAAGACACCGAATCAGTGGGCATTCCAAGTAAGAATCTTTTGGACAACGGAGGACGAGTAGGATTGCGTCATCGAGTATGAGTGTGCTCGATCGAGTCTTTGATAATTATTGTTGTATTTCAGAGGCATCATGGTTGGGACTCGACACACACCTGAGAGCAGTGGTGTCAGCGACGAGGAGATCCGCCGATTGATTCATTAGGAGGTGGCTGCTGCCATCCGGGCTGAGATTCCTGAGATGTTTGGGGACATCAAGACCACATTGATTGAGACTTTTGATGAGTGGTATGCAGTGCTGACTGAGGTTGCGGCAGCTATAGCTACTGTTGTTGTTGCTGCTACCAGACCTCAGGGAGGTGACTCGTTCTTGTTTCGGGAGTTCAGCAACATGAAGCCACCAGAGTTCGATGGGACGCAGGACCCAATTGCCATGATGAGATGGATCTATGACATCGAGGGATGTTTCTATACGTGTTCTTATCCAGAGCACTTGAGGTTACGGTTCGCTTTGAACCAGCTCCGCTTGGGAGTGAAGGATTGGTGGAAGTTCGTGACGGAAAACTTCACTTTGGGAGAGATTTCTGAGGTGACCTGGGAGAGGTTCACCGTTATGTTCAGAGATGAGTATGTTCCCCCGGTGGAGAGGGAATGATTGATTCAAGAGTTCTTGACCCTCAAGTAGGGTACTGATTATGTGGCAGTGATCACCAGGAAGTTTCATGAGAGGGCGATGTTTTGCCCTAAGCAGGTGTCTTCTGATCAGGCTCGTATGAGCCGTTATATGAGTGTGTTGAGGAGAGATATTCGGGAGTTCGTGGTGAACTCAACTTACCGGACATTTGCTGAGCTCCAGGCAAATGCTCGGAAGAGGGAGATTGAGTTGGACACTCAGGCCAGGGAGGAGGCCGAGTCACAGAGGGCGGATCGGCAACCGGCTCAGTCTCAGCCGACAGCCAAGCGGGCTAGACCCGCTGATTCGAAATCTGGTGGTGCGAAGGGTCACACTTGTGGGAAGTGCGGTAAGAGTCACAAGGGGTCGTGCAGGGCTGGAGTATGCTACAAGTGCGGGAAGGAGGGGCATATCGCGAGGGATTGCCCCAAGGGATTTTTGGTTTGCTTTCATTGCAACCAGACAGGCCATCAGAAGGTCGAGTGCCCTCATCTACTTCAGGGGTCATCCCAGGGATATGTTCCTGCTGCTAGGGCTACCGAGGTTCGGCCGGTGAAGGCTGAGGCCCCGAAGGCTCGTGGGAGAGCATTCCAGTTGACTGCGGAGGAGGTTCGCGCGGCGCCCGACGTTGTGGCTGGTATGTATTCTATATTCACCTTTTATTTGAATTGAGTTATTATGCTTATATGATGATGTGCATAGGTACTTTCCTTGTGAGTTCTGTGCCTGCTTTGGTATTATTTGACTCGGGTGCGAGTCAGTCGTTTGTTTTCGTAGCATTTAGTCAGCATATTAGTATCCGTCGAGAGGCGTTGGATCGACCTCTGCGGGTTTCCATAGCTGATGAGCGAGCAGTGTATGATTCAGATGTGATTCAAGGATGTGTCCTTGAGATCTTCGGTGTGGAGTTTCTGATAGATCTGGTTCCAATTGCGATAGGGGACGTGTGTGTTATAGTGGGCATGGATTGGCTGAGCCGATATGGAGCTGTGATAGACTGCGAGCGTCAGTTGGTGATGATTCGAGACCCTAGTGGGGGAGTCCTTACAGTGTACAGCGAGGGTACACGTACAGGATCAACATTTTGTTCGGCCGCCAGAGCGAGACAGAGTCTACAACAAGGCTGTAATGGATTTGTGGCATATGTGATGGATGCGAGGGTTGTTTCAGAGAGACCGAAGTCAGTTGATGAGGTCCCGATAGTGCATGAGTTTCCGGATGTGTTTCCAGAGGAGTTTCCGGGTGCACCTACGGAGAGGCAAGTAGAGTTCGGTATTGAATTGGTTCCGGGAGCTGCGCCAATCGCCAAGGCGCCTTATCGCCTTGCGCCTCCGGAGATGCAGGAGTTATCCTCGGAGCTCCAGGAGCTGTTAGGGAAGGGGTTTATTAGGCTGAGCAGTTCGCCATGGGGGCGCCTATCCTTTTTGTCAAGAAGAAGGATGGTTCTCACCGGATGTGCATTGATTACCGGGAGTTGAACAAGCTAAGGGTCAAGAACCGTTACCCGTTGCCGAGGATCGACGATTTGTTCGATCAGTTGCAGGGAGCATCTTGGTTCTCCAAGATCGATTTGAGGTCTGGGTATCATCAGGTGAGGGTGCGAGATGAAGACGTCCAGAAGACAACATTCCGGACTCGTTATGGGCATTACGAGTTCGTAGTAATGCCTTTCGGATTCACCAATACACCGACGGTGTTCATGGATCTCATGAACAGAGTGTGCAGACCGATGTTGGGTCGCTCAGTGATCGTGTTCATCGACGACATATTGGTGTATTCGAGATCCAGAGAGCAGCATGATAAGCATTTGAGGGAGATCCTCGGAGTTCTGAGATCGGAGAGGCTTTATGCCAAGTTCTCTAAATGTGAGTTCTAGTTACGAGAGGTTCAGTTTTTGGGGCATCTCGTTGACCAGAATGGGATATTGGTCGATCCAGCCAAGATTGAGGCGGTCATGAGGTGGGAGGTGCCGAGATCAGCCACCGAGATCAGGAGCTTTCTGGGTTTGGCCGGCTATTATCGGAGATTTATTAAGGATTTCTCCAAGATCGTTGTGCTACTCACCAAGTTGACCCGGAAGGGTGCTGCGTTTTCTTGGGGACCGGAGCAGCAGACCTCGTTCGAGAGACTTTGCCAGAAATTGTGCGAAGCCCCAATATTAGCCCTTCCGGAAGGGATGGAGGATTTTATGGTATATTGTGATTCATCGATATCCGGATTGGGAGCGGTGCTTATGCAGAGGGGGCATGTGATAGAATATGCATCGAGGCAGCTTAAGCCTCATGAGTTGAGGTATCCCACTCATGATTTGGAATTGCGAGCGGTAGTGTTCGCCCTCAAGATCTGGCGACATTATCTGTATGGGGTTCGGTGTACGATATACACGGACCACAAGAGCTTGAAGTATTTGATGGATCAGCCCAACCTGAATATGCGCCAAAGGAGGTGGTTGGATGTGGTCAAGGATTATGATTGTGAGATCTTGTACCACCCGGGCAAGGCTAATGTTGTAGCTGATGCACTGTGCCGTAGGACGAGGGCGCCCCGATGCAAGATGTTTGTTTGAGATTGACAGTGATGACCCCAGTGTTGGACGCTATTCGTGGGGCCCAGGCTGAGGCTGTGAGGCCAGAAAGCCAGAAGAGAGAGCGAGCTGTAAGGCTGGTATCGAAATTCGTTACCGATAGTCGGGGGCTCATGACATTTCAGGGTCGGATATGGGTACCGTCTATGGGCGGAACGTGCACCATTTTGATGGAAGAGGCTCATCAATCGAAATTCTCAATCCATCCCAGGGCCACTAAGATGTATTTGGACCTAAGAAGGGAATATTGGTGGCCCTGTATGAAGAGGGATGTCGCATGGTTTGTTGAGAGATGCTTGACCTGTCGTAGGGTTAAGGCCGAGCACCAGCGTCCACATGGTAAGCTGCAGCCGTTAGAGATTCCCGAGTGGAAATGGGAACAAATTACCATGGATTTCATCACCAAATTGCCAAGAACTGCGAGGGGTGTCGATGCAATTTGGGTGATTGTAAACAGGTTGACGAAGAGTGCTCACTTCCTGGCCATCAGTGAGAGCTCTTCCGCGGAGAGGTTGGTAGAGATGTACATGAGAGAGGTGGTATCGCGTCATGGAGTGCCAATCTCGATTGTCTCGGATCGAGATATAGGTTTCACTTCCAGATTCTGGAAGAAGTTTCATGAGGAATTGGGTACGAAACTGCATTTTAGTACCGCATACCACCCACAGATTAATGGACAGAGTGAGCGGACGATCCAAACACTCGAGGACATGCTCCGAGCATGTGTGTTGGATTTCGGCGGGAGTTGGGACACGTATTTGTCCTTGGCAGAGTTTTCTTACATCAACAGCCATCATTCGAGCATTGGCATGCCAACCTTTGAGCTGTTGTATGGGAGGAGGTGTCAGACCCCCATTTGCTGGGGAGAAGTAGGGCAGCGTGTGATGGGTGTAAGGTCAAACCTTGAAAAATGATAATGTTTAAAACAGACTTAGCGTCAGCATATGTCTCAGCGTCAGCACCAGCGTATCGGCAGCTCAGTTTGTAATAGTTTAGTTTATTCATTGCGTTGTAACAAATCTTGTATTTATCCTGTTTCCTTAGTTATCTTGATTTATTAGCTAGCGTATCCCTGAATTGTAGGGATTATCTAGAATAGCAGTATATATTGTTTTGTATAGGTTTGTGAATGCACACGCCTTTCACAAACCCTAATCGTCGCTTTGTGCACACGATAATCTCTTTGTGAGATTATCTTTCTTAGTGAAAGTTTTTCTTCGTGAATTTCTCTTGTTCTTATTTGTAGTCATTGTTTGATATTTCGATTGATCTAAAGGCCTCTTCAATTGGTATCAGAGCAGGTTTCTTTTATCAAACAAATGGCTTCATCTTCTTTTTCATCAAACTCATCAAATCATCCTTCTGCTAAAATCCCTCCTTTCGATGAAACTAACTTTGCTATGTAGAAAATAAAGGCTTTATATGCCTTGGAGTCTGTTGATGAAGACATGCTGGACATCGTTGAAAAAGGTCCTTATGTTCCGATGTATCAGCCTCTTAAAAATAATGTTCCTGATGGCACTATGAAGAAAACTCCCAAAGAAAACTGGACGGCAGATGACAAGAGAAAACATGGTTTAGATGTTCGTGCTCGTGCCGTTATCAGCTACTCGTTGCCATACAACATCTTTGGGCTGGTTCAAAATTGCATCTCAGCAAAAGAGATGATGGATACTCTGACTGTATCCTTTGAAGGAACTGAAGAAGTCAAGGCTACTCAAATAAATGATCTTAACCGAAGGTATGAACATTTTTTTGCTAAGAAAGGTGAAACCTTGACTCAAACTTTTAACAGATTCAATACTCTTGTTAATGATCTTCGTAGACTAGATCAGTTGAAGCATAAAACTGTTCTAGTGCAAAAGTTTTTGGATTCTCTAGGTGCAGGTTGGGAGAATCATGTTGATGTGCTGAAAAACAGTGAGAAGATCAACTCTATGGACTTACAAAGTCTCTATGGAAATCTTCGATACTATGAAGAATCCAAGCTTCAAAGAAAGGAACTGATGAAAGATTCTCAGCGTGAATCTTCTGTAGCCTTGTTCTCCAACAAAAAGCTGGTGGCAGACTCAGACACTGAAAGTGATTCAGACACTGATTCATCTAAAACTGACACTGATGATCTTGAAAAGGTTGTAGCCAGTGCAGCTTTGATTGTGAAGACCTTTGAAAAATCAGGTCGAAACTTCTCAAAGTTTCAAAAGAAGATTGGTGGAGAGTTCTCAAAAGGGTCAGGAGCTGATAAAAGGCATGGTGCTGATAAGAAAGAGAAGGCTCAGTGCTTTAACTGTGGGAGCACTGATCATTTTGCAAAGGATTGTAAACAAAAGAAACAAGGCTCAGATGAATACTGGAAGCAGAAGTACAACAAGCTGATTGAGAAGCTGAAAGCTGAAAACTTGGAACATAAAGTGCTTGTAGCCGAAGAAGAAAAATGGAAAACTGATGAAGAGTCATCAGATGATGAAGTAAAGTGTCTCATGGTCAAAATAGAGGACCCGACTATTCCTGATAGTGACAAAAGTTCTTTTGACGCCGATATGTCCGATGCTGAAAATTCCAGGAAGCACAACATTGACTCTTCTTCAATGTACCAAGTTAAAAACTTTGTTTCCTATTCAATGAATGAAAAAATCAAAATGTTTGAGTATTTGGGTGTCATTAATTCTAAGAAGAATCAAACCATAAGAAATTTGCAAAATCAAATTGATCTTCTTAAAACTGATATATCCATGAAAAATAGCATTATTGAGTCCACTCAGGAAAATCTTAGAATTACTAGTTTGTCAAATTCATCCTTGTCTGCTGAAATTGACGATGTTAAAAATCTTTTGATCAAAGAACAAACTGTGCTTCACACTTGGGCAAAATCTCATAAGAATGCCAATTATATTATTTCAGCTCAAATTCCACATTCTTGTGAGAAAATTCTTGGGGGTAATTTTGCAGAAGCTGAAAAGGTTTTTAAATCACAAGAAAAGGAATCTGAGGTCTATTCCATGAATGAGATGAAAAACAATTTCAAAAATAAGTTTGTCAGTAACTCTTTTATTAATCAAAGTTTAATTGATGAATATTGTACTATTAATTCTGATGGTATTACTGAGTGTAATGTTGAAATTACCGGAATTGATCCTACCTCTTATCCTGCACATCTTGTTAGACCAACCCCTCTAACTGAGAATATTATTGCTTTTCCTATCTCTAATGGAGTGTTTCATGCTGTTCATGAACAACTCAAGCACTTCCCTGATTGTAATCCATCTGTGAATGAGTCAAAATCAAATACTGATAGTTCATCTCCCAACACTGATCAAACTCCTTCTGACACTGAACTCAGTCGTGACTCAGTGATAAACAAAAGGACTGAAAGCTCTATTGGTGAATCTTACATGTCAAAATGTGTTAAATCAAAAAATTTGCTCACCAAGAAGAACTTTGGAACTAGAGTTTGCTACAGATGTGGTGATTCCTCTCACAAGATCAGTGAATGTTCTTTTGATAAATCATCCTCAAGAGCTGAAAATATTAAAGTTAGGAATGAAAAATGGACTCTTAAGTCAAACTCTTTAAACTGTCTTCCTAAGGAGTGTTATAATTTATTATCAAATAACTTTGTGAATGACCCATCTTCGAATGGGTCAGTGTGTTCTAACTAGTTTCTCAGCACTGCAGGGTCAGGAGCATCTTTGGTACTTAGATAGTGGTTGCTTAAGGCATATGACAGGATCAAAGTCTCTCCTGGAAGATTATGTTAAGAAAACTGGTCCTGCAGTTACTTATGGAGACAATGGAAAGGGGTTCACTAAGGGATATGGAAACATCTAATGCAATAACGTGGTTTTTCAAAACGTTTCATATGTTAAGGGTCTCAAACACAACCTCATTTCTATCAGTCAATTGTGTGATGCTGACTATGAAGTTCACTTTACAAAGAAGGAAGGAAGAGTTGTAAACACCGACAAGAACATCGTACTCTCAGCAAGTAGAAAAGATGATATATATGTTCTTGACATGTTCTCAAGTGACAAGGCACTGATGCAATGCTTCTTTACAAAGTCTCAGACGAATCTTAGCTGGATTTGGCACAAAAGGTTTTCTCATCTGAACTTCAAGAATCTATCCAAGATATCCAATCAAGACCTAGAGGGCTCCCAAAATTCAGCGTTGTGAACGACAAGATGTGTTCAGCTTGTGAACAAGGAAAACAAACCAAGTCCTCTTTCAAACCCAAGTCATGTTCCAGTATATCAGTCCCTCTTCATCTACTCCACATGGACTTGTTTGGACCTATTCCTGTTCGTTCACTAGGTGGAAATGAGTATACTCTAGTGGTCGTTGATGAGTTCACTCGATTTACATGGGTAGTTTTCTTGAAGAAGAAAAGTCATGCTGCACAGGAAATTATCTCACTGATTCGTAAAAATGAGACACTGACAGGTCTTAAAGTCAAGCAACTAAGAAGTGATCATGGTACTGAGTTCCGAAACTCAACTCTTGAAGAATTTTGTGATCATAAAGGAATTGGACAAAACTTCTCAGCTCCTCGTACTCCTCAGCAAAATGGTGTTGCTGAACGAAGGAATAGAACACTGATTGAGGCAGGAAGAACCTTGATGATTCATGCTGGTCTTCCTATGTCGTTTTGGGCTGAAGCTGTCAATACAGCATGTTTTACTCAGAATCGATCTCTAATTCACAGGATTCACAAGAAGACTCCATATGAAATGCTGAAAGATTGAAAACCAGATGTATCCTTTTTTCATGTGTTCGGATGCATTTGTTATATTCTAAATCAGCGTGACCCAAGATCCAAGTTTGAACCTGATGGGATTAAACAACCTTTAATCTAAGAAGATCGATTAGATCTTGAACAAGTATATGACAATGAAACAGCAAGAACGCAATATTAATAACAAAGAAGAACGTAATATTAAGAACAAAACAGCTTGAATCAATGGTGTCGAATGATTAAATAAAATCCTTAGAAGAGCTCGATTAAGAACATCAACTGTAAAGGATTGGAAGATTACAAGAATGATTACTGGAAAATATTGTACTCTTGATTAATCGCTATATCGATAATCTCTAGAATCTTAACCTAATATGCATGCAAGCATTAACTTAAATACTATACATAAAAGGCTCTCGGTTGGACAGGCCCAAACCGGAGAATACAAGGCTAATCTAACGAGCCCAAAAGACGCAACATCAAAAACTGTCTCCAGCCCAACAGAACCTAAAGCTGATAAAGGTATTTTTGTTGGGTACTCATCTATTTCAAAGGCTTTTCGTGTTTTTCATGTGAACAGGCAATGTATTGAAGAATCCATTCATGTGAAGTTTGATGAGGAATCATACACTGATGAAAAAGTCACTCATTCTCCTTCTATCTTTCAAGAGCTTCTCTCTTGTCCATTCGATGAAGCTCCTTCTGCTGAAGATAAGACTGATTCCTCTGATCCTATCATTCCAGTTCCATGTTCCTTGAATCAAGATACTGCAGCCACATCAGCAGATAATTCATTAAGTGCTGATGAAACTCTTGAAGCTGAAGATTCTCCTGAAACTGACAATGTGTCAGTGTCTATCTCTCCGGAATCAGCATCAGTCATTGAACATCGAGATCATCCTGTTGATTGAATTATAGGGAATATTCATGATGGTGTCCGAACCAGATCTAGTGTACTTAATAACTTTTGCATGTATGTTAACTTTGTTTCAATGATCTTACCTGATAAAGTACACACAACTCTTCAAGATGTTGATTGGATCAAAGCCATGCAAGAAGAACTGAATGAGTTTGAAAGGCACAAAGTTTGGACTCTTGTCCCAAGACCATCCGGGAAGACTATCACTGGAACTCGCTGGGTCTATCGTAACAAGGTTGATAAAGATGGAATCATCACTCGCAACAAGGCAAGGCTTGTAGCTCAAGGGTTTACTCAGATTGAATCTATCGACTACGGGGAAACTTTTGCCCTAGTTGCTCGCATTGAAGCTATCAGACTGTTTCTCGCATACGCATCCTACATGAACTTCATTGTCTCTCAGATGGATGTGAAAACAGCATTCCTTCATGGTGTGTTAGAAGAAGAAGTGTTCCTAAATCAGCCCCCAGGCTTTGTGGACAAAGATCATCCTGATTACGTATACCGGTTAGACAAAGCTGTTTATGGACTGAAGCAAGCTCCCAGGGCTTGGTATGAGACGCTGACATCGTATCTGCTTGAAAATGGATACAGACGAGGAGCAATCGACAATACTCTCTTCATCAAAAACAAAGGCTCAGACATGGTTCTTGTTCAAATTTATGTCGATGACATCATTTTTGGCTCTCCAAATGAGACACTGAGCAAGGAATTTGCAGAGATCATGTCTCAAAGGTTCGAAATGAGCATGATGGGGAAGATGACCTTTTTCTTAGGTCTTGAGGTTTAGCAACAAAAGACAGGTATTTCTATTTGTCAAAGTAAATATATTTCTGACTTACTTGTTAAGTACTCTCTCAGTGACTGCAAACCAGCCTCTACCCCAATGTCTAAGACTGATAAGATACACGCTGATCCAACTGGAACTGATGTCAATCACTCTCTGTATCGAGGAATGATTGGATCCCTCTTATATCTCACAGCAAGTCGTCCTGATATCATGTTTGGAACCATTCTCTGTGCTCGATTCCAAGCTAATCCAAAAGAATCTCACCTCATGGCTATCAAACGTATCTTTCGATACTTGAAGGGAACTCAAAACCTTGCTCTGTGGTATCCTCGCAACTCAGCTTTTGAACTTTATGGATACACTGACTCAGATTATGCTGGATGCAATTTAGACAAAAAGAGTACATCTGGTGGATGTCACTTCCTTGGAAATCGTCTCATCAGCTGGTCTAGCAAGAAACAAACATCAGTAGCCATCTCAACTGCAGAAGCTGAGTATGTTGCCGCTGGGAGATGTTGTGCTCAGCTCCTATGGATTCAAAATCAGCTTCTCGACTATGGGTTCAAGTTCTCAAAGACTCCCATCTATTGTGACAACACCAGTGCCATTCAGATCACACAAAATCCTGTTCAACACTCAAAGACAAAGCATATCGAGATCAGACATCACTTCATCAGAGATAATGTTGAAAAGGGAAAAGTTGTTCTTGAACATGTCAAGACTTCGGAGCAACTTGCTGATATCTTCACAAAGGCACTGGATTCTCAATCAACTGCTTACATTATCGGAGAAATGGGAATGATTTCCTTGTAATTAATTTTGATGTTTAATTGTGCTAATGTTTGATTTTGTCTTATAAGCTGATGTACATTGTGCTGATGATGACATACTGATGATATTTGCTACTGAGCACTTTGGTTTGATTTCTTATCTTTATCTCTTCTTCAAGTCTTCTAAATAAAAGTTGAATGATTCACTGTATTAAACCATACACTGATAATGACTTGAAACTCTTTGCCGATGGTTAGATCAAAACACCAAGATCTATCACATGCAACTACCCCTTCTTACCAATCTTACACTGATTCTGTGATTCAGTGTGCCAAAACACACGCTGATGAGAGTCTAAAAATCTTTGCCGATGGTTAGATCAAAACACCAAGATCTATCACACGCAACTACCCCTTCTTACCAATCTTACACTGATTCTGTGATTCAGTGTGCCAAAACACACGCTGATGAGAGTCTAAAAATCTTTGCCGATGGTTAGACCAAAACACCAAGGTTTATCACACACAACAATCCATTCTTTACCCTCCTCTTATTCAGTGTCTAATGATTCAGTAAGATAAACCACTCACTGATGAAGTCACAACACTCTGTGCCGATGGTTAGATAATGTAACTAGTATCTATCACACGCACCACTCTCCTTGCTAGCCCTGAATAAGCAAGCTATACCTTGAATTGACGGAGAAATATTTTCAGCATATAACTTTTGTGACACTGAGCTCAGCGCTTCCGCAAACACTGATTGACGTTTCACCTTCAGTCAACGACTCTTTTATCCAACGGCTATTTTCTACTCTGACAGGTTGTTACGATGCGCCGTTATCCTTAATGAAGATAATCATCACCTTTTTAATGAAGATAATCATTACCTTTTAAAAACCCCCTTTTCATTCCATATTTAAACCTCTTTCTCCCTTGGTTTAATTTTTCCTTCCAAAACCTTGAACTTCTCTCAAAAACCCTAGAATTCTCAAATACTCTCCAATGGCGGCATCTCTGTTCACATACTCCTCAACCTCTCGAAGAGTCGTTCCTGCCCCAAACTCTCCCCCACTTCCAATTCACATTAAGGCAACCAATGTCGTCTTCAACCCTGACATTCCAGAGGTTCATCGAGGTCTTGGACTCGATGATTTCGTCAATTTCTTGGCTTCTTGCCGCCTTCGATATGCAATTAGTGATGTACCGTCCGAGTTCTTCCCTGAACAAGTATGTGAGTTCTACTATACTACAACAGTTAATGAAGAAAACAATGCCATCACCGGAACCATTGGCCATGGCAGACACTCTGTCTTCATCACCGCAGAACTACTCAATGTTGCGTTAAGGTTACCGATTTTCAAACCCTTTTCTGAACCTCCTACTATTGAAAGATGTAAACGCATGTTTGATCAACTGGGCTATGATCATTCAAAGGCTGGCACTCGATCAGCTCTTATTTTGCGTCAGTGCATGACCCCAGGCTGGAAGTTTTTCACTGGTGCTTTGTGCAAGTGTGTGGGTCACAAGTCTCGCAGTGGTGATCAATTGAGCAACTACGAGCAACAAGTCGTCTGCTCTCTTCTTCTCAACAAAAGATTAGATTATGGGGCACTATTCTTTGATCAGCTTGTTCAGCTTCTACGTGCAAATGTGCGTGCTGATCATGTTCCCTTTCCACGCTGGATTGCCCTGGTGTTCGATAAATTCTTCGCTGCTGACTACTTTTCTCACTCTGGGAATCCAATCCAATGCCCTCGAATGTCAGTTCGTATGTATCAGGATGATCCTTTGGATACTAACATTGGAATCTCCAATCAGATGAGAGAATGGATTGCCAATCCATACACGGTGCCTTCTCTCACCGCTGACACTGATGAAGGAGGTGCTGATGGTAATCATATGGGTCATGCTGATCAAGAGGTGGAACTTCATGATGGCGGTCATTTCTCCCCTCAACTGTCTCATCACATCATCTCGGACTCTGGCAAAGCCTCCTCAGCACCACAGGATTCCATGCCTCTAGGGGAGCAACCATCTCAGGGGGAGCATCAGTCTCAGGGGGAGCATCCGTCACCAGCAGCTCACCACTTCTCTCCAAGGATGCCTCCTAGCTCTCCAGTTGCCCCAGGTACCTCAATGGTTCAAATTCCTACTTCAGCATTTTCTGAACTGATGTCACTGACTCGGGACATGAGTCAGCGTCTGCTTCGAATTGAGGCTGATGTTCAACAAATCAAGGAGGTTCTCTTACTTACTCCTCCCGCTAGTCCCAACTATGATAATGTTCAAAAAGGGGGAGATACTGATGATGATGCTGATGCTGATGGTGAACCAAATGCTCATGTTGATGGTGAACCAAATGAGAAAGACACAGAACCTGCTGACAACACTATCATTCAGCATGAATCACCCAACCCCATTCCTGAATCTAATTCTGCGAGGCATAATAGTCCAGCAGCTACTGAAAAATTGTTTGAAGACAGTGAGCATGATGAACCTGATGACGAATGTCAAATTCTTGACATGAACTTCATTGATCCTCTCATTCCAGTTCAGCAAGAAAGCTCAGATGACCTTGAAGAATCTCTTCTGATACTAGCTAATCCTATTGCTGATCCCATCATTCCGGTCCAAGGAGAGGATTCAGACGTTGCCAGTGAAGAATCTCATCCGTTGTCTCGAAAGCGGAAGGTAGCAGATACTGACTTGGATCATTCTCAAACTGATACTTCTTCAACTGTGAAGAAACCCAAGTCCATTGTCAGTATTTCAAACCTTGCCACTGAATGGAACATGTCCCCTGATCAAGTCAAGCAAATTCTTGATGAAGCCAATCGAGCTCATCTTCTAAAGAACATTGCTCAAGCTGATGAATCTCTTATTCAGCACAAACTTCAGGCCAAGGGATCGTTTGAAGCTCAGATGCAGAAGTTCCTGGAATTTCAGTCCAAGGCTCAGTCTTCTCAACCTCCTCCTAGCTCTAGCAAGCCTAAGACTGACAGCGTTCTTGACCGGATTGATCGAAAGAGATTTGAAGATGTTTTTAATCGGCGAATGTGTGGAGACAAGATCATCAAAGTCAAAGCTTCTAAAACTCGAAACGAGAAAATCCTTACGTTGCTGATCACTCGTCAAGGTTCTCAGCATTCTTATACTGAAGTTGTCAAGAGGGATGAGCTGATCAGATATGGGTATTCGGAATGGATGGAACTGCTCGATCTAGCATCCAAGCAAACCTCAGCTCACTCTTCCGAACTGACTTGTGCTCTTCATCTGCTGATCAAAAAGGTTCAGCGTTTGGATCTTGTTCCTAAAGAACGACCTCAGCATCAAGGCCAAAGGTTGTCAGTTCCTAGATCTCGAAGAACCAAGTTTCATGTTGATGGTGAAGATGTATTGGTTCTAGACTTTGGTACTGGTGTTATTAACAATTCACTTCCTCTAGGTGTTGATCCGGTTCAGCATCAATTCATCTCAGCTCCTGAACACGGGATGTTTTATCTCGATAAAAACAGGAGGATGTGCTTTCAACGAACAACTGAGATCCCAAAAGCTCCAACCACTCATCTTGTTGGCTTAAGGCAAATGTGCATGAGTCATCAAGATCTATCCGGAGAATTTCACATTCTTATCGCCGTGGAGCTGCTGAACAGAAGACAGGAGTTGCTGGATAGTCCTTACTGGCCAGTTAAAATTGAAGTTGAAGCTGAGTATGAAGAATTCCTTTCCAGGGGTGTTTTAATCTAGTTTGTTTTGAACATCATCATATTGGGGGAGATTGTAAGGTCAAACCTTGAAATATGATAATGTTTAAAACAGACTCAACGTCAGCATATGTCTCAGCGTCAGCACCAGCGTATCAGCAGCTCAGTTTGTAATAGTTTAGTTTATTCAGTGCGTTGTAACAAATCTTGTATTTATCTTGTTTCCTTAGTTATCTTGATTTGTTAGCTAGCGTATCCCTGAATTGTAGGGATTGTCTAGAATAGCAGTATATATTGTTTTGTATAGGTTTGTGAATGCACACGCCTTTCACAAACCCTAATCGTCGCTTTGTGCACACGATAATCTCTTTGTGAGATTATCTTTCTTAGTGAAAGTTTTTCTTCGTGAATTTCTCTTGTTCTTATTTGTAGTCATTGTTTGATATTTCGATTGATCTAAAGGCCTCTTCAATGGGTAGTACTGAGATTGTGCTTCAGACGACAGAGCAGATTCAGCAGGTCAGACAGAGGTTGTTGACCGCTCAAAGTCGTAAGAAGAGTTATGCGGACAGACGCTGGTCCGAGCTTGAGTTTCAGGTCGGCGACTTCGTGCTCCTGAAGGTCTCCCCTTGGAAAGGAGTGATTCGATTCAGGAAGAGGGGCAAGTTGGGGCCCCGATATATTGGTCCTTTCAGGGTGATCGCGAGAGTAGGCAGGGTAGCCTATCGTTTGGAGTTACCAGCAAAGTTGGGGCAGATTCATGACACTTTCCACGTGTCACAGCTGCGAAAGTGTATAGCCGACGAGTCGGCAGTGGTGCCATTAGAAGATATTCGGGTGGATGCGAGTCTGAATTATGTTGAGAGATCGGTGACAATTAGGGATCGGAAGATCAAGGTTTTGAGAAACAAGGAGGTGCCTCTGGTGCAGGTCCAGTGGCAGCATCGGAAAGGGTCAGAGTTGACATGGGAGCCGGAGCGTGAGATGCGGGAGCAGCATCCAGAGTTGTTTGCAGAGTGAGACTTCAAGGGCGAAGTCAAATTGTAGTGGGAGAGAATTGTAACATCTAGATTCCCAGGTACAGTATTTTATTCTTTTATTTTTGAAAGTTGTGAGGAGATTCGGCGAGTTGATGTTTAAACTCGCCGAGTATGGTTGCGGATTCGTATCCGGGTTGACAGCCGGACTCGGCGAGTTCATGAGTGGACTCGGCGAGTCCATGCTGTTTAATGAAACCCTAATTTCCTAGGTTTGGGACCTATTTAAAGGCCCTTAAGACCGTCATTTGCGGCTACCAAACCCCAGAGAGAAAACCTAAGAGATCTAGAGCGTTTGTGAGGGAGGAGAGGCCATTCTTGATCCTTTAGTTGGTGGATTTGCAACAAGGAAGTGACCAAGGCAAGAGGAGGCTGAAGGAGGTGCGATTTTGGTGACTTCTAAGTTCATAGAGCTCATATTGAGGTATTTGTTCGGACCCTCTTCAGTTTTGGTGTTGAATCTTAGTGTTAGGGTTTTCTAACCCCTTTAGAGGATGGATACGTGGAGCATTTGATCCCTTCTCGAGTCTATGCTTTGGATCTGGACCCAAAGAGGTCCAGAGACCTTAACCCTTGGAGCTTTATGAGTCATTTTGGGAGCCATGAGCTTGGGATGTCATTTTTGGGGCTAAATCACCAAGTTAGACCATTTAAATGTTATATGAGTGTCAAGGTCTGAACTTTACGTGATTATCATGCTTGGGAAGGCCAGATCTATGAATTTAAGGAACAGATCTGACCTCATGAGGTCTATGGAGTTTGTGCATGACACGAACTCGCCGAGTCCGAAGATCAGACTCGGCGAGTAGGATGAAGGTTTCCTGTATATCACTCAGTGAGTAGACTTGCCGAGTTGGGGAAATAACTCGGTGAGTCAGGGAGAGTTAGGGAGACTGGAGTTCAAGACGGAAATCGCCGAGTTGTTCTTTAGACTTGACGAGTTGAGTTGGGGTGGCCTCGCGATTCATGCCAGGTGTGACTCGTCGAGTAAGGGGAAGGACTCGACGTGCCAAGAGAGGGACTAAGAGAGTCAGTGGACACGTGTAGACTCGCCGAGTCGCCCAAGTGCACTCGACGAGTCGGGTCAAAGTTTGACCGATTGACTTTTGTTGACTTTTTAGGGTTTGGTCAATAGGGAGGCCCTTAAGCCAAGAGAGGGGTAAAATGGTCTTTTACCCTTCTGAGGGTGTTAAGAAAGGTTTGAGTATAGTTATTTATGAGAGTATTTACTTTATGTGATTAGGCGGAGGCTAGATCACATTTCTACCTAGTTAGAGACTTACCGAGACACCTGAGGTGAGTCTTCTCACTATACGTTACCTAGAGTGGTATTAGGTGTTGACTAGAGGGTCTTATGTGTTATGTATGAGATTATGTGCTATGTGATATATGTATGTTGTATAATGTTATAGACCGGGCCAGAGGGTCCAACGAGCTATGACCGTACCAAAGGGTCCAACGAGCTACGGGACTGGAGGGTCCTGCTGAGATACATCGACCAAAGGGTCGTATTATAGCCTCGAGTGGTGTATGTGTTGCATGCGGTATTTTGGGGAGCTCACTAAGCATTTATGCTTATAGCTGTTGTGATATGTGTTTCAGGTACTAGCGAGGGCCGTGGGAAGGCGCCGGCGTGACTTGTACACACTAGAGAGAAAGAGAGTTGATTTTATGATCTTGGGATATATTAGGTTTCAAAAACTAAGTATTGGAATTATTTGAAATGTTTTTAAATGAATTTGGTTGATGAAAAATGAAAATTTTGTTTTGGAATTTACATTGTTACAGTCCACATTTGACTTTTAAAGTTTTTATTTTTCAACTTTGACCTTAAATATTTTTCTTTTTGATAAATAATACTTGATGAAAAATATATGGCTGAATTGTATTTTAAATGTATTTTCATTGTTATAAGTTTCGTCAAATAATATATATATATATATCACAAATAAAAATATTTAAGATCAAAGTTGAAGAAAAAAGACTTCAAAAGTCAAAAGTGGACAATTAATTTGGGATGGAGGGAGTATATCACATTAATCTTTTGGTTTCTTACAATTTCATATTATAGATTTCTCAAGCTTTTGAGCAAATCAGACAAGTGTATGGTGCTCCATGGTAATATGAGGTAAAACCTACTCCGACATGCTTATATTCACCAATTGATGACTATTTGATACTTTAGTGTAAACAAATTACTGATAGTAAATTTATATTTCTTGCATTTAACCTCATTATCTGGTTTAACATAATTATATGTTCCCACAAACATGGAGTTAGTGTTCTTTATTCAATTTAGCAACAACAAAAACATATGCATGATGGTTAGAAAACTAATTAATTTAATTTTATGATAAAAGTGAAGTCTGAGACATGTTTCTAAGAAACTTCCAAAGTTTTGGCTTGAAGTTAAGGGCATTTGGTCTCCAATTTTTTTGGTTATGTACTTATGTCACCAAACACACAAACCAGGAGAGTCCAATTTTTGTTAAATATGTTTCTTTTTAGAAAAACAACACTATATGTTTCTTTTTTTATAGATTTGTTTGTTCATTTGAATTTTGATCCTCTATATGACAAAAGGTCTTAAACTGCTACGCTATATTTTCCATTTTTAATAGGTTTGGAGAAAAGTATGATGTCAATGTCTCATGAATCGAAAAACTACAAGCAAAACTTCATAATGCATACAAGATGTCAAGGGTAGCATCCTGAACTATAGTTATTTTACTTTTTAAACAGGAGCATGATTTGTGACTGTGATATGGGTTATGGTGGCAATGCATGTGACTATGATATGGGTTATGGGGGCAAGGCGTATCCTAATAGAGACAAAAAATAAGGGTAGTAGCTTCAAGTCCAACTATATTTTTTAAGCTATTAAAATTTATGAATTTTTTATTATATTTCTTTTTTAAATTTTGAAACACCAAAACGACGTGCTTCATAATTTGTGGACATTGATATGGGAAAATCATGAATTGGTGAAAAAAATTGGTAAACAAAAGCAAGCAAATGACTTTGGCATGTGTCAAATTTGGAACCTAGATGGCAAGTAACCGACAAAAAAAATATTTATCGTGAGTAGTTATATTGTGTTTTAAATAAATTACGCTAATTTTTATTTCTTTCTAAATAAATGGTGATGATGAATGCTCGTGGGAGTAGAGAGAAGGCGCTGGTGGGATGTATTTTCCGACCATCGATCTAGAAGATCCAACTGATGAGCAACAACTGAACCCTTCTTCTTTCTTTTGTCTCCTAGATCGAACGGATTCTTTCTGTCTTTTTTTTTTCTTCGAATTACAGTTGCGATAGAGGTGTGAGGGTGGTGTTATTGATGATGTAGAAAATAAGTTGGTCTTGTGGTTGATTTGTTGGTAATATAAATAAGGGAGATATGTATGGTGATATAACCGTGGTTGATGAAGGTTGTTGGTATGGTGGTTGTGGGTGGTTTTTGGTGGTGTTTGTAACGGCCCAATTTTTACCAAGAAATTTTTCATTTTTAATTAATCAAACAATTCCCATAATCCATAAATTTCCAAACCATTTGTTTTCCAATTCACAATTATTACAATTTCATTGTACTTTTGAAACATCAGAGAGTCCCATCACACAAAAAGAGAGATAGAGTGCTCGCCACGCCATCACGCCTTGCCTTTTCCCTTAGGCTCTTAAGTACCTGAAACAATCAACAACCTGCAAGCGAAATGCTTAGTGAGTTTTCCAGAGCATACCACATACACACAAACCACATATCATATATCATGTTAGCTATAAAAGCTACACACATATCACGTAGGCCATGCATACATGAAACCTGCCATGGGCTACCCCACATGGTCTTCTCCTAGGACCGCCATGGGATCCCCCACATGGCCTTACATCCAATGCCATGGGCTACCCCACATGGTCTTCACCTAGGACTGCCATGGGCTACCCCACATGGTCTTGCATCCAATGCCACGGGCTCCCCCCAGGGTCTTCATACAACCATGCAATCACAAAACACAGAATGTCTAACACATATATCGTAATCACATAATGGGCCGGCCTTGGTGCCTTAGACCCATAGGTATGGTTAGAAGACTCACCTGTCACGCATGCTGAACTGAAACTCTGCGACCAAATATACCCCACGGGCAGCTCCACGCAACGGCCTAAAAAGTGTCATACTATATCCAGTCATTTCCCCAAAGTCCATCCTGGTCAACTACAACTAGGGTCTAGTCAACAGTCCATGTTGACCCTAACTCGCCGAGTACAATTAGTGACTCGCCGAGTTTCCCGAAATAACATCTACTCGCCGAGTCATCGAGGTGACTCGTCGAGTTCATACGGTCTTGAGTGATAATCTAAGGTCATTCGTCGAGTTCCCTTGCTTGACACTCGACACGTCTACGAACATCCAACAATTTGGGGGAATATTACTCGACTCGCCGAGTTGTTCCTTCAACTCGTTGAGTTCTAGGTAATCTTCATCCGGCTCGCCGAGTTGTTCATCCAACTCGTCGAGTCCATAGCAATATTCATCGGGCTCGCCGAGTTGTTCATCCAACTCGTCGAGTCCATGCCTGCCTTTATATGACTCGCCGAGTCTCCCCTTGCGACTCGCCGAGTCCTATCAGATCTCAAGCCATACAGACTCTTTCGAGCCATGCAATGCTTCCAAACTACAGATGTAGGCTCCTGAGGCATGCTTTCCACGTAAAGTTGCAAACTTTACGTGCATGCAAGGCTTTAAGACCCTAAAATAACAAATCTAAGCTTGGAATGGAGTCATACACTTAAGGGAAGGCACAAGCTAAGCTCAACTGATAACTTTTTGCATCTTAAGGTCAAAAGGAGTTCAGATCTGAAGTTACAACTTCAGATCTTAGCTTAAACACAAAAACCCTTTCTTAGAATCCATGCACAAGAGGGTTTTGGGTGGAAATGAGCCAAGAGACAACTTAATACCTTTAGAAAGTGCTCCACAGAAGTAGATCTCGAATCCCCACGAGTCCCTTGCTTCTTCTAGCTTGATTCCTCAAGTGATTCCTTCACCAATTCCCTCCTTCAAGCTTTAAAACCACGAAGAAGCACACTCACACTCGAATCAGGGTTTTAGGGAGGTATAGAGCTGTAAAAGGGAGGCCAAGGGAGGCTAATGACCCTTTAAATAGGGTGCAAGGCCCTAGAATCTAGGGTTTCATCTGCCAGCATCTACTCGTCGAGTACCATAATGGACTCGGCGAGTAGATCATTAACCTCACGTCCAAACCCACTACTACTCGACGAGTAAGGAGGCCAACTCGCCAAGTAGGTTTCAAAAATTCCAAACCAAAATTTTAATATTAATACCTGAGGATCAGGGTGTTACAACTCTCCCCCACTTGAATTAGGCTTCATCCTCGAAGCCTGCTGGTCCAAACAACTCCGGATAGAAACCTCGCATCTCATCTTCCGGTTCCCAGGTCCATTCGAACCCCTTTCGGTGCTGCCATTGCAGCTTTACCAACCTCACTTCTTTATTATGGCGCTTCTTCGTCTTCTTGTCTAGGATCGCAACTGGTTTCTCGACATAATTCAGACTCCCGTCCAACTGAATGTCGTCCAAGGATATGATTGAAGACTCTTCGGCAACACACTTCCGAAGATGAGACACATGGAAGGTGTTGTGAATCCGACTAAGCTCTTCAGGGAGCACTAAACGATATGCCACCTTGCCCACCGGGGCTATGATCCTGAACGGACCTATGAACTGAGGTCCCAATTTGCCCCTCTTGTGAAACTGGATAATCCCTTTCCAAGTTGACACCTTTAGTAAGACAAAGTCTCTTTCCTGAAATTCGAGGTCTATCCACCGTCGGTCCGCATAACTCTTCTGGCGACTCTGTGCGACTCACAATCGGTCACGCACCTGCTGAATCAGTCTGGTGGTCTCAAGTACCACCTTCGTGCTCCCCAACACTCGATGTCCAACCTCATCCCAACACACTGGGGTCCTGCACCTCCGTCCATATAACATCTCAAATGGCACTCGGTCGATACTGGCATGATAACTGTTATTGTACGAAAACTCTACCAGTGGAAGGTATGTATCCCAACTCCCTCCAAAATCCAGCACACATGCCCGCAGCATATCCTCCAGTTTCTGGATCGTCCTCTCACTTTGGCCGTCGGTCTGGGGGTGATATGTCGTACTAAAATGCAGCTGAGTACCCAGCTCCTCGTGGAACTTCTTCCAAAACCTGGATGTAAACTGAACATCGCTATTTGAAACCAATGATACCGGCACTCCGTGCCTAGCCACCACCTCTCGAACATAAATGTCCGCCAACTGCTCTGGAGATATACTCTCTTGGAGATCGAAATGAAGTGAGCACTCTTCGTCAGTCTATCTACGATCACCCATATGGCATCGAATCCCCTCGCTGTCCGCGGTAGCTTTGTGATGAAGTCCATAGTGATCTCTTCCCACTTCCACATAGGAATGGGTAGTGGCTGAACCTTGCCATGAGGTCGCTGGTGCTCGACGTTGACCTTCCTACAGGTCAAGCATCGCTCCACATAACCGATGATCTCCCGCTTCATGCAGGGCCACCAATAGCTCATCCTCAGATCCCTATACATTTTTGCCGCACCTGGGTGTATAGAAAATTTGGACTTTTGCGCCTCCTCTAACAAACTCTGCCTCACTCCCCCTGTCATCGGCACACATGCCCGGCCGCACTGCGTCAGCAAGCAATGACTATCCTTAACAAACAAAGGATACTGCCCCCGAATTCTTTCCAATTTCTAGTTCTCTTTCTTTACCCCCTCAGTTTGAGCCTCTCGAATCATGCCTATCAAGGGTGGACTTACCGTCACCCTCATACAAATACCCCTGATCGGCGACCCCGTCGATTTGCGACTCAATGCATCGGCCACCATATTGGCCTTCCCTGGATGGTATAGTATCTCATAGTCATAGTCCTTTAGCATGTCCAACCATCTCCTCTGTCGCATATTCAGGTTCTGTTGGTCCATCAAATACTTCAGACTCTTGTGATCGGTATACATAACGAATTTCACCCCATATAAATAGTGCCTCCAAATCTTGAGGGCAAACACCACTGCCCCCAACTCCAGGTCATGCGTAGGGTAATTTGCCTCGAGAGTCTTCAACTGCCTCGAGGCATATGCGATCACATGTCCCCTCTGCATTAGTACCGCACCCAGTCCTGAAATCCATGCATCACAATATACCGCGAAATCATCCAATCCCTCGGGCAATACTAGGATCGGAGCCTCATATAACCTCTGCCTCAGGGTTTCAAAAGCCCTCTACTGATCCTCACTCCATCGAAAAGCCACATTCTTCTTGGTCAAACGGGTCAATGGCACCGCAGTCTTAGAGAAATCTTGGATAAATCTCCGATAATAACCTACTAAACCCAAGAAACTACGAATCTCCGAGGCATTCCACGGTACTTCCCATCACATCACAGCCTCCACCTTCGCTGAATCAACCGAAATACCCTCTTGATTGATGACATGACCCAAAAATTGTACTTCCCTCAACCAAAAGTCACACTTGGAGAACTTCGCATACAGTTTCTCCATCCTCAAGGTCTCCAGCACCTCTCTCAAATGCTGCTCGTGTTGTTCCTGGTCTTGGAGTAGACCAGAAAATCATCAATAAAAACAATCACTGACTGGTCCAACATCGTCCTGCACACCCAGTTCATGAGATCCATGAACGCGGCCGAAGCATTAGTGAGCCCGAATGGCATCACCACGAACTCGTAATGCCCATAACGAGTCCTAAAAGCTGTCTTCGGTATATCCTCATCCCGAATCCTCATCTGATGATACCCTGACCGAAGATCAATCTTAGAGAACCAGGATGCTCCTTGAAAATGATCAAACAAGTCATCAATCCTAGGTAAAGGATAACGGTTCTTCACCGTCAGCTTATTTAGCTGTCTATAATCGATGCACATCCTGTGCGACTCGTCCTTCTTTTTCACGAAAAGGATTGGAGCTCCCCACGGAGAACTACTTGGATGAATGAACCCTCGTTCTAGTAGCTCTTGAAGCTGTGCAAATAATTCTTGCATCTCGGGTACCACCAACCAATATGGTGCCTTTGCTATCGGGGCGGCACCGGGTACCAGATCAATACGAAACTCTACCTGCCTCTCCGGAGGCACCCCAGGTAATTCTTCAGGAAAAGCGTCTCGAAAATCCCGCACTAATGGTACACTATCGATATCTGTCACTGCCTCCACTCGCGTATCTGAAACATAGGCCAAAAATCCCATGCAGCCTTGTTGCAGATACCTCCTCGCCCTTGCAGCTGAACAGAGGGTCAGACCCTGCATGGTCCTCTCGCCGTGGATAACCATTTCTCTCCCTCTTGGGGTTCGAACCCAGACTAGTTGTCGCTCACAATCGATCATGGCCCTATTGGCCCCCAACCAGCCTTCCCAATAATCACTTTCAATCCTCGCAATGGTATGGGAACCAAATCAATGCGAAACCTTTCGCCGTGCACATTTAGGACGCAGTCCTGACATACCCTCGCAGCACTCACAGTGCGATCATCTGCAATCTCCACCTCGAGCGGGGTATCCAGAGTCCCCGATGCGTCTCGGATTTTCTTGCTAAGCGCAAGAGACACAAAAGATCGGGTAGCCCCCGAATCGAATAAGACATGGGCTGTCATAACATTGACCAGAAAGGTCCTTATACATAGCATAATAAGCATACATAGAAACATTTGACATAAAAGAGACATAGGATAGTGAACACATACCAGCCACAATGTCTGGTGCGGCCCGAGCCTCCTCGGTAGTCAGCTGGAATGCACGGCTCTTCGGCGCTAGAGCTTTCGTCTTAGGACAGTCATTAGTAATCCTCATAGTGACGGGCGCGGGCGCTGCCACAGATCCTCCTCCTCCTCCTCCTTGCAACCTCGGACAATCGGCCTTTTTATGGCCTTTATGGTTGCAGTGAAAACATATCAAGCCCTTCCTTGGGCAATCCTTACTCAAGTGACTCTGCTGGCCACATCAGTAGCATCTTGACATCCCGGTTGTCCGACAAGTCCCACTATGAAACCTCCCGCACTTGGCGCACCGGCCCTGGCCCTGCTGGCCCTTACTCGAAGAATAGGAGGTCTTAGGCTTCTTAGCCTGAGCCCTTGCTTCCTGAACCTGCTCAGTCTTCCGCTTCGTGTGGGACTCCAACTCCATCTCCCTCTCACGGGCCTTATCAACCATCTCATTCAGGGTTTTGCACCCTGTAAAGCTCACAAATTCCCGTATGTCCTCTCTCAACATAGAGTGGTATCGGGTCCTCCTCGGTCCTCATCTGCCGCATACTGAGGGATCAACAAAGCTCGCTCTCGAAACTTGGCGGTGATCTCCGCCACAGTCTTAGTAGTTTGCTGTAAATCATGAAACTCCCTCAGCATTCGTTGCACCTCAATACGTGGTGCAAACTCCTGATCGAATCGTCGCACAAACTCGGCCCACGACATGTCAGCTACACCGGCTGCTCCTAGCTGACTAGTAATCTCGCCCCACCAATCTCAAGCCCTGTCCCTCAGCATACAGGAAGAAAATCCAACCTTTGCCTCCTCCGGGAAAGAACTCGTGCGCTGGGCATTCTCAATGTCCGCCACCCAGCGTCTGCTCACAATGGGATCCCTGACCCCAAAAAACTCCGGAGCTCCGCATGCCTTGAACTCCCTAAATGAGGGGGGTCGAGCTCCACCCCGACCCGCAGAAATATCGGCCCTGAATGCTCTAAGTCTCTCGTCCATGATCTCCATCATACCCTCCTTGACCGTCCCAAAGATGACTGGGGTAGCATCAAGGATGCCCCTCGTAACCTTAGCCGTAATCAGCTCACGCAGCCTCTTATCAATACCATCAGTAAGGCCGCCTGACCCCGCCCCGGATCTCGATCCCGATCCTGATCCCGGTCCCGATCCCAATCGTGTAACCACCATGCTGGACTGACATTTCATAAAACATAATGATTAGGTTACCTGTAACGAGTTTACTTTCATGCCGTTTTCCATTGGAATTCCCAGGTAGAACATGGGTTTGGGTACGGGTCCTGTGCTTTCAGTAGTACGGGCCCAATACTACCTTCCATACCTACCTGTACCTTACCCCGTTGCTTTACCTGGTACTTCGAAAGCTATCTACACAAACCATGACCCACGACCATCGCTTGAATCAAACCCGGACACCCTATGGTTGTCCTACTCATAACATTCAAACCAATCACTATAGGTTGCTTTTAGGCATGCAAATTATACACAGAAAGGATCAATAGACTAAATCAATCATCCTAGGGCTATAAGCTCCTAACTGTATATAATTTTAAAACATACACTTAGCAATTTAATATAATTGACAAAGCTCACTATCATATAACAGGGCTATTCAACTTGGGAAACTACTTACTTGGCTCGGCTGATCATGCGCATTGCACTCTCCTCTTCTTGGCTTAAAATCCTTTTTAAATTTCTTTTGAAAACATTTTACCACTTCCTTAGTTTGAGTCCCGACACACCCGAGAATGTGCCCGAATCCCTCAAACCAAGGATCTGATACCATCTTGTAACGACCCAATTTTTACCAAGAAATTTTTCATTTTTAATTAATCAAACAATTCTCATAATCCATAAATTTCCAAACCATTTGTTTTCCAATTCACAATTATTACAATTTCATTGTACTTTTAAAACATCAGAGAGTCCCATCACACAAAAAGAGAGATAGAGTGCATGCCACATCATCACGCCTTGCCTTTGCCCTTAGGCTCTGAAGTACCTGAAACAATCAACAACCCGTAAGCGAAATGCTTAGTGAGTTTCCCAGAGCATACCCCATACACAAAAACCACATATCATATATCATGTTAGCTATAAAAGCTACACACATATCATGTAAGCCATGCATACATGAAACCTGCCATGGGCTACCCCACATGGTCTTTTCCTAGGACTGCCATGGGCTCCCCCATATGGCCTTACATCCAATGCCATGGGCTACCCTACATGGTCTTCACCTAGGACTGCCATGGGCTACCCCACATGGTCTTGCATCCAATGCCACGGGCTCCCCCCGGGGTCTTCATACAACCATGCAATCACAAAACACAGTATGTCTAACACATATATCGTAATCACATAATGGGCCGACCTTGGTGCCTTAGACCCATAGGTATGGTGAGAAGACTCACCTGTCATGAATGTTGAACTGACACTCTGCGACCAAATATACCCCATGGGCTGCTCCACGCAACGGCCTAAAAAGTGTCATACAATATCCAGTCATTTCCCCAAAGTCCATCCTGGTCAACTACAACCAGGGTCTAGTCAACAGTCCATGTTGACCCTAACTCGCCGAGTACAACTAGTGACTCGCCGAGTTTCCCGGAATAACATCTACTCACCGAGTCATCGAGGTGACTCGTCGTGTTCATACGGTCTTGATTGATAATCTAAGGTCATTCGTCAAGTTCTCTTGCTTAACACTCGACACATCTACGAACATCCAAAAATTTGGTGGAATATTACTCGACTCGCCGAGTTGTTCCTTCAACTCGTCGAGTTCTAGGTAATCTTCATCCGGCTCGCCGAGTTGTTCATCCAACTCGTCGAGTTCATAGCAATATTCATCGGGCTCGCCGAGTTGTTCATCCAACTCGTCGAGTTCATAGCAATATTCATCGGGCTCGCCGAGTTATTCATCCAACTCGTCGAGTCCATGCCTACCTTCATATGACTCGCCGAGTCTCCCCTTGCGACTCGCCGAGTCCTATCAGATCTCAAGCCATACAGACTCTTTCGAGCCATGCAATGCTTCCAACTATAGATCTAGGATCCTGAGGCATGCTTTCCACGTAAAGTTGCAAACTTTACGTGCATGCAAGGCTTTAAGACCCTAAAATAGCAAATGTAAGCTTGGAATGGAGTCATACACTTGAGGGAAGGCACAAGCTAAGCTCAACTGATAACTTTTTGCATCTTAAGGTCAAAAGGAGTTCAGATCTAAAGTTACAACTTCAGATCTTGGCTTAAACACAAAAACCCTTTCTTAGAATCCTTGCACAAGAGGGTTTTGGGTGGAAATGAGCCAAGAGACAGCTTAATACCTTTAGAAAGTGCTCCACAGAAGTAGATCTCGAATCCCCACGAGTCCCTTACTTCTTCTAGCTTGATTCCTCAAGTGATTCCTTCACCAATTCCCTCCTTCAAGCTTTAAAACCACCAAGAAGCACACTCACACTCGAATCAGGGTTTTAGGGAGGTATAGAGCTGTAAAGGGGAGGCCAAGGGAGGCTAATGACCCTTTAAATAGGGTGCAAGGCCCTGGAATCTAGGGTTTCATCTGCCAGCATCTACTCGTCGAGTACCATAATGAACTCGGCGAGTAGATCATTAACCTCGCGTCCAAACCCACTACTACTCGACGAGTAAGGAGGCCAACTCGCCGAGTAGGTTTCAAAAATCCCAAACCGAAATATTAATATTAATACCTGAGGATCAGGGTGTTACAGTGTTTTTGTGACAAAATGGAATATTACATAAGATTATAACAATGTTATTTCATATGAATAAGGAAAAGGGTAAATATGTACTTTCATATGGACTTAACAACAAATTTTAAAAATTATTCAATAGTTAGTCATAAGGACCATTTGAGTGTGAAGTTTTCTCTAAAAAGATTATTAGTGTGCAAGTTTTTCTCCGTAGGACCATCCATTCAAAAAAAAGTTTCATAAGGAATATTTTAAGGAAAAATTGAAAAACATTAAAACTATTTGTGAAATTTTTTCTAGCACATATGATTTCTATACGGTGTAAATCACTCAAAATTACAAGAATCAATATTACTACATATATATGATTAATGATTACAATTTTTAAACAACGTTCATATTTTCGAAACATTTTGCATGATTAGTTAAAATTAACAATTATACAGTTACAAAATCATGGTTATATCAAATATCCACGCATACAGAACGTTGATCGGATATTCATACCAGTGTGTATATTAATTTTAACTAATCATTAAGATAAGCATCTCTCTTTCTAAATTAATAAATTTTTAAAAAACATTGCTTATTTATTATGATTATTTATACCTTTATATGTAATTTTCTTATATGTTCTCTGTATTTTATGTGGGTCATAATCTAGTTAGTTTTTTATATTTAAAGTCATATAATGACATAAGGAAAAAGTAAAAATTCCACCACATACATCTTCATATTCTCCACATGAGACTTGGGGTTCCCTTGAAACCATATAAGACTTGAAACCATATAAGACTGGTGAAATTTTCGTATGCGCATAAATTGTTATTTTATTTTTTAATTTGATGTTTATTTTCAAGATAAATGAATGGAGAAAACTCAAACAATATGTGGATATGTAGGAAAAGAATCTAGATATACTCGAACAAGCATTGAGAGTTGGATGAAATGGTAAATACGACTTGAAGTAAAAATATACGTAGATACATAAAAATAATATGGTTATACATTTAATATACATAAAAATACATGAACATCTATATAAAAAAACTATAAAACATACATAAATACATAAAAATACACATAAATAACTAATACGTAAAAAGCATATAAAAATATCTAAAATACTTAAAAATACATATAAATAGGTAAAAAAAATACGTTTATACATTCTAAACACATAAAAATACAAAAACATCTATATAAAAAAACAACTTATAAAATACATAAAGTAACAACTCGTAAAACTCGGTCAAAGTTCGATGTTCAAACCACCGTGAACCGCTATGTGCTAAGAACCAATTGTGTGAAATTTTATGTTTATAAAGAATATTAAAGATATTATATTTATAAATACTTTTAGAATATCTCAAACAACTCGAAACATTTATCATTGAGAATCAAATCTAAAATCACCAGAATCTTTATTTTTTTATTTCTGGCGTTAAAAATAAAATTTTGCATTATATATATATATATATATATATATATATATATATATATATATATATATATATATATATATATATATATATATATATATATGAGTTATGGATAAGATATTTGAATAGATTATGTTTTTCTGATTTTGTGGAGATAAAGAACGACCAAAACGGAGGTTGTACGAAAAATTTATGCCCCTTTAAAGTTATAAAAATCAGTATTTGTCTGGTTTTCTTAAAACGAACCGTGCATTGTTTTGTTTGGAATAACTACGAGTCTCATAAACTGTTTTTAAATATTTTTAAACTCAACCGAAATCAGATTCGTAAACTTTGTTGAATCCGATCCTATAAATCGCGAATCTTTAAAAAGATTTTTACCGGAGTTCTACTTATCGGATTTAAGATCTGACTTTTTGGAAACCTTATAATCGATATTATCATTCGTCATTTTCAAAAAAAAATTATTTGATATCCAGATCAAAGGCACAAGAAGCAAGAAAGTTATAAAATATCACTATTTTAGATATTCCAAATATGACATCGTACTTTGGCACTTTGAGTCATGCATAGTTGAATATAAGCTTTCAACAATACAACTATTGCATCTATATTTATATTTCCTACCACATCACTCAATACATATACAAATGCATCTTAATACATACACACATACATGTTAATAATTGAAACAATACATTGCTTCTAAATTTGTCTAAAAGTACACACATGTTTGTAAGTAGACACATGCTTAAATGTCTAGACTAGACGATTGCTTACATTTCTAGTTAAAACATCTAGTTAAAAGGACATATACAATTGAAAATTTGGAAGAGTGTTGGCCACTTTTACATAACTTGCCCTCATTTAACAATCAATTAAACCCAAAAAAAAAAAGACTCTACTACCTCTTCTTACTCCTTCTAGCCTGCCAAGAAGAACAGAAGACCCTTTCTCTTCTCCCTGTCAATTGAAGCTGCAAAACAGTCATGAAATCACTGATCCAGAATTGCTTTTTTTTTTTTCTTTTCTCTTCACAAATTTTTGCCAAGGTACCACCGAAGTGGTTGGCTGTTACATCGAGACCAAGGAGGTTAACAGCCTCTTGGTTCTTTCTTGTGCACTTACCTGTCAATTGAATCAACCCAAACCTCCACCAGAAGTGGAGATTTCCCTGCAATCAAGAAGACATCAAGACCTTCACGTTGTGCTCCTTGCTTACTGTCAAACGAAGAAGTCGAACACCCCCCACCGGAGCTGCTATCGCCGCCCGTTTTTCCCCTTCGTATCTCACTGCCGGAGCAAAAAGAGAGCAGCTTCGCTGCCTGTTCCCCTTTTTTTCTTCGGACCAACCGACCACCGGAGGTGCTCCCCTCCTCGCTATCTCTTAGCCACCTTGACTGCCTTCGTTCGCCAGTCACATCTCCAATCTGATGAAGTCGAAGATGAGGACCGAAGCCCCTGTTCTCAGTCCTCCTCTTTGCGATTGGCCTCCTCCACTGAGCCACCTGCTGCCGCCTTCGATTTCTTTTCCCTTCGCTCGATGGATGAGCCGCAGAAGGCGTGCGTGTGTCGTTTGCGCTTCTTCCTCGCGTCTGATTCTTTCTTTTGATCGATCAGGCAAGATGAGGACACAAAAGCCCTAAAATCCTTGGTTTATAATAAATAGCCATATCAGCCCCTATAAATGTTGAGTGGTAGCAAAATAAACCCCATTTGAAAAGATTTATTAAATCTGATCTCTTGTGGTTAAGGAGTTTACTAAACAACCCCCATTTGTTAAATTATTTCCCAAAATAGCCCTATAGTAGCTAAAATACACCAAACCAAAATAGTCCCGATGGTTTGTAATATTCGCCGTATATATTTGCATGAAAATATTGAGAAAGCTACAAATCAAACCTGGTTCTCTTTTACTTTAATAAAAATAGTCCCGATGGTTTGTGCCAAATTCATGAAGGTGTAAATTACAGTTCCTCACAAGAAGTTTCACCAGCCAAGCCTAGATCGAGATAACGCATCGAATGTGAGTTTCTACGGCCCCTCTTTTACATTTTTATTTTTGGAGGAGAATACATGAGTGTCTATTTAAAGTTTTGATGATTTTCAAATCTTATACATAAAATGGCATCATACTTTATTATTGGTTAAGAGTTTATGAAAATAACAATCTAAAAGGTATAAAGCATTAATAAATTATATAAGTTATAGTAGAATGCCATAAATGATAAAATTATACCTTGTTGTGATATATTAGTTAACATTAATAAAAATCACAGGATTATAAGTAGGTTGATATAAAGATATAAGTTATTCGACGAATCCTAAACTGTAATATTCGTCGTATATATGTGCATGAAAATATTGAGAAAGCATAAAAAGACATTATAATCATAACAAAATATGTTATTCAATGAAATTGTGTACAACGGAAATGTACATTGTCTGAAACGACTATAAACGAAGTTTTGACAAATACATATAATAATTAATTGAAAATATAACAAAAATAAAGTATTATTTTTATACTCCCAATCATAATATGGAAATGATTACTAAGTAAACGATATAATTTATTTTTATAAATGTTATAAAAATATAAAACATTTTAGTTGTGATACGAAACTCGTTACATATGATAATATAATTAATTCTTGGATTTTCAGGATTATTACCAAATAATTAATATATATTATATAAATTATGCAATTTATCGAACATGGACATAAGTGAGTATCCGGTGTAACAACGCAAATTTTCAAAACAAATTTTCATTTCTTTAAAACATAATTTCATTCAAGACAAACAATAGAATCCAATGTAACATGGTCATAATACAAAACATATCAATCCCAAGATCAAACATATCCAAATCCGTCTGTGTGTGTGTACGAGTCATGCCGGCGCCTTCCTACAGTCCTCACTAGTACCTGAAACACATTACACATAAACAGTGTAAGCAAGAAGCTTAGTGAGTTCCCCAATATACCACTTACACACATACGCCTTTCCAGGCCTTACTCCACACGACCTTCTGGTCTATGTGTCTCAGGGGACTTCCGTCTCAACCCGGTAAACCTTCCGGTCCTACCCGTGTCGACCTTCCGGTCCATAACTCCCAGACCTTCTGGTCCACATCATAATGCCTTCCGGCCCATATCAAGCATAACATACATATCACATACATAGCGCATATGAAACAGGCAACTCATAGCATACAATGCATATATCTCATAGCATACCAGACCTTCCGGTCACACATAGGTACCCTTACAGGTACAGTATAGTGAGAAGACTCACCTCGGGTATCTCGGATGATCTCGTACACGAATCTACTGGTCTAGCCCCTGCCTAATCACATGCAAAATATCCTCAATAAGTAATGGCTCTCAAAGGCTAGATTAAACCCCCTTCTATGATCCTTCAGAAGGGTAAAAGACCATTTTACCCCTCCCTGACTCAAAAGTCCAACTGTTGACTGAAATCCTAAAGGTCAACGAAAGTCAACGATCACACCTGACCCTACTCGCTGAGTGGACTAATGTGACCCGGCAAGTACACGCCTGTCCTCTTCACCCTTGGTTCTCCCTTGACTCACTGACCCAACCCTAAATTCCACGAGTCGATGCAGATCGCGAGTCGCGGGGCAACCTGATTCAACACGTCGAGTCCTCCCATGGACTCGGCGAGTACATGCCATGCACTCACTCAAACGACCTTCTGAGGTCAAATATGTTCCTCTAATCCATGGATATGGCCTTTCCAAGCACTATAATCATGTAAAGTCTCAATCTTGATGCACATGCGACAACCATATGACCATATATGATGATTTAGCCCCAAATACCTTATCCTAAGGTCATGACCTCCATTGTTCTTCTTAAAGCTTGATGAATAAGGCTCTCTGGACCTCTATGGATCCAGATCCAAAGTCTCATCACCAGAAGGGACTATTTGGACATCCAATCGACTTAGACAAGGGCACAAGAAACCCTAAAACCATCTATCTTTCCCAAAACAGAAGAAGGGTCGAAGTAATACCTCAAATGAAATGGTCTTAGCTTCAAATCCTCAGAATAGCAACCTCCTTTGCTTTCCCTTGGCTAGAACCTCCTTCTTCTTGCTAAACAACACCACAAAGGTCAAGAATAGCTTCTTTTCTCTCTCAAAACGCTCGAGCACTCTAGGGTTTCCCTTACTGGACTGGTGGCCACAAATGACGGCCATAAGGGCCTTTAAATAGGGCGCAAACCCAAGAAATTAGGGTTTCATTAAACAACATGGACTCGCCGAGTCCACTCATGGACTCGCTGAGTCCCTCATTAATTAGATCACTCCAATCGCGATCCAACTCGGCGAGTCGGGGCTCCTACTAGCCAAGTTTCTTTCCAAAAATTCAATATAAAAGAATAAAATAATACACCAGGGAATCCGGATGTTACAATTCTCCCCCACTAGAATCAGACTTCACCCTCGAAGTCTCTCTCAACAAATAACTCTGGGTCCTGCTCACGCATCTCTAACTCCGGCTCCCAAGTCAGCTCGGACATCTTCCGATGTTGCCACTGGACCTAAACCAATGACACCTCCTTGTTTCTCAAAATCTTGATCTTCCGATCCCGGATCGCGATCGGCCTCTCAACATAATTCAGGCTCGCATCCACCTGAATGTCCTCTAGGGGGACCACTTCCGACTCATCGGCGATACTCTTCCTCACTGAGATACGAGGAAGGTATCATGAATCTGACTCAATTCCGCAGGTAGCTCCAAACGATACGATACTCTGCCCACCTTGGCGGTCACCCTGAAAGGACCAATATACCGAGGCCCCAACTTGCCTCTCTTCCTGAATCGGATCACTCCTTTCCAAGGAGATACCTTCAGGAGTACGACGTCACCGACTTGAAACTCGAGCTCGGATCATCGCCTGTCTGCATAACTTTTCTGACGACTCTGAGCGGTCAACAACCTTTGTCTGACCAGCTGTATCTGCTCCGTCGTCTGAAGCACGATCTCCATACTACCCATCACACGCTGCCCTACCTCTCCCCAGCAAATGGGAGCCCGACACCTCCTCCCATACAACAGCTCAAAGGGTGGCATACCAATGCTCGAATGATGGCTGTTGTTGTAGGAAAACTCTGCCAAGGGAAAATACGTATCCTAATTCTCTCCGAAATCCAACACACATGCTCGGAGCATGTCCTCGAGTGTCTGAATCGTCCACTCACTCTGCTCATCAGTTTGTGGGTGGTATGCGGTACTGAAGTGCTGCCTCGTACCCAACTCCTCGTGAAACTTCTTCCAAAACCTAGAAGTAAATCGCACATCTCGATCTGAAATAATCGAGATCGGAACTCCATGCCGCGATACCACCTCCCTCACATACAACTCTGCCAGCCTCTCAACAGAAGAGCTCTCACTGATAGCAAGAAAGTGAGCACTCTTCGTCAACCTGTCAACAATCACCCAAATTGCATCGACACCTCTAGCAGTCCTTGGCAATTTGGTGATAAAATCCATGGTAACCTGCTACCACTTCCACTCGGGAATCTCCAATGACTGCAACTTACCATGTGGACGCTGGTGCTCAGCCTTAACCCTGCGACAGGTCAAGCACCTCTCCACAAACCATGCGACATCTATCTTCATACAGGGCCACTAATAATCCCTTTTTAGGTCCAAAAATATCTTAGTGGCCCCAGGATGGATCGAGAACCTCGATTTATGGGCCTCCTCCATCAAGATGGTACGCGCTCCGCCCACAAACGGTACCCAAATCCGACCCTGAAAAGTCATAAGTCCCCGACTATCGGTAACGAATTCCGATACTTGACCGGTAACCCTCTCTCTCTTATGGTTCTCCGGTCAAATGGCCTCAGCTTGGGCCCCTCGAATGGTATCCAACATCGGAGTCATCACTGTCAACCTCATACAAACGTCTCGTATCAGGGCGCTCTCCTCCCTACGGCTCAAAGCGTTGGCTACCACATTAGCCTTGCCCGGGTGGTACATGATCTCACAATCATAATCCTTTACCACATCCAACCATCTCCTCTGGCGCATATTCAGGTTAGGTTGACCCATCAAGTACTTCAGACTCTTATGGTCCGTGTATATGGTACACCGAACCCCATACAGATAGTGACGCCAGATCTTGAGGGCGAACACCACATCCCCCAGCTCCAGGTCGTGGGTGGGATACCTCGACTCATGAGGCTTCAGCTGTCTCGATGCATATGCTATCACATGCCCCCTCTGCATAAGCACTTCTCCCAACTCGGATATCGATGCATCACAGTACACCACAAAATCCTCCATCCCTTCCGGGAGTGCGAGCACCGGGGCTTCGCACAACTTCTGACGAAGTGTCTCAAATGAGGTCTGCTGCTCCGGACCCCAGGAAAAAGCGACACCCTTCCAGGTCATCTTGGTAAGTGGCACGACGATGTTGGAGAAATCCTTAATAAATCTCCGATAATAGCCGACCAATCCCAGAAAGCTCCTAATCTCAGTGGGCGATCTTGGCACCTCCCACCTCATGACCGCCTCAATCTTGGCCAGGTCGACCAATATCCCATTCTGGTTGACGAGATGTCCTAAGAACTGAACCTCTCGTAACCAAAAATCACACTTGGAGAATTTGGCATAAAGATTCTCCGACCTCAATACCCCGAGAATATCTCTCAGATGCTCCTAGTGCTGCTCTCTAGATTTCGAATACACCAAAATATCATCAATGAATACGATCATCGACCGATCCAACATCGGCCTGCACACCCTGTTCATGAGATCCATGAATGCAGTTGGTGCATTGGTGAGCCCAAAAGGCATCACCACGAACTCGTAATGCCCATAACGAGTTCTGAACGCTATCTTCTGGATATCTTCATCCCGAACCCTCATCTGATGATAACCCGACCTCAAGTCTATCTTGGAGAACCAAGACGCCCCCTGCAACTGATTGAACATATCATCGATCCTCAGCAACGGCTAATGGTTCTTAACCGTCAACTTGTTCAACTCCCGGTAATCAATGCACATCCGGTGTGAACCATCCTTTTTCTTGACAAAAAGGATCGGTGCTCCCCAAGGCGAGCTACTCAGTCGAATAAACCCCTTTCATAGCAGCTCCTGATTCTGCGAGGATAACTCCTGCATCTCTGGCGGCGCGAGGTGATAAGGTGTGGCGATAGGTGCTGCTCCCCGAACCAAATCGATATGTAACTCCACTTGCCTCTCGGGAGGCACACCTAGCAATTCCTTGGGAAAAACATCCGGGAACTCGCACACTATCGGAACCTCATCAATCGAAACTGGCCTCCCAGCGGCCATTCGTGTGTCCAACACGTAGGCTACGAATCCACTGCAGCCCTGCTGCAAACTCTGTCTCGCCCTAGCAGCCGAGTAAAACGTTGACCCACATCAGGTTCCCTTGCCATACACCGTAAGCACTCCCCCACTGGGGTTTCTTATCGTCACCAATTGACGCTCGCAGTCTATAACAGCTCCAAATCGGCTCAAACAATCCATGCCCACTATAACACACACGTCCCCCATCGTATTCGGGACCAGATCTATCGGGAACTCCACACCGAAGATCTCAAGGATATATCCTCGAATCACATCTGTAGCATAAACTGCTCGCTCATCAGCTATGGAAACTCGCAGAGGTCGACTCAACGCCTCTCGACGGATAATAATGTGCTGACTAAATGCCAAGAAAACAAATGACCGACTCGCACCCGAGTCAAATAAAACCAAAGCAGGTACATAACTCACAAGAAAAGTACCTACGCATATCATCATATAATCACAATATCTCAAAAGAAAAGATAAATACAAAATACATACCAGCCACAACATCGGGCGTTGTGCGGACCTCCTCCGCAGTCAACTGGAAAGCTCTCCCACGAGCCTTCGGAGCCTCAGCCTTCACCGGTCGAACCTCGGTAACCCTAGCAGCAGGTGCAGATCCTTGTGCTGACCCCTGATGCAACTGTGGACACTCGGCCTTCCGATGGCCCGTCTGGTTGCAATGAAAGCAAACCATAAATCCCTTGGGGCAATCCTTGGCGATATGCCCCTCCTTGCCACATTTATAGCAAGCACCCTATCGACAAGCCCCCTCATAACCCTTGTCGCACTTCCCGCAAGTGCGGCCCTTCTGGCCTCTAATCCTCGAATCAACGTACTTGGTCCGCTTGGCTGCCCGCTAAGACTGAGCCGATCGCCGATCCATCCTCTGAGACTCGGCCTCGTCCCTGGCATGAGTCTCCAACTCAATCTCCCTCTTCCAGGCATTTTCCTGAAGCTCAACAAATGTTCGGTACGTTGAGTTCGGCATGAACTCCTGAATGTCCCTCCTCGGAATGCTCAAATACTGACTCATCTGTGCCTACTCAGAAGACACCTGCTCAGGGCAGAACATCGCCCTCTCATGAAACTTCCAGGTAACCACAGTAACTGAATCATTACCCTGCTTGAGGGTCAAAAACTCTTGAACCAACCGTTCCCTCTCCAACGGAGGAACATACTCGTCTCTGAACATGGTGGTGAACTTCTCCCAGGTCAACGCTGAAATCTCTGCAAAAGTGAAGCTCGCCGTCACGAAATTCCACCAATCCTTCGCTCCCAAGCGAAGCTGGTTCAAAGCGAACCGTACCCTCAGATGCTTCGGACATGAACACGTATAAAAGCACCCGTCAATATCAGCAATCCATCTCATCGCAGCGATCGGATCCTACGTCCCATCAAACTCGGGTGGCTTCGTGTTGCTGAACTACCGAAACAACAACGAGTCACCTCCCTGAGGCCTGGCAGCAGCCACAACTGTAGCCTCAGTCACCGCGGCGTACCGCTCATCGAAAGTGTCAATCAGTGTGGTCTTGATAGACCCAAACATCTCCAGGATCTCGGCCCTGATTGCCGCAGCCACCTCATCATGGATCATCTGACGAAGCTCCTCTTCACTCACACCGCTCGCCTTAGGTCTGTGGCGTGTCCCAACCATGATGTCTCTGAAATATAACATAATAATATCAAAGACTCATTCAAGCATGCTCACACTCGATAACTCGACCCTACTTATTCCTTAGTACCCAAAGGATTCTTACTTAGAGTGCGCACTGCTTCGGTGTCTTCGGTAGTACGAGCCCTTATACTACCGCCTACACCGCATCAGTATTCACCCTAATTCCTCCTCTTTGGATCCCAGATCACAAGTACTCTATATCTCACTGGAATAGGCTACCCTTCGGTAGACCTCTTATCAGCCCCTCACTGCTACCTACTCGCTCTCAAGCATCACATGCCAGCACAATCCTTCCTAGGCTAAGGCATCAAAAAATCAGGCCACTCTAGTCCTAATAAGAATACTTAGCCAACTCTAGCATGCATAATATAACATATCATATCTCATAACACATAACATAAGGACATTTTGGGGGTTCACCGTTCGGGCGCTGGCTGACCGTACACACTGCTCCACTCTGGTTGTCTCAAAATATCTTGCTTTAAGAAAAAAAAAGTTTTTATCGTTTGAAAATTTTCTCAAATCCTCAGTTTGAGTTCAGTTACGCCCGAAGGTGCATCCGAATCCCTCAAACCAAGCCTCTGATACCAACTTGGAACAACGTAAATTTTCAAAATAATTTTTCATTTCTTTAAAACATAATTTCATTCAAGACAAACCATAGAATCCAATGTAACATGGGCATTATACATAACATATCAATCCCAAGATCAAACATATCCAAATCCGCATGTGTGTGTGTACGAGTCATGCCGGCGCCTTCCTACGGTGCTCACTAGTACCTGAAACACGTTACACATAAACAATGTAAGCAAGAAGCTTAGTGAGTTCCCCAATATACCACTTACATACATATGCCTTTCCAGGCCATACTCCACACGACCTTCTAGTCTATGTGTCTCAGGGGACTTCTGTCCCAACCCGGTAAACCTTCCGGTCCATAACTCCCTAACCTTCTGGTCTACATCATAATGCCTTCCGGCCCATATCATAATGCCTTCCGGTCCATATCAAGCATAGCATACATATCACATACATAGCGCATACGAAACATGCAACTCATAGCATACAATGCATATATCTCATAGCATACCAGACCTTTCGGTCACACATAGGTACCCTTCCAGGTATAGTATAGTGAGAAGACTCACCTCGGGTATCTCAGATGATCTTGCACACAAATCTACTGGTCTAGCCCCCGCCTAATCACATGCAAAATCTCCTCAATAAGTAATGGCTCTCAAAGGCTAGATTAAACCCCCTTCTATGATCCTTTAGAAGGGTAAAAGACCATTTTACCCCTCCTTGACTCAAAAGTCCAACTGTTGACGGAAATACTAAAGGTCAACGAAAGTCAACGATCATAGCTGACCCTACTCGCCGAGTGAACTAAGGTGACTCACTGAGTCAACCCTAAATTCCACGAGTCAACACATATCGCGAGTCGCGGGGCAACCCGATTCAACTCGTTGAGTCCTCCCATGGACTCGGCGAGTACATGCCATGCACTTACTCAAAAGACCTTCTGAGGTCAGATCTGTTCCTCTAATCCATAGATCTGGCCTTTCCAAGCACAATAATCACATAAAGTCTCAATCTTGATGCACATGCAACAACCATATGACCATATATGATGATTTAGACCCAAATACCTTAACCCAAGGTCATGACCTCCATTGTTCTTCATAAAGCTTGAAGAATAAGGCTCTCTGGACCTCTATGGATCTAGATCCAAAGCCTCATCACCAGAAGGGACTATTTGGACCTCCAATCGACTTAGACAAGGGCACAAGAAACCCTAAAACCATCTATCTTTCCCAAAACAGAAGAAGGGTCGAAGTAATACCTCAAATGAAATGGTCTTGGCTTCAAATCCTAAGAATAGCAACCTCCTTTGCTTTCCCTTGGCTAGAACCTCCTTCTTCTTGCTAAACAACACAACAAAGGTCAAGAATGGCCTCTTCTCTCTCTCAAAACGCTCAAGCACTCTAGGGTTTCTCTCACTGGACTGGTGGCCACAAATGATGGCCATAAGGGCCTTTAAATAGGGCGCAAACCCAAGAAATTAGGGTTTCATTAAACAGTGTGGAATCGCCGAGTCCACTCATGGACTCGCCGAGTCCTTCATTAATCAGACCACTCCAATCGCGATCCAACTCGACAAGTCGGGGCTCCTACTCGCCGAGTTTCTTTCCAAAAATTTAATATAAAACAATAAAATAATATACCTGGGAATCCAAATGTTACATCCGGCTACACGAACGAACATCCTCCTTATCGGTTGAAGTAAGGAACTACTCAAATTATTATTGCCACAATAGTCGAACGCTACGGTAATTTCACTATTTAACTAATTTCACTAAGCTTCGAAAATCTTAATAATTGAAGATTCGTTTTAGTGACCCTAGTGAACGACGGATTTTATGAGTTGAAGAATTTTCATCATGGATTTTGCGGATTGTGTATCCCGTGCATGCTAGTTTGAGGAATGTATCGAAAGGGGTGAAAGAGAGAGTTTTATGATGGTGTGTTTTTCCTTCGTAAGGATCAAATCCTGGAATTGACACCTAGATCTATGATCGTTAATCCAGGAGGGATCATATACTATAGGTCTATGTACACAACATAGATTTATAACAAAGAACTTTGGTGTAAATCTATTTCTTATGGAAAGATTTATGCGAATCGTTATTTTGCGTCTGCGGTTGCCAGCTACAACTTCGTCTGACGAGGCAACATGCGTCAAGTGTTTCTTTCTTTGTTACTATACGACTGCTTTTAAACGTTTGTAATGATCTCAATTCCTTCGTTTTTATTTATATTGTGCCTATGTGGCTTGTTTATTGTGCCTATGTGACTTGTGGAGCAGCTACGAAACTCGTCACATATGATAATATAATTAATTCTTGGATTTTCAGGATTATTACCAAATAATTAATATATATTATATAAATTATGCAACTTATCGAACATCGACATAAGTGGGTATTCGGCTACGCGAACGAACATCCTCCTTATCGGTTGAAGTAAGGAACTACTCAAATGATTATCGCCACAATAGTCGAACGCTACGTTAATTTCACTATTTAACTAACTTCACTAAGCTTTGAAAATCTTAATAATCGAAGATTCGCGTTAGTTACCCTAGTGAACGACATATTTTATGAGTTGAAGAATTTTCATCATGGATTTTGCGGATTATGTATCCTGTGTGTGCTTGTTAGAGGAATGTATCGAAAGGGGTGAAAGAGAGAGTTTTATGATGGTGTATCTCCTTATGTTACATAGGAACCTCGCGCGTGTTCAAGCCTTAAACTGACACTTAGCATCCTAGTCGACACATTCCTCGTCTGGTGAGTTAATACCCCTACACCATTTTCCATGTTTTTCATGTTTTCAGGGGGGGGGGGGGGGGGGAATAGAAGCAAAAGTACAAGGAAATCTTGTACTCAAACTTATTATTTCATTTGAAATGTTACATGTTTAGTATGCTTTTAACACTGAAAACCGTATTATCAACCGTCTAACTTGCAGAGTTAGTTTTCAAACTAATTGTGAAACTTATTATAAAATGTTATATTTTATATTTCACAAAGGACTTCATGTCATTCATAAAATAGCACTTTCCATATTATTACTTGTAAATTCGTTATTCTTAAGATTGGAGACACGTCCTCTGTAACACTCCATAGAGATATGCGAGTAAAGGATCGCCCCTGTAACCAGAATCTCCTAGAAGGAGAGCGTGACTTGAGTGTATAGATCTATACGAGGCTGACTAACCCGCACCTTGCTGCTAGCTATAGTGGGACCGGCAGGTCTACGGGTGACAAAAGTCTTAAAATGATATTGGACTTCTTATTGCTATATCTTGTCTATCGTATGGTTATGGAACTCGCAACTTGGATAATAGAAATTTACTCTTAAGTAATAATGAACTTAGTGAACTAACCTTAATGTAATATCTATTTGATTACTAGAGGGTATCAGTAATACCCTAAGATATTAGTTCACAAGTCACTTATTAGTTTTATATACGTGTTAAAACTAATGTACCTTTCAAGAATAACCAAACTTTCAGGGAAACTTTACTTAACATTGCAAGTATGGTAGATACTTGTACGCTTTATTTCGGATCGATAACCCACCACCAACTTTTGAGGAAAATAAGGGTTTTTCCTGGGATAGCATAACTTGACTTGTCATAAACAAGCTGTTTAACAAATGGATAACCAAACCTCTTTTATAAGAAAATATGGGATTTTCTTGGATAATAACTTTTTCATGAAACCAAAGGAAACTTGTTCTTTACCAGAAACAAACCGCTTATGAACTCACCAACTTTATGCTGATATTTTAAAACTGCCTGTATTCTTAGGTTCTCGTTAGACAGGTATCCCGCGTTCTTTTGGAGAAGACGGAGTGTATAGAAGTCTCGTATTTACTTTGTTCGTATTGTTATATATATAAAACATGTATTTCTTTACTTTTAAACAAATGTAAAAATCCCTATGTAATGTAATGGTTGTGTTTACTATGCTTACTATGTACATTGGTTGTGACACTATACATGACGTCCTCCGCCCCGGAACGTTTCCGCCATCGGTTTCGGGGTGTGACAAAATTTGTTAGGAATCTTGTTTAGATCCAAAATATCTCGATTCTAATAAATTAGAACTTCGGAACTCGAGATATAGTCAAAATATCGAGTAGTAGTCAACTTTCCCTGTAGTATTTTCTTCGTAAATTTACACAACTTGTTCCAATATTTGATAGTTTCTTTTCACTCGTTCAAAGTGTAACGTTTCACCCTTGGTGGTACTGTAGAAGTTTGCTATATATAATACTCATAGTAGAGTTAGTCTCAGGCAAACCTACGTCAATTATACACGTTTGGAACAATTGTAATGTTATCACTTTTCACAACGATATTTTCACGCGACTTATTTCTCCTTGAACCGATTATAAGGGGACAAAGCGATGTCTCACCAGAAATTAACAAGTGATCGTTCAACACCAACACAATCGCTTGATGCAACTATGATCGAGATAATGATCGAACAAGTAATATCTAACACTTTGGTCACTTACAAAGTCAACTGGAACAACGAATCTAAACAAGGTAGATTTCAAAAGCGACAAACGTGGAAGTAATAGTGACGTCAACCTAGATCCTTCTACGACGTTGAATGGATTGCAGGAATAACTCCCTGGAGCGAAAAGATGGAATCAATATTTCATGTCAGCTCTTGTGCAGAAAGCTATTGCGTTAAGTTGCCACCTACACTTTTAAGGACACAACCTTTACCGAGTAGAACTATTATGTGTAAATTGTGGGCATCGATTCTACTTGTGCCACGACTTAAAAAGGACTACTGGTGATGCTTATAGGAGTATGATACTAAGAGATGAAATGCAGAGATTAGAACAATAATTGGTGGAAGAAAAGCTTGTTATGAAAATGGTGAAAATGTGCAGTTTGAGAGAAGCTACCCAAGATTGAAGAAGTAGAGGTGACAACGCGATTCAAAGCAATCGTGATCGGAACAAGGAATAAAATCTAGAAACTATCGGTAGTAACTGGTACGTTACTCACTAACGACTCGTATGCTAGAGTATTTGTGTTTAGGTGCGTGGAGAAATATTCGTGAACCTTAAACTTAAATCTATTCTAAGTAACGAATCTGATAGATTGAAGGAAACCTATAGAATAGAGACAACTAGTGAGCAGTTGGAAACCCACTCATGGAATTTTAAATAAATTTCATCCTAAAACTTACTAATCATGTTTGTAACGTCAATCTCGTGTGTATGTCACTAAAAGTCCAATATCGTTGTCTATATGACATGGTTTGGATTGTGTCACGTCAAATCGTTATACGACCCCCTTTAACATAACCATGAACGATTGATCTTTAATTATAGACTTTATGCCAATTCCGAGCGGAAGCTTGGACATTATCATAGATATGAATCAGCTACCTCCCCATTGTGTCTAGATTTGTACAAGGAAATTATATGACGAAGCGTACCCAACGAGAAATACATAGTCATTTTTAATGACAAGTCAGAGAAGAACCTAAAGATGCTTTCTCACCCTAAAGATCAAATGTGAAGGACTTAATCAAATATGAAGGATTTGATGAAACGTGAAGGATATTATCAAATGTGATGAATTTGATAAAATGTGAAGGATATTATCCAATCTGAAGGACTTAATCAAATATGAAGGATTTGATGAAATGTGAAGGATATTATCAAATGTGAAGAATTTGATAAAATGTGAAGGATATTATCAAATATGAAGGATTTGATAAAATGTGAAGAATTTAATCAAATGTGAAGGATATTATAAAACGTGGAAGTTTAAGTGAAGACTTCATCCCAAGAAATAAATGCTGGATTTTAACAACAAAATCTCAGAACATAACCATCCCTACCCCTGTACCACAAAAGTCCAACCCCGACTACCACAAGAAGGGGTGGAATAAAAGGAAAAGAGGGGCTCCGCAAGGATCCTCCAATAAGCAACAATTTGTGGCAATCAATGCTGCCACAGTTACTCCTGTAGCCCCTGCCAACCTCTTACCAGCAAGGGCATATGCTGGAACCCTCCCGAAGTGCACCAAGTGCAACTTCCATCACAATGGACCTTGCAGGGAGATTCAATGCTCTAACTGCAACAAGAAAGGACACACAGTCCGCTTCTGTAAAGCTCTAACAGCTCAAGCTGCCCAGATTCCTAACGCCGGTATGGGCCAAGCCTGCTATGGATGTGGCGAGGTGGGCCACTACAAAAGGAACTGCCCTAAAGCAGGGATGGCTGGAGGAGTGGGAAGAGTTATGGCTCTAGGCCACGAGGAAGCAGTAGCTGATCCAACGATAGTTACTGGTACGTTCCTCCTCGATAACTCTTATGCTTGCATACTTTTCGATAGTGGAGCCGAGAAAAGTTTTGTAAGTCACAAATTTGCACACCTGCTTAAACAAAAACCATGTGCATTAGATAGTTCTTTCACGATAGAAATGGCTAACGGGAAAACAGAGAGTATAAAACTGCATATACATAGGTTGTACTTTAACTTTAGATAGCCATACTTTCAAGATAGATCTTATGCCAGTTACCATTAAATGTTTCGACGTTATCATCGGTATGGATTGGTTGAGTCTTCTGCGTGCCGACATTATGTGCTTCGAAAAAGCAGTTCGTCTTAACCTTCCTAACAACGAAACTTTAACTATCTACGGCGACAAACCTAGTACGAGCCTTCGCATCATTTCGTGCATTCAAGCACAAAAGTGTTTGCGGAAGGAGTACCATGCATTTCTCGCACACGTCGTCGATGCCAACCAAGAACAGAAAGACATCCAGAAAATCCCAGAAGTACACGACTTTCCCGACATATTCCCAGAAGAACTTCCCGGTTTACCACCACAACGCCAAGTCGAGTTCAGAATCGACTTAGTGCCAGGGGCTACCCCCGTAGCCAAATCTCCTTATCGTCTTGCACCGGCTGAAATGCAGGAACTTTCCAGTCAACTTAACGAACTTCTCAAGAAGGGATTCATTCGACCAAGCTTCTCACCATGGGGAGCACCGGTCTTGTTCGTCAAGAAGAAAGATGGATCGTTTCGCATGTGCATCGACTATAGAGAGCTCAACAAACTTACCATTAAAAATCGTTATCCCTTGCCCCGCATTGACGATTTATTTGATCAACTTCAAGGAGCCAACTACTTCTCGAAGATTGATCTGCGATCCGGATACCACCAACTACGAGTGTTAGAGGAAGATGTTCCCAAGACAGCCTTCCGAACTCGTTATGGGCACTACGAGTTTGTAGTGATGCCATTCGGATTAACTAACACACCCGCAGTATTCATGGATCTGATGAATAGGGTGTGTCGACCTTACTTGGATCAGTTTGTCATCGTCTTCATTGATGACATACTCATCTACTCTCGAAGTAAGGAGGAGCATGGTCAACATCTCCGTAAAATCTTAGAAACATTGCAAGCGGAGAAGCTCTACGCAAAGTTCTCGAAGTGCAAATTTTGGATTTGGCGAGTCATATTTTTGGGCCATGTGGTTAGCGAAGAAGGTATACAGGTGGACCCTTCCAAAATTAAGGCCATCGAGAACTGGTCAGCACCAAAGACACCTACTAAAATTCATCAATTTCTAGGTCTAGCTGGCTACTATCGTAGGTTCATTCAGAACTTCTCCAGCATAGCGAAACCTCTTACAACCCTGACCCAGAAAGGCGTGGCCTTCGACTGGGAGGAGAAACAGGAGAGAGCGTTCCAAACGCTCAAACGAGCCTTGTGCACCGCCCCGGTACTATCCCTTCCCCAAGGAATAGAAGACTTCATTGTCTATTGCGATGCATCCAATCAAGGACTCGGATGTGTTCTGATGCAGCGAGGTAAAGTCATCGCCTATGCCTCGAGACAGCTGAAGACACATGAGGTTAACTACACAACCCATGATCTTGAACTAGGAGCAGTTGTGTTTGCTCTGAAGATCTAGCGACATTACCTATACGGTACCAAAAGCACGATCTTTACAGACCATAAGAGTCTACAACACATTTTCGACCAGAAAGAGCTCAACATGAGACAACGACGGTGGGTCGAGCTACTTAGTGATTATGAATGCGAAATTTGTTATCATCCGGGTAAAGCCAATGTAGTAGCCGACGCCCTAAGTTGGAAAGAATATACTGGTCGTAGGGTCAAATCTTTGACTCTAACTATCCATTCGCACTTGTCCACGTAAATAAAGGAGGCTCAGCTCGACGCTTTGAAACCTAAAAACATGGCGGGTGAATCCCTTAGAGGAATGGATAAGAACTTGGAAGTCAAGGGTGGCGGAGCCTTATACCTCATGGATTGGATCTGGACACCGAAACACGGTGGCTTCAGAGACTTGGTCATGACCGAAGCTCACAACACTCGTTATTCAGTCCACCTGGGTTCAGATAAGATGTATCTGGATCTTAAAAAGCTATACTGGTGGCCTAACATGAAAGCAGATATTGCTACCTTCGTGGGTAAATGCCTTACTTGCGCAAAGGTCAAGGTCGAATACCAGAAACCCTCCGGTCTTCTACAACAACCGGAGATACCAGAATGGAAGTGGGAGCGGATCACTATGGACTTCATAACCAAGTTGCCCAAGACGACGGGTGGACTTGATTCCATATGGGTCATCGTCGACAGACTGACCAAGTCTGCACACTTCCTACCGATCAAGGAAACAGACAAGATGGAGAAAATTACCAGAACTTACATTAGGGAGATTGTAAGACTGCACGGTGTTCCTTTATCTATCATCTCAGACCGAGATAGTAGATTCACTTCGAGGTTCTGGCAGTCATTACAAAGTTCCCTAGGAACCAGGCTGGACATGAGTACAGCCTACCATCCACAGACCGACGGGCAAAGTGAGAGAACTATCCAAACCCTAGAAGATATGTTGCGTGCCTATGTGATTGACTTTGGAAAAGGTTGGGATACTCATTTACCCCTTGTCGAATTCTCCTACGAAAACAGTTATCACACGAGCATAAAGGCAGCTCCATTCGAGGCCCTCTATGGCCGGAAGTGCAGATCCCCTCTGTGCTGGGCTGAAGTGGGTGATACCCAGTTAGCTAAGGGACGAGTTCCCGAAAGCACTCTCACGGGTCCGGAGATCATTCAGGAAACGACAGAGAAGATCGTTCAAATTCATGAACGATTAAAAGCCTCTAGAGACCGACAGAAAAGCTACGCTGACAAGCGTAGGAAACTATTGGAGTTCCAGGTGGGCGATCGAGTCCTACTGAAAGTCTCACCCTGGAAGGGCTTAATACGCTTTGGAAAGCGTGGGAAGCTCAATCCAAGATACATAGGGCCTTTCGAGATTCTCGCAAGAATCGGCCCTGTGGCTTACAAGCTCAATCTACCGAAAGAACTCAGTAACGTACATCCTATCTTCCATGTGTCAAACTTGAAAAAGTGCCTATCTGATGAGACTCTTGTTATTCCACTCGACGAGATCGAGATCAACGAGAGCCTCAACTTCGTGGAGGAACCAGTAGAGATCATGGACCGAGAGGTCAAGCAAACAAAGCAGAGCCGTATCCCGATAGTGAAGGTGCGCTGGAACGCAAAGCGTGGACCGGAATTCACTTGGGAACGTGAGGATCAGATGAAACTGAAATACCCTCACCTTTTTGCTTAGTTATTTGTAATTTCTTATTTGCTTACATTCTAATTTCGGGACGAAATTCCTTCTAACAGGGGGATGATGTGACAACCCGAAATTTCCATTTGTACGAGCAATATCTATTCAATAGAAGTCAGTCCGATTTCAGTGATTTTCAGACTTTTCCGAACAAGTTAGTGTACATTAGGGTTTACACTTTAGGAGATATCAGGAGAGTGGATGCTCCTGGGTTTATGAAATTTGAACATTTCAAGTTTCATAATGTTACAGTCCAAGTTCAAGAATAAAAATATTTTCTGTCAAAATATTTCAGGACTATAAATAGTTTTTTGAATTAATTTAATTCATTATTCATAATTCCAGCTAGAGAAAAGCCATTTTCTCTCTGACAGATCTTCGGGTTTTTATCCCAGATTGTGAGTAACTCTTTCTAGTAGTGTTAGAATACATATTAGATGCTTACAACATGATTTAGATGGCTAAATCATGAGATCTAGGAGTTTACTCCCCAAGGTGTTCTTGGGCGGTAAACTCCCGAAACAAAGCCAAAACTGACGTTGGTGCTAGGATAAGACCTTAGAACATTAGGTATACATGTAAGGGACATGAAAACACACACAAAACCACCCAAGATTGGGAGTTTACGGCCCAAAACTCTATTAGGCCGTAAACTCCATTTCCTAGCCCTAAATGGTGATTTGAGGACTTAAGGACTTTAAGGCTTGCATCTAGGTTATTCTACCAAGTAGCTTAAGGTCTAAAACACATCAAATGACACAAATGAAAGTGAGTTTATGGCCCAGAACTCTCCTAGGCCGTAAACTCCATGTAAATGGTCACAAAGGGTGTTTTCATGACACCTAAGGCCCTAGACCTTTACAAGAAATTGTACCCACTAAATGGAAGGACCAAACCACACCAAAATCACTTAAACAAGTGAGTTTACGGCCAAGACATGGTTCTTGGGCCGTAAACTCCTAAAGAGGGCGCTAAGTGGTGCCTAATGCCTTCATATGCTAGGATTAAAAGTCTAGAACACATCCCACTAGTACAAGAGGCTTGAAAGCAACCAAGGAATCACCCCAAGGGAGTTTACGGCTGTAAACTCCAAGGGGAAATGTCCTTGAGGCCGTAAACTCCTATTTGGAGTACTTCTAGACCTTAAACCCTTCCAAGAACATAGCCACTAGGTTAGAATAATTCTAGAAAGCATTTTGGACTTCAAAACACACCAAACACACATGTTTGGGAGTTTACGGCCGTAAACTCAAGAGTTTACAACCGTAAACTCCATGTGTGATGGTTTATGGAGAGTAAACTCTCATATGGGGTCCTTTGGAAACCCTAAACTCAAGTACCCTGTCCCACAATAGCTTAGATGGAGTCCTTACGGCTTAAAACACTTACATAAAGTGTTATCTATGTCTAGGATGTCTTAAACATTATCAATTAGTCTTTTGTGTCTAATTGAGTGCATATATGTGTGATTATATTTTCATTAGGATCGTAGTGTGTGCACAAGTCCTCGCTTGACACCTAGCGATCCGATACCGTTCAGTTCATTCTAATCACCAACTACAGGTGAGTTCATACCCCATAATCAATGTTTTAAAGGATTTTAAATGCTTTAATGGGGGGGGGGGATACAAGTAGAAAACAATAAGTTATGAAATCAGTTTCATGTACTTTATAACTGTGTTTTCACTCAGTAGATTTCACATATTTCAAAAGGAGTCACGTGAAATGGTTTTCTATCTTAAAATACTTGGACAACAAAAGTATTAGTTTTGAAATGTATAATGACTTCAAGTCACTTTAAATTATTGTTCAAGGCTCCTAGATATCTTGCATAAACCTACTTGAACAACCACATACTTTCCAGTTAGCTATCATAGGGATAGTTAGAAGATATCAAACAAGAGTCAGTTCATTCATGAGTCTATACTAATGCCTTACATGATACATGAGTACACGTACTTAGGATTATATGATACATGAATATGTTTACATATACTTACCTGTTACATGAACACACTTACATGAATACTATACAGGGACACTTCTTCATAGGTGCATTATCCTGTACTTACTTACCTTGGATACTTGAACTTAGATCTAAGAGGATGATTTATTAGTATTTACTGTGTAAATTCCTATCCCCGTTCAATGGGATGTTTCGGCGGGACTTACCATTCCGAATCTCACTGATTAGCACCAGTGGTCGATGACGTCTACGGATGTCTAAGGTAGTCACTTGACTAGTGGTTAGTGACGGGACTAACTATCCCTCCGTCCGCTGTTGCAACAGTGGATGAGATGTGAATCTTCGGAGGATCATTAGGTTGACGATCTACGTCAAGAGATCGATACAGGGACTAACCCTCCTTCCATCCTGCTGCAGCTACAGAGGATGAGGGGACACTCTTCGGATGTTCCTTAGGGTCTATCTTTCGCTTCAGCGATGTCGTGTTTGTCCTGGTAATCCAAGACAATAACACTTACATGATTATGTTTTCCCTGTTTACTTTATTTTGTGACTACTTTCACATAAACAAGGAGTTAGACTAAGTGCTCTAGTACTAGTCAATAGAAAGGAAAAACTATCATTTTACATACAAAACATTCGAGTCTTGGTAGAAGACTACACTTCATTCATACAAAACATTCGAGTCTTGGTAGAAGACTACACTTCATTCATACAAAACATTTGAGTCTTGGTAGAAGACTACACTTCATTCATACAAAACATTCGAGTCTTGGTAGAAGACTACACTTCATTTATACAAAACATTCAGGTCTTGGTAGAAGACTACATTTCATACTTATAGAAAATAAGGGTTTTTCTAGGGATTTCATACTTACCTCAACATTTTCACTTAAAGGTTTTCATAGCAGATTTTCACAAACAAAGCAATGACACTTATATACTTATGAACTCACCAGCTTTAAAGCTGATACTCGCTTTCAAAATAACTTGTATTCTCAGGTCGCCAGTAGGCAGGTACGGAGGACAGGTTTTGAGAAGACGGAGCAGTCAAGTCTCGTCTTTTATTTTGATTATATATTTTTGGTGTCTTGTTACAATGAAAGAACACACATGTATAAAACTTTACTTATAATGCAATGGATGATGTTGTTGCTTGTTTATTATATTACACTGTTGTGATACTGTACATGACGTCCTCCACCCCTAAACGTTTCCGCCGTTCGTGGTTTTGGGGTGTGACAAAAATTGGTGGTGGGTTATCGATTCGAAATAAAGCGTACAAGTATCTACCATACTTGCAATGTTAAGTAAAGTTTCCCTGAAAGTTTGGTTATTCTTGAAAGGTACATTAGTTTTAACACGTATATAAAACTAATAAGTGACTTGTGAACTAATATCTAAGGGTATTACTGATACCCTCTAGTAATCAAATAGATATTACATTAAGGTTAGTTCACTAAGTTCATTATTACTTAAGAGTAAATTTCTATTATCTAAGTTGCGAGTTCCATAACCATACGATAGACAAGATATGGCAATAAGAAGTCGAATATCATTTTAAGACTTTTGTCACCCGTAGACCTGCCGGTCCCACTATAGCTAGCAGCAAGGTGCGGGTTAGTCAGCCCCGTATAGATCTATACACTCAAGTCACGCTCTCCTTCTAGGAGATTCTGGTTACAGGGGCGATCCTCCACTCGCGTATCTCTATGGAGTGTTACAGAGGACGTGTCTCCAATCTTAAGAATAGCGAATTTACAAGTAATAATATGGAAAGTGCTATTTTATGAATGACATGAAGTCCTTTGTGAAATATTAGATATAACATTTTATAATAAGTTTCACAATTAGTTTGAAAACTAACTCTGCAGGTTAGACGGTTGATAATACGGTTTTCAGTGTTAAAAGCATACTAAACATGTAACATTTCAAATGAAATAATAAGTTTGAGTACAAGATTTCCTTGTACTTTTGCTTCTATTCCCCCCCCCCCCCCCCCTGAAAACATGAAAAACATGGAAAATGGTGTAGGGGTATTAACTCACCAGACGAGGAATGTGTCGGCTAGGATGCTAAGTGTCAGTTTAAGGCTTGAACACGCGCGAGGTTCCTATGTAACATAAGGAGATACATAATTGTGCTATATGATAATAAGCAATCTTGCTGCTATAATAGAGATGATCCGATGGCTAAAGGTAATTAAGAGACATGATTAATCATAGAATGTTGAAATAGGACAAGAAGAAGAAAATGTTCTACATTCCTAATGCTTTATGTTTGTTCTAGTTGATTCTCAATTTGGGATCCCATTAATGGATCTCAACTATAATTTGATAGTGATCATTGCAAAATGTTTTTAGAATAAGAGGAATCGGAAAGCTTGATAATTATTATTCTCATGTTTGTGTGTATGTATACTTCATGAATCAGGATTTATTATTTTTCTTATATTTCTTATGCATTAATTAACAAGTTTGACTTGTTAACATCTGTAGAATGCAAATGATCCTACAATAGGCTTCTTGTTTGATGGAATGGACCACCTTTGCTAAATAGTATGAAAATACATTGCAGGTGAAGCTTTAAAGGTTTAATTACCTTTTTGCCCTTGATAATCATTGGTTAATTATACTAAACAATCGTTGGGGAATTATAATCATCAATCGCCGTGTGGTTAAACTAGGTAAGATGAGTGCTTTATTTTCTTATTCTTTTATTGGGTTTCAAAGATTTCTTATTCTTTTATTGGGTTTCAAAGATTCAGAGTCAGAAGCTCTAAACTAGATGTTACTAAAACCCAGTTCTATTTGCTGTTAGCAACCCATTTATGAATGCCATGTTCTCTCAAATATTGAACCCAAACAGATCAAAATTTGGTTCCAAGATCAATGGTATGATTATGAATATAGCAACTTTTTCTTGCAAATCTCTTTTCAAATGGTTGTGTAGGTTTAACTTTGAACCTTGTGGTTGTTAATGATCTTTATAGATGCAAGGAGAATAAGGGGAAATAGGCTTCCCATCTTTAGTTTCTGAATCCAAAGCTTTTAATGGAGGAAAATTATAGCATTTAATGGAGGAAAATGATAGGTTGCAGAAGCAAGTGTCACACCTGTATACATAATGTTTGACAATTTTATTGATATTGTGGTAAGCAACAATGAATCAAAATTACACATATGATGGATTGTACAAGGTAGACTAATAGACACTTTGGGATTTTTTTAGAATAAATAGGTAATAATTTTATATAAACATTAAAATTATACTTGGTTTTCTTTTTCAGGTTGTCAAATATTGGGCAGAAAAAGGGGTTTCGGGTTTCTATGTTTACAAGTTTCGTCTCAAGCGTATGGAAGGGCAGCCTTCTTTAGTGACTGACATGGGTAATTTGTTGTTTTTAATGTTAGGATGTATGTGAAGACATCAGTGGGGGCCTTGAGAATATTCCCATTCCAGCAACAAATTTAGTTGATGATCCACCTGTTCCCCCAACTGGCATGTTACTTACACTGCCTCAATTTTTTTTATTAAATTAAACTACATCCATGATCCATGATCCATGATCCATGATCCATTATCTATGATTATGATGATGTGTTATTAATTTTTTTTATTGCAATGTGAATGTGATAACATGGCAGGTTACAAGTATCTCAAGTCTATTAAAGTTTCAAAGAATGTTGTGGTCCCTGGTAGTGCCTCTAGATGCCCCTGCATTAAAGAAGGCATATATAGGAATTGCCATGGACTCAGGCACAACAGTTGGAAAGGTATATTTGATGACTTTTTGACTAGTCAACTCTTTCTTATGTTGACTTTATGGTTATAATATAGCAAATTAATAATCATTATTATCAGAGTGCTTTAGACGTGGTTTTGACTGATGACAATTTTGCTACAATAGTTGCGGTAATGAGACTTTTTAAAGGCCCATAACATATCATATTAGTTTAGTATATTTATACCTTTGTATGGTTGGGATATTGATTTAGTTGGATCAAATATAGTGATAATAATGTTTTATAGTGCACGGAGTCTTGAAATTGAGCACTTCAGTAACATTGACTCCATTAGACTTTACAAAATATCTAGAAATGTACAAATGTTGTTTTCCATCGTAATGGCCCATAGCATATCATATTAGTATAGTATATTTAAGCAGTTATAAAATAATCATAGGCTAATCGACACTCTTGTTTCAATCGGTTGTTGTTCTGTTCCAATCCACGTGAAAATAATGTTATGTTAAATCTGTTTATTGTGTCAAATTAATGCTACAACACATCATGAATGACTTAAATAGCTAAATTCATAGCATACTTTCTGTTATTTTTACAGTTGATGAACGTTGTGATATGGAGTTGGATGAAAAGTTGCTGGATAATCTCACCTCTCAGCCTTCTTTGAAGTCAAGGGGTCCAAATACAGGTTACAAATCTTCTACAATTACAGATAATGGTCTGAGCGTTTTTCTAGTAGTGTGTGTGCACGAATTAACCATGCTTTGTGCTAAAACTAATCGCTTGGTGTTAAGTATTTACAGAATTTTACTGTCTCTGTGGACGAATCAGCTAAAGACATGTTATGCTGTATACTTTTATTTTCCCTATGCTATAGATCTGGTATTCACTTTCTGGAATGTTTTCTGTTCTGTGATGGAATTATTTTCCAAAAAAACCCCATGGATTGGATCCTGTCTCTAGTATGTTTAAAAAGGTTTGTGATTTAGGAGTTGGATTCTATTTTTTTTTTAAAGTAGAATGCAGTTATTTGTATTTTTTGTCATCTGTTTTTATCTTTTTGACGTAATGCAACATGTTGCTGCTGAAGGTACAACCTTGGTCAAACAGGCAGAAGATGCTGCAAGTAATAAGAAGGCAGAAAAGAGATTGCAGGTTGATCCTGCTACGTGGCCAATAATGATCTTTAGGGTCTGCTAGAAGGATTGGAGATTGCAGTTAAGCTTCTATCTAAGACTTCACGCCAAGGACTTGATGAATTTAAGATATCATATTTTGGCATGGCTAGAAGCTTTGGAGGAAACGAGACTCAAGCAAAAGTAAACACACAGAGAGTTGTTGGCACATAGTAAGCTAGATAATGCAATTGTATATAAATGAGTTCATTTTTTTATAACATTTACTCACTATTGGAATAATAATTTGTATTTGACATATTAGTGAAACGAATTATATTTGTTATTTTTGGTATTTTATTTTGTATTTTGAGATTTTTAATGTATTATTTTATTTGAAAATTAGTAAATCTATAAATAATATTTTTTTTAAACATTTAAAATTATGATACGCAAAAATATGTGTCATCTTCATTTATGACATGGCCTTTCTTGATACGCATTGCGTGTCATTAACACGTGCGTCGTAAGGTTACGACACGCGAATGTGTGTCGTCTTCCTTTATGACAGGGCCTTCCTTGATACGCATTGCGTGTCGTAAACGCGCGTCGTAATTGCGCGTCGTAAATGAGCGACGTAAATGGGTGTCGTCTCTCTTTATGACAGGGCCTTCCTTGACGCGCATGTGCGCGTCGTCTGAGCCTTTTACGATGCGCAATGAGCGTCGTAAAAGGCTGTTTTTCTAGTAGTGATATTGAATTTCTACTCCGTCTTACTTCCGATCCTGACTCTGGGTGTCATCGCTTCATGATGGATGACTAGAAATCTCGAAAGTTCAGGCGAATTTCCCACCGGTGTCCCTAACAGGTATAGGCACTTGGTGGTTTCAATAGTCTCGTCCTAGTTCATTTATTTCTGAACTAGAAATCTTCTTAATGAACCTCTTCTAGGTTTGAATCAACTCTCCTGTCGAACACTGAAGTGGATAAGGTTTTCTACAGGGTTCGTGCGAGAATGGAAATGTCTAGAGAATCCTAAGAGATTATTAACATTTCACTGGGTGATCCATATCGAGTCCTGCTACAATTACATAGGGTACACAAATTATATATAACTTAGATCCGATAGGCCTTCGAATATGTGATACTACTCTATATCAACATCCAAACAAGGAAAAGGAAGTAGAGCGAAACCACACATTCTTAGTCTATGGGATCCTTATCATATATAACCTTGTAATTATACCTTCAGTAATCATAGGTATATCAATAAGGATCTTTTTGGTTCTTCACACAAGGTTATCTATGGAACCTAGAATACCCCTATGGTATTTTAATTTCTTGTTTGATTCTTAACTTCTGAATATGACTCTGGGATTAATGTGAGTCTTTTAGTGTTCCAAAATACTCCCATAGTATTTTAAACTTTATGTTTGGCTCTAGCATTCCTATTTGGTAAGTTTCAGACCTGTTGCGACACCACTATAACTCCCAAGCACACGTTCATCGCATCTCGAATAAATGTAGTTGATCAGGTTACATTTATTCCAGCTTACGATTACATAACTGCCCAGGTTTGACGGTAATGCTCAACATCTGAAGACTTTTATTCCTGTTCTTCTTGTGATACTTTGTTCATGTGTTTAGATTCTGGATGTTCTTACACTTTGGTAAAATATGGTTATATTTTAAAGTATAATTCTTGGTCAGAGTGTTTTATCCCTATGTATTTATAGGCTTTATATCTTTTATGAATTGATACACTGAGCTCACTATAAACAATGCTCTGATACCAATCTGTCACACCCCAAAACCGGAACGACGGAAACGTTCTGGGGTGGATGACATCTTGTCAAGTATCACAACATATGCAGTATAGTAATCAAAGTACAACAACCATTGCATTAATAGTAATAATTTTACATAGTTTGCATTTCATAGCAACATCAACGTAATACAAAGAATAATATAGACCTAGCTCGGTTTAGGCTATCTTTGCAAAAGCTCCCAGGATGTACCTGTCTATTGCTGACCTAAGAATACAAGTTATTTTGAAAGCGAGTATCAACATTTTTATAATGCTGGTGAGTCCATAAGTATTTAGTGTCATTTGTGTAAGTTAGCATTTTTATTCAAAATAACTTTATGAAAGATAGTAGTTTAGAATCTACAGTATATTAGCGTCCTTTCCAGAAAATCCTACATTTTCTAAATAAAAGCAGTCTTCTACCAAGACCCGACAGACTTATGTTTTATGGAGTAGTTTTCCCCAAAATACTATCATTACCAAAGTACGGTATTGACTTTAAAGAAAGTAGGAGAATATCACTAGTAAAAATATCAGGGGAAAAATAACATATGCCTCAGCAGTAATACTGCTGACTAAGGCAAAAGAAATCATAGACTCCAGGTGAGTATCGAATGAATGATACGCCTGGCTCAGTCTAACAAAAGGAAGCACAGACGCCAGACAGTATCAAATGAACGACACAGCTAGCAAAGTCTAAAACAAGGAAATACAGACTCCAGACAGTATCGAATGAACAATATAGCTAGCAAAGTCTAAAACAAGGAATTACAGAATCCAGACAGTATCGAATGAACGATACAACTAGCAAAGTCTAAAATAAGGAAATACATACTCTAGACAGTATCGAATGAACGATACAGCTAGCAAAGTCTAAAACAAGGAAATACAGACTCCAGACAGTATCTAATGAACGATACAGCTAGCAAAGTCTAAAAAGAGGAAATACAGACTCCAGACAGTATCGAATGAACAATATAGCTAGCAAAGTCTAAAACGCCCGGTAATCCTAAGTGGGTTGTTTCAAAATACCGTGTTACCTTAAGGCCATGAATTATAAGGTAAACATAGAGATACTCGTAACCATAATGATCGACAATAGAGTACTTGACGCCCTGCAAGCGTCGGAATAAATGTGACATTTGTCACCCCTTGGCTTGGTAGGCCGGGGACTGTAGCTAACATTCAGGGTGTGGGAGTGTTAGTCCCGTATAGATCTATACACACAATGCCCGGTCTCCCTCCAGGAGACTCTGGTTACCAACTTGACGTCGGGGAGATCCGTGTCTTGAAGATGCCTCTTGTATTTTGAATTCTATTGTAAGTACTAGAATAATGATATAGTCTCACGTACGAACTGACTCCTTTGGAATTCTCCGTACTAGAAAGAGTAAATAGAATCTCCTAACTATTCCTATAATAGTTACTAGTGTTTCTGATCTATGAATGATGAATGGAAGGATGCCCTTGCTACCCAAGGGAAATGAACTGGTCGATGGAAACCTTTATGTCCATATATGTATACATGATATATAAGTAATGTTTAAACGACCTTCAGACGGATAACCGATACCCACCAGACCACATACCAACGAGGAAAAGGAAATAGGGTGAACTAGCCTTCCTAAGTCCTTTAAACATTATTTATATAACTATACAGTTATAGGCATGCATTTAACAAAGTAAAGGAATAGAACGAAAACATTGATGAAACCTTTGGAAAACTTTCATACATGGGAAATTTATGACTTGATGTCATTTTGTAAAACAAGTTTTGAAAACCTTTGGAAATCCTTTGAAAAACCTTTCATAAACAACTTTGAAAAATGATTTGTATAAAACGGTTTAAGTGAAGAAAACTCTTGATAAGAAATCACGAATGGATGTCTCTTAAGTAAACAAACTTTGTAAAATCTTGGATAAACTTTAATGATCTAAAAAGGGATATTCACATTTTAACAAGATTCAAAAACATGATTTGGGAACCTTTAATCTGGATAAACAGTTTAGCATGCAAAAATATATTTTGCTATACAGTTGTTAATCACATGTGATTTATCTAATAACTGCACAGTTCAACTTGTATTGCCCCCCTATAAAAGCAGTTAAAATCATTTAAAGGGTTGATTCAGGGGTATGAACTCACCCGACGTTGGCGTTTCGGATGATTGGACGGTATAGGATGCTAAGTGTCAAGTGAGGAGTTGTCCACACACGTGAATCCTATTTAACATGTAATGATACATTTAAGTATCTAGTTAGTCATTTAATAACTAATCAAGCAAGTAAAGATGTCCTACTACATAAAAACACTTTGCTACAAGTGCTAGGAGTACCAAGGGTTGCATATAAGGCGTGTATGGACTCACATTGGAGTTTACTCTTCAATTGATGGCCCTTATGGGTGTTTATGGTTTGAAGATCACGTCCCCCATGAGTTTATGGCCGTAAACTCATGGTAGTGGTGTCATGGGATGTTTAACGGTCTTATCTCATTCATAGAGTCATGCTAGAGTCGAATCAAGGGCTAAGGAAGTGATTGGGGCTCAAAATGGACACAATAGGGGGTTTACGGTCCTTGGACCACTCCTTGGGGAGTTTACGGCCGTAAACACATGAGTTTACGGTCATAAACTCATGTTTGTCCATTTCTTTTGTGCTTTGGTGGTTCTAGGCTATGCAGGCAAGGTTATAGTCACTTATATGAGCATAGGAAGGTTTTAAAGGCACTTAAACACCTTGGAAAGGTGTTTACCATTTTGGGAGACCTTCCCAAACCGTAAACTCAAGTGTTGCTCATTTGGGCATGTTTTGGTGCATTGCATGAAGGAATACAAGGTTCTAGTCACTCATGGAAGCTTTTGGTGGTGTTTAAGGAGTAATTTAACACCCAAAAAGGTGTTTATGGCCCATGTAGAGGGGTTTATGGTCCAAGAGTGTTCTTGGGCCATATACTCATGTTTACTCCCCATATGTTAAGATTTTGGTGTTCTAAGTCCATTCGTGCAAGCCCCTAAGTCATTGTTAAGCATTAGAAGTGGTTTGGAAGGGTTTTGGGGCTCCAAAACCCCATTTAAGGGTGTTTGAGGTTTTGGGATAGTTCATGGACCGTAAACAGATGTTCTTGGTCTTTTTGGATGATTTAGACATAGATTTGAAGGATAAACAAGCTAAACTATCAGTTAGGAGGGATTACTTACCAATTTGGAGCTTGAAGGGACGATTTTTGACCAAAACCTGATTTGTAGAGAGAGAAAGTAGAGAGAGGAGGTGCCTAAGGTGTGAAAAAGGTTGGGAAGAAACCCACTCAACCCTTATATAGGGTTGAGTTTACAGCCTGGGTAGGGGTCCAACCAACACCAACCGCAAACGGGGTTTTTCGCGACTTCCGTTAAAAACGGAAAAATTTTAAATTATACCTCCTTATTTATTTATTTGTTTGTTTGCTTGACGAATATTATTTACAATATTCCGACGGGTTTAATTCAGGCCAACAATATTTTTGGGATAAATTTGGCTAATTTTTGACATGCTTAATTACGACCCTAAAACAAACGGAAATTTTGGGTTGTCACAACCCATATATCGCTTCTAATCCTGCAAGGAGTAGACGAGACAGATAAACTTTGACTCATATGCTTGTTCTACTACTTGTTGAATCATACACAAAGGCACGTTTTATAACATCGAGTTACCAATGTGTTTTCGTATAATCAATGTATAACAAACTCATAGTCAACATCTCATACCTCTAGGTTTGAAAACTTATATGATATTACTGTCTCATGATCACTCGAGATAAATTCCATGAAGTGATAGAAGTGAGTGTGGGTTGTATCTAATACTCGAATCACTATTCCAAGAGTACTCATGAACACTATAGCCCCTTTGTCCCAGACTAATTGCAGACCCGTTCATGACAGTCTTGCCTCATTACCTACTTCCAAAGTATGATCGACTGTGGATGGTTTGAATAATATGATATACCATAACATAATTATTCTGGAAGTCAAAACATGAGAAAATTGAAATGATAGTAAACGATTAACAGAAGATAGTAACACTTTACTTATAAATAAATAAAAACTTTTATTTATCATCAAATGTCAATTACACTTTACAAATTTCAAAAGCTATCTAATTTCTAAAACTAATATCATCCTTTAGCCCAATGCACCTCGCATGCTGAAGATACTTAACCCTACCAATCCCTTCGTGAGGGGATCTGTTGGGTTCTCATCCGATGATACCCTCTTTTCCATGAGGAGTCCTTCTTCTATTCGATGTTTAATGAAATGGTATTTTTTGTCGATGTGTCTAGATCTTCTGTGATCCCATGGTTCCTTGGCTTAGGCAACTGCACTTTCATTATCATAGAAAATCTCCATAGGCTCCTTTATAGCTGGTACTACTCCAAGGTCTCCAATGAAGTTCTTCAGCCATATCGCCTCCTTTGCTGCCTCGCTAGCGGCTATGTACTCTAATTCGCAAGCTGAATCTGCCACTGTCTCCTGCTTGGAACTTTTCCAAGCAATTGCTCCTCCGTTTAAGGTAAAGACCCAGCCTGATTGAGAGTGGAAATTATCCCTATCAGTATGGAAGCTAGCATCACTATACCCTACTACTCTCAAGTCATCACTCCCACCGAGGGTAAGGATCCAGCCCTTAGTCCTCCGCAGGTACTTGAGAATGTTCTTTACCGCAGTCCAGTGAGCCTTGCCAGGGTTCCCCTGATATTTGTTGACCATGCTCAAAGAAAATGCCACATCAGGACAAGTACAAGTCATAGCATGCATGATCGAGCCTACAGCGGAAGCATACGGTACTCGACTCATCTCAGCTATCTCAGCCTCTATACTCGGGCTCTGAGTCTTACTCAGCCTGGCGTTACTTTGGATCAGTAACTCTCCTTCCTTGGTGTCCTGCATGTTGAACCTATTCAGCACCTTACCCAAGTAGGTAGTTTGAGTAAGACTAATTAGTCTCTTACTCATGTCTCTCAAAATCCTTATCCCTAGGATATAGGTAGCTTCCCCAAGGTCCTTCATAGCGAAACACTTCCCAAGCCAGGAATTCACTTCCTGTAGAATTGGGATGTCATTTCCTATGAGTAGTATGTCATCCATATACAATACCAAAAAGCTACCTATACTCTCACTATCCTTAACATATACACGTGACTCATCTTTTCTCCTCGAAAACCAAACTCTTTGACTTTCACATCGAAACAAAGATTCCATCTGTGAGGTGCTTGTTTCAATCCATAGATGGCTTTCTCAAGCTTACACACTCTATTAGGGTACTCTGTGGTGACAAAACCCTCTGGTTGACTCATGTAAACATCCTCAGTCAACTTTCCATTGAGGAAAGCGGTTTAGACATCCATTTGCCATATTTCATCATCATGAAATGCAGCAATGGCTAGCATAACCCTAATAGACTTAATCTTCGCTACTGGTGAAAAGGTCTCATCATAATTAACTCCCGGAGTTCGATAACAACCCTTTGCAACATGTCACGCCTTATAAGTGTGTACATTACCATCTATGTCAGTCTTCTTCTTGAAGATCCATTTTGCACCTGACTGTCTTACGACCTGGTACATTGTCCACCAAGTTCCAAACTTGATTGTCATACATGGACTGTATCTTGCTGTCCATAGTCTCTTTCCATGTAGCAGACTCGGGGTCTGCCATTGCTTCCGTGTAGCTGTTAGGTTCATCCAAACTTACTAGTGTACTATCACTAATAAGTGTATCACCTTCCGCAGTAATATGGAAACCATAGTAATGCTTCGGTGCATTCCTAACTCTCGTGGAACGCCTCAGAGGTACAGACTCGTCAGTTGGATCAATAGGAGTTTCCTCCTCAGGTTGACTGCTAGGGTTTGAGGTTCCTTCACCACTTGACTCTTGAATTTGATCAAGGTCAATTTTCCTCCCACTGTTTCCTTGGCTTATGAATTCTCTCTCGCGAAAGACTCCTCTCCTTGCCACAAAGACCACATTATCATTGGGTCTATAGAAGAGGTAACCAAAGGATTTCTATGGGTAGTCGATGAAAATACACCGCTCACTTTGAGGTTCGAGGTTATCGTGAGTCTCGCGCCTCATGAAAGCCTCGCAACCCCAAATCTTGATATGGTCCAAATTGGGAACTTTCCCAGTCCACATCTCATGAGGTGTTTTGGCAACCTTTTTGGTAGGGACTAGATTAAGAATATGGATGACAGTCTCTAAGGCATACCCCCAAAATGAGATTGGTAGCGAAGCTCAACTCATCATGGAACGAACCATGTCCAACAAGCTTCGATTACACTTCTTAGCCACACCATGAAGCTGTGGTGTTATGGGAGGTGTCAATTTTGATACAGTCACACATTCCTTAAGATAGTCAAAGAACTCTGTACTAAGATACTCACTACCTCGATCAGATCGAAGCATCTTAATGTTCTTGCCCAGCTGATTCTCCACATCCAGTTTAAAATCTTTGAAACTTTCAAAGGTTTCTGACTTATGCTTGATTAAGTAGACATAGCCATATCTACTATAATCATTAGTAAAAGTAACATAGAAGCGGTTACCATCCCTTGTGGCGATTCTAAAGGGTCCACACACATTTGTGTGTACAAGATCCAACAAACATTCACCCCTAGCATAGGTACCAGTGAAGGGTGACTTTGTCATTTTTCCAAGTAAACAAGATTCACAACTATCATCCAAATTTAGGTTAAATGATTCCAAGATTCCATCCTTTTGGAGTTGGCCTATATGTTTCTTGCTAAGATGTCGAAGACGACAATGCCATAATGATGCTTTATTTAAGCTAGTGGAAGAATCAATACACAACACATTATTTCCTAGGTTATCTACAACCGACACATTTTCATATACACCATCACAAGGTAATGCTTTAAAATAAAGAACACTATTATATAAAGCATTAATGCCAGCACATTCATTATCAAATGAAAAGGTAAATCCTTGTTTGTACAAACCGTGAAAGGAAATAATATTTCTCACCATTTCAGACGAGCAACAACATTTATTCAAATCTAATCTTAACCCACTACTTAGCAATAAAGAATAAACTCCAATCTTGGTGACAGGTGAAGCTTTCCTATTCCCCATGATCAAGTTTATCTTCTCATGCTCCACATTGTCACTTCTTCTTAGTCCCTGCAAATCAGAACATATGTGAATACCACAACATGTATCATGGACACAAGAATTAGAATATGGTGAGTTATTAGACAATATAGTGTAAATACCTGCTTGGTTGGGTTTCACTTTCCCACCCTTAACATCTTGCAAGTACTTTGGGCAGTTTTGCTTCCAATGTGCCTTTTCATGGAAATAGAAGCATTCAACCTCTTTACGGTTGGCAGAAGGAGTGACAGAACCACCTTTGGTTCTACTTGAAGAGGAGCCATCAAGGGACTTTCCCTTGGTACCCTTCGAAGGGCTCTTCCTCTTCTTCCCTTTACCTTGCCTGATAGCTAGAATAGGGGTGGTGGTAGGAGTAAGAGTGGTAACAACCGATTTTGCTTTAAGACCACTTTCAGCGGTCTTCAAAAGTCCTTGAAGTTTGCTGTGTGTAACCTCCTCCTTGTTCATATGATACATCATTCGGAACTGAACATAACAAGGAGGTAAGGAGTGCAATATGATGTCAATTACCAACTCCTCGGGAAAGTTCACATTCAACTTCAGCAGATGGTCCACAAACCTTTTCATTTTTTGCATGTGGCCCTTGATGGGTTCACCATCTTTCATTCGGGTTGTTATCATGGAGGAGATTATTTCATATCGCTCTTGACGAGCACTCTGATGGTATCTTTCCATCAAATCTTGGTGCATCTCAAAAGGATAAAAGTCCTCATAGGACTTTTGGAGCTTGGCTATCATCATGGCTAACATGATACATGCACTTTAATGGCATCTCTCTCATGAGTCCTGAAGTCAACGATCTCCTCGGGAGTAGTAGAAGACTCATCAAGTTCCTTCATCTCCTTGTCAAGGACATACTCCTTGTCCTTATAGCGAGTGACCATCCTTATGTTTCTAATCCAATCATTGAAATTAGTCCCATCAAAGATGACTCTCCTATAAAGGTTCATGAGAGAGAAGGAGCCGGTACGATTTGAGCCAGAAGCAACATTGTTGGAAGACATATGAAAAAGAAGTAGTCTAAGTCTAGATTATATATAAAGATAGTCCTTAATAAGAAACCCAAATGTAATATTAAGGCTAGGACCCAACACAATATTGTATAACATTAGAAGAGGGATGCCGTAATCCAAGCTATAAAATATTTGAAGGTAGGTGAATGAGGATTCACCAATTTCCACCATGAAAAACGAAATGTATTATTAGGTTTTAATTGGTTTTGAAACTCCTAGATTCTTTTGAGATTCTGTTGAACTTTTCAAGGGCATGTTTCAATCTCGATTGTGCCCTTCAAGTTTTGTGACTGGGATGACGAGGATCACAAAACAAGGTGTGAATAACCATGCAAATTTACTTGGTACTCTTAATGTTTATCACCTAATTGATGTGCCGGTTAACCACACGTGCTCCACCGATCTATGATAAACCTTAAGCCACCCTTTTCCAACCTTGTTAAATCCAAGTTAGTGTGCCGATTAACCACACACGCTCCACTAACGACTTAACCAAGGTGGAATGTGTAATTTCATGGGTTAGCACTGACTTCATATTTTCCTAAAGTAACTAAGATTGGGAATTTATAAAACATTTAGTTACTTTATAATAATCGTTATATTTTTAATGAGAATTAAAGTCATTGTCCTAACCGTTCGGCTAACGACCCTCCACCAGTCAAGGAAGCGGTGGGTGAGAGTGGACACCCGTTAAGCTACCATTTTATAGGCAACAACCTTATACCCCCCTTATAGACCAACTTCATGAATGAGGCCGACTAATGGTAAAACGACTTGATCTTATACATATATATTATTAACTTGTAATACTATAAAGTATAAGGGTTGAATTTTAACTTTCAAAATTCTAGGGGTTGAAACTAAAGTTTTCTAAAGTGACTTTACATGTTCCAAAACTTGAGAGCAAGTTTTTGTAACTATTCAAAACTTTTCAATTTCATAAGTTATGAGTTAATGGTTTATTAAAATGAAGACTCTTCATTTTATGTAACCTATGCGTTCTTTAATGGACTTTAAAAGAAAAGACTTTTGGTAATCCATAACTTGAGGACAAATTATGGACTCCATTAAAAACATTTAGATCAAGAATTAAACTAACAAACAATTTGCAAATAATTCCTATGATCTCCCAAAATTTATAAGTGTATGAACATTCATATCAACAATTTCAAGAATCATATAAACACATATAAAGCTTGAATAATAACCATTGAAATTGGATTAACATAATCGTTACCGCATCAAAACCAGGTTTTAAGGTTCAAAAAATAGTTTAGGGTAATGATCCTCATCCAATACCAAGCAAAACCCCGAAATTTTGCATACAGAGGCATCACCACGTCGTGGTAAAGACTGCCACGTCGTGCTTAGCAGTCAGATGCCAAAAATGCAGAATTTCAACTTTGGAAAAAACATATAGCATCATGTATAATTGAAAACAAGCATAGGCTCTAATACCACTGAAGGGTTTTGAGCATTCTAACACTCTTATAGTGTACATGCAACCCTATAAACCTTCGATCTATGTTTACTAAGATACATGCAAATTTGATTTTTCCAAGATTCTTAACCTAATTGGCATGGATAGGGAACTTGAAACATAAAAGCTAGTAGAAGAACATACCTTTCTTGTTTCATGGATTTCTTAAGAACTTTGTGAGCTTAGCACCCCAAATGTGATGCCTCAAATGTTTCACACAACACCACAACTCTTGGAATAACTTTGAGAGAAGTACACTATCACTCAAAATCGGCTTGCCCTCCTTGGTCTAGTCTTAGTGCCGATTTTGCTAACCTATGGGGTCTTTATATAGTGTGTCACAAGTAGGGTTAGACCATGTAAACCCTAATTGACTTGGCTTTTCATTTCCACCAAGATTCATGGGTTTTAACCTCCATGGAGAATGCATGGAGCACCCTATGGGTTTTAGCCCAATCCAATAAACCATGGATCATTATCCCACTATATAATTAAATTTTTTTTACTAATCACTTGTAATTATATAAATATATTATATTTATATGATTCTTTTATAACCATATGTGATTATAATCACTTGTGATTATAACATATGTAATCATATATGATTACTGGTTTTTACCTCTTCCTTTAAGATTTTGTTCTTCTTCATCGTTAAATTTTCCATCGTTTGTTTTATTCTCCTCCAAATCTGAATACAAGTTAAAATATATGGTTAATCATATCTGATTATACGAAGATATTTTTAATAATCATATATGATTTTGTAATATATGTTGGTTTTTCATGTTTCTTTAACATTATCTTCTCCATTATCATCAACACTTTTTTTAACATTTCCACCATCTAGATTTTTTCCATCCAAAACATCATATAATTATTAATATATGTAGTTAATTAAATGTGATTGTACAAAGATAATATTAATAATCATGTATGTTTCAGAAATATGTACTATAACTTACCTCCTCCCATGTCCTTCTTTTCTGCCACATTTTCTCCTCCACCTTTAAGATTCTCATCCCCTTCAAAAATTTTCTCACCATATTCAAAATTGTTACCTCCTTCAAAACCATCATTATCTTCATCATCATCATCCTCATCTTTGTTATCACCTTCAACCACTTCATTTCTCTTTTCATCTTAATCCTCTTTAGTTTCATCATTAGAAATTTCTTCCAAACTAGTTTTAAAATGATTAAATGTTATATTTTCAAGGAATTTATTAATTTCATTTTCAATCAACATATGTATCTTCTTATACTACATCAAAATCATTTCTTTATAAGCCTAAAAAGATAATTGAAAGTTTAAATTAACATATATGATTAAAGATTAAGATTTTTAAACAATCATAATTTTTTTTGTAAAATTTATATAATTAAATTTACCTCCACATTCAATTCTTCTTCTGCAAACTCTTCCTTCAAGTGTCCTACTCCAAAATCTCCCAACTCTTTTTTTTTTCATAAGTTTCGCTCAACTTCATATTATATAAAGTCCAGTGGCAGATCTGCCACTGGACATCTTTTTTCAACTTTTAGTATCTCAAAATGGACGTTGTCTACATAAAGCAACTACAAAAGAAGAAATAATTGTCAATATAATAATATGTTACTATATAAATTTTCATTTAAATCACATGTGATTATATCAAGTCAGATTTTAGTATAACTTTAACTTTTCCAAATCACACATAATTTAAAAAAGTAAGCAACTCCAAATGTGATTAATGTATTTTTCATTAAAATCATATGTGAATTAACAAAATTTCTTTTATATCATGTGTGATTATAGCTATTCAGATTTTAACATTTGTAATGAGCATTTAAAATTACATGTGATTATAGCTATTTAAAAAATTCATGTATGTTATAAACATTGAAAATCATATATGATTAAAAAACATTTTAACATCTTTTACAAACAGTGAAAATCATATGTGATTATAGAATTTACTTTTTCAATCACATGTGATTATAGCTATTCAGATTTTAATCTTTACAAATACCTGAAAATCATATATGATTAAGGAAATTTACTTTTTCAATGACATATGATTGCTATTTATATTCTAGTATATACAAATCCTTGAAAACCACATGTGACTAAACAAATTTAGTTTTTTAAATCACATGTGATTATAGTTGTTTAAAATTTTAACATTTGTAATAAACACTAAAAACCACATATGACTATAGCTATTTACATTTTAACATCTGTTATAAACACTAAAAATCATATGTGATTAAAGAAATTTACTTTTTTTAAGTGAAATGTGATAAAGAAATGGAAGATAAGTTTTTAAATGTACCATTAAGTAAGCACATGGTCCAACAAAATTGGTTATTGAACTGGATGGATCGAAAGATTCTTTGGTTTTAACCAAACAGTCTATCAAGTAGGAGCATGTGACAACCCTATATTTTCCAAAAGCATTGTAAACACTCGAAAGCTAAAAACAACGAAATTAACCTCGAAAATAAAGTGTTCAAGTATCTAAGTTGGGATGCATCAAATATTAGATATCATGCCAAGGTTTCCAAAAACATAAAGAACGCTCAAAACCGAGTTATATTGAAGAAATTATAACCACTCATATATTTACGACACGATGTTAAAACATTATTTGACGTAAAAAGTAAAATCTCAATAAAATGCATTTTAGCCTTATGTATCTAAACAAAAGTCGTAGATCTCGTTGAAAGGTGAGCGTGCATAAAAAGATCGCCCAAATTGGACCTTGTATGAAGAAGTTACGAATTTTCAAAGTTTCGCAACAGTAGTAGAGAGCTAAAAACTCGGATTTAAGATCGAGTGTTATTTAGCTATCGCCAGCTAAACGGAAGTTGAAGATCTCCTCAGTGGTAATAAAACGATAAAAAGACAAACGAAAACCGACGTCGAATAAAGAACCTATGAATTTTTAGCGAACTTTAGGAGGCCCGGGCTATTAAAAATATATCATTAAAAATAAAGACAAAACTAGCCGATGGAGTCTAAATGAAAGTTGTATAGCATAATCTCACCTACGCGTGGATATAAAGAACACGAAAAACGAAGCTCGTACGCGAAAGTTACGGAATTTAGAAGAGGACAGGCCGGATTACGCCCCGCGTTCTCTGGGAGTACGCCCCGCGTACTAGACCCAGAGTCGAGTCCCATCGGCCCGCCCAAGCTACGCTTAGCTAGCCAGGAGTCGTAAGCCATAACGCATTTTTACGCCTAGCGTAACGAGGTACGCGCTGCGTACTCCAAAATTACGCCCCGCGTACTCACTCTTCCAGCACTATAAATAGATGGCAGGAGCTTCGAGTTTTGGCACACCTTCACAATTCCTCAGCCATTCTCCCAGTTCCAAAGACCATTTCCTTACCTTGGTTTCCGCACTCGAGCCCCCGACGAAGGATCTACACTGCTGAGATTCCCGAGAACCCGAAGACGACTTTCCGCGGTCGAAACTTTGCTCAACTCTAGCCTCTCTCTTCAAACTTAACGAGTGAGTTCATACCCCTACTTTTCAATTCTTTTCACGTTTTAGGGGGGGGGGGGGAATACAAGTACATTACGAATCAAAGTATCATTTTATAAACATAATTATATTATCGTTCTTATAGGGTTTCGATACAAAAATAACTTTATGTTTAAAGGGCTATTATATCACCAAGTTGTTATTACCAAATGGGAACATACTTTTGAGAAACTATAATGAGCATTGTATTCCAGTTATTCATACATTTACATATACATCTCGACAAATGAAATACTTTCAAAAGAAGTAAAGTCTTATTTATCGTAAATCTGTTTATACCAAGTAATGTGAGACATTTAAACTTCAACGTACTCGTATGTATGCATTTCAAGTCCTGTATTATATACCATAATCTCTTGGAGAGAGAGCGTGATACTTGTGTATAGATCTATACGGGATTGACAATCCCGCACCTAAACTATTAGCTATAGTTAGACCGGCAGGTCTGGGGTGACAAATGTCATAACACTACAACACCTGAAGAATGTTGTTACAGGCCGTCAGTGTCAATAGTATGGTTATAAAACTCACATAAAAGTATAAAAACAAGTTTGATTTACGAGATTCATATATGAATTTCAGTTTTCCATTTTATTTTTAACTCAAATTTTATTATTATTATTCAAGTATGAAAAACACTAACGCACTCCAACGCGGGAAACTTTTCAAATCATTTATAGAAAATATTGGATTTTCTGAAAACCTCGTTCATCGATTTACTATCAAAAAGGACATACTTTTCAATGCAAAACACTTATGAACTCACCAACTTAATTGTTGACACTTTTTCGAAACAACTTGTATTTCTCAGGAAATCTGTAATACAGGTAACCACCAGCTTTTGGAGAAGGGAACACTAAGGATGTTTTATTATTGAACATTTATCATCTCATTGTAATATTCTTTTGCTAATATGTATAATGCAACAACATACGTTTTCATTATATATCTGATGGTTGTGTTACTTTCTTTACAATATTCAATGGTTGTGATACTACGTGAAGTCATCCACCCTCGAATGTTTCCGCCATTCTGGTTTGGGGGTGTGACAGATTGGTATCAGAGCATTGTTTATAGTGAACTAAGTATATCGAACCACATACGATATACAAACTATAAATACAAAGGGGACCAAAAACCCTCTGACGAAACATTTTCATGAACAAAATACTTTCTTTTAAAGATATACATTTTTACAAGCATGCATTAATCTCGTATCATAACAAGTTTTACTAAAAAGTATTAAGGCAAGTTACGACACTACGATTGAGCCTCGGGGTATGTAATTAGGTCAAGAATAAATATAGCCTGATCAACTATATTTATCCTGGATTTTACCAACATATGTCGAGGAATGGTTGTAGTGGACAACAACCCGAAAACTTACCAAATACAAAATTATTTTAGTTTCGCCAAGCTGAAATATTATAGGAGTATTATTAAAAATAGTTGTACAATAAAAATTATAGTTAAAAATAGTAAGTCGTTAAATAGAAATTTCTTTTCTTATAACGTTCTCATACATCTATCCTAGTACAAACAAATGGCCGGATTCCATTTACCAGGAGATCCCTACTACCCAAACTAAGGCAACGACGGTTGGATAGAAGAAGACCCGGAGGAAGACCCAGAGGAAATCGAAGAAGAGGTCGAGGAAGAACTCGAAGGGGTTATCGAGGAAGAATTCGAAGTCGAAGTCGGAGAGGAATTCGAAGGCGACGAAGAGATCGAGGAGATTTCTAGCGGGACAGACTCCGAGCCGGAAGTGATCGACCCTCCCATGCCTCATCCTCCCGTAATCAGACCATATCAACTGGGACCCATCCCCATCTGGGGAAGCCACCTCTACTACTGGAGCCGCCAGCAAGGTGTACGCCCTCCTTTCGGCATGTGCCGAGATTTTTACAATGTCAGTGGGGGAGGCTCAGCTGATCGAGCATTTCCTGTCGCCGTGAATGCTATAGCTAACCAGAACTACCAGGCGGACCAACAAGCAGCCAGAGTTCGCGAGATCAATGCTGCTACCCAAGGTAACACTGCTGACATCCGCCGTTTGGAAGGACTACATGAGAATACCCAAATCTACACGGGAACACTTCAAAACCAAATGATAACGGCTCTGGTAGAAATAAGAGAAATGAAGGAACAACAAGCAGATCTCGAGAGGCGACTAATGGGAGTCAAACGGTCGGATGCCGAATCTAGCTCCAAACACCGCAAGTAGGACTTGTTCGAGCCCCAACAATGTTGTTATAAATTAGGATTTCGGATAAAAGTTTTTCCTTGTTTCCCTTTCGTGTCTGTAATCGGAGACCCCTAGGAGGGTCAAATTTTCCAAACAAAACATGTAATGTAACACACTTCAGGTGTGACCTATATGTATGAATATGAAGTATTTCTTATTTTATACCTCTCAAAAATTATGAGTTTTAAATTTCTATGCCTACCTTGAAACCATAAACTAAAGTCAAAACAAAATTACAAGATACAACTAACACACGATTGTCAAAACATTAGAAACTTATAGTATTCATTCTTATTTTTCTCTACCAGAACATGCCTCCTCGTAGATCAACACGCAGAAACTCAACTTCAACACCACCTCCACCACCTCCTCCAATTATGGACACCGTTATGTTCCAGACTGCTGTAACCGCTGCTGTAACTGCAGCAATGGCACAAATGAACAACAACGGATCGGGGGGAGGAACAAACAGTTTTACAAATGGCCAAGGTCAAAGCCGTTCAAGGGTATGCACTTACAAAGACTTCACCAACGGAAAACCTATTCCCTTTTACGGGACTGGGGGAGTATTGGCTCTATCTCAATGGATAGAGAAAACGGAAGCTGTATTCGAAATCTGTGCATGTCCTGAAAAAAGCAAAGTAAAGTTCGCCGCTTTTACTTTCTCTGAACGCGCCCTGACATGGTGGAACGGCCACGTCCAGACACTAACCCTGGTGGTGGCGAACTCCATGGGTTGGGAAAACCTGAAAAGAATGCTCCTTCGAGAATACTGCCCGAGAGGCGAGATTTAAAAGCTTGAACAGGAACTGTGGAACCTCTCGATGGTAGGATCGGACATAGCTGGTTACACCAACAGGTTCAGTGACATAATAACACTTTGCCCAGGAATGTTAACCCTGGAGAGCCAAAAGGTCGAGAGATACATCTGGGGACTATCACCCCAACTTCGAGGAAGTGTATTAGCCTCCAAACCCTTGACTTTCACCAGCGCCAAGGAACTAGCACAATCTCTTGTTGATCATGGTGTCTGTCAAGGAGTCGCGGCTATTATGGCTGAACCAACCAAAGGGAACAGCAACAATGAAATCAATGCCAACAACAACAAGAAGAAGAAATTTTGGAACAGAAGGAAGGGGCAAACTTCGCAAGAACCTTCAAAGAAGCAAATGGTTGCGGTTCATGCTGCTACTACCCCCACCACAACTCCTGCTACCTCGGCACCAACAAAACCATATGCGGGGAATCTGCCCAAGTGCAGCAAGTGCAACTACCTTAACCATGGTATTTGTCGCGAGATGCACTGCAAGAACTGTGACAGGAAAGGGCACACAACCCGTTTCTGTAAAGCACCGACACGACCAATCACTCAAGTTTCTGGTACTGGAGTAAGCCCGGCGTGTTATGGGTGCAGAGAGACTGGACACTTCAGGAGAAATTGTCCCAAGGAAAGGAACGCTGGCGGTGTAGGGAGAGTGTTGGCAGTAGGACAGAATGAAGCAATAGCAGACCCCACGGTGGTTACGGGTACGTTCCTACTCAACAACACTTATGCATGCATACTTTTTGACTATGGTGCAGAGAGAAGTTTTGTGAGTCATAAATTCAAACACCTACTTAATCAAAAACCCCAACCACTCAATAAAATATTCACTGTAGAAATGGCAAACGGTAAAACAGAACACGCAAACGATTCGTACGTAGGGTGCACACTAAATTTAAACGAGCGCTTGTTTCGAGTTGTTCTTATGCCCATTTCCATAAGAAGTTTTGATGTCATCATCGGTATGGACTGGTTGAGCCTTCACCATGCCGATATCCTTTGCCACGAAAGGGCTGTTCGCTTAAATCTGCCAAACGGCGAAACTCTTGTCATTTATAGCGACAAACCTAGTTCAAGTTTACGAATCATTTCCTGTATTAAAGCACAAAAGTATCTTCGTAAGGAATATCATGCCTTTCTAGCCCACGTAGTAGACAAGAAACGAGAATCGAAAAACATTAAAGACATTCCGGAAGTCTGCAATTTCCCGGATATTTTCCCAGAAGATCTTCCAGGAATCCCACCGGAACGTCAAGTCGAGTTCAGAATCGACTTAATCCCCGGAGCTACCCCTGTAGCAAAGTCACCTTACCGTTTAGCCCCAGCCGAGATGCAGGAACTATCCAGTCAATTAAACGAGCTACTGAGCAAGGGATTCATCAGACCGAGCTTCTCACCATGGGGAGCGCCAGTCCTATTCGTGAAAAAGAAGGACGGATCCTTTCGAATGTGTATCGATTATCGGGAACTAAACAAACTCACGATCAAGAACCGATATCCCTTACCGCGCATAGACGATCTCTTTGACCAACTACAGGGAGCAAGCTACTTCTCAAAGATCGATCTAAGATCTGGTTATCACCAACTGCGAGTACTGGAGGGAGACATCCCCAAAACAGCTTTCCGAACACGTTATGGTCACTACGAATTTGTAGTAATGCCCTTCAGATTGACGAATGCTCCAGCAGTGTTCATGGACTTGATGAACCGAGTATGTCGTCCCTTCCTGGATAAATTCGTGATCGTATTCATAAATGATATACTCCTCTATTCAAGAAGCCAGGAAGAACACAGCCAACATCTCCGCCAAGTACTGGAAACATTAAGGGCAGAGAAACTTTACGCAAAATTTTCCAAATGTGAATTTTGGATTCGGGAAGTGGATTTCCTAGGACATGTTGTAAGCACAGAAGGAATACACGTGGACCCTTCCAAGATAAAGGCAATAGATAGTTTGACTACTCCAAGAACCCCTACAGAAATCCGTCAATTTTTGGGACTCGCCGGGTATTACCGAAGATTCATACCGAAATTTTCAAAGATTGCCAAGCCACTTACCACCCGAACCCAGAAAAATGTGACCTTCGACTGGGAAAAAAACAAGACAGCGCATTTCAGACACTAAAGCGAGCCTTATGTAGTGCACCCATCCTAACCCTGCCAGAGGGAACGGAGGACTTTGTGGTCTATTGTGATGCATCAAACCAAGGACTTGGGTGTGTCTTAATGCAAAGAGGGAAGGTCATCGCCTACGCCTCAAGGCAACTAAAGACGCACAAAGTGAACTACACAACGCATGATCTTGATCTAGGAGCAGTCGTCTTCGCTTTGAAGATATGGAGACACTATCTCTACGGCACAAAATGTACCATCTTCACTGATCATAAAAGCCTCCAACATATCCTCAAAAAGAAGGAACTCAACATGAGACAGAGACGATGGGTAGAACTACTAAGTGATTACGAGTGCGAAATTCGATATCATCCTGGAAAAGATAATATAGTGGCTGATGCACTCAGTCGGAAGGAGTACTCAGGTCGCCGAGTGAAATCCCTAACTATAACGATCCAATCACACCTGTTCACGCAAATCAAGGAAGCCCAAATAGAAGCCTTGAAATCCGAAAATGTGACAGGAGAAGCCCTAAGGGGAATGGATAAGAACCTTGAGACCAAGAGCAACGGAATTCGTTATTTCATGGATCGAATTTGGATACCGAAGTTTGGTGGATTCAGAGAAATCGTTATGGATGAAGCCCATAAAACACGATACTCCATACATCCCGGCTCCGATAAGATGTATCTCGATCTCAAGAAGTTGTATTGGTGGCAAAACATGAGAGCCGAAATTGCTACCTACGTGAGCAAATGCCTGACATGTGCCAAAGTCAAGGTGGAATACCAGAAGCCCTCAGGTTTATTACAACAACCAGAAATAGCCGAATGGAAGTGGGAGCGGATAACCATGGATTTCATAACAAAATTACCCAAAACAACAACGGACTCGACACCATTTGGGTAATTGTCAACAGGTTAACTAAGTCAGCGCATTTCCTACCGATCAAAGAGACGGATAAATTGGAGAAGTTAACAAGGACATACCTCAGAGAAATTATACGACTGCATGGTGTGCCCATATCCATTATCTCAGACCGAGATAGTAGATTCACCTCAAGGTTCTGGCAGTCGCTAGAAAAAGCTTTGGGGACAAGACTAGACATGAGTACCGCTTATCACCCACAAACCGATGGTCAGAGCGAGAGAACTATACAAACCCTAGAAGACATGCTGAGAGCTTGCGTAATTGATTTTGGCAAAGCATGGGTCACACATCTACCCTTGGTCGAGTTCTCGTACAACAATAGCTACCACACCAATATCAAAGCTGCCCCGTTCGAAGCCCTCTATGGCCGCAAATGCAGGTCACCTTTGTGCTGGGCCGAAGTGAGGGACACTCAACTAGAAAAAGGGCAAGCAACTGACAACACGCTCACTGGGCCAGAAATCATAAAGGAGACTACGGAGAAGATTGTTCAAATCCGAGAATGTCTAAAAGCATCAAGGGATAGACAAAAGAGTTATGCAGATAAGAGACGAAAACCCTTAGAATTCCAAGTTGGAGACCATGTCCTACTTAAAGTCTCGCCTTGGAAAGGTTTAATACGCTTCGGAAAACGCGGAAAACTGAACCCTAGATACATCAGACCATTCGAGATCCTTGCCAGGATGGGTACAGTGGCTTACAAACTTATACTACCTCAGGAGCTCCACAACGTACACCCTACCTTTCACGTATCGAATCTAAAGAAGTGCTTATCCGACGAGACCCTTGCCGTCCCTCTAGACGAAATTGCAATAAATGAAAACCTCCAATTTGTGGAGGAACCAGTAGAGATCATGGATCGGGAAATCAAAAGGACTAAACAAAGCCGCATACCCATTGTAAAGGTCCGCTGGAACGCCAAGCGAGGACCTGAATACACCTAGGAACGCGAGGATCAAATGAAACAAAAGTACCCGCATCTTTTTCCTAAAACTGTAAACTCTATCTTAGATTAAATTTCGGGATGAAATTCCCTTAACAGGGGGATGACGTGACAACCCTATATTTTCCAAAAGCATTGTAAACACTCGAAAGCTAAAAACAACGAAATTAACTTCGAAAATAAAGTGTTCAAGTATCTAAGTAGGGGTGCATCAAATATTAGATATCATGCCAAGGTTTCCAAAAACATAAAGAACGCTCAAAACTGGGTTATATTGAATAAATTATAACCACTCGTATATTTACAACACGACGTTAAAACATTATTTGACGTAAAAAGTAAAATCTCAATAAAATGCATTTTAGCCTTAAGTATCTAAACAAAAGTCGTAGATCTCGTTGAAAGGTGAGCGTGCATAAAAAGATCGCCCAAATTGGACCTCGTATGAAGAAGTTACGAATTTTCAAAGTTTCGCAACAGTAGTAGAGAGCTAAAAACTCGGCTTTAAGATCGAGTGTTATTTAGCTATCGCCACCTAAACAGAAGTTGAAGATTTCCTCAGTGGTAATAAAACGATAAAAAGACAAACGAAAACTGACGTCGAATAAAGAACCTATGAATTTTTAACGAACTTTAGGAGGCCCGGCCTATTAAAAATATATCATTAAAAATAAAGACAAAACTAGCCGACGGAGTCTAAACGAAAGTTGTAGAGCATAATCTCACCTACGCGTGGATATAAAGAACACGAAAAACGGAGCTCGTACGCGAAAGTTACGGAATTTAGAAGAGGACAGGCCGGATTACGCCCCGTGTTCTCTGGGAGTACGCCCCGCGTACTAGACCCAGAGTCGAGTCCCATCGGCCCGCCCAAGCTACGCTTAGCTAGCTAGGAGTCGTAAGCCATGACGCATTTTTACGCCCAGCGTAACGAGGTACGCGCTGCGTACGTGAGTACGCCCCGCGTACTCCAAAATTACGCTCAGCGTACTCACTCTTCCAGCACTATAAATAGATGGCATGAGCTTCGAGTTTTGGCACACCTTCACAATTCCTCAGCCATTCTCCCAGTTCCAGAGACCATTTCCTTACCTTGGTTTCCGCACTCGAGCCCCCGACGAAGGATCTACACTGCAGAGATTCCTGAGAACCTGAAGACGCAACTTTCCGCGGTCGAAACTCTGCTCAACTCTAGCCTCTCTCTTCAAACTTAACGAGTGAGTTCATACCCCTACTTTTCAATTCTTTTCACGTTTTAGGGGGGGGGGGGAATACAAGTACATTACGAATCAAAGTATCATTTTATAAACATAATTATAATATCGTTCTTATAGGGTTTCGATACAAAAATAACTTCATGTTTAAAGGGCTATTATATCACCAAGTTGTTATTACCAAATGGGAACATACTTTTGAGAAACTATAATGAGCATTGTATTCCAGTTATTCATACATTTACATATACATCTCGACAAATGAAATACTTTCAAAAGAAGTAAAGTCTTATTTATCGTAAATCTGTTTATACCAAGTAATGTGAGACATTTAAACTTCAACATACTCGTATTTATGCATTTCAAGTCCTGTATTATATACCATTATCTCTTGGAGAGAGAGCGTGATACTTGTGTATTGATCTATAGGGGATTGACAATCCCGCACCTAAACTATTAGCTATAGTTAGACTGGCAGGTCTGGGGTGACAAATGTCATAACAGTACAACACCTGAAGAATGTTGTTAAAGGCCGTCAGTGTCAATAGTATGGTTATAAAACTCACATAAAAGTATAAAAACAAGTTTGATTTACGAGATTCATATATGCATTTCAATTTTCCATTTTATTTTTAACTCAAATTTTATTATTATTATTCAAGTATGAAAAACACTAACGCACTCCAACGCGGGAAACTTTTCAAATCATTTATAGAAAATATTGGATTTTCTGAAAACCTCGTTCATCGATTTACTATCAAAAAGGACATACTTTTCAATGCAAAACACTTATGAACTCACCAACTTAATTGTTGACACTTTTTCGAAACCACTTGTATTTCTCAGGGAATCAGTAATACATGTAACCACCAGCTTTTGGAGAAGGGAACACTAAGGATGTTTTATTATTGAACATTTATCATCTCATTGTAATATTCTTTTGCTAATATGTATAACGCAACAACATACGTTTTCATTATATATGTGATGGTTGTGTTACTTTCTTTACAATATTCAATGGTTGTGATACTACGTGAAGTCATCCACCCCTGAATGTTTCCGCCATTCTGGTTTGGGGGTGTGACAGAGCACCAGTCAATGTTTCTTATTTTTATCTTCTTCTTTATGTAGTTTAGTGGGGAAATGTTTTCTTTTCCTGTAGAGCTTGATTTGATCAAAGAGTTGATCAACAAAGCTAAAAAATCATTTCGAACTTCATGTCCACTTTGTTGGAGGAAAAAATCTTCATTTTATCTCCTATAGTCGAATCGTGGTCTTCTTTGCAAACTATAGAGTCTATTCCTCATTAGGGTTATTATCTTCTATTCTAAATGAAAGTTTTAAAATATTTGTCCTTCCCAACGAAAATACAAGGATTTTATGGATTGATTCTGTAGTCACATCAATCTTGCCTTTTTGAAGGAAAATTTTCTTTGTTGTGGGATTAAACTTATCATGATCAAAACTACTTAATGTCGCAGATACATCTATCATCCTCATCTTTAAAAGGCACCAAAACAAGTATGTCTTACATAATATTTTTGAATATCATTGAAACATTTGATTGTTGCTAACAAGGCTCTAGGGGAGCACCTATCATAATATACAACAATTAATGAATGGAATTAGTATGTGATTATAAGAATTAGGGTTCGTATTATACATATGTCATATGTAAAACACATATGTTTTAACTAAAAAAAACAGGAAATATAATCATATGTGATTCATGTCTTTTATTTATATAAAAGGTTGTAATCACATGTTTTTTTACCGAACTATGTGATGTTTATATGCATAATCATATGTGATTGATTTTAATATGTTGTTTTTCAAATCATATGTGATTTTATTCATATATTAGTAAAATAATTTTTATGATAACTAATGTTAATCATATGTGATTTGATACAAAAATGAAAAAAATTGTTAATCATAAACTTATACCTATTTCTGATTGTATCAAAATGCTTCTTTACTATCTTCTTCTTTCTTCTCTTTATCTCATTTGTTTCAAAATAAAAATCTTCATTTACATAAACAATTGGGTTTTTTAGCACTTGTGTTTTTCTCTTTTATGACTCAGGCTTTTTCCATTGTGAGTATGATAGCTGTTTATGAAAGTCATATATGTTAATACATTTATCATTAAACAATAAATTTTAATAATGAACTCATAGTAATAAAATAAAAAATTATTATACAAATTTATAATAAATAAGTATACATCCTTGAACACATATTACAATCACACATACATGATTAAAGAAGTTTTTGGGTTGTTTAGGTTCCTATTACTTTTGATTGAATTATGGCTTTGTAATGTTCTATTTTAGACCTCCTTTCTGTTGTGTCTTCTTCATTCACTCCATTTCCTTTTCTTTTAGATTTTTCTTAGACAATATATATATATATATATATATATATATATATATATATATATATATATATATAAATAAAAAATGATTAAATAATGTAATTATAAAGAAAGCATACACTGTTCTTAATAGATGTTAATCACACATGATTGAATATCTTTTTAGTATATAAAAGGTGGTAATCACATTTGATTAAACAAGTGTGGTATGTCTATGTGTATAGTCATATGTGGTTGATTTAATAAATGATGTTTAGAGTAGAATCATATGTGATTGAATTATACCTTTCTCATTCTTTTCTTTTCTTATTATCTCCATTTCTGCTTTTCCCTTTTTCTCATTTTGTTTAGGAGTTTATGAAATATATAAAAACACACACATATATATATATATATATATATATATATATATATACATATATATATATATATATATATATATATATATATATATATATATATATATATATATATATATATATATATTTGGGAAAAGTGAATATACCCTTAAGGGTATATAAGCTTAGGTACCCAAACTCACTATATTATGTCATTTTGTATCATATATATACATTTTAATTGTTCAATGTTCTCATAATTCAACTTCTAACTTGATTTACTTCGAAGATATTTATAAATTTCACATTTATTGTCCTCTTACATAATTTTCATTTTTAACTATAATATATATAGCCTAGTAATGTTCGACAAAAAGATGTAATGTAAGAGGAAGATAATGGAGAAATATTGGAAATGTTGAACGTAAATCAAGTTAGGGGTTGAAGTTTAAGAACATTATAATGAATATATGAAACAAAACATTGTATTATGGTGGGTTTGGGTACCTAAGCTTATATACCCTTAAGGGTATATTCACTTTTCCCTATATATATATATATATATATATATATATATATATATATATATATATATATATATATATATATATATATATATATATATATATATATATTTAAAGGATCACAAATTTGATTTTAATTACATGTTATTAAATATGTTTTACGTACATAAATAAAACATGCATTGTTATTAATATATCTTAATAACATGTGGTTAAACATCATACATTGTTATTCATAGATGTTAATCACATATGCTGTTTTACGTATAATCAGAGTTTAGGATATTTATGCGTATAAATGATGTTTTAGAGTATAATCATATGTGATTGAATTATAAATGATGTTTTATGTATAATATCTGCAGACCTTTTTCCCCTTTTCTCCTATTTGTTTAGGCGCTTAAGAAATATATAAATACATATTTAATTAGAAAATTACAAAATCATATGTGATTAAACCACAACCATAATGTGTTCATAACAGATTTTAGTCACATGCGATTAATTATATTTTTACAGAATGCTACACATATTTCTATTAATAGAACATCACATGTGATTGATCAAAGTTTTGATAAATAAGCACACATTGTTCATATTAGATGTTTATCATATGTGATTGAATGTATAAAAGATGCTAACTTTTCTAATCAACAATGATTGAATTATACCTTTGTTTCTTCTTAACCTTTTTTTATTTAGCTTTAAGGTTCTCTGAGACGTATAAGTACATATAATCATAAAATGATAAACTTATGATAAATAAGCACATATTGTTCAAAATATTTAATAACCACATGTGATTAAACAAAAGTTTAGGATGTTTATGTGTATAATCATATGTGATGCTTTTATAAAAAAGATGTTTATGTTTCTAATCACATGTAATTTAATTACACCTTTGTCTTGTTTCTTCATTGACGTTTTTTTTAGTTTCTTGTTCCTTAGAAATGTTGTCGATTGAATGCCCCTATATATATATATATATATATATATATATATATATATATATATATATATATATATATATATATATATATATATATATATATATGGGGATAAGGAATATACACTATAGCCTCACCTAAGCTTAGGTACTAAACCTCTAAAATATGTCGTTTTAACATGCTAAATATACCCGGATTGGCTTCACTTGGTAAATATATCATTCTCCATAACATTTCTTTCTTTCATTATCGTTTTATCATCTCCGTTTTCTTTCCTCAATTATCGTTTATTACTTCATCCAAGTGAACATTACTAGACCCTAAACCTAAACCTAAACCCTAAATTTAAACCCTAAACACTAAAGCTAAACCTTAAACCCTAAATCTAAACACTAAACCCTAAACCCTAAACCCTAAACTCTAAACCCTAACCCTAAACCCTAAACCCTAAACCCTGAAACCTAAACCCTAAACCCTAAACTCTAAACCCTAAACCCTATTGTGTCGATCTTGAATTTACATCTTGAAGTATTAATCGTGAATCCATTAATCGTAATCTTTATATAGTAAAACAATGTATTTTCAAGAGGTTTAGTACCTTAGCTTATAGGTGGGGCTATAATGTATATTCATTTTTCGCTATATATATATATATATATATATATATATATATATATATATATATATATATATATATGTGTGTGTGTGTGTGTGTGTGTGTGTGTGTGTGTGATCATGCAACGCTAATTGATTTGGATCTAAGTATTTCACTAGTTGAACATGTATATTGAATACCAAAGCAAGACCTTAGATCTAGCATATATATTTTTGAAAATTACACAATAAAAGGGTTTTGATGTTTACCTTAAGTTGTTATGTAGTAATAACAAGAAACCTTGTAGATCCTTGACTATTGAAAGCTTAGTTCCTCAAATGTTGCAGATCTAATGGCTCACAAACACTCTTGGCAAGAGGATGAGAGGAGAGAGGATAGGATACTTAGAAAAGTCAGCTCCACTAGTGTTTTAAGGCATAGGCACGAAAAGCTAAGGGGTTACATCCCTTTTATACGTGAGGTGTCTTAGTCCTAAATCTAGGGTTTGCAGACGGAAACCCTAATTTCCTACTTAAGGACTAAGCAGCCCATGGACTCCTCTTTAGAAGGCCTTAGACGAAAACTTATATGGCCACCCTTTAGTTTTCATCAACTCCTATCCAAGGAGTCCAAGAGCCCAATCTCACAACTATCAATGATTTGTAAAATAGCCCCTGTACTTTTAATTAATTCCTTTAATCCCAAAATTAATTTCAAATCAATTTCTGATTAAATATTAATTAAACAACATTATTTCCAATTAATATATTATTTTCATAACATATTAATAAATAATTTATATGAATTTATTATTCCAAAAAATAAAGTCAACTTCTCTCAAAAAGTCATCCTCTTAAGTTGCTAGAATGAAGGCAACCCAAAAGGACCATGCTACTATCAAATCAACTACATACCAATTATAATTATAGGTTTAGACACTTAATCCAACAGTCTCCGACTTGGATAAGTCTAATAAATATGATTGCAAGTATGAACTCAAAATTTGACGAGCAATCGTAGCCTTCAAAGCTGTTGTCAAACTCTGACCTAGTTAGTTATGTGTCCTTTAGATAAGTGATCAAATATTCCTCCATTCTACATGATATCATATGGACATGAGAGATGGATTATAACCATTCTCTTTGTCCAAAGTTTGTTTCTCGACTTCCGATTCATGAAGACTGATATCAGACTACTAATTGAGCATATCAATTCAATCCAGGCTTGGCTAAGCGTTTTAGATGTCATCATCAAATCATCTAGGGGCCCACATATATCGCTTTTCCAGTTAGCGAAAAAGGAACGGATAAACTTTGAGTCATATGGTTGAACTATTCACTCATCAATAATGTACAACAATACGTTTTATATCATCAAGTTACTGATGCGTTTAAGTATTATCAATGCACAACTGACTTGTAAAAAACAATTCATATGTCTCCGTTTCAAGAATATAAGATATTATCATCCCAAAATTACTCGTGACAAAATCCATGATGTGATTCTATCAGCGTGGGTTAATCCAATACTCAAATCTCCATTTCAGAAGTACTTGTGAATGTTGCAACAAACCATTGCTATGTGTAAAGCATTAGACAATCTACAATCCAATTCACGGCAATCTTAATTCACCACTTACTTCCAAAGTATGATCGACTGTGGATGTTTTGAATAATCCAATTATCTAGGAAGTAAATCATGTGAAGTGAAACACGATAATAACCTAACTAACTATGGTTTCAAAATTATAGAATATAAATAAAACACTTATTATTTTATCACCATATTAATTAGACTTATCAATTGTATAATGTTTCGAGTAATTAACTAATCACTTGAATTAAACATTAGTCATGCCATGTAATATACATGCATACTATGTCTCTCTATGGTCCTTCCTTTGTGAATAGATCAATTGGATACAATTCCAATGATACTCAGATCAGAACTCCAAATCCGTATTAGAAGTGTAAGAATTTCCAAAATTCTTGTCATAACTAAATGTGTCAGAATCTAACCTTTCATGAAATGATGCTTTTGTGATGACATGGCTTAGAAGACACAAATACTTTGCCAATGATGTCACAAACTACTCCAAGAAAACTTTTTTACTTCAAACAATTTCATGGTAATGAAGTATCAAATTCAAGGTAACTCCTTGAACACCTTCCTTTCATTAAGGTTTCTAGCTCATACGTAGATTTCAATAACCAACTCCCAATATGGAAACATTTCCATATTCCCATACGACTATCAATTCTGATGAAGAATTGTCAAAATCAGAAACATGCCAGTATGGTCCAACCAAATGCTATACTTCTAACTATCCATAAGCAACCAATCATCATTGAACTTTAAATTGTCCTTTAACAGTTGTTCAGAAACTATAGTCATATCCAGTTCCATTCCTTTTCCCTTCTTAATGCCCTAAGCATTCGGAAAAATTAGAACAAGTAAATATTATAGCATATGTAATCAATCCCAGATCTGAAGCATATAGGCTTCAATACATAACGTCTTACATAAATACACGATACTTGATCAGTCTCTTGCTATAATATTTCAATATATAGAATTTCCTATGCTCAACCATTTCAACACGATATTCATATATGTTTATGACTATGTTCCATTAAAATTCTTCAATCTAAACTTTTAGATTCAAAATTAAGTATAAGTTCCTTCTCCCCTAAGCTTATCATAGTGAAGCAATTCCAAACTTTGCAACTTGCAAATCTGAAATCGTTGTTTCCTACAATTAGTATTGCTAACTTGTAACGCCAAGCATAACAAATATGCTCCCACCAACACAACAATTATGCTCACTCCTGCATAACGATTATGTTCCCACTAGCTTTGACATGTACCTAGAAAACATCTGGACTTCTAGAAATCAATGCTCTTGATTTCTCACTAAAGTTTATATTTCTGATATGTGATGCTTTGAGTAGTCTTCATCTAAACTTCTCAAGCTCATACGCCTTCATTAGATAGCATTTGTGTGTGTTTAAATGTTTTTAGAACATAAAACAGTAATTTCTGAACGTTTAAACTATTTCTTTCCATTTCTCACAATTCAAACTATGAAAAGGGATGTCATAATCATATAAAAATTTGAGAACACAATAATCACACCAGCTAACCAGGATATCAATAAGATTTAAAATTTACTATAAAAAATGTTTCCTCATAATCTTTTTCAAAATTAGAGCACAAAATTTTGCAAGTAAGATTTCATGGTGTATGTGTTCCTATCCATGTGAATTTATCATTTCCAACCTATAATCATAAGATAAGGTTGAGGACAAACCAAAATCAAATTTCGTTTTTATTTCATGGACTGAAGTTTGCTTATTCTTAGTTTCTTGCCTTCTGGTAGCACAATGGCCTACCATGTCTTCCAAGTTGTCAACCAGATCACTTCCATTGACCAATGTACTCCCACTGAACAATGTGCTCTGCCTATTGCAATCAAATGAGAACTTATAGAACTCACATTTATAGTTAACTTTACTGGAAGGGAATCAACCACAGGTCGTGCGCTAGTGTTAACTAACAGGTTTATTCTTGATTGATTCCATAAACAATTCAAGATCATTAAGAATCCCACTGACTCCTTGACATATAATTTTTTTTGTTAAGGAACATTCCTTCACAAGAAAAACCAAATATTCAAAAGTTAGTGTGGGTTCTTATCAAGACAACACTTCATTTAATTGGTACATTACAACTACCAACTTCAAATGTGCTAGATCAAGAAAACATTTCTACTCCACATTTCATGAGTTGTTATAAACATACTTAGTTCGAGATGGTATTCAAAGTTAATAGAGTGTGACTCTAAAACTTGATTCGGAAACGAAGTATGACTCGTCTATTGATTAAAATATTTCAACAATATCTGATTCCTCTTCTTAGTTAAAACAAATTCACTAAGATGTAGTTAGAGGATCAATTGTGATTTAGTTCCATAATCATTAAGATGACCATAAAACATGATACTAAAGCACTCTTATTTCCTTTCAGATTGGAGAAACCTTCATCTTTCTGCCTAATAGATTCTTCATATTCGTTCTTCCATTGTTTGAAACCTTTCAAAGTATCAGAATTACACTTAATCTTATATGCATAATTATATTTACTGAACAATCAGTAAATCATGATGAATAAACTTATCATCCTTTGTGGTGGATCTGAATAGTCCACATCAATGTGTACTAAATCCTTTAGTCCTTCTCTTTGACTCACATAAACAATTGATCAATGAATTAGTCTTAAACTTCCAAAGATCAAGATTCTCATACATCACACAATTCAAATTGTATGGTTCCAAGTTTCTATCCAATTGAAACTTGGGTGATGAGAATTCCTTTCACTTGGTTGATTATGACATTTTCTCAAATGACAAAATTAAAAATCAAATCCATATTTAACATTACTAATAATTGAATTATTATCACCAATTTTCATAAATGGCATTGCAAGGAAATATAAAGTAAAAAAATTTCACTTTATTGATAAAATGTGGAAAATTTGTCCTTACAATGCAAATATAAAAACTATGTTTCTAGATATTTCCTAAGGAATCGAATAAGCTATCATAATTCCTAATCAGTAGCTCAAAAATCTGATCCTTGAACCATGCGATCGAAATCCATCTCTCACGATCAGATTTAGGTTGATCTTCTTAAGCTTCATTCCTTCTCTTAGATCCTGCAAAACATCAAAATATGACTATCACATTATGTAATAAGAATCTATGAATATGAGATTAATAGAGTTAGATAATGGATGTACCTGAAGCAGACTCATGCATCTTGACTTTACAATCTTTGCGATACTTCAGGTAGACAGGGCAGCTTTGCATCCAATGTCAATTAGATTGGCAATAGAAACATATGGACTCTTCAGGAATGACACATTGGACTATCTTAGAATTGGCTTTCCTCTTTACCATATGGTGAAATGGTTTGACCTTGGTCGACCCCTTTCCATTGGGAAGAGAAACCTTTTTTTAGACTACCAATGTTGCCATTGTTAAGGTCCATGGAAATTTGGGAGATTGATCCATTAAACATATTTGCTCGACCAGTGCACTTTAGCATTTCTGCTTTAGCACCCATTAGCAATTATGTCAAGTCAGTTAGGGTCACGTCGTTTTCAATCATGTAGTAGTCTTTAACAAATTGACTATATGACTCAGGAAGCAAGTGAAGAACCAAGTCAAAAGCCTGCTCCTTTGGGAAAACGACACCCAAAATTCCTAATCTATCAATATGCAACTTCATTCTTAGAACATGTGCACACACATAATTTCCATCTAGGTGTTTGCATGCCAACATGGCTTAAGTAACCTTGAACTTTTCAATATAACAAAAACATGGGTCGGGGAGAATCACTGGAGGTGGTGGAGGAAGAGTTGGAGAAGTATGATTTCTAGTTCCACCATTTGAAGAAGGGAAGATTCTTTCACCTTGATCAACTTGTAGAAAATCATCTTCAGAAAGAGAAGGAAAACCATTTCCATGAATACCATAGTTGTCTGAACTTGACATCTATAAAGGGAGAAGAGAATTCAAGTTAGTTTATTTATTTAATCCTTAATTGTTAACACAAAATTTAAATTAAGGCTAGGATCTATATTTTTTATTCGAATTAGTCCATGTTAGTGTGACGGTTAACCACTGTGACAACCCGAAATTTTCCATTCAAATCAAACCACTTCAATCCAATAGTAGTAGAGCAGCTACAGTAAAATTTCAGACTTATGGAATAAGTTGGCAGTTTTAGGGTTTTACACCTAAGGAGTTATTAGGAGAGTAGATGCACTAGGATTTTGTGCAACACTGTAATTCCATTACTCTAGGTCATTAGAATCCATTCCGAGAATAGAAATATTTTCTGCCAAAAATCTCAGGCTATAAATAGAATTCTGATCCAAATTGGTTCATTATTTGATTTCCAATTAGAGAAAAGCCAAATACTCTCTCACGGATCTTCGGGTTTTCATCCCAGATTGTGAGTCTACTTTCATAGATGTGTTTTAATACTTGTTATATGCTTAATAACATTATTTACATGTCCAAAGTACAAGATCCGAGAGTTTACCGCCCAAGAACGTTCTTGGGGAGTAAACTCCAAAATCAAGCCTAAAGGCCACCTAGTCCCATTTCCGTGTTAGGCATCTAACTAAGGACTTTATGTATGAGCATTAGAGGCTAGAAACAAATCAAAACCAAGTAGTTTGATGAGTTTACGGCCAAGGAACCACCTCTTGGGCCGTAAACTCCAAGTAAAGGGCACAAATGAGTGCCTAGTGATCCTTTAGCCTTAGAACAAGAACCTAGAAGCCTTAAACTCATATCTTAGACCAACAAAACAATTAGAAACCAACTTTGGAAGGGAGTTTACGGCCAAGATGCTCCGTAGGTCGTAAACTCCAAGATTAAGGGTCAAAACCCCTTCAAACTCTTCCTAGGGCTTAGTCTTCATTTTAGGCAAGCACCTTAATGTGTTTAGGACCTAGAAAGCTCATGAAAAGCATAAGTGTTGAAGAGTTTACGGCCAAGAGTATTTCTTGGGCCGTAAACTCCTTTAAAGGGGTCAAAGGACACCCTAGACCCTTCCTTAGGCCAAGAGACTTTTAGGGCAAGTACCTAGATGAGTTTTGGACTAGTTAAAATTCTTAGAACCTCATGTGTGAGGGAGTTTACGGCCCAAAGAGTTCTATGGCCGTAAACTCCATCAAATGGTCCCATTTAGTGCCATAAACCTTCCTTAAGCTAATGGTTGAAGCCTAGACTTGTTCCTAGAAATGCTAGAGACTTGAAAGGACAATAAGAACCCTCCGAAGGGAGTTTACGGCCGTAAACTCCAAGGGAAAAGGGTCTTTGGGCCGTAAACTCCCCAAAGGAGTCCATGTGGTGCCCAAACACTTGTAAAGCCTTGAAACAATTCCCCTCTAAGGTTGTAGTACTTCTAAACTCCATTTCATGACATTGTTGAGAGTTTACGGCCAGGAGCTTACTCCCCTGGGCCGTAAACTCTAATGAACATGGCCTTTTGACCTTAAACTTCCATTAGGGGCATTGCACTCCTTTGTTGCAACCCATTAGCCTCCTAGCACTTGACCAAAAGTGTTGCCCTCGCGCTTAAATGTTTATACTTGTATGATTAGTGATTAAATCTCTAATTATTTATATACATATGTCTTCATATGTAATTAGGATCATTGTGTGTGTCTAAGTCTCCACTTGACACCAAGCACTTGTCCGATCCTTCCGTACGATAACAGCCCGTTCAATTCCAGTCACTTACTGCAGGTGAGTTCATACCCCTTAACTAATGTTTTAAACTATTTTAAATGTTTTATGGGGGGGGGGATACAAGTAGAATCATGCTTCTTATTATGTCAATCACATGTGATTAGTAAGTAGAATCATATTACTTATTACATCAATCACATGTGATTAATATACAGCATCCAAAGGATTTGGCTACTCATTAGCCGTTTTACCAAACAGTTTCCTTCAAAAGATTTTTATAAACATTTTATATGTTTTTAAACTACTTATTGCACTGTACCTCTTACTCTGTTTATCATATTTCAAACTTATTTACAACTGTGTTTTCAAACAAATGTTCCTTGTACTTATATTGTTTTATCAAACAAATGTTCCTTGTACTTATATCGTTTTATCAAACAAATGTTCCTTGTACTTATATTGTTTTATCAAACAAATGTTCCTTGTACTTATATTGTTTTATCAAACTTATGCCTTCAAATTGTTTTATAGATTGACATCAAGTCGATCTTTCCTTAGACTAATATTTATATTTCAAATGTTTTACTAAACTTATTTATGCTTTGATATTATAAATTGCATGCCTCTATATGTATAGTTATATAAGAAATGTTTAAAAGACTTAGGAAGACTATCCACCCTATTTCCTTTTCGTGCCTAGAGATGTGGTCTGGTGGGACATTGGGTATTCGTCCGAAAGTCGTTTAAAGATTAGTTATATATCATGTGTACATATAAAGTCATAAAAGGTCCTTCCAGTTCATCCTAAGCCCTTGGGTAGCAAGGGTATACATCCACGTCCATACGTATCACTTAGATTACTAGTAAGCTACCATATGGGTAGTTCAGGAAGATACTAAAACCATTACTAGAACGCGATATCATACAATGAGTCAGTTCATTCATGAGTCAATACTTTCTAGAACATTACTGTACATTACATATACAGCTATACTAGAATGATTTCATTACTATACTTGCTAGATAGAGAGAACACACATTACAGCTAGCACACTTAGAACATTATAGTACAATTACATGATCACACTTACATGAGTACAATTACATGATCACACTTACATGAGTACAATTACATGATCACACTTACATGAGTACGCTTACATATACATAGAATAGACGTCACTAGGGGCTATAGCACGGAACCAGTTCAGGATCTAACTATACTGATAAATCACACCGCAATTGTGATTGTTATATCGAGTATACATGATCATTAGTAATGTGGATGCTCACGGCTTGCATTCATGCAGGGGTCGTGGGTAGGTCCCAAAATCCCTTTGATAGGGGAGCGTACAGTCTGGGATCTAGACATCACATTATACCATATCCCTCAAATAAGGCAGTTGAGTATCGATGTAGTTATTATATATATATATATATATATATATATATATATATATATATATATATATATATATATATATATATATATATATATCAAATACTACGGTACTTGGAAGTATTACCCTAGATTTAAGGTAATAGGTACGGTTGTAGTTCGACACTACACCATAGTACAAATTCTTTTCCCATTACATTCACTTCGTGAATTTTTCATAAGACGCGCGGTAATGTAGAAACTATCTTTTGATAAATAGTAGTCAGACTTGGGAAAATATACACTCTCACAAGAGACACACACAGAACAATTAGGTCTTGGTAGAAGACACCTTCATACTAATAGGAATCATAGGGATTCCAGGGTTTTTTAAATTCTTACAATACATACACTTAAAAATTTGTACAATTCTTATACACTTACAAATTCTTGAATTACAAAGACTTACAAATTCTTACATACAAATTAAGACACTAAATACTTATGATCTCACCAGCTTCAAAGCTGATACTCGCTTTCAAAATTACTTGTATCCTCAGGTCATCATAGACAGGTACCGATGCAAGGAGAAAGGAAGATGGAGCTTATTCAAGACTTATCTTTCATTTTGATTTATGCTTAGTGTTTATCAAAATTTGACAGAACACAATTGTATAATAATTATTTTATTAATGCAATGGATGATGTTGTTGCTTGTTTACTACTTTACATTGTTGTTGATATTATACATGACGTCCTCCGCCCCAGAACGTTTCCGCCGCTCTTGGTTTTGGGGTGTGACAACCACACCTGATCCATTGATCAATGATAATTTATGAGGCACCCATTTCCAACAATATTAGTCCACATTTCTGTGCCGGTTAACCACACACCCTCCGCTAACGGCCAATAAGATGCAATGTGCAATTTCATGGGTTAACATCAAATTTACATTTTTCCAAAAGTAACTAAGAATGAGATTTTAGAAAAGGTTTAGTTACTTTATGTCATTATACTTTAATGAGGATTAAATGTCCTATCAAAGTCGTTCGATAACGACCCTCCACTAGTCAAGGGTGTCAGGGGTAACAGTGGATACCCAATGGTGGTCAATTTACAGGTCGCTTCCTTAAGAATGAGGCCTACTAACGGTAAGACTAACTTTTCTTTTATATATATATATATATATATATATATATATATATATATATATATATATATATATATATATGTATATATATATATATATATATATATATATATATATATATATATATATATATATATAACTGTTGATTCTATAATAGTATAAGGCTGTATTTTAAACTTTTAAAATACTAGGGGTTTAACCTTTTAATAAATTAAAATTTTTTAATTTGATTAAATTTAAACCCTTTATGGATTTATTAATTAAATTTTATATAAACACTTAATTAGATTATTAATAACATCCATAAGGATGTACTTTAAGCCTTTTAAAGTACTTGGATTCTAAAATTTAAGATTGCAAAAATTAAACTATTTAGTTAGATTTTAAATTGTAAAACCATAAGGGTGTATTTTGAAGCTTTACAAAAATACTTGATCAAATTTTAAATAATTAAATGAATCAATTAATTTTGTCTTTATCTAAAAATTTAACCAAATCACTTATTTTGATAAGGATATACATTTAGCTTTTCAGAAAATTCAATTTTAAGCAACAAAACCGAATTTAGGTAATTATCCTAATCAAACCAAGATATGAAAATCGAAAAATCAGGGATTTGACAGACCAACTCGTCGAGTCGAGGCAGTGCACTCGTCGATTAGGGCCAACTCGTCGAATTTTGGGCACTAGACTCATCGAGTTCTACACATGAACTCGTCTAGTTCAATGAACAACTTGACGAATTTGTTCCCTCCTCCTTTGGACAATTCACATATGCATCAAATTCAGCTGAAAAACATCGTAGGCTCCGATACCACTAATGGGTTATGAGCATAACTACAACCTATGTAATCATGCAACCCTAATTGCTTTGGATCTAAGTTTTTCACTAGTTGAACATGCAAATTGAACACCAGAGCAAAACCCTAGATCTTGCATATATATTTTCGAAAATTACACAATCAAGGGGTTTTGATATTTACCTTAACTTGTTACATATTAATAACAAGAAACCTTCTAGATCCTTGACTCTTGAAAGCTTAGTGCCTCAAATGTTGCACCTCTAATGGCTTACAAACACTATTAGTAAGAGGATGAGGGGATAGAGGAGGGGGTACTTTGAAAAATCGGCTCCACTAGGGTTTTAAGGCATATGGCCAAAAATCTAAGGGGTTACATTTGTAACGACGTAAATTTTCAAAAAAAAAATTCATTTTAAATCATATAATCTTCATAACTCATTTCATAACACATCATTTGCTTAATTTACCAAAACCACTCCATGTTTAATTAATTACTAATCCAGGATCCTCGAAACATAATTCCTTTTCTGGTGTGTACAATCAAGCCGGTGCCGTCCTGCGATCCTGGGAAAACCTGAAACACATAACGCATAACACAGTAAGCACAAAGCTTAGTGAGTTCCCCAAAATACCACATACAACAAATTTGCCACTCAAGGCTATACTCTATAGGACCCTTCCGTCAATGTGTCTCAGCGGGACCCTCCATCCCCATAGCTCATTGGACCCTTTGGTTCGGTCTAGCTCGTTGGACCCTCTGGTCCAGTCTGGTTGAGGACCCTATGGCGTCATAAATTGTTGGACCCTTTGGTCCGGTCTGGTTGAGGACCCTATGGCCTCATAAATCGTTTGACCCTCTGGTTCGATCTATAAAGCTCCGCGTTGCATGAATCAAAAAGAAATAATGCACAACATAACACACAAGGCAGGATAACATAATACTCAATGTAAGCACACAAGACCTTCTGGTCGCACATAACTACCACTCAAGGTAAAGTATAGTGATAAGACTCACCTTGCATGATGAACAAACTCTAGTAATGATGCTGCTATACACTGGTCTGTAACTCTATGCCAAAGCCCACAATTATCCCACTTCGGAACTAAGTCCAAATCTCACTCTTTAGGTCTATATGTAGCCCACTAACCAGCTCATTGATGACCTAAAACCCATTTGGCCCACGAAGGCCCAATTCTCAATGTAAATGGCAGGCCCAACATTAGATAAACCCCCAAGCCCACTAAAGGCCCACTATGCTAAACTAGGCCCACTCCTTCCAATGGGCCTCACCCCAAACCCAAAATATCCTTGGCCCATAACTTTAGACTATTGATGGCCCAACAGCCCAAAGCATAGCCCTAAACACAAAGTCCAACACAAACAAGTTACATGGGGCGTACACCTATGTACGCTAAGTATACCGACTCGATGGCGAGTACGTTGGGCGTACCTGCACGTACGCCCAACGTAACCTTCCTGTTAAGCCCTTTTCCATTAAGTGCTTATTACTTCATTCCAAACACTACAAATTCAGATCCAGATCTTTATTATCCTCTTAATCCTTAAATTCATAATCTTGGTAAGTTGCAAACCACCGAAATAAACTCAAACTAAAAAGGCAACAACATACCTCCATAACAAGGGCTAGATATCATGCATGAACTCATTAGGACCATCAAGATTGAAACTTTACGGCTTATGGGACCCTTTAAGCTCTGAGAGTGGCAACCCTAAGCTAAATAATGAGATTCCAACATAAAGGTCCAAACTTGGGACCAAAACAACTCCAAAACTTCACTAGACAAGATCTATGCATTCTTAAGTAAAGTTATGAAATTTATACCTTAGAAGAGCTCCGAATGATGATGATATTTCAGATCTGTGAGATGCAAACTCCCAAGTTTTTCCTTGCCAACTTCTTCTTTTGAAAAACCTAAGCTTACATCACCAAAATTACCATCTTGAAGACCAAATCACCCAAGTTTGAAGATATGAGACGTTCCAGGGCTTCTCTAAGGTTGGTGAACAAAAATGGACGCTAGGGTTTGAACTATAATGTTCTATAGATAGTGGGACACCCTAAATTTAGGGTTTCTGGACTCTGGACGTACGCTGGGCGTACCTCCTATACGTTGGGCATATGCCAAGGAGCACCAGCGACCATTTCCCTATTACGCTGGGCGTAATCGAGCCTTACGTTGGGAGTACCCACACGCTTCCATTTGACATGCATGGCCTTGCATGCCAACTTTTCTCCTTAGGAAACATTTATGCCAAAAACTTCCAAGCGTAATATCTTCCTCACCCGATGTCCGTTTTCGACGAAATTTATATCCACGAATGGGTAACGAGAAGCTCTACCCTTCTATCAACTTTATATCCTAGAGCCCACTCGAGCTCAGATCCAAAATTCATGAAAAGCCCATACCAACACCTTAGACAATAATCTTGGGACCTAACGTAAAACCCGAACCCTTTTCTCATACACGATCCACTTTATCCATATCCAAGAAGGCCTAAACCTTTCTCCTTCAAAATCTCATAACCTTCTAATACTCAGATTACGACCCCTAAGCCTAGAATTGTAAAGTAAATCTGAAACAGGATGTTACGGTTGGATTAATGTCTAAGTCCATAACTATATTTGGTATGTACTTGACCCGACCCGGCATGGTCCATTTGGGTTGCACTTTACCGACACAATTTATATGGATAATCTTTTGAGAATAGTATGTTTATGATTAATATTAATATATTATAAGTTCTAATATATTATTATGGAATCATATTATTTAATTAGTATTGATCAAGAATTAATTTATAATTAATTAAGTGATCAAAAGGAACTAATTAAATATGGACTCTTATATATATGGAATGGGCCAAGTTCATTTAGGTTGGGCTAAGCTTTCATGGATAGTCCATGGAGTGTTTAACCCATGGATCATAGGAAATGATAGGTCATGGGTATTAGGGTTTAACCCTAATCCTCCATACTATATAAAGATGTCCTTGGTTGGTGAAATGGGCACTAGTGTGGATACACTAAAGAAGGGCTAGCCAATTTCACTAGAGAGAACCAAGTAATCATATTCTCTAAAGTATTCCAAGGTGTCTTGGTGATTTGTGATTCCACTTGAGGCTTCCACACTATTGGGGCTAAGCTCTTAAAGCTTGAAGACATCAAGCTACATCAAGAGGTATGTATTCTATCTTGTTACATTCATAGTTTTTGTATGCTAGATTAGGATAATACCTTGGAAGTTCTTATTTGCATGTATAATAGAGAAAACATAGATCCAAGGTATTTAGGGTTGCATGTACACTTAGGAGTGTTAGAATGCTCAAAACCCAACAGTGGTATCAGAGACTAGGCTTGTTTTCTTGTTATACTTGCAAAAGGAGCTGAAAAAACGAGTTTTGATGCTGTCTGCCCAGCAGACTCGCCGAGTCCATGAATGGACTCGCCGAGTTCAAGGCAAAAAGCATCCAACTCACCGAGTTGGTTCGTACACTCGACGAGTTGGACCCCCAGACAGCATAAATTCGACTTTTTTGGCTAGAAATGGACTAGGAACATTACCCTAAGTTGTTTTTGAACTTATAAACGTGTTTTTTGATGTGGTAATGTTCATGCTAATCCATTTTCAAAGATAATTGTCAATAGATTCATGTTTTGTATTAGTTTAAGGTTTAGACTAATTACATGAAAAAGTTTGATTTGAATTATCTTGTTCTTATGAGTTGCTTAGATTAATAGAAAAGTTAATTGAAATAGTTGTTTTCAATCCATTTTAATCTAAGAGTTGAGTATAAAATGTGTTTGTGTAACTTGTCCTCAAGTTACATGAAAAGTCACATTTAAGACTCATAAAACTCATAAAAGTTGGCAATGGTTACAAAATTAAGAGTCTTGTGTCATTGAATAATTTTTATGACTCCATAACTTGTCCTCAAGTTATGGAAGTTCAAGAGTCACTTCATTAAATAAAAATATGTAATAATTAAATCCATAAGTTATAAAATAAAGAAAAAGTTAGTTCTTTTATTAGTTTAAAGTCTTCCATTACTTGTCCTCAAGTTATGGAACTTGAAGAGTTTTTGGATTAAAACTACTTTAAACACATAAGTTATGGAATTAATTAGTTTTGAATAGTTTCAAAACTTGCCCTCAAGTTTTGGAATTTGAAAAGTTTTCCTTATGAATACTTTAATTCCAAGTTAGCCCTTAGAATTTTAAAAGTTAAAATTCAACCCTTATACTTTATAATATTATAAGTTAATAATATATATATGTATAAGAGTAAAGTCAGTCTTACCGCTAGTACGCCTCATTCACGAAGCCGGTCTATAAGGTGGGTATAAGGTTGTTGCCTATAAAATGGCAACTTAATGGGTGTCCACTCTCACCCACCGCTTGCTTGACTGGTGGAGGGTCGTTAGCCGAACGGGTTTGACAAGACTATAATTCTCCTTTCATTAAAAGTATTAATGATAATACTAAGTAACTAAACTCTTAATAATACCCAATCTTAGTTACTTAGGAAAATGTGAAATTACACTTTAGACTTTGTCTAAGTCGTTAGTGGAGTGTGTGTGGTTAACCGGCACACTAACTTGGACTTAACAAGGTAGGTAAAGGGTGACTTAATATTTATCATAGTATCGATGGAGCGTGTGTGGTTAACCGGCACATCGATTGAGGGGTAATTTATTAAGGGTACCAAGTGATTTGCATGGTTACTTCACACCTTGTTTTGTGATCCTCGGCATCCCAGTCACAAAACCTGAAGGGCACACTCGAGATTGAAACATGCCTTTGAACAGTTCAATGAATCTCAAAGATCTAGGAGTTTCAAAACCAATTAAAACCTAATAATACATTTCGTTTATCTTGGTGGAAATTGGTGAATCTTCATTCACCTACCTTCAAATATTTTATAGCTTGGATTACGGCATACCTCTTCTAAGTTATAAAATAGTTTGTTGGGTCCTAGCCTTAATATTTCATATTGGGTGTCATATTAAGGACTTTAAAATCAACTATCTTGAATATCTCCCAAAAGATGTCTGGTATAGACACCTATGATCTTCCCAAATCTCTTGAAACAAGGTTTCCTAAATGAAGATGATGTCCTTTGGAAATCATACTTCTTTCACCTCCTCCAATTATTCTCCCCAACCCACAAGTTCTTAAAAAAAAAAGTTTAAGGTCACTCAAGCTCTATTGGCAAGGCAAGGTCTAGGTGTGGACACATCTTGGAGATGTAGTCACATATTGACAAGCCGGGAGAGTTGGGTGTCAAAGTCTTGAGAAAGTTGGTGGTTCAATCACTTTCTAAGTCACATAGTGAGTTCTTTTGGAACACCTATGAAACAGACTATGACAAGACCCTTAATGATCTTATCTATTTGTTAAGATCAACTTCCTAAAACTTTATGGACATTGACAATGATGAAATTGGATATCTAGTAAAGCTCTCTCATCCTGGTGGAAAGGGATCAGCCATAGTCAACTCGGTTGACCAAATGGTAAAGAGAAAAGCTAAGTCTGTGATAGTCTCGTGTACCATTATCAAAGGGTTCATATGTTTATATTGCCAAAGGAAGGGGCATTGGTCACGAAGCTGCCAAATTTACCTAAGGATGTTAAAGTTAATAAGTTTGACTCTACTTCAGGTAAAGTCCACTATCTAACTCTGTTAAGTTTCTATTCTGAGATTCTTGATACATGATGTGACTGGGTCACATGGTGATGTTTTAAGAATCAAAGAAAAGTGAAGAAACTTAAAGAAAGAATATGTTGAATCTGATCGCATAGATGGATTTCTATCGCATAGTTTGAAAAATCGGATTCTTGAGCTACTTCTTAGGAGTTATGAGATACTGCTTAGGAATAGATAACAACAAGTTTTCATATGGATTGTAAGGATAAGTTTTTCCGCAAAGTTTTAAAATAAAAGAAAAATTTTTGATTTAATTTATTTTAAAATATCCTTACAATGGCATTTGAGGAAAAATTGTTGCTTATATGATTCCATTAATAGCAAGAGTGGAAATATGAAATTGATTCTTTCATTTGTGGTAATGTCTATATTTAGTAAATAAAGAATGATTCTCATCACCCAAGTTTCATTTGGACCGGAACTTGGAATCATGCAAGTTGTATAGCATGATGAATGAGAACTTTCAAGTATTGGAAAATTAAGACTAATTACTTGTTCACATGGATGTGTGAGTCAAGTAAAGGACTAAGGGATCGAGTACACATTCTTGTGCACTGATTAAGTCCACCACAAAAGATTCATAAAACTATTCGTCATAGTTTACTAAAGCTCAGTAAATATGATTATACTTACAAGCTTAAGTGTAACTCTAAGACATTGGAAAAGGTTCCAATGTATGGCAGAGCGAATAAGAAGAATCAAATATGGCAGAAGGATAAAAGTTTCTCAAATCTAAAAAGATGGGAGAGTACTTTAGTATCAGTTTTGTGATCATCTTAATGATTAAGAAACCATAGCACAATTAGTTCTCTAAGGAAATCTTAGTGCATTCTTATGACTAAGAAGAGGAACTTGAATTGTTGAAGTGGTTAAATCAAGAAGATGAGTCATACTTCGTTTCAATACAAGTCTTAGAGTCATACTCCAAGATTGTAACTTGAGTGACATGTCTCAAAAGAAGGTTAAAACACTTGTCAAATGTAAGAGTAAAAGTTTTCTACTCTTGTACATTTGAAATTGGTAAGTTGTGATGTTTTGGATAAAGTAAAGACCAACTTAGGCCAATTGTGTGAAGTGCTTGTCTTGATTAGAATCCACACTATCTCTTGGATATTTGACAAGGGAGTCTTATAGGTCAAGAGGACAGTGGGAGTCTTAAAGGTCTTGAAAGTCTCAAGAACTAATCAAGAACAAAACCTGAAGGTCTTCCTTAGCACACGACTTGAGGTTTATAACCTATCGTGTTGACATATCTGTGCCCATTCCAGTTAAAGTTGGCTTTGCATATGAGTTCTTAGAGTTCTCAATTGGTTGCACAACTACTTGGAAGCAATGGCAGGCCCTTGAGCTGCCAGGTGGCAAGAAATTAAGATTGAGTTCAATCCATATGGTTTTGGATTTGTCATTATCTGTGTCTTGTGATTATGGTTTTGACAAATTCATATGGGTAGGAACTCATACACCATAAAAATCTAAGTGTCATAAGGTTTCTCTCTGATTCATGAAAATGATGGTGAGGAAACACTTTCACTAAGTAGATTTTAGCTAGATAGCAATTGTGATATTTGCATTCTCAAAGTCGTTAGTGGAGCGTGTGTGGTTTACCGGCACACTAACCTGGACTTGTGAGAAGTGGCAAAAAGGTCTAACCATTATGATTACGATATACCTCTTCATAATTGTTTAGACTCATAAGTGTGCTATCTAAGGGAAGGTGTATGATTTTGATAAAGTTTTATCAAAACAATCTAGTATCAGAAATCTGAACTTTGGTAAGAAAGTCAATGAAGTACTGATTTCTAGAAGTCCAGCTGATTTCTGGGTACATGTCAAAGCTAGTGGGAGCATAAGTGTTATGCTAATAATCATCATGTTAGTGGGAGCATGATAATTATGATAAGTATTGCAAGTTAGCAATGTTAATTATAGAAAAACAAAAGTTTCAATTGGGAAAGAGTTGTTTTGCTATAATTAAGGGAGAGGAAATTATACTTCATCTCAAATCTATAAGCTTAGATCGTGAGGTTTTAATCATTTAGTCAAGGATATATATGAATTTCATGTTGGAATGGCTCAACATAAGGAAATTCTGTATACGGGTCCATTATTTGCGTTCTAAAATTCGATTATAATTACGGCATCCCTTTTCATAATCTGAATTATGAGAACTTGGCAAATAGAAATGGAAATGTTATAACAAAAGACTGGTTTAGTCTTTATGTGAGACATCATGAATCGTGTCCCATATGCTTCGAATATAGGATCGATTACATGTGCTATATTCATCCGTTCTAAAATTTTCTAAATGCCTAGGGCATTAAGAAGGGAAAAGGTTTAGAACTAGATATGACTAAAAGGATTAAACAATTGTCAAGGACAATCTAAGGTTTACCAAAGATTGGTTACTCAAGGTAGTTGGAAGTGTAGTGATAATTCTGGAAGGACCATATTGACATAATCTGGAAGGAGGCAACTCTTGTTCAGAAGTGATAGTCAAAATGGAATCTGGAAATTTTCAAAGTTAGAAATTTCAATCTGTGTAAGATTAAGGAAACTTAATGCAAGAAGGATATTTCCAAGGAGTTGATCTCCTTTGGAATACTCTGTAATGATGGTTGCCAAGTCTTTGTGAGTTTGTGCATAATCGTTACAAGAGTATCAATGCATATAAGTTTAGAATCTAACAGATTTCAGTAAATGACATGAATTTGGAATTCTTGCATTTGCAGTAAGGATTTGGGAGTGTGAAAAGAGAATCATTGAAGCTATGTTCAATTGATCTAGTTCACAAAGTAAAGATCATAGACAAACATAGTATGCATACTTGGTGTGTGGCATGACTAGTGTTTAAGAAAACATAGTGTACATGCTTGGAGCATGGGACAACTATTGTTTTAAATTCAAGAATAAAGTTGATAGCTGAAACAGTATACAATGAATAATGTGTAATCATATGGTGATAAATAAAAGGTGTTTTATTGATGTTCAAAGGGTTGATACCATATTCGATTCAATTATTATTGTGTTTCATTTTGCATGTTTTCACTTCCCGAATAAACTAGGTTATTCTTCCGGAATGACTAAGTTATTCAAACCATCCACAGTCGGTCATATGTTGGAAGTAGATATGAATTAAGACTGTCATGGGTTGGCTTGTAGAGGTCTAAGGTGTTGGACAAAGGGCTACAACACTCATGAGTGCTCATAAGTTCTGAGTATTGAATTCAACCTGCGCTCATTGGAATCACTTCATGGATTTTATCACGAGTGATCACGAGACGATAATATCTTATATTCTTCAAACCTAGAGATATGAGTTGTTACTATGAGTTGATAGTACATTGATTGCACGAAAACGCATACGGTAACTCGGTGTTATAAAACGTGCCTTTGTGTATGATTCAACAAGTAGTAGAACAAGACATATGAGTCGAAGTTTATCCGTTCCTTTTACCTTCGGGATAAAAGCGATATCTGTGGGCCCCTCGATGATTTGATGATGACAAATGGAAGTGCTCGGCCGGGCCAGGACTGATTTGATTTGTTCAATTAGTCGGTCGTCATAAATCGCAAATCGGGAAACAACAAATGGACAGAGAGAATGATTATAATCCATGTCTCAGTCCATATGATATCTAGAATGGAGGAATATATGATCCCTTATCTAATGGACAAGTCATTGACAAAGGTCAGAGTTCACCGACACGGTCAGAGTTCGACAGCGGCTTTAAGAGCTACGATTGCCAGTTAGGTTTGAAGGCATACGCAATAATAGTTTTAGACTTATCCAAGTGGGAGACTGTTGGATTAATGTCTAAGTCCATAACTATATTTGGTATGTACTTGACCCGACCCGGCATGGTCCATTTGGGTTGCACTTCACCGACACAATTTATATGGATAATCTTTTGAGAATAGTATGTTTATGATTAATATTAATATATTATAAGTTCTAATATATTATTATGGAATCATATTATTTAATTAGTATTGATCAAGAATTAATTTATAATTAATTAAGTGATCAAAAGGAACTAATTAAATATGGACTCTTATATATATGGAATGGGCCAAGTTCATTTAGGTTGGGCTAAGCTTTCATGGATAGTCCATGGAGTGTTTAACCCATGGATCATAGGAAATGATAGGTCATGGGTATTAGGGTTTAACCCTAATCCTCCATACTATATAAAGATGTCCTTGGTTGGTGAAATGGGCACTAGTGTGGATACACTAAAGAAGGGCTAGCCAATTTCACTAGAGAGAACCAAGTAATCATATTCTCTAAAGTATTCCAAGGTATCTTGGTGATTTGTGATTCCACTTGAGGCTTCCACACTATTGGGGCTAAGCTCTTAAAGCTTGAAGACATCAAGCTACATCAAGAGGTATGTATTCTATCTTGTTACATTCATAGTTTTTGTATGCTAGATTAGGATAATACCTTGGAAGTTCTTATTTGCATGTATAATAGAGAAAACATAGATCCAAGGTATTTAGGGTTGCATGTACACTTAGGAGTGTTAGAATGCTCAAAACCCAACAGTTACAACATCCCTTTTATACATGAGGTGGCTTAGTCCCAAAGATAGGGTTTGTAGGTGGAAACCCTAATTCCCTGCTTAAGCGCTAAGCAGCCCATGGACTCCTCTTTAGAAGGCCTTGAACAAAAAACTTATAGGGTCGCCCTATAGTTTTCGTTCACTCCTATCCAAGGAGTCCAAGAGCCTAGTTTCATAACTATCAATGATTTGTAAAACAACCCATGTACTTTTAATTAATTCCTTTAATCCTAAAATTAATTCCAAATTAATTTCTAATTAAATATTAATTAAAAACCATGATTTCCAATTATATACTATTTTCATAACATGTTAATAAATCATTTATATGAATTTATTATTCCAAATAATAAATTCAACTTCTCCAAAAGTCATATTGTCAAGTCGCTAGAGTGAAGGAAACCCAAAAGGACCATGCTACTTTCAAATCAAGTACATATGAATTATAGTTATGGGCTTAACCATTTAATCCAACAATGTATATATTAACAGTGTAAAAACATAGGAAAAATACATGACCTGGGTATGGGTTAGTTTACTACAACCACTGTTCATTAGGTTAACCAATTTAGATCTAATTACCTCTGAATCCGCTTCTTCTCTCTCAAATTCATCTCCTAAGGTTTAGTCCGTTCACCACCATCGGTCTCTAATGCATCTGACCTGCTTTGGTGATGACCGAAAAGGAGGCTTAACCACATATCTAGCAAGATTTTAATCGAAGAAACTTAGGTTTCTTGCTTTCATTCTACAATTTCTTCACTTCATCTACTTCTCGGCTTTGACTTCCTATCGATCCACAACCAACGATTTAGGGATTATTGTTCCAGGTATGTAACTGATTTGAACTATCTATTGACTTAAAATCATTTAGTGAGAGTGTTCATAAAATCAGAACCAATAATGGGATGGAAGTGAATTGAACACCGAAGAACACCTTTCATCCGACTATTCCACCCCCTTCTGTCTTCACTAGTTCTTCTATCCAGAATGATGTGCACGATCAAGCCTCTGCCTTGCTCTTAACCTTTGAAGTGTCTGAAACCATAACAATCAAACTATAAGAAAAAGCTTAGTGAGTTCCCCAATATACCACAACACAAAACATGTACAATCATGCATGCTAAGTCCAATCTGTCAGCAGACTAGAATACCTCTAGGTCAACACCTATCGAGATGGGTTTGTTGGATTAATGTCTAAGTCCATAACTATATTTGGTAAGACTTGACCCGACCCGGCATGGTCCATTTGGGTTGCATACCATCATGCACTTGAATGAGAGAAATAAGACACTTATGGTTATTAATATATTATAAGTTCTAGTATATTAATAATAAGAATAATAAGATTATTTAATTAGTATTGATCAAGAATTAATCTAGGATTAATTAAGTGATCAAAAGAAGACTAATTAAATATATGGGTTGATTGTGTAAATCATCCATACTTGTATAGTGGGCTAATGCTCCATGGATAATCAAGTTGGGCTAAAACCCATAGGATGGTCCATGGATGCTCCATGGTGTATTTGTACCCATGGATCCAAGGAAATGGAAAGCCATGACAATTAAGAGTTTACCCTAATTGTGTAACTATATAAGCATCTTATTATTGAGGAAAAATCGGCCACTAGTAGTATTGAAAAAAGGGCTAGCCGATTTTGAAGAGTGTAGAATTCTCTCAAGTCATTCCAAGTGTTTTGATGATTGTGATTCCATTTGAGGTGTCACACTTGGGGCACTAAGCACTCAAGCTTCATGAAGACTTACTACACCAAAAAGGTATGTATTCTATCCTACTATATCCATTGTTTTATATGCTAGATTAGGATAATACCTTGGAAGTTCTTATTTGCATGTATAATAGAGAAAACATAGATCCAAGGTATTTAGGGTTGCATGTACACTTAGGAAGTGTTAGAATGCTCAAAACCCAACAGTGGTATCAGAGCCACGGGTTGTTTTCTGTTATATTGATGCAAATATTTTATTTTCAAAGTTGAAAAAAAAAAGGAAAAAAAAAACATGAAGTTCGTCAAATTTTAAGATAATTACTTGTTCTTGTGAAAAACTAATTATTTGTAAAATTTGAATAATTTGCTTTATGAGTTGAATTAGGTCAAATTTAATAAAAGATAAAATAATATGATTATTTTATTAGTTTTAAAAGTTTGATCTAAAGAGTTTTATTTTTTGAAACCTCCATAAGTTATGGATATGAAAAGGTTTTAAAAAAAGAAAAAATTGATTCAAAGTTTTATGGAGTTACAAAAAATTTGGTGTTAATGTTTTAAAGGATTCCATAACTTAAGAATAAGTTATGGATCACCAAAAGTTTTTTGTGTTACTTTGTTTTATGAGTGAATTTAGATTAATGAATAAAATTATGTGATAGTTGGTTTTAATCCAAATTAATCTAAGAATTGATTCTAAAATGTGTTTTTGTAACTTGTCCTCAAGTTATATGAAAAGTCACATTTAAGAATCATAAAACTCATAAAAATTGGCAAATGTTACAAAATGAAGAGTCTAGTTCTAATTAAATGGTTTTATGACTCCATAACTTGTCCTCAAGTTATGGAGGACCAAGAGTCTCTTCATTTAATAAAATAAAAATAAAATAAAAAAAGTGTAACCTTAATTAATTCCATAAGTTATAAAATAAAGAAAAGTTAATTCTTTTATTAGTTTAAAGTCTTCCATAACTTGTCCTCAAGTTATGGAACTTGAAGAGTTTTTGGATTAAAACTACTTTAAACACATAAGTTATGGAATTAATTAGTTTTGAATAGTTTCAAAACTTGCCCTCAAGTTTTGGAATTTGTAAAGTTTTTCCTTATGAATACTTTAATTCCAAGTTAGCCCTTAGAATTTTAAAAGTTAAAATTCAACCCTTATACTTTATAATATTATAAGTTAATAATATATATATGTATAAGAGTAAAGTCAGTCTTACCGCTAGTACGCCTCATTCACGAAGCCGGTCTATAAGGTGGGTATAAGGTTGTTGCCTATAAAATGGCAACTTAATGGGTGTCCACTCTCACCCACCGCTTGCTTGACCGGTGGAAGGTCGTTAGCCGAACGGGTTTGACAAGACTATAATTCTCCTTCATTAAAAGTATTAATGATAATACTAAGTAACTAAACTCTTAATAATACCCAATCTTAGTTACTTAGGAAAAATGTGAATAAGGTGCTAATCCATGAAATTACACTTTGCACTTTGTCTAAGTCGTTAGTGGAGCGTGTGTGGTTAACCGGCACACTAACTTGGACTTAACAAGGTAGGTAAAGGGTGACTTAATATTTATCATAGTATCGATGGAGCGTGTGTGGTTAACCGGCACATCGATTGAGGGGTAATTTATTAAGGGTACCAAGTGATTTGCATGGTTACTTCACACCTCGTTTTGTGATCCTCGGCATCCCAGTCACAAAACTTGGAGGGCACACTCGAGATTGAAACATGCCTTTGAAAAGTTCAATGAATCTCAAAGATCTAGGAGTTTCAAAACCAATTAAAACCTAATAATACATTTCGTTTATCTTGGTGGAAATTGGTGAATCGTCATTCACCTACCTTCAAATATTTTATAGCTTGGATTACGGCATACCTCTTCTAAGTTATAAAATAGTTTATTGGGTCCTAGCCTTAATATTTCATATTGGGTGTCATATTAAGGACTTTAAATCAACTATCTTGAATATCTCCCAAAAGATGTCTGGTTTAGACACCTATGATCTTCCCAAATCTCTTGAAACAAGGTTTCCTAATGAAGATGATGTCCCATGGATATCATACTTCTTCACCTCTTCAAATTATTCTCCCTAACCCACAAGTTCTTGAAAAGTTTAAGGTCACTCAGGCCCTATTGGCAAGGCAAGGTCTAGGTGTGGTCACATCTTGGAGATGTAGACACATATTGACAAGCCGGGAGAGTTGGGTGTCAAAGTCTTGAGAAAGTTGGTGGTTCAACTACTTTCTAAGTAACATAGTGAGTTCTTTTGGAACACCTATGAAAAAGACTATGACAAGACCCTTAATGATCTTATCTATTTGTTAAGATCAACTTCCTAAAACTTTATGGACATTGACAATGATGACATTGGATATCCAGTAAAGCATTCTCTTCCTAATGGAAAGGGATCGGCTATAGTCAACTCGGTTGACCAAATGGTAAAGAGAAAAGCTAAGTCTGTGATAGTCCTGTGTACCATTATCAAAGGGTCCATATGTTTGTATTGCCAAAGAAAGGGCATTGGTTGCGAAGCTGCCAAATTTACCTAAGGATGTTAAAGTCAATAAGTTTGACTCTACTTCAGGTAAAATCCACTATCTAACTCTGTTAAGTTTCTATTCTGAGATTCTTGATACATGATGTGACCGGGTCGCATGGTGATGGTTTAAGAATCAAAGGAAAGTGAAGAAACTTAAAGGAAGAATATGCTGAATCTGATCGCATAGATGGATTTCTATCGCATAGTTTGAAAAATCGGATTCTTGAGCTACTTCTTAGGAGTTATGAGATATTGCTTAGGAATAGATAACAACAAGTTTTCATATGGATTGTAAGGATAGTTTTTCCGCAAAGTTTTAAAATAAAAGGAAATTTTTGATTTTATTTATTTTAAAATATCCTTACAATGGCATCTGTGGAAATTTTTGTTGCTTATAAGATTCCATTAGTAGCAAGAGTGGAAGTATGAAATTGATTCTTTCATTTGTGGTAATGTCTAAATTTACCAAATAAGGAAAGATTCTCATCACCCAAGTTTCAATTGGACCGGAACTTGGAATCATGCAAGTTGTATAGCATGATGAATGAGAACTTTCAAGTTTTGGAAAATTAAGACTAATTACTTGTTCACATGGATGTGTGAGTCAAGTAAAGGACTTAGGGATCGAGTACACATTCTTGTGCACTGATTAAGTCCACCACTAAAGATCGTTAAGAAGAATCAAATTAGGCAGAAGGATAAAATTTTCTCATATCTGAAAAGATGGGAGAGTACTTTAGTATCAGTTTTGAGATCATCTTAATGATTAAGAAACCATATCAAAATTAGTTCTCTAAGGAAATCTTAGTGCATTCTTATGACTAAGAAGAGGAACTTGAATTGTTGAAATGGTTAAATCAAGAAGATGAGTCATACTTCGTTCCAATACAAGTCTTAGAGTCATACTCCAAGATTGTCATTTGAGTGACATGTCTTAAAGAAGGTTTAAAACACTTGTCAAATGTAAGAGTAAAAGTTTTCTACTCTTGTACATTTGAAATTGGTAAGTTGTGATGTTTTGGATAAAACAAAGACCAACTTAGGCCAATTGTGTGAAGTGTTTGTCTTGATTAGAATCCACACTATCTCTTGGATATTTGACAAGGGAGTCTTATAGGTCAAGAGGTCAGTGGGAGTCTTAAAAGTCTTGAAAGTCTCAAGAACTAATCAAGAATAAAACCTAAAGTTCTTCACTAGCACACAACTTGAGGTTCATAACCTATCGTGTTGACATATTCTGTGCCCATTCCAGTTAAAGTTGGTTTTGCATATGAGTTCTTAGAGTTCTCAATTTGTTGCACAACAACTTGGAAGCAATGGTAGGCCCTTGAGCTGCCAGGTGGCAAGAAATTAAGATTGAGTTCAGTCCATATGAGTATGGATTTGTCATTATCCTTTTCTTGTGACTATGATTTTGACAATTCACATGGATAAGAACACATACACCATTAAATCTAAGTGTCGTAAGGTTTCTCTCTGATTCATGAAAATGATGGTGAGGAAACACTTTCACTAAGTAGATTTTAGCTAGATAGCAATTGTGATATTTGCATTCTCAAAGTCGTTAGTGGAGCGCGTGTGGTTAACCGGCACACTAATTTGGACTTGTGAGAAGTGGCAAAAAGGTCTAAACATTATGATTACGGCATCCCTCTTCATAATTGTTTAGATACACAAGTGTGCTATCTAAGGGAAGGTGTATGATTTTGATACAGCTTTATCAAAACAATCTAGCATCAGAAATCTGAACTTTGGTAAGAAAGTCAATGAAGTATTGATTTCTAGAAGTCCAGCTGATTTCTGAGTACATGTCAAAGCTAGTGGGAGCATAAGTGTTATGCTATTAATCATCATGTTAGTGGGAGCATGATAATTATGATAAGTATTGCAAGTTAGCAATGTTAATTATAGAAAACAAAAGTTTCAATTGGGAAAGAGTTGTTTTGCTATAATTAAGGGAGAGGAAATTATACTTCATATCAAATCTATAAGGTTTAGATTTGAGGTTTTAATCATTTAGTCAAGGAAATATATGAATTTCATGTTGGAATGGCTCAACATAAGGAAATTCTGTATATGGGTCCATTATTTGCGTTCTAAAATTCGATTATGATTACGGCATCCCTTTTGATAATCTGAATTATGAGAACTTGGCAAATTGAAATGGAAATGTTATAGCAAAAGACTGGTTTAGTCTTTATGTGAGACATCATGAATCGTGTCCCATATGCTTCGGATATAGGATCGATTACATGTGCTATAATCATCCGTTCTAAAAATTTCCAAATGCCTGGGGCATTAAGAAGGGAAAAGGTTTAGAACTGGATATGACTAAAAGGATTAAACAATTGTCGAGGACAATCTAAGGTTTACCAAAGATTGGTTGCTCAAGGACAGTTGGAAGTATAGTGATAATTCTGGAAGGACCATATTGACATAATCTGTAAGGAGGCAACTCTTGTTCAGAAATGATAGTCAAAATGGAATCTGGAAATGTTTCAAAGTTAGAATTTTCAATCTATTTAAGATTAGGAAACTTAATGCAAGAAGGATGTTTCCAAGGAGCTGATCTCCTTTGGAATACTCTGTAATGATTGTTGTCAAGTCTTTCTGACTTTGTGCATAATCGTTACAAGAGGATCAATGCATATAAGTTTAGAATCTAACAGATTTCAGTAAAGGGCATGAATTTGGAATTCTTGCATTTGCAGTAAGGATTTGGGGGTGTGAAAAGAGAATCATTGAAGTTATGTTCAATTGATCTAGTTCACAAAGTAAAGATCATAGAAAAACATAGTATGCATACTTGGTGTGTGGCATGACTAGTGTTTTGAAAACATAGTGTACATGCTTGGAGCATGGGACAACTATTGTTTTAAATTCAAGAATAAAGTTGATAGCTGATACAGTGTACAATGAATAATGTGTAATCATATGGTGATAAATAAAAGGTGTTTTATTTATGTTCAAAGGGTTGATACCATATTGGATTCAATTATTATTGTGTTTCACTTTGCATGTTTTGACTTCCCGAATAAACTGGGTTATTCTTCCGGAATGACTAAGTTATTCAAACCATCCACAGTCAGTCATATTTTGGAAGTAGATATGAATTAAGACTGTCATGATGGGTTGTAGAGGTCTAAGGTGTTGGACAAGGCTACAACAATCATGAGTGCTCATAAGTTCTGAGTATTGGATTCAACCCGCGCTCATTGGAATCACTTCATGGATTTTATCACGAGTGATCATGAGACGATAATATCTTATATTCTTCAAACCTAGAGATATGAGTTGTTACTATGAGTTGATAGTACATTGATAGCACGAAACCGCATTTGGTAACTCGGTGCTATAAAACGTGCCTTTGTGTATGATTCAACAAGTAGTAGAACAAGCCATATGAGTCGAAGTTTATCCGTTCCTTTTACCTTCGGGATAAAAGCGATATCTGTGGGCCCCTCGATGATTTGATGATGACAAATGGAAGTGCTCGGCCGGGCCAGGACTGATTTGATTTGTTCAATTAGTCAGTTGTCATAAATCGGAAATCGGGAAACAACAAATGGACAGAGAGAATGATTATAATCCATGTCTCAGTCCATATGATATCTAGAATGGAGGAATATATGATCCCTTATCTAATGGACAAGTCACTGACAAAGGTCAGAGTTCATCTACAAGGTCAGAGTTCGACAGAAGCTTTTGAGAGCTACGATTGCCGGTTGGTTCCTAAAGTCATACGCAATAATAGTTTTAGACTTATCCAAGTGGGAGACTGTTGGATTAATGTCTAAGTCCATAACTATATTTGGTAAGACTTGACCCGACCCGGCATGGTCCATTTGGGTTGCATACCATCATGCACTTGAATGAGAGAAATAAGACACTTATGGTTATTAATATATTATAAGTTCTAGTATATTAATAATAAGAATAATAAGATTATTTAATTAGTATTGATCAAGAATTAATCTAGGATTAATTAAGTGATCAAAAGAAGACTAATTAAATATATGGGTTGATTGTGTAAATCATCCATACTTGTATAGTGGGCTAATGCTCCATGGATAATCAAGTTGGGCTAAAACCCATAGGATGGTCCATGGATGCTCCATGGTGTATTTGTACCCATGGATCCAAGGAAATGGAAAGCCATGACAATTAAGAGTTTACCCTAATTGTGTAACTATATAAGCATCTTATTATTGAGGAAAAATCGGCCACTAGTAGTATTGAAAAAAGGGCTAGCCGATTTTGAAGAGTGTAGAATTCTCTCAAGTCATTCCAAGTGTTTTGATGATTGTGATTCCATTTGAGGTGTCACACTTGGGGCACTAAGCACTCAAGCTTCATGAAGACTTACTACACCAAAAAGGTATGTATTCTATCCTACTATATCCATTGTTTTATATGCTAGATTAGGATAATACCTTGGAAGTTCTTATTTGCATGTATAATAGAGAAAACATAGATCCAAGGTATTTAGGGTTGCATGTACACTTAGGAAGTGTTAGAATGCTCAAAACCCAACAGGGTTACCCCTGGCGTAATCAGTTATCGGATTGGAATGCCAGTATGAAACAGGTCTAATCAGTCATCGGACTGGAATACCCTCGGGTTCATCTCCATATGTATACATTACCCCAGGCCCACTCAGTCATCGGACTGGAATGCTAATATGCAACGGGTCTAATCAATCATCGGAATAGAATACCCACAGGTCCATAGCCATTGGGCTAGATTACCCCTGAGCCCACTAGATGAGTCTAGCTTGCCTTTCTAGCCCACAACTCACGTTTGGATTGTTGCTGAGTTTGTTGGCCTCTGCGTAGAGCAGTATTGCCTCAACCCAACCTCACTTTATCCACATATGCAATAGATAAACATATAACCAACAAATAGATAATCAAGCAGATCTAACAGATCACTGCAGCATAGCAACATCCTATATACTATGGTACGTAATGTAGTGGGCCGAAATTGGTGTGAGAAAAAAAACCATATGTGCAGACAAGGTATGAGAACTCAAACCTTGAATTAACTTAAGATCAATGTTTGTTGCTAATGTAGAGCCAATCAAGTCTAGTAAACCAGTCTTGTCTCGAAATAGAGATATTCAACAAAGTATTCAAGATATGAATGATTAATAATATGAAGATAGTAAAGTGATTTAACAACAATAAGAATGTAAAACATAGTGATTTGACTGAATGATTCTTGGTATTGATGTGAAAGAGAATGTTACACGCATACATATGACGAAACTTACATCTCCTTAAATACACCCAGAGTGATAAGAAGACAAATCCCATAAAGTGCATGGTCTAGAAGACAACTAAAGATCAACAAAATGACAATGCCACTTCAGTTGATCTTTTCCCATGTATTGTACAATAAAACCAACTACTAAAGGACAAACTAGTACTTGGAACACTTAATGCACATTACAGACACAAGTAGCAAGTAGCAAAAGATGCATCTCTGACAGATCATCACTTTGGAATTATCATCATCTCACAATGCTTCTACCTTCAGAATTAAATTCACTTCGGATTGCTAAAGGATCACTTTTCATGTATCAACAATCTCCCCCTAAGTGACGTTATAAATAATTTGACTCGTCACTTATCTTCATCAAACACAAAAAGATACACACTTTGGAGCCAACTTCAGACTTCGATGTACCACTTGAGTTGCTCAATGGATTTCTTCTATACATGTTTTGAAGAATCACTCTTTACAACATTAGAGATGAACTTCTAAAGAATCTTGGTAGGAACGAGATGTTTGTCAAGCATTGAAAAAAATTCCTTTTGATTGGTCTTCTTCTAGTGGTAGACACAACCAAGTTCAAGTTCTTCGATTGGTGTTTTTGCTACAATATGGGCTTCAGGAATCTCATTTGTGATTTTGGCTAAGAAGGTTTTGGTTCTGAACAGATGAGAAAAATCTACATCGGATCTACAAAATTCAACAATGTAGTCTGTAAGAAAGCTGATTGTAGTATATTAAGCTTCAATGCTTGATTCATTAGTTTGACTATCTCGGAAATGAGAATGTATAGTGAGAATGTCATTGAGATTCATTGAGGGAAATTATGCATCTGAGATAGTGATAGTGGATTCCTTGTGCCGAGATATGAAATATCTATGCAGAAGAAAGTCGAGATCAAACTTGTTTTGAACTTTATTACCATATCCAATGATCTAGGTAATCCGTTTCCTAGACCACACTTCCTTTTGGGGGTCATGCGTTGGTGGAATAGAAGGTTCTCAACCTCTCATGCTAAGTTCGGATGATAGTTTCAGGATCATCAGTTGGATCAAGAGGTGTAGATTTGATGTAGTAGCATCCATAAGACACGATTGGAAAGCGCAATTGATCAGCATCTTGAGTTGGAATATCAAAATACATGAAGAGAAGAAAGTTTATATCATGAATAATTCCTTCTTGGGAGAGAGGAGAAGTGCCCAACATCGGATTTGGATTGTCTTTGAGAGCTTGAATCCGAATGCTTTCTTCCAATGATTGTTGAATTTGTTCGTTGGACTTGCCTTTGGTATTTCTAGACGACTTCATTGGGCTGTCTGAATTTATAGCAATCTTTTTGCCTTTGTTTTGGGGATTGTTACCTTTTTCATAAATGGACAAGATGCTTTGATGACCGGATTTGGTGATGAATAACTCGAATGGAGGAGGAATCAAGGGATTTTTAGGAATCTTATCAGAGTGGGAGAACCTTCATCTATCTAAATAATACTTGAAGCAGGAATTCGAGGAGGCATTGACTGAGTGGCTCCAAAAGCGTCTATCGTCAGTTTGGTTTTAAGCTTCGCCATGTCTCGGCTCCATTAAAATGTATCATGTAGAGATGATGACCAAGATTCTGAGGACCGTTTCACCTTCTTTGCTTAATAAAGGACCTTGGTGGGAGGTTCCTTGATAGATTGTAATCCTAGAATCATATCTTCAACCAAATCTTCTTCATCATCATCATCAGCTACTTTAAGAGTTTCTACCTCTAGGATTTCTTCATCAGTTGATTCCTCATGGAGCGCATAATTCTAGATTGGTTTCCATTGCACATGCCTTTGCTCTTGTTCTCACCCTCTTACATGGGAAGGCCGAGCTTCCAATTCCAGCACTAAATCAGACATAAGCTCATTTAATATTTCAAAGACTTTTTGAGAGCTGATGTTGATTTCCTTAGAAATTGAATCATATGCTTCAACAATAAGAGCTTGAGCTTTGAGATGATCAAAGGTTGCCTCAATGATGTGAAGCATTTCATCGAATTTATGGTTCGTAACATCCGCAATATGCCAGGTTGAATGCTTAATCTTAATGAGTACCTCTTGCATACCATCTTCAAGGTATCTTTCTGATGAATTTATTTCTCTGACCTCTGAATTTGTTTTTCATGTCGGACGTGAGTTTTCTTGATCCGAGTGTTGGTGGAAGAAAGCATGTCATCATGGTCTTTAAGTATTATGGTGATAGTGGAGATGTGATAATCCATGTTTTACTTGTAGCGTGCTTTGACATCTTCAAGGGTGTGACTGAGGTGAAGCGAGATAAGCTGATCTAACTTATTAGCTCGGTCAAGTTCCGAGGGAGTAGCGACTTTGATCTCTGAAAGAGACTTGAGAACGAGTTCGAGCTTGGAATCAAGATCTGTAACTTTCTGGTCAAGTTTGGTTTCAAGTCCTGCGACTTTTTGATCAAGTTTATTGACTTTACAGTTGGCTGATACAATACTATCTCAGAGTTCCAACAAGGAAAAAGGATCCACAATGTTTTCAACAGAGGATCTTGTGTTCAAGGAAGAACTTTCAGATTTCAATTCATCTTCATTGTCATCATCATTTTGCTCATTGGTCTTGGAATCATTAACTGCAGTATCTTGAGCTTTGTCATATTGTTCACCTTTCAAAGTACTTTCAGGAGGAGGGGAGGAGTGCCTGTGAAGGTTTTCTTCTTCAATTTCCTCGAAGGCTGAGGAGAGATCGAGATCGTATTGTGGTTTTGATGAAGAGGGCTTCTACAAAAGATTGAAGGTAGTAGGGATCAGAATAACACCAACTGACGTATTGTCATCTTTAAACATGATCACATCAGAAAGATCATCTTTAACATTAGGCTCAAGAACTTTTGTACTTGTAAACGTTAGAGGATCATTTCCAATGTTTTCTGTAATTGGAACCTTGGTACTCGGAGTCTTGTCTAAAGATTTGATGAATGGTTGAAGCTCCTAAACTGTTTCTTCATTTGATGGGAGGGTGAAAGGAAGATGACTCTGGAGAGTTTGTTGATGCATAGAAATGAGTGTGTATTCATCCTCTTCTCTGGTGAGTTTCGGATGTCTTGTATGATCCTAGTCTACAAAATCTAACCAATCTTTGTCAAAGATACCAGATTTTCCTTTACTTGAACTAGGTATTATAACAGTTTTGGCTTTTGAATTAAGAGAGACGACTCCATCTACGGAAAGCATAGGATCAGAGGCAGGTACCAATGATTGTGCAAGTGTATAAACGAGAGGGATTTCCAAGATGACTTGTGAGTGTGTCCCAAGGGGCTCCAAGGAACTCTGTTCAATAACGACACTATCTTTTTGAGAAGATGGGGGTTAGATTATAAGAGAACTCATCGTGTGTGCGTGTGTGTGTGCATGATTTTGAAACTCTAAAGGGTACTTTGGAAGAGTGGTCGGGAGGAGTAAGCTATAACCCAAAGCCATGTCGAATGTCGCTTTGTGAATCCTTTTGAGAGGATTCACCAACTTTGGTTCTCTTTTTGGTTTAGACTTTAGAAGGGGATCCTTTCCACTTGGATATCAGTTTGATGCATCCTTTAGAGGTGGTGTATTTCTTCTCATCCCAGGCGGTCTCATCAGATATCGGGGTAGGTTGTGTTGGGTTAAACACAACTGGGATCTCAAGATGAAGTTTGAGTTGTGGTGAGTTAAAAATGGAACATTGGACAGCATATGTTCATGTAGACGTCTAATAGTACCAAAATCATACTGAATCGATAACCTATAAGTATTAATAGTTTTGAAAGTGTAGGATACCTCTTGGATGTTTGAATTATGTGGAAGGGCTTCGTTTCTCAGAGTATAGTTGTTGTAGCGTCAGATCCTAGAATCTCGGACATGAAATTTCATTTGGCTTGCTCTTGACGGCAAACTTCCCAAAATATTTCATAGCACTTTCGATAGATCGATGGCATTAGCTCTACCGATGAAGATGTTGTATACCATGTAGATCCAATCTTTGCTCATGGTGTCTATACCCCCATGTTTTCTGAATAAACCTCAAAGAATCAAGTGCATCAAGATGGTCCGCAAGCCAGGAATGGCTGAATCCTTGAATTCCTTTTCCTTAAACTCCCATTATAACTGATTTGGTACAAAAAAAATGAAACTCTTCAGACATTGGTTCCTGCACTCAAAAACTTTTAGGTTTTTTTTGCAATTCCTATTGCTTTGAGGCAGGTACTCTTGTGAACCCGTACAATCATGTCGTCAGTGATCTATGTTTTAAGAATATCTTTGTCGATCCTCACTCATTCAAAGGCTTTATGAAGAAGTCAAAGAGGGATATTTGGGTTATGGATTTGTGGTAAGAGGAATGGTGGGAGATGAACTCGATCATGATGCATTTAGATTCAACATAATCCATGGGATTGAGGGAAAACAGTTGGGTTGTTTCTCTGAGAATGAACTCAGTGGATGAGAACGAAGTGGATCCCTTTGATGATTTCTTCGTAGTTGTTGGTTTGGAATTTTTGGGAGCAGTTTCAGAAGGAGTGTAAGCGAATGCAGGTGCTTTGGAAAAGCTTTTAAGAAACATAATATAGACGAAAATGCTCTAAGAAGAAGATAGGTAAAGTGAAAAGTGGGAATAGTTAGGATTCAAAATACTTATATATGTTGGATGTTTTGGGTCGAGTCGAAGAGTGAAATGATGAAACCTGAAAAAACCAAAATGAGTTGCATTTAATGCATAGCACAAAAGGGCTTTTAAGTGACTGTTGAGAACAATATATAAGACGTTTGTTTGTCCAAAAAGGGCAACCGTCGATTTAGTTCAGAAAAAACTCCGTACTTTATTGAGATGTGTGCCAAAGCATGTTTATTGAAAATTAAGAGCATAATCATAGAGAAAATTACAGTTAATATCTTCATGAAGAACATTTCAGAATAAAAACTTTAATGATAACCTTAAAATTCATTTATTGTTGAGAATCTCAGAATAATCAGATTCCGAGATGCAATGTCATAAGGTACTTTGGAAAGAATGTGAACACAACATTAGTACATGATATATAATTCGAGATGGAAAAATCTCAAACTGAATATTAGAGGTAAAATGCATGAAGATCTTAGCGGACAAGTTTTGAAAGAGAGTTGAAATTTTGACAGCTGAAGGAACAGAGCTTGGAAGCAGATAAGTGATGAAATCACATTACCTATTTGGATTTGAATTCCGAGGTGCAATATTCCAAGATGAAAATATTTCAGGATTTCCGATGTAACCATATCAAACTAAATTTCACATGATGAGGAGGGCTGAAAAACTTAAGACTAGAGGAGAGGTTAGAAAAAAAAACATATAATGATCCTTGATTTTCCGAGAAGAAACAATTCCGAGAAAAAAAGTTTTTTATCGAAATTATTTGACTTTCTAATGTTTCCGTTAGAGAGTACAAACTTCATGTAAAAATTAAGGATCAAACATCATCATTCCCATTTTGTTCAGAAACCAATTAAATTTTGTTTCGTCTAATGCCTTAGTAAAGGCATCAGCAATTTCATCATCAGATGGAAAAAATGAGCTCAATGTTACCTTTTAGAACATGTTCTTTAATAAAATGATATTGAATATCAATGTGCAGCAATGTATTCCACTTCAGTTGTTGAAAGAGCAATACAATTTTGTATCTTGGATGACAACCTAACCAATCTTCCACCCAAAAAATTGACAACCACCAAAGGTGCTTTTTCTATCAAGTTGCAGTCCTGCAAAGTTTGAGTTAGAATAGGATTAAAGAAGGAAACTTTCATTTGTTGGGTACCAAATTCCGAGGTGCCACGTTTCTTTGAGATATCGCAAGATTTACTTGACGGCCAAAGGATGAGACATCTTTGGATTAACCTAGAATCTAGAACACAAACATGTAGAGAAGATGACGTTTGGACGATTTGCAGTGATGTAGAGTAGTGTTCCAATAATTCCCTTGTACTTCTTATTATCAACGGTAACACCTGATGGATATGAGAAAATATTATGCCCGAAACCCACTAGAACCTTTACAGATGCACATGTTTAGAAGTTTAGAAATGTATTTCTCTTGTTGAATGAAGATTTCACTATTGGTCTGTTTAACTTGCAATCCGACGAAGAATCTTCATTCAAGATTCATACTCATCTGGAATCGACTAACCATTAATTTTGCAAAATCAGCAACCGTCATTAGATCATTTGATCCAAAAATGATATAGTCAACATATATTTGAACTAACATGAGATGGTTTCCATTCGATCTTCGGAATAATGTAGGATAAAAAATTCCCTTTTGAAAAACCAGAACGCTTCAGAAAATCTATGTGTGACGTGTACCAGGCGCATGGAGCGTGCTTGAGGCCATAAATAGCATTTCGAAATTTTTAACAGTAGCTCAGATACGATAGATTTACAAAACCAAGAGGATCTTAAAGATACCCTTCAGTGTCAAGTTCACCAATGAGAAAAACACGTTTGACGTCCATTTGGCAAACTTTGAAGCATTTTGAACAATATATGCAAGAAAGATTCAGATAGCTTCAAGACGAGCCACATATGAAAAGGTTATGTCATAGTCAAGTCCTTCGATTTGAGTATATCCTTTAGCTACCAATCTCCCTTTGTTTCTAATTATTACTTCAGCATTGTCGAGTTTGTTTCGGAAGACCCATCTTCTAAAGACAATAGGGTGATTATGAGGAAGAGGAACAAGAGTCTACACTTGATTTCTATCAAATTCTACTAGCTCTTCTTGCACGACTATAATCCAATCAAAATGTTCTAATGCTTCTTTGATTAATTAAGGTTCAACCATTGATATAAATGTCAAAAAGAAACACTCGTTTTGAATGTTAGCAGCACATCGAGTTTGAACTTTAGCGTTAAGAATTCCAATAACTTGATTCAGATGATGATCGTTTGTCCCTTTATATGCAATCTCGGAAGTTCTTATGCAACAGATGATCTAATATAAACAATGGGGTTATGTTGCCCCCTGAATAATTTGAATTTAAGGATGATGCTCCGCCTGAACTTCTGAACCTAATATATCAACATTGTCATCATTCGGAAAGTCAAAGAAGTTGGCATCATCTTCACTATTTTTCAGAATGGGATCGAATTTGATGAAATAGTCTCCATCATCTTGAAATTTATCAATATTTGATTTGAGGGTTGGATTACTATTCTCCCCCTTAACTTGAGAAGGTTGAAATGGATCGGAATCAAATGGAGGAAAGGTTGGGGTCGGACTAGAGACATTTTGAGAAACTAGAGAGTTAGTTAAGGAACATCTTGATTGAGATTCTGTATCAAGAGAATTCTCCATTGGTCTAAACAGACTTTCAAAATCAACTTCACAGATAATTTGATGATTCGAAGACCCAAGAGGTGGAGCATCGTACTCCATGATATGTGTTGTGACATGACTTGGATCTGAGTTCTGAACAAAACTATCTTCAAAAGTGATATCAAAAATTTCTTCAATTACACGATTTCTATGATTCAGAACTCTGTAAATTTTAGACTTGACTGAGTATCCCAAAAAGATGGCTTCAACCGATTTTAATTGAAACTTGGTGAGTTGATCACAATTGTTTTTTATAATGCATCTACATCCAAAAACGTGTAAGAACTAGATACTCAGCTTTCGACCATTCATTGCTTCATACGGTCTCATGTTGAGATGACGATTTATGATGCTTTGATTTCGAGTGAAGCAAGCAGTGGAGACGACTTTGGCCCAAAGATAGAGAAGAGGGTTTATGAACTTCAACATTGATCGAGCGGCTTCAATAAGAGTTCGATTTCGTCTTTCAACCACATCGTTTTGTTGAGGAGTGTAGCGAGCAGAGAAATTATGATCGATGCTTTTGTCGGTGAGAAACTACTCAATGGTGGCATTTGTGAATTCGGATCCATTATCACTTTATACTCTTCAAACAGTAAGTTTAATGAGAACCTTGATTCCTTTGATGAAATTTATGATTTTAGAGGTATTTTTGGACTTTAGCCTTAAAAAGAAAACCCAAGTGAACCATGTGTAGTCATTAATAATCACAAGAATATACTTTTTGTGATGTAAACTTTATAATGCAGATGGTCCGCAGAGATCGCTGTGAAGAAGTTCCAGTGGTTCCGAAATAAACTTTTCAATAATAATAGGATGAATTTTCTTTGATTGATTCCCACATTCACACGCAAGATAGATATGATCATTATCAAATTTAAGGAGTGGCAGACCTCAGACAATTTCACCAGAAACCAGATCATTCATGTATCGAAAGTTAAGATGAGCAAGCCTCCGATGCCATAGCAAACTAATATTAGGAATGGCCTTTGAAACAAGAGAAGTTGAGGCTTTCTAATGATCATGTAGATTTACAAAGGATATATACTTTTGATGCGATCTGATTTGATGAGGCATTCTTTCCGTTCTTCTATCATAATCTAGCTATGCTTCTTGCAGAATTCAACTCTCCGGTTTACATCAGTGAGTTGAGTCACATTGATCAGATTGTTCATAAGATAATGTACATATTCCACATTAGAGACATAGAAATTTCCACTGGTCAAGATGCCATAACCTCGAATTTGATAATTTGAATTGTTGCCATAAGTAATATAACCAACATTAAAAGCAAGCTATAGATCACGTAAAAAATCTTGATGCCCAGTCATGTGCATGGAACAAGCACTATCAATATACCATAATGTATATTGTTCCAAAGCACAAAAATCCTACAAAATCAGTGAGTTTTGGAGTTTTTAAGCTTGGAGTTAGGTTAGGAGACTTTAGCACGGGCTTTGGACTTGGTTTGTGATTTCTGAGCAAATGGTATCTCGGAAGGCTTTTTCTGAAAATATTTTGCGAAGATGTAGAATGTCAAGGTCTTTTCATTTATCTAAAAGTCATACTCAACAATTGGTTGTTTTGGTATTGCTTTCTTCAGAGGGACAATTTCCAAGATGTTGTTAGAAGAACTATTTTCATAGGTGTTTCAACTGATTTTTCAGAATTTTTTACTTTCCATTCAAACTTTTGTTTTAAACCTTTAAAAGGTTTCTTAATAGTAGTGTTCTAGGCATCTTTTTCTTTGTCTACAACATTCGCGGACACATTTGATTTCGGAAATCCCTTTGGTTTAAAAATAGTCCCATCCGAGGTAGCAATAAACACAGAAGAAGAAACTCTCGAGGAGAGCCACTTTTCTAAAATTATATCTCAATAGTAACGTTTTTCACACTACTATTGACAGATGTATTCCGAAGATCTAAATTAATAGTAATAGATGGTCTCTTAAGGATCTTAACATACATGAAGGTATTGTCATCTTAGTAGTTGGACTAACTATTTGCGACACTATCTTTATAGATTTCTCAAGAAACCTAGAGCATTTCCTAAAGGAAATTTCTTTCCGAGGGATTTCCTAACTTTGGTCTGTGGGTGAACAATGTATTTCTTGTTCAACCAAGGTTTCTTCCGAGAGTCAGATGATGACTTGGAAGTTTTTACAATCGATGGATTCTTGAAACGAGGCTTAATATGTACTAGAGTTGATTTTGAGACCACTTTTTAATTGGAGACACATGAGTCAGATGAGACGTCGTCATCTCTCTTAAATTCTAAATCACTCTCAAGAGATACCCAAAATGAATTGGATTGGTCTGAGTCATGTCCGTTTATCTTAGGATTGATTTCCTTAATAACACAATTGTTCGGAGGACCAGTGTTCAGAAAATGAACTCCAGTACAGCCTGTGTTTGGAAATGGATTCCAAAGACTAATTCATGTCCAAGTATATCAGAGGCTGAAAAGGCGTGGAATGAAGACATTTAACAGTGATAGGTTTCAATTCAGGGATCAGAGATTGATATTTGTCTAAAGTCTCATGAAGGGATGACAACAGTGGGATAGGGGTAACCAAACAAGAGTGGTTCGGAATTTCTCCCATGAATGTTAGGTTTTGAAGTTCCTTCAAAGGACAAAAAATTGGTTTCGTAAGCTCACTTCCGAGACCTAGTGCTTTGGACCAAGGGTGGTGAAAATTATGTGTCACTCTTTCATTAACTTCAAGAACATCAATAGAATTTGCAAAGAATCGATTTTCGCATTAAGATGTTTATTATTAGTAACCAAGATGTTTCTTGCACTACGAGTAATTTCACACTTGTCATTCAAAATGATAGATTCATCCTTAGCCTTTACAAGTTCTCTCTCTAGTGATTCAATCTTAAGCTTGCGGTCTTCAAAATGTAGTCTAATTCTAGTCAATTCACTATCCATTTTCTCACTAACTTCTAAGGAAAACTCATAGCTCTATGAATAAATGGCATATCTGATTGAATTTGAGTTAGATAAGGTTCAAAAACAAATAAATCAAAATTATTATAAGTGATCATGGATTTTACCTCTTGGATGATGCTTCACCCAGGTGGATCATTTGTTGCAATGTAGCAGTAGTTTGGTTTAGCATCGTCATCATCAGCTTCTGAACCAGAAGACTAGTAACCTTCATCACACTCAATCGACTGTCTAGCCACAAGAAACAAACTCCTTGTAGTTTTTTTCTTCACCCTCATCATAGACGACCAACACCCATCAACATATCTTGAAACCGTGGTAACAAAATCCTTTTCACTTTCAGCGAGTTCTTGTGCTCTATGAGCATAGTAGGCAGACTCTTTTACCTTTGGTTTTTGAGCTGTTTTAGCCAAACAGTCCTTTGCAAAAAATTTTCCTAGACCACATTTATGACAAACAATCTTAGGTTTGACTTCTTTCATAACATCCTGATGTTCCGAGTGGTGATTACGAATGTTGGGTCGATATGCCGGTGGATTTTCATTGGGTTTAGGGTAAGGTTGAGGAGTGCTTTGGTGAGGAGCTTGAAATCAGTTTTCAGGTGGTTTTTGATTGGGATTCCAAGGACGTCTGTACTTCATAGATAGAAGTGTAAACTCTTGCTGGAAAAAAGTTTAGAATCAGCAACCTCTGGATTAAGGATGGGTAGTTCGGATTTGGAGAAACAGGTGTAACAGGTTAAGTGGTTCGTGTAGGATGAATAGGAGAAACTAGTGAAATAACTCCAAAAGGATCTGAAACATATGGTTTTGGAATCAGTAGATTGATTGAACTCACTAACGCAAGAGAACCTCATGAAATGATGCGAAGGTTGGAGCCTTGGTTTTAACTTCCTATTTCTCATTGATTACATGGGCCAGGAATGCTTGACACTCCTTACGCAGGAGTTTTTAAGCTTTGATGCAGGAAATGATGCGAAGGTTGGAGCTGAGTTTATCGCCATAGATTATGAGAGTCTGACCCGAAGAAAGGTTGAGACAGATGGATTTTTCGAAACAAAGAATATTAGCATGATTGGGACTCAACCAATCCATGCCAATAAATACATCAAAGTCTTTATGGAAATTGGCATAAGATCGATGGGAAATGAATGGTCATTCAGGGTAAGGGTACAACCTATGAATACATCGCTAGCGCTCTCCTTCTCAACGTTAGCCATTTCGACGGTAAACGTTTTGGTTAATGGTTGGGGATTAGGTTTAAGATTACGTTTGAACGCGTGACTAACAAAGCTTCTTTCAGCACCCGAATCGAAAAGAATACTAGCATAAGAATTGTCGAGAAGGAATGTAACCGAAACAACGGTGGGATCGGCGACTGCCTCTTCCCGTCCCATGGCTAGGACTCTTCCCATGTTGTCAGCTGTCGTCTTCTTGGGGCAGTTCCTCTTAAAATGCCCGACTTCACCACAGTTGTAGCAGGTTTGACCAACGCCTGCTCCCGAAGATTGATTTGCAGATTGGGCTGGTGCCTTGCAGAATCGGATCGTGTGCCTCTTTTTACCACAATTGGTACATGATAGCTCACGACAGGGGCCGGGGTTGTGGTGGTATTTGCACTTGTCACACAGGGGAAGGTTACCAGCATATCTACTAGTAGGTGTTTAAGCGGTAGATCCCACAACAGAAGCAGCAACATATCCCTCTTGTTCGGCTCAAGAATGGTGGTTGTTTCCTCAACATCGTCACTGTGATCAATTAGGGTCTAGGCTAAACTCTTGGCGCTGTCATACGTATCCGCCGTGCAGCTAAGAGATTTCCCTTGGTTGGCTGGGTTAGCCCCCAAATGAACCTCTCTATCTTCTTACTTTTAGGAGTAACCAATCCCGGGCAGAGGAGTGCAAGATCATTGAATCTAGAAGTGTATGCAGCAATATCGGAACCCTTCATCTTCTGGTTCCAGAGCTCGTGCTCTAATTTCTGCATTTCGCCCCGAGGGCAGTACTCAGCTAACAGGAGTTCTTTCATGGCTTCCCAACCCATGGCATTGGCTACAGGTAAGGTTAGGGATTTGACTCGGCCGTTCCACCAAGTCAGGGCTTTATCAATGAAGGTACAGGCTGCGAACTTCACTTTATCGGATTCCGAACAAGCACAGATTTCAAAAATGGATTCGATTTTCTCAAACAATTGGGATAGGGAAATGACACCTCCAGTGCCATCAAAGGATGTAGGTTTTGCATTCATGAAGTCCTTATAGGAACCCTCCTTTTGGTTTCCCTGATTGCTTTCTTGGTCCTGAGTTTGAGTACCACCTCCCGAACCACCGGAACCATCGGTGTTCAATTGAGACATGGCAGCTGCCACCGCGGCAGTAACAGCTGTCTGGAATACTACAGGGTCAATTTGGGGAGGGGGTGGTGGTGGAGGGTTGTTGGTATTTGAGCTGGGTCTCTTTCTTGGAGGCATCTTGATCTAATAAGATCAAGAATGAGAGAGGATGATAAGTCCTCAGAATTGAATCAAGAGATATGACAGATATATATATATATATATATATATATATATATATATATATATATATATATATATATTCCGAAAAAGCGATAAAACAGGAAAGAGTTATCGAAGCAGATAAACTATCGCTAAAGGAATGATCAAGGAATAACGCGCGAACCAGGATTTCTACAAGGAATTGGCTCGAGAAATATTCCCATAGTATTTTGTGATTTGCTACGACACTGGCTCGATGTTTGTGGTATTAGAGTAAGCTTTAGGCATGCCGCATACCACAGTCACTCCTAAGCACATGTTGGCCGTGTCTCGAATGAATATAGTTGGTCAGGCTATATTGATCCTAGACACGACTACATAACTGCCTAGGTTTAACCGTAGTACACAACACCCATATACTTATGTTTTGTTCTACTTGTAGTTACGGATCTTGACGGTTCAGTACACTTGTATACTTTTGAAAATACTTATATTTTGAAGTATACTTTTAGTTCAGAGCACTTAGGACCTTTAGTGTTTATAGTTTTATACCATGTAAGGTTTGGTATACTTTATTCACTATAAACAAGGGCTCTGATACCAATCTGTCACACCCCGAAAATCGAAGGCGGAAACATTTCCGGGGTTGACTCCACATTAAGTATCAAATCCAATGCACATAGTAAGTAAAGTAAACAACCATTACATTACATATATAAAAAGTTTACATTGGTTTCAAAAGTAAAGTTGTACAAGTGATATATAGTATATATATGAACAAAGTAAGACGAGTCTTCTGCGCACTCCGTCTTCGTCAAAAGGAATCGTCGGTACCTGTCTAATGCGGACCTGAGAATACAAGCGGTTTGAAAATCAGCATAACGCTAGCGAGTTCATAAGCAGTTTTGTTTTGTGAAAATGTACAGGTTCCTTTTCGTTTCTGAAAAACGTTGCACACCAAGAAAATCCCATATTTTCTTAAAAGTTGGTTATTGAATCCCAAAATGTAATGTAAGTCTTACACTAGAAACATGTTTACCCTTATGAAAAGTAAAGTTTAGTTATCTGGTTTGTTACACTTTTCTGGTTATGTACAAATGATTTTCCCCAGGAAAATCCCATATTTTCTTGAATGTTGGTTACCAAATGTGAAAGATGTATACTGAAAACCGGGTTATCCTTGTGAAAAGTATTAGTTTTAACCCATATATAAAACTAATATATACAAAGTAAATTAATTACTTTATTCATTACTATTAAGTAAATCTCTGTTACCCTAATTGCGAGTTCCATAACCATACAATAGACTAGATATGGCAATAAGTAGTCCACATCACCTTATGACTTTGATTCACCCTTGAAACTTTCGGTTCGGCTGTAGCTAGCAGCCAGGTGTGGGGTAGTCAGCCCCGTATAGATGTTTACACTCAAGTCACGCTCCCTATCTAAGAGATTCTGGTTACGGTTGCGGTCCTCCACTCGTGTATCTCTGTGGAGTGTTCACCGAGGACGTGTCTCCAATTGTATAGGATTAACAAATTTACTAGTAATAATATGATAATCCTCCACTCGCGTATCTCTGTGGAGTGTTACCGAGGACAAAACAGTGTACTAACTTTTATGATAAAGGTTCAACTGTCATGCTTTTAACTGATAAAATATGGAAAACCATTTGTGAAATATAAAACATAACAGTTTATAGCTAATTTCACAAATAATGTATATATTTATCCTGCAAGTTTCAAACGGGTTATGATTATCAGTGCTAAAAGCATATGAGTTATGAAACACACAAATGTAAAACAAGTTTTGAGTACAACTAATCCCTTCTACTTTGCTTGTATTCTCCCCTGAAAACAATGAAAAAGGGTAGGGGTATGAACTCACCAGACGAGAAAATGCGACGATTTGAATGCTAAACGTTGGTTCGAGGCTAGTTAACACGCGAGGTTCCTACACAATATGAAATAATATCCAAATGTATCTAATAAGACTATAACCCACTAATTAGATATGATAATACTCTCCAATGAGCGAAAACACTTCAAAACAAGTGTGTGGAGTGACCCGGGTGACATTTACGGACGTGTGGGACTTGGGAATTGAGTTTACTCTTCAAGAGTAAATTCCTTATGGAGTTTAAGACCCTATACACCACACACACATGAGTTCATGGCCGTGAACTCATGTTTGGGGGTTTTATGGTGCTAAAAGGCATGCTAACACTTGGGAAAATTAGCTAGGATTAATTATAGGGCCTTGGAATGGATTGAATTCACTTAAGGACCATTTATTGGAGTTTACGATAGTAAACATGGAGTTTATGTCCGTAAACTCCCCCATACCCATTCCTTAATTTATTTTGTGATGCTAGGACAATCACATGTGATTCAAACTATTTTTCCAAGCCTTGGGATGAATTTTGGGCACCATTTAAGCTATGTAAAGGAGTTTACGACCCTGGAACTTGTTCTAGGGGAGTCATGGTTGTAAACACCTAAATGAAGGGATTTCATCATGTTTAAAGTCCCCAAACTAATTTTGGTTGGTTCTAGGATTTATTCCAAGGCTAATGGTGTGTTTACATGGATTTTTAACACTTGAAAATGAGTTTACCACCCATGAATGATGAGTTTACGGCCCAAGCATGTTCTTGGGCCGTAAACTCTTGTTTGTAATTCAAAATCCATGTTTAGGGTGTTCTAAGTCTAGAATGATAAGCTATATAGTCGTATCTGAGTCCCAAAATTGGTTTGGAGGGGTTTTAAGGCATAAAAACCCATTTTACTTCAGTTTACGGCCCAAGCATGCTCCATGGCCATAAACTCATGAACATGGTCCTTTTCCAAGTTTTAAACACGAATTTGAAGGCCTAAGAGGTTGAATGACAAGTTAGGGATGTTACCTCAAAGATTTGGAGCCTTAATTCTATGTTTTTGGACCTTGAATCTTGGTTGAGGAGAGAGGTTAGAGAGAGAGTAGTGAGAGAGGGAAATTGCTTCAAATGGAAGCTTAATCACTTTAAATAATGTCTAAGATTTGGACACGGCGGAATTCTACCCGATACCAACGTTATACGGGGCTTTTGGTCGCCCCCGATCAAGTCGTCGTAACCCGATATGGTCGATTCTAAATATTTTCCGATTACTAATATTGTAACGTCCCGTTCCTAAAAGTAGTTATTTGTGAGTCCCCGAGATTTAAGAGGAAGAGTATTTTGGTCCTTTTATGGGAAAGTGGGAAAAGATGGCCAAATATGAAATTTTGGGACACGCCGATTACGCCCAGCGTAAGTTGGGATTACGCCCAGTGTACTCCCTTTGTTGGGTTATTCATTTTGGGCCCTAGGGATTGGGCTGTTATTGGGTCGATGGATTTTGGGCCATGACTGGACATTATGGATGGAGTATTGTGGGCCCATTAATTATTATGGACCATGGGTCTAGGCCCATTTGGTTTGGTGGGCCCATTTGGTTAGGATGGTATATGTTAGAGACCTGGTTAAGGTTGGTATCCTGTTATGTAGGGTGATGCTATGCTAGTGAATGGTTAGGTCGGTATCCTGGTTAGGATGACGATATGTTATGTGATCTGCTAGATCGGCTTATTGACTGTGATTGGTTATATGATTGTATGTTTATGTGCACATGGTTGTTTGGACTGGGGTTGGGTTGAGGCGGGTCCTACTTTGTGGTGTAGGCCAAGATACACAGGGCGGACCGGTTGTCCCGAAGGCCCAACGAGCGGTCCGAATAGGCTGAAGGCCCCAAGAGGGCTGACCATACGTGACGAGGCTCGGAGAGTGGACCAGGTCGACTGAAGGCCCGGTGCGGGCGGACTAGTCATACTGTAGACTCAGAGAGTGGACCAAGTGGATTGAAGGCCCGGAGTGGGCGGACCAATCACACTGCAGAATCGATGTATATGGCTAGACTCGGAGGGTGGACCAGGTGGAATGTTGGCCGGTGCGGCAGACCAGTCACATAGTAGACCTGAAGTGCATGGTTGTTCTGTGATTGGATATGATATGGCATGATATGTGTGTATGGTATATGTGGTTGGTATTTTGGGGGTATCTCAGTAAGATTTCGGGCTTACAGTTGTGGTTTAATGTTTTTCAGGTTCTTCTGGAGACCGTGGCATGGCAAAGGTGTGATTGTACCGCTCCTCATGATTATGTTTTATGATGTGATTTTGGGAAGACTCTGATAATAATTGTATTGAAAACCTTTTTGTAATAATATTAAGAAAATGGGTTGTTTTTGAAAAGTTAAAATTGGTTGAATTTTTATGGTCGTTACAAGTTGGTATCAGAGCCTTGGTTTGATTGAATTCGAGGAACATTTGTGTGAATCCAGTCTCAAATCAGGGAGAGTTTTTAAAAGAGAATTTAAAATGGTTTTCAAAATGAGTAAAAGGAGGACGCGGAGGTACGATCATCCGGACCCAGTAAGTAACCCCAAAATACCATACATGATATTTGTTTTTGAGCTTTTATAGAACATCATGCTAGTATTAGGCTAGAGATCTTCAGGGTTTCATGATAGTGTTTCCTGATTTATGATGCCTGCTAGCCTAGGGTCCTTTGTGGGAGATTTCTGGTGTTCCACTAGGAGTGAGGATTGAGCGTTTGTTATGTATGTTTTTCACTAGGGTGTTGTGGTAGTACTTCATACAAATATGGGTAGGTGTGGAAGGTAGTATGGGCCCATACTACTGAAAGAACATGACCCATACGCGTATCAGGGAAACCATGACCTCTAGGGTTGGGTTGAGAATTGGTTCCCGGGATAGCGGGAAGTGACTAAGATTTTGTGGTGTTTTTCAGTATGGTGGTCACAAGGCATGCTGGGAGCGGATCCGGGTCAAGATCAGGAGCCGAAGAGGGCGGTCAGGGTGGGTCAGTACCGCCCGAGGTTGTGGGTCAGATGAGCATAGGTGTGTTGGATGCTAGGATTCGTGAGATCCTGCATGATGAGGTAGCTGCGTTGTTCCGAGCCGAGCTGCCGGAATTGTTTGGGTCGATCAAGACCGCCATGGTTGAGTATTTTGATGAGCGCTATGCGGCTCTCACTGAGACGGCTGCCGCGGCGGCTACAGCGGCTGTAGCAGTGGCAGGGGGAGGAGTCGGTCGAGGTCTTTAGTATTGGGACTTCAATAATACAAAGCCTCCTACCTTTGATGGAGTTCAAGACCCGATCGTTGCTATGAGATGGTTGTCGGACATGGAGGGGTGTTTCTCCACGTGTTCATGCCCTGCTGATCAGAGGGTGAGGTGTGCTCTGAACCTGTTGCGGCTCGGGGCGAAGGATTGGTGCAGATTGACCACGGGGTCATTTTCGGATGCGCAGAGGGCTGCGGTTTCATGGGATCAGTTCATTGAAATGTTCAGCACTCGTTATGTTCCGCCAGTTGAGAATGAGAGATTGGCTCAGGAGTTCCTTGAGCTGAAGCATGATTCGTAGTCAGTGACGGAGATCACCAGGATGTTCACTAAGAGGGCGATGTTTTACCCTGAGTTCACTTCGGAGCAAGCTCAGATGTACCGATATCTGAGTATGCTCAAGAGGGATATCATACAGTTTGTGTCTACGCAGAGGTGCGAGACTTTGTTGGAGTTGCAGGAGGCCGCCAGGCGGCGTGAGTTGGAGATTGAGTTGCAGTTGCAAGAGCTGAGGTAGGCTCCAGTGCAGTCGCAGCCGGCGCCGAAACGGTCCAAGACCATTGATTTTAGGGTAAGAGATCAGAGCAGCCACACTTATGGAAAGTGTGGGAACGGTCACACTAGAGTTTGTAGGTCCGGTGGTGCATGTCGCAAGTGCGGAAAGGAGGGGCACTATGCGAGGGATTGTCAGCAGTCAGCGCCATTCGGGATTTGAGGATTTGCTATCATTGTCATCAGGTTGGGCACTTGAGGGTCAACTGTCCATAGCTTGCTGCAGGACCGGTGCAGGCTCCAGCACCGGCCGCTTTGAGGATCATGGGTGGAGGTCAGGGTGGAGCGGAGCCCCCAAGGGCTCAGGGTCGTGCTTTTCAGCTTACAACAGAGGAGGTCAGAGCAGTGACAGATGCAGCTGCGGGTATGTTTCTTTCTTGATGTCTTGTTATCTTGTGATTATTGTGGAGTATTGTTTATCTGCTAGTCTCATTGTGTGGTTTTCGGTGTGGTATTTGTTGTTCCATGAGGGTTATTAGTGGAAATCTAGCGTTTGGTGTAACATCCGAAATTTAAGGTATTGTATTTATTCATTTTATTTCGAGTTTTGTGGAAGAACTCGGCAAGTTGGTGCGTAGAATCGCCGAGTAGAGACGCGATTTCTCACCCGGATTAATGATCGGAATCGATGAGTCGCATTGATGTACGCGGCGAGTCCGCGCTGTTTAATGAAACCCTAATTTCTCGGGTTTGGGACCTATTTATAGGGTCTTATGGCTGTCATTTGTGCTCATCAGCCCCCCAGAGCGAAACCCTAGTGAGATTGAGCGTTTGGAGTGAGAGAATGAGCCATTGTCGACCTTGGAGGTGTTGTCTAGCAAGGAAAAGGAAGCTATAGCCAAGAGGAAGCAAGAGGGTTAACTTCCTGAAGATCTGAGGTCCAGAACATCACGTTTGAGGTACTATTTTCGAACCATTTTCTGTTGTGGTGATGTTCATGATGATTTAGGGCTTATTGAGCCCTTTTATGAATAGATCTAGTGATTCCATGGTCCCTTAGCGAGTTAGGTTCTGGATCTGGACCCTTGGAGGTCCAAAGTGCTTCTTTGTCCAAGCTTTATATGAGTCTATGGAGGTTTCGGTTTGGGATCATTGTATTCGAGGTCAAAACACCATTTATGAGTCAATAGGTGTGATATGAGCGCCAAGACATAAACTTTACGTGATAAATAAGCTTGGAAAGACTTGATCTATGAGTTAGAGGAACATATATGACATCAGAAGGTCGTTTGGGGTTGTGCATGGAATGCATTCGCCGAGTCCATTGGTAGACTCGACGAGTTGGAGCGGGTTCTCTCGTGTTTTCAGACTTGGCAAGTTGGGTTGCCCGTTGACCATTGACCAGAGTTGACAGGTGTTGACTTGATAGAATGAGTCAACCCTAGTTGGGAATGTGTTAATTAGAGATGTATTTGTGTTATAGGAGGATTATAGCTCAGGAGATCGAGCACTAGTGATTTTAGGGATTTACGAAATAACGAGATACGCGAGGTGAGGGTTCATAGAGTTGGGTGTATGGACCCAAAGAGTTATAGCCTTGAGTGGCTAATGTGTGTTATATATATGGTATTTTGGGGAACTCACTAAGCTTTGTGCTTACAGTGTTTGGTGTTATTTGTTTCAGGTACTAGTGAGGATCGCGGGAAGGCGCCGGCCTGATCAGTACACACACGGGATTTTTATGCTATGAGATCTTGGGATTGTGATATGCTATGAATTTGAATTTAAAACAATGATGTTTTTATGAATAATAAGTGAATTATGTTTTTATAAATTGTAAAAAATGGTTTTGTAATTTTACGATGTTACAAGTTGGTATCAGAGCCTTGGTTTAAGGGATTCGAGTACACCTTCGGGCGTATTTGAACTCAAACTGAGGATTTGAGATATATTTTCAAAAAGAGTAAAAGATTTCTGGAAAACACAGAGCAAAGTCGTGTGTACGATCAGCCTGCGCCAGAACGGTGATTTCCCAAGATACCTTTATGTTATATGCTTTTGGTATTGATATGATGTATTCTTGTGCTAGAGTGGGCTAGGTACTCCTATTACGACTAGCGTGGCCTGATTTTTGATGCCTTAGCCTAGGGAAAGGTGAGCTGCTATGAGATGCTTGAGATTGAGTAGGTAGCAGCGAGGAGCTTATGAGAGATCGGTTAGAGAAAGGATTTTGCATAATAGAATACTTGGGACTTGGGATCCTAGGAGGAGGACATGGGTTGTATACCAACACAGTGTGGAAGGTAGTATTGGGCCCGTACTACGGAAAACACCGGGACGGTGTACAGTTCAAGTAAGAATCTTTGGGATGTCGGGGATCAACGAGGGACGAGTTATCGAGTGTGAGTATGCTTGAGTGAGGTTCTAATATATCGTATGTTATTTTTCAGAGGTAGATCATGATGAGGACACGTCATGCGCCAGAGAGAAGCGAGACTAATGATGAGGTGATCCGCCAGATCATCCATGAGGAGGTGGCTGCGGCCATCAGGGCAGAGATACCAGAGATGTTCGGGTCTATCAAGACCACGCTGATTGAGACTTTTGATGAGCGTTATGCCGCTCTTTCTGAGGCTGCTGTTGCAGCGGCCACTGCAGCCATTGCTGCTGCTAGGCCGCATGGGGGTGACTCGTTGTTGTTCAGGGAGTTCAGCAACACGAAGCCTCCAGAGTTTGATGGAACACAGGATCCGATTGCAGCGATGAGATGGGTATCTGACATTGAGGGGTGTTTCTATACATGCTCGTGCCCGGAGCACTTGAGCATTCGGTTTGCGCTGAACCAGCTTTGCCTGGGGCGAAGAATTGGTGGAAGTTCACGACAGCACACTATTCTCCAGCAGAGCTTGCTGCGGTGACCTGGGAGAGGTTCACCACCATGTTTCGTGATGAGTACGTTCCCTCGGTGGAACGGGATCGGTTGGCACAGGAGTTTTTGACCCTCAAGCAGGGTACAGAGTCTGTTACGGTTATTACCAGGATGTTTCATGAGAGGGCGATGTTCTGCCCTGAGCACGTGTCTACTGAGCATGCACATATGAGCCGTTATTTGAGTATTTTGAGGAGAGATATTCGGGAGTTCGTGGCGAACTCCTCGTACCAGACATTTGCCGAGCTTCAAGCAAATGCCCGGAAGAGGTAGATTGAGCTAAAGACTCAGGCTAGGGAGGAGGCGGAGTCTCAAGGGAGGGATCGGTGACCGGCACAGTCCCAGCCGGCAGCCAAGCGGGCCAAGCCCGCAGATCCAAAAGCAGGGAGCCAGAAGGGCCGCACTTGTGGAAACTGCGACAAGGGTCATGATGGAGTTTGTAGAGCTGGATCTTGCTACAAGTGTGGCAAGGAGGGGCATATGGCCAAGGACTGCCCCAAGGGATATGCAGTGTGTTTCCACTGCAACCAGACCGGACACCGGAAGGCCGAGTGTCCGTTGCTGTGAGGGTCAGCACAAGGAGCTTCTCAGGGGACTGCCCCTGCTGCGATTAGAGCTTCGGATAGTCGGCCGGTGAACACCGAGACGCCGAAGGCTCGGGAGAGAGCCTTCCAGTTGACTGCGGAGGAGGTCCGCGCAGCGCCCGATGTTGTGGCTGGTATGTATTCTTTGATGTATCTATTTTAATGTTTGAGATTTTGTGCTTATTTTATGTTATGCGTAGGTACTTTTCTTGTGAGTTCTGTACCTGCTTTGGTGTTATTTGACTCGAGTGCGAGTCGATCTTTTGTATCGTTGGCTTTTAGTCAGCACATCAGTATTAGTCGGGAGGCATTGAGTCGAGCTCTGAGAGTCTCCATCGCCGATGAGAGAGCAGTGTATGCCACGGAGGTGATTCGAGGGTGTGTACTCGAGATCTTCGGTGTAGAGTTTCCTATTGATTTGGGCCCGATTGCGATGGGGGACGTCTGTGTCATCATAGGCATGGATTGGTTGAGCAGATTTGGAGCCGTTATTGACTGCGAGCGGCAGTTGGTGACTATATAAGACCCATGTGGGGGAGTTCTTACGGTGTACGACGAGGGTACCCGTCCCGATTCAGCATTTTGTTCGGCTGCTAGAGCGAGACAGAGCTTACAGTAGGCCTGTAGTGGCTTTGTAGCATATGTGGTGGATACGAGAGGTGGTGCATAGAGACCTAGTATGGTTGAGGAGGTTCCGATAGTGCGGGAATTCACGGATGTCTTCCCCGAGGAGTTACCGGGTGTGCCTCCCGAGAGGTAGGTTGAGTTTCGCATTGATTTGATTCTGGCGGCAGCTCCTATTGCCAAGGCGCCCTATCGCCTTGCACCTCCAGAGATGTAGGAGTTATCCTCGCAGCTTCAGGAGCTGCTGGGGAAAGGGTTTATTCGGCTGCATAGCTCGTCGTGGGGAGCACCGATCCTTTTTGTGAAGAAAAAGGATGGTTCACACCGAATGTGCATAGATTATCGAGAGTTGAACAAGTTAACGGTCAAGAACCGTTATCCTTTGCCGAGGATCGATGATTTGTTCTATCAGCTGCAGGGAGCATCTTGGTTTTCCAATATTGATCTGAGATCTGGATATCATCAGATGAGGGTGCGCGAGGAGGATATCCAGAAGACTGCGTTCAGGACTGTTATGGGCATTACGAGTTTGTGGTGATGCCATTCGGGCTCACCAATGCGCCTGCAGCGTTCATGGATCTCATGAACAAGGTATGCAAACCGATGTTGGAACGATCAGTGATTGTGTTCATTAACGACATTTTGGTACATTTGAGATCTAGGGAGCAGCATGAGGAGCATTTGCGAGAAATCCTCAGTGTGTTCAGATCGGAGAGGCTTTATGCCAAATTCTCCAAGTGCGATTTTTGGTTACGAGAGGTGCAATTCCTTGGTCACCTCATTAACCAAAAGGGGATTTTGGTCGATCCGGCCAATATCGAGGCGGTGTTGAGTTGGGAGGTGCCGAAATCTCCTTCCGAGATCAGGAGTTTTCTAGGGTTGGCCGGCTATTATCGGAGGTTCATCAAGGATTTCTCCAAGATTGCTGTTCCTCTCACCAGGTTGACCCGGAAGGGTGTGGTGTTCAGCTGGGGCCCAGAGCAGCAGGCCTCATTTGAGACTCTTCGCCAGAGATTGTGCGAAGCCTCGGTGTTGGCTCTTCCAGAGGGAATGGAGGACTTCGTAGTGTATTGTGACGCATCGATATCTGGGTTGGGCGCACTGTTGATGCAGAGGGGGCATGTGATCGCGTACGCATCGAGGCAGCTGAAGCCTCATGAGGCACGGTATCCCACCCATGATCTACATTTGGGGGTTGTGGTGTTTGCCCTTAAGATTTGGCACCATTACCTGTATGCGGTTCGGTGTACGATATACACGGACCACAAGAGTTTGAAGTATTTGATGGATCAGCCAAATCTAAACATGCATCAGAGAAGATGGTTGGATGTAGTAAAGGATTATGATTGTGAGATCCTATACCACCAGGGCATGGCTAATGTGGTAGCCGACGCCCTGAGTCGTAGGGCAGAGAGCGCCTCGATTCGGGATATTTCTATGAGATTGACGGTGATGACCCAGGTATTGGACACTATCAGAGGGGCTCAGGCTGAGGCAGTAAGACCGAAGAACCGTAAGAGAGAGCGAGTTATCGGACAGGTGTAAGAGTTCTTGACCGATAGCAGAGGACTTATGACCTTCCAGGGTCGGGTTAGGGTACCGTTTGTTGGAGGAACGCATACCATCTTGATGGAGGAGGGGCATAGATCGAGATTCTCGATCCATCCCGGGACCACTAAGATGTTTCTGGATCTTAAAAGGGAGTATTGGTGGCCCTGTATGAAGAGAGATGTAGCGTGGTTTGTTGAGAGGTGCCTAACCTGTCATAGGGTTAAGGCCGAACATCAGAGACCACATGGTAAGTTGTAGCCACTTGAAGTCCTAGAATGGAAATGAGAGCAGATATCTATGGATTTTATCACCAAATTGCCGAGAACAGCAAGGGGTGTCGATGCGATTTGGGTGATAGTAGACCGTTTAACAAAGAGCACTCACTTTCACACCATTAGTGAGAGTTCTTCTGCGGAAAAGTTAGCAGAGATATATGTGAGAGAGGTGGTATCACAACATGGGGTGCCGATCTCGATTGTGTCAGATCGAGATGTGCATTTCACTTCCAAATTTTTGAAGAAATTCCATGAGGAGTTGGGTACGAGGTTGCATTTTAGTATCGCATACCACGCACAGACTGACGGTCAGATCGAGCAGACGATTCAGACGCTCGAGGACATGCTCCAAACATGCGTGTTGGATTTTGGCGGAAGTTGGGAAACGTATTTGCCCTTAGCAGAGTTCTCCTACAATAACATCCATCATTCAAGCATTGGTATGCCGCCTTTTGAGCTGTTGTATGGGAGGAGGTGTCGGACTCCTATTTGTTGGGGAGAGGTGGGGCAACGAGTGATGGTAGCACAGAGATTGTGCTTCAGATGTCAGAGCAGATACAGCGGGTCAGGCAGAGATTGTTGAACGCTCAGAGCCGCTAGATGAGTTATGCGGATAGACGACGATCCGAGCTTGAGTTCCAGGTCGGTGATTATGTTATCCTGAAGGTGTCTCCTTGGAAAGGAGTGATTCGATTCAGGAAGAGGGGCAAGCTAGGGCCCCGGTATATTGGGCCGTTCAGAGTGATCGCGAGGGTGGGTAGGGTAGCATATCGCTTGGAGCTACCTCTGGAATTGGAGCGGATTCATAATACCTTCCACGTGTCTCAGTTGAGGAAGTGTATAGCCGACGAGTCGGCGGTAGTGCCGTTAGAGGACATTCAGGTGGATGCGAGCCTGAACTACGTGGAGATACCAGTTGCAATTGTGGATCGGAAGATCAAGGTTCTGAGGAACAAGAAGGTGCCTCTGGTACAGGTTTAGTGGCAACATCGGAAAGGATCCGAGTTGACCTGGGAGCCAGAGCGTGAGATGTGGGAGCAGCATCCAGAGCTATTTCAGGGATGAGACTTCGAGGGCGAAGTCAGATTCAAGTGGGGGAGAATTGTAACATCCGGAATTTCAGGTATTATATTTATTCATTTTATTTCGAGTTTTGTGGAAGAACTCGGCGAGTTGGTGCGTAGACTCGCCTAGTAGAGACGCGATTTCTCACCCGGATTAATGACCGGACTCGATGAGTCGTATTGGTGGACTCGGCGAGTCCGCGCTGTTTAATGAAACCCTAATTTCTTGGGTTTGGGACCTATTTATAGGGCCTTATGGCCGTCATTTGTGCTCACCAACCCCCAAAGCGAAACCCTAGTGAGATTGAGCGTTTGGAGTGAGAGGAGGAGCCATTGTCGACCTTGGAGGTGTTGTCTAGCAAGGAAAAGGAAGCTATAGCCAAGAGGAAGCAAGAGGGTTAACTTCCTGAAGATCTGAGGTCCAGAACATCACGTTTGAGGTACTATTTTCGAACCATTTTCTATTATGGTGATGTTCATGATGATTTAGGGCTTATTGAGCCCTTTTGTGACTTGATCTAATGCTTCCATGGTCCCTTAGCGAGTTAGGTTCTGGATCTGGACCCTTGGAGGTCCAAAGTGCTTCTTTGTAAAAGCTTTATATGAGTCTATGGAGGTTTCGGTTTGGGATCATTGTATTCGAGGTCAAAACACCATTTATGAGTCAATAGGTGTGATATGAGCGCCAAGACATAAACTTTACGTGATAAATAAGCTTGGAAAAACTGAATCTATGAGTTAGAGGATCAGATCTGACCTCAGAAGGTCGTTTGGGGTTGTGCATGGAATGCATTCGCCAAGTCCATTGGTAGACTCGACGAGTTGGAGCAGGTTGTCCCGTGTTTTCAGACCAGGGGTTGAGTAACCGAGTTGAGTGAGTGACTTGGTGAGTTGGAAGGGATTCAGAAGAATCGGGTCCCCGTTGAGACTTGGCGAGTCCACACCGGACTCGGCGAGTTGGGTTGACCGTTGACCATTGACCAGAGTTGATTGGTGTTGACTTGATAGAATGAGTCAGCCCTAGTTGGGAAAGTGTTAATTAGAGATGTATTTATGTTATAGGAGGATTATAGCTCGGGAGATCGAGCACTAGTGATTTCAGGGATTTATGAGTTACCGAGATACGCAAGGTGAGTCTTCTCACTATACTTTACCTTGAGTAGGTAATTAGAGTTATGTGATATAGTGTTGTATGCTATATATGTATTATGTGTTGCACTGTGACATCCCCAAAATCACGGCCAGAAAAGACCGATTTTCATTTATGCTTTTAAATAATTTCAGAGTAAATCCTTTTGATTTGAAAGAGTTGCGGAATTTGTTCCCAAAACAAAACATGATAAAATAATATTTATCAAAGCATTTCATCAAGAGATGCATTTTCATTATAAAATCAAAACTCGGGATGTCATGTTCCAAAACAGACCATAAAGCATAAACGATAACATTACAAGTCATTCAACAAATATATACATATACAGACTTGTAAACAAAATAACTTGATGATTCAACCATCTTATGCCCTCGCGCCACTACCTGTAATACAAATAAAACTGAGTGGGTCAGGCTTGGGAGCCTGGTGAGCATATAGGGTTTACAACCCACATTAAATAAATTATATTTAATTTCACCAACCAATCACTATCCCGATTACCCATTCCCGTTATCCTCACTTTACGTCCCTAAAACAACATCTATCTTAAGGGACCTAATCTAGGATTTTCATCGGGACGGACATCACTGCTAAGGGGTTCCCTCAACAATAGATATCCTAAAGGCAACCATGAGGGGGATAGAGTACACCAGTGAACACATCGTTCACAACACCTACAGGTTATGAACGTGCTAGCGTTCCACTGGACTGTCTAGAAAGAGTCCGTGGTCGTTATCCATACTCCGCTGAATAACTAGATCAACGACAACAACAACACCGAGGCCTCTCATATGTTTATTACACACCAACTATCTACCCATGTTCTACCCAACATATTAGTAGATAAAAATATATATTTTCATACATAGTTTAAAACCTGTATAGCATTTTCATTCAATATATATTCCACATAACAGATGAGGCATACCCACATAACACGTATTTCATAGAAAGCAATTCAGATCTATGAGATGGAAGAGGGTGAATATACATTCACACACATAACAAAAAATTATACACATAACACGTATTTCGTATAAAATACTTCATAATCATGCGTTAGAAGAAAGTAACTACGCACTTACACATATAAACAACAATATACTTAATACACTCGAACCATACTTGTATTATTATCGTGTTTAAGAAAGGTAGTATACACTCACTTGATCAGAAGATGATCGGATAGCACTACGACTTGCAGAAGTAGTAATCCTCAGCAGATCTAGAAGATCTCCACAAAAATTGAACTTCTCGCGGGCAGAGCTTCGACTCGGGAACCGCACTTCTCGGGATCTTCGGGATCTCAGGACTTGCCTCGGGGCTCAAGAATAATACCGGGGCTTCGGGGTATTTCTGGCACGCAAAACGATGCAAAACGGGAGAGAGAAGGGAGAAAATGAACAAAAGAACCGGCTGCCCTCGCATCCTATTTATAGGAGGCTGGAGCCTCGGAGTACGCGGGGCGTACTGCTTCCGAAACGTCACTGAATGCGTCATCCGAAGCCACTTGCTGCGAGTGTCGACATCTTCGGTGTATGCGGGGCGTACATCGGATCGGATTGCTGACTCCTCTTCGGATAATGTCGGATTTAAAGATTTAATTTAAATACAAAATATTTAATAAACTTCGGAAATTCATATCTTCTCCATACGAACTCCGTTTTCGACGTTCTTTATATCCACGCGAAGGTGAGACTACGCTCTAAAACTTTCGTTTAGACTCCGTTGGCTAATTTTAACTTTATTTTTAAAATTAATTATTAATAGGCCGGGACAGAAACTTTCGTTATAATTTCATAACTTCTTCGTGTGACGTCCGTTCTCGCCTAACTTTTTATCACTTCGATACCAACAACGAGACCTTCGATCCTCATTTAGGTTGCTTCGGCTAAAAACCGCTCGATCTCAAATCGAGGATTTCAGGCTGCATACCGCTAAGTCGAAACTTCGATAAATCATAACTTCCTCATACGAAGTCAGATTTGCGCGTTCTATATATATTCGGAAACCTTGTTTCAACTACTACAACATTAACCAAAGATATTAAGTTTATTTTACACTTAAATTTGACGCTTATTTTTATTGTTAATTAATCAAACCACATAATTAAGCAATTAAGCACAAAACACATAATACTCAAATAATACACTCTTATTATTTCAAAACAGGTTACAAAGGTTAACCTAGACTATTACATTGCTAAAAATTGCAAGCCCGGAAACACAGGCGTTACAATTCTCTCCATCTTAGAATGATTCCGTCCCCGGTATCACACATCAACAAACAAATGCGGATAGCAACCCATCATGTCACTCTCCGTCTCCCAGGTGAGATTCGGCCCATTCGTGTGTTTCCATCGGACAAGCACTAACCCAACCATCTTGCGTCGCAATTTCTTAGTCTTTCGGTCAGAAATTGCCTCTGGTTCCTCAATCAATCTTTTGTTTTCATCAATTCTCAATTTAGAAATTGGAATTATGTCAGGAACTTCTCCCGTGAACTTCCTCAAATAACACACATGAAAAGTGTTATGAATTGTATTCAGTTCTTCTGGTAGTTCGAGCTTGTAAGCTTGGTTCCCAATCCTCTGAAGAACTTCAAACGGTCCAATAAACCTTGGACTCAACTTTCCCCTTTTACCAAATCTTATAAGTCCCTTCCACGGCGAGACTTTAAGCAAAACCGAATCCCCAACCTCAAAAGTCATCGGTCTTCGCTTCTTGTCAGCATAGCTCTTTTGACGATCCTGAGCTGCTAACATTCTTTCCCTAATTATTTTCAACTTTTCAGCAGTTTGATGAACCAACTCCGGTCCCATAAACTGCTTTTCCCCAGCCTCAAGCCAACAAGACGGCATACGACACTTCTGTCCATACAAAGCTTGGTAAGTTTCCATCTTAATGCTCGAGTGGAAACTATTATTGTAGGAAAATTCTACCAATGGTAAATGTTCATCCCAATTACCTAGGAATTCCAGAGTACATGCTCTCAGCATATATTCACGTGTTTGTATCGTTCTTTCACTCTGACCATCAGTCTGCGGATGGTAAGCTGTACTTAAACACAACTTGTTACCCAATTCCTCTTGTAGACTTTTCCAAAACCTCGAGGTGAAACGGCTATCACGATCCGACACAATCGTTAACGGAACACCGTGAAGCCTCACAATTTCCTTCACGTAAGAATTCGCAAGCTTCTCCATAGACCATTTCTCCTTGGCCACCATGAAATGCGCACTCTTAGTGAATCGATCAACGACCACCCAAATCATGTCGTGACCATTCTTTGTTCTGGGCAGTTTAGTGACAAAATCCATAGCAATGTCTTCCCACTTACCCATTGGCACAGGCAAAGGTTCTAAACTCCCGTACGGTTTCTGATGTTGTGTCTTTACTCTCGCACAAGTCACACACTCAGCCACATACTTTGCAACATCAAGCTTCATTGTCGGCCACCAGTAGTAGGGTTTCAGCTCCCTATACATTTTATTGCTACCCGGATGAATCGAGTACATGGTCTTGTGAGCTTCTTCCATCAGAAGATCTCTAATTCCTCCGGACTTAAGTACCCAAATCCGATCTTGGAACACCTTCAGTCCGTGACTGTTTACACCGAATACCAACGTTTTGCCCAAACGTTCCTCCTTTCGGTCATTCTTCTCAGAAGCTTCCTCTTGAGTTTTCTTTATACTTTCCACAATAGTCGAGACAACTTCAATTCTCAACGCTCTTGGCCTTTTCCTTTCAAGATTGACTTTCCAACTAAGAGCATCAGCAACAACATTAGCTTTACCGGGGTGGTAAAGTATCTCGTAGTCGTAGTCTTTAAGTAATTCTAGCCAGCGTCGTTTCCTCATATTCAATTCCTTCTGATTAAAGAAATATTAGAGACTCTTATGATCAGTGAAAAGTTTTCACTTCGTGCCATAGAGGTAATGCCTCCATATTTTCAGAGCGAAAACTACCGCAGCCAACTCCAAATCATGAGTCGGGTAATTCTTTTCATGCTCTTTCAGCTGTCGAGATGCATATGCTATCACCTTTTCTCTTTGGGTCAAAACACAACCCAATCCAACCCCAGATGCATCGCTATATACAGTGAAGTCTTCAACTCCATCGGGTAAAGAAAGTATCGGTACCTCACATAGTTTCTCCTTTAGCTTCTCAAATGCTTGTTTATGCTTATCACTCCAAGCATAAGTAGCTCCTTTGTGGGTCAAAGCTGTCAATGGAGTAGCAATCGAAGAAAAGCCTTGGATAAACCTTCGGTAATATTCGGCTAATCCTAAAAAGCTTCGAATCTCCGTGGGACTTTTCGGTTGTTCCCACGTCATCACAGCTTCGATCTTCGCTGGATCAACCATTATCCCTTATTGGTTGACCACGCGACCCAAGAATTGGACTTCACGAATCCAAAAATCACATTTTGAGAACTTAGCATACAGCTTCTCCTTCTTCAAGACTTCTAAGACTTCTCGCTAGTGTAAATCTTTGAGTGTCACCAGAGTTTCAAAAATATGTCTAAAACACGCCTTTGGATGTCACCAGAACTTCGAAAATACAGCTAGTGTACGTATCTGAGTGTCACCAAAGTTTCGAAATTTCGTCTATTAATATACCCCTCTAAGCGAAATTAGAGATTCGAAAATAAAATTCTTGTTAAGTATAGTAAATATTCGACATACGTGTATGGATAATCGACCACCAACTTTTAAGGAAAATAAGGGTTTTTCCTAGGATAACAAACTGTTGTTAACTAGATTGTGTAACAAACGAATAACCAAACCTTACTTATAAGAAAATATGGGATTTTCTTGGATAACAACTTTTTCAGAAAACTAAAGGAAATTTGCTCATTTTGAGAAACACAAACTGCTTATGAACTCACCAGCTTTATGCTGATTTTCAAACTGCTTGTATTCTCAGGTTCACGTTAGACAGGTACCTCGCGATCTTTTGGAGAAGACGAAGCGTAATGAAGTCTCGTCTGTATTTTTGTTTAAATGATGTATACGTACAAAATTTGTATCACTTTGTTTTCAAACAAATGTAAATATTTCTATGTAATGTAATGGTTGTGTTTACTATGTTTGCTATGTACATTGGTTGTGATACTAAACATGACATCCTCCGCCATCGGTTTCGGGGTGTGACAAGTTGCCTCATAATATGCTAGTTAAGATTAAAGCCTTGGAAAATTCTTATTTTCATGTATAATAGAGAAAACATAGATCCAAGGTTTATAGGGTTGCATGTACACCATAGGAGTGTTAGAATGCTCTAAAACCATTAGTGGTATCAGAGCCTAGGCTTGTTTTCTTGTTACACTTGCAAAACTGCTTAAAAATCGAATTTTAGTGCTGTCTGCATAGCAGACTCGCCAAGTCCATAAAGGGACTCGACGAGTCCACGGAAAAATGCATTCAACTCGCCGAGTTTGTTCGTGCCCTCGACGAGTTGGACCCCTAAATAGCATATATTCGACTTTTTTGGCTGGAATTGGACTAGGAACATTACGCGAATATGTTTTTAGACTTATAAACTTGTTTTTGATGTGGTAATCTTCACGCTAATCCAATTTCAAAGATAATTGTCAATAGATTCATGTTTTGTATTAGTTTAAAAGTTATGCTAATTACATGAAAAACTTTGATGTGTATTATCTTTGTTCATATGAGTTGCTTAGATTAATAGATAAGTTAATTGATTATGTGTTTTTAATCCATTTTAATCTAAGAGATGATTCTAAAATGTGTTTGTGTAACTTTTCCTCAAGTTACATGAAAGGTCACATTTAAGTTTCATTAAACTCATAAAAATTGGCAATGGTTACAAAAATTGAAGACTCTTGTCCTCAAGTTATGGATGTTCAAGAGTCATTTCATTAAGTAATAAAATGTGTAACCTTAATTAATTCCATAAGTTACAAAATAAAGAAAAGTTACATTCTTTTATTAGTTTAAAGTCTTCTGTAACTTGTCCTCAACTTATGGAACTTGAAGAGTCTTTTAATTAAAACTACTTTAAACTCATAAGTTATTCAATTAATTAGTTTTGAATAGTTTCTAAACTTGCCCTCAAGTTTTGGAATTTGAAAAGTTTTCACTTATGAATACTTTAATTCGATGTTAGCCCTTAGAATTTTAAAAGTTAAAATTCAACCCTTATACTTTATAATATTATAAGTTAATAATATTTATGTATATATATAAGAGTAAATTCAGTCTTACCGTGAGTAGGCCTCATTCACGAAGCCGGTCTATAAGCGGGTATAAGGTTACTACCTATAAAATGGCAGTTTAATGGGTGTCCACTCTCACCCACCGCTTCCTTGACCGGTGAAGGGTCGTTAGCCGAACGGGTAGGACAAGGACTAGAATTCTCCATTCATTAAAAGTATTAATGATAAATACTAAGTAACTAAACCTTTTATAATTACCCAATCTTAGTTACTTAGGAAAAAGTGAATACGGTGCTAATCCATGAAATTACACTTTTCACTTTGTTTAAGTCGATTAGTGGAGCATGTGTGGTTAACCGGCACACTAACTCATATTTAACAAGGTAGGAAAATGGTAACTTAATGTTTATCATAGTATTGATGGAGCGTGTGTGGTTAACCGGAAAATCGATTGAGGGATAAACACTTAAGGGTACCATGTAATTTGCATGGTTACTTCACACCTTGTTTTATGATCCTCGACATCCTGGTCACAAAACCTGAAGGGCACACTCGAGATTGAAACATGCCATTGAACAGTTCAATGAATCTCAAAAGATCTAGGAGTTTCAAATCCAATTAAAAAAACTAATAATTTATTTCGTTTTTCTTGGTGGAAATTGGTGAATCGTCATTCACCTACCTTCAAATATTCTATAGCTTAGATTAGGGCATACCTCTTCCAAGTTATAAAATATTGTGTTGGGTCCTAGTCTTAATATTTCATATTGAGTGTTATATTAAGGACCTTAGATCAACTTTCTTGAATATCTCCCAAAAGATGTCTAGTTCAAACATCTATGATCTTCCCAAATCTCTTGGAACTTCACTTCCTCCACCTCCTCCAATTATTCTCCCTAACCCACATGTTCAAGGTCACTCAAGCCCTATTGACAAGCAAGGTCTATGTGTGATCGCATCTTGGAGATGAAGTCACATATTGACAAGCCGGGAGAGTGGGGTGTCAAAGTCTTGAGAAAGTCGATGGTTCAATCACTTTCTGAGTCACATAGTGAGTTTCTTTGGGACTCCTATGAAACAGACTAAGACAAGACCCCTTAATGATCTTATCTATTTGCTTGGTGCTGCTGAATCAACAATGATTTGGCAGGCTAGAAAAGAAAATTTGATTAAAAGATCGACTTCCCAAAACTTTATGGACATTAAAAATGGTAACACTGGAAATCCAGAAAAAGCATTCTCTTCCCAATGGAAAGGGATCGGCCATAGTCAACTCAGTTGACCAAATGGTAAAGAGAAAGGCTAAGTCTGAGATTATCCCACGTACCATTCCCAAAGGATCCATATGGTTCTATTGCCAAAAAGGAAAGGGCATTGGTTGCGAAGCTGCCAAATTTACCTGAAAGATCATAAGGCTGGTAAAGTCAATAAGTTTAACTCTACTTCAGGTAAAGTCCACTATCTAACTGCATTAAGTTTCTTTTCTGAGATTCTTATTACATGATGTGACTGGGTCACATGTTGATGTTTTAAGAATCAAAGGAAAAATAAAGGAAACTTAAAAAAGAGTATGGTGAATCTAACCACGAAGATGGATTTTTATCGCTTGATTGAAGATCAGATTCTTGAGCTACTTCTTAGGAGTTATGATTGATTGCTTGGAAACATATAAATAACATAGTTTTCATTTCAAGTTACATTGTAAGGAAAAAAAAATTTTCTGCATTTTAAAATAAATAAAAGTTTGCTTTACTTTATTTTTATCTCCTTACAATGGCATTCATGAAAACTTGATGTTTGTATGTTTATAGCAATATTGGAAATATGAATTTGATTCCTTCATTTGTGGTAGTGTCTAAATTTACCAAATAAGGAAATATTCTCATCTCCCAAGTTTCAATTGGACCGAAACTTGGAATCATACAAGGTGTTGAGTGTGATGTGTGAGAATTTTCAACTTTGGAAAATTAAGACTAGTTCCGTGTTCACATGTATATGTGACTCAAGAGAAGGACTAAGGGATCAAGTACACTTTCTTGTGCACTTGTCAAAGTCCACCACAAAAGATGGATAAGACTATTCATCATGATTTACTAAGGTTTAGTAAATATGATTATACTTACAAGCTTAAGTATAATTCTGAAACATTGAAAAAATTTCAATGTATGACAGAACTAATAAGAAGAATTAAATTAGGTAAAAGGATAAACGTTTCTCAAATCTGAAAACATGGGAGAGTACTTTAGTATCATGTTTTAAGATGATCTTAATGATTTTGAGACCTTATCACAATTCATCCTCTAAGTGCATTCTGATAGTTAAGAAGAGGAGTTATGAATTGTTGAAGTGGTTAAATCAAGAAGATGATTCATACTTCGTTCCAAAAACAATTCTTAGAGTTATACTCTAAGATTGTAACTTGAGTGACATGTCTTAAATAAGGTTTAAAAACACTTTTCAAATGTAAGAGTAAAAGTTTTCTACTCTTGTACATTTCAAATTGGTAAGTTGTAATGTTTTGGATAAAACAAAGGCCAACTAATGGCAATTGTGTTGAGTGTCTGTCTTGATTAGAATCCACACTATCTCTTGAATATTTGGCAAGAAAGTCTTATAGCTCAAGGAGACAGTGGGAGTCTAAAAGATCCTGAAAGGGTTTCCAAAAGTAATCAAGAATAAAACCTGTATTTCATCACTAGCACACAACTAGAGGATTATAACCTATTGTGTTGACATTTTTGTGCCCATTCTAGTTAAGTTGGCTATACATTTGAGTTCTACATGTTCTCAATTGTTTGCATAGCTACTTGGAAGCAATGGCAGGCCCTTGAGCTGCCAGTTGGCAAGAAGTTAAGATTGCACAAGTTCAATCCACATGAGTTAGGATTTGTCACTAACCTAGTCTTGTGATTATGGTTTGACAATTTCTTGTGGACAAGAACGTATACACCATAAAATCTAAGTGTCATAAGGTTTCTCTCTGATTCATGAAAATGATGGTGACGAAATTTTTTCACTAAGTAGATTTTAAGTAGATAGCAATTGTGATATTTGCAGTTCTCAAAGTCGTTAGTGGAGTGTGCATGGTTAACCGGCACACTAACATTGACTAATGAGAAATGGCAAAAAGTCTAAGCAATTGACACACATGTGAGCTATCTAAGATAATGTGTATAATTTGTTAAAGTCTTATAAAAGCAATCTAGTATCAGAAATCTGAACTTTGATATGAATGTCAATAAAGTATTGACTTCTAGAGGTCCAACTATTTTCTGGATACATGTCAAAGCTAGTGGGATCATAAGTGTTATGTTATTAATCATCATGTTAGTGGGAGCATGATAATTATGATAATAAATGCAAGTTAGCAATGTTAATTGTAGGAAACAAACGTTTCAATTTGTGAGGTTGCAGGGGTTGAAAAAGTTGTTTTGCTATAATTAAGGGAGAGGAAATTATACTCAGTTCAATTCTAAAAAGCATAGATTGCATTTATAATCATTCTAAAGAGCTTATATTGAGATTTTAATCACCTTTAGTCAAGAATATATATATGAATTTCATGTTGGATTGGTTCAACTTAAGAATAATTCTATATATTGCGTTCTCAAAATTCGATTATGATTACGACATCCATTTTCATAGTCAAATTTTGAGAATATGGCAAAAAAAAAATATTATGGCAAAAGATTGGTCTAGAACCATGTCTTTATGTGAAACATCATGAATCGTGTCCCATTTACTTTGGATACAAGATCGATTATATGTGCTATAATATTTATCCTTTCTGAATTTTCCAAATGCCTTCGAGCATTAATGAGGAAAATGTCTAGAATTGGATATGACTAACTGATTAAGCAATTGTCGAGGACAATCTAAGGTTTACCAAAGATTGGTTGCTCAAGGACAGTTGGAAGTATACTGTTAATATTGGAAGGACCATATTGACATAGTCTGAAAAGAGGAAAATCTTGTTCAGAAGTAATAGTCAAAATGGAATATAGAGTTGTCTACAGAGGTGGAAGCAATTTGTGTACGGTTAAAGAAACTTAATGCAAGAAGCATGTTGAAAGCAATGCACTTTGAATCTGAGACATCGGTTCCATGGAGTTCTTCTCCATTGGAATACTCTGGAATGATTGTTGCTAAGCCTTTGTGGCTTTGTGCATAATCATTACAAGAGGAACAATGCATATAAGTTTAAAAATCTAAACAGATTTCGATAAATGATAGGAATTTGGAATTCTTACATTTAAGACAAGGAATTGGGAGTGTGAAAAGAGAATCATTGAAATTATGTTCAATCGATCTATTTCATAAAGAAAAGGATCATAGAGAAACATAGAGTTCATACTTGGTGTATGGCAAAGCTATTGTTTAGAAAACATAGTGTACATGCTTGGAGCATGGGACACCTAGTGGTTTTTTAATTCAAGTATAAAGTTGATAAAACCGAAAGAATGAATAATAAGTAATCAGTATGGTGATAAATAGAAAGTGATTTGTTTATATTCATAGGTTTTGATACCATATTAGATTCATTTATTCTTGTGTTTCACTTTGCATGTTTTGATATCCATAATAACGGTTATTCTTTTGGAATGACTAAGTTATTTAAACCGTCCACAGTTGGTCATATGTTGGAAGTAGATATGAATCAAGACTGCCATGGGTTGGCTTATAGAGGTCCAAGTTGGTGGACAAAGTTGTGCTACAACACTCATGAATGCTCATAAGTTCTGGGTATTGTATTCAACCCGCGCTCATTTGAATCACTTCATGGATTTTATCACGAGTAATCATGAGACGATAATATCTTATATTCTTCAAACCTAGAGATATGAGTTGTTACTATGAGTTGATAGTACATTGATTGCACGAAAATGCATTAGTAACTTGATGTTATAAAACGTGCCTTTGTGTATGATTCAACAAGTAGTTAACAAGCCATATGAGTCGAAGTTTATCCATTCCTTTTACCTTCAGGATAAAAGAGATATCTGCGGGCCCCTCTGTGATTTAATGATGATACATGTGAGTGCTTGGCCAAGCCAGGACTGATTTGATTTGTTCAATCCGTCAGTCATCATGAATCGGAAATCAGGAAACAACAAATGGACAGAGAGAATGATTTATAATCCATGTCTCAGTCCATATGATATCTAGAATGGAGGAATTTATGATCCCTTATCTAATGGAAAAGTCATTGACAAAGGTTAGAGTTCGTTGACAAGATCAGAGTTCGACAGTGGCTTTAAGAGCTACGATTGTCAGGTAGGTTTTGAAGTCATACTCAATAATAGTTTTAGACTTATCCAATTGGGAGACTGTTGGATTAATTTCTAAGTTCATAACTATATTTGGTATCTACTTGACCCGACCCGGCATGGTCCATTTGGATTGCACTTCACCGACACAATTTATATGGATAGTCTTTTGAGAATAGTATATTTATGATTTATATTAATATATTATAAGTTCTAATATATTAATATGGAATCATATTATTTAATTAGTATTGATCAAGACTTAATTTAGAATTAATTAAGTGATCAAAATGAACTAATTAAATATGGACTCTTATGCATATGGAATGCGCCAAGTTCATTTAGGTTGGGCTAAGCTTTCATGGATAGTCCATGGAGTGTTTAACCCATGGATCATATGGAATGAAAGGTCTTGGGTTAAACCCTAGTCTCCACACTATATAAAGATGTCCTTGGTTGGTGAAATTGGCACTAGTGTGGGTACACTAAGAGGGCTAGCCGATTTCACTAGAGAGAACCAAAGTATTCTTATTCTCAAAGTCTTTCAAGGTGTTTTGGTGATTTGTGATTCCACTTGAGGCTTCCACACTATTGGGGCTAAGCTCTTAAAGCTTGAAGACATCAAGCTACACCAAAAGGTATGTCATCTAACTAGTCTTTGTAGTATACTTGCCTTATAATATGCTAGTTAGGATTAAAGCCTTGGAAAGTTCTTATGTGCATGTATAATAGAGAAAGCATAGATCCAAGGTTTATAGGGTTGCATGTACACTATAGGAGTGTTAGAATGCTCTAAACCCATCAAAAATTCTCCCCCACTTAAACTGGATTTCGACCTCGAAATCCATCTTGGTTAGGATCTCTAAAAACAACGCCAACACCTTCCATAACCAACCCTTAACAACTTCAATACAATTGCATATTATAAATAAAACTCACGAGACCTGTCAGAAACACATAGCTACCAACAAACAACCCCAAAACTTGAATAATACTCAACCACAACAACTATCTTTCTCTCCTTAACTGAAGACCCAACTTCCAGTGAGAACCACTCAAACCGGACACTCTCAAAACCACAACCACAAACCAATCCCATCAATATACTTACCAGAACCGGGAACTCATTAGTCTAGAAACCATAACCTAAGTATCATCAATTAGTCGTATCAACCCCTAGTTCCCTGACTAAGAATACCACCAAATCATGCAGAAAGAAATACTCAAAACATGTTGATTATGAATTTCAACCAATCCAAATCTGAAAGTTGTACCCAAAATCCTTATATATACACTTGACTTCCTGACATGTCATAACCAACCTACTACTTCCATAAGCGTAATGATGGTCAATCCAAGAATCTCGTGTTCCATCTAGGTCCCTCATTAGCTCTGATGTACATCCACCTAAAAAATCACTCGAGACAAATATAATGAACTTCATGACGAGAGATTTCAGAATGGATACCCAACATCGGTAATCAAAATCCTAATGAACAGCCCAAAAGAAAACATGGTTCATAAAGCAAGCATTCAACAAGAGACTTCTGATGCATAATTAATAATCCCAACAACCTTTTATTGGTCACATGATCCAAACCGTTTGTAACACCCGAATTCCCAGGTATATTAATTATTGCTTTTATTTTTGGAGATTGAGAGGGGACTCAGCAAGTTGGTGTTTAGACTCGCTGAGTATGGTCGCGAATTAGTATCCAGGTTCACTGCCGGACTCGGTGAGTTCATGAGTGGACTCGGCGAGTCCATGTTTTTTAATGAAACCCTAATTTCCTGGGTTTGGTACCTATTTAAAGGCCCTTAGGGCCGTCATTTGCGGCTACCAAACCCTAGAGAGAAACCCTAAGAGATCTAGAGCATTTATGAGGAAGTAGAGGCCATTCTTGATCTTTTTGTTGGTGTATTTGCAAGAAAGAGGTGACCAAGGCAAGAGAAGGCTGAAGGAGGTGCAATTTTGGTGACTTTAGAGTTCATAGACTTCATATTGAGGTATTTATTCATACATTCTTCGGTTTTGGTGTTGATTCTTAGAGTTAGGGTTTTCTAACCCATTTAGTGGATGGATAAGTGGAGCAATTGGTCCCTTCTCGAGTCTATGCTTTGGATCTGGACCTAAAGAGGTCTAGAGACCTTAACCCTTGGAGCTTTATGAGTTATTTTCGGAGCCATGAGCTTAGGATGTCGTTTTTGGGGCTAAATCACCAAGTTAGGCCATTTAGATGTTATATGAGTGTCAAGGTCTGAACTTTACGTGATTATCATGCTTGGGAAGGTCAGATCTATGGATTAAAGGAATAGATCTGACCTCAGGAGGTCTATGGAGTTTGTGCATGGCATGAACTCGCCGAGTCCAAAGATCAGACTCGGCGAGTAGGGTGAGGGTTTCCCGTAAATCACTCAGCGAGTAGACTTGCCGAGTTGGGGAAATAACTCGATGAGTCAGGGAGAGTTAGGGGACTGGAGTTCAAGGCGGAACTCGCCGAGTTGTTCTTGAGACTCAGCGAGTTGAATCGGGGTGGCCCCGCGATTCATGCCAGGTGTGACTCGTCGAGTAAGGGGAAGGACTCGACGTGCTAAGAGGGACTAAGAGAGTTAGTAGACACGTGTAGACTCGTCGAGTCGCCCAAGTGCACTCAATGAGTCGGGTCAAAGTTTGACCGTTGACTTTTGTTACTTTAAGGGTTTGGTCAACAATGTGGCCTTTGAGCTGATAGAGGGGTAAAATGGTCTTTCACCTAGAGAGGGTTGAGTCTAGTCTCGATAGTTATATTTATGAGAATATTTACTTTGTGTGATTAGGCGGAGGCTAGATCATATTTCTACCGACTCAGAGATATACCGAGACATCTGAGGTGAGTCTTCTCATTATACCTTACCTAGTGTGGTAACAGAGTTATGTGACAGAGTATTCTAGAGTTATATGCCAGTGTATTTGTATGATATTATGTGCTGCGATTGTTTGTGATATGTGATATGCATGATTCAGAGTTTACAGAGTTAGGGCCAGTGGGTCCACAGAGTTATGGGACCGAGAGGGTCCCACAGAGATATTCGACCAGAGGGTCAACAGAGTTACAACCTTGAGTGGCTGATATGTGTTTATGTGGTATTTTGGGGAACTCACTAAGCATTTATGCTTACAGTGTCATGTGTGGTGTTTCAGGTACAAGTGATGATCGCGGGAAGGCGCCAGCATGACTCGTACACACGCACATTGGAGTTCATATGTTTGATCTTGGGGTTTTGTATTGAGATAATGATGATACAATGTTTTAAAATGTGGATGTGAATGAAAATATATGGTTTTTAAAATGCGAAAAAATGTTTGAATTTTTACGGTGTTACACCGTTGGTCACTGAGTCTCCCGACTCCTAATAATGCACTAACACCTTAGCATGCCAACAAGACTAATGATCTGAGACCTTAAGAGTCTCAATCAAATGACTACCAGGTTCCACCCATATGAATCATACAACCACTGGTCCACGATACATCGTGGCACCCTCTAGCTACTAGAATGATAAGCTCACGGTACTACGTTGATCTTGCCATTATACCATCATTGTCCTAAAGACCAGCGATGAGTACTATGGGGCCTAAAGATACTCAACCAGCAATCCACCGACTTTTAGGAACCAGGTCAACATCCCTCTCAAAGCTAACCAAATACAACATGAGCCATACCCTTTTATCACGTATAATTCCTTTTATAGAACAGGCTGATACCAATGCAAAAACAGACAAAAACATGGTCGCACACAACCAGAGAATGAGATAGGCATACATACTCTTGTTACAATTCGATGGCTATAACCCAAATAATAACCATGCTAATAATACTAACCAAGCGTTCTCTTGTTACCTTACTCAGTCCACATATACCCCTCAAGACCATAATGCTGGCACTACCACAATGTACACCCCCAAGGGGAGACACATAACCAACCGTATATGTAGTGCATTATTTCTTCCTCAAAACCATACCCAAAGGGTAAACTACCAATAGATCTAACGAAATGATGAACCTCAACCGTTGAGAGAAATATCCTCATGAATGATTGATATAAGATCTCACACCTTGATTGAGGGTAACCATACCCAAGAAATAAGAAGTAGCATGTACGAACTTTGACAATCACAACTTCGGAAGAACCTCTACTATTGACGATGAACGAAAAGAATAACGATTGAGAATGCATTGACAACTTATTCATTGATCCCATACACTACTGGACAAAGCGCATGAGGGACTAAACATAGCAAACTCTGAAACTGATTGACCGATCAGCAATTACCCATCCTAGACTATAAATATCAATATATACAAGAAGTTAAGAAATCCCTCAACAATCGATACTCACCTTGAGCGACCCAAACACCTTTTCACCTATTCCTCACTGTTTTGAAAGAAACCATTTGCTACAACAAGATCTTGTCCAACAACTTCTTATCATGAAGATGAATCTTACATTCTTGAACACATACATCTGATGTTAACTTGCTCTGCACCTCCATCTTGACCAGATCCTGAACCAAAGTTTCACATACCCAAACTGCAAATTCCTATGACCCATTCTTCTGCAACCATAACTCAAACAGATCGTTGATCGACTAAGCATAATATCCATCTCCCCCCTCCCCCACTTAAGGCTCGAACCACGACCAACTGACATTGCAAACATACCAAAACTCAAACCGGTTCATTCAGATGCAGAACATCCCTAACCCTTGGGATATATAACACAACGCAGGATGATCTTTTAGATAATGACCATAAGAAATCAAAGAGATTTTAAATCTCAGATGGAGACCTCGGGAACTCCCCAATCATGGTTGCATTCAGATGCACAAGAAAAACACCAACTTCCTATCAAGAAATAAATGGATTATTACACTCCTCGCCTGCAAATCCCAACTGCCAATTCATCGTAAGAATCGTTCATAAATACAAAAGGCATATTTCTCCTAGTCGGGACACATCAGAAACAAAAAAAAATTGTCGCTTCCAGTTTACTTCCTTGATTGCCTAAAACCATCAGTTAACACCTGACCTCAAGAAAGCAGATCCTTGATCTCATCTGAAAGCAACCATACCACAAGGAACCTCTTATGTATTCCCACACTTCCATACTTTTGCCAAAAAGTGCAGGCATATAGCCCCATGTTGGGTGTACATCCCAACTTTGAAAGTCTCATGTCTGTTCTCTCTCTCTTTCTCTCTCTCTCTCTCTCTCTCTCTCTCTCTCTCTCTCTCTCTCTTATGAACACAGAAAGCTGGAAAAACATAGCCCCTGCCAAAGATACTGATATTTCAATCCAACACTTAATCACTCAGCCTCCGACTGCAATCCTCGAGCTGATCATAACAATCGTTTCTTTTCTTGACTATCATGACTCAATCGACATTACCATCGAGCAAGACCCGCGAGACCTCAAAATCAACCAACCCACCTAGGTCTGCACCATTCCAACCCAATCCAACATGGCCACTAAAGCCCAAATGTTGGAACACTGATTCACACAATATGAGATGAAAAATGCGGAAATTAAGAATAGTAGATGAACCTATCTTAAATAAACAAAGAATCAGTGAAATATTTTTTCATTGATATGATGATCAGATCTGATTACAATGGAGAAACCTCATATGAAAAAGATAAATTCTCACTTTCTCTGTCAATGAGAAAAACAAAAATTGAAATAAAAAGGAGGATCACCATAAAAATAAAACTGACCTAAACTATTTATAGTTGTAGGGTTTAAATCTGAAAAACCCTAAAACTAATAGGCCACAAATCAGAATTAATTTGTCAAACATTTTTAATATCTATCAATTCTCCTCTAAACATTTAGACTGGTGAATAAAAATAAAATAAAATGTGATGATTTTAAACTTCAAGTCTCCCCTCAACACTTTCATAAGGTCTTTACAAAAATTTGTGTGGGTAGAATAAAAATCTTCAACGAAGCTGAAATCACTTGGGTAATGGTTCGACAAAGAAAATTTATAAAAAAACATTGACTGCCAGATAAAAGTCTCTTAACGGAATGTTTGAAAATCCCATTAAATCATAGTTCCATTAAACCATAAGTTCCTAATCCATTGCAAACTTTTACTATTAATTTTCCCAAGGTTAGTTACGGTACCCAATAGTACCATTTGCATATAAGAGTGTGGGACTAATGAGATGCTTTCAAAAGTGCTAAAAGATTTGTTAGGCTATTGGCAATGGTCACGCGTGGTTCGTGAATAAAGGTGATGCCATGTAGACATTTTATCATTCCACAACCAACTCACCGGGTTGTGGAAATGGTGTGCACTGGTGGTTTAGTAGTGAAAGTGCAAAAGGAAGAGAAAGATAAAGAGAGAAACAGTGAGGGAACCGATCAATGGGAGCGTGTTCGTCCGTCTCCCTGGTCACGCAACAACCAAACCACCGAGGCTTGGGGCGGTGTTCACGCGTCCTTAGCCCCTCCAACTCAGCCCTTCACACGTGGAGAAGTATCCACTCCAGATAGCCTTAGAGGCTTAGGGCGTGGATGACTAATTTTCCTTTTCTTTGACCATCGAATAATGGTTGTGGGGCCGGCTGTAAGAGAAATGGTGAGGTTTCTACAAACATTTTTTCTAGTGATGCACGAGTTCTCCATAAAAAATAAAAATAAATATGTACAGTACCATTTTGCAGCCAAAAAAAAATTGCATCTTTAGTTGAATGGTTACCCTCATTTTTTTTCTCGGTAATATACAAAATACCAAACCAAGCTTTGAACCAATTCTTCCACTTTTTTTTTTGCCCAGCTGAGTTTCTTTCTTAGCCCTCGTCTAATAAAGTTTGCGTTTCAAAAAAAAAATTATTTAATTTATTTGACCATTTCTATTACCCATTCTTTCTTTTTAATTCTCGGTAATCACCCAAATAAAATAAAATTAACCCATGTTTATTTCTCTAATTCTTGGATCCCTTAAATCTTTATTCTTTCCCCCTTTTTTTTTTAATGGTAATAGCATCAAATCGTATACCAACCATATCATACTTCTTCATATTGCTTTCTCCGTTTTTTTTTTTGTTTTTTTTTTTTTTTTTTTTTATTTTTTATATAAATCTTATGGCACCACCTATGAACACTTTCACCATGTATACCATCCATCCATATATAATTCCAAATAATACTTTATACTTTAAATATCTACTATATCTCCCTTAAATTGTAGACCAATTAAAAATGTGCCTTTCTTGAGAGAACTTTGAATATAACTGAAGCTTTGTCTTCATAAATCACTTTCATGTAATATAAGGAGGTATACTTTATCTTCATAAATCACTGGTTTTCTCCCATTCTTTCTTTTTAGTTCTCAGTAGTCACCCAAAAAGAAAGTTGACCCATGTTTATTTCTCTAATTCTTGAATCTCTTAAATCTTTATGCTTTCCCCTTTTTTACGGTAATAACATCAACTCGTATACCAACCATGTCATACTTCTTCATTTTATTTGCTCTATTTTTTTTTTTTTTTTTTTTTGATAAATCTGATGGCACCACCTATGAACACTTTCACCAACTATAACATCCATCAATATATAATTCAAAAATAATACATTTAAATTGCAAATATCTACTATATCTCCCGTAAATTGTAGACTAATAAAAAATGTACCTTTCTTGAGGGAACTTTGAATATAACTGAAGCTTTGTCTCTCAGTTTTTATGGCACTTAACAAGACATTTTAGGAACCCAAAATTGCTTGAAAGTTGGAGAGTTAGTTCTGAAAAACTTTGAAGCCCTCTTATTCTCACCAAAATGATTACTCCAAACAATGTCTTCATTAAAAATAATTTGATTCAATGGAGTCTTGTAACATTTGTTCAGTGAGCTAGGAACCTTCGTTAACTCCTTCAACCAAAACTGAGGTTCTTTAACACGTTTGTTCTTCATATATCTTTTTTCCGTAAATTTTTCATAGCTCATTCTTTTGACTTCTGTGTTTGATTCACATTTAAGTTGAGAAGATTTTTTCTTTGGAACCCAAATTTGCTTAGGTTTGCTCTTCTTCTTCTTCTTCTTCTTCTTCAACTTCTTGTATCTTGGCTTAAAATACAAATTCCCTGTCCATGAAGACAAATATCGCCTTCTATAGTGGTTCTCACATCTCATAGGTAACCATGATTTTCGATTATGGTACACTTTGTCTTCATAAATCACTGGTATTCTTTGATGCATCACCTATATGAAGAACCTTAATAATATCTTCTTTGTTTTCAGGTATAACATCACGAACTTTGGTGCATTGATCATCAACAACATTCACAGAACATGGATCATCAACACCTTTCTTCTTCTATATTTCTGGAGATTTTTCAACTGTTTTTACTTGGTGATCTTCATCTGAAGTTTGAGCATCTTTAACAACTTTTTTGTTTCTGTTGCATTTTCATTTCTTGTTCTTCTTTATCTTTAACTATAAAATGGATTACATCTAGTTCATGTACCAGAAGCGTATTACTCTCTATAGAATGCCACTTTTCAAACATGTCTTGTACACATACTTCCTTAGTAATCAAACCATTCCTCATGAGATGATATATTTCATTAGCAGTAAATGTTTCAAAAACCCTTCAGATCTACAGTGTTTCTTCACAAGTTGTTCAGATCTAATACAGATGTAGCAATTTTCAATTTTAGATCACAATGTAACTTGAAAACTTACACCAAACTTGTGAGAAATAGTAATATACAAAAATATGTCACCTCTGATCTTTAAAACTTGAAAGAACAAATGTTCTTCAAGATCAAGCTTTGATACCAATTGTTGGAATCCAGATTCACACAATATGAGATGATAATGTGGAAATTAAGAATAGTAGATAAATCTATCTCTAATAAACAAAGAATCAGTGATACATTTCTTTATTCATATGATCATCAGATATGATTACAATGGAAAAACCTCCCATGAAAAAGGCGAACTCTCACTTTCTCTGTCAATGAGAAAAAATTAAAATAAAAAGTTGGCTCTCCATAAAAATAAAAATAACTATATATAGTCGTAGGGTTTAAAATCTAAAAAAAGCCTAAAATGAATAGGTTAAAAATAAAAATTCATTTGTCAAACATTTTAATATATAACACAAAAAATACCAAGCTGAAAAACCATAACCAGAAGATCGATAGGTACGAAAACCCTGTTATGAGTCATGGTTATCCAACCATGCTATCTACCCTCAACCAACTCATTACATTCCTCATGACTTCCCTCGATTTTCCCAATAGTACCTTCCACACCTATCCATACTTTGATCAAGAATCATCCCGTGTACTCTAAATAGCTATTCATGAAAAACTCCTCATACCCGCTAAACAATGTAGCACCCTCATTAAAGCACTTCTTAGGCTCTCCTAGGATCCCCACCTCACCCTGCCATCAACTACTGAAAAACTCATATTAATGTCAGCTAACCACTTCATGAATACAATTACATGCAACAAAACTTAAATAATCTTCCAACTAAAAGACCCAACCCTACAACAGTTAGACTAAAACGAGTGTTGTGCAATAGGGTCGAGTCAACCGTTCTAGAATTATTTAACCTTTGTAGCATGTAACTTAACATATTCATTTAATAGCTAACTCACATAAATATGGGTCCTACAAAGCACAAAGCAAGCAACATTCGAGTAGTGAAACCGAATGGCACTAAGACACCATAAAAAAATCAGGCAAATTAGTTACACGACATTCCTGACCACTAGGCCCAAGCATCTAGGACATACATATATCCTACGTCTACTATCTCAAGAGTGACTAATCATTCCTCATGTTGGTCCGCTATGAATTGTACTCACTCATGAAACTTTCACCAACCCTGCAACCACTCATTCCTCATGTTGGATCTCATTGACAATCAAATACTTGATTCTACCCTTAAGCCCTTTGTCAGACAAAAATAGGAAATAAGGCTAACTTAAAAATTCTTAGGCTATAGAATCTTAGTTATGTACAACTATGATGCACATAATAAGCAACTCTAATAATGATGTCAATTTCATGTACCATACAAGAGATTCTCCTAGGTTATCAGGCATCACACGTTAGGAAATTCTATCATGCAATTCCTGAGGATCTTTGGCTTACAAACTAGCAAACAATCTTCATAAGTAAATAATAGTATGGCTATCTTGGGGTATAGTTTCTTGATCTGATTGATCGTACACACCTCATCCTTCTTAGGTTACCTTTGAAAACAAATTTAAAAGCTTTTATAGATCCTTATTTTGAGTATGGATTCACATGAATTCGCATCCAATTACTTAAACTAGGATGTATTATCCCTGGTCCCACAACATTAGTCTGGCTTGCCTTTCTAGCCCACAGCTCATGTCTTGATTGCTCCTAAGTTTGTTGGCCTCCACATATAATAGTATTGACTTAACCCAACTATACTATGTCAACATATGCAATAGATAAACATGTAACCAACAAACAATAATCATGTAGAAGCAACATATCGCGACAGCATAACAACACACTATATGCCAAGATATGTAACCTAGTGGGTCGGCATTGGTAACTTTGACCCACAAGTATAGTGATGAAAACTCACCTCATAGTCTAAAACATAGTTATACATATCACTACTCCAAAAGCTATCTTTATCGATCACCTATACAATTAACATGGACCCAAATCTCAAACCATTATTTAAATTACCCAAAATGCCTTTATGTTGGGAATTAGAATTGCATCATTGTGTTTTATTTAATAGTCCATTTATGTAAACGGGGTTGGGCTTTTCCACCCGTTTTTATTTATTAGGGTTATAGTATTTAAGGTGCATGCATGCACCGTGCTTTTGTAATCTTGGAAATAGTCTTGTAACCCTACACGCCTCTACAGTAGCAATTCTTCATCGGGTTCTTCTAAGGCGTGACTTTGAATCATTAAGCACATTTTGATCCATTCTTGTGTTCTTGTTTTCTATTTCCTGTTTGAATCTTTCGATCTTTAGAGATTTAATCTCAACACTTTACTTCAAACTTTTTCAAATTCCTGGTCAAAGGTGAAAGTTAAAAAGTCAAGGGTTCAACACAGACTAATTACTCCCACCATACTTAGTCACTACGCTTATCATAGTAGATCCTTAGCCAGATTACGGGGTCCTTGCCTAGTATGCTTAGTGTCCCACCAGGTACACCCTGTGTACCCGACCTAATTCAACTTTTCTTCATAAAGTGGTCATTCCATTAAGATATTACTTCCAAAGTTCATATCTAGTCCCAAATATCAATCTAAGTCATGAAGTTTCCAACTTTATGACTTTCCATGGCTAGAAAAGGTTCAAAAGCTAAAACCCTAACTTAATAATCCATTAAGGCATCATAACTCTATCATAGAGGGGATAGAAGAACCAAGATCACATTTTTAGGGTTCCTAGTAGCTCCGTAATGCGTAAAGTTTCCAACTTTATCCATTAGTTTGGTCCAAGTAACCAAGATCTAGTCTTTAAGTCTCAAAGGGACCAAAAATGCATCTTTCCTAACTTAATCCATTAAGTCCAAGTCTCCAACCATCATATATGAATCAATATGATGTTTAGATGGATAAAGTTTTCTACTTTATCCATAAAAAGGTCACAAACTTTGAAGATTTAAACTTTATGCACTAAAGTGACCAAATTTTAATACATAAGAAATGAAATTCAAGCAATCCGAGCCAAACTAATCCGATGTCACTCAAGTCCGAGATGTGAGGAAGTTCTTAAACCACTTTTTGAATCCAAGATGAAGATATTCCGAAGTATGAGTCTGTACAAGCATTAAATGATCTTTTTTCTTTTATTGATGTAACAGTTCTTAGGAAAATTTTAGCAAATCTTTTAATTGTTAGATTTGTCAAACACCTTGTATTAACTAGTCGTTAGAATGTTCCTCGGTTTGTACCATGTATCTCCTTTTTAGATTAAAGAGTAGATGTCTTCATGAATTATGTACCAAGAATAGAAGTAATCAATATTCTCTTCACATCATTTCAAACTCTCTTTCAGGTCAATCTCTTTCACTTACATTCTACTTGTTCTAAATTTTCTTTACTTTGATTATACTCGATCATACTTAATTGAATACTTTGTTGAATATTGTCTTCAAGTCTTCACTGGTTTACCAGACTTAATTGGACCATCTAATTAGAAGCGGGCATTTATCTTTAAGGCTAATTCAAGATTTAAATTTTCCAACCTTTTTCGCGCATTCATTTATTTTCACACAATTGGTATCAGAGCTTGAGTGGTTGTCCTTTGAATCCATAAGACCAAATTATAATTGATCTAGGATTACCTTGGTATCTCAATCATTTCTATGTTCATGATAAAAGTTCATCTATATACCACTTCGTCTCTAATATCTTAACTTCAATGGCTGCTCTTAATCTATCTCAAAAAATGTATTCAATGCAAATAGCAAATAACATGTGCTGCCCTACTCGTGCCCTACTGCTAGTTGTTGAAGAGTATGATCACTAGAAAGTTAGGATGGAAATACTTTTACATGGAAACGAAAAAGGTGAAGAGATATGGAGGTCTGTAAAAGAAGGTCATCATGTTCCTGTTAGAACGATGGTTAGAGATGTTGCTACCACTCATATGGATCAAGAAGGACAACGTCCAACACCTCTCAATGCAACAGACATCGAGAAACTACATGCAGACCAGGTTGCATTTTTCGAAATGGTATTTAGTGTTCCTCTATCTCTATTTGAGCACATTAAGTAGTGAAAATATGTAAAAGAGATTTAGGACACTCTAAAGGACCTGTTTGAAGGATCCAAGAACATGAAAGACAAGCCTTGATCTTGGTTGTCAACAAATTTGATACCTTCACCACTACTCCGGGTGAATCTGTATACTCGACTTCAAATAGGAATCAAATTATGGTGGACAACATGACTGCACACGGCGTAACTAGAACTCCTCGCGAGTACAAACTAAAGTTTATCAATAGCCTTGAAAAAGGATTGGGAACCGTCAAGTCATGTCCTCGGAGTAATGGATCTCTGAATAACCTGAAGCTTTATAAACTGTCAGGAGGTCCCCTTGCCTTAGTCAGTTGTGTTAACCCACTTATTCCGAATCCATCCATGTCAGATCCTTTTGGAACTTCCTCACCTGTCCCACGAGTTCAACCCACTCAACCAACTCTACCTATTCCTCCAACTCAGAACTATCAGTTTGATGGAGATCTTGATCCCGAAGCAATGGACTCTAAACTTTGACTTCAACAGGAGTTTGCACTATTGTCCATGAAATACAAGCGTTAATGGAATCCCAGTTAAAACGTTATCAAAACTGATTCCAACCCCTACATCTCCTACAACTCACCTACTTACAAACCCTACATCTCTTAGTCAAGTCTTCTCTCAAAATCCCATGAAATTCGGAAGTCAGACAAACCCAAAATATTTTGTCATAATTGTGGACATGGTAACCACTTTGCCAAAGATTTTTTGGCTAAAGCCTCTCAGAAGCCAAAGGTTAAAGATTTTGCATACTATACTTGCAAAGCTCACGACCTGGCAGCAAGTGAGAAAGCTTTTGTTTTTAATGTTTCAAGAGATGTTGAAGGGTATTGGTCTTCTGGAGATGATGATCATGAAGTGAGTACTGGAAGGAATATGTGTGTTATGGCGAGACAGTCGATCAAATGTGATGAAGGCTACTAGTCATCAGGTTTAGAAGGAGACGATGAAGATGTTGAGCCAAACTTTTGCTATATGGAAAGCGATGGTCCATCAGGAAAAAACATCGTTCAACAGGTAAAATCTATGGTCACTGAAAATAATTTAGATTTATCTCTTTGTGAATCGTATCTTGCCAGATCCAATAAGATATGACCATCATCCATAAAGCCTATAGGTCCTCCATTAAAGTAAGTGAGAAGCGGGAGTGTGAACTGACTTGTCTTAAATTAAGTTTTGAAGTCTCAAAGCTTAATTTAGAATCACTAGAAAGAGAGCTTGTAATGTCTCAAGATGAATGTACCATTTTAAAGGAAAAATGTGAAATCGCTTTCAGTGAAAGAAATGTTTTAATTTCTGATAACAAACATCTTAATGCCAAAATTGATGCTTTACATCATTAAATTGATATTCTTGAAACAAACGAATGAATGACTCAAAATTTTCATCACCCATAGTCCAAGGCACCATGCCTCGGAAGCGAGTTTCTGAAACCTGTTGTTCGTCCCTTGAAGGAGTTGCAAAATCAAACTTTTATGGGAGACATTCTGAACCTCAAACATTTGGATACCCTTGTCTCACCACTGTCACCACTTCCTGAGACTAACTAGTTTCAATCTCTGATTCCTGAGTTGCAGCCTATAGTTGTTAATTATCCTGATTCCACGCCTCTTCCGCTTCTATACCCCTGGACCATAATCAGACTTCAAATTAGTTTCCTGACATCATCTTTACTAGAGTTCAAAGTCCAAACTTTGATCCTCCTAAAACTTGTGTTGTTGAGGAAATAATTCTTGTGACAACTGAACACGACTGATAAATCAGACATCATTTGGGCAAAATTAGATGGCGACATTAATGATGAAATTGTGCATGATGATTCATCTAACTCATGTATTTCTAATTCAGAAGTAATTTCAAAAACAACTCTAGTGCCAATTAAGCCTAAGTTTGACAATCCATCATCTGGACAAACTTCCAAGTAATCATTTGACTCTTGTAAGAAACCTTGGTTAAATAAGAGATATGTTGTCAACCTTAGGATCGAAGCCAAAAATGCCCTTAAAAATGAAATTAGGTCAAGGCAAGATTCCAACTCTAGTGCCAATATACTCTGTGGTGGTATGACCAGCATGCCTAAAGTTACGCCCATCGTAATGCCCTAAAAACGAGTTCCTTCAAGCTAGTACACCCAACATACTGCCATACTACCTTTTTCCAGCTTAACTTCAAACAAACATAACTTCTTCATTTCAACTCTGTTTTTGATGATCTTTATATCCACATAAAGGTATCGACGAGCTCTAAAATTACATCTTGATACTCATGACTAAAAACATCTTGAACTAAAATCCTTACTTTATGCAAGAAGCCCGAAACATAACATTTCCCATTTTACACCTCAGCTTCCATCGAACACTCCAAGGTTTAAATCACTTGTCCAATATCATATACCTCTAGTAGGATGTTACATCTACCCTCTGATTGTGTGAATTTTCTCCTTTTTGTCCTTATTTAATATTGCACTTAATCATTCTTGTTTGATTTTAGGATACCACTACTTACCACAGTTGTTACCACGCTTAAAGCTTGGTTTGGAATGAAAAGCCAAATCGAGCACATATACTATATTGAGGTTTCTGACTATATTGATGTGCTTCATTGTTCTTTTATGTCAGTTTCATTTATGTTCTTGATTTTTTTAATGATTTTGTTGGTTTATATATGTGCACCAAGTGTGTTTGTTTGATGAAGTTTGTGTTAGGAAAATATAACCCAAAAATTATATGAAAGAACAAAAGCATAAAGTTCTTGACTGAAGCCCGTGTTTAACACAGTTTCCTTAAAACAAATTTGCCCTATATGGGTGTTTGTTTCCCAGGATACAACAGTGGAAAGCAATTCTTCTATATTGCTCGAACCCTCACTTAGCCCGGATTATACCGTGGCTGCAGCAAGAGAGAAAAGATGAAGTAGAAGCGTAAGAGATGAAGAGATTGATTTCGATTCATTCGGTATGTTTAACCAGTCACATACGGATTGTATATATACTACGAAATGAAACCAATGTCATTAAAACGGAATCATAACTGTCGCAATTAAATAAGAAAATTAATCAAAGAATCAAAACCGAAATCTATGATTAATATCTCTTAATTCGGTTTTGTAACAGTTAACCAAAAGAAAAAAAAATGCAAAAAAGGTCCTTGAACTTTTCTGGTCGACCGGTGGCGCATTCGTGTCCGCAGGACGCGCGCTCGCACACAAGTTCAGTGGCCCGAAGCCAATTTGGCTTGCATTTGCAACCCCTGCATGCGCGCGCACGAGAGAGCCTTGGTTCTAATTAGTCTTACAATGGTAGCTAGTCTTTGTAGTTATAAACCAATTTTCTTTTCCTTCTTCCACCAATGTGGGATGACTTTTAAAAACCCACGTGACTCCTTTATCTTCTCTTCAATTGCTCTAATTTGACAAGTAATCTCTCATTCATTTTTAATCTGTTTTGGACGTGTGATATATCAAAACGTAGATATCACGGAGGAGAACACAAATATATAATCAATAACTCGTTTTGATTATATTTAGAGTAATAAATTTTTTCTCAAAAATGAAGAAAATTCATTTTTTTCGAAATTAATAAAGTTAATTTTCCAACAATCCCCCACATGAATGAAAATTGCTTCAGCATCCGCAATTCCAAGCTGCTTTAGATAACTCCTGTTGAGAGTAGTTGTCGAATGGTGTTGTGTCTTCGATGAATGTGTCAAGACTTACCATTATACATAGCACTTTACGCTCGAACAATTGCTGATTGACTATCACAATGGATTGAGATTGCAAAAACTGGTTTAGGCCATCCTGGTATATCTTCCAAAAATTGTCGCAACCATTCAGCTTCTTCTCCACTTTTATCAAGTTCTATAAATTCAGATTCCATGGTGGATCTATTTATAACTGTTTGTTTTGAAGATTTCCATGATATAGCTCCACCTCCAAGTGTGAACAAAAACCTGCTGGTTGACTTGCAGTCTTTAATGCCAGATATCCAATATGCATCACTATACGCTTCTATGACCTCGGTATATCTTGTATAGTGCAACCCATAATTGCGAGTGTACCTTAAGTATTGTAAAACTCTTTTAATACTCTTGCAGTGTTCAACACTAGGATTACTGGTATATCTACTTAGTCTACTTATTGCAAAAGCTAAGTTGGGTCTGGTACAACTCATAAGGTACATCAAACTACCAATGATTCTTGCATATTCGACTTGTGCAAACCCTTCACCTCTATGTTTACTTAGATGATGACTTGTATCAATTGGTGTCCTAGCTACAGTAGTATCACCAGAGTTGAACTTCTCAAGAATTTTATCCACATAATGGGTTTGATTCAAAGTAAGTCCATTTTCAGTCCTTGTGATTTTCACACCAAGGATGACATCTGCCAGACCCATATCTTTCATGTCGAATCTTGCCTTTAGCATGTTCTTTGTTGATTGAACCATTTTATCGTTGCTACCAACAATAATCATATCATCAAAATTAAGGCACAAGATAACATAACCCTCACTTGCGTTTTTAACATAAACACACTTGTAACATTCATTAATCTTGTATCCATTTTCCAACATCACATGGTCAAACTTTTGATCCCATTGTTTTGGGCTTGTTTCAACCCATACAATGACTTCACTAGTTTGCAAACCTTTGATTCTTTTCCTGGGGCAACATACCCTTCTGGTTGTTCCATGTAGATTTCTTCTTCTAAATCCCCATTTAACAAAACTGTTTTAACATCCATTTGATGTACTTCAAGATTTCTTATAGAAGCGATTGCAAGTACCAATCTAGGGGATGTAATATGTGTAACAGGAGAGTACGTATCAAAATAATTAAGGCCACTTTTCGGTCTATAGCCTTTAATTACTAGCCTTGCCTTGTACTTGTCAATGGTTCCATCTGCTTTCAGTTTCTTCTTGAAAATCCATTTATAGCCTAGTGGTTTGCAACCTTGAGGTAAATCTACTAGCTCCCATGTATCGTTTTGCAAGATTGAATCCATTTCGCTTTTAGTTGCCTCTTTCCATTGAGGTCCTTCTGAGGAGGTGACTGCCTCTTTGAAAGTTTGAGGCTCTCTTTCAACCATGTAAGTGTAGAAATCATCTCCAAATGACTTCTCCACTCGTGCCCTTTTACTTCTACGGGGCCCTGTTTCTTCCTCTATTTCTTCTTCATAAGAGGATTCATTGTGCTTAATTAACTTTGAAGTATTTGTCTCAACCTTATGAAGACATGGAAACACATTCTCAAAGAACGATGCATTTCTTGACTCCATTATTGTGCCTTTGTGAATTTATGCAATTTTTGAGTCATGTACAAGAAATCGATACGCACTACTATTTTGTGCATATCCAATAAATATACAATCAATAGTCTTGGGTCCTATCTTAACCACCTTGGGTGCAGGTACCACGACCTTTGCAAGGCACCCCCACACTCGAAGGTATTTGTAGGATGGTTTTATGCCTGACCATAACTCGTCCGGTGTTTTATCCGATTTCTTTCGTGGGACCTTATTTAAAAGGTACTTAGCTGAAAGTATAGCTTCCCCCCACATTGAGGGTGGCAGCCCAGAACTTAACAACATGGCATTCATCATTTCCTTTAAGGTCCGATTTTTCCTTTCTGCCATACCATTTTATTGTGGTGAGTAAGGTGCAGTAAGATCAAGTATGATACCATGAGTTGCACAGAATTCCTGAAACGGTGATACATATTCACATCCACGGTCACTTCTTAGTACTTTAATTTTCTTGTTAAGTTGATTCTCAACTTCACTTTTATACACTTTAAACTTCTCTATAGCCTCATCTTTACTTTTAAGTAAATAGACATAGCATAATTTAGTGCAATCATCAATAAAAGTAATAAAGTACTTATTTCCACCTTTAGATGGAATTGATTTCATGTCACACACATCGGTGTGAATTAATCCAAGTGGTTCGGTTGTCCTTTGAACGGACTTGAAAGATTGTCGTGTTAAATTTGATTCGACACAAGTGTTGCATTTGTATTTTGAGTCAATGTGAATGTGTGGTATGTGATTGAGTTTAATTAAACGACGAAGAGTACCAAAATTAACATGTCGTAATCTAGCATGCCATATATTTGAAGACTCAACCAAGTAAGTAGAAGAGTTATTCATTTCATTATCAATGTCACTTGGCTTAAGAGCCATTACACAAAGTTTGAACATACCTCTATCAGCATACCCCTTACCCACATACACACCAGTTTTGGTTAACACAAATTTATCTGACTCAAACACCAAGCGAAAACCATGCTTGTTCAACAACCAACCTGACATAAGATTCTTACGAATTTCGGGTACATATAACACATCATCCAGCGTCAGCTCTCTTCCCGACGTCATCTTCAACACAATCTTTCCAACACCTTGGATACCTGAAGTGGCCGAGTTTCCCATGAACAGCTTGTCACCATTATCCATAACCTTGAAGTTTCTGAACCATTCTCTATTTGAGCAAACATGACGGGTAGCTCCCGTATCAATCCACCACTCCCTTGGATTGGACTCCACAAGATAGCTTCAGAAATAACCGCTTTAAGATCGATGTCAGACACATCTTTGGTTATCTTCTCCACAACATTTGCCTCCTTAGCCTTCTTAGGAAGCTTGCAATTTGCAGCCCGAGGACCCCGTTGGTCACAATAATGGCAGTTTCCTTGAAACTTTTTCTTAAAAGTTCCACCTTAGGCTCCCAAGTTTGAACCCTTGCCTTCCTTTTGGAATTTGCCCTTTCCAGATTTATTCTTCCCAGAAGTTTGACCATGCTCCACCACATTAGCTTTCTCAGAAGTAAGGGTATAACTACTCTTTTGAGCTATCTTATTGTCCTCTTCAATTCGAAGGCGAACAATAAGGTCCTCAATGGACATTTCCTTTCTCTTATGTTTCAAGTAATTCTTGAAATCAACCCAACTAGGGGGTAGCTTCTTAATCATGGAAGCAACAAAAAAAGGCTCATTCAACCCCATACCCTCAGCATGTATGTCATGCAGGAGGACTTGTAGTTCTTGGACTTGGGACAAGCAGTTTTTCCATCCACCATTTTATAGTCAAGAAATCAGGCAACCACAAATTTCTTTGTCCCGGCAGCTTCAGTTTTATACTTTTTGTCCAATGAGTCCCGTAGTTCTTTGGTTGTCTTTGTTACACAATACACATTATAAAGTGAATCAACAAGACCATTAAGAACATAATTCCTACACAAGAAATCAGAATGTTTCCAAGCATCAATAGCAGTTAAAGCTTGCACATCTCCTTCTCCTTTGGGCATCCGAGGAGCCTCTTCAGTTAAGAATCTAGCAAGATTCAATGTGGTAAGATAGAAGAGCATCTTTTGCTGCCACCTCTTAAAGTTCAATCCAGAGAACTTCTTAGGTTTCTCAGCATGATTGACCGGCATGGTCATCATTGGAGCTCCTTGAACATTAGGAGTTCCATTAGGCTTTGGTGGTTGGGAGCCTTCACCAGTAGTCATGCTACAAAAGGAAGCAAATATAAAATTCAGTAACCACAAAGCTGTTAAATATTGTTTGTTTCCAGAAAGCAGGTTCTGAAAACTGTGAAACAAAAGAAAGAATCTGAAAATTGTTTTAGACAACAATTTATGAAAACGGTAACAGATTATGGATGCAATCAACTGAAACAGAAAATAGGAGAAGTAGAAAATGTCTTAGAAAACGATTTCTGAAAACAGATTCTGCAATTGTTATGTAGAGGAAAGAAAAAAAATTTGTTTCTCACAAACGATTTGTTTTAAGACTATTGGGAAAATATAACCCAAAATTGTACAAAAGAACAAAAGCATAAAGTTCTTGACTAAGGCCTGTGTTTAACACAGTTTCCTTAAAACAAATTCGCACTATATGGGTGTTTGTTTCCCAGGATACAACAGTGGAAACAATTCTTCTAGATTGCCCAAACCCTCACTTGGCCCGGATTATACCTTGGTTGCAGCAAGAGAGAAAAGATGAAGTAGAAGCGTAAGAGATGAAGAGATTGATTTTAATTCATTCGGTATGTTTAACCAGTCACATAGGGATTGTATATATACTACCAAATGTAACCAAATTCATTAAAACGGAATCGTAACTGTCACAATTAAATAAGAAAATTAATCAAAGAATCAAAACCAAAATCTATGAGTAATATCTCTTAATTCGGTTTTGTAACAGCTAACCAAAAGAAAAAAATGCAAAAAATGTACTTGAACTTTTCTGGTCGACCGGTGGTGCATTCGTGTCCGCATGACGCGCGGTCGCACACAAGTTCAGTGGCCCGAAGCCAATTTGGCTCGCATTTGTACCCCCCCCCCCCCCCCATGCGTGCGTGCGCAAGAGAGAGCCTTAGTTCTAATTAGTCTTACAAAGGTAGCTAGTCTTTGTAGTTATAAACCAATTTTCTTTTCCTTCTTCTACCAATGTGGGATGAGTTTTAAAAACCCACTTGACTCCTTTATCTTCTCTTCAATTGCCTTACTTTGACAAGTAATTTCTCATTCATTTTTAATCCATTTTGGACGTGTGATATATCGAAACGTAGATATCACGGAGGAGAACACAAATATATAATCAATAACTCGTTTTGATTATATTTAGAGTATTAAATGTGTGCTAAAAAATGGAGAAAATCCATTTTTTTGGAAATTAATAAAGTTAATTTTCCAACAATCCTCCACATGAATGAAAATTGCTTCAGCATCCGCAATTCCAAGCTGCTTTAGGTAAAATCCAGCAATTGAATAACGCGCAGGATAGGTATGTATTACCCTTTGAACCTTCCCTTAAGATACATACTTATTTTACTAGCAGACCAGTAGACTCGATGTCCTTGAACTGTTCTGCCATTTTTGTAAATAATCAATAAATGTCTCACATGATTCTCCCTGACCTAGTTAGGCTCTCATGGTTGTGTCCATTTTGGTGGTGGACACTTGCCTGGTTCTGTAAGAGCTCTTAGGAAATTGCCCATTGAATTCCCTTTGAAGCGACCCCACTTCTCTCACACATAGGTGATTATATCCTAATCATTAAAAGCTAAAGCCTGATGATTTCCAACTTATCGCCAACTACTATAAGCTTATCTTGCATCACTGTTATTTATAGGAATAGGTTGGGGTTGACCCCCATAGTGATCCACATATGTTATATACAAGTAGGTTGTCCCATTAAACCTAGATCTTGGGATCTCCAATTAACTAGGTTGGGTTTTCCTTCACAATAACTTATTCGTTCATGGGTTTTAATCCCATTCCTTTTGACGATTTTGCAACTAACTCCCTGTTTAACCCTTTGGTTAGCGGATCCGCAATGTTATCCTTGGACCTTATGTAGTCAATTGAGATAACTTCTGTTGAGAGTAGTTGTCGAATGGTGTTATGTCTTCGACGAATGTGTCGAGACGTACCATTATACATAGCACTTTACACTCGTCCAATTGCCAATTGACTATCGCAATGGATTGAGATGGCAGAAACTGGTTTAGGCCAACCTGGTATATCTTCCAAAAAATTTCGTAGCCATTCAGCTTCTTCTCCACTTTTATCAAGTGCAATAAATTCAGATTCCATGGTGGATCTAGCTATAACTGTTTGTTTTGAAGATTTCCATGATATAGCTCCACCTCCAAGTGTAAACAAAAACCCGCTGGTCAACTTGGAGTCTTTAATGTCAGATATCCAATTTGCATCACTATACCCTTCTATGACCTTGGGATATCTTGTATAGTGCAACCCATAATTGCGAGTGTACCTTAAGTATTGTAATACTCTTTTAATACTCTTCCAGTGCTCAACACTAGGATTACTGGTATATCTACTTAGTCTACTTATTGCAAAAGCTAAGTTGGGTCTGGTACAACTCATAAGGTACATCAAACTACCAATGATTCTTGCATATTCGACTTGTGCAAGCCCTTCACCTCTATTTTTACTTAGATGATGACTTGTATCAATTGGTGTCCTAGCTACAGTAGTATCACCGGAGTTGAACTTCTCAAGAATTTTATCCACATAATGGGTTTGATTCAAAGTAAGTCCATTTTCAGTCCTTGTGATTTTCACACCAAGGATGACATCTGCCAGAACCATATCTTTCATGTCGAATCTTGACTTTAGCATGTTTTTTTGTTGATTCAAGCATTTTATCGTTGCTACCAACAATAAGCATATCATCAACATAAAGGCACAAGATAACATAACCCGCACTTGTGTTTTTAACATAAACACACTTGTCACATTCATTAATCTTGTATCTATTTTCCAACATCACGTGGTCAAACTTTTGAATGCCATTGTTTTGGGCCTTGTTTCAACCCATATATTGAGTTCACTAGTTTACAAACCTTTGATTCTTTACCTGGGGCAACATACCCTTCCGGTTGTTCCATGTATATTTCTTCTTCTAAATCCACATTTAAAAAAGCAATTTTAACATCCATTTGATGTACTTCATGATTTCTTATAGAAACGATTGCAAGTACCAATCTAATGGATGTAATACGTGTGATAGGAGAGTACGTATCAAAATAATCAAGGCTACTATTCTGTCTATAGCCTTTAATTACTAGTCTTGACTTGTACTTGTCAATGGTTCCATCTACTTTCAGTTTCTTCTTGAAAATCCATTTATAGCCTAGTGGTTTGCAACCTTGAGGTAAATCCACTAGCTCCCATGTATGGTTTTGCAAGATTGAATCCATTTCGCTTTTAGTTGCCTCTTTCCATTGAGGTCCTTCTGAGGAGGTGACTGCCTCTTTGAAAGTTTGAGGCTCTCTTTCAACCATGTAAGTGTAGAAATCATCTCCAAATGACTTCTCCACTCGTGCCCTTTTACTTCTACGGGGCTCTGTTTCTTCCTCTATTTCTTCTTCATAAGAGGATTCATTGTGCTTAATTAACTTTGAAGCATTTGTCTCAACCTTATGAAGACATGTAAACACATTCTCAAAGAACGATGCATTTCTTGACTCTATTATTGTGCCTTTGTGAATTTCTGCAATTTTTGAGTCATGTACAAGAAATCGATACGAACTACTATTTTGTGCATATCCAATAAATATGCAATCAATAGTCTTGGGTCCTATCTTAACCACCTTGGGTGCAGGTACCACGACCTTTGCAAGGCACCCCCACACTCGAAGGTATTTGTAGGATGGTTTATACATGACCATAACTCGTCCGGTGTTTTATCCGATTTCTTTCGTGGGACCTTATTTAAAAGGTACTTAGCTGAAAGTATAGCTTCCCCCCACATTGAGGGTGGCAGCCCAGAACTTAACAACATGGCATTCATCATTTCCTTTAAGGTCCGATTTTTCCTTTCTGCCATACCATTTTATTGTGGTGAGTAAGGTGCAGTAATATCAAGTATGATACCATGAGTTGCACAGAATTTCTGAAACGGTGATACATATTCACATCCACGGTCACTTCTTAGTACTTTAATTTTCTTGTTAAGTTGATTCTCAACTTCACTTTTACACACTTTAAACTTCTCTATAGCCTCATCTTTACTTCTAAGTAAATAGACATAGCATAATTTAGTGCAATCATCAATAAAAGTAATAAAGTACTTATTTCCACCTTTAGATGGAATTGATTTCATGTCACACACATCGGTGTGAATTAATCCAAGTGGTTCGGTTGTCCTTTGAACGAACTTGAAAGATTGTCGTGTTAATTTTTATTCGACACAAGTGTTGCATTTGTATTTTGAGTCAATGTGAAAGTGTGGTATGTGATTGAGTTTAATTAAACGACGAAGAGTACCAAAATTAACACGTCGTAATCTAGCATGCCATATATTTGAAGACTCAAGCAAGTAAGTAGAAGAGTTATTCATTTCATTATCATTGTCACTTGGCTTAAGAGCCATTACACAAAGTTTGAACATACCCTATCAACATACCCAATACCCACATACACACCGGTTTTCGTTAACACAAATTTATCTGACTCAAACACCAAGTGAAAACCATGCTAGTTCAACAACCAACCCGACACAAGATTCTTACGAATTTCGGGTACATACAACACATCATTCAGCGTCAGCTCTCTTCCTGACGTCATCTTCAACACAATCTTTCCAACACCTTGGATACCAGAAGTGGCCGAGTTTCCCATGAACAGCTTGTCACCATTATCCACAACCTTGAAGTTTCTGAACCATTCTCTATTTGAGCAAACATGACGGGTAGCTCCAGTATCAATCCACCACTCCCGTGAATTGGACTCCACAAGATAGCTTCAGAAATAACCGCTGCAAGATCGATGCCAGACACATGTTTGGTTATCTTCTCCACAACATTTGCCTCCTTAGCCTTCTTAGGAAGCTTGGAATTTTCAGCCCGATGACCCCGTTGGTCACAGTAATGGCAGTTTCCTTGAAACTTTTTCTTAAAAGTTCCACCTTAGGCTCCTAAGTTTGAACCCTTGCCTTCCTTATGTAATTTGTCCTTTCCAGATTTATTCTTCCCAGAAGTTTGACCATGCTCCACCACATTAGCTTTCTCAGAAGTAGGGGTATAACTACTCTTGTGAGCTATCTTATTGTCCTCTTCAACTTGAAGGCGAATAATAAGGTCCTCAATGGACATTTCCTTTCTCTTATGTTTCAGGTAATTCTTGAAATTAACCCAACTAGGGGGTAGCTTCTTAATCATGGAAGCAACAGAAAAAGGCTCATTCAACCCCATACCTTCACCATGTATGTCATGCAGGAGGACTTGTAGTTCGTGGACTTGGGACATAAGAGTTTTGCCATCCACCATTTTATAGTCAAGAAATCCAGCAACCACAAATTTCTTTGACCTGGCATCTTCAGTTTTATACTTTTTGTCCAATGAGTCCCATAGTTATTTGGTTGTCTTTGTTACACAATACACATTATAAAGTGAATCAACAAGACCATTAAGAACATAATTCCTACACAAGAAATCAGAATGTTTCCAAGCATCAATAGCAGTTAAAGCTTCCACATCTCTTTCTCCTTTGGGCATCTGAGGAGCCTCTTTTGCTGCCACCTCTTAAAGTTCAGTCCAGAGAACTTCTCAGGTTTCTCAGCATGATTGACCAGTATGGTCATCATTGGAGCTCCTTGAACATTAGGAGTTCCATTAGGCTTTGGTGGTTGGGAGCCTTCACTAGTAGTCATGCTACAAAATGAAGAAAATATAAAATTCAGTGGAAAGCAATTCTTCTAGATTGCCCGAACCCTCACTTGGCTCGGATTATACCTTGGTTGCAGCAAGAGAGAAAAGATGAAGCAGAAGCATAAGAGATGAAGAGATTGATTTCGATTCATTCGGTATGTTTAATCAGTCACATAGAGATTGTATATATACTACCAAATGTAACTGATGTCATTAAAACGGAATCGTAACTGTCGCAATTAAATAAGAAAATGAATCAAAGAATCAAAACCGAAATATATGATTAATGTCTCTTAATTCGGTTTTCTAACAGTTAACCAAAAGAAAAAAATGCAAAAAAGGTCCTTGAACTTTTCTGGTCGACCGGTGGTGCATTCGTGTCCGTAGGACGCGCGCTCGCACACAAGTTCAGTGGCCCGAAGCCAATTTGGCTCACATTTGCACCCCCCTGCGTGCGCGCACAAGAGAGAGCCTTGGTTCTAATTAGTCTTACAAAAGTAGCTAGTCTTTGTAGTTATAAACCAATTTTCTTTTCCTTCTTCCACCAATGTGGGATGAGTTTTAAAAACCCACTTGACTCCTTTATCTTCTCTTCAATTGTCTTACTTTGACAAGTAATTTCTTATTCATTTTTAATCTGTTTTGGACGTGTTATATTTTTGAAATGTAGATATCACGGACGAGAACACAAATATATAATCAATAACTCGTTTTGATTATATTTAGAGTATTAAATTTGTGCTCAAAAATGGAGAAAATCCATTTTATGGAAATTAATAAAGTTAATTTTCCAATACTAGGTTTGACCGTTTTTTCGTAAAAATTAATAATATATTTCTATTTAAAAAAAATGATGTAATTTTTTTTCGTGAGCTTCATATAATATGCAATTTTGGTGCAGGTTACTTTTTATGTATTGGTAATCATATTATGTTTTACCCCTCCTTAGGTTAGTAACTCCACAAGTCTGTTTCCATGTAACTTCTATGATTTTATAATAGCTAATCTACAATTTTAAAATTAGAAACTTCATTAACCTGATTAAAAAACTACTGTTTGTCGTTTCTTGCTACTGTTCAAGTATTTTCTCAAAGATCCAATGAAAGATGATTTCAAATATCAAGTACGTCCTCTATAATGATATTGCTATAATTGGTACACTTTTCAAACAATGATGCTATAATAGAAAAAAATAAATAAATGTAGAATGATATGATAAACATATCAATTAAAGTACATGAAAGAAATGGTCATGTGCAAGAAAGCTACATACATGAACCTTGTATAAAAAAGCTACAGAAACGATCCCTATATGTGAGACAAGTTTACAAAAATGCTCTCTAAGAAAAAAATTGTAACTTTAATTTCAAATTGAAACACATTACTTTCTATATGAATAATATTTCTTTAATTAGGTATATTTCTCAAACTACGATGATATAATAAGAAAATGATTGAAAGTAGGATGTTATAGTAAACAAATCAATTAAAGTACATTACAGAAATGGTCCTTGTGAAAATTTGTAATTTTATTTACGATTTTAGAAAAATGGCAGCCCCACAAAACTTTCAAATTATTGATTTTTGTCCCATTTTTTTTTCTCTTAGTGGATTGTCTTCTGTCTTTGTATTTTCCAATTCATTGGCCTTCCAGTGTTCGAGGAGAGTAAAAATTGTTATTACAAAATAGTTGCTATTACAATAATAGAAAATGGTAACTTTTAATGTTCAAAAGAAAATAACAAAGGATTTGCAGCAGTTTGATCGAATTTAAATTGGTGTTTGCTTACATGAGGTTTGAATCCTATTCCATTATTACAGAATGATTGTATTGTATGAACATTGTAAAGATATAAGCTTGGACGAAACTTATAGTGTCACACCCCGAAACCGAAGGCGGAAACGTTCTGGGGTTGAGGTGACGTCATGTTAAGTATCACAACCAATGTACATAGCAAGCATAGTAAACACAACCATTACATTACATAGAAATATTTACATTTGTTTGAAAACCATGTGATACAAGTTTTTATACGTATACATCATATGGACAAAAATACAAACGAGACTTCTATATGCTCCATCTTCTCCAAAAGATCACGGGATACCTGTTTAATGAGAACCTGAGAATACAAGCAGTTTTAAAAAAATATCAGCATAAAGCTGGTAAGTTCATAAGCATGTTTTGTGAGGAAAAAATCTGATTATTAAATATTGTGAAAAGACTTCATTTCCTTTGATAAAGAATGCAGTAATATCGAGAACCATTAATTCTGAGTTATGAAATACATATGCATGTTCCCAAGAAAATCCCATATTTTCTAACATGTTTGTCGATAAGAATACCATCAGGTACGAAAGTAGCTAGTTTTAATACATAAAACTATAGATTTAAACACTAGAATACCATTAGGAACGAAAGTATGTAGTTTTAATACATAAAACTATAGATTTAAACACTGGAATACCATTAGGTACGAAAGTAAGTAGTTTTAATACATAAAACTATAGATTTAAACACTGGAATACCATCAGTTACGAAAGTAGGAAATCTTATTACATAAATAAGACTATAGAAGACAGAAGAAATCTGTGAATAAAGCTAATTAGTTTAATACATATTGTGAGTCGTATAACCATACTGATTTGACCCGTGACCTCCTTGACGTTCTTCAGGCGTCGAACGATATCCAAAATTTGTCACCCCAGGCGTGCCCGACTAACTGTAGCTAGCAGTTAAGGTGTGGGATTGTCAGTCCCGAATAGATCTATCCACAAATTCCACGCTCTCCCTCCAGGAGACTCTGGTTATACTTCTGGAGAGGATTTACTGATAACCCGAAGGGTATAACGAAGACGAATCTCACAAGCTAGTATTAAATTATTCACGGTATACTCAGTCATTATCGAATTTCGTAATCGCTTGGAACATAGTAGAGTATAAATAATTGAATTCAAAGTGGTTATTTAGCATAATACCCTACTTTGAACATGGATAAACTAAATCAGACATAGTTTATATTGACTTTGCATGAAATCTGAATCCATAAAACAAGTAATGATAATCCCAAATTATTCCCATAATAATTTGATTGGTTTGATAAGTTTCCCACACTGTATTGAAAACTATGTAATTATATTGAGAAAACATCCCTTATGCTCCGCATATTACAAAAGGGATAAAGATATCTAAAAGTTTATCAGAAAATCGTATAATTACATTAGTTTTAAAGTTACTAAAATCTTTATGAATTGCTTGTATTCCCCCCCCCCCCCCAAAAAAAAAAAAAAACATTAAAAACTCTGAAAAAACGTAGGGGTATGAAGTCACTAGTCGAGAAATGTGTCGTTTGGATGCTAAATGTCAGATTAGGGCTTGAACACGCGCGAGGATCCTATGTAACATGAAATGATGCATGATTGTATCTAATTAGACTTTGAACTACTAATTAAGTAAGAAAATAGACTTTGAGGCGCGATAACACTTTATCTCAAGTGTTAGGAATGATCCGGATTGCATCTAAGGGTGTGTAGGGGTATGAAGTCACTAGTCGAGAAATGTGTCGTTTGGATGCTAAATGTCAGATTAGGGCTTGAACACGCGCGAGGATCCTATGTAACATGAAATGATGCATGATTGTATCTTATTAGACTTTGAACTACTAATTAAGTAAGAAAATAGACTTCGAGGCGCGATAACACTTTATCTCAAGTGTTAGGAATGATCCAGGTTGCATCTAAGGGTGTGTAGGGTCTAGATAAGGAGTTTTCTCTTCAAGAGTAAACTCGTTGAGGAGTTTACGGCCTAATGACCATATTCCCATGAGTTTACGGCTGTAAACTCATGGGTGGTGGGTTCTTGGATGTTTAAAGGTCTTATAACACTCAGGGAAATAGGCTAAGTTCAATTCTAGGGTATAGGAAGTGATTAAGTCCACAAATGGACCATTTATGGGAGTTTACGACTGTAAACATAGAGTTTATGACTGTAAACTCTTACTTGTTCCTTCCTTTTGCGTTTTGATGGTTCTAGGTTAATCACATATGGTTCTACTTCAATATATAAGCCATTGAAGGAAGTTAGGGCACCATTTGACCACTTTATAGGAGTTTAAGGACAAGGAACCATTCCTTGGAGGGTTTATGGCCATAATCTCCTAAGGACATGATTTCCTTTAAGTTTAAGGTCCCTAATGCAATGGTGGTTGGTTGTAGACATTATTCCAAGCCATAGGAGGTGTTTAAGGAGCATTTTAACACCTTAAATGGTGTTTATGGTCTATGAAGGAGGGTTTACAGTCCAAGCATGTTCTTGGGCCATAAACTCATGTTTACTCCTCAAATGGTAACATTTTGGTGTTCTATGTCCATTCGTGCAAGTCCTGAGTCATATCTAAGCACTAGAAGTGATTTGGAAGGGTTTTGGGGCTTCAAAACCCTCTTATAGGATTTCATGTTGATGTTCCCAAACCGTAAACACATGTTCTTTATGCATTTGGATGATTTAAACACGAATTTGTATGATAAACAAGCTAGGATAGATTAATTACCAATTTGGAGCTTGAAAGGGGGTGTTTTTGGATCAAACTCGAGTTTTAGGGAGAGAGTAGTGAGAGAAAGTGTTTTAAGAGAGTGAAAAAGCTTCAAAATATGGTCACTCAATCCCTTATATAGGGGTTGAGTTTATGGCCCGGTGGAAATCTACCCGATACCGACGTTAAATGGAGCTTTTGGTCGTACCCGATTAATTTGCCGTAACTTGACTTAGTTGAAACTAAAAATTTTCCAAAAGAATATTCAGGATGTTTTGACATGTTTCTAATGCATTCCTACACTTATGAAGTTAAAAATAAAAGTCACAATTTAATTAACTTAACCCAAAAGTTAACAGAAAAATCTTAATAAAAATAAATTTTATTATCGGAAATGGAATACTGTGACGGAATAAATTTCGAGTTGTCACATATAGTACTTTTGCATGTCATTAGTACATAGTGTAATTTTTTCCATGAACCTCTAGAAGTTTGAGAGAGGTGGTGGTAAGGGTTGATGTGTCTAAGACATGCACCCATTTCAAAGTAGGGATCAAAACTGCCAAATTGACAAAGTTTTGTGGCCAATGTCTGAAACACAAGAACATAACTATTATTAAGGGCATGTTGATTTTTTTTTACCAAAAACCAAAGTAGATTGCTATTTGTTGCATTTTTCCATATTTAAATAGCAAAGTCCTTTGAATTTATACATTTTTACTTTTGATTTTTGCAATTTATTTTCAATTTTTTTACCAAAAACCAAAATACATTGCTATTTGTTGCATTATTTCATATTTAAGTGGCAAACAAACTAAATAGAAATGTACTTTCCATTTACACGTTTTTGTTTCTAGTCTTTTTACAATTTGTTTTGATTTTTACCAAAAAAAACAAGGCACATTGTCATTTGGTGCAATTCCCATATTTAGGTGGTAAATATAGTAAATAGCAATGTACCTTGAATTTACATCTTTTTTTTTTAAATTTAATTTAATTTAATTTAATTTAATTTTACTTTTTGCAGTTTGTTTTGATTTCTTAACAATAAACCAAAGAACATTGACATTTGGTGCATTTTTCATATATAGGTGGTAAATGTAGTAATTAGCAATGTACTTTGGATTTACACCATCTTTTCTGTTTTCTTTCTTTTTTTTTTTTTTTTTTTTTTTTGCAAATTGTTTTTTTTTTTTACCAAAAACCAACACTAAATACCAATGTACTTTGAATTCACACCTTGTTTTTGTTATTTTGCAATTTATTTCATTTTTTTACCAAAAACCAAAGTACAATGCTATTTGTTGCATTTTTTTTCATCTTTCGAGGTATATAAAGTAAATAGCAGTATACTATCAATTACACTGTTCTTGTTTCTATTTTTTTTTTCAATTTCTTTTGATTTGTTTACCAAAAACCAAATTACATTCCATTTGGTGTATTTTCCATATATAGGCGGTAAATGCGCTAAATAGCGACCTACTTTTAATTTACAGCTTTCTGTTTCTAGTTTTGTTTATTTTTTATTTACCAAAAACCAAAGTACATTGCTATTTGTTGCATTTTTTTTCATGTTTCGAGGTAAATAAAGTAAATAACAATATACTTTCAATTTACACTGTTTCTGTTTCTATTTTTTTCAATTTCTTTTGATTTGTTTACCAAAAACCAAATTACATTCCATTTGGCATATTTTCCATATTTAGGCGGTAAATGTGCTAAATAGCAACCTACTTTTAAATTACAGCTTTTTGTTTCTGTTTTTTTTCATTTTATTACCAAAAAGCAATAAATACCAATGTACTTTGAATTTAGAAAATTTTCCTCTGTTTTTTTTTTTTGCAATTTGTTTTGACTTTTTTTACCCAAAACAAAGTACATTGCTATTTTATGTATTTTTTCATCTTTCGAAGGTAAATAAAGTAATTAAAAATATACTTCCAATTTACACTGTTTTTGTTTCTATCTTTTTAGTTTCTTTTGATTTGTTTACCAAAAACCAAATTACATTCCAGTTAGCATATTTTCCATATTTAGGTGGCAAATGCGCTAAATAGCAACCTACTTTTAGTTTACAACTTTTTGTTTCTATTTTTTTATTTCATTTTTTATAAAAAACCAATAAATACCAATGTAGTTTGAATTTACACATTTTTCGTCTGTTTTTTTTTTTGCAATTTCTTTTGACTTTTTTTTTACCAAAAACCAAAGTACGTTGCTATTTATTTCATTTTTTCATCTTTCGAAGGTAAATAAAGTAAATAACAATTTACTTTCAATTTACACTATTTTTGTTTCTATTTTTTTTTAGTTTCTTTTGAATTGTTTTCCAAAAACCAAATTACATTCCATGTGGCATATTTTTCATATTTAGGTGGTAAATGCGCTAAATAGCAACCTACTTTTAGTTTAAAACTTTTTGTTTCTGTTTTTATTTTTTTTTCATTTTTTATCAAGAACCAATAGATACCATTGTACTTTAAATATTCACATTTTTAATTCCTCTGTTTTTTTTTTTTTTTTTTTTTTTGCAATTTGTTTTGACTTTTTTTTTACCAAAAACCAAAGTACATTGACAGGAGATTCTTTTCTAGTTATAATTAGTAAAGCTAGAGACAAAAAATTTCTGAAGTATGTTATTCTTTTATGTGGATGATCATAAATAACCTTTCAATCCATTCACATTGTGATTTATCCCACATACACACATATTGTCTTATCAATGAAGGTTTATTAATTTAGCACCACGATTTTTATGTATGGAAAATCATTATGATTAACAATATAAAGACATTAATGAAGTTTCCCAAAAAGTTGAATCATTATTGGTTGATACGTCAATCATGATTCATTACCAGACATCAAAGATGATGCATGATAAATAAAATGCCTTAACATTACCAAGATATCAACTTATTTTGTTTACTGCTCCATCGTGTGGCTACACAACTAGTAAAATTCAAGAAGCATTGAAACAAATCAATATTAGGAACTAATAGAATCTTACATTTATTACACACACAAACAAATCAAACTTAATGATCTTTATAGTTATAATATTTGTAAATTAATGTAATTTGATATCATGGACTGTTACAGTAATCTTACAGTTAATGCAATTTAATATTGAGCATTAAACACTAAAACACAAATATAATTTAAGAGAACTTGTATGCATGAAAGATGAACAAACCCTTAAGAAACATGAGGTCTTGTATAATACTTAACTTGTTTATTTTTGCTATCTCATCATTCTCCAATACTTTGATAGCTCATGCATGTATTACTCCACATTGGCATATTTATGTTAAAAATACTATTTCTGATGATATTGTTGCTCATATCAAATCTGGAGATGATGATCTTGGGAAACATACCATTCATTTCAATGGAACTTACAGTTGGTCTTTTTGTGAAAGAATTACTGGGACCACTCTTTTTTACGCCTACTTCTGGTGGGGTTCAAGGTTTCAAACCTTAGATTTGTTTGATTCAGAAATTGTAAATAATTATTGCTATTCATCTGAGGAAAAATGTTATTGGTTCGTAAAACGCGATGGATTTTATGTAGCTGAATATCAAAATTCAACCGGAGATGGGGTGCACTTTAGATTACATTGGAGTTAAATGATATATGTCATTTTTTTTCTATTGTAGATTTGTAGCTTATATAATTTATAATAAAACTTTAATGACTACGTGTTTATTTCTCTTGTCAACAAATGCTTACAAGGGTGTTTTTATTCGTAAAATTCACCGAGTTTACAAGTTCTAGTAACAAATATTTGAGTAGTTAAAAAATTCTAAAAACTAAAAATATAAAAAATATCTCAAATGCATATTCTCTGCTGGTCTCTCCCATGTAATTCCTAAAAAACAATGAGATAAACTAAACAACCTGTCCAGAAGATGATACTTAAAAAAAGGTGAAGTTACGACGACCTCTCAAATGATGAGGTAAAAAAAAAAGAGGAATTTTTAAGTTTCATAAAATAGAAAGGTGTAGTTGTAGTCATGTAGAAAGTTGGAAAATGGATGAGAAAGTCAATCAATTTATTATATGTTTTTATTTGCAAATCAGTTTATTAGATATAAAGAAACCGTATAATGTATATATATGCTTTTTTACGAATGATTTATTTATATTTGTGTTAGGTTTTTTTACGCGTAACACCATTTGTCCATCACTAGATTTGAACCCTCAACCTTTTAAGGGAATGACACATTTTCAGCACCTCGATATTGATAGGTTAAATGTCTTCTAGTTGTATTAGCTATTTGGTTTAACTAGAATACTAAAGTCCATCTTATATTTTTTTACAAAAAAGAGTGAAAGGTAATTGTTTATTATACTTGATTTATACTATGTCTTGGCATATGGTAGGTAGTTTTTATTTCATTGTAAAACATTTCATCACACACAAAATAAATAAATAAATACAACGCAACAATGTAAGAGAAAGTTTTAAGAAATGGTCAATGTACAACAATTTCATAAAAAAAAAGTATTTTAAAAAATAAGATTTTTGATAGGAATAAAAAAGATTAACAACCAAGTGATGCCATTTATAGCATTGTACATAGAGAATACATTGTTATAATTGGGAGTAATCAAGGAACCTGATGCATTTTAATGTCGAAAAAACTAGTTGATTCTATAAAAGCAATCAAGGAAGCCGATGCATGAAATGGTTAATATGAAGTTGATAGGTTAAGTTATATTAACCTTGGAAGCCAAAATTTTCTTTTCAATTTTCAATTAAATGATCATATACAAAAGGTTAACAAAAAGCACAACCATGTCATAAGACTTAAGTGTAATGAAATATGTCAAAGGAATTGTAATATGAGGGAAATGAATATCAACTTTACAAGAGATGAATTAGACAAAATAAAGTGGTTCTTTTTATTCTTGAAGATATCAGGCGTAAACTTATCGAGTTTTAAAATGGTTACATGGGAAATAAAAGTACAGGAGGGCAGTATGGTCTTTTTGTGGTTATTAGTGCTAATAGGAACTTCTATTGTAGTGATACTTGTTGGTGATGAGTAAAATGGAAATTAAAAAGTCTAGAGCCTAGAAAGTGGATTTTTTTGAAGGGCATAATGGTCTTTTATCAACAGGTAACCTTTAGTGTGTTTCCTACGATAAGCAAAATTATGATAAAATAATGCATACTTCAAATAATAATATAAAAACCCACCTTAACAATTGACTAAAAGAACGTAGCAAATCTATAAGAAGCAAACACATTCATACAGATTTTTATGCTAAGAACTATAACATATACCAAATAGAAGGGAAGATCTTACATTTTGTCGTAGTGAATCATCTGCAAGCTGAAAAGCTTTTTTAATGTTAATTCATTACATTCTTTATCTTCACATTGAAAAAAAGTTAGGGTGAACAGATTATTTGAAACAATAAGCAACAAAATTCAAATGCAAGAAAAATGGACATAACAAAAAACCTAATTCTAAATCAACAAAACTGAAAATAACAACAATGAAGTGACTAACCGATTTTGTATGATCTAGTATAACTGAGTTCGCTATTTGTTGAAAAAGAAAATCATCCATCGAACGAAAAACAATAGTATGGCGTTGGTCAGAGGTGTATTCGTATAAAATGGTTGGGATTTAAACTGCCCTTAAGAATCCTCAATCTATTTTTCCCGATCATTTTTTCAATGTCAATTACCTAAACTGCCCTTATGAATCTTATAACCTGCACTGTTCCTTGCGCGTGGCTATGTTTAAATCCCCTATATACGCCACATCTTCTAACATAAATAAATCCCTTTAATACGTAATCTTGTCCAAATTTGAAATATATTCCCTTTAGTTCGATTTAAATGCCTGGTTATTTGGTCCCATGAAATTAATAAAGAAAAAGGGTTCTTGAAGGTATGACTGTGAAAGTCGAAGGTCGTGTTAAAAAAATTAAGAAATTGCAGGTATTTACCAAGATTTTTAATAGTTTTATTGCGAATGTTTGTTAATAGATTTATCGCAAGTCTATGGAAGTTTGAATTTTTGGTTTTTTGCTATATGAACTTCTAAAGTTAGAATTAATGGAAATCAAGAAGAGTCTTTAGAGACGCTCATCATCTTGATCTGATAAAAATGACCAACAAAGCAATAAGAATGAATCGTTATGAAGAGGTAAGTAATGAAAATACTTTCTTTATACAATATTTTCTTTTGTTTCTTCCTTTTGAGCTTGAAACTAAGAATGTTAGTCATCTTACTTCCTAATGAATAATGTTAATTAATCAGGCAGCAAATATTGCTCGAGAGCGCATAATATAATAACTACTTTAATTTTTTGTGTTTTTGAATGTGTTGGTTATGTTTTGCTCCAAAAGAACTTGATACCATTTTCTAAGTCTTAAATGAGTAGGCTTAATTGATTATTCCTTGCTGCCAATTGTTTATTATTATGCCTTCTTTTGTTTTGCCTGTGATTCTAGAATTGTTGGATTTTGTTGGAAGTTAATGGTCTTTATTGTAAAGATCTCAAACACACCATAGTTTTGTTGTGGACATATAATTCGCACTTTTTAATTTTTATACCAATTATAAAAATTGTTATATACATTGACTATGGTGATGCTTGTTTTCTGCCAATAGATCTTTTTGGCCTCTTCTGCCTACGCCAACGTTGTGCAAACATTATCCTTCGCAGATTGCTTGTTTCTTGAAGACTATAGACTTAAAAAGGTCTGCACGTCCCGGACGTCCTCTTCCTAGCACATATGTGGACCTCTTCCTGGCGCAGATGTGGACCAAAGTCTTCTAACATCTTCAAACATCTTTTAGCCTTAAAAAAAGCACTACAAAAAAAAATGTCAATTAGTGAAGAAAGCGAAATCGTCACTAATAATAGAAGAAATCGTCAATAAATTATTTAGTGACCAAATATCTAGTCGTCAGGTTTTACCACTATAGGTCCATCAGTAAACTGATTTAGTGACCAAATATATAAATGGTCACTAAATTATGACAAAAATATATTGGTCACTAAATTTGTCACGACCCATTTCGTCACTAAATGTTGTCACTAATTAATGGTAGTCGTCACTATTTTATGCAATTAGTGACCATAAAAGGTCGTCGCTATTTTACACATCTAGTGACCGTAAAAAGTCGTCACTATTTATTCATTTAATGACCATAAATAGTCGTCACTGGGTGCAACTGTAATCATGGAGTAAACAAATCATTAGAAGTATGTTCCTATTTTTTGCATCCTCAAACCTAAAGCTATCTACAATGGGGTATGTTTACATTTTTCGCTCTTGAAAGTGAAAAAAAAAACATAATTCATAAGTGAAATGATGAGTCCCTTGATTTAGCTATTAATTAATTATAAAGAATAGTAAAAGTAAAAACAACAATGAAAAGTAAGAGCAAAATTCTGCTATTGTTGTTCCTCTGTATGGGCTTGAGTTTGTTCCTTATTACCCATCTCAACATTCTTTGTTGCTTCAACCACCTATAATAATCAATAAACAAGCAAACAAATTAATAAAACCACTCAATCAAATACTACCAGATATAGCATTCTACTTTATTCACCACATAATGCTATTAGTTATAGGTAAATAAATGTAAGCAAGTTGTTATTACGATAAATAAGTGAAATAAAACAGAGTATATTTCCTATATTGGTACAAAGAGTAAAGTATGTTGCTATTTCTGACCTGATCATAGAAACCCTCAATTTGTTGAGCATGTTGCAACACATGTGTTGACATTAAATGATTCAATGTTGACATCTCTACCATCTTTGTTTCAGTGTCACGTGTAGCATCAAGAAGACTCGATAACTCCACTTATAAGGTTAGTATGGTTATTTTGCATAGTTTAACGGCATACACAAATACGGTGACAAAAAAATGATTAAAAAGTTCTCTAGTTAGGGACCAAATCCGTAATTTTGATAAGAATAAGGACTAAATATGTACTTTGCAAATACCTTAAGAGCGTGAGTTACATCATCTAAAACTTGTTGGTTTAGTTTTTTCAAGTAGGGCCTATTTTGGTTTTGGCTTTTTTTTTCTAGGCATAGCGCTATTAATAACGTGATGGAACTAAATGGAAAATTTCACCTAAAATTAAAACATGAAATTCAAAAAAGTAAATAAAATAAAAATAAATATAAAACAAAATCATTATAATCAATAGAAATTATGCACACCACTCCGTGTTTGTGTTCGATGGTATCATCATTAGCATTGTCACCCACCTCTAATTCCAAGCCATCTTTTTTCATTTGCTTCTTCATCAGTTATGTTGCTTTTTATCTAAAAAAATATGGGACTCCATTACATATTTCATTTTCTTTATAAATAAATCAAAGAAAAAAATATACTAAAACCTTGCATCTTGGGAGACATCTTGTGTAACAAACATGGTTGCATAAGGATGAGATTCATCCCTTCACCTTCATACCACCTGGAATGCAAAAAAAGAAAAATAAATCATTACTAAGAAAGTATTTGGCTTAATGGAGAGCCTAAAAGGCAACCAAATTCCTCAATTTATTAATGAATATCAAAAAGTTGAAATTTTTAGTGTTTTTGAGGATGATACCTGCAATGCGAACAATGGTTTCTCTTCCAAAGATACCAGTCACATGCTGTAGATACAGATTAATGAATGAATTAATGAATTAGTTTCATGAACAAAGAAAAGCATAAAGGACTTCAGATTATTTGCATGCAAGTTTATTTGAGATAGTTGATAAGACTTTACAGGGAACTTAAGATCAAGAGAGTATGATAAAAACAGCTACAATTGCTTCCATGTGTATTGATAGTCATAGAGATGCATCACAAAAACCAAATATTTTTGAAGTACTTGTTGAACTTAAAGAAAACTACAACATCCTGTTGTCTTATCTTGCAACTATTAGACTTCCTTGCGAGACGTAATAATAGTTACATTAGATGTTTATTATTTATAGGAAATATTTAAACTTTTAAAGCATATTATAGAAGAAAAATATAGTAGAAGTAGTTAAAACCGCAATAGTGCCGAAAATTAAATGGTTTTTTCAGTAAATTTCCTGAAAAAAAAAAAGACAGGATGATTTGAGCAAGGGGTAGGTGATAGGTTCTTACAGTAAATGTACCAACAGTGGCAATGGCAAATACAGGGCCTTCTCTCAGTCAGAAGCTAATTGCAAGATGAGATTCATAATAGAAATGGAGGCATCGGATAACCAAAATTAAATAGATTATAATGCCTTTATTCGAATCAAATAACAGATAATCTATAGGTGTTTGATAAAGGGTAGAGATTAAGGTCTGAAAAGGGCATTTGGTAACGATAACATGGCGAGGGCAGACTGTTGTGCGCCCCAGGTGAAAATGAAGTTAAAGATGAGGTTGGTGCGAGTATTGTGAAGAATTGGTGTTGTTTGTAGGGTATGATGAAGCTTTGTATAAGGGTTTAGGGTGTGGAGGGAGGTGAGATTGTGAAGACCATCTTCTGCTTCCATGGTTGTTTTTTGTGTCTAAGATGTATTGGTCTAGCCCCTCGGGTAGCTCTACTGATCCAAATGAACCAATAAATAGTTTTATAGAAAAATATGAACAGAACAATGAGGATAACAGAAATCACAAAAATGTCTAGCATTTCTCAGAGACAAACTTAAATTGATCATAAAACATTAAAACTAATCGGTGGGGAACAAACACCACCACCATAGCCCTCAATCGGAAACGTACAATAAAATTAAGCTAAAAATGAAGGAAAATTGACTCCTTTCATAAGTAATTGCGTATTTCTGTGTGTTTTCGACTATGTGTGTTCATACGTGCTTCTGTAAGTGTGTGATTGTGAACAAGCATCAGAATGGAGTCGACAACCAGAAAAGTTGGTAGAGGACAATGTCGTCCCAGAGCAATCAACGGCGAAGAAGAGATGAGAGATTAAGGAAAGGATAACATTGCCTTCGACGTTTAGTAATGATGAACACGACATCAAATGCAAGGTATTAATTCCAATTGTGTATATAATCACAACTTAATCAATGTTTTCAGGGCATGATGGAGGGCACATTGGTTCTATTCGTTCACTGGAATGGTGTAAACGAGAGGCAATAAGAGGAGGTGAATCGCAACTTTGAAAGTTACCTGCCTGATGCTTTGTTAAGTATCTGCGTTGATTACTAGGGATCCAACGAAATATGAGAACATGACGAGAGGAAACCAAAGAGTTTTACGTTGATGTTTCCGACGAGAGAAGATAGGAACAAGAGGGTAAGGTTCAGCTCGATTTCTTGTGTGGCTTCGGGTGATTGATTAAATAAACCAACAAAGTAAGCAACTTCGGTTTGGGCAAGATAAGAGATCTCAGTCGTCAGTGATAGTGAGTAAAAAAATAGAATAATAAAAAAATAAGGAGAGATTGTTTTCTTCTCCTTTTTGTAAAAGGACTTTTTACAATAGATGTTTTTTAAAATGTGTTTGAATTAGTTTTTGAAAGGAAAGAGTAAAAGCTAAAGTGTTTGGGTTAACTTTTAAGAGAGAGTAGGGAACCATATGCTGTGCATGAAGAATTGATTATGATAGATGGGGTTATATTGGTAATTTAATATTTTTACTGTTAAAAAGTTGAAAAGTCATATAATTGTGACTTTTCAAAAAGGCTCAGTTTATTCTATTGTAAAAGTCGTTTTCACTTAAACAAACACCTTTTTGACTTTTTCTAAAAGATAAAGGTAAAAATCATTTTAAAAGTTAAAACAAACACCATCTAGGTAAAAAAAAAAATTTGTCCAAACATGAAAGATAGTATGTTAAATATCATGTTGAAAAATCAATAATATGACCACTATTTTCTGGTCATTATTTTTCCATGCAGTCACCGGTATTATGTTATTATGTCATCACTATGTGTGGGTTTGAAAAACAAATATCAATTAGTGACCACTATTTTTGGTCACTAACTTTTCAATGCAGTGACAACTGTTTTTGGTCATTAGACGTCAAATAAGTGACCACTAATTTTAGTCCCTAATACTTGTTATGAAAGAAATTAAATAATAGTAATAACTTTTAGTGACCACTTACTGACAACCATCTCCGATTCGATCACTAAATGTGTACAACTATCAAAATTCGGTGACCACTTAATATATGGTGACTAAATAATACTCTTAGTGACTAGATTTCCAGTCATCATTAAAAAATTGGTCACTCATTTTTTTTCTTGTAGTGACATATATATATATATATATATATATATATATATATATATATATATATATATATATATATATATATATATATATATATATATATATATATCTTTGTTTTTGTTTTTTTAAACTTAAATTTATTTAACCTTTATTTATGATAAACAATTTTGATAAAAAAAAAAATATACAACATTTTTAAGAAAAAAGGTTTGACGATACAAACATGACCTTTGTAACCATTTTATATATACAAATTTAGTTACAATAATGGTTGTTGAAGCCGTTTATTTAGAAATAAAAAAATCCTAATAATATCTTATATTTTTTGTGCTAAATTTTATAAAACATTATTTAATGCAGGATCATCCATTTTTTGGGAAAAATATTTATTGTAAGTTTTTAATTGATTTAATTGAAAAAGTGAAATGAAAATTTTCATTTTAAAATCGAAGTTTATTTCCATCCATTTTATGTGTCAAATTCTGTGATCGTTAATTACAATGTTTATGTATAACTTTGCAACCAAAACTTGTTAGCTTTTATCAAATATATGAATTAATTCGTAAAATTTAAGTTTCACTTTTTATATAGTAATACCAAGGTTGTAGAAATCGCTCGACGTAGACTAATCGGTGGACTGGGGTCAAGGGATTAATCGGCTAGCCAGGGATTAATCGGGAGATTAATCGGGGACCATTAATTATTAAAAAAAGTATTAAAAATTTAATAAATATAACATAAATCATAAGAATATAAGTAAATAAGAACAATACAAATACATGGTGTCACTCTTTTTCTAGTATTCTTGTGAAACAAAGCCAATTCAAATACATGTTACATCTATATCACTATCTTATGTTAGAAGACCATATGTCTACCTATCAAGCGTGTTGATGCAGGATGATCTTCAATGATTGGAGCACCATTTTGGTATTTAACCTTTAAGGTTCCATCTCTAACCTGGAATAAAGAACAACATTTTAACCACATTAGGCATTTCATCGAGCACATTGTATTCATTTTGATAAACACAAAATATATGTCACAACCAGGAATTCTGATACCTTATAAAACCCTTAACAAAGAATGGCATTATAGCTAAAACTAGAAAACATGTATGGTGTTTATTCAATGACAACAAAATTCCATCAAATACCCTACACAAACTTTCAAGGAGTCAACAAAAGGTTGGAAACCCGAAAAATCCCGGTTTAAGTCCATTTTGGACTAGGATTTTCTTATTGGGCCTAATGGATCAATAAATTTCCAATTTGATTATTTGGGCTTAGAACTCTTAAATGGACCCTAATTGGACCCATATGCATGAAACTTAATATTTTGGGACTTATAAGCCTAAAATGAACTAGGTTATATTCAATGGGCCTTATTGGGCCATAACAAATCTAAATAGCCCTAATGGACCATAAAACTCATTCCTTGATTATTTTGGGCCGTGAGCCATCTTCAAAGACCAAGTGGGCAGAAAATCATTTAAATGGGCCATATTTTGGACTTAATCATTCAAGGCCCAAACCCTCTTTTCCCTTCTCCCCTTTCTCGGCCAACAAGTATAAAACAAAAAAAAGGGAAATGAATGAAATAATGGCTCCATGACACCTCATTATTATTTAGAGGTTAAGTAATGGATTATCCAACAAACAACCACGCAAGTCTCACATACCTATGCAATTCTCTCTCTCTCTCTCTCTCCTCATTTTTTCTTCTTAGTCCTCGGCCAAAGGAAAAACACATACACATTTCACCAACTTCTTTCAACCTCACTCTCTCAAGAAAGTCTTCACTTTTCCTTCTCAAATTTTCAAAAATCTAAGGTGAATCAAGAAGGTTTCCACCAAAAACTCATCTTCCCTTGGTAAGTCCTTACTCATCTAAGTTGTATAACTTCATCCTTGTGCTAAGATCATTCATTCTAAGCATTTTGTGATCATACTCTTAGAAAACCTCCATAAGTTCGAGATCTACCCAAAGAGGGCTTGCTAAAGCCGAAAACCACCTCATTTTCTTCCATTTCTTCTTCAAATCGAAAACAACAAACAAAGGTGAGTTCATACCCCTCTCTTTTCAGTTTTTACAAGTTTTATGGGGGAGAATACAAGTAAAATGTGTAGATCTATGTGTATGTGTATGCTATGTATGATTTTATGCATGTATGTGTGATTGTATGTGTTTATGTGGTACATATGCAACAAAAATGTAGAAATCTTGAGATCTATGGCATAAGAAGTAAAACAAACATGATCTAAGTTATACCACACTAAAAAAGTCAAGAAAAATACCCTCTAAGATTTAAAATAGACACAATGTAACGTGAAAGAATTTTTTGGGGCTTAAATTGTCAAATAAACAAAAGTTGGTGGAAAGGTTGCTATTCACGGTTTTCTTGAGGGGCAAAAGAGTCAAAACAGTTAAAATAAATGTTTTTGTGACAATTATGCTCTTCAAAGGACTTGAAATGTAAATATTAGCTTAATGGGCTAATTTTTGGGCTTTTCGGCCGAACAAGCCCAAAGTTGCAAAAATCATGAATTTAAAAGGGCTGAAATGGTAATTTCTTCAAAACAGGGGATAAAAGTTAAAGAAAACTATTTCAAGGGTTAAAAATGTCTTTCTTTTCCAAAAAGGATAAAAAATGTAAGGGTTTTGGATTTTGGGCCAAAATTGTAAAAGTTGCAAAAGTTTGGGTTTTAAACCGTAAAACACTTTTCTGGAGGGGCTGAAACTGCCAAAGAATAAACTTTGAGCTAAAAATACCATTTGAACAAGTCTATGACTCAAAAGTGTCAAGAAAATAGTTTAAGGGCAAAGATGTCTTTTTTTAACATAAGGGACTAAAATTGTCGTTTTTATTAAAGAAGGGCTGACAACGTCAAACCAATATTCTCAAGTCTATTATTTTATATCTAGAATATTGAGTCAAAATACTAAACTACGACTTACAAAAATTGAAATATAAGTAAACGCATAACTCCAAATATCGTTATAACGGGCGACGCCTCTAAGGATCGTTTTTAGTCTGTAGTTATAACTAGTCATTATCAATGCATGGTTATAACGACTCACAACGCTTAATTAATCCAACACCACCCGAGTAATCAAGGAAGAGTAATCAAAAATCATTCGTTCTAGCGGTATAGCAATTCGTAAACAAGTATAACTTGCATTATCAGAAAACATCAGGTTTTTCGAGGAAATCAACACCACTCGCTTGTAATTTCTATAGCTATAATACAAAACTCCCTTTTATATAGTCGTTTTGAAATCATTCATGCATCAACATATGGATCTTCACACTTTTACAAACTATTGCCTTTTCAGAAAATACCGGATTTTCCGGGTTTTACAAACTACACAAATCATTTTTATCACAACATTGCTTATAAACTCACCAACATTTCACATGTTGACGTTTTTTTAAAATAACTTGTATTCTCAGGTAACAACAGGTAAGCGTAAGGGTAATATCAAGTAATGCTCGGATGTTATGTTTATGAAAACGCTCAAACAAATTATGTTATGAATTTGTAATATTTAAAACAATGTTCTGAATGTAAACAATATCAGTTGTAATGTATTGATGCATGGTGATGTTTATGTTATGACTCATGTATATTCATTGTGATGATATTCAATTTAAGTCACGCGAGCCCTCAGACGTTTCCGCCGTCTGGTTTCGGGGGTGTGACAATATAACACACAAGCATCAATTTCTTATTTCCAGTATTAAAACAATTGCTTATTTCTAGTATACAACCAAATAGAATGAATCCCAAACTTGCAGTTAACAGCACAAATTCACGAATTCAAAACCAGTATATAACAAGAAGGAGCCTAAGCTATTGAACTACAATCTGTTATTGTTACTCAGACAATAAGATCGAAATCTGCATCTTATCCGATTACAAGGAGTAAAAGAACTAAAATGCATAAATAATGATACTAGAATAAGGAACAACTTCAACTTACGTGTTTCGTGATTTTATGGGGCAGGGGTGACTAGTCACGATGATTGAGAACGAGAACAACCAAATTGCGATGGCAGCTAATTGCTCCTCAGTGTTTCGATGGACAACAAATCAACAATCATTTCGTCTGATTCAATCGCTAACGAGAGGGAGAGAGAGTCGAGCAGGTGAAATCGAAGAGCAATCGACGAATTCCGATGAAGCGATGATACATGAAGGATGGGTAAGGCTTCGTCGATTTCGAGCAACTCTCAATTTCGACTAATTTGCGTTTGAGCAGGTCTCAATTCCGATGCTTGTTCTTCAGCCTTGTGTTTGATCCCGGATTAAAGAAAAAACAATCCAATATCTTAATAAATGCATATGAAACCGAAGAACCTGTAAACTGAACCGATTCGCACCCTTAGTGGTGTGTTGGCAGGTTAACTGATAACTTTTATTCAAATACTCTTTTGCAATATGAAAATAGCTTCTAGATAGATTTTGATAGACGACAACAACATATGCACAATTAAACTTCATGATTTATGATTGAAGGAACTACTCGAACCAACCTAGAATCTCTAGAAAAATACACTGATAAACAAATTTGGGAGGTAGAAAAAATATAAATATTATATTTATGCTAAATGAACTACTGAATTCATTCATTCATTTGCTGCTACTATTAACTATGCTTATTTATTCTCAAAATATATAAAGCTCTATCTTTTGTTCTAAAATTGGCTAATTTTTTTTTTTTTGGGTAATATTCTATGCGTTCTTTATTGGGTAATATTCTATGGGCATTTGTCTTTATAATTTGCAATCACCAAAATTAAATCAAAGATGTTATTATAGAGATAAGTACACCATGCCTAAAAACATTGGTACCTATTTTTAGATTTTTTTATATCATTTTCTATTTAATTTTAATAAAATATATTTCATTCATCATTTTAATTTGTAATTTATTGTGTTGTCCTTATGTATGTTTATTACATTACCCTCGTTCTTGATTTCTAATATAACAATGTCATTTTCTAATTTTTATGATTTATTGTGTTTTTTTACTCTATTCAAATTTATATTGCATTGTACAAAATCATGATTTTATCAAATATCTACATATAAATAGCCTAGATTGGATATTCATAACAATGTAGAAATTAATTTTAACAAATCATTATAAATATACATACTAAACTTTTATCTTTCTAAAATAATAAATTGTTTGCAATTATCAATAGTTTGGAAATATCATAGTTTTTTTCGTTTTCAACCATAGTTCTATGGTTTTAAACCTAGTATTCATATATTACACAAGATCATGTTTATCATTACCATAAAAAGGTTATTAGTTGCCATATTTGGTTGCAAATATATAGGAATGTTGAATCGTATAGAATAGAAGGGAAAAAAAATTAATTTGACTTACCATTTCATAAATACCATTGAGATGATACATGTATAATTTTGATTATTTTATTAGTTTATAACCCGTGAGAACCACGGTTATAAAGTTAATTAGACTTTCGTAGTAAAAAACTTCAAATTATTAACCAACTATATCAAATAAATTATTAATTAAGTAATATTTTTTAGCTATATAAAATTATAATCAATGATTTAAATAAATATATGAGACTATATCACCTTATAATATATATATATATATATATATATATATATATATATATATATATATATATATATATATATATATATATAATTTTATTTTTTATTCTAATGTTATTAATTTATTGTAATTAAAGTGTGAAATTTGAAATAAAAAATCAATTTTAATTTAATATAATTAGAGTGAGAAATTTAAAATTTAAAATTTGAAATGGAAAATTAATAGGTTGATATGTGACATGATAGATGATATATAATATTAATGAAGATCTTTAATATTGTGACCCTTGTCAATAGGAGAATAAACTTATTTATTTATTAGAATAAGGATTAGAATAGGGATTGAGATTAAAAATTATAGAGTTGTGTTTATCTTATTTTAGATTGATAATTACTATTATATTAGGTAGTTATCTCTAAGGTTTGAAGTAACCTCCTTAAAAATAGAGGCTCCAAATTTGGCTTTGACACTTGTGGAAAATACCTCTTAGTCTCAGAAGTTCGTAATCCTAAAAAATAATATAAGAATCACGAAGTGCGGTTCCCATGTCATGATAGATAATTTACCACGTCGTGGTCGACCAGAAAATCGAGATTTCGGTTCTGTTTGAAGCTCATAGTTCATGGATTGCTAAGATCTACTTATATCTTGCGTCTTAGGTACGATTTTAGAAGATGGACTCTACATTAGGTTCTCTAGTCCATTCAACTAGCTCGTCAAAAGAAGAAACATACGAAGAACGCAAATGTATGACTCTATTCTATTGTGTTCTATAAGTTCCATGGATATTAGAGTTAGATCTAGATGTTTTGAGTCTTTGATCCAATTTGTTTGTTGTTTCTACTGCCTAAGGGTTGATCTTGGACAAGCTCAAAACCCAATAGTGATATCAAAGCATGGTTAACTCAAGTCTATTGCACTTACACTTTGGCTTGACAAGTATTTTAGGGTTTGTATGTGTAAGGTTTCTCTTTTAAATAGTTTTAAATGTCTAGAAATTTGCTATGGTTAAGATCGAATCTAGCCATGCTTGAAAAACAACGTTTTTGGTCGTTCCGCCTCTTTGCCACGTGATGGCCGGTCCTCGACCACGTCTTGAGCTCTGTTGATGCTGAATTTGGATTGTGACTGCTGTTGTCACCACATCATGGTCTCTTCTTGGCCACATCGTGGTTCGCTACTGACAACTTAAAATAATATTTTAATAAATCACACGTTTTTTGTGTGTTACGGCGTGGTTGTTCCTTCACCATGTCGTGGATCCTGAAGTTCCAGAATTTTCTAAATTTGTTCCTTAAATTTTGTTGCTCATTCTATTTAGTTTTAAAAATATACAAATTTGCCTTTATACTAAAAGATAAAGTCAAATTTATTTAATTATAAGATTAATTAAAAGAAAAAAGATTAGGTTAACAATAATTTAATTGTTGAATTTTGGTTAATTGCATTAAAAGATATATCAATCTAAATGTGTGTGTGTGTATGTGTGTGTATATATATATATATATATATATATATATATATATTGTAAAATCGTATATATTTACGTGCTCGCATGTTTCTTATATGGTCATTGTTAGTTTTACCACGACTAGACTCATCCACTATGATTTCTATAAGGAATTCATTGCTTGCCATTCTCACTGCCTTCTTGCATTTTGAAGTAGAGTTATTGAAACAATTTGATAGGAAAATTGTACAAAGTTAAAAGTATTAACTTAGTAAGTAATAAAAAAATCCCATTTTATATTAACAATATGAATCTTATGCTTCCCATGGAAATCACGACTTGTGGTATATTCTTTTTGATGTAAGCGCATGTGGTTTACCAGATCGTCAAGAGAAAAACGAAGTCAAAGAAAGGTATATGTTGATTATCATTCTCAAGTGTTACTTGAGCCAGATCTCATTGTAACTTCGCATGGTCGGTTCACCATTTAGATTCATGATACTCGGCTAATCCAGTATTGATTGTAAAATGAGCATTATAAGAGATTAACATGCTATTGAAATAGGCCAATAAATCTCGCTTCTAGGAATCTCATAAAGATTGAGATCGGCAATAATTTATCCACCTAAATAACTTCATTTTGTAATTTTCGGCTAATCCACTTTACATTATGAAGCCAAATACGAATCCTAGTTTTTTTTTTAATAATTTTGTATCGTGTAATTATATTAAAAGTATTTTTTGATCATATGAGTTGTGTTCTATTTTCTAGATGACTTTTGGTGCTACTACTCATACTCCTCTTGCACCAACTACTTCATCAAACTTCTCATTACTATTACTCCTCTTACGAGATAAGCTCACTGGTCCTAACTACCTTGATTGATTCGTAACCTAAGGATTACTTTGAGGTTTGTAAAGAAGGAGTATGTGTTGGGTGAGTATCTTGAAGAGGAACTTCATGATGATGCTACTAAATAAGAAGCAACCAAACATAAAAAGTATCACTATCAGTCTATCAAGGTCTCGTGTCTAATATTGGTGATAATATCTTTTTAACTCCAAAATGAATTGTGAGAAACCTAGGGTGTACCAAATGAAAGAGCAGCTTAAAGACATGTTCCAAGAAGAAGCTCAAACTAAGAGATTCAAGGTGCTGTAATGAATTATATTTTGCAAGCAATAGGTGGGCGGTTATATAAGTACCCATGTTCTAAAGCTGAAAGGGTACTTTGAGACAATTAACCGTCTTGGATTCCTATTCACTCAAGAGTGTGCTATTGATTTCATTATTTAATCATTAACTTGTGCATACAAGTAGTTAACTATGAACTACTATATGAATGGTTTGGAGAAGATTATCATGGAGCTACAAAGGATACTTATGAATGCAGAGGAAAGCATTGTTATACCTAGGAAGACAACTTCAACCACTCTTGTGCTGGCTATTAAAGAATGTGATGTCAAGAGAAAAAGGTACTCAAAATCCCAATGTTGAAGGGAAAGGGGAAAGGGAAAGTGTTTGCTCCTAATTCCAACCCTATGAAGGAAGTTTCTGACATACCATCAATGAATGACCCGAAAGAATCCATTTTCTACTACTTCTAATAGAAGGGCCATTTGAAACATAGTTACCCCAAACATTTGGAGGATCCTAAGAAGAAAAAGGAAAAGGGTGCTAGAAATCTAGGTATGTTTACATTCGACCAGTATTTCTAATAATTGGATACTTGAAACAAGACACGGATCCCATATTTTTTCTGTTGTGCGGGAACTGAGACGAAGTAGGAAGTTAAGGCATGGAGAGCGTGATTTGATCATGGTGAACAAGAACAGAGCAGATATTACCAAGATTGGAGATTACAAGCTCTCATTACCTTTAAGTTTTTTTGTTGTTTTAAAAGATTGTTGCTATTTACCTTACATGTAAAGAAACATTATTTCATTTTATACATTATGGCATAATGGTTTTACTTTTGGATTTGATAATAACAATGCTATTATTTTTGTTTACAATGATAATACTTTTTATTGTAAAGAAAATCCTTGCAATGGTATATATGAATCTGTGATTGGTGTAAATAGAAACGATAACTTAATCCAAAATGTTGGATCATATACTTTTGATAAATCATGTCGATAACACTATTGTCTTGGCCATATAAACAAGAAAACAATCACTAAGTTCCATTTAGATGGATTCTTGGAACCATTTAAATTTGATTTTAATGGAGATTGTGAATCTTGTTTACTTCCAAAGATTACTAAGTCTCCTTTCATAGGCAACTTTGAGAGAGGGAAAAATCTATTGGACATCATCCATTAGGATGTATGTGGTCCGTTTAGCCATATCACTAGATATGGTTAAAGATACTTTGTCATATTTACTGATGATTTCAGTAGATATGGATATGTTTGTGACACTCGAGTCTTAGTAGGTTTCCTTTCTAACCCTTTAAATTGTAATTTTTGCACTTTGACCCTTACGCGGAGTGTACCAAATGGTAAGCTAGGCATAAGTGGGTTAAAGATGGAATGACGACATTTTGGGAGTACGTTGGGCGTACTCGGAGTACGCAGGGCGTACTTTATCTGGATAGAAACCCCAAAATCTATGGTTTGGACCCTATATAGTGAACCTTAAGTCTCATCTCCCCATCGCATTTCTAGCCTCCGTTACTAAAAACGTCTCCCCTTACAAACCCTAGCCTCATTGTTGCATTTTGAAGCTTTAGAGTGTGTTTTTGTATATTTCAAAAGAAGGAAAAGGTGGTAGTGAAGCTTGGAAGCTACAAGCAAGCTTGCATCTGGAAGTCTTGCATCATCCTTAATCCCCTGAAGGTACAAAGTTCAAACCTTGGTGATTAAATTGATAGATCTTGTTGGTATAATGATATTATGAGCTTTTGCCCCAAATATGACTTTCTTGCAAGGTTATAGAAGTCACTACTTAGTACCTGTTCAGCCGACTACCAAGTAGCGAGTACTTGGGAATACTCAGATTCATTAATTCATATAGAAATATTTGTAGGGAAATTATATATCAGAGTTATAAGTTAAAATTATAAATCCTTAAGTATATTACACAATAATAATCACCGAGTTGGTTGTGTTTTACAACACTTCTCCCTTTAGTAAGGGCCGACCGGGGAGTACTTAGATTCTATAACGCGTATTAGTAAAGGGCCGAGTAAGGAGTACTGGCCGAGTAATTGGTGAACTTGACGATTTTTACAACACAATTTTCTTGTGCATGGCATGCTATAGAGGAAATGGGCTGTCCCTTTGGAAGTTTTTCTATGTCTAGAGTAATAAAAATAGGGTCTTGGCTCTTGGTACTTCCCCATGCATGAGTTTGGTTGTCTTAATGGCTTAAGATGTTGGGGGTTCTTAGTGTTAAACACTTATGACTATGCAAGACCATAATATTGGAAACTTTATGGCCAAGGACGACATTTTGGGCATAGATCTGGTTTTTGACGAAAAGTATTGATGCATTAAGCACTTATTGAGAAGGTTAGCTGACTAGGAACATACGTTTGGCGTACCGGTGGTACGCTGCGTGTATGCGGTCTACGTCCCGACTTCTTGGTCAAACGGTGTACGCCCCACTCTAGTTTTTATGATGTTTGACACACATATTTTATTCAGGATGTACGGATGATGTTTGGATAAACATATGATGTGTCAGTTAATCCTATCATTATTTTAGTTCCTTAGTATATGCATCATAGTCATACATAATTAAGATTCAATAGCCTGAGAATGTTCGGTTTAGCCATATCTCCTGTTCTTGTTTGATGAAGGTCTTAGGGTTGAATCAAGTATTCGACTGTCTATAAGATTCAGTGTTCTGTAAGATTAGCATACATGAGTGCTAAAAGGTTGGTGAAAGGTTCATGGATGAGTTTATGTGTGAGCAGCTGACTAGTATTCCATGTTTGGCCATTCTCTAGGGAGCGATGATGAAATGTCCCAAAAATATGATCCAACATTTTCATTTTTAATTTAAGTAAAAATAGTATTCCAAACATCATCCACACATCCTGAATAAAATAAGTGTGTCAAACATCATAAAAATTAGAGTGAAGTCTCAAATGTGGAATCCATATGGTGTGTGTGAAGCAGTCAATCAGAGCTCTTCCCTTTGGAACCAGAAGTACCTGAAACATAAACTAAAAACCGTAAGCACAAAGTTTAGTGAGTCCCCATAATACCACATACCATACATACAAGTAAAATTATAATGGCTCGGTAAATAGATCGGGCGTCACCGAACATATAACATATATCAAGAAAACACATACACATGAAATAATCACGAAGATACATAGCATACAGAATGGTCATCAGGCCCCGTTGCGACATTTGGCCCTGCCCGGTAAGCATATAGACACATAACACATGCAAGAGCCATGCATATAGCTAGCATAGTAACACAACATATACATAGGCTGACATTAGTGCCTTCGGCCTGCTAAATCCAGTGAGGAAAACTCACCTCGAAATGCTAGATCAAACGGTTAATCTATGACTGTTGATTCAGCAAATCCCTAGACTATCAATATCAAATAAAATCCAATTAACATTTGAGATCTAAATCATAGCTATAAATCCATACTAGGGGTCAAAAGACCATTTGACCTCTAACTTAGCTTGGTCCAAGACTAAGGTGCTGTTTGTTTTTTCTGAGGCAAAATGTCTGCAGTCTGCGGACCACATCTGTAGACCTCTGCAGTAGAAGAGGTGGACCAAACATCTGCAGTTTGAAAAAAGAAGATTGTTTGTTTTTTTAACATCTGCGGGCTACTAAAATATACTGAAATCTAAATAAACTGATTTTTTTTAAAATTCAAAGTGATTTTTTAATATTTTTATGACTTTGTTATAAATAATTAACAAATCTATATCAACTTTTATGTATTACTGTATAAAAAATAAAAACAAAAATGGTATGAATTAATGTATATATTTGATAAAAACCAACTTTGGTTGCAAAGTTATAACTAAATATTATAATTAGTAATCAAAGAATTCGATATTTAAATAGATGGAAATAAACTTCAATTTTTTCAATTAAATCCATTAAAAACGTACGATACATATTTTCTTGAGAAATTGACGATACTGTATTAACTAATGTTTTACAAAATTTGGCAAAAAATATAAGAATATATTATGATTTTTTTTTCCATATTTATATAAAAAACTTCAACAATTATTATTGTAATAAATCTTTATTTATAAATTTGTTAAAAATATCATGTTTGTATCGTCGAACGTTTTTTTAAGTTTTGTAATTTTTTTTTCAAATTGTTTATTATTAATAAAGTTGCAAAAAATATAAATTAAAAAAAATTTAAAAAAATAAAGATATATATATATATATATATATATATATATATATATATATATATATATATATATATATATATATATATGTTTTTTTAGGCTAGAAGATGTCTGAAGATGTTAGAAGACCCTGGTCCACATCTACGTCAAGAAGAGTGCGCGCAGACATTTTTAGCTCTGCAGTCTTCAAAAAAACAAACCGCCTGGGAAGGCTAACGTCTGCGCGTGGTCTACGTGGCGCAGACAGAAGAGGTCACGCAGATCTGCAGACAAAAAACAAACACTACCTAAAGCTCAATTTCCTAATCTAATAGGCCCAAAAGTCTAATAACCCACCAATGCCCAATTGTGGCCTGATTTCCAATTGGGCCTAATCCCTACCCATAGGCCTTAATCCAATGCCCAATAACATTTCTGGTCCCAAAAATCCCAAACTCCAAGAGGTGGCTCAAAATAGATGTCCACCGATCACCGCTACGTTGTGCGTAATTCTTGGTACGCCCCGTGTACCAGGATGAATTGTTAGGATCAGGGAGTCTCATGAGTATGTGCAACGTACCCCCATTTATTTTGAGCGTAAATGTTACATGGCCAAAAAGTCCATTAAGAACTTAATGCTTAATACAAAATGTCCAAATCATAGCTCTAGCTCCTAATAGACATCTAGCACCATAAAGTCATTGACTTGGTGACTTTGCATGCCTTAAAAGATCCCAACTTCAAAATATAGCAATCTACCTCCACAATATGGACCTAAACTCATGCATGGCTGAATCCCATCCAAAAAGATGCTAACTTTAAGAATTAAAAACCTCAAAAACATAAAGAGGGGCAACTCACAACATCTCGTACAACATCAAGCCACCAAATCTCGCTCATGGGACCTAAAGTTAACCAAAATCAAGGTAGAACTAGATCTATGATATGACACATAAAGTTCATAACTTTATACCACCTCCGGCTCGCTATCGGGTTCCTTGCCCTGTGATAATCTGAAGCTCCACATGCTTGGAACTCCCTGAAGGTCAAAGTACGTGTCCCAACCAAAACCACTATCTCCGCGCGAAAGGCGCTCAATCGCTGTCACACCCCAAAACCGGAACGACGGAAACGTTCTGGGGTGGATGACGTCATGCAAGTATCACAACACATGCATTATAGTAATCAAAGTACAACAAAACATTGCATTAATAGTAAAAGTTTTACAAGGTTACATTACACCAATTTAAAGTAATACAAGTAATAGAACAAATACAGCGTGGTACTAAGCTATCTTCATCAACAACTCCGGGGATGTACCTGTCTAATGCTAACCTGAGAATACAAGTTATTTGAAAAGCGAGTATCAGCATTTTTACAAATGCTGGTGAGTTCATAAGCATTTAGTGTCATTTCATTCAAATAACTTAATAAAGTAATAGTTTAAGAGATGTCAGTGTATTAGAGTCCTTTCCAGAAAATCCTATATTTTTTTTAATAAAAGCAGCCTTCTACCAAGACTGGTTAGTGATGTGGGGTAAAAAGTAGTCTTCCCTAAATTGCTATCATTATCAAAATACTGAATTTGATTATTGAGGAAAGCAAACGACATCAGGGAATATCATATGCCTCAGCAGTGAGGACTGCTGACTAAGGCAAGGATCCATAGACTCCAGGAAAGTATCAAACAAACGACGTCACGCTTGGTTCAGTCTAACAAGTGGAGACACAGACCCCAGAAGGTACCAAATGAAAGGTACAACTAGTAGGGTCTAAAACAGTGAACACAGTGAATACCGTGAATATAGTGGATTCTGTGAATATAGTGGATACAGACCCCAGACAGCATCAAATGAAAGATACGTCTTGTAAGGTCAAAACAGAGATAACAGGCCCCATACAATATCAAATGAAAGATACGTCTTGTAAGGTCAAAACAGAGATAACAGACCCCAGACAGTATCAAATGAAAGATACGTCTTGTAAGGTCAAAACAGTGTGATTCTGAAAATGAGTTGCCGGCATACAGTGTAGATTGCCGGTGAAATACCGTTACCTTAAGGCCAAAGAATTATAAGGTAACCCGGGATACTCGTAACCATACTAACAGACACTAGAGAACCAGACGCCCTACGAGCATCTTAAGAATGTGACATTTGTCACCCCTTGACTTGGTGGGCCGTGGACTGTAGCTAGCAGTCAGGGTGCGGGGGTGTCAATCCCATATAGATCTATACACACAATGTCCGCTCTCCCTACAGGAGACTCTGGTTACCAACTAGACGACGGAGAAGGCCATGTCCTGAAGATGCATCCCAGATAGTGGGTAGAGACTTCCAAATAGTGGGTAGTGTGTAAGTGTTGAACTAGAGGTAGAGACTTCCCAATAGTGGGTTTCTAATGTAAGTATAGACTAGAGGTAGAGACTCTTAACTGAACTGACTAGAGAATTCCTATATGTCCATACTCTTATACATAGTACATAACTAATGAGTCAAACGACCTTCGGACGGCCATCCGATCCCACCAGACCACATCTCAACGAAGAAAAGGAAATAGGGCAGACGAGCCTTCCTAAGTCTTTCAATCATTACTTATATGTACCTATATAAGCACAGACATACATCTAACTACGACTGAGTGTGTATTCAAGTAGAAGTGATCTTTGTGAAGTCGAAGTGTCTAACAAGTGTAGTAGAAGCGGTCGCAAGTGAAGTAGAAGTGTCGAACAAGTATAAGCGTATCACGAAGTAGATGCGACAATAAGTGAAGCAAAAGCGTATCATGCATAAGTGAAGTAGAGTCGTTATCAAGTATAAGTGAAGTAGAGTCGTTATCAAGTATAAGTGAACTAGAGTCGTTATCAAGTATAAGTGAAGAGGAATCGTATCACTAAGTAAGAGCGTGAATAAGTATAAGCGTCATCAAGTATAAGCGACTACAAGTATAAGTGAAAACGTTACCGAGTAGGAGTATAAAATAAGTATAAGTGAAGCAGCAGTATTTAACAAGTAAAGGTATACGTTGAAAAAGGGAATCTTTAATGAAAAGCCTTTATGTACAGAGAAAATCACAAATTGTATTCTTTTGTAAAATATGTTTAAAAACCTTAGAGAATCTTTCATAAACCAATTTAGAATGATTTTGGATAAATCAGTATAAGTAAAAGTTATGAAATAAGTAAAAATCATTATAGTGTCCCACTCGGTAAAACAGTGTAAAGTGGTAAAATCTTGTGCATGCGGGTTATCAATCACATGTGATTGATATGATAACTGGCATGTTTAACTTGTATTCCCCCCTATAAAACATTTAAAAACATTAAAAAGTTCATTCAGGGGTATGAACTCACCTGATGTAAGTAGGTCCGACGAAGGTGCCGTTTGGGCGTTCGGTGTCACGCAAGGACTTGAACACACACAATGACCTATTTAACATATGATAACATATGTTCACATACAATTAGTATATTTAATACTAATTAAACAAATATACACGCTCACAGGAGCGGAAAACACTTTGGTTAAGTGTTTGGGTGTCCCGAGTAGCGTTTAAGGGTGCTAAGGGTCTCCTATCAGTTGTGGAACTTTGCTAAACTCAAATATCAAGTGTGTGAATGGGTTTAAAGCATTAACATGGACCAATTTGGAGTTTACGGCCCAACTCAAGGGAGTTTACGGCCGTAAACTCCCAAGGGTATATTCTTGGGTGTTTAATGCTTCTAGCTTGTTCATGGGATTTTTCTAAGGACTTTTCATAAAAGGCATGAGTGGGTTTGAGGCCTCTAAGGGCATGATCTATAAGTTTACGGCCAAGGGACCACTCCAAAAGGAGTTTACGGCCGTAAACTCTAATCCTTAGAGTTTTGGGAAGTTTAAAGCCCCTATTGCCTTTCTAGAATTTTCTTATGATGTTTGATGCTATTTTGGGGGTTTAAGGCCATCATTTAGGGGTGTTTTGGGGTGTTTATGGCCTTGACCCTTGTCTGGGCCGTAAGCTCCCTTTATTAAATCATTTTGGAGTGTTTCAATGGTTTAAACTCAAGAGAATAAGTCCCTAAATTATGTAATAAGCCCTAGGATGAGTTTGGAGTGCATTTGGGACTATGGCTTGAGGGGTTTACGGCCTAAGCAAGTGGTTGGGCCGTAAACTCTTCTTTGAGTCCTAAATCCATGCATTTTAGTGTTTAAACACTCCTAGGCTAATACCTCAATTTATTTCCTAGTCATTGGGGACTAGGTTGGGTCATTTGGCCTTGTTTTAAGTGTTTACGGCCTAAGGAGGAGCTTAGGCCGTAAACTCCTTTTCCAGTGCTTCTAAGTCCGATTTTTGGGCTATAAACATGAATCATAATGTTTAGAATAAGCTTGGGTAAGCGGACTTACAATCTGGAAGCGTTTGGTTGCGGATTCGGGACGAAAACGGGTCTAGAGAGAGAGTTTAGAGAGAGAGTGTAAAAAGTCTCCAATGGACTCCACTCACCCTTATATAGGGTTTTGAGTCGGGGCTCAGTGGAATTCTACCCATTACTGTCGTTAAAAGGGGCTTTTAGTTGCACCCGATCTAGTGGTCGTAATAATAAAACTTGACATTTTCCAATTTAATGGAAATGTGTGTCATGTGTTTTTATTCCCTTTGATCACGACTTAACGGCATATTAATTATAAACAAATGGAATGTTTATTAAATTAACGCCCTCTAACTAACGGAACTTTTATACAGTGGAATATTCCGTTAATGGTAACGGGGAAAATGTAACGGGAACACTTGGGTTGTCACAATCGCTCATCCTGAATCTCCAGTATACCCTCCATGATCATGCTAAAGCTCACAGGAGTCTGCTCAAGGAAATTGCACGTAATCTCAAACAAGATGAACTTCCTTTTCTAGTCATTAAGCTTCCCGACTCCAAAACCTGAGCCTGAACCCTCACCAGTACCAGAGCTGCCAACATGTCAGCCTCTAAATGTCACCATACTCAAAATAGACCATATAAACCCTCAGAGTATGCATTAATATATATATATATATATATATATATATATATATATATATATATATATATATATATATATATATCGAGGGAATCACAAGCTCCACAAGTTTCCACATTTCATCGCAACCCTCCACGAATCGAGTACAGATCCTCAGCTTTCAGTAGTACGGGCCCATACTACCTTCCACATCTATCTCTAATTTTCTCAAGGATTTCTTTGACTCCACCAAGTAAGTCTATATCCATACTTTTCTCAAGGATTTCTAGATCTCATCCTAGGTTTTCCTAAGGCAACTCCACACCACTCTTCGTCATCAATTGTATAAGGAACTACCGCTACCTCCATCTAACTAGCTCATGAATACAATTACACATTACTCAAACCAGACAATTCTTCGAATGAGAGGTCTCACACTACAATGGTTGGATTCAAATATGAGCTGTGCAATATAGTTAAAACCTAACCTTCTAAAATTTTTAAGTTCCCATAATATGTAATTTAGCATATTCATTACTAGTTAGCTGAAGCTAGTTACAACTCCTAAAAACACAGAGCAAGCAACATTCGAGCATCAAGTAATCAGAACCAAGGATATTCTATTCCGGCCTTCCTATTACCAAATGATCAGTCATAACATGCAAGTCTACGAGCTCATACAATAGGCATACAAAGGCATCTCTCCTAGCATTCTATCATGCAAGAACTGAGCAGACCCTTAGCCCTAACTAGCGTGCGATTCACAGATTCATAGATCAAAGCATATCAAATACATGTATGAGTATTTTGGGAACACTTACTTGAGCTCGGCTGATTACATACACCACACCCTTTCTTATTAAAAAACACCCTTTTCTTAAAATATATTTCTTTTTGACAAACATAACCAAATCCTCACTTGGAGTTCAGACACACCCGAGAGTGTGCCCAAAATGAAGTAAGTGTGTCAAACATCATAAAAATCAGAATGATGTCTCAAATACAGAATGCATATGGTGTGTGCTAAACAGTCAACCCAAGCGCTTCCCTTTGGAACCGGAAGTACCTGAAACATTAACTAAAAAAATATTAGGCACAACTCTGAGTGAGTTACCCAAAATACCACATTCCATACATAAAAATAAACACATAATGGGCCTCACTCTATCATCGGGTCTCACCCGACATCGGACCCCGTCCGACATCTGGCCCCGCTCGGTAAGTAGATCAGGCCCTGTCCAACATCTGACATATATCAAGTAAACATATACACATCCAATAATCACAAACATACATAGCATACAAGATTATCATCGTGCCTTGCCCAACATGGCGCCCTGCCCAGTAACCGAATAGACACAGATGATTTGTTAGGATCAGGGAGTCTCACAAGTACGCGCAGCGTACCCCTATTTATTTTGAGCGTAAATGTTACATGGCTAAAAAGTCCATTAAGTACTTAATGCTTAATACAAAATGTCCAAATCATAGCTCTAGCTCCTAATAGACATATAGCACTATAAAGTCATTGACCTGGTGACTTTGCATGCCTTAAGAAATCCCATCTTCAAAATATAGCAATATACCTCCACAATATGGATCTAAACTCATGCATGGTTGAATCCCATCCAAAAAGATGTTAACTTTAAGACTTAAAAACTTAAAAAATATCAAGAGGGGAAACTCCTAACTTCTGGTACAACATCAAGCGACCAAATCTCACTCATGGGACCTAAAGTTACCAAAACCAAGGTAGAACTAGATCTATGATATGACACATAAAGTTCATAACTTTATACCTCCAAAGAGTGCCAAACGATCACGATGTTCCGGATCTACAAGCTCTTAGTCTTCCAATGAAGACTCAAGATGATCTCCTTTCTTCAAAAACACCAAACCACCCAAAGTGACCTTCTATGCTCAAGAACACTCAATTACAAAGTTAGGGTTTCGTGGAGGCTGTTTTGGGACAAAGGGAGATTGATAAAAAAGATCCTTAGGACATGATGTTCTTTAAATAGTGCTCAAACCCGAAATAATAGGGTTTTGGGTCTGAACACGTACATCGTGTGTACTCGCATCGTATGCCGCATGTACGTGCGTGGCATCCGTGAATCACTTACTCATGTACGCCCTACGTACGACACACCCTATGCCCAAAAATTAAGTCCAAGATTTTCAAAACTCACAAATCAAAATTAAGCAAATAACAAACTTAAATAAATAAATACCTTAGAATTACCGGGCATTACAATTCTACCCTACTTGAATCAGACTTCGTCCTCGAGGTCAACTGCCCCAAACAACAATGGATAGTGCTCTTTCAGCTCATCCTCAGGCTCCCAAGTCCACTCCAATCCCTTTCGATGCTGCCACTGCACCTTCAACAGCTTGGCAACCTTGTTCCTTAAAGTCTTCATCTTCCGATCCAAGATCGCCACCGGTCTCTCAATATACTTCAGGCAGTCATCCACCTAAATATCCTCCAATGGTACAGCTGCAGAATCATCCACCAAACACTTTTTCAGTTGAGAGACCTGAAACATGCTATGAATCTAACTAAGCTCCGCTGGAAGATCTAAACAATAAGCAACCTGAGCTCGGCTGGAAGATCTAAACAATAAGCAACCTGGCCCACCCGAGCCAAAACCCTGAAGGGACCAATGTACTTGGGGGCCAACTTGCCCCACTTTTTGAACCAGATGAAACATTTCCAAGGTGACACCTTCAGGAGAACAATATCTCCCACCGAAAACCCTAAGTCCGACCGGCACCTATCGACATAACTCTTCTGCCGACTCTGATCTATCTGGAGCCTGCTCTGAACCTGCTGAACCAGCTCAGTGGTCTTGTGTACCACCTCAGTACTCCCCATAACCCACTGACCGACCTAGCCCCAACAAAGTGGGGTCCTAGATTTCCTTCTATAGAGCATCTCAAAAAGAGATCAATTGATGCTGGCATGATAACTATTTTTATATGAAAATTATGCTAATGGAAGATACGCATCCCAACTCCCACCAAAATCCAACACACACACGCATCATATCTTCAAGGGTCTGGATAGTCCACTTAGTCTGACCATTGGTTTCTGGATGAAATGTTGTACTAAAATGGAGACGAGTTTCCCAACTTGTCATGAAATTGCTTCCAAAATCTGGAAGTAAAACGAACATCCCTATCAGAAACCACTGATACTGGCATCCCATGATGTGCCACCACCTCCCTTATATAAACCTCGACCAACTTCCCTGCATAAATACTCTCCTAAACCGGAATGAAATGCACGCTCTTGGTCAAATGATCCACGGTGACTCATATCGAATCCACCCTGCGTGCAGTCTTGGGAAGCTTTGTGATAAAAACCATGGTGATGTCTTCCCATTTCCATACACGAATCTCCAACGGCTACATCGTGCCATGAGGATGTTGATGTTCAGCCTTGACCTTCTTGTAGGTCAAATAACGCTTCACATACCATGCCACATCTTTCTTCATGCAGGACCACCAATAATTATGATGACGATCCGTATACATCTTCGTCGCCCCAGGATGGATGGAGAACCACGACTAGTGTGTCTCCTCTATCAGAATTTGGTGAACATCGCCCCAATACGGAGCCCAGACTTGTCGATGTAGAGTCAGAAATCCAAGGCTATCAAAATTCAAGGAAGCCACCTGTCCCACTATACGCACGCTCTTTTGGTGCTCCTCCTTCATAGCTTAAACCTGTGCCTCACGAATCTGCTCCAATAATGGAGTAATCATGATCATCTTTAAACATATATCCATGATCGAAGTGGTGACCACTTTGTGGCTAAGAGCATCGACCACCACATGTAGCTTTCGGTAGTCGATACACATATGATGATACCCGTCCTTCCTCTTTACAATGAGGATCGGGGCTTCCCAAGGAGAACTGCTCAGCCAAATAAATCCCCTGTCTAATAGCTCCTACAGTTGTGTAGACAACTCCTTAATTTTAGGAGGAACCAACCGATATGGTGCTTTGGCAATCAGAGCCGCAACTAGAACCAAATCAATCCTGAACTCAGCCTGCCTCTCTGGAGGCGCCCTAGGCAAGTCCTCTGGGAATACATCTGGTTAATCTTGCATAATTGGCACATCATCCACGATCACGTTACCCTGATCCTGGGTATCCATGATGTACGCGTGATAACTGGAGCAACCCTACTGAAGATAGAATATGCACTCACTGCAGAACTCAAAATCGGCCCACGATGCGGTCTCTCCCCATGAATCACCAACTCTCCCCCACTTGGGGTCTGAACCCAAACCAACTACTACTTGCAATCGATCAGTGCCCCATTAGGGATTAACCAATCTCTGCCTATGATGACCTTGTTCCCATACAACGAAATAGGAACCGAATCCACCGAATATTGCTCGCTGAATATTTAGAGAGTACAACCCCGATGAACCCTTGTAACCCGAATAGCCCTATCATTAGCTATCTCGACATCTAGAGGACAATCCAGCTCCCCCGAAGTTCCAACAATTCCCTTATTCAGTGTAAGCGATACAAACGATCGGGTAGCCCCTGAATCAAACAATACCAAAGTAGAAATACCATTCACAAGGAACGATCCTAAAATAAAACACATAAATATAAGAAACAAATTAAGGTACATAAAAACATATGGAGAAGATACATACTCATCACCACATCAGGAGCTGCACGTGCCTCCTCTGTCGTCAGCTGGAAAGCCCGACTCTTCACCACAGGCGCGTTTGCCCAACCCTGATTGAGTTTGAAAGAGCCAATATCAGGTGGATGCTAACCCTACGTCCCCTCTTAGGTTTAGGGTCCTTGTCCAAAGGCGGCTAAGCCCTTTCCAGCAATGTGGAAGTCAAGGCTCCCCCCCACTCGTTGCCCAGAGCCTTCGTATAATAAGATCAAGGCTGCACGTGAATCTGACTCTAAAATTTTTAGGAGCCTCTTGCTTTTGGTGAATTACCGGTGCTTAATGCAATAACCGGTGAGCAGACTTGTGACGTGCTTACGCCATCGCAGACGTCCGGGTATGGATTACTGGAGTGAAGGGATTGGCGCGAATGATCTCCAAAGCAGACAGGTTCCTGCTTTCCAAGCGAGAGATGCTTTATTGAAAGCTCTCGCCCGACGGGAGAGGGACCAGACGTCGTACCAGTAAAGCCACAGAAATCAAAGAAGGCGCACGAAGGAAGGCAATAGCACTAGCTTGATAATTTGACTGAGTCAGTAATCTAACGAGTTGCAAGAGTAGGTGCTGATACCGGACCTACTATTGCTAAACTTGGAAAACGGGCCTTCTTGTGGCACCTCTGATTACAATGAAAGAAAATTAGATAAGATACCGGGGTGGTGGTGGTGGTAGCAGTACAATCCCTATTAATATGACCACTCCAGCTGCACTTTAAGAAGCCATAACCACTCACCTTACATGCCTCCTCGTGCATCTTGCCACAACGACTACGAACCTGTTGGCCTTTCGGTGTAGGATCAGATACGTTGGGCCTCTTTCCGAAAACATCAACACTCGGCACATAATCAAACTTCCTCTTCTTCTTTATCTCTGAGTCAATCTCCCTCTTTGGCTCGGGTTATCATATCCTCCAGCGTCTTATAGCTGGATCAGCTCACAAACTATTGAATGTCACTCCTCAACATTTCATGATACCAGGACTTCTTCATCTCCTCGTCCACTACATATTGTGGAATCAAAAGCACCCTCTCCCTGAACGTAGCGGTGATCTCAACCACCATCTCAGTAGTCTGGCAGAGATCCCGAAACTCCCATGCCAAGTACTGCACCTCTATCACCGGTGCAAACTCAGCTTAGAATCTGTTCGAGAAATCATCCGATGACATCACATAAACAACATCATCACCCACAACACGCCCTACCTCCTCCCACCAGTTTCGTGTCATGTCCTTTAGAAGACAGGAAGCTAGTATGACCTTGTCTCCCTCAGAACAACGATAGGTGCGGAAGGCGTTAGATACATCCACTAACTACCTCCGGCTCGCTATCGGGTCCCTTACCCTGTGATAATTTGAAGCTCCACATGCTTGGAACTCCCTGAAGGTCAAAGAACATGTCCCAACCGAAACCACTGTCTCAGCACGAAAGGCGCTCAATCGCTCATCCTGAATCTCTAGTATACCCTCCTTGATCGTGCCAAAGCTGACAGGAGTCTGCTCAAGGAAATTGCACCTAATCTCAGATGACATGAACTCCCTTTTCTATTCATTAAGCTTCCCGACTCCAAAACCTGAGCCTGAACCCTCACCAGTACCAGAGCTGCCAACATGTCTTCCTCTAAATGTTAGCATACTGAAAATAGATCATATAAACCATCAGAATATGCATTAATATACATATACATATATATATATATATATACATATATATATATATATATATATATATATATATATATATATATGCATATATATATATATATATATACATATATATATATATATATATATATATATATATATATATATATATATATATATATATATATATATATATATATATATATATATATATATATATATATATATATATATATATCGAAGGAATCACAAGCTCCACAAGTTTCCACGTTTCATCGCAACCCTCCATGAATCGAGTACAGTTCCTCTACTTTCAGTAGTACGGGCCCATACTACCTTCCATATCTATCTCTACTTTTCTCAAGGATTTCTAGATCCCATCCTAGGTTTTCCTAGGGCAACTCCACACCACTCTTCGCCATCAATAGTAGAAGGAACTACCGCTACCTCCATCTTACTAGCTCATGAATACAATTACACATTACTCAAACCAGACAATTCTTCGAATGAGAGGTCTCACACTATAATGGTTGGATTCAAACAAGAGCTGTGCAATAGAGTTAAACCCTAACCTTCTAAAATTTTTTAGTTCCCATAATATGTAGTTTAGCATATTCATTACTAGTTAGCTTAGGCTAGTTACAACTCCTAAAAACACAAAGCAGGCAACATTCGAGCATCAAGTAATCAGAACCAAGCATATTCTAATCCGGCCTTCCTATTACCGAATGATCAGTCATAACATGCAAGTCTACGAGCTCATACAACAGGCATACAAAGGCATCTCTCCTAGCATTCTATCATGCAAGAACTAAGCAGATCCTTAGCCCTAACTAGCCTGCGATTCACAGATTCATAGATCAAAGCATATAAAATACATGTATGAGTATTTTGGGAACACTTACTTGAGCTTGGCTGATTGCATACACCACACCCATTCTTATGAAAAAAAACCCTTTTCTTAAAATATATTTCTTTTTGACAAACTTAACCAAATCCTCACTTTGAGTTCAGACACACCCGAGAGTGTGCCCAAAAAAAGTAAGTGTGTCAAACATCATAAAAATCAGTATGAACTCTCAAATACAGAATCCATATGGTGTGTGCGAAACAATCAACCCAAGCTCTTCCCTTTGGAACCAGAAGTAACTGAAACATAAACTAAAAACCATAAGCACAAAGCTTAGTGAGTTTCCCAGAATACCACATACCATACATACAAGTAAAAATATAATGGCTCGATAAATATATCGGGCGTCACCGAACATATAACATATATCAAGCAAACACATAGACATGAAATAATCACAAAGATAGATAGCATACAAAATGGTCATCGAGCCCTGCTGCGACATGTGGCCCTGCCCGGTCAGCATATAGACACATAACACATGCAAGAGCCATGCAGACAGCTATCATAGTAACACAACATATACATGGGGCGACATTGGTGCGTTCAACCTGGTAAACCCAGTGAGGAAAACTCACCTCGAAGTGCTGGATCAAACGGTTAATCTATGACTGTTGATTCAGCAAATCCCTGGACTATCAATATCAAATAAAATCCAATTAACATTTGAGATCTAAAATCCATACTAGGGTTAAAAAGACCATTTGACCTCTAACTTAGCTTGGTCCAAGACTATGGTGTTGTTTGTTTTTTCCTAGGCAAAATGTCTGCAGTCTGCGGACCATATCTGTAGACCTCTGCAGTAGAAGAGGTGGACCAAACGTCTGCAGTCTAAAAAAAGAAGATTGTTTTTTTTTTTAACATTTACAGGCTACTAAAATAAACTGAAATCTAAATAAACTGAGTTTTTAAAACATCAAAGTGATTTTTTAATATTTTTATGACTCTGTTATAAATAATTAACAAATTTATATCAACTTTTATGTATTATTGTATAAAAAATAAAAATAAAAATGGTATGAATTAATGTATATATTTGATAAAAACCAACTTTGGTTGCAAAGTTATAACTAAACATTATAATTAGTAATCAAAGAATTTGATATGTAAATAGATGGAAATAAACTTCAATTTTTTCAATTAAATCCATTAAAAACGTACCATACATATTTTCTCGAGAAATTGACGATACTGTATTAAATAATGTTTTACAAAAATTGACAAAAAAATATAAGAATATAATATGTTTTTTTTCATATTTATATAAAAAACTTCAACGATTATTATTGTAATATATCTTTATTGATAAATTTGTTAAAAATATCATGTTTGTATCGTCGAACGTTTTTTTATAAGTTTTGTAATTTTTTTCAAATTGTTTATTATTAATAAAGTTGGAAAAAATATAAATTAAAAAAAAACTTAAAAAATTAAGATATATATGTCTTATTAGGTTAGAAGATATCAGAAGATGTTAGAAGACCCTGGCCCATATCTGCGTCAAGAAGAGGGCGCTCATACATTTTTAGCTCTGCAGTCTTCAAAAAAACAAACTGTCTGCGAAGGCTAACGTCTGCACGGCGCAGACAGAAGAGGTTACGCAGATCTGCAGACAAAAAACAAACACTACCTAAAGCTCAAATTCCTAATCTAATAGGCCCAAAAGTCGAATAACCCACCAACGGCCAATTGTGGTCTGATTTCCAGTTGGGCCCAATCCCTACCCATGGGCCTTAATCCAAAGCCCAATAACATTTCTGGTCCCAAAAATCCCAAACTCCAAGATGTGGCTCAAAATAGAAGTCCACTGGTCACCGCTACGCTGTGCGTAATTCCTTGTACACCTCATGTACCAGGATGAATTGTTAAGATCAGGGAGTCTCATGAGTACGCGCGGCGTACCCGCATTTATTTTGAGCGTAAATGTTACATGGCCAAAAAGTCCATTAAGCACATTATGCTTAATACAAAATGTCCAAATCATAGCTCTAGCTCGTAATAGACATCTAGCACGATAAAGTCACTAACTTGGTGACTTTGCATGCCTTAAAAGATCCCAACTTCAAAATATAGCAATCTACCTCCACAATATGGACCTAAACTCATGCATGGCTGAATCCCTTCCAAAAGATGCTAACTTTAACACTTAAAAAACTCAAAAACATAAAGAGAACAACTCATAACTTCTGGTACAACATCAAGCCACCAAATCACACTCATGGGACCTAAAGTTAACCAAAATTAAGGTAGAACTAGATCTATGATATGACACATAAAGTTCATAACTTTATACCACCTCGGGCTCGCTATCGGGTCGCTTGCCCTATGATAATCTGAAGCTCCACATGCTTGGAAATCCCTGAAGGTCAAAGAATGTATCCCAACCAAAACCACTGTCTCAGTGCGAAAGGCGCTCAATCGCTCATCCTGAATCTCCAGTATACCCTCCTTGATCGTGCCAAAGCTCATAGGAGTCTGCTCAAAGAAATTGCACGTAATCTCAGACGAGATGAACTCCCTTTTCTAGTCATTAAGCTTCCCAACTCCAAAGCCTGAGCGTGAACCCTCACAAGTACCAGAGCTGCCAACATGTCTACCTATAAATGTCACCATACTGAATATAGACCATATAAACCATCATAATACATATTAATATACATATATATATATATATATATATATATATATATATATATATATGTATATATATATATATATATATATATATATATATATATATATATATATATATATATATATATATATATATCGAGGGAATCACAAGCTCCACAAGTTTCCATGTTTCATTGAAACCCTCCATGAATCGAGTACAGATCCTCGGTTTTCCGTAGTACGGGCCCATACTACCTTCCACATCTATCTCTACTTTTCTCAAGGATTTCTTTGACTCCACCAAGTAAGTCTATATCCATACTTTTCTCAAGGATTTCTAGATCTCATCCTAGGTTTTCCTAGGGCAAATCCACACCACTCTTCGTCATCAATTGTATAAGGAACTACCACTACCTCCATCTAACTAGCTCATGAATACAATTACACATTACTCAAACCAGACAATTCTTCGAATGAGAGGTCTCACACTACAATGGTTGGATTCAAATAAGAGCTGTGCAATATAGTTAAAACCTGACCTTCTAAAATTTTTTAGTTCCCATAATATGTAATTTAGCATATTCATTAATAGTTAGCTGAAGCTAGTTACAACTCCTAAAACACAAACCAATCAGCATTCAAGCATCAAGTAATCAGAACCAAGCATATTCTAATCTGGCCTTCCTATTACCAAATGATCAGTCATAACATGCAAGTGTACGAGCTCATACAATAGGCATACAAAGGAATCTCTCCTAGCATTCTATCATGCAAGAACTGAGCAGACCCTTAGCGCTAACTAGCGTGCGATTCACAGATTCATAGATCAAAGCATATCAAATACATGTATGAGTATTTTGGGAACACTTACTTGAGCTCGGCTAATTACATACACCACGCCCTTTCTTATTAAAAAAACCCTTTTCTTAAAATATATTTCTTTTTGACAAACTTAACCAAATCCTACCTTTTAGTTCAGACACACCCGAGAGTGTGCCCAAGATAAAGTAGGTATGTGCGAAACAGTCAACCCAAGCTCTTCCCTTTGGAACCGGAGCTACCTGAAACATAAACTAAAAAAATATTAAGGACAACGCTTAGTGAGTTACCCAAAATACCACATTCTATACATAAAAATAAACACATAATGGGCCTCACTCTATCATCGGGTCTCACCCGACATCGAACCCCGTCCGACATCTGGCCCCGCTCGGTAAGTAGATCAGGCCCTGCCCAACATCTAACATATATCAAGTAAACATATACACATCCGATAATCACAAACATACATAGCATACAAGATTATCATCGTGCCTCGCCCGACATGGCGCCCTGCCCAGTAACCGAATAGACACATAACACATGCAAGATTCACGCAGACAGCTGACCTACAAACATAACATATACATGGGTTGACATAGGTGCCTTCGACCCGCTAAACCAAGTGAGGAAAACTCACCTCAAAATGTTGGATCAAACAAAAAATCCATGATTGTTGATCCGATAAATCCCCGAGCTATCAATATCAAATAAAATCCAATTATCATTTGAGATCTAAATCTTACCCATAAATCTATACTAGGGGGTAGAAAGACAATTTTACCCCAAACTTAGCTTGGTCGAAGAGTAAAGCTGAATTTCCTAATCTAGTAGGCTCCAAAAGTCGAATAACCCACCAAGGCCCAATTGTAGCCTAATTTCCAATTGGGCCCAATCCCTACCCATACACCTTAATCCAAAGCCTAATAATGTTTCTGGTCCTAAAACTCCTAAACTCCAAGAGATGGATCAAAACAAAAGTCCACTGATTACCGCTACACTATACGTAATTCTTGGCACGCCCTGTATACCAGGATGATTTGTTAGGATCAGGGAGTCTCACGAGTACGCGCAGCGTACCCCCATTTACTCTGAGCGTAAATGTTACATGGATAAAAAGTCCATTAAGCACTTAATGCTTAATACAAAATCTCCAAATCATAGCTCTAGCTCCTAATAGACTTATAGCACCATAAAGTCACTGAATTGTTGACTTTGCATGTCTTAAGAAATCCCATCTTCAAAATATAGCAATATACCTCTACAGTATGGACCTAAACTCATGCATGGCTGAATCCCATCCAAAAAGATGCTAACTTTAAGACTTAAAAACTTAAAAAATATCAAGAGGGAAAAGTCCTAACGTTTGGTACAACATCAAGCCACCAAATCTCACTCATGGGACGTAAACCAAAATCAAGGTAGAACAAGATCTAAGATATGACTCATCAAGTTCATAACTTTATACCACCAAAGAGTGCCAAACGACCACGATGTTCTGGATCTACAAGCTCTCAGTCTTCTAATGAAGACTCAAGATGATCTCCTTTCTTCAAAAACACAAAAACACCCAAAATGACCTTCTAAGCTCAAGAACACTCAATTACAGAGTTAGGGTTTCCTGGAGGCTGTTTTGGGATTAAGGGAGATTGATAGAAAAGATCCTTGGGACATAATGTTCTTTAAATTGTGCTCAAACCCGAAATAATAGGGTTTTGGGTTTGAACACGTATGCCGCGTGTACCCACATCGTATGTCTCATGTACGTGCGTGGCATCCGTGAATCACTTACTCGTGTACGCCCTACGTACGACACACCCTAAGTGTAACAACCCGAAGTTGTTCATTTCCGAAAACCCATTCTAGCCGTATAACTTGCTGTATATCGAAACGTTCCAATGTTGTTTTTGGGTATAGTTAATTAAACTTATATGTTTAATTGATGCTAATGAGTGTCCAAACCCCCTTAGGAGCTCATGAAATTAGCCCAAAATATTTATTTCATAAGTTTTAGAAACGTCCCCGCCGGGTGACGGAAACTTAATCGGGTGCGACCCAAAGCCTCGTTTAAGGCCGGTATCGGGTAGAATTCCTCCATGTCTAAGTTTTGGGAACTATAATAACATGTTTAAACATTCATTTGAAGCTTTTTCTTCCTCTCTCTACTCTCTCTCTAACCTCTCTCCTAAATCCAAAGTTTAAGGGTCCAAAACTCAATTTTAAGGCCTCAAATCCCTAAGGTACCTTCCTAACCTTAATGTATAGCATATTTGGCTTCCAAATTCGGGATTTAATCATGATTTAAGGCCTTAAATGTGAGTTTATGGCCATGGTTGAAGCTTAGGCCGTAAACACATAGTTAAGGGGTTTTTAAGCCCTAAAACCCTTCTAAACCACAACTAGACTTTAGATATGGCTAAATGACTTCATGGAATGGACTTAGAACATTTTAAACATGGATTTTGATGGATTTGAAGGAGTTTACGGCCAAGGCACATGCTTGGGCCGTAAAGTCATATATATGGGGTTTTTGTGACCTTAAACCCTTCCAAAACACTACTAAGGCTTAGATATGAATATTAGAATATTTGATTATAGCCTTGGGACACTTGAAACATAAATTTTGAGGGATTATTGTGAGTTTACGGCCAAGGCATGTGCTTGGGCCGTAAACTCCTTGAAACATGGTGTAAATTCATTTTAAGGTGTTAGAAAGCCACTTTAACACCCCTAAAGCCTTGGAATAATTTCTAGAAGTGCATACAAACAAGTTTTTGGCCTTAAAACATAATAAAACCCTCTCTAGGAGAGTTTACAGCCATGAGGGGTGTCTCATGGGCCGTAAACTCCAAAAACTCCTCAAATGTCCCATAAAATCTCATGTAAGGCCTTGAAATAATTTTAGCAATCACATGTGATTTGTTTGGAATCCAAAAACACAATTTTTCATGGGTTTATAGGAGTTTACGGCCATGAGTCCTATGCTAGGCCATAAACTCCCTTAAATGTGTCTATTTGGTGTTTAATAATTATTCCAAGCCCTTACAACAAAGTCTAACATTTATCCCTAAGTGTTTCAAGCCAAATTGTGCCATAAATCACCCCACCATGACTTTACGACCGTAAACTCATGGGGAGGGTGTCATTAGGGCCGTAAAATCCCTAAGGAGTATTCTTTGGGAGTCCCAATTCAATATCCTAGCTATATGTGTCCCCAAATGTCACCCGGGTCCCTCCAAACACTTGCATCGGGGTGTTTTCACGACTAGAAGAAATTGTCCCTATCATATAATTAATCTAAGTCCTAATTAGATACAAATGTGTATCTTTACATTATACTTAGGAACCTCGTGTGTTTGCAAGCCCCGGACCAACACTTAGCATCCAAATCGTCACATTTCTCGTCCGGTGAGTTCATACCCCTACGCCCTTTTCCGTGTTTTTCAATGCTTTCAGGGGGGAATACAAGCAAACTGTAACTATTTTCAAATCATAACATTGATGCGTTTCAAATAATATCTGGCAAACTTATAAACACTTTTACTCCTTATGTATTATGCTGAGCATAAGGAATGATTTATCAATTACAACTAAATGGATTTTAGTTATGAAAATAACCAAACTAATCAAATTATTTTGGGAATAATTTGGGGTTCTGTAATTCTTTTTATATCATGTACTGATATCTATATAAAGTTATTAGATAAACTATGTCTGATTCAGTTTATCTCCGTATCATTTTAATGTATTGCCAGATAAGTTCATAGTATGTATCTATTTTCACTGTATTATGTTTCATAATCTTTGTATGTTTGATATCGTATGAGAATCCTGTGAATAGTTTAGTACTACTTTGTGAGTAGTCACTACCCTTTATGGATGATCAGTAAATCCTCCCCCGAAGTGTAGCCAGAGTCTCCTGGAGGGAGAGCGAGGAATTTGTGAATAGATCTATTCGGGACTGACAATCCCACACCTTAACTGCTAGCTACAGTTAGGCGGGCACGCCTGGGGTGACAAACTCTGGATATCGTCCGACGTCTGACTAACGTCAAGGAGGTCTCGTTGTCGTATCAGCATGGTTACCCGACTCACAATATGTATTAATATAAGTTTATTCACAGCTTTGGTTTTATAATTCATATCTAGTTCGGGATAGTGATCCCATGCTTTTATCAAACTACTTTGTATCTAGTTCGGGATAGTATTCCCATGGATTTCAATCTATCGAACTTGTATCTAGTATGGGATGATAGTCCCATGATTTCAATCTATATCTTGTACGGGATGGTAATCCCATAGTTTTGAAACTATATCTAGTTCGGGATAGTGATCCCATGGCTTTATCTATCTATCCTATATCTAGTTCGGGATAGTATTCCCATGGCTTTCAATCTATAATTTCAAGTATATCAAACTATCTTGTAACTAGTTCAGGATGATAGTCCCAAGGTTTCCAAACTACATTTTATCTACAATTCATGTATATTAAAGTACTTCATATATAATCCGGGATAGTAATCCCATGATTTTCATTATATAGTTTGTGTATTAAACTATACTTTGTGTTATTCAATCAATCTTACATTTAGGAAAATATGGGATTTTCCTGGGGTTAACATATAACGCATAACTGAACTGTAACGAAAGATAACCAAACTAACATTACATAAGAAAATATGGGATTTTCTTGGATAACAAACCTTTTCGGAAAACTAAAGGAAACCGATACATTTTCATAAAACAAAACCGCTTATGAACTCACCAGCTTTATGCTGATTTTCAAACTGCTTGTATTCTCAGGTCCAAGTTAGACAGGTACCCGGCGATATCTTTTGGTGAAGACGGAGTAGTCAGAAGACTAGTCTCGTTTTGTTCATATGATATATGTATAACTTTGTACAATTTACTTTTGAACCAAATGTAAACTTTCATATATATATATATATATATATATATATATATATATATATATATATATATATATATGTAATGTAATGGTTGTTTACTGTGATTACTATGTACATTGGATTTGATACACAACTTGGAGTCAACCCCGGAAATGTTTCCGCCTTTGATTTTCGGGGTGTGACACTAAGCCCAAAAATTAAGTCCATGATTTTCAACGCCCACAAATCAAAATTAAGAAAATAACAAATTTAAATAAATAAATACCTTAGAATTACCGGGCATTATAATTCTACCCCACCTGAATCAGGCTTCGTTCTCGAAGTCCACTGCCAAAAAGTCCATTAAGCATTTAATACTTCATACAAAATGTCCAAATCATAGCTCTAGCTCCTAATAGACATCGAGCACCATAAAGTCACTGACTTGGTGACTTTGCAGTCTTAAAAGGTCCGAACTTCAAATATGGCAATCTACCTCAATAATATGGAGCTAAACTCATGGATGGGTGAATCCCCACCAAAATGATGCTAACTTTAAGACTTAGAAACCACAGAAACATCAAGGGGGGCAACTCTTAACTTCTGGTATTGCATTAAGCCACCAAATCTCACTCATGGGACCAAATGGTAATCAAAATCATGTTAGAACTAGATATAATATATGAAACCTCAAGTTTAGAACTTTATACCTCAAAAGAGTGCTAAATAATGATGATGTTCTGGATCTACAAGCTCTCACTCTTCCAATAAAGCTTCAAGATGATCTTCTTACTTCAAAAACACCAAAACATAACCAAAATGACCTTATAAGCTCAAGAACACTCAACTATGGAGTTAGGGTTTTGTGGAGGCTGTTAAGGAAAAATGGAGGCTGATAGAAAAAATCCATGGGACATAGTGTTCTTTAAATAGTGATAAAACCCGAAATATTAGGGTTTTTCGTTTGAACACGTACGCCACACGTACCCAAATCATACACCGCATGTACGTGCATGACATCCGCGAACCACTTACTCGTGTACGCTCTTCGTACATGCGGGGTACGCCCGGCGTACGACACACCCTAAGCAGAAAAATGAAGTCCAATATTTTCATAGCCCACAAATCAAAATTAAGCAAATAACCATTTTAAATAAATAAATACCTTAGAATTACCGAGCGTTACATATAATAGGAGGTATGCGTATCTTAGTGGTTCAAATTATGTTTGGTGGTCGTGATGATCATTGAAACAAATACAGGTATGTGTGGAAGGTAGTATTGGCTCGTACTATTGACAACACAGGACCTGTACACATAACATAGAAGTCACGAATTTCTAGTATTGGCCTCATGTCATAATTGTATTAATGTGTATTTTGGCTTTTGTGATGAGTTTTGGTTTAATTTCAGAATGGTGGAGACGAGGGGATCAGGATCTGGAGCGGGTGTACAGAATAGGATTTGTTTGACTGATGATCAAATTTTAGAGATCATCACCACTAAGGTGGTAGCTGCTATCCGAATGTCTATGCCAGAGATGGTTGGGTCTATCAAGAAAACTATGACTAAGTTGTTTAACCATCACTATGTTGCTCTTACTGAGGCTATCGCTGCTACAACCACCACCGCCGTTGATGTTGTGGGGATCCATGGAGAGAGAGAGAGGTTTCTAATATCGAGATTTCCCCAATACGAAGCCCCTGACGTTCGATGGATTTCAGGACCCAATCATTACGATGAGGTGGTTGTCCGATATTTAGGGGTGTTTCTTTATATGCTCCTGCCTTGCTGATAGAAAGGTCAAGTACACCCGAAACCTTCTCTGGTTAGGGGCGAAGGAATAGTAACTGGCTCGTACACTATTGCAGAGGGCTGTTGTGACTTCAGAGCAGTTCTTTAGGATATTTCGCATGAGCTATATTCTATTGGTGGAGAGGGAGATACTGGCTCAGTAGTATCTGGATCTGAGGCTGGAGAATGAGACGGTAACTGAGAGTACCATGATTTTTATAAAGAGGGCTCTTTTTTATCATGAGTTTGCCACTTTAGAGGAAGCTCATATGACCTAGTACTTGAGAATGCTCAAGATGGGTATTCGACATTTTGTGTCTTTCCAATGATATGGTACTCTCATTGATCTACAGGAGGCCGCAAGGAGGAAGGAGATTGAGATGGAGCTCCAGGTGAAGGAGCTAAGGCAGGCTCCTATGCAGTCACAGCCAACAACAAAGTGGTTCAATCTCGCTGATTCGAGATCTTGGAGATAGAGGGGCTATACTTTTGGCAAGGGTGGTAGAGTTTATGAGGGTGTTTTGTTGGTCTTCTTCCTCTGCATGCCGTAATTGCTGTCAGGAAGGACATTTTGCGAAGGGTTGTCATCAGTAGGCTCCTTCGCTATGTAGGAATGGAACTTAGACGAAGGAGTTGAAGTCTACTCGATGTCTTGAGAGCCTCAACTCGATGAGTAGGGATGCCAGAGTGAAACCTTAATTTTCAGGGTTTGCGGCCTATTTAAGCACCTTAAGCTCCAAAGGGTGGGCTCATTTGCAGCCTCCATCACTCCAAACCCTAGCTACTAAATCCTAATCCACATTTAAGTGTTTTTGATCCCTTGTTGTGTGTTCTTGGTGATTTTAAAGCATAAGAAGGAAGGAGAAGCTTGCGGATTCAAGATGAAGCCAGTAGATCCGGAAGAAGAGTTGCATTTCTGACTCACTTGAGGCCTAAAGTTTATACCTTGGCTTTCCATTGCTTATGGATTCATTTAGGGTTGTATTTTCTTACTTTTGGGGCATATTGAAGTCCATTTTGGGATTTGGGGGCATCATGATCTTTTGACTTCAGATCTAGGCATTCATGAGCTTTTGAGGCTTAAAGTTGCCATTTTTTCAAGCCTTGGCTATTCCCCATTCCCTAGATCTCTTATATACCTTAGTTTTGGTGTTTTTAGGTTCATGACACCATGGATGAATTAAAGCTAGCAACTTTACGTGGTAACTTAGTCCAAGGGGACCATATTTAAGGTTTGGATGCATTAAACTCGACTGGAAAAGACTGAATAGGTTTAGACTATGGGGGACTCGACGAGTTGTTCATACAACTCGGCGAGTTTGGTCGTAGTCCCCAAACCTTTTCTATTACTGAGCAAACTCGTTGAGTCTAGGAGATGAATCAGTTAGTTAGCCATGGTTTTGGGTTATAAAGACTGAGGAACTCGACGAGTTAAAGGAGGGACTCATGTCACACCCAAAAACCAAAATGGCGGAAACGTTCTGGGGCGGAGGACGTCATTTATTGTATCACAACAATGTATAATAGTAAACAAGAAACACATCATCCATTACATTAGTAGTATAATTTTAATACAAGTGTGTTCTGTGTATAGTTTATAAGACACCAAAAATGAATAATCAAAATAAAGACGAGTCTTGAAAGCTTCGTCTTCTCAAAACCTAGTCATCGATACCTGTCTACTGGTGATCTCAGAATACAAATTATTTTTAAAACATAGATCAACATTAAAGCTGGTGAGTTCATAAGTATTTCAGTGTCATTATTTGTATGAAAGTGTTTGAAAATGTTTGATGTAAATGTTTGTAAGTGTTTGTAATAAATGATTGTATCTCCTAGAAAATCCTATATTTGCTACTAAAAAGTAGCCTTCTATAAAGGCCCGAATGTTCTGTATGTTGTTTGATTGTAAAAGTGTGTATATTTCCCAAGTATAGCTCTCGTTACCAAAATATAGTTTACATTACCGTTTATGTGAGAAGATCATAATGTGAATGCAATGGGAAAATAACGATGTATTGCAGTATTGTAGATAAGTAACTACCAATGTACTAACTACCTTAAACCAGTTTGTTAATTAAGGTTAAATGTGATGAGGTTGTAACCATACTAGATTGACAAGAAAAACACAATGATCAAAGACATCGAAATGGTATGACATTTGTCACTCGTAGAGTTGAAGGTCCCACTGTAGCTAGCATCAAGGTGTAGGACGATCAGTCCCGTATAGATCTATATACAAATTCATGCTCTCCCTCCAAGAGACTCTGGTTACAAAGCGTGACACAGCAGTAGATTGCCATGCCATGAAGTAGTGGCTTACATTAATGTTATAGTCTTCTAGTGTTTTTATAGTATGTTCTAGTGTATTGTATGATTTCTTTGTTCTAGTGTATAGTATGTTTTCTTGTATAGTGTATTGTATGTTCTCTTAGTTTCTCATCATAGTATGTTCTTTTTTTTCTCATAATAGTAAGTTTGTATTGACTCATGAATGAACTAACTCCTGTATGTTTCATTGTACAAGAAGTAGTGAGTAGTAAACCTCTAAAATATACCTATTATAGTTTACTAGTAATGTTGTTCGAATAACTAAGGATGTTTGTACATCTTTGCTACCCAAAGGTGCTGAACTGATGTAAGAACTTTTATATCTATACATATATACATAATATATAACTAAGATTCAAATGGAACTCGGACAAACAACCGGATACTCTAAGTCCACAACCAAACAAGGAACATGAAATAAAGTGAGTTACCAGTCCTAAGTCCTTTAAACCTTACTTATATAACTATATCTATATAGACATGATTTTGAAGAGTTTGTTTGAAGAGTTTAATAAAGAGTTTAACATATAAAAGAGTTTTAACCATTTGAATGGTAACAAATGACTTGACGTCAGTTTATAAAATGTTTTGAAGAGTTTGTTTGATAAAACAGTTTGCAGTATAAGAAAATCCACTTGTTTGATAGTTATTAATCACATGAGATTGATATAACAACTATAATGTTATCAAATTGTATTCCCCCCATAAAAGAATTTAAAATCATTTAAAAGATAGATTAAGGGGTATGAACTCACCTGTAGTGAGTGATACGAATGTAAGATCGGTTGTAGGTTGCTAAGTGCTATGTGAAATATCGGGCACAAGCGGATCCTAATAAGCATATAATGACACATATATGTATATAATTAGTGTTTAGGAAACTAATCATGATAGAGAATCACCTTAGAAACTAGGAAGCACTTATATTGAAGTGTTATAATCACATAGGATTGCATCTTAGGGTTTTATGGCCACACAATGGAGTTTACGACCATTGTGTTTATGGCCTACGGGAGTTTTGGGCCAATGAGTGTACGGTCATGGTGTTTACGGACTTACACTCATTGAAGAGCTTGCAAACGAGGTGTTTTATGGCTCTAACAAGCATTCCCTAAGTGTTATTGGTCCTAGGTTTGGTCTTGAAGGAGTTTGAAGCCAAAACATGCACCAACACAAGAGTTTACGGGCATGAAAGGGTTTACGGCCGTAAGCTCTTGATGATCGTGCATTTTGTGATGATCCAAGGCTAGGAATCAAGAATTTAACAAGTCTAACTAGGAGATAGAAGAGATACTCATGTTTTTGAAGCTTGGGAGGGGGGTTCACGGTCTGAAAGTCCATAATATTGTGGTTTGACCTAGGCATTAATTTTGTACAGTTCTTATTTGGGTGGCGGTGTATGTAAGGCAGTGTAGTGATTTAGACTTGATATATGTGTGCATGCTCACTCGTGTGTGCAGCCGTACACGCGTGTATGGCTGCACACTTGTGTGCTGGTGAGGGTACTATTTATAGGGACTGATTTGTGTCAGATTGTACTTGTTGCTGAACAGTGCAGTGTGTGTACTTCTCAAGGTGTACTTGACATTTATGATATAGATGTGTGCATGCTTAAAGTCATCTCTTTTCTACTCCTTCTACACTTCATTTTGATTTCTATTTGCTTCATTGATTACTGAATTAGATCCATCATTTTTAGGACTAACAATTGGTATCAGAGCCAATTTGGTATCAATTGAAGTATTTTAGAGTGTGAGGTTGAAATATTTCACTCTTTTTGAAGTGCATTTGATCAAAGAACTGCTGTTTGATTCCTATTTTCAATAGTTTTCATTAGTTTGAAATCAAGTTTCATAAAAAATCTAAGAAAATCGTTTGTACGGGTAGCATTTTAAGTGTGTGCGGTTAACTGTTGAAGGTGTGCGGTTCACTGTTTGAAGGTGTGCTGCCTAGTGTGCGATTGAAGTTGCATGTGCAGTTGAAGTTGCATGTGCGGTTGAAGTTGCGTGTGCGGTTATACTTTGTGTGTGCTGTAACAATCACTTAAGCTTGTCAATATGGAATCTCAAAGCGTGATTGCTCATCAAGATTCGGATGCAATTGTGGGAACCACTACTTGAATTCCCAGATTGTTGTCAGCTGAAGGATTTCCTGAATGGAAAAATCAAATTGAAAAGTATATCAAGATGAAAGATTTCAAAATTTTGAGAAGTATTTTAAGAGGTCCGATTCGGATTACATCCACTCTAGAAGATGGCACTGTAATTGACAAACAAGTTGAAAACTACACTGATGATGACTTTGAAAGAGTTGAGGAACAAGAAAAGGCACTCGCTACACTCACCATGGCATTGTCTTCTGAGATTGCTCAAGCATTTTGTGAATACACATAAGAAAAGGCATTATGGGAAGCGCTCATAGAAGTCTACGATGGAAATGAAGACATGAAGCAAATCCGACAAGACATGCTCCGACAAAAATTCAACATGTTCAACTACGTTTTGGGAGAAACACAGGAAAATCAACTAGAAAGGTTTATCACACTAACCACTGAAATGAGCTCTGCAAGTGTGATGGTTACATGGTCCGAGATCAACAAAAAGCTGCTAAATTCCCTTCCAAAATCCTGGGACATGAATGTCTCAGTGATTAAAAAGACAAAAGACCTAAATCGATTGAGCTTAGTCGAAACAATGGCAATCATCAAAGCTTGCGATCTTGATGATAAACAAAGAGAAATCAACCATGTCAACTCGTACTCTACAGCTAATCTTGGAATTCAAAACAACAACACCGCTTTCTCAAGCTTTACCACTCATCCAAATTCTCAAGTTCATGTTCCTCAAGTTCAACCTTATGCAGCCCATCAAACCATACCATACAAAATACCTCAAATGCAACAAACTCAAGTCCCTCAATCTCAAAACATATCTCAAGTTGGCTCTAGTGTTGGTTCTTCCACAGCTGTTTCAGTTCAAACTCACGTAATTGGTTCTCAAAGTTCATCTGTAAGTGAGAAAGTGGAAAATATGGCTCTCGCTACCGGGTTAGTGAACTGCTACAATGCCTTTGTGGCCGGAGAACTCTCTCCACAGCTCTCATTCGCTGATCTCGACCAAATCCATCAAGAGGATGTGGAAGAGATGGACATTACTTGGCAAATGGCAATGGCAGTATTTAGGGCTAAACAATTCTCCAAGAAAACTAGAATGAACAACTGGGGTGTAAATTCTGACAAGAAAATGGGATCTAGTAAAGGAAAGTTGTGATGTTACAATTGTCATGAACCTGGACACTTTGCAAGGGAATGTACAAAACCCGATCAACGAGAGAACTCGGAAAGAACCATGGTGCCAGTGACTTATGTCCACAACAACAACAAAGGGTCATCTTCAAACAATCAGTTGGCAAAGTTGGCTATGGTGGCCCAATCTTTTAGCTGGGAAGATCAAATTCAGGCCCTAAACATTTCGCGACCTGAAAAGGCACATTTTTCTCAAATCAAGGATGAAGATGAAGAAGAAATGGAAGCAGATCCGTAAGAGGAGATGATGAATCTTCAATTTGCATTCATGGTACAAACCACTCCAGAACCTGTCAAACCTGAGGTTAGTGAATTCGGTTGTTCTCAGTCTTGTATTAAAACTGTTAAATTTTTGAGAGATCAAATTGAGATAATCAAAAAAGAGAACGAGGACTTGAAATATGAGGGATATGCACTTAGGAAAAATCAAAAGCCCTTAAAAACTCAATTAGAAAATAAAAAAAAAGACTTTCAAAAATTGCAAGACGACTACAGCAACAAATGTGATAACTATGATCATCTCAAAAGAAAATTTGCTGCTGTAACCGCGAAACTTGACGCATTGAAAAATCGTTTTGAAAACGCTGAATTTAATTTCAAAAAATACAATGGGTCAATTGAAAAAATTGCAAAAATGATCGAAGGTCAATCGCACTGGAGAGATATCACTCATGGTAATCAAATAAAACTTCGACTAGGATTTAAGAGTGTCCCTCCTCCCTTCAAGCCAACTACACTGCTATTCCCTTGTCTCAAGAAGAAATTGACAGAGAACCTCGCATGGTATGTGGAAAGTCAGCTTCTGAGCAGGCAATACAATCTAATAATGAGAATTTGCATACTAACGTTTCTACCTTAATTGCAGATATATATCAGTAGTTCAGGGGGATCATGAAGCTGAAACATTTGAGTGAAATAATCTTGTGTCTATGTTTGGTGTTAATTTCTGTGATGAGTCTGTGTCAAAATCAAATGCTAATGTTTTTGTGTTTGGTGGTGTATTATTTCAGTCTGATACTTCTGTTAATGATGGTGTTGTTTCTGATAAAACTGCTAAATCTGATTTAAATGTCTTTTCACCTTCCACATCTGCTTCAAAATCCTGTGATGGATCTTGCAAGTGTGGAAGCGTTAAAATTGAAAAAGGAAAGAATACATCTGCTAACAGCAGTGTCAAAACCATTGATAATAAACAAATCTGTTTTTACTGTGGCACTGCTGGACACATTGTATGAAATTGTATGAACCGGATGTTTGTTTCTCAGACAAAAAAAAGAGGGGAGAACGAATTTCGGGGACGAGTTTTAACTAGAAAAACCCCCAGAACTCGTTCTCGAAATGTTGACTTGAACACAAATTCAAACAAGAAAATGGCGAATTCTCAAAAGAATAAACAGGATTTCCGTAAAAACAACAAGAGTTTGCCAAAATCCACTCAGGCTAAGCCTAAGTCGAATTTGTCAAAGGGCAGGACCGGATCTTCAAACTCTTTATGTAGAAAATGCACCGGCTCGAAGCAAACTAACAAATTTTAAAAACCTAACTTTCAGTGGATACCAAAATCACCATCAAAATCAACTTTAGATCAGTCACCATTAACCTCTAAATCAAATGAAAAGAAAGAATCAAATGAAAAATATGTGAAAGGAAACTGTCAACCCAGAATTGTGATGACCTGGGTCCCCAAAACTAAATAATTTTGCTCATTGTGCAGGGACAGTTGCAGAGGAATGTCGTCAGACCCTGGTATGTCGATAGCAGCTGCTACCGGCACATGACTGGAGACATATCCCAACTGCATGACATTCAAACTTTTAATGGAGGATATGTTTCCTTTGCAGGCGGAGAGGGCGGAAAAATTACTCAAAAAGGAACTGTTTGAAATGGAGTGTTGAATTTTGAGAATGTTAACTTTGATCCTGAACTAAAGCATAGCTTGCTGAGCGTATCCCAGATCTGTGACAAGGGTTACTCTACTCATTTGACAGATAAGGAGTGTCTGATCTTAAAGCCTGGTGTTGTCATTCCGGAAGACTGGATTCTTGTAAAATCTAAGCGGGATGGGAATGCCTAGATTATAGACATGAAAAACAATATCCCTGACAAATTCACATGCCTTTTCTCCAAAGCTTCTGAACAAAATGCAATGTTGTGGCATCGTCGTCTCGGTGACGCTAATGCAAAGAACTTGATCGGTTGGCAAAGAACGAACTGGTCCGAGGGTTACCTGTCAGAGATTTCATTACATTTGAAAAATGTGTTTCCTGCGCTCAAGGAAAGCATCATCGGAAACCACACTTTCCAAAGTAGATCAACTCCATAAGTCAAGGAGATGTGATCTCAGAGATTCCTCCCTCTGTGTCAACTATCTCAACATCCGCTCAAATTGTTCCTGATTCAACTCAACCCCAAACCTCTCATTCCTCCATGGAAACAAGTCAATCAATTGAGAGTCTGGAGGTACCTATTGTGAGAAGTGCACCTCAAGTTTTCTCCATAGTCACTGCTACTACTGCTTACACTCCACCAACACAACCTGATGAAGGGTTGAGAACCATGTTTGAAACAGGCAGCTCATCATCCTTCCCAGAATATTCTCCCACTAGACCTTCTAAGGATGAAGCTTCAATTAGATTGGCGAAACACATGGCCCAACAAATTCCAACATCCTCTCGTGGCAAAGGATTATCATTTAGAGAGGAGTGCACAGGTGATGATAAATCTTCCTCGTCTGATCTTTGTGAAGAAATTGGGATTCTCCGTCAAGAACTCATTAAAAAGACCATTCAGATGGATCAAATCACTTCTTACATTGAAGAGCTCAGAGCAAAGGATGAGGAAAAGACAAAGCCGATTAAAGACCAACAAATGAGTCTTGGTGCAGTGACAGCTAGCTACTTCAATCTCAACAACGTTTTGTATGACGCATTTGGAGACAGAGTCAAGGCCCTTTTCCAATAGCCACATGGAATCGATGATCCTCCCACAACCTACTCACAGTCTGTTTCTGACGACCTTCCTGTCGATTCACCTGCTCCTAGAACAACCACTATTGTCAATAGATTTGAAAAGGAGCCAAAAGGAAGCAGAGCCCGAATAACGATCAAACAGGGAAAAAGAACCGTAACAGCCAACAAGAGCGAAGGTGTACTATTCATGAAGAACTCGAATGAGAATCGCAAGGCAAAAGACCCTGTTCTGGCTGTGAGTAATCTAAAGAAAAGAAAATTTGGTGACGAGTTTGGAGATAGATCAGGAATTCGAATGTGGGCCTTTGATCCTGAAAGAAATATGTGGGTTGTGAAAAGAGACTCAGGAAATCCTGAGTATTACAACAGCACCCATGATTTTAACTCTTGGACCAAAGTTGATCTAGCTGAATTATCCAGAGCCCCATTCCACAATCCCTCGGAAGATCCAAGTGCTTCTAACTTCAAAAGGTTTCTTGACAGGCAAGTAAAAGAAAATTTTCCATCAATGAAGACTGCAAGAACCTTGTATCAAAAAGACAAAGAAATTCTTGATCCGGAATCAGGCGAACAGATGAAGATCATTCTTTGGCATGCGAAAAAACAGCAGAAGGAAATTCCTATCCCTTAACACTTCTAGGAGGGATATCTTGATAAAATGGAATTTTGGGCTTATGATGACGAAACTGCAACTGCTGCTATTAAAGTCAAGGATCGAGAACAAGTTCTGAGGTTGATAAGTGCCAAAGATCTTCTTCGATTCAGAGATAGGGATATCCGAACTCTGGCTCATCACCAGATCATTTGCAGAAAAGTCATTATGGAAGCTGCTGCCAAAGAGTTTACCGCAATGGTGGCTACAATCATTAACGGAAGGATGTGGATGGGCTCCATGGGAAGATCAGATCAAAAGCTGGTTGAGAAGCCAAATGAATGAAAATCAAGACTATGCTAGCCTCAAACCAAGGGGGAGATTAAAAGTCCATAATATTGTGGTTTGAGCTAGGCATTAATTTGTATAGTTCTTATTAGGGTGGCAGTGTATGTAAGGCAGTGTAGTGATTTAGACTTGATATATGTGTACAACCTCACTTGTGTGTGCGGCCGCACATGCGTGTATGGCTGTACACTTGTGTGCTGGTGAGGGTACTATTTTTAGGGACTGATTTGTGTCAGATTGTACTTGTTGCTGAACAGTGTAGTGTATGTACTTCTCAAGGTGTACTTGACATTTATGATATAGATGTGTGCATGCTTGATGTCATCTCTTTTCTACTCCTTCTACACTTCAATTTGATTGCTATTTGCTTCATTGATTACTGAATTGGATCCATCATTTTTGGGACTAACAGCACATGATTGTCCTAGTTATAGTATGATGCTATGTTAGTGATCGGTTAGGTCTGTATCCCGGTTATTGGGATGTTGCTATGATTGGTGATCTGTTAGATCGGTTTGACTGTTATATGAAATGAGCTAGCATATGATATTTATGTGCACATGTTTGTTTGATTGGGGGTTAGGTTGAGGCAGTACTGGTTTGTGTTGTAGGCCAACATACCCGGCGAGCGGTCCAGATAGGCTGTAGGCCCTGCGTGGCGGTCCAGACGTGCTGCAGGCCCGAAGAGCAGTCCAGATAGACTGAAGCTCTGTGAGGCAGTCCAGTCAGGCTGATGACTCATTATGCATGTTGTTCTATATTGGTTATATGATATGGTTATGTTTGTATGGCGCTGGTATATTGGGGAAACTCACTAAGCTTCGGGCTTATAGTTATTTATTTTGTTTCAGGCACTTGTAATGATTGCGGGAAGGCGAAGGCGTGATCGTGCACCACCTCATATTTTCATGATTGATTCTGGGGATACTCTGATTTCTGAAATATTTTGAAAACAAACTGTAATAACTTAACGATTTTAACATGTATTAAAAAGTTCAAATTTGGCTTGAATTTTTGGGGTGTTACAACAGAATTTGTCACCCCAGGCATGCCCGCCTAACTGTAACTAACAGTTTAGGTGTGGGATTGTCAGTCCCAAATAGATCTATTCACGAATTTCATGGTCTCCCTACAAGAGACTTTGGTTATACTAACGGTGAGGATTTTGTGACAACCTGAAACTTTTATCCTGTGTAATTAATTTGTATATCAATATTAAACTCAAATTTATCATCTTTTAACAGAATTATGGGTCCATATGAGTACTCTAGGCATAGTATAACCTAGATATGAGTCATAAGTAGGGTTAGAAAGTGTGTAGCATCACAAAATCGGGCCAAACACACCAAAGAAGGTGTGTGCGGCCACACACCCAGCCGCACACACCCTCCAGCCTCACACCCGACCCTATATATTGCAAGAGGCCCCCCCTTCGTTCACACATTCTTCATTTGGCTGCACCATACTCTCTCTACTTTCTGTCTCTAGAAACATCATCCAAAGAACACTCTAAGGGCCTCAAGAACATGAACCACTCCATCAATCAGCTTGCTATATTGGTAAAACACCTGAATCTAAGCTTAAAACACATAGTGTTCCTCGTGTTCTTCATCCTTTGAAGGTGTATGGCCGCACACCTTCATAAGGTGGCCACACACACACTAAAAATCTCCAAAGTGAAGAGTTTGGCCTCCATTTACTAGTTGGACTTGGTATTAGCACTAGAACACCTGAAAATCGACATTTCGGGCACAAATGAGGAGTGTACGGCCACACACTTTTGTGTACGGCCGCACACACCCTTTGTACAGCCGCACACTCTTGTGTGCAACCACACACATAGCCTGGCCGCATACCCTGGCTGCACACCCACTTAAATGGCCCTACGCCTCCCTTATTTGATCATATAGGGTCCCGACAAGAATTTCCAATTCTTTAGAGAGGTTTCCCGTCATGATTAATCATGAAACACCGTAATTCTAACATACATATATGTCATCACATGTTAATAGGATCCACTTGCGTACGAAACATCGGTTGACACTCAACATTTGTAAATTTGTTACGCTACTTTTGAGACATGTCCTTGCTAACACTCCCTCGGATTCGTGAGTGGAGGACTACGACTTATAACCAGAATCTCTTGGAGGGAGAACGTGACTATTGTGTATAGATCTATATGGGACTGACTATCCCGCATCCTTGCTGCTAGCTATAGCGGAACCGTTGAGTTCAAGGGTGACAAAATCATAAAAGATACTGGCCCCCGTTTCGTGCCTTATCCAGTCTAAGTACGGTTATGCCACTCACAACTTAGGTAACGAAAATTTACTTTTGTAATAATGAAACGAGTGAACTAACCTCAAAGTAATAACCGATTTGATTACTAGAGGGCATCAGTAACGCCCTTAGGATCTAGTTCACTACGTATTTTATTAGTTTATTTATGTAATAAGACTAATACATCTCACAGCGAGTAACCAGGGTTTTTCAAGGATACTACATCCATTGATACAAGTATGGAAGATACTTGTACACCTCGTATCAGAATTGAAAATCAACTATCAACTTATAAGGAAAATATGGGTATTTCCTGGGATGACTTAACCTTTTGTAAACAGGCTGTTTAATGTATAACTAATGGATAATAAAAACTCTTTCATAAGAAAATATGGGATATTCTTGGGAAAAACAATTTTTCAAAGAATTAAAGAAACATTTCTTTCATCAGAATTATATGTTGATGAAGTCACCAGCTTTATGTTGATACTTTTAAAACTGCTTGTATTCTCAGGGCATCAATAGACTGGTACTCTTGCCAACTTTTGGAGAAGACAGAGCATTTTTAAGTCACGTCTTTTATTTTGCTATATACTATTATGTATAAATCATGTTTATGAACAATGTAAATATTCATATTATAGTGTAATGGTTGTGTTTATTTCGCTTAGAATAATACAACTGTTGTGATACTACGCATGACGTCACTAGGCCCCAGAACGTTTCCACCATCGGGTTCGGGGTGTGACAGATTGGTATCAGAGCTATTGTTAATAGTGAACTAAGTATACCAAACCTTACATGGTATACAACTATAAACACTATGGGGCTGAAGTGGTCTGAACTAAAAGTATACTTTTAAAATATAAGTATTTTTACAAAGAATATACAAGTATACTCGAGTACCAGAATCCTTCTCACAAGTAGAAAAAAACAAAAGTATTTTGGATGTTGAACACTGCGATTAAACCTGGCCAGTTATGTAATCATGTCTAGGGTCAATATAGCCTGATCAACAATATTCATTCGACACATGACCAACATGTGCTTTGGTGTTGCAACAGGCCTAAAACTTACCCGGTATCCATACAACCTAAAATACTATAGGAGTATTTTAGTCAGAGCCGAATACATTGTAGAAATTCATTCCTAGTGTTGCTACTTATTCATTTCTTAGCGATAACTTACTTTCATTAGTAACTTTCATTTTTCTTATCGCTTAGTAGAAGACTCGAACCATCACAATGAGATATATATTCTTGCTTCATATCTCTTGGTTCGATTCAGAGGACTTACCACCCTCTTATTCCTGATTCTTTTAAGAACACGATGCCTCCCTGAAGAAGACTTATCAAAAGGAACAACGACACTCCACCACCACCACCACCTCCCCAGTTTGATCCCGCTATGCTTCAAGCAGCGGTTACTGCGATTGTGGCTGCCGCAATGTAACAAATGAATCCTGGCGGATCTGGTGGACAGGGAGGCGGTATGCATCCCCAATATCATGAAGGTTGTCACACCCCAAAACCGAGAACGGCAGAAACGTTCTGGGGCGGAGGACGTCATGTCTATCCGTATCCTGGGAATACAAGTTATTTTGAAAGCGAGTATCAACAATAATGCTGGTGAGTTCATAAGTATTTAGGTGACTTTGATTTGTAAAGCTGTAAAGAAAGACTTGTAATCGTTTGAAAGAAAGTTTGTACCAACGAATATGTTTGTAAGTAATTGTAAACGTTTGAAACTCCTAGAAAATCCCATATTTTCTACTAGTATAAAATGTAGCCTTCTACCAAGGCTCGACTGTTTTGAATGTTTGTTTCAGAAATCTAATATCTGTTCGTAAGTAGATGGTACATTAAAAGTCCCAAAATGAAACTACAATAATGTTTTTCATGTCTAAAATGGTAGATTTGTGTACAATTATAATTGCTAAGATATATGAAAACTCCGTAAATCAATGTGTTTTTAATACTCCATGTGAGTTTTATAACCATGCTATTGACATTGATGGCCTGTAACAACGTTCTTCAGGCGTTGGAATGTTATGACATTTGTCACCCCAGACCTGCCGGTCTAACTGTAGCTAACAGTTTAGGTGCGGGATTGTCAATCCCGTATAGATCTATACACAAGTATCACGCTCCTCCTCCAAGGGATTATGGTATATAATATAGGACTTAAAATGCATACTCAAACGTACGTGAAGCTGAAATGTCTCACAATTCTTAGTATCAAATAGATTTACGTATGAAAGTCTATTTTGTTTTTGTATATGAATATACCTTCTTGATATGGTACTTGTAGTATATAAAATGTTATGAATATCTAGTACACTATCCCATGTAATTGTATTCCTTGAAATGGTATGTCTTGAAAGTTGTACGCTTCTGTAATTGTATGTCTTAATATTGTATGCCTTTTTAATCGTATATAATTGTATCTCTTCGCATAGTATGCAATGTATTTGTATTGACTCATGAATAGACTGAATCTTGTATAACTCCTCGTACTTGGAATGGTAAATAGTATGTCCTAACTATACCTATTATAGTTATTGATAATGTGTGTGTATAATTCGAAATATGCCTTTGATACTCAAAGGTACTGAACGAACTGACGGAAACTTTTATGTCTATATATGTACATATATATATATATATATATATATATATATATATATATATATATATATATATATATATATATATATATATATATATATAACTAATATTTAGATGACATTCGGACGAATAACCGATGCCGTAAGGCCACATCCCAACGAGGAAAAGGAAATAAAGCGAGCTAGCCGTCCTAAGTCCTTCAAACATTACTTATATAAGTATACATATATAGGCAAGCACAAAAATATAAAAGAAGTTTTGGAAAACCTTTGAAAAGTTTAATTAATAAGAAATGATGACTTGATGTCAGTTTATAAAATGATTTGAAAGCAGTTTGTTTGATAAGAATAGTTTTAAATATAGGAAGACCTTTGTTAGAAACATGATTCTAACAGCGTTTGAAAGAAATCATAAAGTATGTAAGACAGTTTGATAAAGAGTTTTTAACATGTATAAATGTTTGTCGTAAACTATTATAGTTTTTCCAAAAGTTCGTTTCGTTTGTATAGTAACCCTAGTGTAATGCTCACTAGTTATGAAATGTGTAGCTTTTTGTGGTGACATAATGAACACTTGTACTCAAGGTATAAATAAACTGTTTGATTCGTATACGTATAACAACATATTTAATTTCAATATATATCAGACGATATCGTGTTATGTTTTCCGTATGAAAGATTCCATATAATGGTTGTGAATCACATATGATTTACTTGATAAAAATGAGTATTTAGTGAATCTTTGAGTTACACACGATAATAATCGTGTATTTACTTGTATTCCTCCCCTCAAAAGTGTATATTAAAACAATATTGATTAAAATGTAGATTATAGGGGTATGAACTCACCGATGAAGGCGCGTGATTTGAAGAATACGAGATTTTCCCGGGCGGCACCTCGACTGGAAAGTGACGAGATTTTCGGAAATCTCGGGGCTTCGGACTTTCGTCGGGGCTTGGATATGAAACCGGGAAGTCGGGATGTTGTCGGCACGAAAAACGAGGCGAAAATGAGAGAGAATTGAAGCATTTGTATGAAAATAGCCGGCACCCTCGCAATCTATTTATAGGGGCTGGAGGTCCTCGGTACGCGGGGCGTACTTCCGACTTACGCTAGGCGTTCTTCGTACGCGGGGCGTACTCCGAAGGTACGCAGGGCGTTCGCTTGCGTCACTGCTTACCGCATCCTCGGGCGAAGAGTCTATCGACGTGGTTGATCCGGAGCCTTGTATCCGAGTACGCGGGGCGTACGAGGGTACGCAGGGCGTACTCCTTCGGATAAGTCTTTGAAGTGCGTGCCAAGAACTTCAAAAACCCGTAACTTTCACGTACGAGCTCCGTTTTTGACGTTCTTTTTATCCACGCGAAGGTGAGAAAATACTCTACAACTTTCATTTAGACTCCGTCGGCTAATTTTGACTTTATTTTTAATTATATTTTAATTAATAGGTCGGGGCACGATAACTTCGTTAAAAATCCGTAACTTCTTTATCCGACGTCCGTTTTCATCAGACTTTTTATTGTTATACTCCTATTGTCGGGCTCTCCAACTTTCGTTTAGGTTGTGTCGGCTAAAGATCGCTCGATCTCTGTTTCGAGTTTTTAGCTGTCTACTACTAGGTTAGAAATTTCGGAAAATCATAACTTCCTCATACGAAGTCAGATTTGGGCGTTCTTTTTATGCATGATCACGGTTTAACGTAATCTACGACTTTCGTTTAGATACCTAAGGCTAAAAACTATTGTATCGAAACTTTGCGTTTTACGTCTACCAGCGTTGCCGGTTCTCACCGTGGATTTTTGATTGGTCATAACTTCTTCGTTATAACTTGGATTTTAGTGTTCTTTATATGTACGAAAACCTTGATACGAGTCCTACCACTTTATTTAACCCAAATATGATTTTAGAGAAGTTAAGTTTTGGCTTAAATTTGACTGGCGTTACATTTTATCATCTCAAAATATCGGGTTGTCACAAAGGTGGTGAGGGGCACCAAAAGGAGTGCTCTGATAAGGAATTGATGAACGCAAAACCCACATCCTTCGATGGAACTGAAGGTGTTAGTGCCCTAACTCAATGGTTCGAAAAGATCGAGTCCATTTTCGAAATATGTTCCTGTTCAGAGGTCAACGAAGTAAAATTCGTTGCTTGCACCTTCGCCAACATGGTACTGACCTGGTGGAATGGCCGCGTCAAATCCCTAACCCTACTAGTGGCATCTGCTATGGGTTAGGAGAGCTTGAAAGAGCTCATGCTTGCTGAGTACTGCCCTCGGGGTGAAATTTAGAAACTGGAGCACGAACTCTGGAACCTAAAGACGAAGGCTTATGATGTTGCCGCCTACACATCTAGGTTTGAAGACCTAGTGCTTCTCTGCCCGGGAATGGTCACCCTGGAAAGCAAAAAGGTTGAAAGATACATTTGGGGGCTAACCCAGCCGACCAAAGGAGTTGACCAAGTTCCTGGCGTAGAATCTGATTAATCATGGAGTCGATCTCGATGAAGTGACCGCCACCGCTAAACCGGATAAAGGGAGAGGTGAGAAGATAAAATTCTGGAAGCAGAGGAAGGGTCAATCTTAGCAAGAATCCTCAAAAAAACAGCAAACGGTGGGAGTCCATGCAGCTACTACCCCTGCTGCTGCTCCTGCAACTCAAGCATCTACCAGGAGGTATACTGGTACCCTCCTTTGGTGCAATAAGTGCAGTTATCATCACCGCATCCCTGGTCCATGTTGTAAGATGCTTTGCAACAACTGTGGTAAGAAGGGTCACCTGGATCGAGGCTGCAAAAACCCATCCCAAACAACCGATCAAGCCTCTGGAGCAAGTGTTGGTCAAGCCTGCTACGGCTGTGGGGAAATCGGACATTACAAGAGGAACCGCCCCAAGGCAGCAACAACTGGCAACACCGGGAGAGTACTAGCTATGGGACAAGGGGAGGCTGTGCCTGAACCTACCATTGTTTCGGGTATGTTCCTTCTCGACAACTCTTATGCATGCATTCGTTTTGACTCAGGTGTTGAAAGAAGTTTTGTTAGTCACGCATTCAAGCATTTTCTTAAATATAAATCCCAAATTTTAACCGAAACGTTTACCGTCAAAATGGCTAACGGTAAGAAGGAGAGCACTAATGACATATTCATGGGTTGTACCCTTACTTTGAACGATCATTCATTTTCCATGGATCTTATACCAGTCTCTATAAAAAGCTTTGACATCATCATCGGCGTGGATTGGTTGAGCCCCAATCGTGCTGATATCCTTTATTTCAAAAAATCTATCCGTCTCAATCTTTCCCTGGATAAAACTCTTGTAATCTACGGTGATAAACTCAGTTCGAATCTTCGCAACATTTCGTGCATCAAAGCCCAGAAACTCCTACGGAAGGAGTGTTATGCATTCCTAGCCCACATCATCAACGAGAAGCAGGAAGTTAAGGACCTCGAGAGCATCCCCAAAGTCTACAACTTTCTTGATATTTTTCCCGAAGATCTCCCGGGAATCCCTCCTGAACGCCAAGTTGAGTTTCGCATTGACTTAGTCCTCGGAGCTACTCCCGTAGCTAAATCTCCATATCCCCTAGCTCCAGCAGAAATGCAGGAGCTATCTAGTTAGCTCAATGAGTTGCTCAGTAGAGGATTCATTAGACCGAGTTCCTCACCCTGGGGAACTTCGATCTTGTTCGTGAAAAAGAAGGATGGATCCTTTCGAATGTGTATCGATTATAAGGAGCTGAATAAGCTCCCTGTGAAAAACCGTTACCCTCTTCCTCGAATCGATGATCTCTTCAACCAACTTCAAGGAGCCAGCTACTTCTCGAAAATAGATTTAAGATCAAGGTACCATCATCTACGAGTCCATGAGGATGATGTTCCTAAAACAACATTTCATACTCGATATGGTCCCTACGAGTTCATAGTTATGCTGTTCGGTCTAACCAACGCACCGGTTGTGTTCATGGACATGATGAACCAGGTGTGTCATCCTTTCCTGGACAAGTTCGTCTTCGTATTCATAGACGATATACCTGTCTACTCCAAGAGCGAGGAAGATCACAAACAATACTTGAGATTGGTACTAGAAACCTTAAGGACAGAGAAGCTGTACGCGAAATTCTCCAAGTGTGAATGATGGATTCGAAAAGTAACCTTCCTATGTCACGTGGTAAGCGAGGAAGTCATACACGTGGACCCCTGCAAAATCAATGCGATAGAAAACTGGTCAGCACCAAAGCCACCCACCGAAATCCGTCAATTATTGCGTCTCGCTTGCTACTATCGTAGATTTATCCAGAATTTCTCTAAAATTGCCAAACCCTTAACCACTCTAACTCAGAAAGGTGTACCCTTTTGTTGCAGTGAGAAGCAAGAAACTATGTTCCAAACATTGAAGCGGGCCCTATGCAGCGCACCTATCTTGTCTCTGCATGAAGGGACGGAGGACTTCGTTGTCTATTGTGATGCATCCAATCAGGGCCTAGGTTGCGTGCTCATGCATCGAGGAAAAGTCATTGCTTATGCATCAAGATAGCTGAAAGCACACGAAGTCAACTACACAACGCACGATGTGGAGTTGGGAGCAGTGGTCTTTGCATTGATGATATGGAGACATTATCTCTACGGAACCAAGTGCACTATCTTCACTGACCATAAAATCCTACAACACATCTTTGATCAGAAGGAGTTAAACATGAGGCAACGACAATGGGTTGAGCTACTCAATGATTACGAGTGCAAAATCCGCTACCATCCCGGCAAGGCCAATATGGTGGTAGATGCCCTCAACCGGAAGGAATACTCAGATTGTAGAGTGAGGGTACTGACCATGACTATCCATTCCTATTTATCTGCGCAAATCAAGGGGGCTCAGTTGGAAGCCCTAAGACCAGAGACCATGCTGGGTGAAGCCTTGAGAGGAATAAAAAAGAAACTAGAGATCAAGGGAGACAGAGTCTATTATTTCATGGACCGTATCTGGACCCCAAAGTTTAGTGGATACAGAGAGGTTGTAATGAACGAAGCACACAAGACCAGATACTCCGTTCACCCAGGATCGGACAAGATGTACCTCGATCTTAAGAAACTGTATTGGTGGCCGAACATGAAAGTCGAGATCGCTACCTTCGTGGGCAAGTGTCTAACTTGCGCCAAGGTGAAGTTCGAATGTCCAAAGCCCTCAGGTCTACTCCATCAGCCAGAGATACCTGAATGGAAGTAGGAGAGGATTACTATGGATTTCATCACGAAATTACCTAAATCTCCAAGGGGGTACAACTCCATTTGGGTAATTGTCGACCGATTAACTAAATCCGCTCACTTCCTGCCAATCAAGGAAAATTTCAAAATGGAGAGACTCACACGAATCTACATCCAAGAGATAGTCGACTGCACGGTCTACCTATATCCATTATCTTTGACTGAGATAGCAGGTTCACTTCGAGATTTTGGCAGTCACTACAAAAGGCTCTTGAAACTAAGCTGGATATGAGCACAACTTACCATCCTCGGACAGATAGGCAGAGTGAGAGGACCATCCAAACCTTGGAAGATATGTTGAGAGCCTGTGTTATCGATTTCGGCACTTCATGGGACACTCATCTTCCTTTTGTTGAATTTTACTACAACAACAATTATCATACCAGCATTAAGGTTACGCCTTTCGAAGCTCTCTGTGGTCGCAAGTGCAGATCCCATCTGTGCTGGGCTGAGATTTGCGACACGCAGCTAGCCAAGGGGCAAGTCCCATATAGCACTCTCACCGGGTCAGAAATCATCCGCGAAACCACAAAAAAGATCGTGCAAATCCGAGAATCACTGAAAGCCTCACACGATAGATAAAAGAGATATGCCGATAAACGACGAAAAACCTTGGAATTCCAGGCTGGAGACCATGTCCTGCTAAAAGTCTCACCCTGGAAAGGCATGATACGCTTCGGAAAGCGTGGAAAGCTGAATCCAAGATACATAGGACTGTTCGAGATCCTCGCCAGGATCGGTCCTGTAGCCTACAAACTCCGATTAACTCAAGAGCTTAGTAACATTCATCCCTTCTTCCATGTCTCGAACCTTAAGAAGTGCTTATCCGACGAGACTTTTATTATCCCTCATGATGAGATTGAAATTAATGAGAATCTAAACTTTGTGGAAGAACCAATCGAAATCATGGATAGGGAGATCAAACGAACAAAACAAAGTCACATCCCGATAGTGAAGGTTTGCTGGAATGCCAAGCGAGGACCGGAACTCACTTGGGAGCGCGAAGATCAGATGAACCAGAAATATCCTCATCTCTTTTCTAATTCATGATTTGTATTCTATGTTCGAATTTTGGGACGAAATTCCCTCTAACGAGGGAATGATTTGACAACCCGAAACATTTATCTTGTGCAATTGATCTGTATATCAATATTAAACTCGAACTGAGCATCTTTTAATAAAATTGTGGGTCCACATGAGTACTCTAGGCTTAGTATAACCTAGATATGAGTCTTAAGTAAGGTTAGAAAGTGTGTAGCATCACAAAATTGGGCCAAACACACCAAAGAAGGTGTGTGCGGCCGCACACCCGCGTTTGCGGCCAGCCAGCCGCACACACCCTCCAGACTCACGCCCGACCCTATATATTGGAAGAGACCCCCCTTCATTCACTCTTTCTTCCTTTAGCTGTACCCTACTCTCCCTCTACTTTCTCTCTCTAGAAACATCATCCAAAGAACACTCTAAGGGCCTCAACAACGTGAACCACTCCATCAATCAGCTTGCTATATTGGTAAAACACCTGAATCTAAGCTTAAAACTCATAGTGTTCTTTTTCCTTTGAAGGTGAACGGCCGCAGACCTTCATAAGGTGGCCGCACACACACCAAAACTCTCCAAAGTGAAGAGTTTGGCCTCCATTTACTAGTTAGACTTGGTATTAGCACTAGAACTCCTCAAAATCGACATTTCGGGCACAAATGAGGAGTTTACGGCCGCATACTCCTATGTACGGCCGCACACACCCTCTGTACGGCCGCACACTCATGTGTGCAACCGCACATACATCCTGGCCACACACCCACTCACATGGCCCTACACCTCCCTTATTTGATCATATAGGGTCCCGACAAGAATTTCTAAGTCTTTAGGGTGGTTTCCCTTCATGTTTAATCATGAAACACCCTAATTTTAACATGCATATGTGTCATCACATGTTAATAGGATCCACTTGCGTATGAAACATCGGTTGACACTCAACATCTGTAAAAAATGATACACAAGATCCTACATCAAACAGTGAGATCATACCCCTATGCTTTTTTCGAGTTTTTCATGTTTTCAGGGGGGGTATACAAGCAAAAGTACAAGGAAAGTTGTACTCAAGTTATCTCATTTGCATAAAATGATTTCATGTTCAGTATGCTTTTAACTCAGAAAACCGTTTTACCAATCGATTAAGGAATCAACTCGTAGAAACAATTTTCAAATCTAAAGCAAGAAACTTATGAATCATGCTATAATATGTATTATTATAAAGGATTCATGTAAACCATCAGCAGGATTTTCATACTATTACTTGTAAATTTGTTAGGCTAAGTTTGAGACATGTCCTTGGTAACACTCCCTCGGATTCGTGAGTGGAGGACTACGACTTATAACCAGAATCTCTTGGAGGGAGAACGTGACTATTGTGTGTAGATCTATATGGGACTGACTATCCTGCAACCTCGCTGCTAGCTACAGTGGAACCGGTGTGTTCAGGGGTGACAAAGTCATAAAAGATATTGGCCCCCGTTTCGTGCCTTATCCAGTCTAAGTACGGTTATGGAACTCGCAACTTAGGTAACAAGAATTTACTTTTGTAATAATGAAACGAGTGAACTAACCTCAAAGTAATAACCGATTTGATTACTAGAGGGCATCAGTAACGCCCTTAGGATCTAGTTCACTACCTATTTTATTAGTTTATTTATGTAATAAGACTAATACATCTCACAGCGAGTAACTAGGGTTTTTCAAGGATACTACATCCATCGATACAAGTATGGTAGATACTTGCACACCTCGTATTAGAATCGAAAATCAACCATCAACTTATAAGGAAAATATGGGTTTTTCCTGGGATAACTTAACCTTTCGTAAACAGGCCGTTTAATGTATAACTAATGGATAATCAAAACTTTTTCATAAGAAAATATAGGATATTCATGGGAAACAATTTTTCGAAGAATCAAAGAAACATTTCTTTCACCATAATTATACGCTTAATAAGTCACCATCTTTATGCTCATACTTTTAAAACTTCTTGTATTCTCAGGGCATCAATAGACAGGTACTCTTGCCAACTTTTGGAGAAGACGGAATATTTTGACGTGACGTCTTTTATTTTGCTATATACTATTATGTATAAATCATGTTTTTGACCAATGTAAATATTCATTTTACAGTGTAATGGTTGTGTTTACTTCGCTTACTATGATACAACTATTGTGATACTACACATCACGTCACTCCGCCCCGGAATGTTTCCGCCATCAGTTTCGGGGTGTGAAAAATTTATTGGTACCCTGAGGGGCATAACGAAGATAGGTCTCACAATCCTGTATTAACTAGTTTATGTGTAGTTCGGTTGTTCTCGAGTTCGATATCGTTATTAAATGGTGTAGAATATAGACAATTATATATAAAATAATTATTTAGTAAGATACTCTTGTTCTCTGTATGGATAAACTAAATTTGTCATAGATTATGTGTTTGAATTGATACGTAGTTTGAATTCGTAAAGCTGGTAATGTATTTCCTAAAGTATACCTATTATAGTTTGACTGGTAAGTTGTTTCATGTACTGTTCCGAAAACTATGCAATTATGTTTAGAAAATGTCCCGTATCCTCCGCATATTACAAAAGGGATAAAGAATCTAAATGTTTGATGTAAAAATTATTGTAATTGCATCAGTTTTTAAGTTGTGAAAACCATTATGTTTGGCTTGTATCCCCCCTGAAAATGTTATAAAAATATATAAAAGTATAGCAGTATGAACTCACTGTTTAATGTAGGATTTGAGTGTACGATCGGGATGAGTGTTGAGTGTCAACTGATGTTTCGTACTCAAGTGGATCCTATTAACACATGGTAACACATATATGTATTAGATTTAGGGTATTCCATGACTAAACATGACGGGAAACCACTCTAAGGACCTGGAAATGCTTGAACTAAGTGTCGGAACCATATATGATCGAATGAGGGAGGTGTATGGCCACCCTAAGGGTGTGTACGGCCCATGAGTGTACAGCTATACACTCATGATGGGGAGTGTTTTGGACATGTTTTCAAGGTCCTACAGGCATCCAATTAGTGTTCCAGGTCCCATACTGAGTGTTATTGCAAGTTTGAGGCCGAATATGAGCATCAGAGTGGGTGTACGGTGGGGAGGATGTGTGTGTGGCCGTAACAGGGAGTGTGCGGCCGTAAACTCTTCATCTACGCCCAAAATGTGAATTTTTACGTGATTCAAGGTTAATACCAAGTCCAAGCTACTAGATGAGGGCCAAACTCTCACTTTGGAGAGTCTTTTAAGAGTGTACGACAACCTTATGAAGGTGTGCGGTCGTACACCTTCAAAGGATGAAGAACATGAAGAATTTAGGCTATCATCATGGTGTCTTACCAGTATAACAAGTTAAATGATGGAGTACTTCACGTTTTTGAGGCCTTTAGAGTGTTCTTGGATGAAGATTCTAGAGAGAGAAACTAGAGTGCAGCCAAAGAAAAGAATGAATGAAGGGGTCTCCTCCTATTTATAGAGGGGAGTGTACGGTTGGGGGGTGGGTGTGTGGCCGCACACCCGTGTGTACAGCCGTACACACCTCCCAAGAGGGTGTATGGCCCGGTTTTGTCCTTATGACACTTGTTGACTCATCCCTAATCTCATTCCCGACTGTACTCAAGCTTAGAACACTTAAACGAACCCTTAAACGACGTTAAAAGGTAACATAATTGAGTTTAATATTGATGGAATTGATGAATCTTTACAGAATAAAAGTTTCTGTTTGTCACATCATCCCCTCGTTAGAGGAAATTTCGTCCCGAAATTCAAGAATAAAGATAGAAATCATATATTTAGAAAAGATGGGGATACTTCTGTTTCATTGAATCCTGGTGCTCCCAAGTGAATTCAGGTTCCCTCTTGGCATTCTAGTGAACCTTCACTATCGGGATGCGACTTTGCTTTGTTCGCTTGACCTCCCGGTCCATGATTTCGATTGATTCTTCCACAAAGTTGAGGTTCTCGTTGTTTCAATCTCATCGATGGGAATCGTAAGAGTCTCGTCGGATAATCACTTTTTAAGGTTCGAGACGTGGAAGACATGATGAATGTTATTATGAGCTTGAGGTAAACGGAGTATGTATGCCACGGGACCGATCCTAGCGAGGATCTCGAAAGCTCCTATGTATCTCGGATTCAGCTTTCCACGCTTTCCAAAGCGTACCAAGCCTTTCCAGGGTGAGACCTTTAGGATAACACGGTCTCCAACCTGGAACTTCAAGGGTTTTTGTCGTTTATCGGCGTAGGTATTTTGTCGGTCTCGTGAGGCTTTTCAGTCGTTCCCGGATTTGTATGATCTTTTCAGTGGTTTCGCGGATTATTTATGGGCCTGTGAGAGTGTTGTTGGGGACTTGTCCCTTGGCTAGCTGTGTGTTGCCTACCTCAGCCCAGCACAGAGGGGATATGCACTTATGGCCATATAGGCCATCAAACGGCGCAACCTTGGTACTGGTGTGGTAGCTGTTGTTGTAGGAGAATTCAACCAAGGGTAGATGGGTGTCCCACAACTTACCAAAGTCAATGACACATGTTCTCAACATGTCTTCCAAGGTCTGGATGGTTCTCTCACTTTGACCTTCTATCTGGGCATGGTAAGTTGTGCTCATATCCAGCTTAGTTCCAAGAGCTTTCTGCAGGGACTGCCAAAATCTCAAGTTGAAACTGCTATCTCGATCGGAGATAATGGATACACGCACACTATGCAGTCAGACTATCTCTTTAATGTAGATTCGCATGAGCCTCTCTATTTTCAAGTTTTCCTTGATCGGCAGGAAGTGGGCAGATTTAGTAAGTCGGTTCACAATTACCCACATGGCGTCGTACCCACTCGCAAATTTGGGTAATTTGGTGATAAAATCCATCGTAATCCTCTCCCACTTCCACTCAGGTATCTCTGGCTGCTGGAGCAGACCTGAGGACTTATGATATTCGACCTTCACTTTGGCACAATTCAGGAACTTGCCCACGAAGGTAGCGATCTCTGCTTTCATGTTTGGCCACCGATACAACTTCTTGAGATCGAGGTACATCTTATCCGAACCTGGATGAATGGAGTATCTTGTATTGTGAGCTTCGTTTATGACAACCTCTTTATAACTGCCAAACTTTGGGGTCCAGATCCGGTCCATGAAATAATAGACTCCATCTCCCTTGATCTCTAGGTTCTTATCCATTCCTCTTAAGGCTTCATTCAACATGTTCTCTAATTTTAAGGCTTCCCGCTGAGCCTCCTTGATTTGTGCGGATAAATGGGAATGGATAGTCATGGTCAGGTCCTTCACTCTACGACCTGAGCATTCCTTCCGACTAAGGCCATCTGCCACCTTATTGGCCTTGCCGGGATGGTAGCGTATTTCACACTCATAATCGCTGAGTAGCTCTACCCATCGTTGTTGTCTCATATTCAACTCCTTGTAGTCGAAGATGTGTTGCAGGTTTTTATGGTTAGTGAAGATCGTGCACTTGGTTCCGTAGAGGTAATGTCTCCATATCTTCAATGCGAAGACCACTGCTCCCAGTTCTAAGTCCTGAGTTGTGTAGTTTATTTCTTATGTTTTAAGTTGTCTTAAGGCGTAGGCGATAACTTTTCCCCGTTGCATAAGCACACATCCTAAACCCTGATTGGATGCATCGCAGTAAACAACGAAGTCTTCCGTCCCTTCGGCCAGAGACAGGATAGGTGTGCCGCATAGTGTCTTGCCTTTCTGAGTCAGATTGGTTAAGGGTTTGGCAATTCTGGAAATTTTTTGGATAAATCTGCGATAATAGCCAGCGAGACCCAAGAATTGGCAGATTTATGTGGGCATCTTCGGTGTTGACCAATTCTCTATCACCTTGATTTTGGATGGGTCCATGTGTATGCCTTCTGTGACAACCCGAAATTTCCATTCTGTACGAACCATATCCAGCCAATAGAAGTAGAACAGTTACAGAGAATTTCCAGACTTTTAGGTATAAGTTTGAGTATTTCATGATTTACACTTAAGGAGATATCAGGAGAGTGGTTGCACCAGGGTTTTATGCAACACTGTTATTCCAAAACTCTATGATATTAGAGTTCATTTCAGGAATAAAATAATTGCTGCCAAAAATCCCAGGACTATATATAGAATTCTGAACCATATTATTTCATAAGTTACATTTCCAACTAGAGAAAAGTCGAATTCTCTCTCAAGGATCTTCAAACTTTCATTCCGGAAAGTGAGTACTTCTATCTAGTGTTGTTTTAAAGCTTCTTATATGCTTAATGCACTAGAAATCATAGGAAAACACAAAGATCTGTGAGTTTACCGCCCAAGAACACCTTGGGGAGTAAACTCCTTTTTAAGGGCCAAAGTGTGCCCAATGTCTCTCAAAGCCTTGGAAATCAACCTAGAAGCTACCATTACATGTTTAGACCACAAAACAATTAAGCATCAAAGGCTAGAAGTGAGTTCACGGCCAAGGATTTTCTTGGGACGTGAACTCCATTTTTAGGTGCCAAAACACCCTAAAAGCCTTCCTTAAGCCAAGAGACTAGTTTAGACATGTACCCTAATGAGTTTAGGACTTGCAAACACCCTTAGAACACGAAGAGTAAGGTGTTCATGGCCCAAGAAGTTCCAGGGCCGTGAACTCCAAACAGTAGTGCCAAATGGTCCTATAAACTCTTCTAAAGCCTTGTACACTAGCATAGTTTAGTTCCTTGTTGATTTAGGGACTTGAAAACACCAAGAACACCCATCCAAGGGAGATTATGGCCATAATCTCCATGGGATATGGTCCTAGGGCCATAAACTCCTAAAAGGAGTTATATAATGCCCTAAACTCGTCCATAGACCAAGCCATTAAGTAGAAATGCTTATTAGGGCCTTATAGAGCATCAAACATCAAATGGTAACATAATTATGAGCTTACGGTCGTAAAATCATGAGTTGATGACCGTAAACTCATTTGGTAGTGTCATTAGGGTCGTGAACTTCATGGTGGAGTTTTCCTTGAGCCCTACACAGAATAGCTTCCCCTACAAACACTTAGATACAATCCTAGAGGCTAATAACACTTGATAAAGGTGTTTAGCTTGTCCTAGGGTGTCTTGACTTGTTTATTAGTTGTTTATAGACTAATTTGTTACATATATGTGATATTATATGTTAACTAGGATCATAGAGTGTGTTCAAGACTTCACTTCACACCTAACAGTCCTACCTCTTTAGTGCATCCGTATCACCCACAACAGGTGAGTTCATACCCCCTTAATCAATGTTTTAACTGTTTTTAAATGTTTTATGGGGGGGGATACAAGTAGAATCATGCTAGTTATTATATAAATCATTTGATTAATAAGCAGCATTCAAATGATTGGCTACTCATTATCCGCTTTACCAAACAATTTCCTTCAAATGTTTTTCATAAACACTTTATGTGTTTAAAACTCCTTATTACACTGTACATTTTACTATGTATGTTTCATTTCAAACTTATTTACAATTGTGTTTCAAACAAATGTTTCTTTATACTAAACTTTCTTATCAAACCCATGCCTTCAAACCGTTTTATAGATTGACATCAAGTCGATCTTTTCTTAGATAATAATTATGTTCAAAGGTTTTACAAATCTTATTTTGTGCTTTTATATTATCAATTACATGCCTATATATCTGTAGATATATAAGTAAATGATACATAAACTATACCTATTTTATAGTTTATCCAAAACGTTTGTAATGTATAAGAACTCTTTTATGAAAACGCATTTGTGTTATGAATCCATAAACTATGCTCATTATAGCTTAATATACGTGTTCTAAATGAATGAATAATCTTATCATGAATGACTAAGTTTCAGTTTATGATGATAAACTAACAAGGAAACACATTCAATACTTAGATCTTATTGTTATACACTTTGCTCAACATAATACAAAGTGTTATGAAAGTTATATGCTGTTAACTAAATTTAACCTTTCTGTGCTGTTTTAGAAAAGTCATAGAGAAATATTCATACGAAGTCGAAAACTAAATCCGTAAATTCTGAGGGTTCCCAAAATGTGTCTAGTTTATTCATAATTTTTATCATTATTTTTAATGACCTCCAACTTGGGTGAAATAGTCCATAATCACAGACTGGTCCGGATTGGTGTTTGAAATGATAGGCAGTTTTATAAAAATCACCATAAATTGTAGAAAACTCGCATGGAGATGTGCAAGTAGTCATTTTAAAGCTAAGAACCGGAACTACTTACACCTAAAACAGTTTTGAAAACAAAAATATTTAAGTTGTCCAAAACAGTCCGTGAATAGAGTTGAACTTTTCTGATGAAGGCTGTTAGAAAAGTTTAGTTATGTTCTTGGTGTTTTAACTTGTATTCCCCCCCCCCCCCTAAAAACTTGAGAAAACATGAAAATGTAGGGGTATGAACTCACCTTGAGTGATTTCAGTAGATAAGTGTTGAAGAAGAGAAGTGTTCAACTGAAGAACACTTGATGAATCACTTGAAGATTCGAAGATCTAACAAGAAGGTGATGATGTTTGTGTAAGCAATCTATGATTTTGAGTAGGAGGATGTGTAATAATCATAAGAAAGATGATGATACTTACTAAATGAAGGAGAAAAAGTCTTGGAGTATGCCTTGAAGTTCTCGAATTTGAGAGAGAAAGATGAGAGAGTTTGGAGTGTGGTTCTTGGTGGAAAAATGAGAGAATGAATGAAGTGTGAGGAGAGAGTGTGGATGTTCCTGCTCTAAGAACGTGGGAATGGCTGAAAATAATGAGAAAAGACTTATGAAGTGACTAGGAATGGGCTGATGATGAATAGTGACATGGAGTGGGTATGGGAGTGGTTGCTTGTGTCATAGAATAAAGTAAAGTCAACACTCTACCTTTGTACTTCACCCAGTCTATTGGATAAGGTTTTATTCATAAAAACATGATTAATTAATAATTAAGGGTCCTTATATGTTAAAATAAAGTTTTGGTGAAAATCCTGTGTTAAAACAATTAAAAACGGGCCTAAAACGCAACTTTAGTCGAAAATCGGGAGAAAAAAGGCTTCCCAGCGAGACCTCTCGGTCCTGGCCGAGGTTCCGTCCTCCTGAGGCTGGGTTCGGTCCCTAATGCTGCTAGGCGCGAAGCGAAGGGGGCAAGGAAGCGAGAGGCGAAGGCTCGGTAGTCTCAGAAGCGAAGGTGATCAGACCCGAAATGTACCGAACGTTCGGGTTCGGGTGATGTGCGAGGTTCGGTTCCAGGAGCCTTGGGGTTCGGTTCTTTGAGTGAGGTTCGGTTCAGCAGCCTTCGGCTCAGAAGGGTTCGGGTCCTAAGAGGGGTTTCGGCTCCTTAAGTCCGTTTTTCGCGTAGACATTCGTTTTTGGGCTGTTTTCGCCAAATTCGAGGGTCGGGATGCCCCGAGTAATTATAGAAAGTTGAGAGAGATCTTGAGAGAGATTTGAGAGAGATTCCACATACTTAGAGAGATTTAGGAGACATTTGACATTCTTGGAGAGATTTCTCATACAAAGAGATATTTGGGAGAGATTTCACATACTTACAGATATTTGGGAGAGATTTGACATTCTTAGAGAGATTTCTCATATAAAGAGATATTTGGGAGAGATTTCACATTCTTAGAGAGATTTGGGAGATTTGACATTCTTGGAGAGATTTCTCATACAAAGAGATATTTGGGAGAGATTTCACATACTTAGAGAGATTTGGGAGAGATTTGACATTCTTTGAGAGATTTATCATACAAAGAGATATTTGGGAGAGATTTCACATACTTAGAGAGATTTGGGAGAGATTTGACATTCTTGGAGAGATTTCTCATACAAAGAGATATTTAGGAGAGATTTCACATTCTTAGAGAGATTTGGGAGAGATTTGACATTCTTGGAGAGATTTCTCATACAAAGAGATATTTGGGAGAGATTTCATATTCTTGGAGAGATTTGGGAGAGATTTGACATTCTTGGAGAGATTTCTCATACAAAGAGATATTTGGGAGTGATCTCACATTCTTGGAGAGATTTGGGAGAGATTCTCGATATGAAGGGATAGAGTGAAAACGATTGAGAGCGGTTTCGTGTGTGACGAATGTGAGTGTCTGGCTTCGCAATGCAAGGTCCGTAAACCCCATTAAGCCTTGTTTAAGGATCTTGCATACTCCCGATGAGTATGCAACATTGTTTTATCGGTTTGGCTCGCCACGTACCACAGTTTTAGGTTAAAGAGATCTAGATGTACGCACTTTTCGATTTATGATCTCTCATTAGAATAGCGAGTTGTTTAGAAATTACATAACGTAAACTCTAGTACCCATGGGCAAATTGAGTTGACCGGTTTGACTTGTTGACTTTAGTTGACTTTGACTTGACTGAAAATTGACGGTTGTCACAATGACCCAACAAGCTCCCCTAAAAAGTAGCTGGCTCTTCTTGTCAATCTTCAATGGGAGATTGGCTTCAACATTTATCTTCAAATTCTTCACAACTTCAAGATGAGCTTGATGAATCTTCAATGAATGACTTCATCTTGAGCACTTGGGCTTTTCTTCAAAATTTGGCATTGAACGCACATTGGGTGAGGAGGCTTGACGTACTGATTCTTAAAAGATAGCACTTTCAGCTTGAGAATCTTCAGAGAGAACATCAGAGAGAACATTAGAGAGAACAAATCTTCTGGATCACTTAAGCAGGTTCATAGATAGCAGCAGACTGATTGAGGAGGCTTCAATGCAATCTGTCACATAATCTTCAATTTCTGCTTCACCTTGCTTCTGGGGTTGAAAGATTGAATGTTGAAAGAATAATCTTCATTTCTTGCTCCTTCGAATGAGAATTCTTCGATGCTCACGGACGAAGACTTGGCTCAGAAATCTTCAACACAAACTCCATGAGTTTCATCTTCACCTAAAATTACTTTTCAAGACAAAACAAAACTAAAAGAAAACATAGCACATAAATTTAAACAAAAACAAAAATATTTTTGGATTTTTCATATTTTCTGAAAAAGAAATAAAACATAAATAATACCCTCTTTTTTTTTTAATTTTTAATTTTCTGAATTTTTTTTTTATTTCTCCCCTAATATTTAAATTAGAAGAACACTATGAACAAACTTAACAAAAACTAAAGTAATAGCAAACTTTAAGAGTGATTTGGGATCAAAGTTGTTGGACAACCTTATTCCACTTGTCAATACCCTTATCTTCACATCTTCGTCTGACCGTTCACCAGTATTGTGGTCCACTTAAACACGAAAAATTTGTGACAATTTTGGACAATTTACCAACCACATGATACATGCATATATCTAATTGTAACTTTATTATCATAACTGGCCCTAATTATTAAATAAATTTTTCTTATGACCATTTAACTGACTACAACCAAGGATATCGTTTTCCACCTAAATCGAGTAGCGAGATCTACAGACAATCTGTATGTGTTCAATTTTAAATGTACTAGAACATCTTTCCCGCTTCCTGATATGCCCCATCCATCAAGAACTTCCAGAGTACTCCTTACACCGGGTGAGCAGACAATCATTTAGAGAGAGTATAGATTCAGAATTCTATTACTTATTGTTTCAGAGGGGTTGAGAAGTAGAAGGTTACATATGTTATGTACCAGGTCGGATTAGAAGTCACGCAAAGGAGACAACATATGGCTAACAGATGAGAGGAATTTCATATATATAGCCTGTAGAGAAATAGAGTTGCATATGTTGTGTACCAGGTCGGAATGGAAGTCACGTAAAGGAGAGAACATATGACTAACAGACGAAAAGAAAGAAAATGATATTCTACAGACCTAATTTATCGGAATTTACCAGTCGCCGCATCCAACCGGAATTAAGGACAGAATCCGCACATCAAGGAAAACTGAATCCACAGTTCTTGATATGGGTTATTTAATGTGACCGGTAGATTTCCATGTATATCTCCCTGCTCAACCTATTCGAGCATCGTGAAATCAGGTTAAACGAATCTAAATAGGTCAAAGTTTGTCAAGTCCTTAAATTCATTAGTTTCAACTTTCCCTAGTCAAGTCCATTTAAAATCATTCGTGCCTACCAGCACATCGAACACAGAGCGTAGATGATTCAACTTAGGTACGTTACGCCAATTTAGATTGTCCGTTATCACTTGCTAATTTCATTTCCCAAACCATCTCCTGCAAGCACATTCCATTAACATTATATTTTTGATTTTTTGATTTTCTAATGTTTTTGGATTTTTTTTTTAAAAAATTTTTGTTTTGTTTTTATTTCTCCCCCTAAATTTGTGTATAGGAGAGAAACGAAAGTAAATGCGCAAATTTAAACTATCCTAAAACAAAATTTTGTCTTTAAAGCGAATCAGCTTAAGAAAAACTCAGGAGTATAGAGAAGAAAACACAAACCGTAATTCACCGATTGAATCTACATTCAGAAGGTCTAAGAACATCATGCGCAAACTCAAAACAGATCCGAAAATTCTTCATGTCATTAAGCACAAACCCCGTGAGTGATCACTTCTTTTCTTCCCTTCCCGTAAAGGACACATTCTGCCAAACAATGTTTTGAGTGTTGTACAGTTGAGGATGCCTCCTATCATGTGCTTGGAACAGGCACTACCAACAAACCGAAGTATGATGATATGCCTCCATAGCTACATCGACATAGGTCGAGATTAATTGGTCTTTGGAACCCAGTCCGTTTTGAAACTGGGTCGACCTTTGTCATCCTTGCACGGTACTCTCTCCCATGACATATCCTGCTTATCACAAACATAATATGTAGAAACGTTAGAAGCATTAGGAAATTTGGGAGTTTTCACCTTTGGTACCCATCTATATTCGGGTTTAACCCATTTTTTGTTCGATCCGATGGGTGCCTCGGCACTTGATTTGGAACTTGAAGTCGGCTGCCTAGATGACTTTGACCTAACCGGTCTTGGCTTCACAGGAGCATCTCTTGAACTAGACTTCTGGGCCAACATTCCCTTCATGTTCTTGGGAGTTGGATGCTTGACCTTGGGAGTTGGATGCTTGGCCTTGGGAGTTGAATTCTTGGCCTTCATGGCATTCCAGTCGGCATTGTCTGAACATGACTTTGAGGGGTTTCTTTTGAAAAATCTCCCTCTTGGCGCGTTCTGCCAACCTTGTGCATAGTAGGGAACATATGCGCCATTAGGACAATTTCTGGCAATGTGTCCAGGTGTTCCACAGTGAAAACAAATCTTTTTCTTCACTGTGAAGTTATCTCTTCCTGCCCCTGGTGGCGTATCTTTGCCTCGTTTCTTGTTGTTCCCACATGCATAATTGCAACAGGCACTTTGTTGCGTTGGAATTGGAGGCCTGTATTTCTCAACAGCAGGTTAGTTAGGAGTAACATATTTAGAGTTCAAGGGGTTGTTTGTTTGTTCAGAAGAACTTTCCTTGTTCTCATCCTCTGCTACTTTACCTGCACATCTAACAGAAACATCAATATTTTCAACATTAATAACTCCTCCTGACACAAATCCAGCTCGTTTTCCATGTCGAAGATGTGGCTCCCTGTCAGTTTCGTCCTGTGTCATAGGGATGGATGTGTAGTTATGATTATAAGGAGGAGGTACACTATCATACCCTAGACCCTTGTTTTTATTTTCTTTGAATTTTAATTGGGTTTCATATAAGGACTCGACTGTCTGACTTGACGCAGTATAATTTTTAAAACTGACATTTGTTTTTCCACACTTAATTTTTAGAGCGTCAAGTTCTTCAGTTACAACAGCAAGTTGTCTCTTAAGATAATCATAATTTTCACACTTGTTGCTATACTCTTCCTGAAGTTTCCTAAAGTCCTTGGTTTTTGCTTCTAATTCAGCCTTCAGGGGTTTCTGTCCTTTCCTGAGTTGATATCCTTCATATCTCAGGTCCTCAACTTCTCTCTTAAATAAATCAATTTGTTCCCGAATAAATTTAATAGTGGCTTCACAAGCTGGAGTACATGTAACTTCAGTGACTGGAATGTTTTCAGAACTCATTGTTTCTCTACACTTCAAAGCATCAAGTTCTTGAATTACATCTGCAAGACTAAGATGATTGAGATCTTTTGTTTTCTTGATGATAGCCACGTTCATATCCCACGATTTCGGAAGCGAATTTAGTAGCTTTTTGTTGATCTCGGACTTAGTCAAGAAGATCCCGACTATATTCATCTCAGTAGTGAGTGTAGTAAATCGCTGCAACTGAGTTTCAAGGGTTTCTCCAGGGATAAAATCGAAAAAGTTGAAATTTTGTCTTAACATATCCTGACGACTCTCTTTCATGTTTGAACTCCCTCGTAGACCGTAAAATCAATTAAAAAAGAACAACTAAAACGCAAAATCAAACTTAAAAGTCAAACCCTTTGATTATAAACCTCAAAAGTCAACCTTAAAAGTCAAATTTAAAAGGTTAGATTGAAAAAACAAACTTGAAAAGTCAAACTTAAAAGTCAAATTTAAAAAGTTAAACTTAAAAGTCAAACTTAAAAGTCAAATTTAAAAAATTAAACTCAAAAGTCAAACTTGAAAAGTCAAACTTAAAAGTCAAACCGAAAAGCTAAATTTGAAAGTTTAAAAGTTAAACGAAAAAGTCAAAGTTTAAAATCAAAGATCAAATTTGGAAGTCAAAGTGAAAATATTAAATAAAATGTCAAAAATAATTTTTTTTAATTATTTATTAATATTATTATTTATTTATTTATTTATTTTTTGTTTATATAATATATATATATATATATATATATATATATATATATATATATATATATATTAAAATTTAAAAGGAATTGAATTTTGGGATAAAAGTGTCAAAATAGGAAAACTTGTTGCGAAAAAGACGGGTTATAGCTTAATTTTCGAAGGAATGTAACAAGTGATTAGGTAGCTGAGTTGGATAAGGCGCTGAAGGAATGCGAGCTAGAGGCCACGTGTTCGATCCCGAGCACCTCCAAAGTCCCGTCTGAATTTTTTTAATGCGAAGCGATGGTGGTTCTTGCGAGGCTGCGCTTGCGAGGCCGAGGTGCTAGGCCAAGAACTCAGAAGCCGGAAACGTGCGAGACCGAGCCGCAAACTGCTGAGCCGTATACTCTGAGCCGAGGCTGCAAACTCCGAGCCGCAAACCTCGTGCCGTGAACTCCTCGGAAACCCAAGCTGCTCGCCGCCACCCCCTCGTAGGTTACGACCAAAAACAGTGATTTTTGCCCCTTTTTGCTCCAAAACTCGATCAAAAACAATTTTTTATGAAAACGCGAAGAACAAGCCCCCCTTAATTTTCAGAGATCTATCCAAAAACGTAAGAATATTTTGAAAATAAGATCAAATAATGCCCTAAATCTAACCAAATTAACTGATACAACTTGGCTCTGATACCAATTGTAAGTCCCTAATATGCCCGTGTATCAATCAGATCCGTTTGATAGTGCAGAATCCCAATCAAACGGATGATGCCAGATCACAATAAGAAGAGAAGGAGAAGAAGTAGATGATGAATCTCAATGTATTAATGAATAGAATGACGATCCAGATACAAGAGATTCACACACACACTAACACATAATAGTTCTTCTGTCTCTCTGGCCGTAAACTCTCTAGAGTTTATCAATCTGTTCCTCACACCCAAACACCTATGTGTATACAAGGGGAACATGGTCTTGGTGGACATGGGCCGTAAATGGGTTTACGGCCGTAAACTCAACCGTAAACATGACCGTAAACTCCAATAATATTACAGAAAAATACATTTGCCATGAAAAGTAAAGTATAAACCATATTTTTGACCCAACAAAGGTTAATGTGTCAATGTTAGTGTCAAAATATCTTCTCCCATGACAAATCTCATCGTTCTCAAAAGACTCGTAACTATCCTCAATCTCACAAAACTCCAAAAAATCTCAAACACCCAGGACTAGGCTTGAAAGTTGACTTGAAACCTATCCTTACAACCTCACATCATGCATCGTTTGAAACATCGGATGTAACTAAGGTCTCCAAACTCACTTGGGTGCCCAAATTAACCACTTAACGTCTGCAGGCTTTGTGTAAGAAGGATGAAGAAGAAGAATGGTTGATCGATAGTGCCTGCTCCTTGCACATGACCGAAAGGTTAGAATACCTTCGGGATTTCATGCCTGTATGCAACGGTGGAAATGTTACATTCGGCAACAATGCGAATGGAATCATCCGAGGTTACGGTGTAGTCACTACGGGGAACTTTTCAATTGAGAAGGTTGCTTATGTAGAAAGCCTTAAACACAATCTCATCAGTTTTGGCCAACTATGTAAGGCAGACCATCGAGTTGAGTTTGATGATCAATTCTGTTATGTTATGACGAGTGATAGAAGCACCTGCCTGATCAATTCACGATCCGAGGGTACCATGTATCCTCTAGATGTTTCTCTCATCATTGGAAAACCGCAGCTGTGTTTTCTCTCCAATGTTGTATCCGAAGTTAGCTAGTTATGGAACCACAAGCTCGCTCATCTCAACTTTAAGTATATCAACACCTTGGTTACTGAAGAGCTGGTTAGAGGATTACCTATTCTCAAGTTCAGCAATGAAACTTCATGTCCTGCTTGTTAATGTGGTAAGCAGTCCAAAGCAAGTCACCCCATGGTGATTGGCTCATCAATATCTGAACCACTAGAGCTTCTACATATTGATCTCTGCGGTCCATCATCCGTAACCAATCTTCATCACAAAAAGTAATGGGGTGATTGACTCATTAATATCTGAACCACTAGAGCTTCTACATTTTGATCTCTGCGGTCCATCAACCGTAGCCAATCTTCATCAAAAAAATTACATACTGGTTATAGTTGATGACTTCACTCGTTTCACTTGGGTATTCTTGCTCATAATCGAATCCGAAACACCATAGATTCTAATAAACTTCATCAAAGAAATAGAACTCCAGATCAAGCTGCCTGTAAGACGCATCCGCAGTGATAATGGCACTGAATTCACTAATCATCCTTTCAACAACTTCTTGGTGTCAAAAGGTATATCTCATAATTTTTCAGCTCCTTATACACCTCAACAAAATGGTGTAGTAGAGCGAAGGAACCGTACTTAAGTCGAAGCAGCCAGATCCATGCTCAACTTTGCACATCTTCCTCTTTACTTTTGGGCTGAAGCCGTAGCAACCGCATGCTTTGTTCAAAACCGAAGCATCGTGTGCAAACGCCTCAATAAAACACCATATGAGGGTCTCAACAACCGAAAACCAAATGTTTCTTTCTTTCACATCTTTGGATGTAGATGTTTTGTGATCAATAATAGAGATCAACTTAACAAATTTGTACCAAAGTCTGATGAAGGCATTTTTCTTGGCTACTCTACGAACAAGGTTGCTTATCGGGTCCTTATCAGACGTACGAGGCTTATCATTGAAAGTTTCGATGTGGAGTTTGATGAATCCTACATCCGCAACACCCCTCCATCTACTGAAACCACTGCCATCATGGAAAGTGATACTCCTGCTTCTTCAGGTCCTCTAAACCTGGTTGAAGTCAATTATGATGATCTTTTGGACGCTGTTGAAACTACGAAACTATCCAAAGTTCTTGTGTCACCAATTGCTCAACAACAACACACTGATGTTTCTGGTCCATCTCTATCCGAAGTAGCATCACTCAATACTTTCACCTCTCCGGTTCAGGGGGAAAGCTCTACTCGGGATCAAGCAAAAAGCATCGAGGTTGTAGTATTTGATGATGCTCAAGCTCCTCTCCTCAGAAGATCACTACCATGAAATGCATCTTCGGATTCGGATGATGAAATCTTAGAGACCATTGACACTCGATCCGATTCAAGAACCATTTCTCTCCCATCATCAGTTCAGGGGAACCTTCTCAGGTTCCAGAGGAACTCCCATCAGCAATCCAGGAGGAACCTCTCCAAGCTGCTCAAGAAAATTTCATTCTCGCTCCAACAAGCCAAGATAACTCTGTAGGATGTTATTAAATCCAGGGGGAACTACCATCCCCATCCGAAGAAACCTCTGAAATTTAAAACATTCCTTCTACCGTAGTCGCTGACCATCTGATGCCTCGTCTACACGTATGGACAAAGGACCACCCACCATGTCAAATCATTGGTAATCCATCCGCAGGTATCCATACTCGATCTGCCAAAGACTTATCTGACCATTGTCACTATGCAGCATTCATGTCCGCAGTCGAGCCCCGATCGATCAAAGAAGCATTATTGGAACATGAATGGATTTTTGTAATGCAAGAAGAACTGGAAGAAATCGAAAGAAACAAAGTGTGGCAACTTGTTCCCATACCGCAAGGCCATACTATTGTTGGACCAAGATGGGTGTTCAAAAACAAGTTAGATGAATCTAGTGCGGTTATCAGAAATAAGGCAAAACTAGTTGCAAAAGGGTATAGTCAACTGGAAGGTGTTGACTACGATGAAACAAATGCTCCGGTGGCAAGAATGGAAGCAATTCAAATCTTTTTAGCATATTCTACTCACAAAAACATCAAGGTACACCAAATGGATTTTAAGAGTGTCTTTCTCAATGGGGAATTGAAAGAAGAGGTTTATTTGCACCAACCTCCATGGTTTGAAAATATTGAATTCCCTGACCACTGCTACAAGCTTCAAAAGGCAGTCTACAGTCTGAAGCAAGATCCAAGAGCTTGGTACGAGACTCTTTCTGGATTCCTAGTCTCTTCAGGCTGCAAAACAGGAGTGATTGATCCCACGTACGTTGTTTAGAAAAGCAAACGGTGACCACCTTATTCTTGTACAAATTTACATGGATGATATCATCTTTGGATCAACTGATCAAGGAATGGTGAATGATTTTGCTATGCTCATGACAAACAAATTTCAAATTAGCATGAATAGAGAGATTAACTTCTTTCTAGGTCTTCAAGTCAAACAAATTCAACAAGGGATATTCATTCATCAAGAGAAGTACACCACTGAACTTTTGAAGAAATACTTTATGGACAGCTGCTCCTCGGCTAAGGTCCCTATGACACAACTGTTAGACTACGGATACAGAATGCTGCGGATACCAATCTATTGTGATTCTGAAAGTGCCATAGCGATTTCTCATAATCCTATTCAGCACTCCAAGATGAAACATATTGAACTACGGTATCATTTCATCAAAGACCACATCCTGAAAGGTAACATCGAACTCATCTTTGTCCCTACTTTTGAAGAGAATGCTGATGTCTTTACAAAAGCACTCGACTCTACCAAACTCAATGCGTTCTTACAAATGTTAGGGATCATGAATCCAGACCCCCAATTCTTCTTGAATTGATAGGTACCACAGACCCTCGTGGTCTCCAGTGCAGTTCTAGCTGAAAGACATTTATAACAGATGGTTTTGGTACATCTTGTGTACCGCAGTCAATGTACCGCAACCATATGTTATATCTATCTTTCACGGGTCTATCTTACTTGTTGTTACTAACTTTTTGTACAAGTGCTCTTCTCAGTTTCTCCCACTGCAGTCATCTGCAATGACAAAGAAGCCATCTTCAATGATGAAGTCATCCTCAGCATTAATTCATTTCTAGACGGTTCATTTAAAAAAAACAAAAATAGTGTGCTATTTAACGATCCTTCATTAAATAAAACATTAAATAAAAACATTCCTTTGAGAAACTGTCACATTCTTTTCTTCCAAAAACCTTGTCAGATCTATTGGTATGACGACAAAATAAAAGATTTTCCAAATCAAATCCTCTAATATGTCTTTTCCTCTTACCCTAAACCATTACATCCTCTACAACTTCTACTTTATCCAACGGATTTTTCTCACCCCCCTCCACACGTTCTCAAGACGTGATACACTTCTGACATTTCATTAAATGCACAGAGTCCTTTTTCTGGTTAATCCCAATTTTAATCTTTATCCCTTTTTTTCAATCTGTGGTTAAGATTAAAGATGCCAATTGAGAGAGAAACCCAAACGTTTTATACCCAATTTCACTTAGGTCAAAAAAAAATAATAAACGTTTCCGACTCCAATAAACCACTATAAAACCCTTTTCTTCTCCACAAAGAAATGTTTATGCTCTCAAAACCCTCAATCCTTTTATGCATCCTTCATGCTCTTTCAAACTCAACAATGGTGAAATCTGGTGCATCAAAGAAACAGTCAAAAGCCTCAGGATCAGAAAACCCAACTGGTTCAGACTCTCCCTCAATAGCCTCTAGCAATTTCAGAGCAGTTTTCGAAGATCATCCCACATACAATGCTCCCACAAAACTGATGATCAAGTTCTTGAAGAATCATCCTCTATCTGGTCCCTTTGATGCCTTCACTGATATTGTTCCAATCTCCACTCTCTATAAACGTGCTTTCTCTGCCTATCGCCCAATTGACAACCCCCAAGAAGTTCACTTAAACCTCATTAACGATTCTTTGGTCATTCTATCCAAAGAAAAGTTTCTTACAGCCATTAACCTTCTGATTCATCCCTCCGTTAAGTTCTTCACACCATCAATGGCGAACATCACCTCAGCACTATATCAGATGGGCTATCAGAAGAAGATCAAAGGAATTGGTGAATCAAAAAGAACCAATTGCCTGCGGCCTGGCACTTTGTATGTCATTTTATCATCCGCAATCTTTCTGGCAGAACCGCAGGCACAGATAACATGGGCCTAAAGCTATTGGAACTGTTTTGGAGTATCTACACAGGCCACAATGTGAACTACGGTCAGATCCTTTGGGATGACATTCTGCAATACATTCCGAAGGAGAGACCAAGGCAGAACCCAACCGAGCTTACTTTTGCTAGGTTCTGCTCTCTCTGCACTTCTGATTTGCATGCGGGTGCTGGAATTGACATGGGTGGTGACATCAACTTCTTCATCACCAAAGATCTAAATAGGTACAACCCTTCCTCTGATCAAACAATTTTTGGTCCTATCCGCAGACTCCCTTCACATATTCTTTCTTCCCTTGGTCTCGAGACTGCTAATGTCTCAGACCACATTGAGGCTACGAATGGTCTTGACCCTTACCTTCCTACCCTGCCTCTTCCATCCGCGGCCTTAAACCTAGAAGGTACCGTAGTCCCTTCTGATGGGTTTGAGCCATAAGAACTTTCCTATGTGCACGTGTAAACCCTAATGCTTGGATCTAGGTTTCTCTAATTGAACATGCAATGTATCCAAGGCTTACAATTGTAGATCTAGTGCAAACAATTGAATCATAACATATGAAATCAGATCTAGAAGAACACCTTAAGTTGATTGCTTGAAACTTCTTGTTCTTGGAGCTTAGAATCACAATTGTCACTCCTCTAATGGCTTACAAACACCAAATAGGAAGAAGAAGATCTTGAGAGAGAGAGAGCAGGTGAGGAAATCGGCTCTAGGGTTTCTTTCTTGCAAGAGTGGCCGATTTCCCTCACCCATGGGATCTATTTATACTATGAGCTACTAGGGTTACACCCTCAACCCTAATTGAATAACTTAGGCCCTAAGCAATCCAAAGATCCTTCTAGATGTGAGGCTTGGACGAATTTAAGATATCCTAACCGTAAAATTCGTCCCCCCTAATATCCATAAGGATTCATAGCCCAAAAACACAAATAACATACATTTGACAGTTTATGCCCCTTTATTCAATTAACCTCTTTAAGTCACCAAATTAATTCTTAATTAATTTATGACATATATTAATTAAATAATATTATTATTCCATTAATATATTCCTCTTATAATATATTAATAATAATATCTCTTCTTTCTTTACAAATCACCCTTTCAAGTTGCTATGGTGAAGGCAACCCAAAAAGACCATGCACAACCGGGTCAAGTACTTACCAAATATAGTTAAAGCCTTAGACACTAATCCAACAGTCTCCCACTTGGATAAGTCTAGTAACTATATATACAAACACAATCCGATTAGCAATTGTAACTCTCAAAGACGCTGTCGAACTCTGATCTTATCAGTATCCTGTGCTTTAAATAAGGGATCATACAGTCCTCTGTTTAGTTATTATGCGGACAATCTCATGGTACATAATGATACTTATTGTCCAACAGTTGGTTTCTCGATCTCAGATTCATTTGACGTAGAATTTAATTGAACACATCAATTCAGTCCAGACCGGGCCCGACACATAAGTCAAATTAAATCATCGAGGGGCCCTGATATCGCTTTTACCTTCTTAGGATAAAAGTAGCAAATAAACTTAGACTTATATGCATTTACTATTTACTAATCAACTATACACAACAATGCATTTTATGACATCAATTTACTGATGCGGTTTCGTATTGTCAATGCACAACCAATTAATAAACTATAAACCATATATCTTGGTTTTAAGACCATATGATATTATCGTCTTGCGATCACTTGCGGTACACTCCATAAAGTGATTCCAGCAAGGGTGGGTTTATTCCAATGCTCAAAACTTGTTCATAAGCACTCATGAACGTTGCAACAAACCTTTGCCATGTCTAATACCTTTTAGACAATCTACACACCACTTCATGACAATCTTCATTCATACCTACTTCCAACATATGAACGATTGTGGACCATTCGAATAATTCGATTATTCTTGATAACTCAATTATTCAGAAAGTCAAAACATGCAAAGTGAAACAATAGTTAAACAATTAACATAAGACAATAGCTTTACTTATAAATAATACTCCTTTATTTAATCATCAAATGTCAATTACATTTGTCTATTACATGTTTCTAAACTATCTAATCCAAACTAATATCGTCTTTCAGCCCAATGCTCGTAGCGTGCTGCAAGTGCTTAACCCTACTCAGTCCCTTAGTAACCAGATCTGCTGGGTTATCCTCTGACAATACCCTCTTTACTACAAGGTATCCTTCTTCTACTCGATGTCTAATAAAGTGATATTTTCTATCGATATGTCAAGATCTATCATGATCGCTCGGTTCCTTGGTCAAGGCAATCACTCCTTCATTATCACAGAAAATTTCCATAGGCTCCTTTATGGAAGGCACAACTCCAAGGTCACCAATGAAGTTCTTCAACCACATCGCCTCCTTTGACGCTTCGCTCCCAGCAATGAACTCTGATTCGCACGTTGAATCAGCTACGGTCTCTTGCTTGGAACTTTTCCAAGTCACTGCTCCTCAATTAAGGGTAAAGACCCAGCCCGACTACGAACGGTAGTTGTCCCTGTCGGTCTGGAAGCTAGCGTCACTATACCCTCTCACCTTTAAGTCATCACTCCCTCCGAGGACTAAAAACCATTCCTTGGTCCTCCGAAGGTACTTAAGGATATTCTTGACCACGATCCAATGAGCTCTGCCAGTGTTCCCTTGATATCTACTGACCATGATCAAAGCAAAGACCTCATCCGGGCAAGTACAAGTCATAGCATATATGATTGAGCCAATTGTGGACGCGTAAAGTACTCGGCTCATCTTAGCTATCTCGGCTTCTGTACTCGGACTTTGAGTCTTACTCAATTTGGCATTACTTTATATCGGTAGTTCTCCCTTCTTCGGGTTTTAGTACCTTATCCAAGTAAGTATTTTGACTAAGTCCTATTAGTCAATTTCTTCGTTCTCTCACTATCCTTATTCCCAAAATATAGGAAGCCTCTCCGAGGTCCTTCATAAGGAAGCACTTCCTGAGATAGGACTTAACCTCCTGCAGAGTCGGGATGTGGTTTCCTATGAGCAGTATGTCATCGACATACAAAACGAGGAAGCTAACTATACTCCCACTGGCCATGACATATACACATGATTCATCTTCACTTCGTACAAATCCAAGTTCTTTGACTTTCTCATCGAAGCAAAGATTCCATCTACGAGATGCTTGCTTAAGTCTTTAAATGGACTTCTCAAGCTTGCACACTCTATTGGGATGCTTCGTATCAAAAAAACCCTCTGGCTTAGCCATGTAAACATCCTCAGCCAACTTCCCATTAAGGAAAGCGGTTTTGACATCCATCTGCCATATCTCATAATCATGAAATGCAGCAATGGCAAGCATCACCATAATAGACTTTATTTTAGCAACTGGGGAGAAGGTCTCATCATAGTAAATCCAGGAGTTTGAGTAAAGCCCTTCGCAACCAATCGTGCCTTATACGTGTGCACATTCCCATCCACGTCGGTCTTCTTCTTGAAGATCCATTTGCACCCAACCGTCTTACATCCGGTCACATTGTCAACCAAATCCCAAACTTGGTTGTCATACATGGATTGAATCTTGCTGTCCATTGCCTCTTTCCATTTTGCAGACCCTGGGCCTGCCATGGCTTCCTTATAGATATTAGGTTCATCTAGATTTATTAGTGTACCATCACCAATATATGTCTCCCCTTCGGTAGTAATATGAAAGCCATAAAACTGGGGTTGAACTCTAACTCTCTCGGAACATCTAAGAGATAAGGACTCATCAATTGGTTCAACCGGAGTTTCCTCCTCGGGTTCAGTGTCAGCATTAGAGGTTCCTTCATCGCTCGACTCTTGAATCTCTTCAAGATCAATTTGCCTCCCACTATCCCCTTGGCTTATGATTTCTCGTTCTCGGAAAACTCCTCTCCTCACAACGAAGACAACATTGTCACTCGGTCTATAGAAGAGATATCCAAAGGATTTTTTGCGGGTAGCCGATGAAAATACACTACTCACTACGAGGTTCGAGCATTTCGTGAGTTTCTCATCCTACGAAAACCTTACAACCCCAAACCTTGATATGTGCCAATGAGAGATCTTTACCTGTCCATATCTCGTGAGGTGTTTTGGCAACCTTCTTTGTAGGGACTCGGTTAAAGATATGGGTGGCAGTCTCTATGGCATACCCCCAGAATGAGATAGGTAGTGAAGCACGACTCATCATAGAACAAACCATGTCTAACAAGGTTCAATTATGCCTTTCTGCCACACCATTCAACTGCGGTGTCCTAGGTGGCGTCAATTGCGAAACTATTCTGCATTCCTTGAGATAGTCGTGGAATTCAAGACTTAGGTACTCTCCTCCTCGATCGGATCGAAGCATCTTGATTTTCATGCCCAATTGATTCTCCACTTCATGTTTGAACTCTTTGAACTTTTCAAACGTTTCTGACTTGTGCTTGATTAAGTAAATATACCCATATCTACTATAATCATCGGTGAAAGTCACGTAGAAGCGGTTTCCATCCTTTATGGTGGATCTAAAGGGCCCACACACGTCGGTGTGTATGAGATCCAATAAACCCTAACCCCTCTCACAAGTGCCAGTGAATGGTGACTTGGTCATCTTTCCAAGTAAACAAGATTCGCACGTGTCATCTTCCCTAAGTTCTAATGACTCCAACACTCCATCATTTTGGAGTTGGGCTATGCACTTCTTTTTGACATGTCCAAGACGACAATGCCACAAGCATGCTTTATCCATACTATTGGAAGAATCCATACACAACACATCATTTCCTAGGTTATCTATAACCATAACAGTTTCATAAATTCCATTACAAGGCATTGCTTCAAAAAATAAAACACCATTTAGATAAACATAAATCGAACCATTCTCATTATTAAACGAATATCTAAATCCTTGTCTAAATAAACCATGAAATGAAATGATGTTTCTTGCCATATCTGGCGAGTAACAACAATTATTTAAATCTAAATTCAATCCATTACTAAGCACTAGAGAATACACTCCAATCTTGGTCACAGGCGACGATCTTCTGCTCCCCATGATTAGATTTATTCTTCCATGCTCCACATCCATATTTCTTCTTAGTCCCCGCAAATCAGAACAAATGTGATAACCACATCCTGTATCAAGAACCCAAGAAATAGCATGAGATGAATCATTATATTTAATTGTGTAAATACCTGCAAAAGATGGCTTGATCTTCCCATCCTTGATAGCTTGCTGATATTCCGCGCAGCTTCTCTTCCAATGCCCTATTTTGTGGCAATGGTGGCACTCTGCCTCATTTGGGTTTGGGTTGGGCTTAGCAGGGCCAACCTTGGTCCCACTAGAAGAGGAACCATCTTGGGACTTTCCCTTGTGGTGGCTCTTTGAAGAAGCCTTCCTCTTCTTTCCCCTTCCCTACCCAATAGCCAAAACAGGAGCAACGGATGGATTGGGAGTTAATGCAACACACTTGTCCTTGAGGTTGCTCTCAGCAGTCCTTAGGAGCCCTTGGAGTTTTCTTAGGGTGACTTCTTCCTTGTTCATTAGGTAGGTCATCCTAAATTGGTTATAGCACGAGGGCAAGGAGTGAAGAACAATGTGGATAGCCAAATCTTCCCCAAAGTTGACATTCAACTTGCGAAGATGATCAACATATCTTTGCATCTTTTTCAAGTGCACGATTAGAGAATCTCCACATCTCATCTTAGCAGTGATCATATTCCTTATGATCTCATAGCGCTCTTGCCTCGTGCTTTGGTGGTATCTCTCCATTAAGTCTTGATGCATCTCGTACGGATACATGACCTCATAGGACTTTTGGAATTTGGGGTTCATCGTGGCTAGCATAATGCAATGGACTTTCAATGCATCATGCTCATGGGTCTCAAAGACATCCATTTCTTCGGGAGTAGCGATTTCTGGATTGATCTTTTCGAGCTTCTCGTCAAGGACTTACTCTTTGTCCTCGTAGCGCGCAATCGTGAGAATGTATCTTATCCATTCGCTAAATTTCGATCCGTCAAAAGTCAGTTTTTGACAAACGCTCATTAGCGTGAATGAGCTAGCAGCAGCGTTGTTCGCGTTTGACATATACAAATAGAAAGGAACAAAGTTTGATTAGAGTTAAGTCCCTAATTAACACCCAAAATGAAAAATTAGGGCTAGGACCCAACAACATTATTTACACATTAGAAAAGGGATGCGGTAATCCAACATGCAAATAATTTAGAGGTAAGTGAATGACGATTCACTAATTCTTCACCAAGAAAAGCATAAGCTTAAGTTTTACATGTATTGAGAATTCATAGGTATCTTGGAGATTCATTGAACTTTTCAATGGCATGTTTTAATCTTGATATTCCCTTCTAGTTTGTGACTGGGATGTCGAGGATCACAAAGCGGGTGTGAATAACCATTCAAATATACGTAATGCCCTCATTGTTACAGTCATGTATTCAATGTGCCGGTAAACCACACACGCTCCATCAAACTATGACAAACAATGAGTCACCCTTTTCTACAATTGCTTATAACCAATTAGTGTGCCAGTTAACCACAGGCGCTCCACTAACTTCTCAGCAAGGGTACAAAGTGTAATTTCATGGGATTGCATCAATTCGCTTTTCCTAAAGTAACTAAGATTGGGCATTTAATGAAACACGTTTAGTTACTTTATATAGATTCATTATACATATTAATGAGGAGAGGATTGCCCTATCCTACCCGTTTAGCTAACGACCCTCCACCAGTCAAGCAAGCGGTGGGTGTGAGTGTACACCCATTAAGCGCCATTTTATAGGCAGCAACCTTATACCCACCTTATAGATTGGCTTCGTGAATGAGGCCTACTAACAGTAAGACTAGCATTTTAGATCATATATATATATATATATATATATATATATATATATATATATATATATTAAGCTTGTAATAATATAATAGTATAGTGTTGAATTTTAAACTTGTAAAATTCTAGGGTTTGAAATTTAAATTATTCAAATTAAACATTTAATCATAAAACTTAAATTTCAAAACTTGAGGACAAGTTTTAAAATTTTCAAAACATAAGGATTAAATAGAAAATAATATAAATCAACTAATTAAATTATATAAATTTGATCTAGTCAATATTACTTGCAAGACAGTTCACTAATTCAATTCAAATAATCAATTATTATCATATAAGGAAATTATTATTCAATTAAATGGTAATTATCTTTTGTTTGGTCAAGAATATACTCAAATATATGATAAAATTCGGATTTTAATGACCCAAAACAATTATGGCAAGTATCCTCAAGCAAAACTGCAAGAAATCCCGAAATCAACTCTAACTGGCGCTAGAACTCGCCGACTTGGAGCTACTCTTCGAGTTCACCAGTCAGAATCACATAAATTGAATTTTTTTTCAAGTAAAAGCAATCAACCAAAGCATCAATTCAATAGAAATCAATCAAAGCTCTGATACCACTGATGGGTTTGAGCCATAAGAACTTTCCTATGTGCACATGAAAACCCTAATGCTTGGATCTAGGTTTCTCTAATTCAACATGTAATGTATCCAAGGATTACAATTCTAGATCTAGTGTAAACAATTGAATCATAACATATGAAATCAGATCTAGAAGAATACCTTAAGTTGATTGCTTGAAACTTCTTGTTCTTGGAGCTTAGAGTCACAATTGTCACTCCTCTAATGGCTTACAAACACCAACTAGCAAGAGGATGATCTTGAGAGAGAGAGAGAGAGGAGGTGAGGAAATCGGCTCTAGCGTTTCTTTCTTGCAAGAGTGGCCGATTTCCCTCACCCATGGGGTCTATTTATACTATCAGCTACTACGGTTACACCCTTAACCCTAATTGAATAACTTAGGCCCTAAGCAATCCAAATATCCTTCTAGATATGAGGCTTGGACGAATTTAAGATATCCTAACCCTAAAATTCGTCCCCCCTAATATGCATAAGGATTCATAGCCCAAAAACACAACTATCATACATTTGACAGTTTGTGCCCCTTTATTCAATTAACCTCTTTAAGTCACCAAATTAATTCTTAATTAATTAATGACTTATATTAATTAAATAATATTATTATTCCTTTAATATATTACTCTCATAATATATTAATAATAATATCTCTTCTCTCTTTACAAATCACCCTGTCAAGTTGCTATGGTCAAGGCAACCCAAAAGGACCATGCACAACCGGGTCAAGTACTTACCAAATATAGTTACAGCCTTAGACACTAATCCAACACCTTCTTCTACAACTCTCTCAAACATTTCTCACTTCCAAAGACGAAAAACCAAGGTTCCTGCCCTTCATGGCCCCCGTCATTCAAAGAAATCTTGAACTCCTAAAAAGGATGCTCCCAAAACCTCCAAACCCTCAAAGAAAAGAAAAAATCCAGCGGCAGTCACAACTGTTGAATCAAGTCGCCATGACTCCAGCAGTGATTCTGAAGAGGATAACCAACCTATCTCTATCCTCAAGAAACGAAAACCTAATCCTACTAGCCAAATGCATGACCGGACTGATACCTCAGCCTCTCAACAGGCTTCGGTAGTCCTTGGGATGCCTGCACATCCATTCAATACCACCGTCTTTTTCCTTTCAGACTCAGAAAGTGAGTCTGAATCACAGCAAAGTGGAGACTCACCACCAGTAAATTCCCAAAGGGATGATACTGTTCCTTGCCCTAAAGTCTCCAGGGCTTCCTGACTGCATATCTTTTCACCCGAGGAGTTGAACTCCATCCTGTTGAATGTCACCCAAACACTACAAACATACTCCCATTTGCAGGGCACTTCTTCCGCCCATGCCAGAACTGAGCGGAGGCCAAACTTCACTATGGGTCAAGGAGACCGAGGAAGCTCAGGAAATCCTACTCTGCTTTCATTAGAAACAGGTGGTTTAGGCACGGTGAGCACAAATGTGCAAGGATCCGTGAACCCAAGGAACACCTTGGTGCAATTTACAGGAATTAACGGTGAAGACTCGAGTGATTCTTGGAGCAAATATCAACCCTCTCCTTATCCCGTAGCCACCATCCTCAAGGATCAAGACTGGATGTCCTCAATGGCTGAAACAGTTCAGAAAGCTAAGGAAGCTGTTGCTGCTCAACTTGTCTCTCAAGCTCCGCCTTTTCCCACTGCTGCAGGTTCACAAGATGACGAATCAGAAATCGAAGTGAGCTCTGCTCCCATTTTTAGCTTCAAAGATGACGAAATACAAGAGGTAAACAAACCCTCTCCTTCTGATGACGACCTAATGATGTTTAATGAAGATGAAGAGTCCAGTGGTTCTCATCACTCCACCTCTAAGCCAAAGGAAAAGAAGAAGAAAAAGAAGAAGAAGAAGCAGACAGTGACAAGGAAGGAATTTCTCAGTCTACAGGCTAAGGTTTATCAAATCTTAGCTGTAGTCAAGCCAAATCAACCGCAACCAGAAGACATTCTGGGACAGCAGTCCCTAATGGAAAGAATCGAAAGGCTAGAAACCAGAGAGAGAATGGTTGCAGAGCATCTCTCTCTGAAGGTTGAAATGGGGATCAGATCACTTGACAATAATCGTCAAGCTGATCATAAGGAATTTATGGCTGCTGTGGAATGCCTCATCTTCGAGGTTACCACAATCAAAACCGATCTCCAAGCAGCCATTGCGGATCAAGCATCACACTCTGAGAAGTTGATTGCTGAGACTCATACTACTTATGAGTCTCCAATCTCCGTTCTCCAAACAACAAGCAGCAGAATGCAACAATCTCTATCTGCCAACTTCCATGGGCCAGAAATTCTTCAACTCACCAAGGAGATCCATAAACTACTCTTCAACCCCACCATTCCCAATAATCAACAACTGGCAGAAGCCCTTAAAGAACAATTTCAAATGGTGTTTGACAAGGTAAATGGCCTTCGTCAATGGCTTGAGGAGGCTCCGAGTTTGAACTCCTCAAGAGGGGGAAGTGAAGAAATCCAGCATTCCAACCAATCCCTCTCACACCATCAAACTCCCCCAGTCTCTACTGAAAAAATACCCACAACACAACCCTCACCGTAACCTGAAAAACAAACTTCACCACAACCATCACATCACACTCCACCTCACAACTCCTCTCTTCGTGTTGAAAATTCTCCTGAAAAACCAGAGACTCCCCCGCACTTCAAGAATCTTGAGGAGTATATGTCTTCTCCGAGCTCAAACGACTCTCCTGCCACTGCTCAAAGAAAAAGTGATTAGAGGGCAACCAAGCTTGCTGAACAAGTTGGTGAGACAATGCATGACAGTCATGTAACACCCAAATTTTAAAAATATTTTTTCACATTTTATAAAACACATTGTCATTCATAATTGTTATACAAACACCATTGTATCACATAGTCAAAATAAAACATCACATCCCAAGATCAAAATATAAAAACTCCTCGTGTGTGTACTGATCAAGTCGGCGCCTTCCCGCGATCCTCACTGGCACCTGAAACACATTACACAACTCTGTAAGCATAAATGCTTAGTGAGTTCCCTAAAATACCATACACAACACATATTATCCACTCGAGGCTATAACTCTGTTTGACCCTCTGGTCAATGTGTCTCAGTGGGACCCTCCAGTCCCATAACTCTGTGGGCCCTCTGGCCCTAACTATGTGGACCTTCCGGTTCTAACTCTGTAAACTCGGTAACATACATAGCATAAAGAACATAGAAATCACATTATGCAAAAGCATACAAAGTACTCTCAGAAGGGTAACTCTGTAAAATCTCGAACTCTGTAAAATCGGGTCTAGCCTCCGCCTAATCATATGAAATAAACACTCTAAATCAATACATCTCTCAAGGTTAGACTATTCCTCCACTTAGTACTCTCAGAAGGGTAAAAGACCATTTTACCCCTCTCATGGCTCAAAGACCCTAAAGTTGACCAAAACCCTAGAAGTCAACAAAAGTCAACTCCCCGGGTTACGCTGCATGTACATCACATGTACGCTGGGTGTACCTGGTGCCTTCACAGAAAACGGGGTGCACGACCCTTTATACCGCACGTTTTGGGATTACGCCTAACGTAACTCCTAGTTTCAGACTCTAAGCATTTTGGGGTCTTAATACATTAAGACCCACGTCCAACTTCTAGATCTGACCATTTATAACCCTCTTAATCCATAAAGTTGGCGACTTTAAGCCTTTGCATGGCTGGACAAGTCACTAACACCCATAATACTCCACTTCCTAACACTAGAAAGCTCAATACTGATGCATAACCTAATATCCACCGCCAAGATGGAAACTTTATGTATTTATAACACAAATACCACTGAAATGGGACAGATCTAGGTCCATGGAGCACATTACACTCTTAAAGTCTCCACCTTTGGGACTTTTAACCCTAAAATGGTCCATGAAACATCAAACCAAAATGAAGCGGAAAGTTTTGAACATTATACCTCCAAATGCAGCTCCTTCCTCTGTAGATCTCAGATCCAAACTTGCACTTCAAGCTCTAGGCTCCACAAGCTCCACTCCTTCTTCTTCACTAACACACGAAGCCACTTTTAGCTCCAAAACACTCACTCTCAAGCTAAGGGCGATTGGCAGGCTCTCTTAGGGTTTTACTCACTGATATGGAGGCTGAGAAATGAGCCTTAGCATCCATTATATAGTGCACTACAAATATTAGGGTTTGCATCTAGACCCATTATGCCCAGTGTAACCCTAGGTACGCCCAACGTACCCAAGCGAGTCCGCGTCCAAGTTAAGCGCATGAGTACCCGCGACATACTCCCTAGTATGCCCAGTTTACTTATTTGCTACAAGAACTCTTTCAAGGGACCACTTTTGACAACTCGACAAAATGGAAGGGTATAATAGCTTTACCTGAAATTCGGGATGTTACAATTCTCCCCCACTAGAACCAGACTTCGCCCTCGAAGTCTCCCGCATCTCTGACTCCGGCTCCTAAGTTAGCTCGGACCCCTTCCGGTGCTGCCATTGGACCTGAACGAGTGGCACCTCCTTGTTCCTCAGAAACTTGACCTTCCTAGCCAATATCGCTATCGGTCTCTTAACATAATTCAGACCCGCGTCCACTTGGATATCCGCCAATTATACCACTGCCGACTCGTCGGCTATACACTTCCTTAGCTGAGACACGTGGAAGGTATCATGAATCTGGCTCAACTCCGTAGGTAGCTCCAATCGGTATGTTACCCTACCTACCCTTGCAGTAACCCTGAAAGGTCCAATATACTGGGGCCCCAACTTACCCCTTTTCCTGAATTGGATCACTCTTTTCCAAGGAGACACTTTCAGGAGTACAAAATCTCCAACCTGGAACTTGAGCTCGGATCGACGCCTATCCGTGTAACTCTTCTAGCGACTCTGGGCCGTCAGCAATCTCTATCTAACATGTTGTATCTGCTATGTCATCTGAGGCACTGTCTCAGTTCTGCCTATCATTCGCTGCCCTACCTCTCCCCAACAAATAGGAGTCCGAAACCTCTTCCCATACAATAACTTAAAGGGAGGCATACCAATGCTCGAATGGTGGCTGTTGTTATAAGAAACATCAACTAAACGCAGATACGTGTCCCAACACCCTCCGAAATCTAACACACATGCTCGAAGCATGTCCTCGAGGGTCTGAATCGTCTGCTCACTGTGTCCGTCCGTCTGTGGGTGGTAAGCGGTACTGGAATGCATCCTAGTACCCAACTCCTCATGGAACTTCTTCCAGAACCTGCAAGTTAAACGCACATCTCCATCCGACACAATCGAGATCGGCACACCATACCGCAATACCACTTCTCTCACATACACTTCTGCCAGCCTCTCTGCAGACGAGCTCTCACTGATAGCAAGAAAATGAGCGCTCTTCGTCAGCCGATCAACGATCACCCAAATTGCATCGACGCCTCTCGCAAACCTCGGCAATTTGGTGATAAAATCCATGGAAATTTGTTCCCACTTTCACTGGGGAACCTCAAGAGGCTGCAACATGGCATGCGGACACTGGTGCTCAGCCTTAACCCTTCGACAGGTCAAGCACCTCTCTACAAACCAAGCCACATCCCTCTTCATACAGGGCCACCAATAATCTCTTTTCAGGCCCAAATACATCTTAGTGGCCCCGGGATGGATCGAAAACCTCGACCTGTGTGCCTCCTTCATCAAAATAGGACGTGCCCCACCCTCAAATGTCACCCAAATCCGACCCCAGATGGTCATCAGCCCCTGAGTATCAGCAATGAACTCTGATATCTGCCCAATCACCCGCTCTCACTTGTGATTCTTCGGTCTCATGGCCTCCACCTAGGCCTCCCGAATGGTGTCCAACACCGGAGTCATCCATTTCAACCTCATACATACATCTCGCAAGGGGCACTCTCGGCCCTGCGACTCAAAGCATCGGCTACCATGTTTGCCTTGCCCGGGTGGTACAAGATCTCACTCTCATAATCCTTTACCACATCCAAGCATCTCCTCTGATGCATGTTCAGGTTGGGTTGATCCATTGGATACTTCAAGCTTTCGTGGTCCGTGTATATGGTACAACGAACCCCATACAAATAGTGACGCCGGATCTTGAGGGCGAACAGCATAGCCCCCCAACTCCAGATCGTGCGTAGGATACCTCGTCCCATGAAGCTTCAGCTGCCTCGATGCGTATGCTATCACATGACCCCTCTGCATCAGCACAGCACCCAGTCTCGATATCGATGCGTCATAATATACCACAAAGTCCTCCATTCCCTCCTAAAGGGCCAACACTGGGGCTTCACACAATCTCTGGCGAAGTGTCTCGAATGAGGCCTGCTGCTCTGGGCCCCAACTGAAAGCCACGCCCTTACGGGTCAGCCTGGTGAGGGTAACCACAATCCTGGAGAAATCCTAAATGAATCTTCGATAATATTCAGCCAACCCCAGGAAACTCCTGATCTCCGAAGGGGATCTCGGTACATCCCACCTCATCACCGCCTCAATCTCTCCGATCTCAGAACTCTAAGGATCTCCCTCAAACGCTCCTCAGGCTGCTCTCTGGACCTCAAATACACCAATATATCATCAATGAATACGATCGCCGAATGATCCAACATCGGCCTGCACACCCTGTTCATGAGATCCATGAATGTCGCCGATGCATTGGTGAGCCCGAAAGGCATCACCACGAACACGTAATGCCCATAACGAGTCCTGAACACTGTTTTCTGGATATCCTCATCATACACCCTCATCTGATGATATCTAGACCTGAAATCAATATTGGAAAACCAAGACGCTCCCTACAACCGATCGAACAAATCTTCGATCCTCGGTAAGGGGTAACGGTTCTTGACCGTCAGCTTGTTCAACTCCCGGTAATCAATGCACATCTGGTGTGAACCATCCTTTTTCTTCACAAAAAGACGGTGTCCCCACGGCGAGCTATCCAGCCATATAAACCCATTTCCCAGCAGCTCCTGAAGCTGCGAGAATAACTCCTGAATCTCTGGAGGTGCAAGGCGATAGGGCGCCTTGGCGATAGGCGCTGCCCCCAGAACCAAGTCAATACGGAATTCCACCTGCCTCTCGGGAGGCACACCTGGTAACTCCTCGGGGGAAACATTCGGGAGATCAGGAACTATCGGGACCTCATCGACCGACCTGGGTCTCTCTGCACCTACCCTTGTATCCATCACATAAGCCACATACCCACTACAGCCCTGCTGTAGACTCTGCCTCGCCATCGCGGCTGAACAAAACATTGACCCAGAACAGGTACCCTCTCCATACACCGTAGGAAATCCCCCACTAGGGTCTCGTATGGTCAACAGCTGCCGCTCGCAGTCGATAACCGCTCCAAATCTGCTCAACCAATCCATGCCCACGATGACGCAGACATCTCCCACAGCAATTGGGACCAAATCAATCGGAAACCGATCGCCGAATATCTCGAGTACACATCCTCGAATCACATCAGTGGCATACACTACTCTCTCGTCAGTTATGGAAACTCGCAACGGTCGACTCAACGCCTAACGATAAATACTGATGTGCTGACTAAAGGCTAATGACACAAAAGAACGACTCGAACCCGATTCAAATAACACCAAAGCAGGCATAGAACACACAAGAAATATACCTATGCATTTCACATTATAAGCATAACACCACAAACTCAGGATAAACATATGAAAGAATAGATACCAGCCACAACATCGGGTGCTGCGCGGACCTCCTCCGCTGTCAACTAGAAGGCTCTCCCGCGAGCCTTCGGCGCCTCGGGTTTCACCGGACGACTCTCTATAGCTTGAACAGCAGCAAGGACAGACCCCTGAGAAGCTCCCTAAGTTGACCCTCGTAATTGCGGACACTTCACCTTCCGGTGTGCGGTCTGGTTGCAGTGAAAACAAACTCCAAAACCCTTGGGGCAATCCTTGGCCATATGCCCCTCCTTGCCACACTTGTAGCAAGACCCTACTCTGCACACCCCCTCATGACTCTTGACTCACTTTCCACAAGTTTGGCCCTTCTGGTTCCCTGATCTCAAATCAGCGGGCCTAGCCCGCTTGGCAGCCGGTTGGGGCTGAGCCGGTCGTCGATCCCTCCCCTGAGACTCCGCCTCCTCCCTGGACTGAGTGTCTAGCTCAATCTCCCTATTCCAGGCATTTGCATGATGCTCAGAAAATGTACGGTACGTTGAGTTTGCCACGAACTCGTGGATGTCTCTCCTCAAAATGCTCAAATACCAGCTCATACGTGCCTGCTTAGAAGACACGTGCTCAGGGCAGAATATCACCCTCTCATGAAACATCCTGGTGATCACAGTAACAGACATTGTACCCTGCTTGAGGGTCAAGAACTCCTGGGCCAATCGCTCCCTTTCCACCGGGGGAACGTACTCATCACGACACATAGCGGTGAACCTCTCCCAGGTCACCGCAATAAGTTCTGCAGAAGAATAGTGCATTGTCACAAACTTCCACCAATCCTTCGCCCCCAAGCGAAGCTGGTTCAGCGCGAACCGAACCCTCAGATGCTCCGAACATGAACATGTGTAAAAGCACCCCTCAATGTCAGAGATCCACCTCGTCGCAACTATCGGATCCTGAGTCGCATCAAACTCTGGTGGCTTCAACTTGCTGAACTCCCAGTACGACAACATGTGACCCCTCCTGCGGCATGGCAGCAACAACAGCTGCACTGGCTGCAGCAACAACAGCATCAGTAAGAGCAGCATAACGCTCATCAAAAGTCTCGATCAGGGTGGTCTAGATAGACCTGAACATCTCTGGAATCTAAGCGCGGATGGCAGCAACCACCTCATCATGAATCATCTGGCGGAGCTCCTCATCGCTGACACCCCACTCATTAGTCCCTGGCATGTGGCGTGTCCCTACCATGTTGTCTCTCTGAATTACAACACAAGATATTATAGACTCGCTCAAGTGTGCACACACTCGATATCCCAATCCTACTTGATCCCTGGTACCCTAAGGATTCTTACTTGGGTTGCGCACTGATCCGGTGCCTACGGTAGTATGGGCCCAATACTACCATCCACACCGCATCAATATTCACCCCAAGTCTTCCTCCTAGGATTCCAAATCTCAAGTACTCCACTCTCTCTCTCTCTCTCTCTATGCATTGTCTACTCTCTAGGAGACCTCTCATAAGCTCCCTGCTGCTATCTATTCACTCTCAAGCATCTTCTAGAAGCAAAATCCCTAGACTAAGGCATCACAAATCAGGCCACTCTAGTCCTAATAAGAATACCTATCTTACTCTAGCATGCATATCATATCATAACATATCTCATAACTCGTAATGTAACGGTATTTTGGGAAATCACCTAGCCTAATAAGAATACCTAGCCTACTCTGCTCTTTCAAAAACTTTTTACTCTTGAGAAAATTTTGTAAGTTTTATTTTGGAGATCTCTCAAATCCTCAGTTTGAGTCCATATATGCTCGAAGGTGTACCAGAATCCCTCAAACCAAGGCTCTGATACCAACTTGTAACACCCAAATTTTCAAAAAAAAATAAATCACATTTTATAAAGCACATTTTCATTCATAACTGTTATAAAAACACCATTGTATCACATAGTCAAAACATAGCATCACATCCCAATATCAAAACATAAAAACTCCTCGTGTGTGTACTGATCAAACCGGCGCCTTCCCGCAATCCTCACTGGTACCTGAAACACATTACACAACTCTGTAAGCATAACTGCTTAGTGAGTTCCCCAAAATACCATACACAACACATATTATCCACTCGAGGCTATAACTCTATTTTCCCCCTGGTCAATGTTTCTCAGTGGGACCCTCCAGTCCCATAACTCTGTGGGCCCTCTGGCCCTAACTCTGTGGACCTTCCAGTCCTAAATATGTAAACTCTGTAGCATACATAGCATAAAGCTCATAGAAATCACATTATGCAAAAGCATACAAAATACGCTGATACATAACTCTAATTACCACTCTAGTTAAAGTATAGTGAGAAGACTCACCTCGGGTAACTCGGTAAAATCTCAAACTCTGTAAAATCCGGTCTATCCTCCGCCTAATCATATGAAATAAACCCTCTAAATCAATACATCTCTCAAGGCTAGACTATTGCTCCTCTTAGTATTGTCACAAGGGTAAAAGACCATTTTACCCCTCTCATGGCTCAAAGACCCTAAAGTTGACCAAACCCTAAAATTCAAAAAAAAATCAACTCCCCAGGTTACGCTGCGTACCACACATGTATGCTAGGCGTACCCGGTGCCTTCACAGATAACATGGTGCGTGACCGCTTATGTCGAGCGTACTGGGATGACGCCCAACGTAACTCCCAATTTCAGACTCTAAGCATTTTGGGGTCTTGATCCGTTAAGACCCATGTCTAACTTCTAGATCTAACGATTTATAACCTTCTTAATCCATAAAGTCGACGATTTTAAGCCTTTGCATGGCTGGACAAGTCACTAACACCCATAATACTCCACTTCCTAACACTAGAAAGCTCAATACTCATGCATAACCTCATATGCACGACCAAGATGGAAACTTTATGGATTTATAACACAAATACCACTGAAATGGGACATATCTAGGTCCATGGAGCACATTACACTCATAAAGTCTCCACCTTTGGGACTTTTAACCCTAAAATAGTCCATGAAACATCAAACCAAGATAAAGAGGAAAGTTGTGAACTTTATAGCTCCAAATGCAGCTCCTTCCTCTGTAGATCTCAGATCCAAACTTGCACTTCAATCTCTAGCCTCTACATGCTTCTCTCCTTCTTCTTCACTAACACACCAAGGCACTTTTAGCTCCAAAACACTCACTCTCAAGCTAAGGACGATTGGGAGGCTCTCTTAAGGTTTTACTCACTGATATGGAGGCTGAGAAATGAGCCTTAGCATCCATTATATAGTGCAGAAGTCAAATATTAGGTTTTGCATCTGGACCCATTACGCCCATCGTACCCAAGTGAGTTCGCGTCCAAATTAAGCGCATGAGTAGGTGCACTGTACTCCCCAGTACGCCCAACGTACTCATTTGCTACAAGAACTCTTTCAAGGGACCAGTTTTGACAACTCGAAAAAATGGAAGGGTATAATAGTTTTACCTGTAATTCGGGATGTTACAAGTCATCAGAATCTGCCGGAGGAAGTAAGGAAAATGAAGGCAGTCAAGGACTAGCACCTCTTCACCACCCTTCTGCCACCTCCTTATTTCACCATCAAAATACCAACACCACCTGCAGTAGCTTGAAGGAAATGCTTCTCCACCCTTTCTCAATTTGCCGTACCGTCGTCTTCGCCGGAAACGCCAAGAAAATTCGGCAGTAGGAAGCTGCCAACCATCACGCACCATCACCAAAGTTACCAGCCACAATGAACCACCACCATCATATGTCGATCCTCTTTGTGGAAACTAAATAAATCCCGATGGTTCGTTATCAAAGCGACACTTCTCGATTTCTAGCATCAAATACTCGAAACAAATCATCAACTACCGATTAAGGTGACTGTTACGGCCCAACGTTTTTGTATTTTATAGGGGGAATACATGTAGTACTTGTATATCTAATATATATCTATTTTCTAAATACTTTGTTTAAACAAACAACACCATCGTTTTTTATGCAATATAAGTCACACAAAAATATTATTTATTATGCTACTACTTACGGTACGAGGAATCTGGTTTGAACGGCCATATGCGTTGTTCGAGTTCAGAAGTGCCATAATGCAAAAATGGTACCGCCCACGGTGTTTCATGTCTGGCCCTCATCTGTATATGGTAGTACGTGTACTAAGTAATATCTATCATACAAAATACACAAAAAATATCATTGTTTTGGGTAAATACTTTACCAGTTTTAGAAATAATTGTTTAAACGCTTACATGTTAAGTAAACAAAATTGTTTTAAACCTCAATAGCTTTATATGTTACGTGGTTAAGATAATACAACTAATAAAAATAACATATACGTTCCGAAAAAAATTGTGCTATGACTGTATAGCCGGTTATCAACTTGGTAGTCTAATTATACCTCATACATACACATAAATATATAAGTTTATATATTTATACGAGTTATAGAGCTCATATGTTAGGCTCATTTATGTTCTTGTACTCAAAGTTTTACTAACTATTGAAACAAGTATCGTACTCTTTAGTGTGTACGCTTATCAAATATACTTGTGAACTATCTATTTATCTGTATATGCGGTTGTTAAGTATAACCCTGCATATACCTTTATCCGTATATCTATATGTCTATTTATCTATACCTGTGGTTGTTAAATACAACCTTGATAGATAACCTTATTCGTATGTTTGTTCATATGTTATGCTATCCATACCATTCTGTTACTATAAAGTTAAGTAGATGTTTATTACCTAGAAACCATAGTTTATATGTATATCTGTACAAATTCCTTACTATAAATTGGACTAGACTTTTGCTATCTAGTAATCATGGTTTATATTTCTATCTTTATCAAACATTCTTTCAAACACAGTTTTCTCACAAATGAAATACTTTTTAGACTTTTTAAATGTAATATACTGCGGTTAAGCAGAAAACCTATGACACTCACCAACCTTTATGTTGACCCTCAAACTTACATGTATTCTTAGGGGGTCATCAAACATGATTTTAGGCAGAAGATTTGTCGTGGATTACAGACAACCTAGCTAGCTTGTTCTGTTTCAAAACTCTGTCTACCACCAGTATGTAGTGTACATTCTGTTTGAAAACCCTGATTACCAGATCTATGAATAGTAGTTTTATTACTCAAAATAAAACCAAGAGTTGAATCCCTGGAATACCCTCCAGTAAATAGATAAGTAGCTTTACTAATTAAAAATAAAACTATGGAAGGATGAAATCCCATAAAAAAGGTTAGTTTATACTATTGTGAGTTCGTATAACCAAGCTAATATGACCGATGAACCTCCTTGATGTTTCTTTAGGCGTCGTACGATTACAAAATTTGTCACCCTAGGCGTGCCTGCGTAACTGTAGCTAACAATTCAGGTGTGGGATTGTCAGTCCCAAATAGATCTATTCACAAATTTCACGCTCTCCCTCCAGGAGACTCTGGTTATACTAACGGTGAGGATTTATTGGTACCCCTTGGGGCATAACGAAGATAGGTCTCACGATCCTGTATTAACTACTTTACATGTAGTTCGGCTGTTCTCGAGTTCGATATCGTTAGTAAATGGCATTGAGTATAAACAATTACACATAAACTAATTTTTTTGTAAGATACTCTTGTCTGTATGGATAAACTAAATATGTCATAGTTTATGTGTTTGACTTGATACGTAGTTTGAATTCGTAAAACTGGTAATGAATTTCCCAAACTATACCTATTATAGTTTGACTGGTAAGTTGTGTTCATGTACTATTCTAAAAACTATGCAATTATGCTTAGAAAACATCCCTTACGCTGCGCATATTACAAAAGGGATAACGAATCTAAATGTTTGATGTAAAACTTATTGTAATTGCATCAGTTTTTAAGTTGTCAAAACCTTTATGTTTGGCTTGTATCCCCCCTGAAAACGTTATAAAAACATATAAAAGCGTGGGGGTATGAACTCACTGTTTAACGTAGGATTTGAGTGTACGGTCGTGATGAGTGCTGAGTATCAACTGATGTTTCGTACTCAAGTGGATCCTATTAACATATGGTAACACATATATGTATTAGATTTAGGGTATTTCATACCTAAACATGACGGGAAACCACTCTAAGGACCTACAAATGCTTGAACTAAGTGTCGGAACCATAAATGATCGAACGAGGGAGGTGTATGGCCACCCTAAGGGTGTGCACGACCCGTGAGTGTATGACAATACACTCATGATGGGGAGTGTTTTTGAGGTGTTTCCAAAGTCCTACAAGCACCCAATGAGTGTTCTAGGTCCCATACTGAGTGTAATTGCAAGTTTGAGGTCAAATATGAGCATCAAAGTTGGTGTACGGTTGGGAGGATGTGTGTGCGGCCGTACAAGGGAGTGTTCGGCCGTACACTCTTCATCTACGCCCAAAATGTCGATTTTTAGGTGATTCAAGGTTAACACCAAGTCCAAGCTACTAGATGAGGGCCAAACTCTCACTTTGGAGAGTCTTTTAAGAGTGTACGGCCACCTTATGAAGGTGTGCGGCCGTACACCTTTAAAGGATGAAGAACATGAAGAACAAGAAGTGTTTAGGCTTAGATCAAGGTATCTTACCAGTGTAACAAGTTAAATGATGGAGTACTTCACGTTTTTGAGGCCTTTGGAGTGTTCTTGGATGAAGATTCCAGAGAGAGAAACTAGAGAGAGAAAGTAGAGTGTAGCCAAAGAAAAGAATGAATGAAGGGGTCTCCTTCTATTTATAAAGGGGACTGTGCGGCTGGGGGGGTGGGTGTGTGGCCACACACCGGTGTGTACGGCCGTACATACCTCCCAAGAGAGTGTATGGCCCGGTTTTATCCCTATGCCACTTGTTGACACACCCTAATCTCTTTCCTGGCTATACTCAAGCTTAGAACACTTATACGAACCCTTAAACGGCGTTAAAAGGTAACAGAATTGAGTTTAATATTGATTGAATTGACCAACCTTTACAGAATAAAAGTTTCGGGTTGTAACAACATGTTGATGTTTTAAGAATCAAAGAAACATGAAGAAACTTTAAGGAAGTATACGTTGATTCTGATCGTGAAGATGGTTTTCGATTGCATGGTTTGGTGATCAGAATTTTGAGTTGTTACTTAGGAGTTATGATATATTTCTTAGGAATAGATAACAACAAGTTTTTCATATGCTTTTGCACTGTAAGGATAAGTTTTTCCGCAATGTTTTAAAATAAAGGAAAAATTTTTGATTCTATTTATTCTAAGTATCCTTACAATGACATTAGTGAAAAATTGTTGCTTATATAATTCCATTGATAGCAATATTGGAAAATGGATTTGTTTCTTTCATTTGTGGTAATGTCTAATTTAACAAATAAGGAAAGATTCTCATCACCCATCTTTTAATTGGACCAAAACTTGGAATCAGGCAAGTTGTATAGTATGATGAATGAGAATGTTCATCTTTGTAAAATTAAGACTAATTCCTTGTTCATATTTATATGTGAATCAAGTGAAGGACTAAGGGATCGAGTATACATTCTTGTGCACTGATCAAGTCCACCACAAAAGATCGATAGGACTATTCGTCATGATTTAGTAAAGTTTAGTAAATACGGTTATACGTACCAGTTTAAGTATAATTGTGAAACATTGGAAAAGTTTCGATGTATGGCAGAACGAATGAGAAGAATTGAATTAGACCGAAAGATAAACGTTTCTCAAATCTGAAAAGATGGGAGAGTACTTTAGTATCATGTATTGTGATCATCTTAATGATTAAAGAATCATATCTCAATTGGTCTTCTAAGGACATCTTAGTACATTCTTATGGCTAAGAAGAGGAGTCATGAATTGATGAAATGGTTAAATCAAGAAAATGAGTCATACTTCGTTCCAAAAACAAATTCTTCGAGTCATACTCCAAGATAGTAACTTGAGTGACATATCTTAAAGAAAGGTTTATAACACTTGTCAAATGTAAGAGTAAAAGTGTCCTACTCTTGTGCATTTGTAATTGGTAAGTTGTGATGTTTTGGGTAAAACAAAGCCCAACTAAGGCCAATTGTGTAGAGTGTTTGTCTTGTTAAAGAATCCACACTATCACTTGAATATTTTGCAAGATAGTCTTATATGTCAAGAGGAAAGTGGGAGTCTTAAAGATCCTAAAAGAATTTCAAGATCTAATCAAGAATAAAAACCTGTAGTTTGACACTAGCACACGACATGAGGTTTAATAATCTATCGTGTTGACAAATTTCTATTTCTGTGCCCATTCCAGTTAAAGTTGGCCTTGCATATGAGTTCTGAGAGTTCTCAATTGGTTGCATAAGAACGTGGAAGCGATGGAAGGCCCTTGAGCTGCCAGGTGGCAAGAAGTTAAGACTACACAAGTTCAATCCATAAGAGTTTGGATTTTTCATTAACCTTGTCTTGTGATTATGGTTTTAACAAATTCACATGGATAGGAACATATACACCATAAAATCTAAGTGTCATAAGGTTTATCTCCGATTCATGAAAATGATGGTGAGGAAACTCTTTCACTAAGTAGATTTTAAGTAGATAACTCTTGTGATATTTGCATTCTTAAAGTCTTTAGTGGTGAGTGTGTGGTTAACCGGCACACTAACATGGACTTGTGAGAAATGGCAAAGGTCTAAACCATTGAGACTACGATTACAACATCCCTTTTCATACTTCTAAAAATTGTTTAGACACACATGTGTGATATCTAAGGAAGGGCGTATGATTTTGATTAAGTCTTTATAAATGCATCTCGTACCAGAAGTCTATACTTTGGTAAGAACGTCAATAAATTATTGATTTCTAGAAGTCCAGCTGATTTCTGAGTACATGTCAAAACTAGTGGGGGCATAAGTGTTATGCTAATAATCATCATGTTAGTGGGAGCATGATAGTTATGATAAAAGTTGTGAGTTAGAAATGTTAATTATAGAAAACAGAATGTTTCAATTGGAAAAAGTTCTTTTACTATAATTAAGGGAGAGGAAATTATACTTCATCTCAAATATATAAGCTTCGATCGTGAGATTTTAATCAAATTTAGTCAAGTATATATATATATATATATATATATATATATATATATATATATATATATATATATATATATATATATATATATATATATATATATATATGAATGTTATGTTGGAATGGCTCAACATAAGGAAATTCTATATATGGGTCCATTATTTGCGTTCTAAAATTCGATTATGATTACAACATCCCTTTTCATAATCTGAATTATGAGAACTTGAAAAATAGAAATATTGTAGCAAAAGGACTGGTCTAGTATCATGTCTTTATGTGAGACATCTTGAATCGTGTCCCATATGCTTTAGATATAGGATGGATTACATGTGCTATAATATTCATCCTTTCTAAAAATTTTCCAAATTCCTGGGGCACTAAGAAGGGAAAAGGTCTAGAATTGGATATTACTAAAATAAGTAAGCAATTGTCGAGGAAAATCTAAGGTTTACCAAAGATTGGTTGCTCATGGACAGTTTGAAATATAATGATATTTTTGTAAGGACCATATTGACATATTTTGAAAAAGAAGCAACTCTTGTTCAGGAGTGATAGTCAAAATGGGAATATGGAGCTGTTCCCATTGGTGGAAGTTATTCATTAAATCTGTGTAAGACTAGGAAACTTAATGCAAGAAGAATGTTCAAAGGAAATGAACTTTGAATATGAGACTACGGTTCCATGGAGTTGGTCTCCATTGGAATACTCTGTAATGTCTGTTGACAAGTCTTTGTGACTTTGTGCATAATCATTACAAGAGGACCAATGCATATAAGTTTAGAATCTAACAGATTTAGGTAAATGGCAAGAATTTGGAATTCTTGCATTTGCGGTAAGGATTTGGGATTGTGAAATGAGAATCATTGGAATTATGTTCAGTCGATCTATTTCACAAAGTAAAGATCATAGATAAACATAGTGTTCATACTTTATGTATGGCATGACTAGAGTTTAGAAAAACATAGTGTGGATACTTGGTGTATAGCATGACTAGTGTTTAGAAAAAACATAGTGTGCATACTTGGTGTATGACATGACTAGTGTTCAGAAAACATAGTGTACATGCTTGGAGCATGGGAAAAGTATTGTTTTTATTCATGTATAAAGTTGATAGTTTGAAATAGTATGCAATGAATGATGGGTAATCAATATGGTGATAAATAAAAGGTGTTTTATTTATATTCATAAGTTTTGAGACCATATTGGATTTGATTATTCTTGTGTTTCACATTGCATGTTTTGACTTCCAGAATAAATAGGTTGTTCTCCCTGATGTACTAAGTTATTCAAAACATCCACAGTCAGTTATATGTTGGAAGTAGATATGAATCATGACTTTCATGAAGCTGGATTGTAGATGTCTAAGGTATGGGACATAGCACGTGGTGCTACAACATTCATAAGTGCTCATAAGTTCTAAGTATTGGATTCAACCCACGCTCATTGGAATCACTTCATGGATTTTAGCACGAGTGATCATGAGACGATAATATCTTATATTCTTCAAACCTAGAGATATGAGTTGTTACTATGAGTTGGTTATACATTGATTGCATGAAAATGCATTAGTAACTCGATGTTATAAAATGTGTCTTTGTGTATGATTCAACAAGTAGTAGAACAAGCCATATGAGTTGAAGTTTATCCATTCCTTTTACCTTCAGGATAAAAGCGATATCTGTGGGCCCCTCGATGATTTAGTGATGACACCCTGAAGTGCTTTGCCAAGCCAGGACTAATGTGTTTTGTTCAATTATTCGGTCATCATAAATTGGAAATCGGGAAACAAAAGATGGACAGAGGGAATGATTATAATCCATGTCTCAGTCCATATGATATCCAAAATGGAGGAATATATGATCCCTTATCTGATGGACACGTTAATGATTTGGTCGGAGTTCGACGGCAGCAGCTTTTAAGAGCTACGTTTGCTAGTCGGGTTTTGAAGTCATATGCAATAATAGTTTTAGACTTATCTAAGTGGGAGGCTGTTGGATTAGTGTCTAAGTTCATAACTATATTTGGTATGTACTTGACCCGATTGGCATGGTCCATTTGGGTTGCATGGCATCATCCATTTGGATAGACTAAAATGAGAGAAATAACACTTCAGGTTTATTAATATATTATAAGTTCTAATATATTAATAAGATTATTTAATTAGTATTGATCAAGAATTAATTTGGAATTAATTAAGTGATCAATAGGAGTCTAATTAAATATATGGGTTGATTTTATAAATCATCCATACTTCTTTAGTGGGCTAATGCTCCATGGATTATCAAGGTGGGCTAAACCCATGGGATGCTCCATGGTGTTTTTTAGCCATGGATCATGGAAATGAAATGCCATGACAATTAGGGTTTACAAGGAGTAACCCTAATTGTGACACACTATATAAGCATCTTATTCTTCTAAAAATCGGGCACTATGAAGGAATGGTGAGGGCTAGCCGATTTCATGAAGTGTCTCGTTTCTCTCAAGTTATTCTAAGTGTGTTTGATGTTGTTTGAACCATTTGAGGTGTCACACTTGGGGAACTAGGATCCTGAGCTCCATAGAATCAAGCTACATCAAAAGGTATGTATTTTATCTAGTTTTTATTATACTAGTACTTATGATTGTATGCTAGATAGTGTAATACCTTGGAATATTCATATTTGCATGTATAATAGAGAAAACATAGATCCAATGTATTTAGGGTCGCATGTACACTTAAGAGTGTTAGAATGCTCAAAACCCAACAATTATCTATTATGACTTGATTTATGAATCTATGAATCACATGTTAGTTAGGGCTAAGGATTTGCTACACTCTTTAATGATAAAATGTTAAGAGAGATGCCTTTGTATGTATATTGTATGAGATGGTAGACTTGCATGCTAGTGTTGATTAGTTAGTGGTAGATTGGCCTGATATGTGATGCCCTCTAGCAATTGGTAGTATTGGATGCTATTCAGAGATGGGGATATCTGTTGGAATCATTAATTGGTAAGTGTATGCTTTAAAAAATTTATACAGTTAGGATCTTATAGCCCTAGAATAATTGATTTGGTCTTATTTCCTATTTTTTTTCTGGTTGTGGTTCTAGGGTAGACTGTTTTATTCGACAGTCTATTTGATGTTATTATGTATATAATTTGCATGGATAAGACAACCACCAGTAAGGGTGGGATTTCTAGCAAAAGATATGGTGTGTAGGTTGAGTGTCCAATGATCGTTCTAAGGATTGGAGTTTTACTACACGAAAGCTGCTTGCTTTGTGCCTTGTAGAACTCTTAGATGATAGGCGTCAACCATTAAGTAAATATGATGGTATTCATTAGGTAGGTGACTAGCATTATGGGGAGTTCTTTAGCAGTTGATGGTAGGGTGAGGTCGGGAACCTAAGAGAGCCTAGGAAGTGCTTCAATGGGTTTCGAGATGCGGTTTACTGAATTTTTGGTGCATCAGTTTGAGTAGGTGACATAGAGAATCTAAGAAGTATGTGGGAGGAGGATTCATTGGCATGTTGTATTTCCGTTTGTTGATGAGTACTCAAGGAGGAGGTTCAGGTTCTGGTTCCTGCTAAGGTGTAGGTACTGAGCTGATTAGTGAGGATATGTAGAAATTCATCTCGTCGGATATTAACCACGGCATTCTGGAGTAGGCTCTTGTGATATTTGGTTCAGTTCAGGACGAGATTCTGGAGATGTTGGATGAGAGCTTGTTTGTGATTTGTGCGGACGTTATGGCTATCATTAGAGCTTGCACTTTATCTTATTGTGACAGGGAGATCGATTTGGAGAACCTGGGGAAGAAGGGGCCAGATCAGGTGCAGGAGGGGGAGGGTCCCAGAAAGAGACCCAAGACATCAGATCAAAGATTATGGGACTGCTAGGGTCGGGGTCAGTGCAACACATGCGAGACACTATACAATGGAGTTTGTGGTTCCAAGGGTACGGGTTACTACACGTGTGGCAGGACTGATCATGTCAGGAGGTATTGTCCTCAGGGGGCAAGCCCATTATTTTTTTTTCTCTGCAACCAAGTGGATCACAAGAGTGTCGTATGTCCGAGGAGGAGGGGAGGAGCAGTGAGCGCCCCTACTCCAACTAGTTTGTGGATTTATGATAGTCGTGAGGGTAGGGCAGTGTCACACCCCGAAAACCAAAGGCGGAAACATTTTCGGGGTTGACTCCACGTTGAGTATCAAATCCAATGTACATAGTAATCACAGTAAACAATCATTACATTACATATATTTGAAAGTTTACATTTGTTTCAAAAGTAAATTATACAAGAGTTATACATATATCATATGAACAAAACGAGACGAGTCTTCCACGCACTCCGTCTTCATCAAAAGAGATCACCGGGTACCTGTCTAATGTGGACTTGAGAATACAAGCGGTTTGAAAATCAGCATAAAGCTAGTGAGTTCATAAGAAGTTTTGTTTTATGAAAATGTATCGGTTTCCTTTAGTTTTCCAAAAAGGTTTGTTATCCAAGAAAATCCCATATTTTCTTATGTAAAGTTAGTTTGGTTATCTTTCGTTACAGTTCAGTTACGCGTTATATGTTAACCCCAGGAAAATCCCATATTTTCCTAAATGCAAGATTGATTGAATAACACGGAGTATTGTTTAATACACAAAACTATATATTGAGAATCATGGGATTACTATCCCGAATTAGATATGAAATACTATAATAAACATGAATTGTAGATAGAAAGTAGTTTGAAAACCTTGGGACCATCATCCCGAACTAGTTACAAGATAGTTTGATATACTTGAAATTATAGGTTGAAAACCATGGGACTACTATCCCAAACTAGATATAAGATTGATTGATAAAACCATGGGATCACTATCCCGAACTAGATATAAGATAATTAGATAAGTCATGGAATTATCATCCCGTACTAGATATAGTTTCAAAACCATGGGATTACCATCCCATACAAGATATAGATTGAAATCATGGGACTATCATCCCGTACTAGATATATGACATATACATACTGAAAACCATGGGAATAGCATCCCGCACTAGATACAAGTTCGATAGACTGAAAATCATGGGACTACCATCCCGGACTAGATATAAATTCTAAAACCAAAGCTGTGAATAAACTTATACATATTGTGAGTCGGGTAACCGTGCTGATACGACAACGAGACCTCTTTGACGTTTGTCAGACGTCGGACGATATCCAGAATTTGTCACCCTAGGCGTGCCCGCCTAACTGTAGCTAGCAGTTAAGCTGTGGGATTGTCAGTCCCAAATAGATCTATTCACAAATTCCTCGCTCTCCCTCTAGGAGACGCTGGTTACACTTCCGGGGAGGATTTACTGATCATCCATAAAGGGTAGTGACTAAGTCACAAACTGGTACTAAACTATTCATAGGATTCTCATACGATATCAAACATACAAAGATTATGAAACATAATACAGTGAAAACAGATACATACAAAGAAACTATCTGGCAATACATTCAAATGATACGGAGATAAACTGAATCAGACATAGTTTAACTAATAACTTTATATAAATATCAATACATGATATAAAGAGAACTACAAAACCCCAAATTATTCCCATAATAATTTGATTAGTGTAGTTATTTTCTTAACTAAAATCCATTTTGTTGTAATTGATAAATCATTCCTTATGCTCAGCATAATACATAAGGAGTAAAAGTGTTTATAAGTTTGCCAGATATTATTTGAAACATATCAATGTTATGATTCGAAACAATTATAGTTTGCTTGTATTCCCCCCCTGAAAAACATTGAAAAACATAGAAAAGGCGTAGGGGTATGAACTCACCGGACGAGAAATGTGACGATTTCGGATGGTAAACGTTGGTCCGGGGCTTGCAAATGCACGAGGTTCCTAAGTATAATGTAAAGATACACATTTGTATCTAATTAGGACTTAGATTGGTTATTTGTTAGGGACAAACACTTGTAGTTGCGGAAACACCCCATTACAAGTGTTTCGAGGGACCCAGGTGGCATTTAAGGACGTGTAATGGCACTAGGGACTTGGAACTTGAGTTTACTCCCCATGAATAAACTCATACAAGAGTTTTTGGTCTAAAACACCCATTCCCCATGAGTTTACGGCCGTAAACTCATGGTGGGGTAGTTTATGGTGCAAAATAGCTTCAAACACTTAGGGATAAATGCTAGACATTGGTTTAAGGGCTTGGAATAAATTTTAAACACCAAATGGACCTACTTAAGGGAGTTTATGGCCTAGCATAGGACTCATGGCCGTAAACTCCTATATACCGATGAAAAATTGTGTAAATGATTCCAAACAAATCACATGTGATTGCTAAAATTGTTCCAAGGCCTTACATGAATTTTTATGCATAAAATGACATGTTTTTAGGAGTTTACGGCCATGGAACACATGCTATGGCCGTAAACTCTCAAATGATGAGTTTGGTTGTTTTTAAAGCCCCTAAACTATTTTTGGTTGGTTCTATGATTTATTCCAAGGCTTTTGGTGGTGTGGGATGGCTTTCTAACACCTTGAAAATGAATTTACACCCAAGTTGGAGGAGTTTACGGCCCAAGCACATGCCTTGGCCGTAAAATCATTTAAATCCTCCAAAATTTATGTTACTTTCGAAGGCTAAAGCAATTATTCTAGAAGTCATATCCATGTCTTGTTGAGGTTTAGGAAAGGTTTAAGGGCTTAAAAACCCTATAATTACGATTTTACGGCCTAAACACCATCCTTGGCCATAAACTCATATACAAGTCTCCAAATTCAAGTTTAAGGCATTCTAGGTCCATTCCATAAAGCCATCTAGCCATATCTAAGGTCCAATTGTGTTTTGGAAGGGTTTTATTGCTCCAAAAACCCATTTCATATGAGTTGACGGCCTAGGACTATTACAGGGCCGTAAACTCATGAACGTGGTCCTATTCCATGTTTTGAACTCGAATTTGAAGGCTAGGGAGGTTACATATCAAGTTAGGGAAGGTATCTCAAAGATTTGGAGCCTAAAATTGATGATTTGGACCCTTAAACTTGGATTTAGGAGAGAGGTTAGAGAGAGGGTAGAGAGAGGAAGAAAAAGCTTCAAATGAATGTTTAAACACATTTATATAGGTCCTAAAACTTGGACACGGAGGAATTCTACCCGATACCAGCATTAAACGGGGCTTTAGGTCGCACCCGATTAAGTTTCCGTCACCCGGCGGGGACGTTTCTACTTTTTGAAATAAATGTTTTTGGGCTAGTTTCATGAGTTCCTAAAAGGTTTGGACACTCATTGGATTATAATAAACATATAAATTTATTTAATTCAACCCAAAACGAAAATGAAACAAATTGATTAACGGCGTATTTTACGGGTAGAACGGGTTTTTCGACAATGGAAAACTTCGGGATGTTACATTATCCCCCCATTAGAGGGAATTTCGTCCCGAAATTCAAAGAATAAGATATAGATCATGAATTTGGAATGAAACACGAATAAATTTGTTGCCTCGGATCTTCACTTTCTCAAGTGGAATCAGGTCTCTATTGGGTGTTCTAGTGAATTCTCATTATCGGGACGTGTCTTTGTTTTGCACATTGACTCTCTCTCAATCTACGATATCACTCGGTTCTCTCATGGAAATTCCAACCCTGGATGACTTCGGTTTCCTCAAAGGAATCACTAGGGTTTCGTCGAGTAGGTGCTTCTAAGGATTCGAGATGTGATGTACTGGATAGATGTTATCAAGCTCTAAGGGCATTCGAAATCTGAAGATTGCAGAATCGATTTCTACGAAGATCTCGATAGGTCTGATGTGGAACTAAACTAGACGTTTGAAAGAAATTCTCGGGAATCCTTCGGGAAAGACATTTAGAGGAAAGAGCTGCTAACTTCCCGTTTCTCAATGATCACAGAAATGAGGGATGCGTGGTAATTCATATCGGGAAAAACTTTTGAGTTTTAAGGCATGGAATGATATGAAGGTTTGATGCCGAAGATCACGAGAACCGGGTCGAGGAAAAGATCTAGACGAGTGACCCTTTCGAAACCAAGGATAACAACATGAATGAGACTCGGTCATTTCATGTTAAACATAGCATCAAAGTATTTTCGTGAAAAGTTTCCCTCTTTTAGATCGAATGGAACAGAATAGTCCTTCGGACTGAGGATTTAATCTATAGGTATGAAGTGAGTGTTCTCTATCCCACTGGTTAGTCATCTCGACGGTACACATCTCGATTACATACAAAGGATTGAGTTTAGAAAATGTTCGAATAGATAGATAACAGGTTTCCCTTTTTGTACTATAATCGGAAAGAGTTGCAGGTATAAGAATTATTAAAGAGAAGTATACCTGCGGCGACAGAGGGATCAGTGGTTGTAGCTCCTTTGGGGCAATTCCTTTTGAAGTGCCCTGCTTCGCCACAATTGTAGCAGGCCGGACTGATTCCCGCTCCGGATGATTGGTTCGTTGATTTGGCTGGTTTTCTGCAGGTTCGAGCATGGAGGCCCTTATTGCCACAGTTGTCGCGGATCCTTTCGCGACATGGACCAGGAATGAGGTGGTGGTAGCTGCACTTATCACACCAAGGAAGGGTACCAGTGTATCCACTGGCGGGAGTTTGGGTTGTGGAACCGACAGCTGAAACAGCAATAGGGGCAATAGCAGCATGGATTGCTACTGTTTGCAGTTTCTTAGAAGACCCTTGCGTACTCTGGGCCTTCCGCTTGATCCAGAATTTCTTTTTGCTTTCACTTCCACTTGTGACTGGCTCGGGGGTAGTAGCCTCCTCATTAGAGTTGTTTTCGTGATCGATCAAGATCTTCGCAAGACATTTAGCGCTGTGATAGGTGTCTGGCTTTGCAGCTAAGACATTACCTTTGTTTGGCTGGGTCAACCCCCAGATGAACCTCTCAATCTTTTTACTCTCCGTGGTAACCATTCCCGGACAGAGTAACGCCATATCATCAAATCTTGAAGTATAAGCGGCTATGTTGGAACCCTTCATCTTAAGGTTCCAGAGTTCGTGTTCTAGCTTCTGAATTTCGCCTCGAGGGCAGTACTCTATGAGAAGAAGCTCCTTCATAGCTTCCCATTCCATAGCATTGGCTACAAGTAATGTTAGGGATTTGACTCGGCCATTCCAACAAGTCATAGCCTTATCGGTGAGCGTACAGGCGGCAAATTTCACTTTATCAGATTCCGAACAGGCGCAAATCTAGAATATAGATTCGATTTTCTCTAACCACCGAGTTAAAGCAATGACACCCCCTGTGCCATCGAAGAATGTCGGTTTTGAGTTCATGAAGTTTTTATCGGAACACTCCTTCTGGTGTCCTTGATTGCCTTCTGGGTTCTGGGTACCACCCCCTGAACCACTAGGGTTCAGTTGAGGTAGAAGAGCTGATATGGTGGCAGAAATGGTTGCCTGAAGTGTTTCCAAATCGATTTGAATAGGAGGTGGTGGCGGAGGAGGATTGCTGTTGTTCTTTGAGTTGGGTCTCTTTCTTGGAGGCATGTTGATCTAAAAAGATCAGGAAATAAAGGATCATAAGTCCTCTGAATTGAATCAAGAGATAAGAAACAGAGGATATCTCTTCAAGATAGATATAGCATCATACAAAGCGATAAAGCAGGAAAGAGTTATCAAGACAGAATATTTTATCGCCAGAGAATGGATCAAGGAACAACACGTATACGAGGATTTTCTACAAAGAATCGGCTCGAGAAATACTCCCATAGTATTTCATGGTTCGTTGCAGCGACGACTTGTTTTTTGGGATATTGGGTAAGTTTTAGGCGTGCTGCGTACCACAGTCACTCCCAAGCACATGTTGGCCGTGTCTCGAATGAATATAGTTGGCCAGGCTATATTGATCCTAGACACGACTACATAACTGCCCAGGTTTAACCGCAGCGTACAACACCCATTTACTTATGTTTTGTTCTACTTGTAGTTACGGATTTCGACGGTTCGGTATACATGTATACTTTTGAAAATACTTATAGTTTCAAGATACTTTTAATTCAGAGCACTGAGGCCCTTTAGTGTTTATAGTTTTATACCATGTAAGGTTTGGTATACTCTGTTCACTATAAACAAGGGCTCTGATACCAATCTGTCACACCCCAAAAACCAAAGGCGTAAACATTTTCGGGGTTGACTCCACATTGAGTATCAAATCCAATGTACATAGTAATCACAGTAAACAACCATTACATTACATATATTTGAAAGTTTACATTTGTTTCAAAAGTAAATTGTACAAGAGTTATACATATATCATATGAACAAAACGAGACGAGTCTTCCACGCACTCCGTCTTCATCAAAAGAGATCACCGGGTACCTGTCTAATGTGGACCTGAGAATACAAGCGGTTTGAAGATCAGCATAAAGTTGGTGAGTTCATAAGCGGTTTTGTTTTATGAAAATGTATCGGTTTCCTTTAGTTTTCCGAAAAGGTTTGTTATCCAAGAAAATCCCATATTTTCTTATGTAAAGTTAGTTTGGTTATCTTTCGTTACAGTTCAGTTACGCGTTATATGTTAACCCTAGGAAAATCCGATATTTTCCTAAATGCAAGATTGATTGAATAACACAGAGTATAGTTTAATACAAAAAACTATATATTGAGAACCATGGGATTACTATCCCGAATTAGATATGAAATACTATAATAAACACAAATTGTACATAGAAAGTAGTTTGAAAACCTTGGGACTATCATCCCGAACTAGTTACAAGATAGTTTGATATACTTGAATTATAGATTGAAAACCATGGGACTACTATCCTGAACTAGATATAAGATTGTTTGATAAAACCATGGGATCACTATCCCGAACTAGATATAAGATAATTGTATAAGTCATGGAATTATCATCCCGTACTAGATATAGTTTCAAAACCATGGGATTACCATCCCGTACAAGATATAGATTGAAATCATGGGACTATCATCCCGTACTAGATATAAGATAGATACATACTAAAAACCATGGGAATAACATCCGCACTAGATACAAGTTCGATAGACTGAAAATCATGGGACTACCATCCCGGACTAGATATAAATTCTAAAACCAAAGTTGTGAATAAACTTATATTAATACATATTGTGAGTCGGGTAACCATGCTGATACGACAACGAGACCTCCTTGACGTTTGTCAGACGTCGGACGATATCCAGAATTTGTCACCCCAGGCATGCCCGCCTAACTGTTGCTAGCAGTTAAGGTGTGGGATTGTCAGTCCCGAATAGATCTATTCACAAATTCCTCGCTCTCCCTCTAGGAGACTCTGGTTACACTTCCGGGGAGGATTTACTGATCATCCATAAAGGGTAGTGACTAACTCACAAACTAGTACTAAACTATTCACAGGATTCTCATATGTTATCAAACATACAAAGATTATGAAACATAATACAGTGAAAATAGATACATACAAAGAAACTATCTGGCGATACATTAAAATGATATGGAGATAAACTGAATCAGACATAGTTTATATAATAACTTTATATAAATATCAGTACATGATATAAAGAGAACTACAGAACCCCAAATTATTCCCATAATAATTTGATTAGTTTAGTTATTTTCTTAACTAAAATCCGTTTAGTTGTAATTGATAAATCATTCCTTATGCTCAGCATAATACATAAGGAGTAAAAGTGTTTATAAGTTTGCCAGATATTATTTGAAACATATCAATGTTATGATTCGAAAACAGTTATAGTTTGCTTGTATTCCCCCCTGAAAACATTGAAAAACACAGAAAACGCGTAGGGGTATGACTCACCGGACGAGAAATGTGACGATTTCGGATGCTAAACGTTGGTCCGGGGCTTGCAAATGCACGAGGTTCCTAAGTATAATGTAAAGATACACATTTGTATCTAATTAGGACTTAGATTGATTATTTGTTAGGGACAAACACTTGTAGTCGCGGAAACACCCCATTACGAGTGTTTCGAGGGACCCGGGTGGCGTTTAAGGACATGTAATGGCACTAGGGACTTGGAACTTGAGTTTACTCCCCATGAATAAACTCATACAAGAGATTTTGGTCTAAAACACCCATTCCCCATGAGTTTACGGCCGTAAACTCATGGTGGGGTAGTTTATGGTGCAAAATAGCTTCAAACACTTAGGGATAAATGCTAGACCTTGGTTTAAGGGCTTGGAATAAATTTTAAACACCAAATGGACCTACTTAATGGTGTTTACGGCCTAGCATAGGACTCTTGGCCGTAAACTCCTTTATACCCATGAAAAATTGTGAAAATCATTCCAAACAAATCACATGTGATTGCTAATATTGTTCCAAGGCCTTACATGAATTTTTAGGCATAAAATGACATGTTTTTAGGAGTTTACAGCCATGGAACACATGCTATGGCCGTAAACTCTCAACTGATGAGTTTGGTTGTTTTTAAAGCCCCTAAACTATTTTTGGTTGGTTCTATGATTTATTCCAAGGCTTTTGGTGGTGTTAGATGGCTTTCTAACACCTTGAAAATGAATTTACACCCAAGTTGGAGGAGTTTATGGCCCAAGCACATGCCTTGGCCGTAAACTCATATAAATCCTCCAAAATTTATGTTTAAAGTGTTCCAAGGCTAAATCAATTATTCTAGAAGTCATATCCATGTCTTGTTGAGGTTTAGGAAGGGTTTAAGGGCTTAAAAGCCCTATAATTATGAGTTTATGGCCTAAACATCATCCTTGGCCATAAACTCATATACAAGTCTCCAAATTATAGTTTAAGGCATTCTAGGTCCATTAGATAAAGCCATCTAGCCATATCTAAGGTCCAATTGTGTTTTGGAAGGGTTTTATTGCTCCGAAAATCCATTTCATATGAGTTCATGGCCTAGGACTATTCCAGGGCTGTAAACTCATGAATGTGGTCCTATTCCATATTTTGAACTCAAATTTGAAGGCTAGGGAGGTTACATATCAAGTTAGGGAAGGTACCTCAAAGATTTGGAGCCTAAAATTGATGATTTGGACCCTTAAACTTGGATTTAGGAGAGAGGTTAGAGAGAGAGTAGAGAGAGGAAGAAAAAGCTTCAAATGAATGTTTAAACACGTTTATATAGGTCCTAAAACTTGGACACGGAGGAATTCTACCCGATACCAGCATTAAACGGGGCTTTAGGTCGCACCGGATTAAGTTTTCGTCACCCGGCGAGGACGTTTCTACTTTTTGAAATAAATGTTTTTGGGCTAGTTTCATGAGTTCCTAAAAGTTTTGGACACTCATTGGATTATAATAAACATATAAATTTATTTAATTCAACCCAAAACGAAAACGAAACAAATTGATAAACGGCGTATTTTACGGGTAGAACGGGTTTTTCGACAATGGAAAACTTCGGGTTGTTACAGGCAGGAGTCCCAGCAGAGAGGAGTTGGTCATTGCTGTGTCAGATGGGGGGAGAACAGTGTTCCAATATGTGATATTGCGGGTATGTTGTTTTTTTTTCTTCGGTTGCTATCAGTATTCATGTTGCTTGGAATTTTATATTGGTTTGGGTAAGTGTTATCTTTGGTTTAGTTCTTTGTTATTGTTGGGATATATCTTTGAGAATTGTTATATATCTTTTGCGTGACTTGAATCATTAGTGGGTTACTGAGGGGTTGTATCAAGCATAGTAGTTTCTAATGTATTCGATTATTATTTTGGTTTTTTGTCTAGATCGGCACGGGAATATTGTAACAGCCCGGAATTTCCAGGTATCGTTATATTTATGATTTTGGGTGTTTTAAGAGGGGACTCGGCGAGTTGGAGCTCAGACTCGCCGAGTAGGATCGCGGATCTGGTCGCGGGTTCGCGACTGGACTCGGCGAGTCCGGATATGGACTCGGCGAGTCCGCGCTGTTTAGCGAAACCCTAACTTTCCAGGTTTGGGACATATATAAAGGGGCCTTATGGCCGTCATTGTTCACCCCAGTCCTTTAAGCAAAACCCTAATTCGAGTGTGAACATCTGGAGCAAGGTAGAAGACCATTATTGATCTTGGAAGTGTTATTTTGCAAGGAGGAGGAGACTTGGTTAAGGGAACAACAGGAGAAGCTATATTCTGAGAGTTGGGGACACAGAGCAACGTTATTCAGGTAATATTTTCGAGTTGTTCCCTTCTATGTTGATGTGTATATGGATTTAGGGTTTATTGAACCCTTTTGTGGCTAAATCGAGTGCCTCCTTAGTCCCCCAAGCGATTGGAACCCTATATCGGGACCCTTCGAAGTCCAGAGTGTCCCATGCCTGAGCTTTTCGGGAATCAATGGTGGTTTTGGATTGGAATCCTTATGCCTTAGGTCAAAACGTCAGTTATGAGTCATGGGGTGTATTATGAGCACCGAAATAAGGACCTTACGTGATGAACCGGTCTAGGAAGGCCATACCTATGAATTGTCGGAGCAGATCTGACCTTAGAAAACAGTTTGAGCGGTTGCATGGCATGGACTCACCGAGTCCGATGAACAGACTCGGCGAGTAGCTTGAAGATTTCCTTAGAATGGTCCTGTCCGGGTTATGGGTTGGATCGGTGGGTCAGGGCGAGTTAGAGAGGGTTAACAGGTGGTCTGAGTCGAACTGGGACTCGCCGAGTTCTTCCTTAGACTCGGCGAGTTGAGTCGGGGTGGTCCCGCGATTCTTCCAGGAGGAACTCGTCGAGTCAGGGGGGATACTCGACGTGTAGAAAAGGGAATCTTAGAGAGTTGGTGAGAACGTCTAGACTCGCCGAGTCGCCCTAGCGCTCGCCGAGTCTGGTCAAAGTTGACCGTTGACCGTTGACCAGAGTGGACCTGTGTTGACTTCTTAGGGATAGTCAACATTAGAGATATAAAGTGTTAACTAGGGACATATGATGTTATTGGAGGATTAGAGCTCGGAGAATCGGGCACGAGGGATTCCCAAGGTTGTGAGATATCGAGACACACGAGGTGAGTCTTCTCACTATACTTTACCTTGAGTATGTAACCAGAGTTATGTGACAAAGTATTTGTATGCTATGTATGATATGTGTTGTACTGCATTATTTCTATGTGATTTATGCTGTGCCTGTTTGCAGAGTTGGAATCGAAGGGTTCCTAGAGTTAGAACCTGAGGGTTCACAGAGTTGAGTGCACGGACCCATAGAGTTATAGCCTCGAGTGGCTTATATGTGTTACATGTGTGGTATTTTGGGGAACTCACTAAGCTTCGTGCTTACAGTGTTTGTGTTATGTTGTTTCAGGTTTCTTTCAGTATCACGGGACGGCACCGTCTTGATTGTACACACCCGAGAAGGAGTCATGATTTGGAGGATCCTGGTTTTCTATATAAGTGAAAATGGAATTCCGTTTTGTAATTCGATTATGAATGAGATTTTTAAACAAGTATATTTAAGAATAAAATGATTATCTTAAACGAAAATTTGTTTTGAAATTTACGGTGTTACAAGTTGGTATCGGAGCCTTGGTTTAAGGGATTCAGATGCGCCTTCGGGTAAATCTGGACTCAAACTGAGGAAGTAAGAAAAGTTTTCAAATAAATAGTTTTCTAAAAGTGAATAAGAGTTCAAAGAGAAAGCAAGAAAGAGCAGTGTGTACAATCAGCCAGAGCCCGAACGGTGATTTCCCAGAATACCCTTACTTTTGTGTTATGAGATATTTATGATGCACTTTATGAGATATTATTGCATGCTATAGACAGGCTAGGTATTTCATATCTTAGGACTAGAGTGGCCTGATTTGTGATGCCTTAGCCTAGGACTTGTTGTTATATGTGTTATGCTTTTGAGTATGTGATGAGTGAGAGTATCCAGTTAGAACCCATGAGGGGTAGAGTTACAGAGTTCAGTGGTACTTCCAAGGATGAGCCGAGAAGGTGGAGTTATCACAGAGAGGGAGTCCTATGTATTCTTCGATGCTCGAATGCTGCTTGCTTTGTGCTTTGTGGAACTCTCGATGATGGGAGTCAGCTACCAAGTGAATATGACGATATTCAGGAGGTAGATGGCTGGCATCATTAGGAGCTCTTCAGCAGCTGATAGCAAAGAAGTGGGAGGACAACGGAAGAGCCTAGGGAGTAAACCTAGCCAGATGAGTGCGCTGGTAGAGTAGAGAATTTCGCTGGGGAGCGAGCACGCGCGATGGGATTGGTGAAAGAGCAGGTCGAGCAGCTACTTAGGAGCTCTGGGATGGTCCGTGTGGAAAGTATGGGTAGATGTGGCAGGTAGTATGGGCCCGTACTACTGAAAGCAGAGGACCCATACTTGATACAGGGAGTATTCTGAAGGTCGTAAGGAGCGGATTGAGGAGTGATGTTATGGTTTGAGTACCATACATCGGAGCGGACTGAGGAGTGATGTTATGGTTCGAGTACCATACATCGGAGTGGGTTGAGGAGTGATTCTATGGTTCGAGTACCATACATCGGAGCGGATTGAGGAGTGACGTTATGGTTCGAGTACCATACATCGGAGCGGATTGAGGAGTGATGTTGTGGTTCGAGTACCATACATCGGAGCAGATTGAGGAGTGATGTTATGGTTCGAGTACCATACATCAGAGCGGATTGAGGAGTGATGTTGTCGTTGGAGTACCATACATCGGAGCGGATTGAGGAGTGATGTTATGGTTCGAGTACCATACATCGGAGCGGATTGAGGAGTGATGTTATGGTCCGGGTACCATACATCGGAGCGGATTGGGGAGTGATGTTATGGTTAGGGTACCATACACCGGAGCATATTGAGAAGAGAGGTCATGGAATGAGTACCATGGTTTGTAGTGAATGAGGCTTGTGGTTCTCCGGTTATCCGGTCATGATTAAGTTCGAAGAGGCGTCCCTTGAGAGGGAGATCGAGAGGCCCTCAGAGTATTTTAGTAAGGAGTCAGCGGGAAGGGAGAATTTCAATCTGGGTTGAGCGATCAGTCGATAAAGGAGATGTCACCTTCTATGATCTGGGAGGTACTGATTATGTTCGTGTGTAAAATATGAGAAGCATGATGTTTTAGTTTTGGGTTTAGGGGTAAACCCTGCAGGTCGTCATTGACGATGATTTCCCACCAGAGTATCAGGTAGCATGTGTGCCGCGAAGCAGTGGTTTATCATGAGCAGATAGTCAGTTGGGACTGAGATAGTCGAGGACCACACTACACCTATTCGAGTATAGTAGGATGGATTGTAGTGGTATCAGTGGGGAGTTCAGTTGAGTCTAGCAGTGCAGAAAGTTTTTTTTCTATCTATGTTGGGTGTTGAATATGGGAGTGGGTCCCTGTTCTTGGGATGATCCCGGTGTTGGAGCATTGGTTGATGAGTTGAGGCGAGGGGTACGATGATTTTGTGGTTCGGTCTATGAGCCAGGGATGTTATTGAGGAGTTGAGTTGTTTGGTACTAGATTGGTACGAGATTTGGAACGACTAGAGGCAGTCGTGACGAGAAGTTCTTGAGGAGTTCATCAGAGGTTCAGAGTATATGAGGTTGATTGATTTCCTTAAGGGGGGATTATCGGGCGTTGTGTAGCACTTTCCGGGGGCAGGTGCGATTTTGTTGGTGAAAATAGTTATGGGTTGGTTGTGTGTTTTTTGGTGATGGTTCGAACCCTAAGTGGGAGAGAACCGGGTGCCGTATGTAAGAAAGCAGATATTTGTCAAGAGCAGTTATAAGTGGAGTATAGAGATCTGCGGTAAGAAATCATGAGACCAGAGATGTCGGTGATCGAGGAAAGGGGTCAGAATGAGTTAATGCGGGAAGTACTTGTTTGAGAAGGGTGAATGTGTCCACGGCAGATGTTTATTGGTCGGGAACCTGGTATTGGTCAATGTTGGGGCAAGTAGATAGAGAATGATTGGGCAGCCAACTCCCGGGGTCGGTATGCGTATCCTTGTTTGGATTTTGAGCGGCGGGAAAAAGGGTTTCGGAGAATTATCAGCATATTTCGTAGCGTCAGCGTTTTCTCGTATTCCAATCGAGAAATTAGATGCACCGAAGTTGCAATGTGGGAAAAATGTAGATCTAATTATGTGGTTCAGAGGAAATGTATTATTGTGTCTATATGATGCTTGGGGCAGGAGATCAGTGGTTGTGGTAGGATCTTGTGATGTTCTGTTGGGGTATTCCGAGGTATCCAGGTACGATATCTTTATTTCGGAGTTACTCATGAATCTTGAATTGAGACGACTTGTGGTATATCACGTATCTATGGATCTAGTGGGAGCCCTTCGAGTATTGACATCCATGGAGATTATTTGAGATAGTGGATCTTTGCACGGGTGGGCATTGTTATGTCGATTGCCTCCAGAGTCTGTGATGAATATTCGAGTCAAGTATGGGTAGCCGCCTATGATAGTCTGCGGAGCACGAGCTAGTGGAGTCAGAGGGTGTTGTGATACTGCGGGGAGCCGTAAGTACTCACTAGTCAGAGGGTGTTGCAATACTGCGGGGAGCCGTAGTACTCACTAGTCAGAGGGTGTTGTGATACTGCAGGGAGCCGTAGTACTCACTAGTCAGAGGTAGTTGTGATACTGCGGGGAGCCGTGGTACTCACTAGTCAGAGGGTGTTGTGATACTGCGAGGAGCCGTAGTACTCACTAGATGGCAAGAGCATGTGATGATGGAATGTTTTCCGAACAGTGTATTATGTGGAAGAGTTTTGGGCTTGAGTAGCCCTAGTATTGAGTTTTTGGAGCATGAATGTTGAACCGGGGGCGTGACTGGGGTCTCCGTCTCTATCGGGAAATGTGGTGAGATACGCAAGGAATATGCGCAGCAGAAACCAAAGATTAGAGTTGAGACGATCCTCGGTTGGATTGTATTTTTCTCGCATGAGGAAAAGAGGATTTCGTGACTTGCGTGTCACTGGGCCGGGATAGTGGTCACGGGGAGGAAGTTAGTGGGATATTTGGATCATGATATGGGTGACCTTTGGGGGCTCAACTGTGGAGCCAAAAGCTGACCTGGTGCTCAGTCTCGAAGAAGGATATGAGAAATGAGCTAGAGCTTATCAGGATGATGTCTGAGGACACTTTAGAGAGAGTGAACGATTCAGACGCTCGAAGACATGCTTCGGGCATGTGTATTAGATTTCGGAGGAAGCTGCGGCACGTATTTATCCTTGGTTGAGTTATCCTATATCAACAGCCATCATTAGTGCATTGGTATGCCACCAGTTTAACTGTTGTATGGGAGGAGGTGTCGGACCCTCATTTGTTGGGGAAAGTGTTGGTTCACGGAAGTGAAAGTAGTGGTGAGAATGGATGATTTGGAGTACGGTGATTGAACACTGTATTTGTGACAGTGGTATGGAATGACATCATGTTGGGATGTCTGCTGAGGACGCGGTAGGGATTCCGTGGGTGTAGAGCCAAGAGTCTCAGGAGGGATGCAGGAAGGGAGTCTGGGACTCCCAGCTTGATTCAGACGATAGAGCAGATTCAGCAGGTCAGACAGAGGTTATTGACCGCCCAGAGCCGACAGAAAAGTTATGCAGATAGATGCCGGTCCGAGCTTGAGTTTCAGGTCGGCGACTTCGTATTCCTAAAGGTCTCTCCTTGAAAAGGAGTGATTCGATTCAGGAAGAGGGGCAAGATGGGGCCCCGGTATATTGGGCCTTTTCATTAGATTGCAAGGGTAGGCCAGGTGGCCTACCGTTTGGAGTTGCCAATGGAATTGAGACAGATCCACGACACTTTTCATGTGTCGCAATTGAGAAAGTGTATAGCCGATGAGTCGGCAGTGGTCCCATTAGAAGACATTCAGGTGGATGTGAGCCTGAATTATGTCGAGAGACCAATGGCCATCAGAGATCGGAAGATCGAGGTTCTGAGGAATAAGGAGATACCTCTGGTGTTAGTTCAGTGGCAGCACCGGAGGGGATCGGAAATGACCTGGGAGCCGGAGCGTGAGATGCGAGAGCAGCATCCAGAGCTATTTTCAGAGTGAGACTTCGAGGGCGAAGTCTAGTCGTAGTGGGGGAGAGTTGTAACAGCCCGGAATTTCCAGGTATCGTTATATTTATGATTTTGGGTGTTTTAAGAGGGGACTCGGCGAGTTGGAGCTCAGACTCGCCGAGTAGGATCGCGGATCTGGTCGCTGGTTCGCGACTGGACTCGGCGAGTCCGGATATGGACTCGGCGAGTCCGCGCTGTTTAGCGAAACCCTAACTTTCCAGGTTTGGGACATATATAAAGGGGCCTTATGGCCGTCATTGTTCACCCCAGTCCTTTAAGCAAAACCCTAATTCGAGTGTGAGCATCTGGAGCAAGGTAGAAGACCATTATTGATCTTGGAAGTGTTATTTTGCTAGGAGGAGGAGACTTGGTTAAGGGAACAACATGAGAAGCTATATTCTGAGAGTTAGGGACACAGAGCAACGTTATTCAGGTAATATTTTCGAGTTGTTCCCTTCTATGTTGATGTGTATATGGATTTAGGGTTTATTGAACCCTTTTGTGGCTAAATCGAGTGCCTCCTTAGTCCCCCAAACGATTGGAACCCTATATCGGGACCCTTCGAAGTCCAAAGTGTCCCATGCCTGAGCTTTTCGGGAATCAATGGAGGTTTTGGATTGGAATCCTTATGCCTTAGGTCAAAACGTCAGTTATGAGTCATGGGGTGTATTATGAGCACCGAAATAAGGACCTTACGTGATGAACCGGTCTAGGAAGGCCAGACCTATGAATTGTCGGAGCAGATCTGACCTTAGAAAACAGTTTGAGCGGTTGCATGGCATGGACTCGCCGAGTCCGATGAACAGACTCGGCGAGTAGCTTGAAGATTTCCTTAGAATAGTCCTGTCCGGGTTATGGGTTGGATCGGTGGGTCAGGGCGAGTTAGAGATGGTTAACAGGTGGTCTGAGTCGAACTGGGACTCGCCGAGTTGTTCCTTAGACTCGGCGAGTTGAGTCGGGGTGGCCCCGCGATTCTTCCAGGAGGAACTCGTCGAGTCAGGGGGGATACTCGACATGTAGAAAGGAAATCTTAGAGAGTTGGTGAGAACGTCTAGACTCGCAGAGTCGCCCTAGCACTCGCCGAGTCCGGTCAAAGTTGACCGTTGACCGTTGACCAGAGTGGACCTGTGTTGACTTCTTCGGGATAGTCAACATTAGAGATATAAAGTGTTAACTAGGGACATATGATGTTATAGGAGGATTAGAGCTCGGAGAATCGGGCACGAGTGATTCCCAGGGTTGTGAGATATCGAGACACGCGAGGTGAGTCTTCTCACTATACTTTACCTTGAGTATGTAACCAAAGTTATGTGACAAAGTATTTGTATGCTATGTATGATATGTGTTGTACTGCATTATTTCTATGTGATTTATGCTGTGCCTGTTTGCAGAGTTGGAATCGAAGGGTTCCTAGAGTTAGAACCTGAGGGTTCACAGAGTTGGGTGCACGGACCCATAGAGTTATAGCCTCGAGTGGCTTATATGTGTTACATGTGTGGTATTTTGGGGAACTCACTAAGCTTCGTGCTTACAGTGTTTGTGTTATGTTGTTTCAGGTTTCTTTCAGTATCACGGGACGGCACCGTCTTGATTGTACACACCCGAGAGGAGTCATGATTTGGAGGATCCTGGTTTTCTATATAAGTGAAAATGGAATTCCGTTTTGTAATTCGATTATGAATGAGATTTTTAAACAAGTATATTTAAGAATAAAATGATTATCTTAAACGAAAATTTGTTTTGAAATTTACGGTGTTACTAATATCGTGTGGAATGTGTATGGTCATGATTCAGCAGCTTAGTTCTCCAATATCTTCATAGTTCAGTGGTTTTAGCATTGGTTATGGTAGGAGCGACAGTTTCCTATGGAAGAACTGTTGAGTTCAAACACTGCCATGGCTAGGAAAGGAGCAGTACCAGGAAGATGGTGGGCCAGTTATTTGAGCTGTTTGGTCTTTGGAGATGTCAAGGGAGTTTCATATTTGTTCAGGTTGTAGCGATTAGGATTCAATGATTAATTGAGAATGGAACTGGGGTGGAAATTTGTCAGTTCAGGAAAGGGTTATTGTTTTTTAGTAACCAACATAAGAACTTAGAGAGTTGGTATGGTATCCGGGGTGGTGATTTGGTTTATCCGATTGCTTAAGATTTCAGGAGAATTCTTCAGGATTTCGGGAGTTGGGTGATCCTTGAGTTTGGGTAGTAATGGAACGCTGGTATTGATTAGCAAATGTTATAGGAGGTTCATGCTATTTGAGTTAGGTGGGTTGGAGATCCATCATAATTAAGAGGTGATATTCGTCAACTCCAACTAAGGGAGGATCGATCCGGATCTCTGGAAGTTAGGAAGGGTGTGGAGCTAGGATAAGTTTCACATCCTATTCAGAGGGAGAGGGATAACGTAAGTGACTGTTCAGATTAAAGTTGTGTAGGTGGTAGTTCAGGAAACTCTCAACTGCTGGTTGGCGTCTCTTTTATTATGCATAACAGGCTTATATTTGAGTCCAGGTTAAGTGCTTCAGAATTGGAAGTATGTCAACAACATCTTATGGGGTGCAGTTAGGATGCAAGTTTCAGCTCAGCATTTGTGGGGTTGTGATGGTTAGGGTGTGGTAAGGCCATGGATGGTAACAATGGTTGGTTGATGTGTTGTAAGACTGTGATGGTATCGTAGCATTCAGCAGTGCAAAGTACACTATCGTTGGAGGTGGTCACAAGTGCAAGGGGAAATCAATTCATGCCTTGTTCACACCGGTCAAGATTGTCGAGGAGCATTGCTCTGTTCTAGATTAAGGATCATCGGGGTCCGAGGTGGATTCGGGCCCATGTAGCTCTTGTTGGGTGGAACTCGTAGGCAAGGCCCATGTGATTATGGCAATACAAGTTGGATTTGGGTGAAACCATTGTGACTAGGTTTTGGATCTTGAGTTTTGGGGTTTAGTGGGTGTTTAGTGTGTGGCACAAAGGGGTTTATAGGTTGGGTAGCCTTGTTATTTGGTCTCTTGGGTACCTAGTGTTTGGACTAGGAGCGAGAGTGGGAGCCTCAGTGATGGTATAGGAACCGTTATATCTCGTTCTCGTGAGGGGTTATCATGAATCAGAAGGTTTTTTTTTTTGGTGAAATACAAGTGCAGAATCATGGACCTCAGGTTACGAATTAAGTATGGAGTTGGTTTTCAGGTGAGATCTCGAGTTGGGTATCACGAGTGTTTTTATGTAGAATTTTTGTTCAGTAGAATAAGAATTAGGGTATCTTTATGCTGATGTCATCGATGGCAAGGTTCAAGGGTAAGGGAACAGATTTAGTTGTGATGTTAAACCAATCCATTGTGTTTGTGTCTTGGGATGTATTTATTTGTGGGAGGGCCACAACATGTTTTGAATCAGGAAATGGTAGGTCGTTGGAGACTGGGTATGATATGATACTATAGTTGGGCATGTAGAACTCTTTTAGTAGTCGACTTGGTGGCGATATGGTTTGAGCAATTTGATGGGTTTTAGTCATAAGACATCCTATGTGCTCATACAAACCCTAATGCTTGGATCTAGGTTTCTCTATTGTACATGCTTTGAATCCAAGACTATAAACCCTAATTCTAGCATATGGAAATCAATATTAACATATAATTAGGTTTATGATATTACCTTGATTGTTATGTAGTAATAACAATCCCAATTCCTCCTTGAATTGACTTAGGAAGGCTTGGAGTCACAAGTGTCACTCCTCTAATGGTTCACAAACACCATAAGCAAGAGGATGAAGAGGAGAGAGGATGGAGGCTGCCAAAACCGTGTGAAAACCCTAGAAGGTTGCTTGTTCACGTTTTTGAGCCTTAAGGATTCTATATATAGTGAGACTATTAGGGTTATCTAACAAGGAAACCTTAATTTGGTTGCATAAGCCCTAAGCAACCCATAGACTCCTTTAATCAAGCCCCTTGGACGATTTCTTTATGGGCTTCCCATAAGAATTCGTCCACCTTTTGATTCAAGGCAATCCATGGCCCAAATTGCAATTATCTTATAATTACAATTCCAGTCCCTTAAGTTTAATTAATCTCTTTTAGTCACAAAACTAATTACCAATTAATTATTGACTAATATTAATTAAACAATATGATTTCTCCTTTAATATATTATTCTCATAATATATTAATAAATCATATTTAATCCTTTCTCTCCATAATTCATCCTATCAAGTTGCTTTGGTGAAGGCAACCCAAAAGGACCATGCACCATCGGGTCAAGTACATACCAAAATAGTTATGGACTTAGACACTAATCCAACAGTCTCCCACTTAGATAAGTCTAATAACTATTATACGTATGACTTAAGATCCGGATCTGCAATCGTAGCTTTCCAAAGCCGCTGTCAACTCCGATCCTACCAGATACGCGTGTCCTTAGATAAGGGATCATATATTCCTCCATTCTAGATATCGTATGAGACATGATTTCTAATCATTCTCTTTGTACTATATCTCGATTTCCGATTTATGACGACTGACTAATTGAACAAATCAAATTAGCCCTAGCCCGGCCGAGCATTTACGTTTGTCATCACTAAATCATCGAGGGGCCCAAAGATATCGCTTTTATGATACTTTGGATAAAAGGAACGGATAAACTTTGATACAATGCTTGCTTGCACTCACTCACCGAGTTACAGAAAACAATATGTTTTATAACACCAAGTTACTGGTGCGTTTTCATATTATCAATGTGCAACCGATTCGCAAGATACAACTCACACATCTCGGTTTCAAGAATATAAGATGTTATCGTCTCAAAAATCACTTGTGATACAATTTCATGGAGTGATCCAAGTGAGCGTGGGTTTAATCCAATGCTCAAATCATATTCATAAGCACTCATGAACGTTGCAGAAAACATTTGCTTATGTCTAATACTCTTTTAGACATTCGACACACCAATTCACGACAGTCTTCATTCATACCTACTTCCAACATATGAATGATTATGGCCCGTTCGAATAATTTAACTGTTCTTAACCAATTAAATTGTTCAGGAAGACAAAACATGCAAAGTGAAACACAAGAATAATACTAATCCCACATGGCCTCAAACCCTTGAGCATAAATAAAAAACCTTTTATTTATCACCATATTGATTACTCATTATTTGTCGTTTCGGGTAATCAACTTCTTACTTGAATTATTAAACTTGTCCCATGCTCTTAGCATGCACACAATGTTTACCTATGGTTCTTACTTTGTGAAATAGATCAAATAGAACACATTTCCAACCATTCTCATTTCACAACTCCAAATCCTTTTCATAAGTCTAAGAATATCAAATTCTTGCCACTTATAGAATATGCTAGATTCTAACATTTTATGCAACGACCCATTTGTAATATCACTGCACCAAAGTTACAAAGATTATTGCCAATGAAATTACAAAGTCCTCTATAGGAGATTGTTACAAGACAATTCCTTAGATATGATGTCTCTCACTCAAAGTACATTCCTTTGAACATCCCTTTTGCATAAAAGTTTCTAATCTAGACATAGATTTTCAATATTCAATTCCCAATATGGACACGCTTTTATATTTTCCACATGACAACTCATTCTTAATAGAATCTTATCTATTTGTAATAATGTCGACATGGTCCATCCAATATGGAAACATTTCCATATTTTCCAATATTATACTTCCAACTACTCACAAGCAACCAATCCTCGTCGAACTTTGGATTGTCCTTTGATAGTTGTTTAATTATTTTAGTCAAAACCGATTCTAGTCCTTTTTTTTCTAAATGCGCTAGACATTTGGAAAATTTTAGAATGGTCAAACATTAAAGCATTTGCAATCGATCCTATTCCCGAAGCGTATGAAACACGACGCATAATGTTTTGTTTGCTATGTTCTCAAAATTCGAATTGTGAAGAGGAATGCCATAATCATAATTCAAATTTTAAGAACACTCTATGTACCTTTGACTATGTTTATTAACATTTCTCAACCTAATCCTTTAGATTTGAAATGAAGCATAATATTCTCTCCCTTAATTATAGCAAAACAACCTTTCAACTCTTACAACTTTGCAAAGTATGACTCTTGTTTTCTATAATCAATATTGCTAACCTTGTAATACTTTCCTTAACAATCATCCAATCATAACTTTTATGCTCCCACTATCATGATGATTATTATAAAACATAACACTTATGCTACCACTAGCTTCGACATGTATTCATGAACATCTTATCTTTCAGAAAAGCAATACCTATTGAATTTCTTAAGTCCATGTTTCTAATACTTAATGCTTTGATAATCTTTTATCAAGGCCTCTTTACCCTATACACCTTTGCCTTAGATAGTTCATATGTTTGTCTAAACAATTAAGACTAATTGCTAAACTTCACAATTCAATTATGGAAAGGGATACCGTAACCATAATTGAATTCGAGAATGCAATTTTACAATCACTATATTCTTAAAATCTTTCTTAGTGAAAGCATTTCCTCACAATCATTTTCATGAAGGAGGAAATCTTATGACACTTAGATTTTAAACGGTGTATGTGTTCCTATCCATGTGAATTTGTTAAAACCAAGGTTTACGACAAATTCAAACTCATATGGACCGAACTTTCTTAATCTTGATTTCTTGCCTTATGGTAGCACGGCTGCCCACCATATCTTCCAAGTAGTCAAACAGCTCACCTTTTCCTATCAATGTACCTTTCATCGATTAAGGTGGTTTTCCATTTATGCGTTCAAAATGAGAACTCATAGAACTCACATGCATAATCAACTCAATTGGAATAGCACAGAAACAAAATAATGTCAACACGATAGGGTGTAAACCTCAACTCGTGTGCTAGTGATGATTGATAAGGTTTATTTGATTTGTTCTCGAAACCTTTCAAGACCATTAAGACTCCCACTGACTCTTTGACATATAAGATTCTCTTGTCAAAACATTTCTTGACAAACAAATATTCAAGAGTTAGTGTAGCTCTTATCAAGACAAAACACTTCATAACTTTGGTCCTAGTTGATCTTTGTCTTATCCAAGACATCACAACTTTCCACAATTGATGAATGTTATAAACCTTCTTAATTCTTGTCACTCATTGTCACAATCTTAACTCTAAGACTTGTTTTGGAACGAAGTATGATTGACTTTTTGATTTAACCATTTCTTCAATTCTTGATTCCTCTTCTTAAGCATACAATTGTACTAAGACTCACTTAGAGGATCAATTGAGATATGGTTCTTAATCATTAAGACTCATCATAAAACATAATAAAGGTACTCTGCCTTCTTCTTAGAATGGAGAAACTTTTATCTCTCTGCCTACTTGATTCTTCTTATTCGTTCTGCTATTGATTTAAACCTTTTCAATCAATTCAGAATTACACTTAATCTTATAAGTATAATCATATTTACTAAACCTTTAGCAAATCATGACGAATATCTTTGTTACTCTTATGGTGGACTTTGATCAACACACAACTTTGTGTACTCGATCTCCTAGTCCTTCACTTGACACCTTGTCAACGAATTAGTCTAATTTCCAAATATGAAATTTCTCATTCATCGTGCATCCAAGGTGCATGATTCCAAATTTCTGTCCAATTGAAACTTGGGCGATGAGAAACTCTCCTTATTTGGTAAATTGTCGACTTTCCATAAATAACATAATAAGAACCAAATCCATTATTGCTAATAATAGAAACATTTTAACATCAATTTTTTTTATACACGCCATTGCAAGGATAAATAAATAATATAAAATCAAAATTCATTTTATTGCAGAAAAATTTGTCCTTACAACGCAAGTCATTGAAAAACTATGCTAATACATATTTCATAGCAATCTAATTCTAACTCTAAGTAGTAGCTCAAGAATCTAATCTTCAAGTAATGCGTTAGAAATCCATTTCTTCACGGTTAGATTCTGCTCACTTCTTCCCTTAAGCTTCCTTTCTTTTCTTCGATCCTATAAAACATCAATTGTAATCTTATCACATTATGTATTAAGAATCTAGAATAGAAGCTTAAAAGAGTTAGTTAATGGATTTTACCTATATTAGAGCCATACGTTTCGACTCTCCCATCTCTTAGATCTCTTAGGTAAATGGGGCAGCTTCATCTCCAATGCCCTTTCTCTTGGCAATAAAAGCAAATTGACTCTTTTGGAAGAAACATGGAACTACTTCAGACATCGCCTTTCTCTTATGATCAAACTTTTTGATCATAGCATGTCTTTCGTTTCCACTGTCTATATCCATAGAGGTCTCGAAGGCAGATTCACCAAACAACTTTACTTTCCTATTGCGCCAAATCATTGCTGATTCAACAGCAATAAGCATATAGGTGAGATCTTTAAGGGTCACGTTGTAGTTCATCATATAGTACTCTCTTACGAACTCACTATATGAGTTGGGAAGTGACTGAAGAACCCAATCAACAGCCATTTCCTCACAGACAACGGATCCCAACATTCTTAACCTATCAATGTGTGACTTCATCCCTAGGACGTGTGCACACACAGACTTTCCTTCTATATGTTTACTTGCCAAAAGGGCTTGAGTGATCTTGAACTTTTCAAGCCTTTGAACTTGTGGGTTAGGGAGAATAATTGGAGGAGGTAGAGGAAGTGAAGCATGATTTCTTGTTCGTCGATCGAATCGTGGAATATCATCTTCATGTGGAATGCTTGTTCCACGGGATTTGAGAAGACCATAGTTGTCGAACTTTGACATGTACAAAACGGGAGAAAAATGAATTCAAGTTAGTTGATAGATTGAGTCCTTAGTAAATCACCCAAATGAAATACTAAGGCTAGGACCCAACACAATATTCTACAACTCGGGAGAGGGATGTCGTAACCCTAATTGCAGAATATTTGAAGGTAAGTGAATGACGATTCACTAATTTCCACCATGAAAAACGAAAAAGAAATTTAAGTTTTAAATCTATGAAAACTCCTAGATCCTTTGAGATTCATTGAACTTTCAATGGCATGTTTAAATCTCGATATGCCCCTCTAGTTTGTAACTGGGATGTCGAGGATCACAAAGCGGGTGTGAATAACCATGCAAATTTACATGGGCCCTCACATGTTACAGTCACCTATTCGATGTGCCGGTAAACCACACACGCTCCACCGAACTATGACAAACATTGAGTCACCCTTTGCTACCTTTTCTTAGAACCATTTAGTGTGCCGGTAAACCACACACGCTCCACTAACGTCTTCGCAAGGGCACAAAGTGTAATTTCATGGAATTGCATCAATTCACTTTTGCCTAAGTAACTAAGATTGAGAATTTTATGAAAACATTTAGATACTTTTATACTTCATTATACTTATAATGAAAGGTTTTTTCCTATCCTACCCGTTCGGCTAACGACCCTCCACTAGTCAAGAGTGCGGTGGGTAAGAGTGGATACACATTCAATCGCCATTTTATAGGCAATTTCCTTAGACACCCCTTATAGACCAGCTTCGTGAATGAGGCCTAATAACGGTAAGACTGAATTTTACTCATACATATATATATATATATATATATATATATATATATATATATAATGTTATACCTTTAATGTTATATATATAGTATAGGGTGTATTTTATACTTTTAAAATACTAGGTGGTCTAATTTAACAATTATACCTTTAATTTAATTAAATTGAAAACCTAAACTTTTATGGATTTATTCAACTTCTTTTAATTATACACCTTAATTAATTAATAAAACCATAAGGGTGTGATTTAAACTTTTTCAAAACAATACTAGACTTTTAGAATTTAACATTCCTAATTAAACTTTTAATCAACTTTTAAATTCCAAAACTTGAGGGCAAGTTTTGAAACATTTCAACACATTAGGGTTTAGAATTTAAATATACATCAAAATTAAACTATTTAATCAAAATTTAAATTCCAAAACTTGAGGGCAAGTTTTGAAACCTTTTTCAAAACATTAGGGATTTAACTATTTAAATTTCAAAACAACAAAACTTTTGGGGTTCAAATTTAAACTATAAAACCTAAAGGGCAAAATATGAAACTTTTCATAACAACAAGGATCAAATAACAAATAATCTAAATTAACAATTAATCACATAATTATCCATATTTGATTTATTTAATGATTTCTTGCAAAACAATTTATCAATTTACTCAAAAGAATTAATCAATTATCACATAAGGAAACAATTATCTTATTAATTGATAAATATCTTCAATTAGATCAAAATTATAGTCAAATATATCATATAATCGGATTAATATTGATCTAACATGATAAGGTAACTATCCATAAGCAAAAACAGCAAGAAATCCTGTAGTACCCTCCATCTGACGAGTTGACTCGGCGAGTCAGGCTTGGACTCGGCGAGTCTGCATGGACTCGGCGAGTTCAGCCATGGACTCGGCGAGTCTAGCCTCCAGAATCCAAAAAATCGAATTTTCCAGTTATACAATGCATCAATAGAATTGAAACCAAGCTAGTCTCTGATACCACTGATGGGTTTTAGTCATAAGACATCCTATGTGCTCATACAAACCCTAATGCTTGGATCTAGGTTTCTCTATTGTACATGCTTTGAATCCAAGACTATAAACCCTAATTCTAGCATATAGAAATCAATATTAACATATAATTAGGTTTATGATATTACCTTGATTGTTATGTAGTAATAACAATCCCAATTCCTCCTTGAATTGACTTTGGAAGGCTTAGAGTCACAAGTGTCACTCCTCTAATGGTTCATAAACACCATAAGCAAGAGGATGAAGAGGAGAGAGGATGGAGGCTGCCAAAACCGTGTGAAAACCCTAGAAGGTTGCTTGTTCACGTTTTTGAGCCTTAAGGATTCTATATACAGTGAGACTATTAGGGGTATCTAACAAGGAAACCCTAATTTGGTTGCATAAGCCCTAAGCAACCCATAGACTCCTTTAATCAAGCCCCTTGGACGATTTCCTTATGGGCTTCCCACAAGAATTCGTCCACCTTTTGATTCAAGGCAATCCATTGCCCAAATTGCAATTATCTTATAATTACAATTCTAGTCCCTTAAGTTTAATTAATCTCTTTTAGTCACAAAACTAATTACCAATTAATTATTAACTAATATTAATTAAACAATATGATTTCTCGTTTAAGATATTATTCTCATAATATATTAATAAATCATATTTAATCCTTTCTCTCCATAATTCATCCTATCAAGTTGCTTTGTTGAAGGCAACCCAAAAGGACCATGCACCATCGGGTCAAGTAAATACCGAAATAGTTATGGACTTAGACACTAATCCAACACAATTATCTCCAGATAATCTTTCTCTTGATAGTTGCTTGGGGCGATGGTGTATGTGTGTCCTTCGACTCATCAACCGGGAAGGAGTCCAGTGTCTCAGATAGTTGGCATACATGTTGGGGCTAGGAAGGTCTCGACTACTTTTGAAAAGCAGCTAGGAGCAACAGGAGGATTCAAAGTGGTTTCAATCATTTGGGATACATGTGTGGAGTTGTTGGTTATTCGGGTCATATGCTAAGTCACTTGCGGTTGGATTAAATAATCTCAGGGTGGTTGATTGGGCTCTGTTGCACAAATCTCGTTTAAGTCTAAATGTTACAAGGAGGAAACTTCTACTCGAAGTATTATCTTAGCCTTCCCTCAAGTATAGGTGTTTCGAAGAAATATATGGGCAGTGATTTTGTGTTCCCCATGGAAGCCTCAAAGGTTGGAAGTGTTTTGTTTTTTATGGAATTCAATATGGACATGGTAGGGCAATGGTTCTATGTGGATAGTCCGTCGAGGAAGTCAAACCAATTTGAGATTTCGGGATTCAGTAAAGGTAGAAGTGGTGTTATGCGAGGGTTTAAGGTTCGTTCATCTTTGGGTTTGGTGAGTGCTGCTAGGGTTGGTTTTAGTTGCCTTGGGAAGGTTGTGGCGTCCTTAGGATTCTGGTGAAGTTGCTGAAGACTTTGGAGTGATAGGAAAGGTAAGGGCTGATTTCGAGGGAGAAATCTAATTTAAGTCGGGAGGAGAGTTATAATGCTTTGTTTAAAATTGTGTCCCATTTTGGGGGATGGTGTTCAGGGATTGGGTATTAGTAGGCTTCAGACCCTTAAGGAATTGAGATGCAGACTCAGTTGGGGCTGGATAATGCATTTTGGATTGTTCCAGAATTCGGTTTGTGTTTTGGAATCAAAGGACATTTTAGTAAATTGTTAGCTCAGGCTTTATGTAAAGTGGATGTTCGTTCGAGATGTCTTATAGCAAGTATGTGTTGATAATATTATATAGCGTCTCGATACCTTTTCATCGATATAAGGATGGTCGAAATCGGAGTGGTATCGAGAAAGTTATGGCTTTCGTAATGATTTAGGGTTTGGAGAAAACCCTATTACGCGGGGCATACCAAGGTAATACGCAGGGCATACTGATGTGAGGGAGGTAACACGAGGTGTACGAGGAGGTATGTTGGGTGTACGAGGTCAAGATGAAAACCCTAATTTTTAGGTTTATACCTTATATAAGCATAATTTTAGCCTATTTCCTCCATTTCTAAGTTGGCCTCCATAATCTAAAAACCCTAAATTGACCTTAGAGCTTCCTAGAGAAGTTGGAAGTTGTTTTGCTTGGTGGGAAAGCTTTGGATCCATCATCAAAACCTTGAGGGAAATCTTTTTGAGGTAACAAGTTTGAATCTTTTCTGATGTATGATTAGATTTCTTCATGGCTAGTTTGTTATGATTTTGCTCTTCTTTTTGTGATTATGGATGAGTTAGGTTGTTAAAGGGTTCATCCTTTCAGATATGAGTTTGTTTTGGTATCATTGAGCATAAAGGTGCAAGCTTTATGTGTATTGTGGATCCATGCATGCATTAAGTTAACCAATAAGCCCCATTTATGCTTAAGAAATTCTTATAGTCATGTATGAATGTAAAGTTTGCAACTTTACATGGTATTCTAGCGCTGGGAGGTCAGATATGTGGTTTTGAAAGCTTTGTCTTAATGGAATAAGTGAAAATCATGTTATCGTTGAATAAGGTCAGTACGTTGGGCGTACAAGCAGCTATACCCAATGTACAAACCTCCAAGCGAGTACATTGCATGTACGTGCCTATACACCTGCCGAGCATGGTCTGAGTGGGTATTGTGCATTTGGGCTTTGGTTTGGGCTACCATTTGGGATTGGTTGCTTGGGCTTTGTTGGGCCATATGAGAATGTGTGTTTTGAACTAGGGATATGTCACACCCCCAAACCAGAACGGCGGAAACGTTCGGGGGCGGAGGACTTCATGTAAGTACCACAACACATGCAATATAGTATACCAAGTACAAACAACCATTGCATTAATAAGTATAAGTTTTACATAAGTGTTTAAACATTACATATTCAAACACCAAAGTAGGTATAGTAGAAGACAAGAGTCGCGATACGGTACTAGGTAGTCTTCTTAAGAGCTTCAAGAGTGTACATGTCTACTGGATTCGTGAGAATACAAGTTATTTGAAAAGAGTAGATCAACATTTAAGCTGGTGAGTTCATAAGTATTTTAGTTCTGTTAAGTATACTCTAGGTTCTTTGGAAAAGTTCACTGGTTCCTCCAGAAAATCATATATTTCCTGAGGTGATAAACTGATAACCTCAATAGTTTCCCTCTGTAATTACTTAGTTTATACTAATTATGTATAACCTAATATCGAACTGACAGTAAAATGGGTGTATCTGCTCTAAGCCCACAACCAAACAAGGAATAGGAAGTAAGGCGAAAGTCACACATTTCACTGTCAATCAGATATTACTTATATATAACTCTGATGTAATAACTAAGGACTTATAGAATTAACCACTAAAGGTCTTTTATGTTATACTAGTTTACAGAGATTGAATGACTAAGCTCCATTTGATGAGTGGTTTAATTCCATAACCCATTTCATATGTAAAAGTGGTTTAATCCCATAACCGTTCCAATTGTAAAAGTGGTTTAGTCCCATAAACCGTTTCCTTTGTATAAGTGGTTAAATCCCATAACCTGTTTCTTTTGAAAAAGTGGTTTAATTCCATAAACCGTTTCATTTGTAAAAGTATTCTTAGTTATATGTGCTCTATGGTAAAAACCTTAGTATTAATCCTGGAAAATATTATATTATCCATAATACTGCCTTGTGGTTTTAAATGTTCAAAAACATAAGTACAAGTATATTTACCATACTTGATTTCATGATATGTAGCTTATACTGTATGTAAAACTACAGAATGTATATTTGGTCGGGATGTAATTATCATTTCTTACTGTTTTAAGAGAAGTATATTATTTAGTAATTCACTCATTGTTTTATCCATGTGAGTTCTATTAACCATACTAATACGACAGATATGCCTGCGGCGACGTTCTTCAGGCGTCGGAATGGAATGATACTTGACACCCTAGGCCTGCCGGCCAAACTATAGCAAACAGTAGAGGTGCGGGATTGTCAGTCCCATACAGATCTATACACAAATTCACACTCTCCCTACAAGAGATTCTAGTTAATAGGTCAGGACTTAAATTCGTACTTAGATAAGTACACCATGAAGGGTCTCACAAATTTATTGTTTCAATGAGATTTACGATGTATTATTACCCAGTGATTGCTAACCCTGGTACTCTGTATCGTACCTTTGTTAATGCAAACCCGGTATGATGTATTATTACCTCGTGATTGCTAACCCTGGTACTCTGTATCGTACCTTAGTTAATGCAAACCCGGTATGATGTATTATTACCCCGTGATTGCTAACCCTGGTACTCTGTATCGTACCTTTGTTAATGCAAACCCGGTATGATGTATCTTCACTTCTTTAATATGTTATTCGTATATTAAAGGCATTATACATATCCTGGTATAGTTAAATAAGTTTTGGTACTTTCCTTGGAATGTGAATCATAGTCGTATATTTAGTTTTAAATCATAAATTATACCTATTATAATTTATATGCTCTATCTAGTTAACATGGTTTCTCATGGATGAACACCTTTGCTCAACCTGATACATAGGTAATGATACCAAAACGAGTGACCTTTTATCCTAATATATTTATAATATATATAATTAAGAAGGAAACGACCTTCGGACAAATAACACAACCTTAACTCCACATCCAAACAAGGAAAAGGAAATAAGATAATTCATTAGTGCTAAGTCCTTCAAATCTTATTTATATATTTATACATATATAAACATGATTTTTGGCATTTATAATTTGAAATAGTTTATAAAACATTTTTCAAAGAATTTAACGGAGTTTACATGACTTTAAAGATTTAACATGGCTTTAAGTAATTTTGGATGTATTTGGTAATTCTTGAAAGCATACGGAAACTATTTGCGTGATTATTATCACATACAGTTATTAACACAATTTAATATTGTGTTAAACTTGTATTCCCCCCCCCCCCCCCCTAAAAAGCATTTAGAAACCATTAAACATGTAATTTATAGGGGTATGAACTCACCTTGATAAGCGGTGATTCGGGCAGCGTTTCGTTTCCCGGAAAATAGTTTGTTTGACGAAAAACCGGCTTAAATCGGGCAGAGTTTCGACAGGAGAGAGGATCAATTATCGATAATTCTAGGGCTCCGGTGTGACAACCCGATATTTCAACTCTTTGTAATGACCTAAAAAGTCAAGTATTGTAACCACTTTTGAGTTAATAAAATTAACTTCGATAATAAAAAGTCCAAAAAGTTCCTATTTAAATTTCTTCTATGTTTAAATGTCATCAAACCATGATCGTACGTAAAAAGAACGCCCAAATCCGACTTCGTATATTGAAGTTATGATTTTTCCAAATTCGGCTTAGCAACAGACAACTAAAAACTCGAATCGGAGATTGAGCGACTTTTGGCCGGAATGACCTAAACGAGAATCGAAGGTCTCGACATCGGTATTTCAGTGGTAAAAAGTCTGGCAAAAACCGACGTCAGATAAAGAAGTTATGAATTTTTACAGAAATTCATTAATCACGTCATTTTAATAAATAAATAATAAAAATTATTTCATAATTTGCCAACAGAATTCAAACAAAAGTTGTAGATCTTAGTCTCACCTACGCGTGGATATAAAGAACGTCGAAAACGGAGTTCGTATGAAGGAGATATGAGTTTTAGAAGTTTATTTGAAATAAATAAAAATTTAAATAAAAACTCTTGGTAATATCCGAAGAGGAGTCAACGGATAGGACCGGAGTACGCCCTGCGTACCCTCGTACGCCCCGCGTACTCAAATCAAGGGCCTCGGTTCGTCCACGTCGTCCATACTCCTCTACGCCCTCCCATCCGAAGTACGTAAGCGATGACGCCCCAGTACGCGCTGCGTACCCTCGTACGCCCAGCGTACCGAGGCGGTTCAGCACCCCTATAAAAGGGATGCGAGGCTTTTCGAAAATTTTGCTCATTCTCTCTCTATTTTCTTACGTTTTGCCTTGTTTTCCGTGCCCATTCAGACCCAAAGCCCTGGTCATTTTGCTCAAGTTCCGAGGGTCGATTTTACTCCCGAGATTCCCGAGAATCCCGAGAAAAATCCGTTTCCCGAGACGAAACTATGCCCGGTTTTCCATCTCGCTATCTTCAAACTTCCAAGTGATTTCATACCCCTAATCAATGTTTTAAATGATTTTAAATGCTTTAATGGGGGGGGGAATACAAGTAGAAACAAACATGTTATTAAATCATTGATATGTATTTTATAACTGTGTTTGTCATTTAACAGATTTCACATGCTACAAAATGTGATGCATGAAATGGTTTTACATCTTAAAAGCGCATTGTTACCAAATGTTTTATCTTTGAAATGTTTATTAAAATGACATCAATTCATTGTTAATTATTGTTCAAAACCCATAAAATGTCTTACAAAAACCATTTTTCATTCTTGAACTAAACTATGCATATACACTTATATTCTTATATATGTATTGATGTTATAGTGTCACAACTAGAAATTTTGTGTCTTGTAATCACTACATTCAGGTAAAAGTGTAGAATCAAAAACCTAAGATCATGTATGATACTTACTCTATGACAACAAAATTTCAATCCAATACACCATACAAATACTACTAATAGTCAATAAGCAATTGGGAACCCTAGAAGTTCTTGTTAGGTCCATTTTAGACTAGGACTTCCTTATTGGACTCATTGGGCCAATAAGCCTCCAATTTGACTATCATGGGTTTAGAACCTTTTAATGGGCTCTAATTGGACCTACTTTCATTTATTCCAACAATTTAGGCCACATTAGGCCTAGAATGGAATAAATCAACTTCATGAAACATTATGGGCCATAGTTAACTTAAACTAGCCCAACAAAGTATAAAAATCACACTTATATCTTACAATCATCAAAACTAACTCTAATATTGGGCTTAGGGGCATTAAAGCCCAATACTCTCTTTTTCTTTCCAAAATTCGGCCCAAGACAAGCCCAAGAAGAAAGGAGTTGACTTCTTCATGCCACCTCATTTATGTCCACCATACTTCCATGCATGGACCAACATACATCTATGTATGTCAACTCAACCCTCTCTTCTTCTTCCCCTCTCTCATTCTTGGCTGAACACCCTCCGACACCCACCAAAAAATTTATTCCAAACCTCTCTAAGTCTTGAAGAGCATTCCTCCCTCCCTCTCCTAAAATTTTCGAGATTTAAAGGCATTCCAAGGAGATTTTTCACCAAAAATCACCATCCAAGGTAAGGTTATACTAAATTCTATGATCTAGGTTCCTTGATCTATCAAAAATCTCTTCTAAACTTAATGGGCTAAAAATGAACTTTTCGGCCCAATAGGGCCCAATATGCGAAATTTTCCAATTTGAGGGGCTGAAACTGTGTTTTTCCGTAAAACAGCGGACTACTAGTGTTCCAAGTCCTTTTCAAGGTTAAAAATGCTTTTCATAATTAAAAAGGACCAAAGTTGCAAAAAAATTTCCAATTTCGGCCAAAAGTGTAAAAATTGAGAAAAAGAGAGGTTACTGCCAAGAAAACTGTATTTTGAGGGACTAAAACTGTTTTCAACTAAAAATGTGCTGAAAAATATCAATTTCAATAAGTTTTCGTGTTAGAATGCCAAGAAAAATGGTTTAAGGACTAAACCGGAAATTAATTTATTCAAAGGGTTGAAAAAGTAAATTTACAAAATAAAGAGGGGCTGTAAATAGAAAAATTTCAATGTTAATTCAATACATCCGTTGTGATCAAATATTGACACTGCGACTACCGACGAATTACAACACACAACAACACCAAAAATCGTTATCAAACGAATTTATTCAGTCTCGAATCAATAACAAATCCGAAACTACTAACACGACGACAACTCGATTCACACACGGAAAATTTGGGAATTCAATACACACGTGAGAGTGCACAGACGTCGATACACAATCTTTGGGCCCAAAAGTGTAAAATCTTGTTTGTTGGGCCTAGCTAGCCCAATGACCTAATCTTTAGGCCCGAAGACATCAACCTTACGAGTTGTTGGGTCTTACATGATCCAACACAGCGTAAAAGGACTTTCAATGGCAACGTGCTGCTGGTCCCCAAGGGTCCTTCGGTACTGCTAGCAAAGTCAAGAATTCACCAATGCGAGTTGGGCTAAGGGCCCTTCGCATTCACTATAGTCTTGAACGACGTAGGGAATTACCTGGGGCTTCGCACTCACTTTTTCCCCTCGGTCGTGGGGCTACATGAGTCCGGGTGGTTGGGTTAAGTGAATAGTGCGAGCGACGCCTAAGGGAATCGTTTGTATGATTGTCAACTTGTCATTTTCATTAATGTACGTTTACAACAATTCACAATCCACAATTAATCCAACGTCCCCGGAGCTCAACGAATACACCTGTCGTAACGAAATAACGAAACATAAAATTATTTAATGCAAAGTAATGGGAAAACGTCAGGTTTTCCTAAGATTTTCAATTATTACACCTATGAATTACATACCGAGTTTTACAAATCGTACTCTTACATTTATAGAAACAAACAAGCATACTTTCGGATCTTCACACCTTTTATACTATACAATTTTCAGAAAATATCGGATTTTCTGGTGGTTTTCAAAACGATACAAAACATTGGATTTCAAACATTACTTATGAACTCACCAACATTTCATATGTTGACGTTTTTCAAAATACTTGTATTCTCAGGTAACAGATAAAGTGAAGGAAGAATTGTACTCTATGACGTTTTGCTGTTGTTTAATTAATATCGAACAATTTACTTTTGGGAATGTAATATTTTGAAACTATGTACTGAATGTAAACGCTACCAGTTGTAATATTCCAATGCTTGGTATTGTATGATGTTATGTTTCATGTCTATTCATTATGATGGTATTCAATTGAGTCACGACAGCCCCCGGACGTTTCCGCCGTCTAGTTCGGGGGTGTGACAGGTTGGTATCAGAGCTCTGTTAGTGAACTAGAATATCTAACCATCCATTGATATGCAACTATAAACCAAAAGAGGGACTAACTTAACTCTGAACAAAACAAGTAAAAATAGAACAATAAAACATCTTTGCTTGCATTAGGAACAAGGAACATAACGCCGAACCAAACAAAATAATGCTAGTATCTCGGTTAATTCAGGACTGTTCTATGTGGTACCAAGGAGTGGATGTAGCCTGATCAACTACATTCTCTCCAAAGTATAACTAACACACGTTCTGATGAGATCGGGATAGCTAGGGAACCTAAAACTATACCCTTTTATCACCAAAAAGAGAACGTCTGTTTAGTCTACAATAGTGGAAGAGGCATAGGATAATATTAGTGAACTTTTACATGTTTTTCCATGTGTTGCGAATCTATGATTGTATGCTAAATGATAGAAGTACTTAAGTTCGTGCCATACACCTAGTCAGTAGGACCACAACCTCACCGAAACCACGTAAACTCAATATCTTTCCGTTTCGTGACAAGAAGATGCCTCACCGACCTACTCGCAGAAACCCTGGACCAACCCCACCCGAAGTTGACTCCAATGCATTCCAGGCAGCCGTGTCTGCTGCGGTCACCGCAGCTATGGCACAACTCCACCAAGGGAATAACGAAGGTGGCAACGGGCAAGGGGCAGGGAGTTCGAACAACGGGATGAATCAAGGACCTACTAAAACGTGTACCTACAAGGACTTTACAAATGCCAAACCACGAACTTTTAACGGAACTGGAGGAGTGATCACCCTGAAGCGATGGATCGAGAAGGTGGAGTCGGTATTCGAGATATGCGATTGTCCTGAACAGATGAAAGTGAAGTTCGCGGCCTGCACTTTTGTCGATCAAGCGCTCACCTGGTGGAACGGACATGTGGAAGCCATGACACTCCCTGTAGCCAACTCTATGCCGTGGGCGGAGATGAAAGAAATGTTAATGGCTGAATACTGCCCATGAGGTGAGATATAGAAGATGGAGCAAGAGCTATGGAACCTCACTGTGCAGAATGCGAATATCGATACCTACATAGCGAGGTTTAGTGAACTATCTCTTTTGTGCCCGGGTATGATCACCTTGGAACGAAAGAAGATTGAGCGATTCATCTGGGGAATAACATCACCAATTCAAGGAAATGTGATAGCTGCAAACCCCGAAACATATGACAGTGCAAAAAGATTGGCAAAGACGTTGTATGACCATAACAACAAAAAGGGTGAGAAGCCAGCGGAGGGTGAAGGAAAGAAGGAAGGTGATGGCAAGAAGGGGAAGAACAAAAAGAGGAAGGGGCGCCAGGGCCCCGAGACCTCTAAAAAGCAGCAGAGAGTGGCGGTTAACGCTGTCACCGCACCGGTTCCAGCCGCACCACATGCTCCAGCCTCAGCAGCTTCAAATGCTTCAAGACTTTATTCTGGTAATCTTCCCAAGTGCAACAAGTGCGGTTTCCATCACCATGGAGAATGCAAGGAGTTACACTGCACTAGTTGCAACCGAAGGGGACACACGGCAAAGTACTACAGGGCTTACCCTCCCCAGATTCAACAACAGGGAAACAGCAACCACAACAACAATCGCAACAACAACAACGTCACCACCGGCGGCAACAATGCAGGGCCTAGCCACACCTGCTATGGGTGTGGAAGGACTGGGCATTTCCGCTGAGACTGCCCTAACAACAACAATCCAGGAAATGGAGGAACAGGAAGGATGCTGACCATGGGTTAGGGAGAGGCGATTCAGGACTCCGCTGTTGTTACCGGTACGTTTTCCCTTAATCACACTTATCCATGCATCCAATTTGACACCGGAGCTGGGCGAAGTTTCGTAAGCAATAAGTTTAAGCATTTATTAAAACAACAGCCCCAGAAGCTAAATGAAACCTTTACGGTGGAAATGGCCAATGGGAAAACCGAATCTACCAGGGAAATCTACATCGGATGTACCCTAACCCTCAATCAACACGTCTTTCGAATAGACTTGATGCCTATATCAATTAGGAGTTTCGATGTGATTTTTGGCATGGACTGGTTAAGCCCCCACCATGCTGAAATTTTGTGTCACGAGATGGCCGTTCGCCTTCGCCTTCCCAATCACGAAACCCTAGTAATTTACGGAGACAAACCTAGCATGAACCTTCGCCTCATCTCATGCATCAAGGCACAAAAACATCTACGAAAGAACAACCTGGCGTTCCTGGCTCACATAGTTGATAAGACCAAGGAAGAGGTTAACGTTCAAGACATTCCCGTAGCATGTGAGTTCCCAGACGTTTTTCCTGAAGATCTTCCAGGAGTACCCCCGGAGAGACAAGTGGAATTTCGAATCGACCTCGTTCCAGGAGCAACTCCTCTCGCTAAATCACCCTATTGGTTAGCTCCTGCTGAGATGCAGGAATTATCCAGCCAACTCAGTGAACTCTTGGACAAAGGATTCATCCACCCTAGTTACTCGCAATGGGGAGCTCCAGTCCTCTTTGTCAAAAAGAAGGACGGATCTTTTAGAATGTGCATCGATTACAGAGAGTTAAATAAACTCACTGTTAAAAATCGCTACCCACTCCCACGAATCGATGATCTATTTGACCAGCTCCAAGGAGCTAGTTATTTTTCTATGATAGATCTACGGTCCAGATACCATCAGCTCAAAGTCCGGGAAGAGGATATTCCAAAAACCGCTTTCCGAACTCGCTACGGACATTATGAATTTGTCGTAATGCCCTTCGGTTTGACAAATGACCCTGCAGCATTTATGGACCTAATGAACCGAATCTGTCGACCATTCCTCGACAACTTTGTCATTGTTTTCATCAACGACATCCTCGTCTATTCTCGAAGTAAAGAAGAGCATGGCCAACATCTCCGACAAGTCCTAGAAACTCTGCGATCGGAAAAGCTATACGCCAAACTCTCCAAGTGTGAGTTATGGTTCTGGAGTGTGAACTTCCTAGGTCATGTAGTTAGCCAAGATGGAATTCATGTGGATCCCTCTAAAGTCAAAGCGGTTGAAGGATGGGCAATCCCGACAACACCTACGAAAATCCGTCAGTTCTTGGGTCTAGCAGGCTACTATAGGAGATTCATTCAAAACTTCTCTAAGATCGCCAAGCCACTTACCTCGCTTACACAAAAGGGCGTACCATTCAAATGGACAGACAAATAAGAAGCCGCATTCCGAACCCTGAAACAAGCTCTCTGTAGCGCCCCGGTACTATCGCTACCGGAGGGAACGGAAGATTTTGTGGTCTACTGTGACGCGTCAAATCAGGGCTTAGGTTGCGTCCTCATGCAGCGTGGAAGGGTGATAGCTTACACATCTCGCCAACTAAAAACGCACGAAGTAAATTATACGACCCATGACTTGAAATTGGGAGCTGTGGTCTTCGCTCTGAAAATTTGAAGGTACTACTTGTACGGTACGAAGTGCACCATCTTCACGGACCACAAGAGTCTCCAGCACATCTTGAACCAGAAATAGTTGAACATGACGCAACGAATATGGGTTGAATTATTAAACGATTACGAGTGTGAGATCAAGTACCACCCAGGCAAGGCCAACGTGGTAGCCGACGCATTAAGTCGGAAGGAGTACTCAAATCATCGTACGAAAACTCTCTCTATAACCATTCAATCTCACCTAGTCACTCAAATTGCGGTAGCCCAGTCGGAGGCCATGAAAGCGGAAAACAGGGCAAGCGAAGCATTGCGCGGGATGGAGAAGAACCTAGAGGCAAAGGAGAATGGAGTATACTACTTCATGAACCGTATTTGGGTCCCTAAAATCGGAGGATTTAGGGAGGTAGTTATGAAGGAAGCCCATAAGACGCGATACTCCGTTCATCCTGGTTCAGACAAGATGTATTTGGATATTAAACAACACTACCGGTGGCCTAACATGAAGGCAGAAATTGCTACCTATGTTAGTAAGTGCCTTACGTGTGCCAAGGTAAAGGTGGAATACCAGAAGCCCTCAGGGTTATTACAGCAACCGGTAATTCCTGAGTGGAAATGGGAGGGGATTTCTATGGATTTCGTGACCAAGCTACCCAAAACGTCGGATGGACTAGACACCATATGGGTAATAATCGACCAACTGACGAAGTCTGCCCATTTCCTGCCAATCAAAGAATCCTACAAGATGGAGAGATTGACGCGTTTATACATTCGAGAAATCGTGAGACTCCACGGAGTACCAGTGTCCATTATCTCAGATAGGGACAGTAGGTTCACTTTACGTTTTTGGCAACCACTCCATAAGGCAATGGGAACTCATCTCGACATGAGCACCGCTTATCATCCGCAAACGGATGGTCAAAGCGAACGAACCATCCAAACACTCGAAGACATGCTCCGCGCATGCATGATAGACTTTGGGAAGTCTTGGGATACCCAATTACCTTTAATTGAATTCTCGTATAACAATAGTTATCATTTGAGCATCAAGGTCGCTCCTTTCAAAGCACTATACGGGCGTAAGTGTAGATCACCGTTATGTTGGGCTGAGGTAGGTGATACCCAACTAGCAAAAACGAATACATCACACAAGGCACTAACAGGACCGGAGATCATTCGTGAAACCACGGAAAAGATCATCCAAATCAGAGCTCGATTAAAAGCATCACGCGACCGACAAAAGAACTACGCCGATAAACGACAAAAGCCCTTAGACTTTCAGGTCGGGGATCGAGTACTGTTGAAAGTCTCACCCTGGAAAGGGGTTATTCGTTTCGGAAAACGGGGAAAACTGAACCCACGATACATTGGACCTTTTGAGATCGTCACCCGAATAGGTCCAGTGGCGTATAAGCTGCAGCTACCCGCAGAGCCAAACAGTGTTCACCCCGTGTTCCATGTCTCTAATCTAAAGAAGTGCCTATCGGATGAAACACTCTTCATTCCCCTTGACGAGATCGAAATCAATGAGAATCTCTTGTTCGTTGAAGAGTCGGTTGAAATCATGGACAGGGAGGTGAAGCGTACTAAGCAAAGTCGCATCCCGATCGTGAAAGTACGGTGGAACGCGAAGCGTGGGCCAGAATTCACGTGGGAACGCGAGGATCAAATGAAGCAAAAGTACCCTCACCTATTTTAGCATTCTCAAATCTAGCTTTCAAACAGAATTTCGGGATGAAATTCCCTCTAACGGGGGGATGATGTCACAACTAGAAATTTTGTGTCTTGTAATCACTACATTCAGGTAAAAGTGTAGAATCAAAAACCTAAGAGCATGTATGATACTTACTCTATGACAACAAAATTTCAATCCAATACACCATATAAATACTACTAATAGTCAATAAGCAATTGGAAACCCTAGAAGTTCTTGTTAGGTCCATTTTGGACTAGGACTTCCTTATTGGACTCATTGGGCCAATAAGCCTCCAATTTGACTATCATGGGTTTAGAACCTTTTAATGGGCTCTAATTGGACCTACTTTCATTTATTCGAACAATTTGGGCCACATTAGCCTAGAATGGAATAAATCAACTTCATGAAACATTATGGGCCATAGTTAACTTAAACTAGCCCAACAAAGTATAAAAGTCACACTTATATCTTACAATCATCAAACCTAACTCTAATATTGGGCTTAGGGGCATTAAAGCCCAATACTCTCTTTTTCTTTCCAAAATTCGGCCCAAGACAAGCCCAAGAAGAAAGGAGTTGACTTCTTCATGCCACCTCATTTATGTCCACCATACTTCCATGCATGGACCAACATACATCTATGTATGTCAACTCAACCCTCTCTTTTTCTTCCCCACTCTCATTCTCGGCCGAACACCCTCCTACACCCACCAAAAAATTCATTCCAGACCTCTCTAAGTCTTGAAGAGCATTCCTCCCGCCCTCTCCTAAAATTTTCGAGATTTAAAGGCATTCCAAGGAGATTTTTCACCAAAAATCACCCTCCAAGGTAAGGTTATACTAAATTCTATGATCTAGGTTCCTTGATCTATCAAAAATCTCTTCTTAACTCATGAGAAATCATGATCTTGTATCTTAGAAACACCTCAAGGCCGAGATCTTCATCAAGGGGTGCTAGGGCCGAAAATCACCAAACTTTCTTCCATTTCTCCTCCAAAACCGAAACCACACCTGTTGGGCTGAAGATTATTTTGATGTTGCGTCTTTTGGGCTCGTTAGTTTAGCCATGTACACTCCGGTTTGAGCCTGTCCAACTGAGAGCCTTTATGTATTGTATATAATTTAATGCTTGCATGCATATTAGCTAACGATTTAGAGATTATCGAAATAGCGATTCATCTAGAGCATAATAGGTTTTCTTTAATCGTTCTTGTAACCTACCAATCCTCTACAGTTGATGTTCTTAATCGAGCTCTTCTGAGGATTTTGTTTTAATCATTCGACTCGTTTGATTCAATCTTGTCTTGTTTTTATTATTGCGTTCATACTATTTTATATTCATATACTTGTTCAAGATCTAATCGATCTTCATAGATTAAAGGTTTTTAATCTCATCAATTGGTATCAGAGCAGGAGGTTGTGTAATCGATACACATCTTTTCTGTGAAAAAGATTTCCATTAGGGTTTTTCCGTAATTAATAATATTTATTGAGCCGTCATCTCATTATTGACGCATCTTGATATTTATTGTTTTGCCCTAATCTGCTTTATTACAAGTCTGATCTTTGAACAGGTTTTACGATCATAATGGACGCGACGCAATCAAACCCTATTAATATTTCCAATAGCAGCGATTCGACGACAAAAATTCCAATCTTATACACCCATGACTATGAAGTATGGGCGCATCACTTTGAAGACTACGTGATTGGATCGGAGGATAATGGGTCCCTCATATGGGAAGCCATCATCAATGGACCGTTTTCTCATTCTGCAACGTCCAAAATCGTTAAGACTCAAAAGGAGTACAATGATCTGCTAAAGGACATGAAGGATATTGCACAAGATGAAAAGGACAAATTCCAGTGCAATATTAAGGCGTTAAGGTTGATTAGATTCGCCCTTCAGTCCGACACATTCAGACTGGTCAGCTCATGCACAATGGCGAAGGAAGTTTGGGATAGACTTCGTGAACTGTATTCTACAGACGAGGATCTTGAACACTCTATCCAAACCTTGCTTCTATCTGAGTTTGGAGAATTCAGGCAAGGGGACGAAGAAACGGTGACCCAGACGTTTGATCGCTTCAATCATCTTCTCAGCAAGATGATCAAACACGACATTGAAAGGAAGCTTATCGAACAGAAGGTTACTTTCTTGAATAGACTAAGGTCTGAATGGAGAGCAGTGGTTTCCACAGTCAAAGCCCATGAGCAGTTTAAATCATACTCTTTGGCGAAACTAGTGGGTATTCTAAAGTCCCAAGAGAAGATTGTGGTGCAAGAGAAGAATGTCGTTTCTAGTCTTGGTTCGTTGGCCCTCCTATCTAAAAGTAAAGCTGTGATGGAGGATGAAGACCTCAACTTGGAGGAATATGACCTCACGTCTGAGGATTACGCCATGATGGTATCCAATCCCAAAAGGTTCATAAAGAAGAGATTCCCCAGCAATAAAAACCGAAACTGGCAAGGGAGTTACAGCTCTGAAAAGGTGAACAATGAACCGAAGGCTGAGGAGCCCAAGAAGGAACCGAAGGTGGAAGGTGATTCCGGAGTAAGCTGTTTCTACTGTGGTGGCAAAAACCACTATGCTAAGGACTGTGTTCTTAAGAAGATGGCTGAAAAGGATGATGGAAATAATGAGGAAGCTGTGTTGCAGAAGAGACTGGATGAGTTGAGAAAAAAGAAATCTACCGCTAACCCTTCTATTAATGCTCTTATTGTGCAGGGTTCGGTTAATGATGATGAGTTCGGTAGCACGGAAGTTTGGTCTACCGACTCAGAAGACGAAGAAGTGAGGAAGCCTACCCATGGAAAGGCTTATGTGGCTAAGGAGGAAAGTAGTGGAGGAAGATGCTTCATGGTGACTGACGTATCACAAATGAGGGGATATAACACCGATGGAGGAAGCGATGGACCGAAGGTACAGGAAGACATGTGCTTTACGGCCAAACCCCTCAGCCAGCAATTCAATGAGCTCGATGAACTGATATAGAAGGTGCAATCTGTTTTTATTTCATCTAAAGTACCACCATCCTCATATGAGAAAGAACTAAAAAATGTTAATTCAAGAATTTCTCATTTAGATAGTAGCTTAACTCAAACTCGAGTCACCAACTCTAACCTAACTGATCAATTAAGCAGGGTGGCGTCGAAGAGTGAGGAGCGGAGAATGTGGATCGAGTTAAAGGAGTCGGAATTAGTTAAAGTTAAAGACAAAAACATCTATTTGCAAAGAGACAATTTAAAATTGTTAAAACAGCGAAATGTTTATTGTTTAATTGCTAAACGTTTATATTCCAATATTACTCAGCTTCACTTAGATTGTGAAATAGGCCAAAAGATCCATCGCATGATTTTGCCCTTCCTAGAGTTTAAGGAGGATGAAATCGATGCCGAAGCCTACAATTGTGAGAGTGTGATATCGTCTGATGATGTCAATCCGACCTACATGTATGGACTGGACAAAATTGAGTCCTTCATTAAATCCAAGGACCACAAGGACATGCTCAAAAATCTTTTGGATGAAAATGATAGACTTAAACTGAGAACCGAAACCATGCAAAAATTTGACTCTTTGAACGCCAACGTTAGCTCAGAACACAAAATTGATGTTGAAAATGCATCTGAGCTTAACGAGGATGAGAACATGAGTGAAATTTCTGTAGAGGACACGGTTGACTGCTCAGAATTTGTTAAAAGCGAACCTGAAAACCACAAAAATCTAATTTCTGAAAATTCAGTAGAGTTCGCTCGATTGTCCCAACAGAAGTCCCCGAAATTGGTAGAGAAAGCAGTTGTGTATCAAAAGGTCAGGACCACTCCGAATCAAGTATACAAGGTGAATGGAGTAACCGAACATCAAACTGCTGAACTCACAGCTATTTTAAACGAAGACAATGCTGATGGCTGTGATGAGTTCTTCTGGGAAGCTCCAATAGATAATGCAAACGAAACCGTTGGCTTATTTGAAAGAACCTCCTGGATGAGAAAAGGAAGATACATACCTGAACCCTTGAATAAGCCGGATAATTTCAGTGAGCCAAGCACCAGTGGTACGAAAGATATTCCTCAGGAGGATGCTCATTCGGCAAAAGAAAACATTCCCTCTACTCCCTCAGCTCAAAGTGAAACTTCTTCAGATATTCCCTCTAATCCCTCAGCTCAAAGCAAAACTCCTACAGTTCAAAAGGAACCAACCAAGTAGAAACAAAAAACGAAAGCGAATGTTCATCATCAACCAAATCAGATGAGGAATAAGAAGATAGAAAGGAACCAACGATATAGGAAGAACCTTTCGGAAAGGAAACAATTCTGGCAATCCCATAATGCATACTTCTCACACCAAGACAAGAATCTGAAGTACGAAAACAATTCTGTAGGAAAGCCTGGATCTCACAACAACCGAAAGCCAAGGTTCGGTTCACAAGAAAATACCAACCGAAGGCAAAGGTTCGGTTTTGAAAAGGACTTCAACCGAAACCAAAGGTTCGGTTCCAAGACAGACTTCAACCGAAAGCAAAGGTTCGGTTCTGAAGTCAAATGAGAACAAGACTCCAAGGTCAGTCCCTCCAAAGATCAAAAGCTAAAAGGTCACCTAGAGTCTCCAGTCAGGAAGTCCTCTCAATCCAAACCCTCTCATTCAAATTCTTCTCGTTCTTCTGATTCTTCTTCTTCCACCGATTCATCTCCATCTTGCTCTAAAGCAAATTCTGTCTGTTCTCATCCGTCAGTTGAACAAAAGGGAAAGCAAAAGGTTAATGAATCCAAACCAGAGTCCAAACCGAACACACCCAATCCTAATAAGATAAAAGTGTTTACCATTAAAAAGAAAGATGAAACAACTCTAATAAAACGAACATATCTAGTTGATATCTCTCGTACTGTTCCCGTTCCCATGAAAAGCTCACGTGGACCCAAGAAACTTTGGGTTCCTAAATCTACTTAATTTTTGCAGGTTATAAGTGACGAGCAGTTCGACGAAGAATGGTACATCGATAGTGGCTGCTCGCGTCACATGACAGGGAGGAAAGAGGAGCTTAGGGAATACAGATCTCTTGCAAATGGTGGCAACGTCAAGTTTGGAAATAACTCTTTCGGCACCATAAAGGGATACGAAATGATAACAAATGGAGACTTCACTATAAGGAAGGTGGCTTATGTGGAAGGACTCCAACACAACCTCATCAGTGTATCTCAGCTTGTTGGAGGTACAGGTCTCAAAGTTTCATTCGATGATGAATGTTCTGAAATCATAGAGAAAAAGACAAAGAAAATGATACTCAAGTCCGAGCGAAAGGGTGAAATGTTTCCTCTAAACATGAAACCCATCAAAGGAAACCCAGCCATATGCCTGTTATCAAAAGCTCAATCCGACGAAAGCTAGTTGTGGCACCGAAGACTCTCTCATCTCAATTTCAAAGATATCAATCGACTTGTCACTGGAGGTCATGTTAGGGGTCTTCCATTGCTCAAGTTCGACAGAGAGCATTTGTGTGCTGCATGCGAAATGGGGAAGCAAAGTCGTCAAAGTCACCCATCTGTAATCAACACAAAAGTTGTTGAACCACTCGAATTGCTTCATATCGATTCGTGTGGTCCTTCATCTATCGAAAGCATCGGTGGTAGCAAGTATATTCTTGTTATCGTTGATGACTTTTCACGATTTACATGGGTGTTCTTTCTGAAGCTCAAATCTGAAGCGACTCAAAAGCTGAAAGTGTTTATCAAGCAAATTGAAGTTCAGCTCAAGAAGGTTGTTCGCAACATCAGGAGCGACAATGGTCTTGAATTCAAGAAGAGGGAGTTTGAAGAGTTTCTTGTAGAAAAGGGAATTAGTCACAATTTCTCAGCTCCCTACACACCACAACAGAACGGAATAGTCGAAAGACGAAACCGATCTTTGTGTGAAGCTGCCCGAACTATGCTAAGTTTCGCTTCCTTACCTCTTTATTTTTGGGCTGACGCTATTTCTGCTGCTTGTTTTACACAGAACAGGTCCTATCTCAACAAGCGATTCACGCTCACACCATATGAGATACTAAACAACAGAAAGCCCAATGTGAAATTTTTCCATGTGTTCGGCTCAAGGTGTTTCATCTTCAACTCTAAAGAACATCGCAACAAGTTTGATGTCAAAGCCGACGAGGGAATTTTTCTGGGTTACTCGCTCACATCCAAGGCGTACAGGGTCCTAAACAAGTGTTCGAGAAAGATTGAAGAGACATACTACGTGACCTTTGACGATAACTATGTCAAGAAGCTATAGGCCAAAGAAGACACTGCCGGGGAAATCTTTCCTCAAACTGGCCAAGTCACAGTCTCGATCGCCAATTTATATGATAAATTTCTGGAACTCTTTGACAAACCGGAGAAAGCTTCACTCTCAGAAGCAGGTGCAGCAGACAATAAAGTTTATCACATGAAGCGGATTGTCGAAGAAGCTGCAAGAAGAATGCATGAAGGAGAATCGCCCACTGATGACTCTCCATCCAACAATGCTTTAGTCGAGGGAGAGCCAAGTTCTCAAGTTGAGGGAGAGCCAAGTTCTCAAGTCGAGGGAGAGCCAAGCTCACAAGTCCAGGGGGAGCCAAGCTCTACAACTTCAACCGAAGGTCCTTCACCAACCGAAGGTTCTTCTCCAACCGAAGATGCTTCTCCAACCGAAGATGCCTCTCCAACCGAAGGTGCTTCAACGCCTGGATGCTCAGCACCACAAGAAACCCCTGAACCTCACGTTTCTCAAAGCTCATCAATTGAGGGGGAGCATGATGATATGACTCTTGATTACGATAGCCAATCTGAGCCAGAAGAAATGATCAATGCTGAACTAGACCCAACCTTTGATCCGAATTACCCGCCTCTTATCAAATGGACCAGAGATCATCCTATCTCTCAAGTAGTTGGTGATGTATCTGAAAAGGTTCTGACCCAATCACAACTGAAGGCAAAACAGACATCCTTATTTTCAAAGGTTGAGTTTTGTATGTTTAACTCATTGGTGTCAAAAGTTGAACCGAAGACAGTTAACACTGCCCTCGATCACTCTGATTGGATTCAAGCAATGCAAGACGAACTGAACGAGTTTGAAAGGAACAAAGTCTGGCGCCTCATTCCAACTCCACCAGATGCTTCGGTTGTTGGTCTCAAGTGGGTCTTCAGGAACAAAATGGACAAGGAAGGTAATGTAATAAGGAACAAGGATCGTCTGGTTGTAAAGGGATACTGTCAGGAGGAAGGTATAGACTATGAAGAGACTTTCGCTCCAGTAGCTAGGCTAGAATCGGTTAGAATATATCTGGCTTATGCTGCTCACAAAAACTTTGAAGTTTTCCAAATGGACGTCAAATGTGCATTCCTCAATGGAGAACTCGAAGAAACTATGTATGTGGAGCAACCTCCTGGGTTTGTGAACGAAAAATATCCAAATCATTGCTATATTCTGGATAAAGCTGTGTACGGCCTCAAACAAGCTCCGAGGGCCTGGTATGAAACGCTTACAAAATTTTTAAAGATGTTAAAATTTAAACAAGGTTTGGTTGACCCAACCTTCTTTCGCAAAAAGGAAGGTAACCACCTTATGATAGTTCAAATTTATGTCGATGACATCATCTTTGGCTCCACGAATCCCAGCTTAACAGCTGATTTCAAAAAGCTGATGGAGACTAAGTTTGAAATGAGCTCAATGGGTCCAATTAACTTTTTTCTTGGTTTAAACATAAGACAGGGACCCGATGGCATCTTTATTAATCAGGAAGCTTACACGAAGACTCTCCTAGCAAAGTTTGGAATGATGGGAGACTCAAAAGTCAAAGTCCTGATGGCATTCGGCACCAAGCTTACCCCTTCTCTAGACAAACCGGTTGTCGATATCACGCTCTATCGTCAAATGATAGGCTCACTGATGTATCTAACTACTAGCAGGCCTGATATCATGTTTTCTATGTGTTATTGTGCTCGATTTCAGGCAAACCCACGCGAACCTCACATGCTTGCAGTGAAGAACATCTTACGCTACCTCAAGCGAACCACCTCCTTAGGTCTATGGTATCCATCCAACTCAGGCTTCTTCGTTCAAGCCTATTCTGATGCTGACCTTGGAGGATGTGGACTCGACCGTAAAAGCACAACTGGTGGCTGTCAATTCCTTGATGGGAAGTTGGTTAGCTGGCAATCCAAGAAACAAACGTGTGTGTCGTTGTCTACCGCCGAAGTGGAATACATTGCCGCTGCATCCTGCACATCGCAAGTGATTTGGATCCAGAGTCAACTTCGAGACTATGGACTCAATATGAAGAAGATCCCACTATATTGTGACTCTGAAAGTGCAATTAGGATCTGTCATAACCCAGTGCAACACTCTAAAACCAAACACATAGCACTGAGGTATCACTTCATTAAAGATCACGTGGAAGATGGAAACGTCGAAGTTCACTTCGTAAGAACCACTGATCAACTGGCTGACGTCTTTACCAAAGCTCTTCCTGAAGCATCATTCAATAAAATATTGCAAGGGCTAGGTATGATGGAATCAGAGTCAGTACCTAACACTACCTCACAACCTCAAACGTAAGAAGCGAAACCAACCGAACATTCGGGTTCGGTTCAACCATCTAACTCGCTCATTGCTTCAAAGGTAGTTTTTCTCTGTTGTATATTTCTCATACAATTTTGTTTTTCTTTGTGTTAAATTTTTTTTATTGCATATCTAAATTCCTTGGTCTCTCAAAATTTTTCAAAACCAATACCTATCGAAGGTTCGGGTTCGGTTTTTCAAAATTTTGTTGAACCGAAACCAACCGAAGGCTCGGGTTCGGTTTTTCAAAATTTTCTAGAACCGAAACCAACCGAACGCTCGAGTTCGGTTTTTCAACTTTCTCCCAACCGAACGTTCGGTTTTTCATATTTTTTCCAAAGTTTTTTTTTTGTCTTATTTTTTTTTCTTACTTATTTTTTTATCACTTCCTTTTTTATTTTCCTTTTAATTTTTTTATAAATTTCAAAAACTCCAAAAATATTTTTTTAGTTTTTTTTGTATGTTCGTTTACTTATGGGGATATATTTGCTGAATTACTTAAGTGTCCCTAGAAGCATGCTGCTGTATGTGTCCCAAGCCTCTTAAGATTTTGAATAATAGCCTTCATGACCTGACATACACAAACCTTGTCTTCCAAATAAGGCTAACCCATTTATTCTAATCGTGAGCTACCTCACTCTTTTCTCACATGAGTTAAGAGTTTCCTGCTTGGTCCTTATTTTCGCAGCAGAGGTACTATGTTTTCTTACACCATCCCCATTACACTTCTCCATTACATTCGGTTCATTATCGTAACCCTTGAGACTCTCAGAAACTACCACTGAGGTTTATGGTTACACAACCTCTGTGTTTATGATCTTAGTTTCGTGCCACTACGAGCTGAGTGAGACCCAAAATTCAACACCTAATGAATTGACGGTGAACAATTATTTTGCTCAAGTTTTCACCAATGAATTGACGAATGTACCTTAATGAAATCTCATATTTTTATTCCTATGAAATTGTTACACACCATAACATTTCTTCCCAAGAGATTCAATTTTAAATTTTTTCTGAGATTTTATATTTTTCCAAGCCAAACCAAAATAACTTCCTACCTACTTGTTCAACAGACTACACTGGTCTCACAAGTACTTTGTTCACTTTCTTTCTTATATCAAGAACAGAACTAATGAATCAAAGCGAAACCACCCTTAATTAGCCTAATCAAAAGAAGCCTTTCAACATTTATTAATAAGTGTTTGATCGTAATTCAACGGGATTCCACACTAACACTTTGAGGTCTCTCTTGACCTTGAAGGAAGAGATTCGTGCCCGGGATCATCAGTTTTGTGTCATTATTGACATCACAGAATATCCTTAAAAGAGTTGCTTTATTTCTTTTTCTTTTACACTCTTTGCATGAAAATCCTTGATTTTCCAAAATTCCGTTACTAATTATTTACAGGCTGGGTTATTACTCGATGGTTAATTATGAAGTTGTGGTCAAAAACTATCCACGTGGGTCATTAATTCAAAACTGTCGTTTAAAAGGGATAAGACGAAAAGTTGCTGACTCGGCGGGAGTTAAAGGGATAGAAATTCAAACGACGGTAAAAAGGGGCGCGTGTGAATTTGAAACGGCCGCGCTTTTACTGACACTTATGGACGCGTGTGCGAAATCCAAGCGTCATCACTCTGGCACAAAAGGCGCGTGTGGAAATGGAAACGATTTTCTCTCTAAATCGGCGCTTATTGGGCGGCGTAATCCTAGGAAACTGACACTCTCTCTCCTATGTGATCATCGCACGCCCCAACTGTCACCAATCAGTCACTCAAAAACCCGTTCCGTATTTCCATAAGAGATTTGAAACGATTTTTCTCTCTCCTATCACCCACTATAAAAAGCCGTCTACACCACCTTTTACCTCTTTACTGCCTCTAAAATTTCCAAAGAGCAAAAACTCCCAAAACAGTTCACTGTTCATCATCTTCTCCAAATCTTCAACAATGGCTGAATCTTCTTCTGTCCATGCTACTTCACAGATACTCCCCATCCGCCCACAGCAATGTCTGGTGATTGATCTCAACCCATTGGTGTACGACTCCTACATATCGCCGGTCATCGAGTGTTTGAAGTACTCTCAAATTGCCACCGCTCTCTCAAGAATTGAAACTGTGCCAATGGTGGCCCTATCGCAGGTTTACGCGACTGCTTACTACGACCAGGCCGTCGACCGGGTGTTTTTCGAGCTTGCAGAACACAAGACCTCCGTTTCACGCCAACGGTTCTGCACCATGCTAGGGTTGGCGGTTGACCCTTCACGAGTTTATCCGGAGACGATTCCGGTTGGGATGCTGTTTAGCATGTTCTACAACATGGGATACACAGAGGTTCTCACCTCTGTCGCCAAGTTCAAGAAGTCTTGCCTGCCGCCTCAATGGAATGGCTTATTTACAGTCCTTTTCAAGGGCTTGTCGGAGAGGAGTTCAGGGTCCGATGGTGCTAGTCGCCTCTTTCTATCGATAATGTATGCCATCTACAACGGAGTTAATCTGGACTTTGGAATGGTCCTATGGCAACAGCTCATCCAGAGCCTCTCTACGTCATCATGACACTCTGAGGTGTCGTTAGCCCGGTTCTGGATCTTGATTACAAGATGGGCCATGGACAAGTTTGAGGTTCCCACTGCTGTCGGTGCATCGATGTCTTCTGTTGGTACATTCCATACCAAGAAGATCATCGTCTCAGATGCATCAAAATTCTCTTTCATTGGCTCCATCCCAGAGACGATGTATGGCAGCGTGCCATCTGACAGCAGGTTGATTCGGACGATCAAGGAGTTTACGCCAACTGGTCCCAGGGAACTGACACCGGATATGCTCAGATCGATCCATGACGCTGACAAACCAACCAACAGGGGAAAAAAGGGTGAAAAAGGGAAGCAAGCGGCCAAAGCACCAAAGGGCCCTTCTCCCAAAAAGAGGAAACAACCGAAGGCTGCACAGTCCCCACAGCCGAAGAGGAGGAAGACTCAACAAAAGCGAAAGCTTGTAATTCCCTCTTCTTCAAGCGAATCTGAGGGAGGAAGTTCGGACTCTGAAGGATCTCAAGGAGACGAATCTCCTCAACGAGGCAACACACCTCCTCGGTCCCCAACCCCAGAGATGAACCTTCATCAATCCCCAGTTCCTTCACCTCCACCAACTATTCCTATTCCTATTTCCATTCCCACCATAAACCCCACCATTCCCCCAACCTCTTTCCCTATCCCACCACCCATTTTCACCACATCAACCGAAACACCACCAGTTACCGAAACCCCTCCCGTAACCGAACCACCACAAACCGAAACCCAAACTCAACCACCACCCGACACTACCCCACCCCACACTCAACCTCCAAATACACCAACCACAACACCCCCAGCTTCACCACCACCTCCATCTCCAGAAAATGCCTCCGATGGCGAAAACCCTTACCTTGGTGGTAATCACATGAACTTTGATTCGGTCTACTATAGTTCGTTTCAAGTTCAGAGTGATGAGGAGGAAGATGCTCCAATGACAAAGAAGAATCTTAAAGAGCTTCACGAGAAGGTTGATCAACTTCTCGCCTCCTCTTCCAACCAGCAGTCCTCTCTCTCTGAAGCTGCCCTTCAGAAAATCGTTGATGCCTTCTCTAGGGCTCAACACGATTCGGTGGCCTCAGCAACTGTTGCGATTGATGCCTCCACCAGAGCCTGTGAGGCTGCGACCGAAAAAGTCGATAAACTATTCTCCGACGCTACCGTCCTACTGAAGTCCTTGCAGGAAAGCGCCGACGCCACTAAGACAACTCTGGAACCGATTGTTCAACAATTGGCCAAGTTCGTCTCCACGGAGTTGACTTCGTTCGCTGCCCTACGCCAACATCTAAGCGACGACAACTCGGTACTTCGTGCCTCCATCGATGCCCGCCTGGCTAAGCTACAAGAGGATCTTGCAGCTGAGAATTCTCTGATGGACGTCTTGGCGAGTAAAACAACCGCCCTTAAGATCAAGAGCTCGCAACTTTCCAACTCCCAACAACAATTGGAAGCTCTTCGATCCGAAAGGGAGGTGATTCGAACGTGTGTTTCGGATGTCCACGCAGCATTATCAAACATCCTGGAAGCACACGACCCCATCCTGAACCATTCGGTGAGGCGTACCCTCGCTGAAAAGCTCTCTCCGGCCATGGACCTTCTAAGCAAAATTGAAGGCCTACCGAGTTTCATGTCCATTCCGAAACAAGGGGAGATGCTGGATTGAAACCACCTCCTTCCTCCAAAGCTACTCACACAACCGAACCACCTCCAACTGGTCATGCTTCGGGTTCGAGTGTGAAGAACAAGGGAAAAAACATAGCTGAGGAAGATGAAGATGAAGATGAAGACAAGGAGACCATTGCTGACATGTTAAAACGAAAGAACAATCACAATGCTGATGATAATGTCAGTCGTGTGGCGCGAGAGGTTGAAGAAGCCGAACGCAAGCAAAAGGAAGCCCACGATCTCCTTGAGAGCCGAAAGACACTCTTCCCTGCCTGGACCAGGGAACGTATGATTAAAGAGGCCATAGAAACTCCAAGCATATTATGGCTCGAGCCGGTTATATCCTTCGACTGCAACAACACTGTCGATTCGCAATTTGATATGTCGCTGACTCGAAAGGCGTTCATCTTCCACGCCTTCTCTAACATATTTGAAGTCCCGCATCCGAACGATGAGCTTGACAGGGAGCTCATTGACTTCTATCTGGAGGCCGCTCGCCCTCAATACCTTACCTGGAGCGCTCAGAAGATTGTAAACGTTCGGGTGCTGAAGCCTTATGCCGTGGGGAGATTCACAAACGTTAAGTTCAAGCTCATTCGAGGATCAGCAAGAACTGCTCATCTTATCTCTCTGGCGGATCTGCCGAATCTAAATCCTCATGATTGGATTGTCCTGTACAATATCCTTTTGACTGATGAAGCCGAATATGGTCCTATCATAGACCATGTCAAAAGGATGTTAGCCTGCTACATCATGGAGGTTGCCCTAATGGATCAAGAGGTCACCACAGTCTTCAAGAAGAAACCGAAGGACAGAAAATGGGCAAGATTGATTCGAGGCGTAACTCGGTTATGTTCACTAGAGCCGAAGGACACAAATGTCTCTTCGCTTTAGCTGACAAACACCTTTACACCACAGCTTGCTTGGAGCATGTTTTATCGATTATCAAGCGGTGTAAAGAGAATTCGGCTGATGACATCAAGTACTTCAATGATATGATCAATTGGTACATCCGGTTTAGACAGACCATCCTCTCCATAACCAAGTGTCTGTTTAGCACCGTGAAGAAGAAGGTACCAGCTTCAGCTGCCGGCCCAAGTAAAAAGTGAAGGTCTCGCTCCAAATTGACGCAAAGGGGGAGATTGTTGGGCTGAAGATTATTTTGATGTTGCGTCTTTTGGGCTCGTTAGTTTAGCCATGTACACTCCGGTTTGGGCCTGTCCAACCGAGAGCCTTTATGTATTGTATATAAGTTAATGCTTGCATGCATATTAGCTAACGATTTAGAGATTATCGAAATAGCGATTCATCTAGAGCATAACAGGTTTTCTTTAATCGTTCTTGTAACCTACCAATCCTCTACAGTTGATGTTCTTAATCGAGCTCTTCTGAGGATTTTGTTTTAATCATTCGACTCGTTTGATTCAATCTTGTCTTGTTTTTATTATTGCGTTCATACTATTTTATATTCATATACTTGTTCAAGATCTAATCGATCTTCATAGATTAAAGGTTTTTAATCTCATCAACACCCTAAGGTGAGCTTCATACCCCCTTATTTTCGGTTTTTATAAGTTTTGTGGGGGGGGGGAATACAAGCAAATGTGTAGATCTATCATTATGTGTATGCCTTCTATGATTTCTATGTTTATTTACATACTTTTGTGTGTTTATGGTGTTGAAACTAGTCAAAAGGACCTAAAAATCAAGATTTGTGTTATGATGCATAAAACAAGTGCTAAAACATATCATTATACATAAGCCATTACTAGAAAAATAACCAAGTTGGTTTAGAAAAACATCTTGGGCTAAAAATCACATTTTTGGACTTAAAATGCTAAGAATATGAAGTTTAAGGGCCCAAAATGTCAAAATACAAATTTTGGAGGTTAAGAAGTATCAAAACAGTTTCATAAAGGAATTTTTCCAGAAATATACACTTTAGAATGTTTAAAATGTAAATTTCTAAACTTAATGGGCTAAAAATGAACTTTTCGGCCCAATAGGGCCCAATATGCGAAATTTTCCAATTTGAGGAGCTAAAACTGTGTTTTTCCATAAAACAGTAGACTACTAGTGTTCCAAGTCCTTTTCAAAGGTTGAAAATGCTTTTCATAATTAAAAAGGACCAAAGTTGCAAAAATTTTCCAATTTGGGCCAAAAGTGTAAAAATTGCAAAAAAGAGAGGTTACAACCGAGAAAACTGTATTTTGAGGGACTAAAACTGTTTTCAACTAAAAATGTGCTGAAAAATATCAATTTCAATAAGTTTTGGTGTTAGAATGCCAAGAAAAATGGTTTAAGGACTAAACCGGAAATTAATTTATTCAAAGGGTTGAAAAAGTAAATTTACAAAATAAAGAGGGGCTGTAAACAGAAAAATTTCAATGTTAATTCAATACATCCGTTGTGATCAAATATTGACACTGCGACTACCGACGAATTACAACACACAACAACACCAAAAATCGTTATCAAACGAATTGATTCGGTCTCGAATCAATAACAAATCCGAAACTACTAACACGACGACAACTCGATTCATACACGGAAAATGTAACAGCCCGGAATTCCAGGTATTTATTTAAATTATTTTTGGGTATATTTAAAGGGGGACTCGGCGAGTAGGTGCATGACTCGCCGAGTAGGGCCATAGTCTTGGTCGCAGTCGCAGATACGCGACTGGACTCGACGAGTCCAAATAAGGACTCGGCGAGTCGACGCTGTTTCAGCTGAACCCTAGCCGTTTCATTTCTGATCGTATATAACGATCTTATGGCCGTCATGTCACGTCTTTTGGCCGGTTGAAGACATCTTGGGAGCGTGTGAGCGTTTGAGGCAAGAGAGAAGACTTGAGGAGGCTTGAAGAAGTGCTAGACAAGGAGAAGCAAGTTAGTGATCAAAGGAATTGAGTGTTGGAGGCTTGGGGACACAGGGAACACGTTCCAGGTATTATTCGGATCGAAAATCTGTAGTTTTTACGTTGAATGCGTGATTAGGGTTAGGAAACCCATTTAAGGGTTTGGATATATTATGTTGTTGTGTAAGTGTTTAAAAACCCTGTAATAGTATATATGAAAGCCCAGGAAGTCCCATATCTATATGCCGCGTAATCATGTGGAGTACAGGAGGCAGTGGATTGACTGCATGGCGAGGACTCGCCGAGTCCAATGGTCAGACTCGGCGAGTAGCTTGAAGACGTACTAGAACTCGCCGAGTTGTTCTTCAGACTCGGCGAGTATCTTGAAGGTTCACTAGGACTCGCCGAGTTGTTCTTCAGACTCGGCGAGTAGCTTGAAGATCTACTAGAACTCGTCGAGTCGTTCCTCAGACTCGGCGAGTGGTGTCAGGGTATCTATACTCGTCGAGTCACCCTTTGCACTCGACGAGTCCGGTCAAGATTGACCGTTGGCCTGTATATAGCTTAGTAGGGTCAGTTGTCTTGTTTGATGAAGTCATTAATGAAGGATGTGGTATTATAGGGAACCTGCGGATTAGCGGATCGTGTGCGGGTAGCTCGAAGAGTTTATAGCTTGCATATTAAGAGGTGAGTCTTCTCACTATACTACACCCGGAAGGGTTTGACTGTTGGACCGGAAGGTCGTATGTGTTATATTCATGCTATGTTTAGAGAGGCAAATGCTTTATATGCGATGTGTGTTCATATGTGATGTATGCGTATACGGGCCGGAAGGCAGGACTTTATGTGATAGAGAGGTTGGTGTGATGTATGAATTGTGTGTTATGTGTATTATGTTACATGTATTATGTATATATTATCTTGGGCCGGAAGGCAAAATACTATGGGCCGGAAGGCAATCTATTACGGGCCGGAAGGCGATATATACTATAGGCCGGAAGGCGATTATGTTATGGGCCGGAAGGCAATGTTATGTGGACCGAAAGGTTCGGGCCGGAAGGCGTATGTGGGTAAGTCGTATACTGGGGAACTCACTAAGCATTTATGCTTACTAGTTGTGTTTTATGTTTTTACAGGTACTAGTGATGACCGTGGAAAGGCGCCGGCGTGACACGTACACACTACCACAGTTGAAGATCCTGGAGTTTTAATTATTTATATTTTGAAATAACTTGGATTAAACCCTATTGTCGAATAATGAAGTTTTATTTTTAATGAAAAATTTATTTGAAAATTTGAGCCGTTACAATTGGTATCAGAGCCTTGGTTTGAGGGATTCGGGTGTACTTTTGGGTGCAACTGAACTCAGACTGAGGATTTGAAGAAAAACTTTTTCTTAAAATAATAAGGACAAGGCGGTAAAAACAAGGGTGGAACAGTGTGTACGAGCAGCCAGCGTCCGAACGGTAAAGATCCCCAGAATACCTTACAATGTTTATGTTATGCACTGAATTATGAATTGTTATGCATGCTAGGGGACTAGGTATACATGATAGGACTAGAATTGCCTGTTTTGTGATGCCTTAGTCTAGGGGATTGCTTATATGAGATACTTGGTAGCATGTAAGTAGATAGTGCATAATAGAGTTAGAGTACTCATTATTCGGGATTTGGGGAGGAAGATTTGGGACGAATGCTGATACGGTGTGGTCGGTAGTATTGGGCCCGTACTATCGAAGGCACCGGATCAGTGGAAGGCTCAAATAAGAATCCCTGGAAACCGGAGACTGGGTAGGGCGCGTATCGAGTACGATTGTACTTGGTGGAGTCTCTGATGATTTATTGTTGTATTTCAGAGACATCATGGTTATCACACGCAATGGGGCGAGTTCGAGCGGTGGGAGTGACGAGGAGGTTCGTCAGATTATTCAGGAGGAGGTAGCTGCAGCGGTCCGGGCCGAAATCCCGGAGATGTTTGGGTCTATTAAGACCACACTGATGGAGGAGTTTGAGGCGCGGTACGCCGCACTCACTGAGGCTGCGGTTGCTGCCGCTACCGCAGCTGTGGCCGCTGCTAGGCCACAAGGGGGTGATTCATTACTATTCAGGGAGTTCAGCAACACGAAACCCCCTGAATTTGACGGGACGCAGGATCCGATTGCGGCTATGAGGTGGATCGCCGACATCGAGGGGTGTTTCTATACTTGCTCATGCCCGGAGCACTTGAGGGTACGGTTCGCTTTGAACCAGCTCCGTCTGGGAGCGAAGGATTGGTGGAAGTTCGTGACGGCGAACTTCACTCAGGCAGAGATTACGGCGGTGACATGGGACAGGTTCACGGAGATGTTCAGGGACGAGTACGTTCCCCCGGTGGAGAGGGAGCGACTGATTCAGGAGTTCTTGACCCTTAAGCAGGGTACTGATTCCGTGGCAGTGATCACACGGAAGTTTCATGAGAGGGCAATGTTCTGCCCCGAGCTGGTATCCACGGAGCAGTCGCGTATGAGCCGCTATCTGGGTGTTTTGAAGAGGGAGATCCGGGAGTTTGTGTCAAACTCCACCTATCGTACGTTCACTGAGCTTCAGGCGAATGCCAGGAAGCGCGAGATTGAGTTGGAGACTCAAGCGAGGGAGGAGACTGAGTCTCGGCAGGTGGATCGACGGCCGGCCCAGTCTCAGCCGGCAGCCAAGCGGACTAAGTTCGCTGATTCGAGGATGGGAGGTTCGAAGGGTCGCACTTGCGCGAAGTGCGGCAAGAGTCACGAGGGGGCATGTCGAGCTGGTGGTTGCTACAAGTGTGGCAAGGAGGGACACATTGCCAGGGATTGCCCTAAGGGGTTTATGGTTTGCTTTCACTGCAACCAGACGGGCCATCGGAAGGCCGAGTGCCCGCAACTTCGTCAGGGAGCTACACCTACTACCCGGACTACTGAGACCCGACCGGCGAAGGTCGAGGCCCCGAGGGCTCGCGGGAGAGCCTTTCAGCTGACTGCGGAGGAGGTCCGCGCTGCGCCCGATGTTGTGGCAGGTATGTTATCATTCACGTATTTAATTAAAGGTCGAAATGTTATGCTCATGTTAATGTATGTGTAGGTACTTTTCTTGTGAACTCTATGCCTGCTCTAGTGTTATTTGATTCGGGTGCGAGTAGATCGTTTGTATCGTTAGCTTTTAGTCAGCACATCGGCATTAGTCGTGAGCCGTTAAGTCGACCTTTGAGCGTTTCTATTGCGGCTGAGAGGGTGATTTGTGCTACGGAGGTTCTTCGGGGATGTGTGCTAGAGATCTTCGGGGTCGCATTTCCGATTGACTTAGTTCCTATTGCGATGGGTGATGTCTGTGTCATCGTAGGCATGGACTGGTTGAGCCGATTCAGCGCTGTCATCGACTGCGAGCGTCAGCTGGTGACTATGCGAGACCCTGGTGGGGGAGTTCTTACGGTATACGGCGAGGGTACTCGTTCGAAATCAGCTTTTTGTTCGGCCGCTAGGGCGAGGCAATGCCTACAGCAGGGATGTAATGGTTTTGTGGCGTATGTGATGGATACGCGGGAGAGTTCCGAGAGACCGAGGACATTGGAGGAGGTTCCAGTGGTGCGCGAGTTTCCAGATGTTTTCCCCGAGGATTTGCCGGGAATACCTCCTGCGAGGCAAGTGGAGTTTGGTATCGATCTGGTACCAGGGGCAGCGCCTATTGCGAAGGTGCCTTATCGTCTTGCACCTCCAGAGATGCAAGAATTATCCTCGCAACTTCAAGAGTTGTTGGGGAAGGGATTTATTCGGCCGAGTAGCTCGCCATGGGGAGCACCGATTCTATTCGTCAAGAAGAAGGATGGTTCACACCGGATGTGTATCGATTACCGGGAGCTGAACAAAGTGACAGTTAAGAACCGTTACCCGTTACCGAGGATAGATGATCTATTTGATCAGTTGCAAGGGGCATCTTGGTTTTCCAAGATTGATTTGAGATCAGGGTACCATCAGGTAAGAGTGCGGGATGAGGACGTCCAGAAGACAGCCTTTAGGACGCGGTATGGGCATTACGAGTTCGTGGTGATGCCTTTTGGACTCACCAATGCCCCAGCAGTGTTCATGGATCTCATGAACAGGGTATGCAGGCCGATGCTGGATCGGTCTGTAATTGTATTCATCGACGACATTCTGGTGTATTCGCGGTCTAGGGAACAGCATGAGGGGCATTTGAGGGAGGTCCTGGAGGTACTGAGGTCGGAGAAGCTATATGCAAAATTCTCCAAATGTGACTTCTGGTTGCGGGAGGTCCAATTTCTGGGGCACGTTGTAAATCAGGCAGGGATATTGGTTGATCCGGCCAAGGTGGAAGCGGTGATGAGTTGGGAGGCACCGAAGTCACCTTCGGAGATCAGGAGTTTTCTTGGGTTGGCGGGGTATTATCGAAGGTTCATTAGAGACTTCTCCAAGATCGCGGTGCCACTTACCAAATTGACCCGAAAGGGTGTTTCATTCTCGTGGGGACCCGAGCAGCAGACTTCCTTCGAGACACTTCGTCAGAGACTGTGCGAAGCACCAGTATTAGCTCTCCCGGAGGGGATGGAGGACTTTGTCGTGTATTGCGACGCATCGATTTCAGGACTGGGTGCAGTGTTGATGCAGAGGGGCCATGTGATAGCCTATGCATCGAGGCAGCTGAAGCCTCACGAAGCGAGATATCCCACGCATGACTTAGAGTTGGGGGCAGTAGTGTTCGCCCTCAAAATTTGGCGTCACTACCTGTACGGGGTTCGTTGTACCATATACACGGACCATAAGAGTTTGAAGTATTTGATGGATCAACCCAACCTAAACATGCGCCAGAGGAGATGGTTAGACGTGGTTAAGGATTATGACTGTGAGATCCTATACCATCCAGGTAAGGCTAATGTGGTAGCTGATGCATTGAGTCGTAGGGCGGAGAGTACCCCATTGCGGGATGTGTGTTTGAGATTGACGGTGATGACTCCGGTATTAGATGCTATTCGTGGGGCACAGGCCGAGGTTGTGAAGTCTGGAATGCAGAAACAGGAGCGGGTCGTCGGGTTGATTTCGGGGTTCGTTACGGATGGGCGGGGGCTACTGACATTTCAGGGTCGGATCTGGGTGCCAATCGTGGGCGGTACGCGTGTTATTTTGATGGAGGAGGCACATAGATCGAAATTCTCGATCCATCCCGGTGCCACGAAAATGTATCTGGATTTGAAAAAGGAGTATTGGTGGCCTTGCATGAAGAGAGACGTTGCCTGGTTCGTGGAGAGGTGTTTGACCTGCCGTAAAGTTAAGGCCGAGCACCAGAGACCGCACGGTAAGTTGCAACCTTTGGAGATCCCTGAGTGGAAGTGGGATCAGATCACGATGGATTTCATCACCAAATTGCCAAAAACTGCCAGGGGAGTCGATGCGATTTGGGTGATTGTGGATAGACTAACAAAGAGTGCACATTTCCTTGCCATTAGTGAAGGTTCGTCAGCAGAGAAGTTGGCGGAGTTGTACGTGAGAGAGATAGTATCTCGGCATGGAGTGCCGACCTCGATTGTTTCGGATCGCGATGTACGCTTCACTTCCAGGTTCTGGAAGAAATTTCATGAGGAGTTGGGTACTAAGCTGCATTTTAGTACCGCATACCATCCCCAGACCGACGGTCAGAGCGAGCGGACGATTCAGACATTGGAAGACATGCTTAGAGCGTGTGTGTTAGACTTCGGGGGTAGCTGGGACGCGCATCTGCCGTTGGCTGAGTTTTCCTACAACAACAGCCATCATTCGAGCATTGGTATGCCACCTTTTGAGTTGTTGTATGGTAGGAGGTGTCGGACTCCCATTTGCTGGGGAGAAGTGGGCCAGAGAGTGATGGGCAGTACAGAGGTTGTACTTCAGACAACCGAGCAGATTCAGCAAGTGAGGCAGAGGTTATTGACCGCCCAGAGTCGACAGAAGAGTTATGCGGATAGGCGCCGATCCGAGCTCGAATTCCAGGTCGGCGATTTCGTTCTCCTAAAGGTTTCTCCTTGGAAAGGGGTAATCCGGTTCAGGAAGAGGGGCAAATTGGGGCCCCGGTTCATAGGCCCATTCCGAGTAATTGCAAGGGTAGGTCGGGTAGCTTATCGGTTGGAGTTGCCAGTGGAGCTGAGTCAGATTCACAATACCTTCCACGTGTCGCAGTTGAGGAAGTGTATAGCCGATGAGGCAGCAGTGGTTCCGTTAGAAGATATTCAGGTAGACGCGAGCCTGAATTACGCCGAGAGACCAGTAGCTATCAGGGATCGGAAAATCAAGGTTCTACGGAACAAGGAGATACCTCTGGTGTTGGTTCAGTGGCAACATCGGAAAGGATCGGAGATGACTTGGGAGCCGGAAAGAGAAATGCGGGAGCAACATCCGGAGTTATTCGCAGAATGAGAGACTTCGAGGGCGAAGTCTAGTTCTAGTGGGGGAGAGTTGTAACAGCCCGGAATTCCAGGTATTTATTTAAATTATTTTTGGGTATATTTAAAGGGGGACTCGGCGAGTAGGTGCATGACTCGCCGAGTAGGGCCATAGTCTTGGTCGCAGTCGCAGATACGCGACTGGACTCGACGAGTCCAAATAAGGACTCGGCGAGTCGACGCTGTTTCAGCTGAACCCTAGCCGTTTCATTTCTGATCGTATATAACGATCTTATGGCCGTCATGTCACGTCTTTTGGCCGGTTGAAGACATCTTGGGAGCGTGTGAGCGTTTGAGGCAAGAGAGAAGACTTGAGGAGGCTTGAAGAAGTGCTAGACAAGGAGAAGCAAGTTAGTGATCAAAGGAATTGAGTGTTGGAGGCTTGGGGACACAGGGAACACGTTCCAGGTATTATTCGGATCGAAAATCTGTAGTTTTTACGTTGAATGCGTGATTAGGGTTAGGAAACCCATTTAAGGGTTTGGATATATTATGTTGTTGTGTAAGTGTTTAAAAACCCTGTAATAGTATATATGAAAGCCCAGGAAGTCCCATATCTATATGCCGCGTAATCATGTGGAGTACAGGAGGCAGTGGATTGACTGCATGGCGAGGACTCGCCGAGTCCAATGGTCAGACTCGGCGAGTAGCTTGAAGACGTACTAGAACTCGCCGAGTTGTTCTTCAGACTCGGCGAGTATCTTGAAGGTTCACTAGGACTCGCCGAGTTGTTCTTCAGACTCGGCGAGTAGCTTGATGATCTACTAGAACTCGTCGAGTCGTTCCTCAGACTCGGCGAGTGGTGTCAGGGTATCTATACTCGTCGAGTCACCCTTTGCACTCGACGAGTCCGGTCAAGATTGACCGTTGGCCTGTATATAGCTTAGTAGGGTCAGTTGTCTTGTTTGATGAAGTCATTAATGAAGGATGTGGTATTATAGGGAACCTGCGGATTAGCGGATCGTGTGCGGGTAGCTCGAAGAGTTTATAGCTTGCATATTAAGAGGTGAGTCTTCTCACTATACTACACCCGGAAGGGTTTGACTGTTGGACCGGAAGGTCGTATGTGTTATATTCATGCTATGTTTAGAGAGGCAAATGCTTTATATGCGATGTGTGTTCATATGTGATGTATGCGTATACGGGCCGGAAGGCAGGACTTTATGTGATAGAGAGGTTGGTGTGATGTATGAATTGTGTGTTATGTGTATTATGTTACATGTATTATGTATATATTATCTTGGGCCGGAAGGCAATCTATTACGGGCCGGAAGGCGATATATACTATAGGCCGGAAGGCGATTATGTTATGGGCCGGAAGGCAATGTTATGTGGACCGAAAGGTTCGGGCCGGAAGGCGTATGTGGGTAAGTCGTATACTGGGGAACTCACTAAGCATTTATGCTTACTAGTTGTGTTTTATGTTTTTACAGGTACTAGTGATGACCGTGGAAAGGCGCCGGCGTGACACGTACACACTACCACAGTTGAAGATCCTGGAGTTTTAATTATTTATATTTTGAAATAACTTGGATTAAACCCTATTGTTGAATAATGAAGTTTTATTTTTAATGAAAAATTTATTTGAAAATTTGAGCCGTTACAATTGGTATCAGAGCCTTGGTTTGAGGGATTCGGGTGTACTTTTGGGTGCAACTGAACTCAGACTGAGGATTTGAAGAAAAACTTTTTCTTAAAATAATAAGGACAAGGCGGTAAAAACAAGGGTGGAACAGTGTGTACGAGCAGCCAGCGTCCGAACGGTAAAGATTCCCAGAATACCTTACAATGTTTATGTTATGCACTGAATTATGAATTGTTATGCATGCTAGGGGACTAGGTATACATGATAGGACTAGAATTGCCTGTTTTGTGATGCCTTAGTCTAGGGGATTGCTTATATGAGATACTTGGTAGCATGTAAGTAGATAGTGCATAATAGAGTTAGAGTACTCATTATTCGGGATTTGGGGAGGAAGATTTGGGACGAATGCTGATACGGTGTGGTCGGTAGTATTGGGCCCGTACTATCGAAGGCACCGGATCAGTGGAAGGCTCAAATAAGAATCCCTGGAAACCGGAGACTGGGTAGGGCGCGTATCGAGTACGATTGTACTTGGTGGAGTCTCTGATGATTTATTGTTGTATTTCAGAGACATCATGGTTATCACACGCAATGGGGCGAGTTCGAGCGGTGGGAGTGACGAGGAGGTTCGTCAGATTATTCAGGAGGAGGTAGCTGCAGCGGTCCGGGCCGAAATCCCGGAGATGTTTGGGTCTATTAAGACCACACTGATGGAGGAGTTTGAGGCGCGGTACGCCGCACTCACTGAGGCTGCGGTTGCTGCCGCTACCGCAGCTGTGGCCGCTGCTAGGCCACAAGGGGGTGATTCATTACTATTCAGGGAGTTCAGCAACACGAAACCCCCTGAATTTGACGGGACGCAGGATCCGATTGCGGCTATGAGGTGGATCGCCGACATCGAGGGGTGTTTCTATACTTGCTCATGCCCGGAGCACTTGAGGGTACGGTTCGCTTTGAACCAGCTCCGTCTGGGAGCGAAGGATTGGTGGAAGTTCGTGACGGCGAACTTCACTCAGGCAGAGATTACGGCGGTGACATGGGACAGGTTCACGGAGATGTTCAGGGACGAGTACGTTCCCCCGGTGGAGAGGGAGCGACTGATTCAGGAGTTCTTGACCCTTAAGCAGGGTACTGATTCCGTGGCAGTGATCACACGGAAGTTTCATGAGAGGGCAATGTTCTGCCCCGAGCTGGTATCCACGGAGCAGTCGCGTATGAGCCGCTATCTGGGTGTTTTGAAGAGGGAGATCCGGGAGTTTGTGTCAAACTCCACCTATCGTACGTTCACTGAGCTTCAGGCGAATGCCAGGAAGCGCGAGATTGAGTTGGAGACTCAAGCGAGGGAGGAGACTGAGTCTCGGCAGGTGGATCGACGGCCGGCCCAGTCTCAGCCGGCAGCCAAGCGGACTAAGTTCGCTGATTCGAGGATGGGAGGTTCGAAGGGTCGCACTTGCGCGAAGTGCGGCAAGAGTCACGAGGGGGCATGTCGAGCTGGTGGTTGCTACAAGTGTGGCAAGGAGGGACACATTGCCAGGGATTGCCCTAAGGGGTTTATGGTTTGCTTTCACTGCAACCAGACGGGCCATCGGAAGGCCGAGTGCCCGCAACTTCGTCAGGGAGCTACACCTACTACCCGGACTACTGAGACCCGACCGGCGAAGGTCGAGGCCCCGAGGGCTCGCGGGAGAGCCTTTCAGCTGACTGCGGAGGAGGTCCGCGCTGCGCCCGATGTTGTGGCAGGTATGTTATCATTCACGTATTTAATTAAAGGTCGAAATGTTATGCTCATGTTAATGTATGTGTAGGTACTTTTCTTGTGAACTCTATGCCTGCTCTAGTGTTATTTGATTCGGGTGCGAGTAGATCGTTTGTATCGTTAGCTTTTAGTCAGCACATCGGCATTAGTCGTGAGCCGTTAAGTCGACCTTTGAGCGTTTCTATTGCGGCTGAGAGGGTGATTTGTGCTACGGAGGTTCTTCGGGGATGTGTGCTAGAGATCTTCGGGGTCGCATTTCCGATTGACTTAGTTCCTATTGCGATGGGTGATGTCTGTGTCATCGTAGGCATGGACTGGTTGAGCCGATTCAGCGCTGTCATCGACTGCGAGCGTCAGCTGGTGACTATGCGAGACCCTGGTGGGGGAGTTCTTACGGTATACGGCGAGGGTACTCGTTCGAAATCAGCTTTTTGTTCGGCCGCTAGGGCGAGGCAATGCCTACAGCAGGGATGTAATGGTTTTGTGGCGTATGTGATGGATACGCGGGAGAGTTCCGAGAGACCGAGGACATTGGAGGAGGTTCCAGTGGTGCGCGAGTTTCCAGATGTTTTCCCCGAGGATTTGCCGGGAATACCTCCTGCGAGGCAAGTGGAGTTTGGTATCGATCTGGTACCAGGGGCAGCGCCTATTGCGAAGGTGCCTTATCGTCTTGCACCTCCAGAGATGCAAGAATTATCCTCGCAACTTCAAGAGTTGTTGGGGAAGGGATTTATTCGGCCGAGTAGCTCGCCATGGGGAGCACCGATTCTATTCGTCAAGAAGAAGGATGGTTCACACCGGATGTGTATCGATTACCGGGAGCTGAACAAAGTGACAGTTAAGAACCGTTACCCGTTACCGAGGATAGATGATCTATTTGATCAGTTGCAAGGGGCATCTTGGTTTTCCAAGATTGATTTGAGATCAGGGTACCATCAGGTAAGAGTGCGGGATGAGGACGTCCAGAAGACAGCCTTTAGGACGCGGTATGGGCATTACGAGTTCGTGGTGATGCCTTTTGGACTCACCAATGCCCCAGCAGTGTTCATGGATCTCATGAACAGGGTATGCAGGCCGATGCTGGATCGGTCTGTAATTGTATTCATCGACGACATTCTGGTGTATTCGCGGTCTAGGGAACAGCATGAGGGGCATTTGAGGGAGGTCCTGGAGGTACTGAGGTCGGAGAAGCTATATGCAAAATTCTCCAAATGTGACTTCTGGTTGCGGGAGGTCCAATTTCTGGGGCACGTTGTAAATCAGGCAGGGATATTGGTTGATCCGGCCAAGGTGGAAGCGGTGATGAGTTGGGAGGCACCGAAGTCACCTTCGGAGATCAGGAGTTTTCTTGGGTTGGCGGGGTATTATCGAAGGTTCATTAGAGACTTCTCCAAGATCGCGGTGCCACTTACCAAATTGACCCGAAAGGGTGTTTCATTCTCGTGGGGACCCGAGCAGCAGACTTCCTTCGAGACACTTCGTCAGAGACTGTGCGAAGCACCAGTATTAGCTCTCCCGGAGGGGATGGAGGACTTTGTCGTGTATTGCGACGCATCGATTTCAGGACTGGGTGCAGTGTTGATGCAGAGGGGCCATGTGATAGCCTATGCATCGAGGCAGCTGAAGCCTCACGAAGCGAGATATCCCACGCATGACTTAGAGTTGGGGGCAGTAGTGTTCGCCCTCAAAATTTGGCGTCACTACCTGTACGGGGTTCGTTGTACCATATACACGGACCATAAGAGTTTGAAGTATTTGATGGATCAACCCAACCTAAACATGCGCCAGAGGAGATGGTTAGACGTGGTTAAGGATTATGACTGTGAGATCCTATACCATCCAGGTAAGGCTAATGTGGTAGCTGATGCATTGAGTCGTAGGGCGGAGAGTACCCCATTGCGGGATGTGTGTTTGAGATTGACGGTGATGACTCCGGTATTAGATGCTATTCGTGGGGCACAGGCCGAGGTTGTGAAGTCTGGAATGCAGAAACAGGAGCGGGTCGTCGGGTTGATTTCGGGGTTCGTTACGGATGGGCGGGGGCTACTGACATTTCAGGGTCGGATCTGGGTGCCAATCGTGGGCGGTACGCGTGTTATTTTGATGGAGGAGGCACATAGATCGAAATTCTCGATCCATCCCGGTGCCACGAAAATGTATCTGGATTTGAAAAAGGAGTATTGGTGGCCTTGCATGAAGAGAGACGTTGCCTGGTTCGTGGAGAGGTGTTTGACCTGCCGTAAAGTTAAGGCCGAGCACCAGAGACCGCACGGTAAGTTGCAACCTTTGGAGATCCCTGAGTGGAAGTGGGATCAGATCACGATGGATTTCATCACCAAATTGCCAAAAACTGCCAGGGGAGTCGATGCGATTTGGGTGATTGTGGATAGACTAACAAAGAGTGCACATTTCCTTGCCATTAGTGAAGGTTCGTCAGCAGAGAAGTTGGCGGAGTTGTACGTGAGAGAGATAGTATCTCGGCATGGAGTGCCGACCTCGATTGTTTCGGATCGCGATGTACGCTTCACTTCCAGGTTCTGGAAGAAATTTCATGAGGAGTTGGGTACTAAGCTGCATTTTAGTACCGCATACCATCCCCAGACCGACGGTCAGAGCGAGCGGACGATTCAGACATTGGAAGACATGCTTAGAGCGTGTGTGTTAGACTTCGGGGGTAGCTGGGACGCGCATCTGCCGTTGGCTGAGTTTTCCTACAACAACAGCCATCATTCGAGCATTGGTATGCCACCTTTTGAGTTGTTGTATGGTAGGAGGTGTCGGACTCCCATTTGCTGGGGAGAAGTGGGCCAGAGAGTGATGGGCAGTACAGAGGTTGTACTTCAGACAACCGAGCAGATTCAGCAAGTGAGGCAGAGGTTATTGACCGCCCAGAGTCGACAGAAGAGTTATGCGGACAGGCGCCGATCCGAGCTCGAATTCCAGGTCGGCGATTTCGTTCTCCTAAAGGTTTCTCCTTGGAAAGGGGTAATCCGGTTCAGGAAGAGGGGCAAATTGGGGCCCCGGTTCATAGGCCCATTCCGAGTAATTGCAAGGGTAGGTCGGGTAGCTTATCGGTTGGAGTTGCCAGTGGAGCTGAGTCAGATTCACAATACCTTCCACGTGTCGCAGTTGAGGAAGTGTATAGCCGATGAGGCAGCAGTGGTTCCGTTAGAAGATATTCAGGTAGACGCGAGCCTGAATTACGCCGAGAGACCAGTAGCTATCAGGGATCGGAAAATCAAGGTTCTACGGAACAAGGAGATACCTCTGGTGTTGGTTCAGTGGCAACATCGGAAAGGATCGGAGATGACTTGGGAGCCGGAAAGAGAAATGCGGGAGCAACATCCGGAGTTATTCGCAGAATGAGAGACTTCGAGGGCGAAGTCTAGTTCTAGTGGGGGAGAGTTGTAACAGCCCGGAATTCCAGGTATTTATTTAAATTATTTTTGGGTATATTTAAAGGGGGACTCGGCGAGTAGGTGCATGACTCGCCGAGTAGGGCCATAGTCTTGGTCGCAGTCGCAGATACGCGACTGGACTCGACGAGTCCAAATAAGGACTCGGCGAGTCGACGCTGTTTCAGCTGAACCCTAGCCGTTTCATTTCTGATCGTATATAACGATCTTATGGCCGTCATGTCACGTCTTTTGGCCGGTTGAAGACATCTTGGGAGCGTGTGAGCGTTTGAGGCAAGAGAGAAGACTTGAGGAGGCTTGAAGAAGTGCTAGACAAGGAGAAGCAAGTTAGTGATCAAAGGAATTGAGTGTTGGAGGCTTGGGGACACAGGGAACACGTTCCAGGTATTATTCGGATCGAAAATCTGTAGTTTTTACGTTGAATGCGTGATTAGGGTTAGGAAACCCATTTAAGGGTTTGGATATATTATGTTGTTGTGTAAGTGTTTAAAAACCCTGTAATAGTATATATGAAAGCCCAGGAAGTCCCATATCTATATGCCGCGTAATCATGTGGAGTACAGGAGGCAGTGGATTGACTGCATGGCGAGGACTCGCCGAGTCCAATGGTCAGACTCGGCGAGTAGCTTGAAGACGTACTAGAACTCGCCGAGTTGTTCTTCAGACTCGGCGAGTATCTTGAAGGTTCACTAGGACTCGCCGAGTTGTTCTTCAGACTCGGCGAGTAGCTTGAAGATCTACTAGAACTCGTCGAGTCGTTCCTCAGACTCGGCGAGTGGTGTCAGGGTATCTATACTCGTCGAGTCACCCTTTGCACTCGACGAGTCCGGTCAAGATTGACCGTTGGCCTGTATATAGCTTAGTAGGGTCAGTTGTCTTGTTTGATGAAGTCATTAATGAAGGATGTGGTATTATAGGGAACCTGCGGATTAGCGGATCGTGTGCGGGTAGCTCGAAGAGTTTATAGCTTGCATATTAAGAGGTGAGTCTTCTCACTATACTACACCCAGAAGGGTTTGACTGTTGGACCGGAAGGTCGTATGTGTTATATTCATGCTATGTTTAGAGAGGCAAATGCTTTATATGCGATGTGTGTTCATATGTGATGTATGCGTATACGGGCCGGAAGGCAGGACTTTATGTGATAGAGAGGTTGGTGTGATGTATGAATTGTGTGTTATGTGTATTATGTTACATGTATTATGTATATATTATCTTGGGCCGGAAGGCAATCTATTACGGGCCGGAAGGCGATATATACTATAGGCCGGAAGGCGATTATGTTATGGGCCGGAAGGCAATGTTATGTGGACCGAAAGGTTCGGGCCGGAAGGCGTATGTGGGTAAGTCGTATACTGGGGAACTCACTAAGCATTTATGCTTACTAGTTGTGTTTTATGTTTTTACAGGTACTAGTGATGACCGTGGAAAGGCGCCGGCGTGACACGTACACACTACCACAGTTGAAGATCCTGGAGTTTTAATTATTTATATTTTGAAATAACTTGGATTAAACCCTATTGTCGAATAATGAAGTTTTATTTTTAATGAAAAATTTATTTGAAAATTTGAGCCGTTACAGAAAATATGGGAATTCAATACACACGTGAGAGTGCACAGACGTCGATACACCATCTTTGGGCCCAAAAGTGTAAAATCTTGTTTGTTAGGCCCAGCTAGCCCAACGACCTGATCTTTAGGCCCGAAGACATCAACCTTACGAGTTGTTGGGTCTTACATGATCCAACACAGCGTAAAAGGACTTTCAATGGCAACGTGCTGCTGGTCCCCAAGGGTCCTTCGGTACTGCTAGCAAAGTCGAGAATTCACCAATCCGAGTTGGGCTAAGGGCCCTTCGCATTCACTATAGCCTTGAACGACGTAGGGAATTACCTGGGGCTTCACACTCACTTTTTCCCCTCGGTCGTGGGGCTACATGAGTCCGGGTGGTTGGGTTAAGTGAATAGTGCGAGCGACGCCTAAGGGAATCGTTTGTATGGTTGTCAACTGGTCATTTTCATTAATGTACGTTTACAACAATTCACATTCCACAATTAATCCAACGTCCCCAGAGTTCAACGAATACACCTGGCGTAACGAAATAACGAAACATAAAATTATTTAATGCAAAGTAATGGGAAAACGTCGGGTTTTCCTAAGATTTTCAATTATTACACCTACGAATTACATACCGAGTTTTACAAATCGTACTCTTACATTTATAGAAACAAACAAGCATACTTTCGGATCTTCACGCCTTTTATACTATACAATTTTCAGAAAATATCAGATTGTCTGGTGGTTTTCAAAACGATACAAAACATTGGATTTCAAACATTACTTATGAACTCACCAACATTTCAAATGTTGACGTTTTTCAAAATACTTGTATTCTCAGGTAACAGATAAAGTGAAGGAAGAATTGTACTCTATGACGTTTTGCTGTTGTTTAATTAATATCGAATAATTTACTTTTGGGAATGTAATATTTTGAAACTATGTACAGAATGTAAACGCTACCAGTTGTAATATTCCAATGCTTGGTATTGTATGATGTTATGTTTCATGTATATTCATTGTGATGGTATTCAATTAAGTCACGGCAGCCCCCGGACGTTTCCGCCGTCTGGTTCGGGGGTGTGACATATAGTTTGCATCTTTCATTTAGTTTCGCACACCCTTGAGTAGTAAGAGTGTGTAAACTTACATGATCAACTAGTTAGATTACAGTAAATTATCATAGGGATAATTTGAAGATAACAAAACATTATTCCTATTACAAGGAATCACACAAGAGTCAGTTCGTTCATGAGTCTTTACTAGTACCTTACCTGATACATGAGTACCTTTACATATGTTTACCTGATACATGAACACATTACATTAGTACCTTTACGTTGATACCTTTACCTGTGTATACTTATTTGAATATTTGTATCACAAATTGCGAGGATAATTTATTAGTATCTTTTGTGTAAATTATCCTGCATATCCCCAGTACCTCGGGATATCTAGAATAGGGCTCTATCCCTAGTACCTCGGGATATATGGACGGGACTAACCATTCCGGAACCCATCTGTTAGCAACAGTGGGTAATGAACATCTAAAGATGCCTACGGTTATTACTTATACTAGGAGTACCTTTACAGGGACTAACCCTTCCTCCCACCTGCTGCTGCTACAGAGGACAATTGGACAATCTTCGGATGTTCATTAGGTTATATAGGTAGTGTTAACCATAGTACCTCGGGATAACAGTTACCTAGGCTGTGTTGGTCCTAGTACCCAGTGACAACACTTACAGTAGTACATTTTCCTGTTTACTTTATTTTGTGATACTTTCACATAAACGATGAGTTAGACTAAGTACTTTAGTACTAAACAATTAAAGGAAAACTATCATTTTACAAACAAAACATTCGGGTCTTGGTAGAAGACTACACTTCATACGTGCAGAACATTCGGGTCTTGGTAGAAGACTACATTTCATACTTATAGAAAATAAGGGTTTTTCTAGGGATTTCATACTTACCTTAACATTCTCATTTAAAGGTTTACATGGCCTTCATAACAGATTTTCACAAACAAGGCAACAACACTTATATACTTATGAATTCACCAGCTTTAAAGTTGATACTCACTTTCAAAATAACTTGTATTCTCAGGTCATCAGTAGACAGGTACGAAGGCCAGGTTTTGAGAAGACGGAGCAGACAAGTCTCGCCTTTTATTTTGATTGTATATTTTTGGTGTCTTACTACAATGAAAGAACACACATGTATTAAAACTTTACTTATAATGCAATGGATGATGTTGTTGCTTGTTTATTATATTACACTGTTGTGATACTGTACATGACGTCCTCCACCCCTGAATGTTTCCGCCGTTCGTGGTTTTGGGGTGTGACAGATTGGTATCAGAGCATTGTTTATAGTGAATTAAGTATATCAACCCATAAAAGATATACTAACTATAAATACATGGGATCAAAACACTCTGTCTAAGAGTTATACTTTTAAATAATAAAATATTTAACAAAGTATACGTGCCTGCATTCATACTAAAATCAGTGTCACAACGACAAAACAAAAGTATTACGCTTGTTGAATATCACAAGTAAGCCTGGGGATATATGGTCAGTCTTAGGAATGGCATAGCCTGATCAACTATGCTGGTCCGAGGAGTGATTAGAATATGCCCAAGAATAGTTGCGATATGGCAACAAGTCTAAAAACTTACCAACACAACCATAAAGAAACATTATATGGGTAACTGGCCTTACTATAAGTACCTTAGTCAGTCGTCTATTTTAATTATTCCTTCTTTTGTTGGACTATGGGGATTAGTCCATGAGACACATTCATTAATCATTTATTCTTATCCATGTCGTCATCTTTTAAACTTCCAATTAAAGATGCCGCCACGCAGAAGTACAAGGCGTAATCCAATCAACGAAACACCGATACCACCACCTCCACCACCGCCTGTACCTGTTCAAGCACCTAATCCTTTTGATGCCAGCATGTTCCAAGCAGCTTTAACAGCAGCAGTTGCAGCTGCTGTGTCAGCAATCAACGCTCCTGTCCCTAGTGGATTGGGAACAGGTGCACCTCCCTCGAACCACGGTGAAAGCCATGGACACCCTCGGGAGTGCACCTACAAGGACTTCACTAACGCCAAACCCCGCAGCTTCAATGGAACTGGGGGTGTTATGGTGTTGAGACAATGGATTGAGAAGATGGAATCTGTCTTCAAGATCTGCGGATGCCAAGAAGGCAACAAGGTCAAGTTCACAGCTTGTACTTTCTTTGACCGAGCACTAACATGGTGGAACAACCATGTTAACTATCTAACTTTGGTGGCGGCGTATTCCATCGGCTGGGAAAAGTTGAAAGACATGCTGATGAAAGAATACTGTCCTCGAGGTGAAATACAAAAACTCGAGCAAGAATTCTGGGGTCTACAAATGGTTGGATCCGACATCACTACCTACACAAATAGGTTCTGTGATTTGGCAAACTTATGCCCGGATATGGTTGCTCTTCAGAGCAAAAAGATCGAGAGATATATCTGGGGACTGTCGCCCCAGATCCAGTCAAGTGTGATCGCTTCCAGGCCTATTACCTTTGATAGTGCCAAGGAACTGGCACAATCTCTTATCGATCATCGGAAACCTCAGAACACAACAATCCCTACACCCGTACCCCAAGAGTCCAGCCCTGGCAACAACCAGAAAGTGTGGTCTAAGAGGAAAAAGGGGGCTTCGCAAGGATCCTCCAAGAGATAACAACTTGTGGCAATCAATGCTGCCACAATGACACCCGTTGTCCCTGCGGACCCCTTACCAGCAAAAACTTATGCTGGGTCGCTCTAGAAGTCCACCAAGTGAAAATTCCACCACCACGGACCTTGCAAGGAGATGCAGTGCTCTAACTACAATAGGAAGGGGCACACCGCTCATTACTGCAAGGCTCCAACAGCTCAAGCCGCCCAGGTCCCAAATGCCGGTATGGGCCAAACTTGCTACGGTTGTGGCGAGGTGGGTCACTACAAGAGGAACTGCCCTAAAGCATGAATGGCTGTAGGGGTAGGAAGAGTTATGGCCCTAGGCCACGAGGAAGCAGTAGCTGATCCTACGATAGTTACTGGTACGTTCCTCCTCGATAACTCATATGCTTGCATACTTTTCGATAGTGGAGTCGAGAAAAGTTTTGTGAGTCACAAATTTGCACACCTGATTAAACAAAAACCATGTGCATTAGATAATCCATTCACGGTAGAAATGGCTAACGGGAAAACAGAGAGTACAAACTGCATATACCTAGGTTGTGCTTTAACTTTAGATGGTCATACTTTCAAGATAGATCTCATGCCAGTCACAATTAAATGTTTTGACGTTATCATCGGTATGGATTGGTTGAGTCTTCTTTCTGCCGACATTATGTGCTTCGAAAAAGCGGTTCGTCTTAACCTTCCTAACAACGAAACTTTAATTATCTACGGCGACAAACCTAGTACACGCCTTCGCATCATTTCATGCATTCAAGCCCAAAAGTGCTTGCGGAAGGAGTACCATGCATTTCTCAAACACGTCGTCGATACCAGTCAAGAACTGAAAGACATCCAGAAAATCCCAGAAGTACGCGACTTTCCAGACATATTCCCAGAAGAACTTCCCGGTTTGCCACCACAACGCCAAGTCGAGTTCAGAATCGACTTAGTGCCAGGGGCTACCCCCGTAGCCAAATCCCCGTATCGTCTGGCACCGGCTAAAATGCAGGAACTATCCAGTCAACTTAACGAACTTCTCAAGAAGGGATTCATTCGACCAAGCTTCTCACCATGGGGAGCACCAGTCTTGTTCGTCAAGAAGAAAGATGGATCGTTTCGCATGTGCATCGATTATAGAGAACTCAACAAACTTACCATTAAAAATCGATATCCTTTGCCCCGCATTGACGATTTGTTTGATCAACTTCAAGGAGCCAACTAATTCTCGAAGATAGATCTGCGATCCGGATATCACCAACTACGAGTATTAGAGGAGGATGTTCCCAAGACAGCCTTCCGAACTCGTTATGGGCACTACAAGTTCGTAGTGATGCCATTCGGATTAACTAACGCGCCCGCAGTATTCATGGATCTGATGAATAGGGTGTGTCGTCCTTACTTGGATCAATTCGTCATCGTCTTCATTGATGACATACTCATCTACTCTCGAAGTAAGGAGGAACATAGTCTACATATCCGTAAAATCTTAGAGACATTGCGATCGGAGAAGCTCTACGCGAAGTTCTCAAAGTGCGAATTTTGGATTCGGCGAGTCGAATTTTTGGGCCATGTGGTTAGTGAAGAAGGTATACACGTGGACCCCTCCAAGATCAAAGCCATTGAGAACTGGTCAGCACCAAAGACACCTACTGAAATTCGTAAATTTCTAGGTCTAGCTGGCTACTATCGCAGGTTCATTTAGAACTTCTCCAGCATAGCGAAACCCCTTACAACCCTGACCCAGAAAGGTGTGGCCTTCGACTGGGAAGAGAAACAGGAAAGAGCATTCCAAACGCTCAAACGAGCCTTGTGCACCGCCCCGATACTATCCCTTCCCAAAGGAATAGAAGACTTCATTGTCTATTGCGATGCATCCAATCAAGGACTCAGATGTGTTCTGATGCAGCGAGGTAAAATCATCGCCTATGCCTCGAGACAGCTAAAGACACATGAGGTTAACTACACAACCCATGATCTTGAACTAGGAGCGGTTGTGTTCGCTCTGAAGATCTGGCGACATTACCTATACGGTACAAAAAGCACGATCTTTACAGACCATAAGAGTCTGCAACACATTTTCAACCAGAAGGAGCTCAACATGAGACAACGACGGTGGCTCGAACTACTTAGTGATTACGAGTGCGAAATTCGTTATCATCCGGGTAAAGCCAATGTAGTAGCCGACGCCCTAAGTCGGAAAGAATATACCGGTCCTAGAGTCAAATCTTTGACTCTAACTATCCATTCACACTTGTCCACGCAAATAAAGGAGGCTCAGCTCGACGCTTTGAAACCTGAAAACGTGGCTGGTGAATCCCTTAGAGGGATGGATAAGAACCTAGAAGCCAAGGGTGGCAGAGCCTTATACCTCATGGATCGGATCTGGACACCGAAACACGGTGGCTTCAGAGACTTGGTCATGACAGAAGCTCACAACACTCGTTATTCCGTCCACCCGGGTTCAGATAAGATGTATCTGGATCTTAAAAGGTTATACTGGTGGCCTAACATGAAGGCAGATATTGCTACCTTCGTGAGTAAATGCCATACTTGCGCAAAGGTCAAGGTTGAATACCAGAAACCCTCCGGTCTTCTACAACAACCGGAGATACCAGAATGGAAGTGGGAGCGGATCACTATGGACTTCATAACCAAGTTGCCCAAGACAACGGGTGGACTTGATTTCATATGGGTCATCGTCGATAGACTGACCAAGTCTGCACACTTCCTACCAATCAAAGAAACAGACAAGATGGAGAAACTTACCAGAACGTACATTAGGGAGATTGTAAGGTTGCACGGTGTTCCTTTATCTATCATCTCAGACCGAGATAGTAGATTCACTTCGAGGTTCTGGCATTCATTACAAAATTCCCTAGGAAGTAGGCTGGACATGAGTACAGCCTACCATCCCCAGACCGACAGGCAAAGTGAGAGAACTATACAAACCTGAGAAGATATGTTGCGTGCATGTGTGATTGACTTTGGAAAAGCTTGGGATACCCACTTACCTCTTGTTGAGTTTTCCTACAACAACAGTTATCACACGAGCATAAAGGCAGCTCCATTCGAGGCCCTCTATGGCCGAAAGTGCGGATCCCCTCTGTGCTGGGCTGAGGTGGGTGATACCTAGTTAGCTAAGGGACGAGCTCCCGAAAGCACTCTCACAGGTCCGAAGATCATTCGGGAAACGACAGAGAAGATCGTTCAAATTCGTGAACGATTGAAAGCCTATAGAGACCGACAGAAAAGCTACACTGACAAGCGTAGGAAACCATTGGAGTTCCAGGTAGGCGACCGAGTCCTACTGAAGGTCTCACCCTGGAAGGGCTTGATACGCTTTGGAAAGCGTGGGAAGCTAAATCCAAGATACATAGGGCCTTTCGAGATTCTTGCTAGAATCAGTCCTGTAGCTTACAAACTCAATCTACCGCAAGAACTCAGTAACGTACATTCTACCTTCCACGTGTCAAACTTGAAAAAGTGTCTATCCGACGAGACTCTTGTTATTCCACTCGACGAGATCGAGATCAACGAGAGCCTGAACTTCGTGGAGGAACCAGTAGAAATCATGGACCGAGAGGTCAAGCAAACCAAGCAAAGTCGCATCCCTATCGTGAAGGTCCGCTGGAATGCAAACCGAGGACCTGAATTCACCTGGGAACGCGAAGATCAGATGAAACGCAAGTACCCACATATGTTTCCCTAATCCGCAAGTGTTTTCTTACTTTAAATTTCGGGACGAAATTCCCTCTAACGGGGGGATGATGTGACAACCCGATATTTCAACTCTTTGTAATGACCTAAAAAGTCAAGTATTGTAACCACTTTTGAGTTAATAAAATTAACTTCGATAATAAAAAGTCCAAAAAGTTCCTATTTAAATTTCTTCTATGTTTAAATGTCATCAAACCATGATCGTACGTAAAAAGAATGCCGAAATCCGACTTCGTATATTGAAGTTATGATTTTTCCAAATTCGGCTTAGCAACAGACAACTAAAAACTCGAATCGGAGATCGAGCGACTTTTGGCCGGAATGACCTAAACGAGAATCGAAGGTCTCGACATCGGTATTTCAGTGGTAAAAAGTCTGGCAAAAACCGACGTCATATAAAGAAGTTATGAATTTTTAAAGAAATTCATTAATCACGTCATTTTAATAAATAAATAATAAAAATTATTTCATAATTTGCCAACGGAATTTAAACGAAAGTTGTAGATCTTAGTCTCACCTACGCGTGGATATAAAGAACGTCGAAAACGGAGTTCGTATGAAGGAGATATGAATTTTAGAAGTTTATTTGAAATAAATATAAATTTAAATAAAAACTCTTGGTGATATCCGAAGAGGAGTCAACGGATAGGACCGGAGTATGCCCTGCGTACCCTCGTACGCCCCGCGTACTCAAATCAAGGGCCTCGGTTCGTCCAGATCGTCCCTACTCCTCTACGCCCTCCCATCCGAAGTACGTAAGCGATGACGCCCCAGTACGCGTTGCGTACCCTCGTACGCCCAACGTACCTAGGCGGTTCAGCACCCCTATAAAAGGGATGCGAGGCTTTACGGAAATTTTGCTCATTCTCTCTCTATTTTCTTGCGTTTTGCCTCGTTTTCCGTGCCAGTTCAGACCCGAAGCCCTGGTCATTTTGCTCAAGTTCCGAGGGTCGATTTTACTCCCGAGATTCCCAAGAATCCCGAGAAAAATCCGTTCCCCGAGACGAAACTCTACCCGGTTTTCCATCTCGCTATCTTCAAACTTCCAAGTGATTTCATACCCCTAATCAATGTTTTAAATGATTTTAAATGCTTTAATGGGGGGGGGGAATACAAGTGGAAACAAACATGTTATTAAATCATTGATATATATTTTATAACTGTGTTTGTCATTTAACAGATTTCACATGCTACAAAATGTGATGAATGAAATGGTTTTACATCTTAAAAGCGCATTGTTACTAAATGTTTTATCTTTGAAATGTTTATTAAAATAACATCAAGTCATTGTTAATTATTGTTCAAAACCCATAAAATGTCTTACAAAAACCATTTTTCATTCTTGAACTAAACTATGCATATACACTTATATTCTTATATATGTATTGATGTTATAGTTTGCATCTTTCATTTAGTTTCCCACACCCTTGAGTAGTAAGAGTGTGTAAACTTACATGATCAACTAGTTAGATTACAGTAAATTATCATAGGGATAATTTGAAGATAACAAAACATTATTCCTATTACAAGGAATCACACAAGAGTCAGTTCATTCATGAGTCTTTACTAGTACCTTACCTGATACATGAGTACCTTTACATATGTTTACCTGATACATGAACACATTACACGAGTACCTTTACGTTGATACCTTTACCTGTGTATACTTATTTGAATATTTGTATCACAAATTGCGAGGATAATTTATTAGTACCTTCTGTGTAAATTATCCTGCATATCCCCAGTACCTCGAGATATCTAGAATATGGCTCTATCCCTAGTACCTCGGGATATATGGACGGGACTAACCATTCCAGAACCCATCTGTTAGCAACAGTGGGTAATGAACATCTAAAGATGCCTATGGTTATTACTTATACTAGGAGTACCTTTACAGGGACTAACCCTTCCTCCCACCTGCTGCTGCTACAGAGGACAATTGGACAATCTTCGGATGTTCATTAGGTTATATAGGTAGTGTTAACCCTAGTACCTCGGGATAACAGTTACCTAGGCTGTGTTGGTCCTAGTACCCAGTGACAATACTTACAGTAGTACATTTTCCTGTTTACTTTATTTTGTGATACTTTCACATAAACGATGAGTTAGACTAAGTACTTTAGTACTAAACAATTAAAGGAAAACTATCATTTTACAAACAAAACATTCGGGTCTTGGTAGAAGACTACACTTCATACGTGCAGAACATTCGGGTCTTGGTAGAAGACTACATTTCATACTTATAGAAAATAATGGTATTTCTAGGGATTTCATACTTACCTCAACATTCTCATTTAAAGGTTTACATGGCCTTCATAACAGATTTTCACAAACAAGGCAACAACACTTATATACTTATGAATTCACCAACATTAAAGCTGATACTCGCTTTCAAAATAACTTGTATTCTCAGGTCATCAGTAGACAGGTACGAAGGCCAGGTTTTGAGAAGACGGAGCAGACAAGTCTCGTCTTTTATTTTGATTGTATATTTTTGGTGTCTTACTAAAATGAAAGAACACACATGTATTAAAACTTTACTTATAATGTAATGGATGATGTTGTTGCTTGTTTATTATATTACACTGTGTTGATACTGTACATGACGTCCTCCACCCCTGAACGTTTCTGCCGTTCGTGGTTTTGGGGTGTGACATCCGGGGCTTGCTTCGGGCCTTAGACGTGATATCGGGGCCTTAGGGGGTCGTGAGAAAGTCGAGGGGGTGAAAAGGTGAAAAATGGTGAAATATGGGGTGAAAAACCTCTCAAATCCGATGGTGACGTCCAGAGAAGACAGGTGGCGAGGGCGAGGAGTTAGCAGCACACGCGTCGGAAGGAGGGTGGTACACGAGGCGAGGCTTTGGACCTGGCAGCTTCTGGGTGGACCGGACTTCGGTCCAATAGGAGAAGGCCACGCATGTGAAGGGGGTGTCCGATGCGAAGGTGTAGGCTTCTTACTGGACCGCAGATGCGGTCCAATCCGATGGTGACACGACGATTTGCGGTCCAACACGAAGATGACACGTGGCAGCCTTGCATGCGACGGTGACGTGTTAGAATGGTGACTATGCGATTTTTCTCGGTTTTTGAGCCAAAAACTTCTAAAATTCATAACTTTTGCATACGAACTCCGTTTTTGACGTTCTTTATATGCACGTGTAGGTAAAATTATACTCTACAACTTTCGTTTAGACTTCGTCGGCTAATTTTGAATTTATTTTTAATATTTTTATTTTTAACAAACCGGGACAGGAAAATCCGTTAAAAATTGATAACTTCTTCATCCGATGTCCGTTTTTGTCTGTCCTTTTACTGTTGTGCTACTTTTGACGAGACCTTCGATTCTCGTTTAATTTGTGTCGGCTAAATATCGATCAATTTATATTTTGAATTTTTAGTTGTCTACTGCTAAACCGAAACTTCGAAAAATCATAACATCCTCATACGAAGTCAGATTTTGACGTTCTTTTTATGAACGTTCTCGGTTTAACATATTCTACAACTTTTATTTAGATTGTTAAGGCTAAAAAGCCTTTTATCGAAAATTCGCTTTTTACACTGAACAGTGTTTTGTCGGTTTTATCGCAAATTTTCGATTGGTCATAACTTCTTCGTTATAACTCGGATTTCAGTGTTCTTTATATTTTTGGAAACCTTGTTACAATTTGTACCACTTGGTTCATCCCAATTACGATTATTGATCAATTTATTTTTGACCAAAATTTGACTGGTGTCACATTATCCCCCCGTTAGTGGGAATTTCGTCTCGAAATTAAGTCTAAAGTGATACTCATGCACTAGGTCTAATCTTTCCATTCCCAAGTGAATTCAGGTTCCTGGTTTGTAATCTAGCGAACCTTCACTATCGGGATAAGACTTTGCGTGGTTCTTTAGATTTTCTTATCCAAGGTTTTTATTGGTTCTTCTACAGAGTGTAGACTTTTATATAACTTGATTTCACCAAGTGAAATAACAAGTGTTTTATCGGATAGATACCTCTTAAGATTAGATATGTGAAAGATGGAATGAATGTTATTAAGAATTTGTGGTAGTCTAAGTTTAAAGGTACACGACCGATTCTGGTAATAACCTCAAATGGTCTTATTTACTTTGACTTTTGTATTTCACGCTTTATAAAGCGCATCTTGTCTTTCCTAAGTGAGACCTTCATATGACAAGGTCATCAATCCTGGAATTCCAAGGGTGTTCATTTATCGAAGTCGTAGCTTCTCTGGTTAACTCTGGAAGCTTTATGGCGCTTCCGGATTCGTATTTTGTTTTCGGTAGTTTCTCGGATGAATTCCAGATCAGCGAGGGTGATGTGTTGAAATTGGATCTCTAGCTAGTTGTGTATTACCTAATTTTGTCCAGCACAGATGGGATCTGTACTTGTGACCACATAAGGTTTTGAATGGAGCAACTTGAATTCTAGTGTGATAATGGTCTCGACTAACTGGTAAATGGGTATCCTATTTTTTACCATAGCCGATCCCATCGAATCATGACTACTCTAGTTCCTAGATAACTTTGAGTGACGGCCTGAACTAGGAGATGATTCTATTATCATAATGGATATAACAGATATTCGCATACCATGCACTCACACGTTCCAGTTATCTTCTCTACTAGCCACATTTTCAGGTGTCACGGCTTCCTGTTGAGCCTCCTTACTTTGTGTGGAGAGATTTGAATGGGTTATCATAGTCAATGATTAGAACTATGAACTAGGTACTCTTTTCGACTTAGGGTGTTAATTACTATATTGGCTTTGTCAAGATGATAACGAATTTCAAATTCATAGTCATTTAGTAGCTCGACCCACTGTCGTGGTCTCATGTTGAATTCTACCTGGTAGAATACATGTTGCTGCCTTTTGCTCTGAGGTTCATGATCAGACTCATACTTGGCTCATCCATCATCACCTCGTGTATGCAAGACGTATATAATTTAGATTTCACAAAACGTTTAGATGGGTGAATCTGCCCCAGGTCCACAACCAAACAAGGAACAGGAGATAGGGCGGAAGCACACATCCTTAATCTTGTTAAGTCTAACTTATATACCACCCTCGTGTATACACTTAGCAATGATAGATTAAGTTAATGAGTTCTTAGTCTCTATTCTTGAACTTGACCTGTGGTATAATGATTTTCTTATGAGATCTATTGAGGTATTTCAGTAGTTACTGACTTCTAAGACTACTTCTGTGCTTTTCGTTTGAAGTTTCCTTTCTACTAAGTAGGCTAGAATGGCATGGTACTCTTCTCATGGGTACTTCTGAAGTTTTAAAACGACAGGAAACCTAAGGGTTTTGTGTTATGGATTGAAAGAATTTCATCTTATGGCTGATTAAGAAAAAGTTCTCTAATATAGCATAAGAATTTTCACATGGTATGGGCTAGGCCAAACCATGTCGAATGAGGATGTCAGAATTTTCTCAATGAAATAGATATTAAGTCGTTCTCGGATGAATGATTACTAGAATGATATCCTATGTACCTAAGTTTTCCGTGCTTCTGGTTTTATTCTGTTATTATCACTACGAACCTCTTTTTGATTCGAAGTTGGCGGATACTACCAATACGAGGGTTCTGGTAATTTGAAATTATGAACTTTCATGAAACGATCCTTACTAGGTCTCTCTATAATTGCTTGGTGCATACAAGTCATGTATAATTAAGATTGGTAAGACCTTAGACTGCGCAACCCTGCCCTAAATCCACAACCAAACAAGGAACAGGAAATGAGGCGGGATTAGTCACTCTAACTCTACAAATCTTAATTATAAATGACCCTTATGTATACACTAAGTTATCATAGCTTACCTGTTAGGGTTTCAAATTTTAATATAAGTGTTATGATTTAGTTTGAACGAAAGAGTAATCATAATTATAAATAGTTATCGGGGTTTGGAAGCTTAAAATATAGCAGGGTTCTTTGATGCTTTCCCATGTATTGGGATCAAAATCCTCCTGCTCCCCCGTCGTTCTTCTATGTTGGACAGTCCCTCTTGTAATGTCCTATTTCACCACAAAGGTGACATATGGGAATGATTCCAACATTGGTAGTTGAAGTGATGAACTCGACCGGAATTCTACAGATGCGGGTGGTATGCCCCTTTATGCTGCATCTATTGCAATGCAGGTCTCGGCAAACTCCATGATGATGGTAGTTGCACTTGCTGCAGTGTGGGAGGTTTCCTAAATACGGCTTGGTTGGTGCTAGAATAACAACGCTGATGGGGGTAATGACTGCCCAGTTCGTTGCCCTCTGTTAGGTTCTTGAGTTGAAGAACTCCCTTTCATGTTCTCGAACTTTCGTTTAAGGATATTAGGCTTAAGGTTCGAGGTGTCCTTACAAGTAGGTGCTCGTTGCTGTACTTGGCCGTCACCATGACCAGGGTTGCCGATAGCATTACTACTAACATTTGCATTGTTAGCATTAAGGTGTGCCATGACATCTGTTACAGCTGCTATGACCGCAGCTTGAAATGTAGCCGCATCTATATGAAGGATTCGTGTTTCGTTGGTGGGTTGGTTACACTTCTTTGGAGGTATGATTCTGTTACACGATAAGAAAATGAGCTCGTAAGCGACTATCGTGTCTCTAGATGTATTCTAACCATTTGTATCTATGTATTAATCTTTTGTTTTGTTATATTGTTCTCAATTATTTGACTTGCATCCCTATGATATAGTCCTGGTAAGGAACATAATTAATTTTCTAGAATGGTTAGGAACCGAGTATCTTCCAAACTATGTTACCTTCGCTTGGTGGATATCGTTTCCCAATTTTCAAAAATATTCGAAAACAATTCATAATAGTGTCTATATAAAATAGACTTATGAATTTGAGAAGTAATCACTATCAATTAAGATTCCATGATCTGATTTATGGTCATTAGCTATGACAGGAAAAGTGGATAAGCTCCAAACCTAATGTGAGTAATGAAATCACTAACTCACTCGGTTGAACTGATTTACTAGTTATTACTTAGATGAAATGGTGCTCAAACTCTTCACATGAATCATGCGTGGTTTTCCCTTTGTTCTCCATTTTATTCTCTCCTGCTATTGATTTGTTCTCTCTTGGTATCTATACAGTGTTTTTCTCCTCTATAGGTATATTGGATTCCCGAGCTATCTTACTTCCGATTCTGACCCTGGTCCCCATTGCTTCGTAATGAAGATTTTGAATCTCGGAAGTTCATGCGAATCTCTCATTAGTGTCCTTTATAGGGTAAGGGCACTAAATGATTTCTATAGTTTATGTACTTCTCATATGTTTCTTTCTTGGGATTCCCCTAATGAAATTCTGTTGGATCCTCCTTGACTCTTTTATTGATTTCCAGAGTATTTATCTAAGGGGTTTATACGAGAATGGGAATGTCTAAAGAATCTATGAGAAAATTTAAATTTTTACAAAGGTGATCCTTCCTGGTCCTCCTATAATCACATGGGGTGTACCGATTATATATAATCTAGATCAAATAGACCTTCGAATAAGTAATCCTACTCTAAAACCACATCCAAACAAGGAAAAGGAAGTAGAGTGAAAATTACCTATTCTAAGTCTATAGAATCTCGGCTATATATAACCTTAACATATCTAATTAGTACTTGTAGACTTGTTAGAGAAGATCTTTTTAACATTTACCAAAAGTTTATTTAAAATACTTCCATGGTATTTGATTCTTGGACTTCCAGTTATTAGAAGTTGATAAGTTTTTAGTTTTCTTGTTATAGCATCCTAAAATACTCCTATAGTATTTTAACCTTTGTGTTTGGTTCTACAATTCATCTGGTACCTAGGTAAGTTTTAGACTTGTTGCAACAATAAAATTACTCCCAAACACATGTTGGTCATATCTCAAATGAATATAGTTGATCAGGCTATATTGATCCCAGATATGATTACATAACTGTCTAGGTTTAACTGTAATGTTCAACATCCAAATACTTTTGTTTTGTTCCTCCTGTGATACTCATTCTAGTATATATATTCTGCATGTACTTATACTTTTATAAAATATTGTTATATTTTTAAAGTATAACTCTTGGTCAGAGTGTTTTTATCCCAATGGGTTTATAGTTGAATATCTATTATGACTGATATACTGAGTTCACTATAAACAATGCTTTGATACCAATCTGTCACACCCCCAAACCAGAACGGCAGAAACGTTCGGGGGCGGAGGACTTCATGTAAGTATCACAACACATGCAATATAGTAATCCAAGTACAAACAACCATTGCATTAATAAGTATAAGTTTTACATAAGTGTTTAAACAGTACATATTCAAACACCAAAGTAGGTACAGTAGAAGACAAGAGTCGCGATACGGTACTAGGTAGTCTTCTCAAGAGCTTCGGGAGTGTACCTGTTTACTGGATTTCTGAGAATACAAGTTATTTGAAAATAGTAGATCAGCATTTAAGCTGGTGAGTTCTTAAGTATTTTATTTATCTTAAGTATACTCTAGGTTCTTTGGAAAAGTTCACTGGTTCCTCCAGAAAATCCTATATTTCCTGAGGTGATAAACTGATAACCTCAATAGTTTCCCTCTGTAATTACTTAGTTTATACTAATTATGTATAACCTAATATCGAACTGACAGTCAAATGGGTGTATCTTCCCTAAGCCCACAACCAAACAAGGAACAGGAAGTAAGGCGGAAGTCACACATTTCACTGTCAATCGGATATTGCTTATATATAACTCTGATGTAATAACTAAGGACTTATAGAATTAACCACTAAAGGTCTTTTATGTTATACTAATTTACAGAGATTGAATGATTAAGTTCCATTTGATGAGTGGTTTAATTCCATAACCCGTTTCATTTGTAAAACTGGTTTAATCCCATAACCGTTCCATTTGTAAAAGTGGTTTAGTCCCATAAACCGTTTCCTTTGTATAAATGGTTAAATCCCATAACCCGTTTCTTTTGAAAAAAGTAGTTTAATTCCATAAACCGTTTCATTTGTAAAAGTATTCTTAGTTATATGTGCTCTATGGTAAAACCTTAGTATTAATCCTGGAAAATATTATATTATCCCTAATACTGCCTTGTGGTTTTAAATGTTGAAAAACAGAAGTACAAGTATATTTACCATACTTGATTTCATGATACGTAGCTTTTACTGTAAGTAAAACTACAGAAGGTATATTTGGTCGAGATGTAATTATCTTTGCTTACTGTTTTAAGAGAAGTATATTACTTAGTATTTCACTCATTGTTTTATCCATATGAGTTATATTAACCATACTAATATGACTGATATGCCTGCGGCGACGTTCTTCAGGCGTCAGAATGGAATGATATTTGACACCCTAGGCCTGCTGGCCAAACTGTAGCGAACAGTAGAGGTGCGGGATTGTCAGTCCCATATAGATCTATACACAAATTCACGCTCTCCCTACAAGAGATTCTGGTTAATAGGTCAGGACTTAAAGTCGTACTTAGATAAGTACACCATGAAGGGTCTCACAAATTTATTGTTTCAATGAGATTTACGATGTATTATTACCAGTGATTGCTAACCCTAGTACTCTGTATCGTACCTTTGTTAATGCAAACCCGGTATGATGTATTATTACCCCGTGATTGCTAACCCTGGTACTCTGTATCGTACCTTTGTTAATGCAAACCCGGTATGATGTATTATTACCCCGTGATTGCTAACCCTAGTACTCTGTATCGTACCTTTGTTAATGCAAACCCGGTATGATGTATCTTTACTTCTTTAATATGTTATTCGTATATTAAAGGCATTATACATATCCTGGTATAGTTAAATAAGTTTTGGTACTTTCCTTGGAATGTGAATCATACTCGTATATTTAGTTTTGAATCATAAATTATACCTATTATAATTTATATGCTCTATCTGGTTAACATGATTTCTCATGGATGAACACCTTTGCTCAGCTGATACATAGGTAATGATACCAAAACAACTGACCTTTTTATACTAATATACGTATAATATATATAATTAAGAAGGAAACGACATTCGGACAAATAACACAACCTTAGCTCCACATCCAAACAAGGAAAAGGAAATAAGATAATTCATTAGTCCTAAGTCCTTCAAATCTTATTTATATATTTATACATATATAAACATGATTTTTGGCATTTATAATTTGAAATAGTTTATAAAACATTTTTCAAATAATTTAACGGGGTTTACATGACTTTAAAGATTTAACATGGCTTTAAGTCATTTTGGATGTATTTGATAATTCTTGAAAGCATACGGAAACTATTTGCATGATTATTATCACATACAGTTATTAACATAATTTAATATTGTGTTAAACTTGTATCCCCCCCCCCTAAAAAGCATTTAGAAACCATTGAAAATGTAATTTATAGGGGTATGAACTCACCTTGATAAGCGGTGATTCGGGCAGCGTTTCGTTTCCCGGAAAATAGTTTGTTTGACGAAAAACCGGCTTAAATCGGGCAGAATTTCGACAGGAGAGAGGATCAATTATCAAGAACTCCAGGGCTCCGGGGCTTGCTTCGGGCTTTAGACGTGATACCGGGGCCTTCGGGGGTCGTGAGAAAGTTGAGGGGGTGAAAAGGTGAAAAATGGTGAAATTTGGGGTGAAAAACCTCTCAAATCCGAGAAGTCTCGCACCCTTTATATAGGGGTGTGAGGGTGTGGTCTGAACAAGACAGGTGGCGAGGGCGAGGAGTCAGCAGCACACGCATCGGAAGGAGGGTGGTACACGAGGCGAGGCTTCGGACTGGCAGCTTCTGAGTGGACCGGACCTCGGTCCAATAGGAGAAGGCCACGCATGCGAAGGGGGTGTCCGATGCGAAGGTGTAGGCTTCTTACTGGACCGCAGATGCGGTCCAATCCGATGGTGACACAGCAATTTGCGGTCCAACCCGAAGATGACACGTGGCAGCCTCGCATGCGAGGGTGACGTGGCAGAATGGTGATTATGCGATTTTTCTCGGTTTTTGAGCCAAAAACTTCTAAAATTCATAACTTTTGCATACGAACTCCGTTTTTCACGTTCTTTATATGCACGCGTAGGTAAAATTATACTCTACGACTTTTGTTTAGACTTCGTCGGCTAATTTTGAATTTATTTTTAATATTATTATTTTTAACAGATCGGGACAGGAAAATCCGTTAAAAATTCATAACTTCTTCATCCGATGTCCATTTTCGTCTGTCTTTTACCGTTGTGCTAGTTTTGAAGAGACCTTCGATTCTCGTTTAATTTGCATCGGCTAAATATCGATCGATTTATATTTCGAATTTTTAGCTGTCTACTGATAAACCGAAACTTCGAAAAATCATAACTTCCTCATATGAAATCAGATTTTGACGTTCTTTTTATGAACGTTCTCGGTTTAACATATTCTACGACTTTTATTTAGATTGTTAAGGCTAAAAAGCCTTTTATCAAAAATTCGCTTTTTACACTGAATAGTGTTTTGCCGGTTTTATTGCGGATTTTCGATTGGTCATAACTTGTTCGTTATAACTCAGATTTCAGTGTTCTTTATATTTTTGGAAACCTTGTTACAATCTCTACCACTTGGTTCATCCCAATTACGATTATTGATCAATTTATTTTTGACCAAAATTTGACTGGTGTCACAAGATAAGTAGTATCCTTTAGGGTAAGGCCCAAGAATGGATTGGGGCCCAATTTGGAAATTGGGCCATAAGTGCGCTTTAGATGATTATTGGTATATGGGCCTTTATGATTCAAAGTTTAGGCCTTAGTCTTAGACCAATCAAGGTGAGGGATAAAATGGTCTTTTTAACCCATATATGGATTATTGTTTTAGGTTTGGATCGCAATTGCTAAATGGGTGTTATTTGTTGATATCACGGGATTTTTTTAACGGATCTACAGTAAGAGAGTATATGTGGGTTTCAGCTGTCCGAGGTGAGTCTTCTCACTATATCCATGGGTCGAAGGAACCAACGTCGGCCCATTATTTATTATGTGACATGCTAGTCGTCTCTGTCATACTTGCATGGAAGGCCCTAGCGTTAGCCCCTGGCACATGGATATTAGACCATGGGGGAAGCCCATGGCATTCCAAGTAAAGACCATAGGGGAGCCTATGGCATTCCAGCTAAAGACAGTGAGGGAGCCAATGGCAACTATATGTATGATGCATGATAATTGATGGTTGTATGTTGTATGGTATTTTAGGAAACTCACTAAGCTTTGTGCTTACGGTTTTCGTTTTATGTTTTAGGTACTCCGGTTTCAAATGGAAGAGTTCGGGATGACTGCAGAGCACACACCACATGTTTCCGCATTCTACGAGTTACTCTGATTTGATGATGTTTTGTTAAATCTTGGTTAACTTGGTTTTATGGAAAATATATGTATTAACGATTTATTAATATAAAAAAAATTATGTCATTATTTTCGAGACGTTGCATGAAACATGTTAAAAAGGGTCAAACATTGACAACATATTAACTTATTTAATTTACATATGCATTATGGAGATACACAACTATTTAATGATCTCTATAATTTAATGACCTCTATAATTTTAATATATGTAAAATAATGTAATTTGGTATCAATTATTATAGTGATCTCATATGATTATTACAGACTCGATTCAAAATAAAATTATAGTAATCTGATAAGATTATTACAGACTCGATTCAAAATAAGATTATAGTAATCTGAAAAGAAAAGGAACTCACATGTTAGCAATGAAAATGATATTGAACATTAATTACTCAAATACAAATATAATTATATAAATAGTGATAACTTGTGTGCATGAAAGATAAAGAAACTCTTGAGAAAAATGAGGTTTGCTACAATACATAAGTTATTCATTTTTTACATCTCAACGTTCTCAATTGCTTCGATAGCTCATGCATGTTTTGCTCCACATTGGGATGTTTATGTTACTAATACTATATCTGATAATATTGTTGCTCATATCAAATCCAGAGACGATGATCTTGGGAATCATACCATTCCATTCAATGGAAACTACCATTGGTCTTTTTGTGAAGCACTTTTTGGGAGGACTGTTTTTTATGCCTACTTCTGGTGGGGTTCAAGGTTTCAAACCTTAGCTTTGTTTAATGAAAAACTTGAAGTAGACTATTGTTTTATAGACGACTTGCGTGATCAACATTGTTATTGGTTTGTAAAACTTGATGGGTTTTATATATCTGAATCTCCAGATCCAAATGGTGATAAAGTGTACCTTATAAAATCTTGGAATTAAAAAAAATACATGGCATGGTTTTCCTATTGTAACTTGATATAATATACAACAAAACTTGAATGAAGACATTATATGCTTTGTACTTGTTTATTTCTCTTGCCAACAAATGTTTTGTACATTTTTTTTCCAGTAGTAACAATTATATGAGTATTTAAAATTTTCTCAAATAAATTTCTCTATTGCACATCCATTACTCTACATCTGTGTAAATATTATAAAAATCAAAGAGATGAACTAAACAACCTTTCGACACTATAATACCTAAAGAAAAGTGAAGGTACACCCTCGCGAGGAGGTAAAAAAGGAATTTTTAAGTTTCAGAACTGAACAAGAAAACTAACCAAAATTACAACTATCATCAAAAGAATTTCCATGAAAAGTTTATTCTATTCTTTTATTTGTTACATATAAGTAAAAGTATATTTTATATAATTTTTTACCTACGATTTATTTATATTTCTATTTCTATTAGATATATGGTATAGTTAGAATATTGAAGTTCATCCTATCTACCCTAATAAATGAAAATGACTTTGCCACATGTCATTCTCTCATAAAATTAGCCACATGTCATTTTGTCATAATTTGAGATATATTTATTTTCCACTTGTCATTACTTTAATTTTCATTTTCAATATATCATTAATTTAGTTTCCATAAATTAAATCTACATAATGACTATTAATTTCAAATTTTAAATTTCAAATAAATTTACAGTTTAAACCTTTATGTTTAACATTTTGTTATAATTAACCCGTTTAGTACACACTAAACACATAATTTTAATTAATTTATTTTTTGCATGTTTTTTTTTCTGATAATTTTCACTTATTTCAATTTCAAATTCAAATAAATTTTTTATTTAATCGTTCGTACTTAACATTTTGTTTTAATCAACCCGTATAATATATGAGTCTCACAACTAGTTACTTTTTAAAAAAAAAATCAAAGGAAATTACTTATTATATTTAATTTATGTTATGTTTTCGCAAGTGGTAGGTAGTTTAATCTTTCCCAAATCAAAAAATATTTATAAGTCATTTTTTTAATGTATTCTGAATTACTTAACTTATTAAATATCTTTCAATTTTGCCTTTCAAAATAAGAAGCTATTCATACTCGACTGAAAAAAATCTTACACTATGATCTTCACATATTCAAGAGAGTTCTTATATTTTTCTGTAAACGAAAAATGATTCAGTGGAAGCCTATACACAATATTTTAACGTGCATCCTAAGTTCAAGCTCCTCATAAACAGGCAAATCCAGCCCGATAGAGATTTATAGGGAAAAATTTCCCACATACGACACTGAAAAAGGTATCCTTCAAGGTTCGAAACCAAGACCTCGACCTTAGATGGGAATAAAACGCCATGCACGAATCCAGCTAGGATTAACGTCATTTATTAGAGAGTTATTATATATAAATCGAGAGTGCCATAATACTCTCACAAGTCTTCATACGAACACAATTTATTGCATATAAAGTTTATAATTATTTTAATATTTGGAAAATCTAAAGTATTTATAACCGAGATTTAAAAAGAAATATTAAGAATAACTTTTCCCACTTATTAAACATAGTTAAATTCTTCCAATTTCGCCCTTCAAAATAGCAATCTATCAATACTCGACCAAAAAATCAACATCGTGATCTTCCCAAATCCAAGAGAGTTATCGTATCTAAATCGAAACTACCATAGTTAATGGTTCACTCTCATAAGTCTTCACACGGAGGATATGTTCAACAAAACTAGATGGGAGTTGGTAGTTAGCTGAAAGATAGTAGTAGAAAGTTGGAAGTTGGTAGCTGGTAGCTGTTAGCCGGTAGTTAGAATTTGGAGAGTGTAACTTTTATTTTTATAAGAATGTTCGTCACAAGCACTTTGAAGCTTTTAAAATATGTAAAATTACATAAATGAACATATGAATATAAACTATAACTGGAATATAATAATGATAAATTAATTTTTCTAAATTATATTTATCAAAAATTAAAAACCATCCAAAATTTAATACCAAGAACACTGGTTAAGCTTCTAAAATTGATAATAATTTTTATGCTTATTAGACTATATTTAGGTTACTAACTAACAAACTAGTAGTTATATGAAAAGTTGGGTGATAGTTATTTTGTTGTCAGCCAAAAAGCTAGTTGCTATATTAAAAGTTAACTGATAATTTTATTTTTGGTAAAAACTAGTTAATAAGCTAGCTGGAAGTTATATAAAATCACATAAATTACATTTAGAAAAATATGATTTTTATAATTATTTAAAGGTGTATATGGAAAATTTTAAAATAACTTATGAAAAGCTAGTTTTTAAGCTATTTTTTAGGTTTCCAAACATGACAAGTTACCACGTCATTTTTTATTGGCTATCATCAAACTTTTCATATAACAACTAGTTTTTCAGCTATCAACTACCTTTCGATATTCTTCAAATATACTAAACATAGTAGAAATAATGATTTTTTACCAATCAAGTAAATATGTTTTTTCAATTTCATAAGAAACTGGACCAAATATTTTTCACATATTACAAGTGTTTCGGCGTATTATTGTATGATATTAATTTTGATTTATAAATTAATGTTATAAATATTTATTATTTTGTTAGGTGAACATTAATAAATTCTATAATTCATTTATATGGTTTTTTCAAATAAAAACATCATAATTGTTAAAATATAAATGGATAAGGACAAAAAGATTTTATTACGTGTTATCCCTTCTTATGTTTTAAAAATAAAATAAAATTATGTAAAAGAAATGGATAAGGGAAAATATGTCTCTTTATGTGTGTTAGGAATGAGATACATAAAAAACATTAATGTTCGAGACCATTCGAGTTACAAAGGAATTAGGGACAAAACGCATTGATTACACCAAACCATGGATGTGGATTTTTCGCACCTATAGCCTTCAGACGGCAAGCTTCTGCCTTTTTCTCAAAAGCACTTCTCACACATGCATAATCCCTAAGATTCAATACATAAATAACTTTTTTTTTTTATCTATAATTACTTTATGATGAGTAACTTCGATATTTTATAGTAATTTTTATTAGTATAAAACTGAATAAATCAAAAAAAATTCTTTTTAGTCTCAAAATTTGTTTTTCTTTATACTGGTATAACATACATTCTACATACTTCATACTACTGAAATATGAGGTTTCACGAAAGTTTGAGTTTTCTTGAATTTAACAATTTCCATGTCATTTCCTTTAAACTTGATATGTCTAATATCGTAGGATATCGAAACTATCTTCGTCATTATAGTTTATATTGTTAATAAATATCCATACCCAACAAAACTATTATTAATTCTGCAAATGGTTATTAAGATAAAATTCCTGAAGTTTTTTAGGATTTGTCAGTTTTTTCATTGTTACGATGTTTGGTGAGTTAATGCCTTATCTTTGAGAATATTTGTTCACCTTTCCCCTTCAACTATTTTTGAAATTCTACAACATGTCACCACCCCCTTTCCCGATTACCATGTCTCTCTTTCTCTTTCTATCTTTCTCTCTCACTCTCTCTCTCTCTCTATATATGTATATATATATATATATATATATATATATATATGTATATATATATATATATATATATATATATATATATATATATATATATATATATATATATATATATATATATATATATATCTTTATGTGAAGAAATCGAGGCTACCATCATCCTCCGCCTTCAAAATTGAAAACCACCACTATTTTTCGGATCTGCATACACCGATGGAAATGTTGTTGGGATTTATTATACCACAACATCCTATGGTCCACATACAACCCTAAAAGCTTAGGATCTATGTTTTCTCTTATTATACATGCAATAATGTTTCCAAAGCTTTAAGCCTATAACTAGCATACAACTAACGTAAATAATATGAAATACTAGTCAGGATGACTTACCTCTTACGTAGCTTGAAACCTTGTTGTATTTAACCTTTAAAAGCTTTGCCCGAATAATGTGGAAGCCTCAAATGGAATCACAACACATCATGGACAAAGGTGGAACTTGAGAGAGAATTCCATGCACCCAAAAACACCCATGAACTCTAAGAACATGCACGCATGCGTTTTTTAGGTTAAGAACATGTATTTATATGTTGGATTTCAAGGGTCATGGGTATAACCCAAAACCACACCCATGGGTTTATGACCTATGGTTCATGTGGCCCAAATCTTTATGTATCCATACATAAACTTGGTCCAACATGGATCGTAAGCCCAGCATATAAATATCACTAATTTACACAATTAGTCCCCATTGATTTAATTAGTCTTTTTTCATCACCAAATTAATTCTAAACTAATTCTTGATCAATACTAATTAAATCATATGATTTCAAATTAATATATTGTAACTTGTAATATATTAATAATTCATATATAACCTTCTCTCAAGAGTCCTTCCTAACAAATTCTCCTGATGATATGCAACCCAAATGGACCATGCTACTCTTGGGTCGAGTACATACCAATAATATTTATGGGCTTAGACATCTGATCCAACAGTCTCCCACTTGGATAACTATAAAACTATTATTGCAAGTACGACTCCAAATCCCGACTAGCAATCGTAGCTCTTCAAAGCCGCTGTCGAGCTCTGACCTAGTTAATGACATGTCCATTAGATAAGGGATCATATATTCCTGCATTCTAGATATCATATGGACTGAGACATGGATTATAATCATTCTCTCTGTCCATCTGTTGTTTCCTGATTTCCGGTTTACGACGAATGACTAATTGAACAAATCAAATCAGTCCAGGCCCGTCGAGCACTTGCGTTTGTCATCACTAAATCATTGAGGGGACCATAGATATCGCTTTTATCCACATGGGGTAAAAGGATCGGATAAAATTTGACTCATATCCTTATACTAAATACTTGTTGAATCATACACAAAGGCATGTTTTATAACATCTAGTTACTAATGTGTTTTTGTACAATCAATGTACAACCAACTCATATTCAACAACTCATATCTCTAGGTTTAAAGACTTATATGATATTACCGTCTCAGGATCACTCGAGATAAATTCTATGAAGTGATACAAATGAGCGTGGGTTTAATCCAATACTCAGAAATTATGATCACACATGAATATTGCAGCAACTTTTGCTATGTCTAAGCACCTTAGACATCTACAAGCCCAATTCATGGTAGTCTTGATTCATACGTACTTCAAAAGTATGATTAATTGTAGAGAGTTTGAATAACGTAGTTATTTGGGAAGTCAAAACATGCAAAGTGAAACACAAGAATAATACTAATCCTATATGGCCCCAAACACTTTTGAGAGTAAATAAAACACTTTTAATTTAATCACCATATTGATTACTCATTATTCATTGTATAATGTTTCAAATAGTCAACTTTATACTTGAAACGAAACAATAGTTGTGCCTTGCTCCAAGCATGCACACTATGTTTACCTATGGTCCTTTGTTTGTGGAACAACATCTCAAATGATACTGATTTCACAATTCCATATCCTTATCAAAAATGTAAGAATACAAGATTCTTTTCCATTTACAGAAATATGTTAGATTCTAAAATCATATGCATTGATCCTTTTGTAATGACTATGCACAAAACTCACAAAGAATTGGCAACAGACATTACAAAGTATTGCAATGGGGAGCAATTCCATGGAACAAATTCTCACATTGAAAGTACATTCCTTTGAACATCCTTCTTGCATTAAGTTTTCTAGTCTTACACAGATTTGAAGAACAAATTCCACCTATGGAAACATTTCCATCTTCCCTTTTTTGACTATCACTTCTAAACAAGAGTTGCCTCTTTTCAGAATATCTCATTATGGTCTTTCCAAAAAATTAACACTCTACTTCCAACTGTTCATGAGCAACCAATCTTTGGGAAGCCTCATATTGTCCTTGATAATTGCTTAATCATTATAGTCATATACAGTTTTGGTCCTTTTTCCCACTTCATGCCCTAAGCATTTGGAAAATTCAGAACACATGCAAATATTATAGCATATGTAATCGATCCTATACCCGAAGCATATGGGAGACGATTCATGATGTCTCGCATAAAGACATGATCCTAGACCAGTCTTTTGCTATCAAAATTTTTGTTAGCCATGTTCTCAAAATTTGGACTATGAAGAGGGATGACATAATCATAATCGAATTTTGAGAATGCAATTAACATTTCCATATATAGAATTTCCTTATGTTGAACCATTCCAACATAACATTCATATATATACTTGACTAAATTTGATTAAAATATCAATCTAAGCTTTTAGAATTGGGATGAAGTATAATTTCCTATCGCTTAATTATAGCAAAAATGTAACAACCCGGATTTCCAGGTATCTTTTATGGTTTCAATTTTGATATTTTGTGAGGGGACTGGGCGAGTTGGAGCTCAGACTCGCCGAATAGGATCGCGATTCTGAACGCGGGTTCGCACCTGGACTCGGCGAGTCCAAGGTATGGACTCGGCGAGTCCGTGCTGTTTAATGAAACCCTAATTTCTCGGGTTTGGGACCTATTTAAAGGGCCTAATGGCCGTCATTTGTGCTCACCAGTCCCTTGAGTGAAACCCTAGCGAGTGTGAGCATTTGGAGCAAAGTAGGAAGCCATTATTGATCTTGGAGGTGTCATCTTGCAAGGGAAAGGGAGGATCAGCTAAGGGAAAGTAAGAGGAGCCACTTCCTGAGGGTTTGGGGTCCAGAACATCACATTTGAGGTACTATCTTCGAGCTATTCTCTGCTATGTTGATGCATATATTGATTTAGGGTTTATTGAGCCCTTTTGTGGCTAGATCTAGTGCTCCCTTGGTCCCTTAAGCGATTTAGATTATAGATCTGGACCCTTGGAGGTCCAGAGTGTCCCTTTACCCAAGCTTTTTTTGAATCAATGGGGGTTTTGGATTGGAATCCTTATGCCTAAGGTCAAAACACCATTTATGAGCCATGGGGTGTGTTATGAGCACCAAGATAAGGACTTTACGTGATGAATCAGTTTAGGAAGGCCATATCTATGAATTAATGGAGCGAATCTAACCTTAGAAGCAAGTTTGAGTTGTTGCATGGCATGGACTCGCCGAGTCCGACGAATAGACTCGGCGAGTAGCTTGAAGATTGCCCTTAAATCGCTCAGTGAGTGATCCTGCCGAGTTATAGGTTGACTTAGTGAGTCAGGGCGAGTTAGAGAGGGTTGACAGGTGGACTGAGTCGAACTGGGACTCGCCGAGTTGTTCTTGAGACTCGACGAGTTGAGTCGGGGTGGCTCCGCGATTCTTACCAGCTGGAACTCGTCGAGTCAGGGGAATACTCGACGTGTCAAAAAGGGAATCCTAGAGAGTTGGTGAAAACGTCTAGACTCGCCGAGTCGCCCTAGTGCACTCGTCGAGTCCGGTCAAAGTTGACCGTTGACCAGAGTTGACTAGTGTTGACTTGAAAAGGGTAGTCAACCTTAGTGGTAAAAGTGTTAATAAGAGACATATGATGTTATAGGGGATTGTAGCTCGGAGGATCGAGCACGAGTGATTCCGGGATTTGCTAGCTATCGATATTCACAAGGTGAGTCTTCTCACTATACTGTACCCGGAAGGGTTTGACTGTGTGACCGGAAGGTCGGATATGATATGAGATATGTGTGTTGTGTGTGATAAGTTAATCGTTATATGTGCCATGTATGATACGCTTGATATGGGCCGGAAGGCGAATATGTTATGGGCCGGAAGGCGTTGTGATGTGGACCGTAAGGTTGTTGTGGGTAGGACCCGAAGGCTTACCCAGTCGGGAAGGAAGTCCCCTGAGACACATGGACCGGAAGGTCAGGGCCTGGAAAGGCGTACGTGCATAGGTTGTATTTTTGGGGAACTCACTAAGCATTTATGCTTACAGTTGTTATGTATGTGTTTCAGTTACTAGCGAGGACCGTGGGAAGGTGCCGGCGTGATCTGTACACACTGATGGATGATTTATGATCTTGGGATTTATATGATTTGTATTATGACATGATACATTGGATCTTTATGCCTTATTTTGGATGGAAATACATTTTTAATAAATGAAAAAATTTGTTTTAAAATTTCCGTTGTTACAAGTTGGTATCAGAGCCTTGGTTTGAGGGATTCGGGTACACCTTCGGGCGTAACTGAACTCAAACCGAGGATTTGAGGAAAACTTTTAAAAACAAAGGCATAAAATTTTTATAAAGGATTTTGTGGTAAACAAGAATGAAGCAGTGTGTACGATCAGCCAGCGCCCGAACGGTAAAGATCCCCAAAATACCCTTACAATGTTGTGTTATGAGATATGATATGATATGATATGATATGATATGATATGCATGCTAGAAGACTAGGTATTCATAATAGGACTAGAGTGGCCTGATTTGTGATGCCTTAGTCTAGGGAAATTTGTTGTTATGAGATGCTTTGAGAGCGAGCGGGTAGTTAGTGCATGGCAAGAGTAGAGTAGTCAGGATCCGGGGTTTGGGGAGGAGGACTTGGGATGAATGCTGATGCGGTGTAGTCGGTAGTATTGGGCCCGTACTACCGAAGACACCGGGTCAGTGGGCGACCCAAGTAAGAATCCCTGGGTATCGGAGACTGAGTAGGGTTGCGTTATCGAGTGTGATTATGCTCGAAAGAGTCTCTGATAGTTCTATGTTGTATTTCAGAGGCATCATGGTTGGACCACGCCACAGACCTAGTACGAGCAGTGTGAGTGACGAGGAGATTCGTCAGATGATTCATGAGGAGGTGGCTGCAGCGATCCGGGCTGAGATTCCGGAGATGTTTGGGTCTATTAAGACCACTTTGATGGAGACCTTTGATGAGCGGTACGCCGTGTTGACTGAGGCTACAGCCGCTGCAGCTACCGCAGTTGTGGCCGCTGCTAGACCACAGGGAGGTGACTCGTTGCTATTTTGGGAGTTCAGCAACACGAAGCCACCTTAGTTTGACGGGACGCAGGATCCGATCGCTGCGATGATATGGATTGCTGATATCGAGGGATGCTTCTACACTTGTTCATGTCCGGAGCATCTGAGGGTACGGTTTGCCTTGAACCAGCTCCGTCTGGGAGCAAAGGATTGGTGGAAGTTCGTGACGGCAAACTTCACTTTGGCAGAGGTTTCCGCTGTGACATGGGAGAGGTTTACCTCTATGTTCAGAGATGAGTACGTTCCCCAGGTGGAGAGGGAACGGTTGGTTCAGGAGTTCTTGACCCTCAAGCAACGTAATGATTCTGTCACGGTGATCACGCGGAAGTTTCATGAGAGGGCGATGTTCTGCCCCAAGCAGGTGTCCACGGAGCAGGCTCGGATGAGCCGGTATTTGGGTGTGTTGAGGAGGTATATCCGGGAGTTCGTATCGAACTCGACATATCATACCTTTGCTGAGCTTCAGGTGAATGCCAGGAAGCGCGAGATCGAGTTGGAGACCCAGGCCAGGGAGGAGGCCGAGTCTCAACGGGTGGATCGGTGGCCGGCTCAGTCTCAGCCGGCAGCCAAGCGGACTAAGTCCGCCGATTCGAGGATGGGATGTCCGAAGGGCCGCACTTGCGGAAAGTGCGGCAAGGGTCACGAGGGGACATGTCGATCAGGTGCATGCTACATGTGTGGCAAGGAGGGGCACATTGCTAGGGATTGCCCCAAGGGGTTTATGGTTTGCTTTCATTGCAACCAGACCGGCCATCGGAAGGCTGAGTGCCCTCAGCTTCACTAGGGATCTGCACCTGCTGCCAGGGCTGCTGAGACTCGACCAGTGAAGGCCGAGGCTCCGAGGGCTCGTGGGAGAGCTTTCCAGTTGACCGCGGAGGAGGTCCGCGCGGCGCCTGATGTTGTGGCTGCTATGTATTCTTCCATGTAATTATTATTCTTTTATAGGATGTTATGCTTATTTTATGTATATGCGTAGGTACTTTTCTTGTGAATTTTGTACCTGCTTTAGTATTATTTGACTCGGGTGCGAGTTGGTCTTTCGTATCTCTGGCCTTTAGTCAACATATCAGTGTTAGTCGTGAGGCGTTGAGTCGGCCTCTGAGAGTTTCTATAGCTGACGAGAGAGTGATTTGTGCCACGGAGGTTCTCTGGGGATGTGTGTTAGAGATTTTCAGGGTTGAGTTTCCAATTGATCTGGTTCCTATTGCAATGGGTGATGTCTGTGTCATTATGGGCATAGACTAGTTGAGCAGATTCGGCGCAGTTATCGATTGCGAGCATCAGCTGGTGACCATACGAGACCCTAGTGGGGGAGTTCTTTCGGTGTACGGCGAGGGTACACGTTCAGGATCAGCTTTCTGTTCGGCCACTAGGGCGAGACAGTGTCTACAGCAGGGCTGTAATGGTTTTGTGGCGTATGTGATGGATACGCGGGTAGCTCCCGAGAGGCCGAGTTCAGTTGAGGAGGTTCCGGTGGTGCATGAGTTTCCAGATGTTTTTCCCGAGGAGTTGCCAGGAGTGCCTCCAGTGAGGCAAGTGGAGTTCAGTATCGACTTGGTTCTGGGGGCCGCGCCTATCGCTAAGGTGCCTTATCGTCTTGCACCTCCAGAGATGCAAGAGTTATCCTCGCAGCTTCAGGAGCTGCTTGGGAAGGGGTTTATTCGGCCGAGCAGCTCGCCGTGGGGAGCGCCTATCATGTTCGTCAAGAAGAAGGATGGTTCACACCGGATGTGCATTGATTACCGGGAGTTGAACAAGCTGACGGTCAAGAACCGTTACCCATTACCGAGGATCGACGATTTATTCGATCAGTTGCAGCTAGCATCTTAATTCTCCAAGATCGATTTGAGGTCTGGATATCATCAGGTGAGAGTGCGGGATGAGGACGTCCTGAAGATAGCGTTCAGGACGCGTTATGGGCATTATGAGTTTGTGGTGATGCCTTTTGGGCTCACCAATGCCCCGGCTGTGTTCATGGACCTCATGAACTGAGTATGTAGGCCGATGCTGGATCGGTCAGTGATTGTATTTATCGATGACATTCTGATATATTCGAGATCTAGGGAGCAACATGAGGAGCATTTGAGGGAGGTCCTTGGGGTCCTGAGATCGGAGAAGCTTTATGCAAAGTTCTCCAAGTGTGATTTCTGGTTGCGGGAGGTCCAGTTCTTAGGACATCTTGTTAACCAGGAGGGGATACTGGTCGATCCGGCCAAGGTTGAGGCGGTGATGAGTTGGGAGGTGCCGAAGTCACCCTCTGAGATCAGGAGTTTCCTTGGGTTGGCAGGGTATTATCGGTGATTTATCAAGGATTTCTCCAAGATCGCAGTTCCACTCACCAGATTGACCCGGAAGGGTGTTGCTTTTTCATGGGGTCCTGAGCAGCAGGCCTCCTTTGAAACACTTAGCCAAAGGTTGTGCGAAGCCCCGGTATTAGCTCTCCCGGAAGGGATGGAGGATTTTGTAGTATATTGTGATGCATCGATTTTGGGGCTGGGAGCGGTGCTGATGCAGAGGGGGCATGTGATAGCATATGCCTCGAGGCAGTTGAAGCCTCATGAGACGAGATATCCCACCCATGATCTAGAGTTGGGGGCAGTAGTGTTCGCCCTCAAGATTTGGCATCACTACTTGTATGGGGTTCGGTGTACGATATACACGGACCATAAGAGTTTGAGGTACTTGATGGATCAGCCCAACCTAAATATGCGGCAGAGGAGGTGGTTGGATGTGCTCAAGGATTATGATTGTGAGATCCTGTACCACCCAGGCAAGGCTAATGTGGTAGCCGATGCGTTGAGTCGCAGGGCAGAGAGCCCTCCACTGCGGGATGTATGTTTGAGATTGACCGTGATAGCTCCGGTAATGGATGCCATTCGTGGGGCACAGGCCGAGGCTGTGCAACCTGAGATGCAGAAGAAGAAACGGGTCGTTGGGTTGGTTTCGGAGTTCGTTACGGATGGTCGAGGGCTTATGACTTTTCAGGGTCAGTTTTGGGTACCGTTTGTGGGCGGTACGCGTACTACTTTGATGGAGGAAGCGCATCGATCAAAATTCTCGATTCATCCCGGGGCTACGAAGATGTATTTGGATTTGAGAAAGGAGTATTGGTGGCCCTGTATGAAGAGGGACGTCGCATGGTTTGTTGAGAGGTGCTCGACCTGCCGTAGGGTTAAGGCCGAGCACCAGAGGCCGCATGGCAAGTTGCAGCCATTGGAGGTTCCCGAGTGGAAGTGGGAGCAGATCACTATGGACTTCATCACCAAATTGCCGAGGACTGCCAGAGGAGTTGATGCAATTTGGGTGATTGTGGACAGGTTGACGAAGAGTGCTCACTTCCTTGCCATCAGTGAGAGTTCTTCGGCAGAGAAATTAGCGGAGGTGTATGTGAGGGAAGTAGTATCTCGGCATGGGGTGCCGATCTCGATAGTTTTAGACCATGATGTGCGTTTCACTTCCAGATTCTGGAAGAAGTTTCATGAGGAGTTGGGTACTAGACTGCATTTTAGTACCGCATATCACCCCCAGACAGACGGTCAGAGTGAGCGGACAATTCAGACGCTTGAGGACATGCTCCGAGCATGTGTGTTGGATTTCGGGGGTAGCTGGGATACGTATTTACCCTTGGCAGAGTTTTCCTACAACAACAGCCATCATTCGAGCATTGGTATGCCGCCCTTTGAGTTGTTGTATGGGAGAAGGTGTCGGACCCCCATTTGTTGGGGAGAGGTTGGACAGAGAGTGATGGGCAGTACAGAGATCGTGCTTCAGACGACAGAGCAGATTTAGCAGGTCAGACAGAGGTTGTTGACCGCCCAGAGCCGACAGAAGAGTTATGCGGACAGAGGCCGGTCCGAGCTTGAGTTTCAGGTCGGCGATCTCGTTCTCCTGAAGGTCTCTCCTTGGAAAGGAGTGATTCGATTTAGGAAGAGGGGCAAGTTGGGGCCCCGATATATTGGTCCATTTCGTGTGGTCGCGAGGGTAGGCCGGGTAGCCTATCGTTTGGATTTGCCAGCAGAGTTGGGGCATATTCACGACACTTTTCATCTGTTGCAGCTGAGGAAGTGTATAGCCGATGAGTCGGCAGTGGTTCCATTAGAGGATATTCAGGTAGATGCGAGCCTGAATTATGTCGAGAAGCTGGTGGCCATCAGAGATCGGAAGATCAAGGTTCTGAGGAACAAGGAGGTACCCTTGGTGTTGGTTCAGTGGCAACATCGGAAGGGATCAGAGATGACCTGGGAGTCGGAGCGTGAGATGCGTGAGCAGCATCCGGAGCTATTTTGAGAGCGAGACTTCGAGGGCGAAGTCTAGTTCTAGTGGGGGAGAGTTGTAACAACCCGGATTTCCAGGTATCTTTTATGCATTCAATTTTGATGTTTTGTGAGGGGACTCGGCGAGTTGGAGCTCAGACTCGCCGAGTAGGATCGCGATTCTGAACGCGGGTTCGCGCCTGGACTCGACGAGTCCGCGCTGTTTAATGAAACCCTAATTTCCCTCTTTTGGGACCTATTTAAAGGGCCTTATGGCTGTCATTTGTGCTAAGTCCCTTGAGTGAAACCCTAGCGAGTGTGAGCGTTTGGAGCAAAGTAGGAAGCCATTATTGATCTTGGAGGTGTCATCTTGCAAGGGAAAGGGAGGATCAGCTAAGGGAAAGCATGAGGAGCCACTTCCTGAGGGTTTGGGGTCTAGAACATCACATTTGAGGTACTATCTTCGAGCTATTCTCTGCTATGTTGATGCTTATATTGATTTATGGTTTATTGAGCCCTTTTGTGGCTAGATCTAGTGCTCCCTTGGTCCCTTAAGCGATTTAGATTATAGATCTGGACCCTTGGAGGTCCAGAGTGTCCCTTTACCCAAGCTTTTTGTGAATCAATGGGGGTTTTGGATTGGAATCCTTATGCCTAAGGTCAAAACACCATTTATGAGCCATGGGGTGTGTTATGAACACCAAGATAAGGAATTTATGTGATGAATCAGTTTAGGAAGGCCAGATCTATGAATTGTTGGAGCGGATCTGACCTTAGAAGCAAGTTTGAGTTGTTGCATGGCATGGACTCGCCGATTCCGACGAACAAACTCGGCGAGTAGCTTCAAGATTGCCCTTAAATCACTCAGTGAGTGATCCTGCCGAGTTATAGGTTGACTCAGTGAGTCAGGGCGAGTTAGAGAGGGTTGACAGGTGGACTGAGTCGAACTGGGACTCGCCGAGTTGTTCTTGAGACTCGGCGAGTTGAGTCAGGGTGGCCCCGCGATTCTTACCAGGTGGAACTCGTCGAGTCAGGGGAATACTCGACGTGTCAAAAAGGGAATCCTAGAGAGTTTGTGAAAATGTCTAGACTCTCCGAGTCGCCCTAGTGCACTCGTCGAGTCCGGTCAAAGTTGACCGTTGACCGTTGACCGTTGATCAGATTTGACTAGTGTTGACTTGAAAAGGGTAGTCAACCTTAGTGGTAAAAGTGTTAATAAGAGACGTATGATGTTATAGGGGATTGTAGCTCGGAGGATCGAGCACGAGGGATTCCGGGATTTGCTAGCTATCGATATTCACGAGGTGAGTCTTCCCACTATACTGTACCCAGAAGGGTTTGACTGTGTGACCGGAAGGTCGGATATGATATGAGATATGTGTGTTGTGTGTGATAAGTTAATCGTTATATGTGCCATGTATGATATGCTTGATATGGGCCGGAAGGCATTATGTTATGGGCCGGAAGGCGAATATGTTATGGGCTGGAAGGCGTTGTCATGTGGACCGTAAGGTTGTCGTGGGTAGGACCGGAAGGTTTACCCAGTCGGGACGGAAGTCCCCTGAGACACATGGAGCGGAAGGTTAGGGCCTGGAAAGGCGTACGTGCGTAGGTTGTATTTTAAGGAACTCACTAAGCATTTATGCTTACAGTTGTTGTGTATGTGTTTCAGGTACTAGCGAGGACCGTGGGAAGGCGCCGACGTGATCTGTACACACTGATGGATGATTTATGATCTTGGGATTTATATGGTTTGTATTATGACATGATACATTGGATCTTTATGCCTTATTTTGGATGGAAATACATTTTTAAGAAATGAAAAAAATTGTTTTAAAATTTCCGTTGTTACAAAAAATACTTTTCAAACCCTGCAACTTTGCAAATTGAAATCTTTGTTTTCTATAATTAACATTGCTAACTTGCAAAATTTAACATAATAATCATGCTCCTACTAACATGATAATTATATCCTTATCAGCATAATACTTATGCTCCCATTAGCTATTACATGTATCCAAAATCATACACCTTTCCTCAGATAGCTCACATGTGTGTCTAAACAATTTTTAGAACTACGAAAAGGGATGTTGTAATCATAGTATCAATTGTTTAGACCTTTTGCCATACTGACTAGTCCATGTTAGTGTGCCGGTTAACCACACACACTCCACTAATGACTTTGAGAATGCAAATATCACAATTGCTATCTACTTAAAATCTATTTAGTGAAAGCGTTTCCTAACCATCATTTTCATGAATCAGAGAGAAACCTTATGACACTTAAATTTTATGGTGCATGTGTTCCTATCCATGTGAACTTTTCATAAACATAATCACAAGACAAGGTTAGTCAGAAATCCAAGCTCATATGGACTGAACTTGATCAATCTAAATTTCATACCACTTGGCAGCTCAACGGCCTACCATTGCTTCCAAGTAATTATGCAAATAACAGAGAACTCATAGAACTCACACGCATAATCAACATTAACTGGAAAGGGCACAGAAAGAAGAATATGTCAACACAATAAGCTATAAACCTCAAGTCGTGTGCTAGTGGTAAACAATACCCTTGATTAGTTCTTGAAACTTTTCAAGATCTTTAAGATTCCCACTGACCTCTTGACATATAAGATTCTCTTTTCAAGCAACATTCCTTGATAGAGCAAATATTCAAGAGTTAGACCGGACTCTTATCAAGACAAAAACTTCACACAGTTGGCCTTAGTTGGTCTTTGTTTTATCCAAAACATCACAACTCACCAATTTCAAATGTACAAGAGTAGAAAACATTTTACTCTACAATTGATAAGTGTTTTAAACCTTCTTAAAAATATGTCACTCAAGGCTCGATCTTGCAGTGTTAATCTAAGACTCAATTTTGGAACAAAGTATGATTCATCTTTAGATTTACCATTTCAACAATTCACGATTCCTCTTATTAGTCAAACAAATGCACTAAGATGTCCTTAGAGAATCAATTCTGATATGCTTTTTCATAATCATTAATATGATCATAAAATATTATATTGAAGTACTCTCCCATCTATTCAAATTGCAGAAACTTTTATCTTTCTGCCCAATTTGATTCTTCTCATTCGCCCTGCCATACATTGAAACCTTTTCCAATGTTTCAGAATTATACTTAAACTTGTAAGCATAACCACATTTACTAAACTTTAGTAAATCATGACGACCAGCCTTATCATTCTTTGTGGTGGACCTGACCAGCGCACAACTAAGTGTACCCGATCCCCTAGTCCTTCACTTGACTCATGTATACATGTGAATAAGGAATTCGTCTTAATTTTCCAAAGATGAAAATTCTCATCCATCACACAAGTTGCATGATTCCGATTTTCTATCCAACTAAAACTTGGGTGATGCGAATCTTTCCTTATTTGATAAATTATGACACTATCATAATTGCCATAATCAAATCCATTTTCCAATATTACTATTAAAAGAATCATATAAACAACAGTTTTCGCAAATACCAATGAAAGGATACTTAAAATAAAAAAAATCTTTTATTTAAAAACTTGTGGAGAAATTTTCTTTACAATGCAATTACAAAGGATAAATATGTTGTTATCTATTCCTATCAATCTATCATAACTTTTAAGTAGCAGGTCAAAATGCTGATCATCAAACCATGTGATCAAAATCCATCTCTTCGCGATCAGAATCAACTTATTGTTTCTTTAAGCTTCCTTTCTTTTCTTCGATGCTATAAAACATCAAAATGCAACCTAGTCACATTATGTAATAAGAATCTCCAATTAGAAACTTAATAGTGTTAGACAGTGGACTTTACCTAAAGCATAGTCAAATTCTTTGAATGTTACCATCCAAGTGAAATTTTAGGTAAATAGGGCAGGCTCGCAACCAATGCCCTTTCTTTTGGCAATAGAAACATATGGACTCTTTAGGAATGGTACATGAGACTATCTTAGACTTAGCCTTTCTTTTTACCATTTGGTCAACCGGGTTGACTATGGGCGATCCCTTTCCATTGGGAAGAGAAGACTTTTCTGGGCTACCAATGTTTCCATTCTCAATGTCCATGTAAGATTGGGAAGTAGATCTTACAATCAAATTTGCCTTACTAGTGCTCCAAATCATTACTGATTTAGCTGCAACAAGTAAATAGGTAAGATCATTAAGGGTCATGTCGTGGTCTATCACACAATAGTCCTTAATGAACTCACTATATGACTTGGAAAGAGATTGAAGAACCACGTCAACAGTCAACTTCATTGAGACTTCGACATCCAACTCTCGCATCTTGTCAATAGGGATTTAGTGACGTTAAACTATTAAAGAACTTGTGGGTTAGGGAGAACAATTGGAGGAAGTGGAGAAGGTGAAGTTGTTGGGTTTTGAGCATTCTAACACTCCTAAGTGTACATGCAACCCTAAATACCTTGGATCTATGTTTTCTCTATTATACATGCAAATATGAACTTTCGAAGGTATTATCCTAATCTAGCATACAAAACAATGAATATAAAATATAGAATACATATCTCTTAGATGTAGAAAGTCGTCATGAAGCTTGAGTGCCTAGTGCCTCAAGTGTGACACCTCAAATGGTTCACACAACACCAAATACACTTGGAATGACTTAAGAGAAATCCACAACTTATGAAATCGGCTAGCCCTTCTTTTACACACAATATTAGCCGTTTTTGGTGGATAATATGATGCTTATATAGTGTGTTACAATTAGGGTTACACCATGTAAACCCTAATTGTCATGACCTTTCATTTCCATCACCCACGGGTTATGTAACCTCCATGGAGCATCCATGGAGCATCCTATGGGTTTAACCCAACTTGATTATCCATGGAGCTTTGGCCCACTATATAAGTTATGGATGATTTACACAATCAACCCATATATTTAATTAGTCTTCTTTTGATCACATAGTTAATTCTAAATTAATTCTTGATCAATACAAATTAAATATTATTATTCTTATTATTAATATACTAGAACTTATAATATATTAATAACCATTTGTGTCTTATTTCTCTCATTTAGTCTATCCAAATGCATGATGCCATGCAACCCAAATGGACAATGTCGGGTCGCGTCAAGTCTTACCAATTATCGTTATGGACATAGACATTAATCCAACTGTCTCCCACTTGGATAAGTCTAAAACTATTATTGCGTATGACTTCAAGAACCAACTGGCAATCTGTAACAACCCGAAGTTTTCCATCGCCAAAACCCCATTCTACCCGTATAACTTGCCGTATATCGAAATGTTCCGATGTCGTTTTTGGGTTAAGTTAATTAAGTTATATGTTTATTATGATCCAATGAGTGTCCAAACCCTTTAGGAACTCATGAAACAAGCCCAAAAATATTTATTTCATAAGTTTTAGAAACGTCACCGCCGGGTGACGGAAACTTAATCGGGTGCGACCTAAAGCCTCGTTAAAGGCCGGTATCGGGTAGAATTCCACTGTGTCCAAGTTTTAGGACCTACATAAACATGTTTAAACATTCATTTGAAGCTTTTTCTTTCTCTCTCTACTCTCTCTAACCTCTCTCCTAAATCCAAAGTTTAAGGGTCCAAAACTCAATTTTAAGGCCTCAAATCCCTAAGGTACCTTCCTAACCTTAATGTATAGCATATTTGGCTTCCAAATTCAGGATTTAATCATGATTTAAGGCCTTGAATGTGATTTTATGGCCATGGTTGAAGCTTAGGCCGTAAACACATAGTTAAGGGGTTTTTAAGCCCTAAAACCCTTTTAAACCACAACTAGACTTTAGATATGGCTAAATGACTTCATGGAATGGACATAGAACATTTTAAACATGGATTTTGATGGATTTGAAGGATTTTATGTCTAAGGAACATGCTTGGGCCGTAAACTCATATATATGGGGTTTTTGTGACCTTAAACCCTTTCAAAACACTAATAAGGCTTAGATATGAATTTTAGAATATTTGGTTTTAGCCTTGGGACACTTGAAACATAAATTTTGAGGGATTATTGTGAGATTACAGCCAAGGCATGTGCTTGGGCCATAAATTCCTTGAAACATGGTGTAAATTCATTTTAAGGTGTTAGAAAGCCACTTTAACACCCCTAAAGCTTTGGAATAATTTCTAGAAGTGCATACAAACAAGTTTTTGGCCTTAAAACATAATAAAACCCTTTCTAGGAGAGTTTACGGACATGAGGGGGGTCTCATGGGCCGTAAACTCCAAAAACTCCTCAAATGTCCCATAAAATCTCATGTAAGGCCTTGAAATAATTTTAGCAATCACATGTGATTTGTTTGGAATCCAAAAACACAATTTTTCATGGGTTTATAGGAGTTTACGGCCATGAGTCCTATGCTAGGCCGTAAACTCCCTTAAATGTGTCTATTTGGTGTTTTAAAATTATTCCAAGCCCTTAAAACAAAGTCTAACATTTATCCCTAAGTGTTTCAAGCCAAATTGTGCCATAAATCACCCCACCATGAGTTTACGGCCGTAAACTCATGGGGAGGGGGTCATTAGGGCTGTAAACTCCCTAAGGAGTGTTCTTTTGGAGTCCCAATTCAATATCCTAGCTATATGTGTCCCCAAATGTCACCCGGGTCCCTCCAAACACTTGTATCGGGGTGTTTTCGCGACTAGAAGCAATTATCCCTATCAAATAATCAATCTAAGTCCTAATTAGATACAAATGTGTATCTTTAAATTATACTTAGGAACCTCGTGTGTTTGCAAGCCCCAGACTAACACTTATCATCCAAATCGTCACATTTCTCGTCCGGTGAGTTCATACCCCTACGCCCTTTTCCGTGTTTTTTCAATGTTTTCAGGGGGAATACAAGCAAACTGTAACTATTTTCAAATCATAACATTGATGCGTTTCAAATAATATCTGGAAAACTTATAAACACTTTTACTCCTTATGTATTATGCTGAGCATAAGGAACGATTTATCAATTACAACTAAATGGATTTTAGTTCAGAAAATAACCAAACTACTCAAATTATTATGGGAATAATTTGGGGTTCTGTAATTCTTTTTATATCATGTACTGATATCTATATAAAGTTATTAGATAAACTATGTCTGATTCAGTTTATCTCCATATCATTTGAATGTATTGCCAGATAAGTTCATAGTATGTATCTATTTTCACTGTATTATATTTCATAATCTTTGTATGTTTGATATCGTATGAGAATCATGCGAATAGTTTAGTACTAGTTTGGGAGTAGTCACTACCCTTTATGGACGATCAGTAAATCCTCCCCGGAAGTGTAACCAGAGTGTCCTGGAGGGAGAGCGAGGAATTTGTGAATAGATCTATTCGGGACTGACAATCCCATACCTTAACTACTAGCTACAATTAGGCGGGCACGCCTGGGGTGAAAAATTCTGGATATCGTCCGATGTCCGACTAACGTCAAGGAGGTCTCGTTGTCGTATCAGCATGGTTACCCAACTCACAATATGTATTAATATAAGTTTATTCACAACTTTGGTTGTAGAATTCATATCTAGTTCGGGATAGTGATCCCATGGTTTTATCAAACAATCTTATATCTAGTTCGGGATAGTGATCCCATGGTTTTATCAAACTACTTTGTATCTAGTTCGGGATAGTATTCCCATGGTTTTCAATCTATCGCACTTGTATCTAGTACGGGATGATAGTCCCATGATTTCAATCTATATCTTGTACGGGATGGTAATCCCATGGTTTGGAAACTATATCTAGTTCGGGATAGTGATCCCATGGCTTTATCTATTTATCTTATATCTAGTTCGGGATAGTATTCCCATGGTTTTCAATTTATAATTTCAAGTATATCAAACTATCTTGTAACTAGTTCGGGATGATAGTCCCAAGGTTTCCAAACTACATTTTATCTACAATTCATGTATATTAAAGTACTTCATATCTAATCCGGGATAGTAATCCCATGATTTTCATTATATAGTTTGTGTATTAAACTATACTTTGTGTTATTCAATCAATCTTACATTTAGGAAAATATGGGATTTTCCTGGGGTTAACATATAACGCGTAACTGAACTGTAACAAAAGATAACCAAACTAACTTTACATAAGAAAATATGGGATTTTCTTGGATAACAAACCTTTTCGGAAAACTAAAGGAAACCGATACATTTTCATAAAACAAAACCGATTATGAACTCACCAGCTTTGTGCTGATTTTCAAACTGCTTGTATTCTCAGGTCCAAGTTAGACAGGTACCCGGCGATATCTTTTGGTGAAGACGGAGTACTCAGAAGACTCGTCTCGTTTTGTTCATATGATATATGTATAACTTTGTACAATTTACTTGTGAACCAAATGTAAACTTTCATATATATGTAATGCAATGGTTGTTTACTGTGATTACTATGTACATTGGATTTGATACACAACTTGGAGTCAACTCCAGAAATGTTTCCGCTTTTGATTTTCGGGGTGTGACAGATTGGTATCAGAGCCCTTGTTATAGTGAACAGAGTATACCAAACCTTACATGGTATAAAACTATAAACACTAAAAGGGCCTCAGTGCTCTGAATTAAAAGTGTCTTCAAACTCTAAGTATTTTCAAAAGTATGCAAGTATACCGAACCGTCGAAATCCGTAACTACAAGTAGAACAAAACATAAGTAAATGGGTGTTGTACACTGCGGTTAAACCTGGGCAGTTATGTAGTCGTGTCTAGGATCAATATAGCCTGGCCAACTATATTCATTCGAGACACGGCCAACATGTGCTTGGGAGTGACTGTGGTACGCAGCATGCCTAAAACTTACCCAATATCCCAAACAACGAATCGTTGCTGCAGCAAACCATGAAATACTATGGGAGTATTTCTTGAGTCGATCCTTTGTAGAAATCCTCGTATACGAGTTGTTCCTTGATCATTCCTCTAGCGATAAAATGTTCTGTCTTGATAACTCCTTTATGCTTTATTGCTTAGTATGATGTTATATATTGTCTTGATGAGATATCCCCTGTTCCATATCTCTTGATTCAATTCAGAGGACTTATGATCCTTTCTTTCCTGATCTATTTAGATCAAGATGCCTCCCAGAAAGAGACCCAGCTCAAAGAACAACAACAATCCTCCTCCGCCACCACCTCCTATTCAAATGGATTTGGAAACACTTCAGGCAACCATTTCTGCCACCATATCAGCTCTCCTACCTCAACTGAACCCTAGTGGTTCAGGGGGTGGAACCCAAAACCCAGAAGATAGCCAGGGACACCAAAAAGGGGGTTCCTATAAAGACTTCATGAATGCAAAACCGACATTCTTCGATGGCACAGGGGGTGTCATTGCTTTAACCCGATGGTTCGAGAAAATCGAATCAATCTTTGAAATATACGCCTGTTCGGAGTCTGACAAAGTAAAATTCGCCGCCTGCACCTTCCTAGACAAAGCCCTGACTTGGTGGAACGGCCGAGTCAAATCCTTAACTTTACCTGTAGCGAATGCTATGGGTTGGGAAGCTATGAAGGAGCTTCTTCTCACAGAATATTGCCCTTGGGGCGAACTCCAGAAGCTAGAACACGAACTTTGGAACCTTAAGATGAAGGGTTCCGACATAGCTGCTTATACTTCAAGATTTGATGATCTGGCGTTACTCTGTCCGGGAATGGTTACTCCGGAGAGTAAAAAGATTGAGAGGTTCATCTGGGTGTTGACCCAGCCAACAAAAGGGAACGTCTTGGCTGCGAAGCCAGACACATATGACAGTGCTAAATGTCTTGCGAAAATCTTGATCGATCACGAAGACAACTCTGATGAGGAAGCTACCACCCCCGAGCCAGTCGCCAGTGGAGGCGGAAGCAAAAAGAAATCTTGGAACAAGCGGAAGGCCCCGAGTACACAAGGTTCTTCTAAGAAACAACAAACAGTAGCAGTCCATGCTGCTATTGCCCCTGTTGCGGTTTCGGCTGTCGGTTCCACAGCCCAAACACCCGCCAGTGGATACACTGGTACCCTTCCTTGGTGTAGTAAGTGCAACTACCACCACCGCATTCCTGGTCCATGTCACGAAAGGATCTGCGACAATTGTGGCAATAAGGGCCACCTTGCTCGAACCTGCAGAAAACTAGCCAAATCAACGAACCAATCATCCGGAGCGGGAATTAGTCTGGCCTGTTACAATTGTGGTGAAGCTGGGCACTTCAAAAGGAATTGCCCCAAGGCAGCTACGACCACTGATCCCTCTGTCACCGCAGGTATACTTCTCTTTGATAATTCTTATACCTGCAACTCTTTTCGATTTTATTACAAAATGGGAAATCTTTTATCTATCTATTCGAACATTTTCTAAACTCAATCCTTCGTATGTAATCGAAATGTGTACCATCGAGATGACTAACCGGTGAGATAGAGAACACTAACTTCGTACCTACAGATTGAATCCTCAGTCCGGAGGACTATTCTGTTCCATTCGATTTAAAAAGGGGGAAACTTTCTTCAAAAATACTTTGATGCTATGTTTAACATGAAATGATCGAGTTTCATTCATGTTGTTATCCTTGGTTTCGAAAGGGTCGCTCGTCTAGATCTTTTCCTCGACCCGGTTCTCATGATTTTCGACATCAAACTTTCGTATCATTCCATGCCTTAGAACTCAAAAGTTTTTCCCGATATGAATTACCACGCATCCCTCGTTTCTGTGATTATTGAGAAACGGGAAGTTAGCAACTCTTTCCTCTAAATGTCTTTCCCGAAGGATTCCCGGGAATTTCTTTCGAACGTCTAGTTTAGTCTCACATCAGACCCTTCGAGATCTTCGTAGAAATCGATTCTACAACCTTCAGATTTCGGATGCCTTTAGAGCTTCGTAACATCTATCCAGTACATCATGTCTCGAATCCTTAGAAGCATCTACCCAGCAAAACCCTAGTGATTCCTTGAGGAAACCGAAGTCGTCCAGGGTTGGAACTTCCATGAGAAAACCGATTGATATCATAGATTAAGAGAGAGTCAAAGTACGAAACAGAGACACGACTCGATAGTGAGAATTCGCTAGAACGCCCAATAGAGACCTGATTCCACTTGAGAAAGTGAAGATCCAAGGCAACAAATCCATTCGTTTCTCATTCCAATTCATGATCTGTATCTTATTCTTTGAATTTCAGGACGAAATTCCCTCTAACGGGGGGATAATGTAATAACCCGAAGTTTTCCATCGTCAAAACCCCGTTCTACTCGTATAACTTGCCGTATATCGAAACGTTCCGACGTCGTTTTTGGGTTAATTTAATTAAGTTATATGTTTATTATGATCCAATGAGTGTCCAAACCCTTTAGGAACTCATAAAACAAGCCCAAAAATGTTTATTTCATAAGATTTAGAAACGTCCCCGCCGGGTGACGGAAACTTAATCGGACCTAAAGCCTCGTTTAAGGCCGGTATTGGGTAGAATTCCACCATGTCAAAGTTTTAGGACCTACATAAACATGTTTAAACATTCATTTGAAGCTTTTTCTTCCTTTGTCTACTCTCTCTCTAACCTTTCTCCTAAATCCAAAGTTTAAGGGTCCAAAACTCAATTTTAAGGCCTCAAATCCCTAAGGTACCTTCCTAACCTTAATGTATAGCATATTTGGCTTCCAAATTCGGGATTTAATCATGATTTAAGGCCTTGAATGTGAGTTTACGGCCATGGTTGAAGCTTAGGCCGTAAACACATAGTTAAGGGGTTTTTAAGCCCTAAAACCCTTCTAAACCACAACTAGACTTTAGATATGGCTAAATGACTTCATGGAATGGACTTAGAACATTTTAAACATGGAATGGACTTGGCAGTTCATGGGCCTACCATTGCTTCCAAGTAATTATGCAAATAACTAAGAACTCAAAGAACTCACACGCATAATCAACTTTAACTGGAAAGGGCACAGAAAGAAGAATATGTCAACACAATAAGCTATAAACCTCAAGTCGTGTGCTAGTGGTAAACAATAACATTGATTAGTTCTTGAAACTTCTCAAGATCTTTAAGATTCCCACTGACCTCTTGACATATAAGATTCTCTTTTCAATAACCATTCCTTGATAGATCAAATATTCAAGAGTTAGAGCGGACTCTTATCAAGACAAAAACTTCACACAGTTGGCCTTAGTTGGTCTTTGTTTTATCCAAAACATCACAACTCACCAATTTCAAATGTACAAGAGCAGAAAACATTTTACTCTACATTTGATAAGTGCTTTAAACCTTATTAAAAATATGTCACTCAAGGCTCGATCTTGCAGTGTTAATCTAAGACTCAATTTTGGAACAAAGTATGATTCATCTTTAGATTTACCATTTCAACAATTCACGATTCCTCTTCTTAGTCAAACAAATGCACTAAGATGTCCTTAGAGAATCAATTCTGATATGCTTTTTCATAATCATTAATATGTTCATAAAACATGATACTGAAGTACTCTCCCATCTTTTCAAATTGCAGAAACTTTTATCTTTCTGCCCAATTTGATTCTTCTCATTCGCCCTGCCATACATTGAAACATTTTCCAATGTTTCAGAATTATACTTAAACTTGTAAGCACAACCACATTTACTAAACTTTAGTAAATCATGACGACCAGCCTTATCGTTCTTTGTGGTGGACCTGATCAGCGCACAACCAAGTGTACCCGATCCCCTAGTCCTTCACTTGACTCACATATACATGTGAATAAGGAATTCGTCTTAATTTTCCAAAGATGAAAATTCTCATCCATCACACAAGTTGCATGATTCCGATTTTCTATCCAACTAAAACTTGGGTGATGCGAATCTTTCCTTATTTGATAAATTATGACACTATCATAATTGGCATAATCAAATCCATTTTCCAATATTACTATTAACAGAATCATATAAACAACAATTTTCGCAAATACCAATGTAAGGATACTTAAAATAAAAAAAATCTTTTATTTAAAAACTTGTGGAGAAATTTTCCTTACAATGCAATTACAAAGGATAAATATGTTGTTATCTATTCCTAGCAATCTATCATAACTTTTAAGCAACAGCTCAAAATGCTGATCATCAAACCTTGTGATCGAAATCCATCTCTTCGCGATCAGAATCAACTTATTGTTTCTTTAAGCTTCCTTTCTTTTCTTCGATGCTATGAAACATCAAAATGCAACCTAGTCACATTATGTAATAAGAATCTCCAATTAGAAACTTAATAGTGTTAGACAGTGGACTTTACCTGAAGCATAGTCAAATTCTTTGAATGTTACCATCCAAGTGAAATTTCAGGTAAATAGGGTAGGCTCGCAACCAATGCCCTTTCTTTTGGCAATAGAAACATATGGACTCTTTAGGAATGGTACACGAGACTATCTCAGACTTAGCCTTTCTCTTTACCATTTGGTCAACCGGGTTGACTATGGCTTATCCCTTTCCATTGGGAAGAGAAGACATTTCTGGGCTACCAATGTTTCCATTCTCAATGTCCATGTATGATTTGGAAGTAGATCTTACAATCAAATTTGCCTTACCAGTGCTCCAAATCATTACTGATTTAGCTGCAACAAGTAAATATGTAAGATCATTAAGGGTTATGTCGTGGTCTATCACATAGTAGTCCTTAATGAACTCACTATATGATTTGGAAAGAGATTGAAGAACCACGTCAACAGTCAACTTCATTGAGACTTCGACATCCAACTCTCGCATCTTGTCAATAGGGATTTAGTGACCTTAAACTATTAAAGAACTTGTGGGTTAGGGAGAACAATTGGAGGAAGTGGAGAAGGTGAAGTTGTTGGGTTTTGAGCATTCTAACACTCCTAAGTGTACATGCAACCCTAAATACCCTGGATCTATGTTTTCTCTATTATACATGCAAATATGAACTTTCCAAGGTATTATCCTAATCTAGCATACAAAACAATGAATATAAAATATAGAATACATATCTCTTAGATGTAGAAACTCGTCATGAAGCTTGAGTGCCTAGTGCCTCAAGTGTGACACCTCAAATGGTTCACACAACACCAAATACACTTGGAATGACTTGAGAGAAATCCACAACTTATGAAATCGGCTAGCCCTTCTTTTACACACACTAGTAGCCGTTTTTGGTGGATAATATGATGCTTATATAGTGTGTTACAATTAGGGTTACACCATGTAAACCCTAATTGTCATGACCTTTCATTTCCATCACCCACAGGTTATGTAACCTCCATTGAGCATCCATGGAGCATCCAATGGGTTTAACCCGACTTGATTATCCATGGAGCTTTGGCCCACTATATAAGTTATGGATGATTTACACAATCAGCCCATATATTTAATTAGTCTTCTTTTGATCACATAGTTAATTCTAAATTAATTCTTGATCAATACTAATTAAATATTATTAATCTTATTATTAATATACTAGAACATATAATATATTAATAACCATATGTGTCTTATTTCTCTCATTTAGTCTATCCAAGTGCATGATGCCATGCAATCCAAATGGACCATGTCGGGTCGCGTCAAGTCTTATCAATTATAGTTATGGACTTAGACATTAATCCAACTGTCTCCCACTTGGATAAGTCTAAAACTGTTATTACGTATGACTTTAAGAACCGACTGGCAATCTATAACAACCCGAAGTTTTCCATCGCCAAAACCCCGTTCTACCCGTATAACTTGCCGTATATGGAAACGTTCCAATGTTGTTTTTGGGTTAAGTTAATTAAGTTATATGTTTATTATGATCCAATGAGTGTCCAAACCCTTTAGGAACTCATGAAACAAGCCCAAAAATATTTATTTCATAAGTTTTAGAAACGTCCCCGCCGGGTGACAGAAACTTAATCGGGTGCGACCTAAAGCCTCGTTTAAGGCCGGTATCGGGTAGAATTCCACTGTGTCCAAGTTTTAGGACCTATATAAACATGTTTAAACATTCATTTGAAGCTTTTTCTTCATCTCTCTACTCTCTCTCTCTAACCTCTCTCCTAAATCCGAAGTTTAAGGGTCCAAAACTCAATTTTAAGGCCTCAAATCCCTAAGGTACCTTCCTAACCATAATGTATAGCATATTTGGCTTCCAAATTCGGGATTTAATCATGATTTAAGGCCTTGAATGTGAGTTTACGGCCATGGTTGAAGCTGAGGCCGTAAACACATAGCTAAGGGGTTTTTAAGCCCTAAAACCCTTCTAAACCACAACTAGACTTTAGATATGGCTAAATGACTTCATGGAATGGACATAGAACATTTTAAACATGGATTTTGATGGATTTGAAGGATTTTACGTCTAAGGAACATGCTTGGGCCGTAAACTCATATATATGGGGTTTTTGTGACCTTAAACCCTTTCAAAACACTAATAAGGCTTAGATATGAATTTTAGAATATTTGGTTTTAGCCTTGGGACACTTGAAACATAAATTTTGAGGGATTATTGTGAGATTACAGCCAAGGCATGTGCTTGGGCCATAAATTCCTTGAAACATGGTGTAAATTCATTTTAAGGTGTTAGAAAGCCACTTTAACACCCCTAAAGCGTTGGAATAATTTCTAGAAGTGCATACAAACAAGTTTTTGGCCTTAAAACATAATAAAACCCTTTCTAGGAGAGTTTACGGACATGAGGGGGGTCTCATGGGCCGTAAACTCCAAAAACTCCTCAAATGTCCCATAAAATCTCATGTAAGGCCTTGAAATAATTTTAGCAATCACATGTGATTTGTTTGGAATCCAAAAACACAATTTTTCATGGGTTTATAGGAGTTTACGGCCATGAGTCCTATTCTAGGCCATAAACTCCCTTAAATGTGTCTATTTGGTGTTTAAAAATTATTCCAAGCCCTTAAAACAAAGTCAAACATTTATCCCTAAGTGTTTCAAGCCAAATTGTGCCATAAATCACCCCACCATGAGTTTACGGCCGTAAACTCATGGGGAGGGGGTCATTAGGGCCGTAAACTCCCTAAGGAGTGTTCTTTTGGAGTCCCAATTCAATATCCTAGCAATATGTGTCCCCAAATGTCACCCGGGTCCCTCCAAACACTTATATCGGGGTGTTTTCGCGACTAGAAGCAATTGTCCCTATCAAATAATCAATATAAGTCCTAATTAGATACAAATGTGTATGTTTACAATATACTTAGGAACCTCGTGTGTTTGCAAGCCCCAGACCAACACTTAGCATCCAAATCGTCACATTTCTCGTCTGGTGAGTTCATACCCCTACGCCCTTTTCCGTGTTTATTCAATGTTTTCAGGGGGGAATACAAGCAAACTGTAACTATTTTCAAATCATAACATTGATGCGTTTCAAATAATATCTGGAAAACTTATAAACACTTTTAATCCTTATGTATTATGCTGAGCATAAGGAACGATTTATCAATTACAACTAAATGGATTTTAGTTCAGAAAATAACCAAACTAATCAAATTATTATGGGAATAATTTGGGGTTCTGTAATTCCTTTTATATTATGTACTGATATCTATATAAAGTTATTAGATAAACTATGTCTGATTCAGTTTATCTCCGTATCATTTGAATGTATTGCCAGATAAGTTCATAGTATGTATCTATTTTCACTGTATTATGTTTCATAATCTTTGTATGTTTGATATCGTATGAGAATCCTGTGAATAGTTTAGTACTAGTTTGTGAGTAGTCACTACCCTTTATGGATGATCAGTAAATCCTCCCCGGAAGTGTAACCAGAGTCTCCTGGAGGGAGAGCGAGGAATTTGTGAATAGATCTATTCGGGACTGACAATCCCACACCTTAACTGCTAGCCACAGTTAGGCGGGCACGCCTGGGGTGACAAATTCTGGATATCGTCCAACGTCTGACTAACGTCAAGGAGGTCTCGTTGTCGTATCAGCATGGTTACCCAACTCACAATATGTATTAATATAAGTTTATTCACAGCTTTGGTTTTAGAATTCATATCTAGTTCGGGATAGTGATCCCATGGTTTTATCAAACAATCTTATATCTAGTTCGGGATAGTGATCCCATGGTTTTATCAAACTACTTTGTATCTAGTTCGGGATAGAATTCCCATGGTTTTCAATCTATCGAACTTGTATCTAGTACGGGATGATAGTCCCATGATTTCAATCTATATCTTGTACGGGATGGTAATCCCATGGTTTTGAAACAATATCTAGTTCGGGATAGTGATCCCATGGCTTTATCTATCTATCTTATATCTAGTTCGGGATAGTATTCCCATGGTTTTCAATCTATAATTTGAAGTATATCAAACTATCTTGTAACTAGTTCGGGATGATAGTCCCAAGGTTTCCAAACTACATTTTATCTACAATTCATGAATATTAAATTACTTCATATCTAATCCGGGATAGTAATCCCATGATTTTCATTATATAGTTTGTGTATTAAACTATACTTTGTGTTATTCAATCAATCTTACATTTAGGAAAATATGGGATTTTCGTGGGGTTAACATATAACGCGTAACTGAACTGTAACGAAAGATAACCAAACTAACTTTACATAAGAAAATATGGGATTTTCTTGGATAACAAACCTTTTCGGAAAACTAAAGGAAACCGATACATTTTCATAAAACAAAACCGGTTATGAACTCACCAGCTTTATCTTTTGGTTAGACAGGTACCCGACGATATCTTTTGGTGAAGACGGAGTACTCAGAAGACTCGTCTCGTTTTGTTCATATGATATATGTATAACTTTGTACAATTTACTTTTGAACCAAATGTAAACTTTCATATATATGTAATGTAATGGTTGTTTACTGTGATTACTATGTGTCACACCCCGAAAACCGAAGGCGGAAACGTTCCCGGGGTTGACTCCATGTTGAGTATCAAATCCAATGCATATATTAAGTAAAGTAAAACAACCATTACATTACATTATAAAGTTTTACAGTTGTTTCAAAAGTAAAGTTTGTACAGTTGTAATACATAGTATATATATATAGACAAAATGAAACGGGTCTTCATGTACTCCATCTTCTGATCAAAAGAAATCTTCGGGTACCTGTTCTAACGCTGACCTGAGAACACAAGCGGTTTGAAAATCAGCATAAAGCTGGTGAGTTCATAAGTGGTTTTTGTTAGTGAACATGATTTGAGTTTCCTTTCCGATTCTGAAATGTCGTATGTACCAAGAAAATCCCATATTTTCTTAATAGTTAGTTATTGATTCACAAATGAAAGGTATGATAAGTTTGTACATTGAAAACATGTTTATTCATGTGAAAATGCATAGTTGGTTATCTGACTGATTAAACTGATCTGTTTGCGTATCATGTGTTACCAGGAAAGTCCCATACTTTCCTTATTGTATTACAAATTGTAAAAGATGTAATGTTATCCAGTTTGTTACTCTTTCTAGTTAGGTAAGTGTTACCCAGAAAAGCCCCATGCTTTCCTGCATGTTGGTTTCAAATGTAAACGATGTAAAGGTGTGAAAGATGCAATTGTGATTGGTTTCCATGTTTTCCCCAGGAAAGTCCCGTACTTTCCTAAATGTTGGTTACAGTGTTGTGAAAGATGTGAAAGATGTAAAAGATGTATAGAGTGATTCATTATTATTATAAGTAAATCTCTGTTATCCTAATTGCGAGTTCCATAACCATGCAATAGACTAAAACCTGTGGCAATAAGTAGTCCACATGTGGCAATAAGTCGTCCACATACTTATGACTTTCGTCACCCTTGAACCATTTCGGTTCGGCTGTAGCTAGCAGCCAGGTGTGGGGTAGTCAGCCCCGTATAGATCTATACACTCAAGTCACGCTCTCTAAATACCAGAGATTCTGGTTATGGGTGTAGTCCTCCACTCGCGTACCTTGGTGGAGTGTTCTCCAAGGACGTGTCTCCAATTATACAGGATTAACAAATTTACTAGTAATAATAGAATAATCCTCCACTCGCGTATATACGTGGAGTGTTACCGAGGACAAAACAGTGTACAGGTATTATATTCAAATGTCTTATGTAATGCTTTTAACTGATAAATTGTGGAAAATCATTTGTGAAATATATGTAAAACATAACAGTTTAAAGACCTAATTCACAAATATATGTTACGTGATCTGCATGTTCAAATGGTTATCAGTTGTGGTAATCAGTAACAAAAGCATATGAATTAATAAACACACATCTGAAAACATGTTTTGAGTACAAGAATTCCCTTGTACTTTGCTTGTGTTCCCCCCTAAAAACAGTGAAAACAGTGAAAAGGGTAGGGGTATGAACTCACCGGACTCGGAAACGTGTCGGTTTTGAATGCTAGTCGTTGGTTCGGGGTTTGATTACTCGCGATGACCCTATGTAAAATGAAATAATGTCCATATATATACAATTAGGGATGCATTCACTAATCATATGGAACATTACACTCCAATGAGGTTAAACACCTTAAAATGAGCGTTTGGAGTGACCCGGGTGGCGTTTAAGGACTTGTAAAGGCACTAGGGACTTGGGACTTGAGTTTACTCTCCATAAGTAAACATTTAAATGAGTTTACAACCACAAAACACACACATACATGAGTTTACGGCCGTAAACTCATGTGGGTGTGGTTTTGGGTGTTTAAATGGCTTAAATGGCTTACATGGACATGGGAAATGATTCTAGGCTTTGTTCTAAATGCATGGAATGGATTGAAATCACTAAAATGATAATTTTTATGGGAGTTTACGGCCTAGCATAGGCTCCTGGCCGTAAACTCCTTAATCCTTATGAAAATGATGTTAAATGTTGTTAAAACAAATCACATGTGATTCTAAAAATTCCCACAAGCCTAGAAATGAGTTTGCAAGTGACATATAAGGGTTTTATGGAGTTTACGGCCCATGAAACCCCCTTCATGGCCGTAAACTCTAATATGACAAGCTACAATGTGTTTCAAGGCCTGAAACTAGCATAGAATGGCTTCTAAAATTCATCTAAAGGCTGAACGGGTGTTTAGTTTGCATTTTAACACCAAAGATTTTGGAGTTTACGGCCCAAGAACAGGTCTTGGCCGTAAACTCTTAGAAAACCCATAAAAGATGTGTTTAAGGCCTTCAAAGTATTTTTGGTTGGTCCCTTGATTTATTCCAAAGCTTTTGGTGGTGTTGGATGGCTTTCTAACACTTTAGAATTGGTTTTATGTCAAGTTTTGGGGAGTTTACGGCCCAAGCACTATCCTTGGCCGTAAACTCATATAAGTCCCCCAAAAATCATGTTTCAAGTGTCCAATTGCTTATACCAAGGTCCTATAATTCATATTTAAGCCATAGAGGTGATTTGGAAGGGTTTAAGGGCATGAAAAACCCCATTAACATGAGTTTACGGCCTAAGCTTATGACTTGGCCGTAAACTCCTTCAAAGTCCTCAAAATCAAAGATTTACATGTTCTAAGTCCATCTCTTGAAGTCCCTTAGTCATATCTAAAGTCCAATTGAGTTTTGGAAGGAGTTTAAGAGCTTAAAACCCCATAAAATGGAGTTTACGGCCCAAGCTTGCTCCTTGGCCGTAAACTCTTGTTCTTGACCCTAAAACTCAATTAATTCATCAATTTGAAGGCTAAAGATGATGAATAACATGTTATAGAGGTTACCTTAAAGATTTGAAGCCTTAAACTTGTGATTTGGACCTTAATTCTAGCTTGGAGGAGAGAGGTTGTAAGAGTTTAGTGTGAATTTGGCCAAAGGCTTCAAATGGAGTCTTAAACATGTTTATATAATGTTCGAGAAATGGACACGAAAGAATTCTACCCGATACCGACGTTAATTGAGGTTTTTGGTCGTACCCGATTGAGTTACCGTAACCCGACATAGTAATTTCTAGAAATATTCCGATTATTAAAGTTGGGTGTTTAAAATGATTTCTAATGTATTAAGACACCCATTAAGTCATTTTAGGTCAATATAAACTAATGACTTTAATAAATTGGTGTAATTGGAAACGAAATTGAAAATGACGTTTGGTTGATCGGATCGGATTACAAGTTGTGATACAAGAAGTGATATGAAATTTCGAGTTGTTACACTATGTACATTGGATTTGATACACAACTTGGACTCAACCCCGGAAATGTTTCCGCCTTTGATTTTCGGGGTGTGACACAATCGTAGCTCTCAAAAGCTTCCGTCGAACTCTGACCTTGTAGATGAACTCTGACCTTTGTAAATGACTTGTCCACTAGATAAGGGATCATATATTCCTGCATTCTAGATATCATATGGACAAAGACATGGATTATAATCATTCTCTTTGTCCATTTGTTGTTTCCTGATTTCCGATTTATGACGACTGACTAATTGAACAAATCAAATCAGTCCTGGCCCAGCCGAGCACTTCCATTTGTCATCATCAAATCATCGAGGGGCGCACAGATATCACTTTTATCCCGAAGGTAAAAGGAATGGATAAACTTTGACTCATATGGCTTGTTCTACTACTTGTTGAATCATACACAAAGGCATGTTTTATAACACCGAGTTACCGAATGCGGTTTCGTGCAATCAATGTACAACCAACTCATAGTAACAGCTCATATCTCTATGTTTGAAGAATATAAGATATTATCCTCTCATGATCACTCGTGATAAAATCCATGAAGTGATTCCAATGAGCGCGGGTTGAATCCAATACTCAGAACTTATGAGTACTCATGTGTGTTGTAGCCCTTTGTCCAACATCTTTGACCTCTACAAGCCCGACCCATGACAATCTTGATTCATATCTACTTCCAACATATGACCAACTGTGGATGGTTTAAATAACTTAGTCAATCAGAACAATGACCTAGTTATTCTGGAAGTCAAAACATGCAAAGTGAAACACAATAATAATCGAATCCAGTATGGTCTCAGAACTTATGAATATAAATAAAACACCTTTTATTTATCACCATATGATTACACATTATTCATTGTATACTGTTTCAGCTATCAATTTTATACTTGAATTAAAACAATAGTTGTCCCATGCTCCAAGCATGTACACTATGTTTTCTAAACAATAGTCATGCCATACACCAAGTATGCATACTATGTTTGTCTATGATCTTTACTTTGTGAATTAGATCATTTGAACATAACTTCAATGATTCTCTTTTCACGCTCCCAAATCCTTACTGCAAATGCAAGAATTCCAAATTCATGCCATTTACTAAAATCTGTTAGATTCTAAACTTATATGCATTGATCCTCTTGTAATGATTATGCACAAAGTCACAAGGACTTGACAACAAACATTACAAAGTATTACAAAGGAGATCAACTCCTTGGAAACATCCTTCTTGAATTAAGTTTCCTTAATCTTACACAGATCGAAATTTCTAACTTTGAAACATTTCCAGATTCCATTTTGACTATCACTTCTGAACAAGAGTTGCATCCTTACAGATTATGTCAATATGATCCTTTCAGAATTATCACTATACTTCCAATTGTCCTTGAGCAACCAATCTTTAGTAAACCATAGATTGTCCTCGACAATTGTTTATTCCTTTTAGTCATATCCTTTCACACCCCAAAACCGAGAACGGCGGAAACGTTCTGGGGCATAGGATGTCATGTAATGTATCACAACAAATGTAAAATAGTAAACAAGCAACAACATCGTCTATTGCATTAATAGTAAAAGACTAATACATGTGTGTTCTTTCATAGTAATAAGACATTACAACAAGTAATCAAAATAAAAGACGATTCTTGACTGCTTTGTCTTCGCAAACCTAGTCATCGTACCTGTCTACTGGTGACCTGAGAATACAAGTTATTTTGAAAGTGTAGGTCAACATTTAAGCTGGTGAGTTCATAAGTATTTAATGTCATCTTTTGTATAAGTATGAAGAAAACATTTGGAATTATTCAATGTAATTGTTTGTATAAGTATGAAGAAAACATTTGGAATTATTCAATGTAAGTGTTTGTATAAGTATGAAGAAAACATTTGAAATTATTCAATATAACTGTTTGTATAAGTATGAAGAAAACATTTGGAATTAACCAATGTAACTGTTTGTATAAGTTTGAAGAAAACGTTTGAAATTAATCAATATAATTGTTCGTATAAGTTTGAAGAAAACGTTTGGAAATAATCAATGTAATTGTTCGTATAAGTTTGAAGAAAACGTTTGGAATTAATCAATGTAATTGTTCGTATAAGTTTGAAGAAAACGTTTGGAATTAATCAATGTAATTGTTCGTATAAGTTTGAAGAAAACGTTTGGGATTAATCAATGTAATTGTTCGTATAAGTATGAAGATAACGTTTGAAATTGTTCTACATTTGTATAAAACTGAATAAAATGGTTTGTACATGTTTGAAAGTTTCTAGAAAATCCCATATTTTCTACTAGTATAAAAGTAGTCTTCTACCAAGACTCGACTGTTTTGTATGTTTACCTTTAGAAATCCAATATCCTTTCATAAGTGTGTATGTAATGATGTTTTTCATGCCTAAATAATAGATTTGTGTAAATATAAAATCACTAAGGCATTTGATAACCCCGTAAACCAATGTGTTTCTAATACTCCATGTGAGTTTTATAACCATAGTAATGACCCAGACTGCCTGTAACAACGTTCTTCAGGTGTTGAAATGTTATGACTTTTGTCACCCCAGGCTTGCCGGCCTAGCTGTAGCTAACAACTCAGGTGCGGGATTGTCAATCCCGTATAGATCTATACACAAATATCACGCTCCCCCTACAAGGGATTATGGTATATAATACACGACTTAATAATGCATACTCGAAAGTACGTGAACCGTCTCACAAAACTTAGTATAAAACAGATTTACATATAAAAATGTCCAATTGTTCTTGTATGTGAAAGTATCTCTTTGATATAGTTTTTCTAGTATGTAAATGTTCATGGTTTTCTCGTAAACTATACCTATTATAGTCATTCAAAGTATGTGTTTCGTTCGTATTGTAAATCCTTGTGTAATGCTCACTTGTTATGTAAAGTATAACATCTAAAGTGACATAAATGATCACATATACTTAAAGTATAAATAAAGTGTTTAGTTGGTATATACATATATAAACATGTTTTATTTCCAAAAGATAAGATGTTATCGAGAATATATATTGCATACGAAAGTTCCTATGTAGTGGGTATGAATCACATATGATTCACTTGATAAAAAGAGTATATGGTGAAACTTTATGTTACACACGATAATAACTGTGTGTTTACTTGTATTCCCCCCCCCCCTTTAAAAGTGTATACAACGATTTAAAAGTAGTTTGTTTGATAAGACAATGTACTTATAACCTACTAGAAACCTGGAAGCAATTAGAATCAATGGATAGTGTACTTAGATTTCACATTGATATGTGAATTCTACATCTATTGAGCTGTAGTGACTATCCATATTTGGGTCACTCTTTGACTCGAACAACCATTCATGCACAACATTCCATGGCCTAGTAGTATAGATTAGGTCAAAATCTTACATAAATTAGGATCCAACTAAGATCTAGGACTAATATACTTGACACTTACGATTCTAGTAAGTTGCTTAACTACAATAGGAAATGCCAATGCGATAATTTGAATGAAACTTTCAAGCTTTGTTATTATTGAAAAAGGGTATAAAACCCTAAAAATAAATTAAAATATTCTAATTATACTTCATTATGATGATGAACATCAAACAATATTCCAAAAACCCTAAAGAACCCAAAATCCAAATTTATAAATCTTAAAGCTTAAAAACTTTATAAAATTTGGCTAGAAACTTCCAAATATCAAATTTTATTAATCAAATTATGGATTATATCAATGAAATAGAATTTTAAATTATTATACATTAATCATAATTTTTAAGTTAAAAACAAAGATTTTTAAATAAATCAAGAACTACATAAAGAAGAATTTTTATAAAAATTCTTGGGTTTTATAAAAATGAAGAGGGAATTTATAAATTTGAATTTTTGGAGAGAGATGGCTTCTAATCCACTCAAAAACCAGCCATTCTCCTCTCCCCATGCTCCCTCTTCCCAAAACTCAATCATTAGAACTTCTCCCTCACTCTACCTCTTCTCTCTTCACTCTCTCACACTCCACCCTCCTAACACACGAACTCTCTTCCTCTCTCTCTCTCTAACTCACGAAATTTCCCCCATTCCTTTGCCAAATTTCGAGATTTAGAAGACCTTCAAGTGTTCTTACTTTCCTCAAGATCAAAACCAAGGTAAACAACATCTTCTCCCATGGTTTCACGATTCTACATCTTCTTCTTCTTAGTTTTCTCTTCTTTTCGGATTCTATGCCTTTCCATGGCTAGAAATCTTTATTTTTCCCTTGTGGTTTGTAGGTTCTCACCATAACACAATGCATGTGTTTGAAATGGTGAAAATCCGGGATCAAACCCATGCAAGGTGTGAAAATGATGCATATATGTTCATGTGACTTCAAAAACAAGTATTACATATTCTTCTCCATTTCTTTTGTGTTCTTGCATGATCAAAAGCATTTAAAACATTTCTAGTACATCTTGGATGCTCATTCACTCCATGCATGTGCTAGAAATCGGACCTTAACAAAGGTATGCATGATGTTCTTGTCAAAATATCCTAAGAAGGCACTCAAAGCAAACATGCAATCTGCCAGATTACTTTGTTCAACTTTGAACGACCATAACTAGGTCATTACTTAACCAAATCATGATATTCGTTTTTTATTGGATAGTTCCATGAGTTAACTTTCAAACCCAACCGGTCTCACTGTAAAATATTAATTATCCGATTTTTGGCAATTTTTACAAAATGGTTGCGCAAACAACTCTTTTTCTATGATCACCATTTTTGCCTTGCATGATCAATGGCCTTAAACCCAACCATAAATCTGGGGAAAAATAATTTAGAAACTTAACATACCAGTGAATGATGGCTAAAATTTCGTGGCTTAAAACCCCACTGAATGGGCTGCACAAATTCATGAACTTCAGCCACATTTACATCTCATGCACCATTGCATGCAACATTTCTTAACTTTTTTGGGTTCAATACCCCTATTTCCCTTCTGAATAAATTTTGAACATTTTTCCTTTTGAAAGCCCTCACATGCATGTGATAATCTGTAAAATACCAAAAGCTTTTATTATTTCTTTGATTTATTAAAATTATTGCTAGAAACCATTGGCATAAATCACATAAAATAATTCCAGAGGTCAATAAATCCGGAACAAATTCATGGATGACCCTTATGATGGATAATGACCCCTCACTAGATTTCATCAATTTTTCTTGCAGTTTGGTATTATTTCCGATTTTCTTTTTGTTAGGATATAATAAACCACAAAACCACTTTGAAGAGTGTTAAAATTTTATCTAACAATTTTTGCATACCTTACCTGTGATGGGTGACTAAGAAAAATAATTTCAACATTTTTGCATCATGGCTTGCTATTTTTCCCGATTTTTGATAATTATAATGGTTTTAAAATGGGAAAAATCGTTCTGATTATCCAAAATTCATAGAAATTTACCAGAACATCAAGTTGTACAGTAGGAGGTCACATAAACATTTTGAGGATTTCTCTCCACTGTAAACTATTTTTCTCTTAATTTCTAAAGTTAATTACACTTAAATACACATAAATACCCAAAACCGGATTATACAATATGAAAACCACTTTTGGTATTTTTTCCAGATTCGATATGCTGTAAATGTTATTGCAAAAATTTTTGGTAATTCCTTTTAACTATTTAATATTTAATCTTCAATTAATGATTATTTAAAGGAATAAAACAAGGAAAAATAGAAATACCCACTGAAAAATATTGTTTATATTTTTGCCAGCCTATTTATGTATAATAACAGTTAAATAAAAAGTTTGGATAATTTTGGAAACTGTTTTCTATCTATTTCAGTTTTTATTATAATAAATGCACAAAAATCATAAAAATTGGTTAAACAGTTTAGAAACCCATTTATATATTTTTCACAGATTAAGTATGCATAATGGCAGTGTTATAAAAAGTTTGGGGAATTTTCCTAACTCATTGCTATTTTTCCATGATTTTATGATTATTCAAGGAATTAAATGGTGAAAAATAATTAGACAAATCAAAAAGTCAAGAAAATTTTTCTTAAGGTCTTTGACTTCAATTAAAACTGAAATTCAAACTTTGGGAAGTTTTAGAACTAAATTGATTTAGTTTTTGAATATTTAATCATTAGAACACCTCTAAAATGTTAAGTATTAACATTCCAATAATGGAATTTTTTCCACTTAAATTGTTATAGAACAATTGATTCTTTGAAACTTAATTTCCACAGAAAAATGTTTGTAACTTATCAATATTAAATTTTGACACATTATTGGCATAATTCTATTGTAGTAGTAAGTATATTAGTGTTAGATTTCGATTAGAGACTCACTAGCGAATACCATTATTGTAGGAATCGATAGTGGTACGAGAGGATCTTAGCTCAAGGCATCATTTTCATCATCTCAATTCATATTGTGAGTATTCACGCACTCGCCTATTTTCGGTTTTTAAATGTTTTGGGGAGGAAAAGCATGTCCTAAACTATTTTTATGTTCGTTGTATTTATTTTGACTTGTATGAAACTTGGTTGCTATATTTCGTATGTATGTGTATGTTACTTTAATTCATGAGGAATGTATCGCGGTTAAGTCCCTGGAATCTCTAGACACAACTCATTAACTCTTTTGAGCCTATGGTTATTATGGATAGCGCTATCAGGAGGTAGACAACTCCTCACTCGCACGATTCGCTTGAGTGCATTTTACCATTTTCTACACTATGTTTGCGATACACATAGTAGTCAATAGGGCACGATTCGGTCATTAGACTTGGGTTGTGAACTCATGAATGGAAACTTGATGCACGTACGAATCTTTATACACCTACGAAACTTGTATTCCCATGTTAGCAACGAAAGTTGTATACTTATTTTAGCAATGAAACTTGAAAACTTATTTTAGCAACGACACTCGTTGCTCATTATAGCAATAAACCTTGTATCTCATTATAACAGCAAACTTTTGTTACTAAATACTTATTTACTTGTTTAGCAACAAACTTGGTTTCTTCTTATAGTAACAAACTTGTTTGCTCCTTGTAGCAATGAAACTTGATTACTCATTTTAGTAACAAACTTTATTTCCCATGAGGATATGATCGTTGCATTTCTTTTGGGCAACATACTTTATTTCTCATGGTGACAAAGAACTCTGAACTTTGTTTATACAAACTTATTTACTCATTTTAACAATATACTTTTGTTATTGGAAACTCTTATAAAAACTTTGATTTCGATTCATGAAGCCAATATTATTTTCAAACTTGTGAGTACTCACCAACTATTTTCATAGTTGACGCTCATTTTACATGCTTTTTCAAGAATCATCGAGTAAGTGGCACTTAGGGACACTTCACTTTTAGGAGCATTCGCATGTGTTGTATTTCTATTTTCATTGTAATTTCTTGTAAAAGTTGTTCAAACCCATTGTAAATTTATAATTATTTTTAATACTATGGTTGGCGTTGTCTTTTAAGTTTTGCTATGAAACCCTTTATACTGCCATGCCTCGTGTTTCCGCTTTAGCGGGGTGTGACAGGAAATTGTATCAGAGCCAAAGGTTATAGAGAATACCGGTTTTCCTTTGGAAAACCACAACTATAGCCAAAAATTTTCTAAACGTTTTTAAAATACTGAACATACTACTGTTATAACTAATTTGAGTACACATTAATGGAATTTAATTAAGTATAGCCTGGCCAACTATGCTTAATTAAGGAAACTTAATGCGAGGCTTGAAACGGTTATAGTAGAATTATGTTCAAAACAATTTTTAGCTTGAACTTTGAAAAACAAAATTTTTCGGTGTGCGTACGGGCATTGCATATTATAGGCATTCATCTAGGTACACTTAGAAACTAAGTGCACTTTTACCATAATGCCTTTATTTAGAAATATTCCTATCCCTTATCATGTGCTAGGTTAACCACTTAGGTTATATCACTAGCCACTCTAGGAGCAATGCACTTAGTGTTGAGAATGGGTATTCCTTGGTAGCTATTGACTTTAGATGTAAGGTTAGTAGCTAGATATACACTAGTAATAATCATAAGTCAAAACCTATACCAATTATTCATCAATACCTCTTCATCGTCTTCATACTAGAGTTACAACTAGGAAAAAGCCTTTCGATATCGACACAAATGATAACTGGAGCATCGCGTAAGGAGGTAGATGAGTCGCCACTAAGTAATCACTTGGATATCATTGGCGAGCATTCAGGATTCGACTCACAAGGAGACATGGAGGTTGAACCCAAACGTGAGACTTTATTACTACGCTACGAATTTAGCTTTAGGTTGTTTCCACCTTGAGCTTAAAACTTAACATAGGATATCCCTTTGACCTCTATAAAGGGTCATAAACTGCATTAACACCATAAAGCGTCTCACTAACAAATTTTCTTGTCCTTTATCTACGGGAAAAGACATCGGTACTCGCCTTGTACTCGCCTTAGTATTTAAGTATGATTAGGTATACTAACATACTTATTCCTTACTTCTTAATCTTCCATCGAAAAATTATTTCGCTTCATCGGTTTTATTTATCATCGATAAAATATTTTATATCCACTTCATTCAACTTAATAGACATTTCCTAACAATCTAAGCCATATTCTAGCTAAAACTCTTTTGACAACTTGCTTTAACTTAACGCTTTTATTCAAAACTCAATTTAACCAATATTGTTTTTAATCATGCTATTACAATCTCATTTCAAATCAATTTCAATGGATAGATGTGCTTTTGAGGTCACATAAACCATTTTAAACATTGCTTACCATTTTGACTCGTTTTCGTAAATCTAGAAACATTTTCTTTTATAATCATGTTTAAAATCTTTGCTACAAAACATAGACCTATGACATTGAAGTTCATTTTATGTGTAAAAGCTTCATTGAATCTTCAAAACACTTTTGTTTGACGTTTTTAACAGTTTTCTCATTTAGACATTGTAATTTAGTTTAATGTGTTTCTCGAAACCCAACGTGATGTTTATGCAAATTTCTACTTCAAACATATTTATAAGACATATCTAATGCTTGTATTTCAAAATACACATTATTTGTGTACTTTGCTTCAATATAGTTTTATAATCTATGAAGTTTTTAAAAATTATAGCATTTGAAAACTTAGTGTTCACTTTTAAATTCCCAGTGATGCACTTTCGACAACGCGAAATTATTGTTTTAAATATACCGAGTTTTACCTCATCTATTTTAACCATTGTTGGACTCAAGCCTAAAAGGGTCAAGACTGTCAGATTTTCAATTACCAGTTGTAGTGCTTCTTCTTTTTACAATTGGAGTTTAACTTAATAGATAACTTGTGAATTTTTAGCAATCCTTAGCAAACACTTTAAAACTCGCATATGTTCATTTAACCATCAATATACATCAAATATTGAAGTTTGAAATATATCTCAACCTGGTTTTAAATCTACCTATAGGTACTGTTCTTTGAATTTTAACAATAGCAATAATTGCTGTAATCTTCCTTTTCTTTCCCCCGAACTTTATTTCTCGCTCTCCTTCTGATTTTAGATCTCGCACGCCATAATGTTAACATAATACATTGTCTAACTTTGTTTCTGTCTATTTTGCTTCTTCTGGTATCATATTCGTATATATAAAGACTAGAAGTCTACTCTTTCGTTTTGAGCGATTAATACGTGTATATTCATGAGACATACCTTTGATTTAGTCAGCTTTGACATATTCAAATACATCATTTATCATATACTTTTTATTTATATTTTGAAATCTACTCTTAAACAAGTAATCCTTATTTACATTTGCTCTTTCGTTTTAAAGTCGGAAACTTGATTTGAAATGCAATTTTCATTGAATTTTTCATTATAATTAATGCACAAGATGAATACTCTTATGCTTATCATTTTTCTATATTCGGAAATTATATGTGAAGGATATGTTTCCTTATGATTTTCTTTTCTTTCAATATATCAAAAGTTTTGAATTTTATGATTATCTATTCTCTAAATGATTGTTTTCGTGGAACCACTAAATTAAGAATGCACTATTTCCAAAGATCAACATTTTTACATATTTCTTAAAATAGCATTCTACTTTGTACTTTTCAGTGAGTTCCTTAACTCTCAAACTTGTTTTCATAAGTATTTGGACTCCTCGTAAACTTGAATCTGTCCTGACTTAAACAATTGGATAATTTCTCAAAAGTTTAATATGAATATTTCTATATAAATTCCCTTAAGTCCATAACTTCTTCATCTGATGTCCGTTTTCGTCAGACTTTTCGCTGTTGCGCTACTAGTATTGAGACCTTCGATTCTCATTTGGTATGTTTTGGCCAAAAGTCTCTCGAGCTCTATTTCGAGTTTTTAGCTGCCTACCGTTATATCCGGATCTTAGAAAAATCATAACTTCCTCATACGAAGTCAGATTTGGACGTTCTTTTTATGTACGCTCACGGTTTAATGATATCTAAAACTTTTATTTAGATACCTAAGGGTAAAAATTATTGTAATGAAACTTCGCGTCTTTCGTTTAATCGGTGTTGTCGGTTTTGTCGGAAATCTTAGAATGGTCATAACTTCTTCGTTATAACTTGGATTTTTGTGTTCTTTATATGTACAAAAACCCTGTTACGATTCCTACTACTTGATTTAACCCAAGTAAGATTTTAGGAAAGTTATATTTTGACCTAAATTTGACTGGTTTTACATTACATTGTCTCTAAATATCGGGTTGTCACATCATCCCCCCGTTAGAGAGAATTTCGTCGGAAAATTAGAGTTTTAAGCAGAATTGATAAATATGCTACGGATAGAAATTTTATTTGCTCCTCGTGTTCTTAAGTGGACTCAGGTCCTTGCTTGGCATTCCAACGAACCTTTCACTATCGGGATACAACTTTGTTTCTTTCGTTTGACTTCACTGGTATGATAACCCTTCTTGGTCGAATGTATGTTGAATGTTTTGTGGTTTGTGAGAGTATGCCCTACAAGTATTGTCTCCAGATCTTCAGAGCAATTACCGCTGCTCATGACTCAAGATTACGTGTTGAATAGTTAACTTCTTGTGTCTTAAGCTGTCTTGAGGTATCAGCAGTGACCTTTCCTCTTGCTTAAGAATACAACCAAGCCCTTGGTTGGATACATTGCATTACACCACGAAATATTCTATCCCTTTTGGGAGGGATAATATTGGTGCGGTGCATCAGGCTTACTTTAGCGTTTGGAACTCTCTTTCTTGTGTACAGACAAGTCCGGTGCTCCTCCAAGTGAGAAACTTGGCCTAAAGAATCCCCTTCTGAGGAGTTTGTTAAGCTCGCTAGGAAGTTTTTGCATCTCAGTTGGAGCTTGATGATAAGGTGATTTGGCTACTGGGGTAGCCCCTAGAACTAAGTCGATTCTGAATTCAACTTGTCGTTGTGGTGGTAATCCCGGTAGTTCTTCTGGAAAGGTGTTGGGAATGTTATGTACTTTTGGGATGTTTTGAATGTCCTTCACTTCTTGGCTCGTATCGACGATGTGTGCAAGGAATGTGTGATATTCCCTTCGTAAGTGCTTTTGAGCTTAAATACACGAAATGAAGCGAAGGTTCGTACTTGATTTTTCTCCATAAATAACAAGAGGTTCTTTGATAAGGAGGTTAAGATGACTGCTTTATCAAAACACCTGATGTCGGCTCGATGTAGACTTAACCAACTCCTACTGATTATGACGTCAAAAACTTGGGGTGGATTAGATGTCGTGAAGATCTATAAGAAAGTATGAATACTCATGAATTAGGGAAAAGGATAGATATTTCTAAGTTTATTCCCACAGAAGCACGATCACTCTCAGTCTTGGGCAGTCTCCGTCTAGAAGTTTATAGTAAAACTCATACCTGGTTCATCAATCACAGTCTCGGGTATACGAGTCGTATATAATTAAGATTGACACTATGGGTCTTTGGATTGAACTTGATGTACTGCACGAGTGGTAGTTCGGGGAGGTTTGCTGAGGTTTCTTTGGAAAGGGTAAGAAACATGAGGTACTCTACGCATCAGTACTTCGGAGTTCTGAAGTGATAGTTTCGTTAGAAAGATGATTTCGGAGAAAGTGATTTACGCACGAAACTGGTATTATGAGGAATAGACTCTGATCGTATGATGAAATCGGAATCACTTGGAAATAAAGGCACTATATTTGATCATAAAGGCGTTACAGACAAAACACAACAGTGCAACTTTTTAACAGAGTTACAGTACTTTAGAGTAACTACAGGAATACTGTTGCGAACAATGTATACTATAAAAGGCAAGTATACGTAGCACGAGGGTCCCTTAACTGACGGGATCTCGCAAGAGATAAGACTCGAGTTGCACTAGTTCTAAACATGTTTTAAAAACATACATAATAATGACAATTGGAAGTGAACCTATACTATAGTAGGGTCCTTCGTTGCCTCTTTCCATTATGAGGTCAAACTCCTCCGGATTCACCATCACTCTCCTCTGTTGGACAGTCCCTCTTGAAGTGTCCCATTACGCCACATAGATGGCATATTCGAGAGATTTCGACATTGGTGGTTGAAGTAATGTGTTAGATCCGAGTCCTGCAACAATTCGTAGTATGTCCGTTCTTGTTGCATTGAACGCAGTGTAACAGACGACAACTACCTAGATGATGGAAGCTGCACTTATTGCATTTCGGTAGGTTTCCGACATACTGCCTAGCTGGTGCAGGGACAATTGGGATACCAGAAGGGATCGTAGTAGGAGGTTCATATGTTGTGGCAGCGAAGGTTTTCACAGGTTGTTGTCTTTTGCTCGCCCCTTGGGATGATTTGCCTTTAGCCTTACCCCAGAACTTTCGTTTGTTATTCTTGGGGTTGAGATTCGGGGTGTCGTGGTAGTTTGTTGCTCGTTGAGGTATTTTCTTGTTACTTGGATTGGAATTATTGTTAACAATCCCGCTAACATTCACGTTGTTAGCATTAAGGTGGGTCAGAACAGCTGACACGGCAGCCGAGACTACAGCTTGAAAGGTAGTTGCATCAATCTGAAGAGTTGGTGTTTGGTTGATGGCTTGATCATTTTTCATCGGCGACATGATTTTGTTACACGAATAGAAAAATGAATTTGTGAGCGAGTATGGTTGAACCTAGACGTAGTTCGATCGTTCATGTAAAGAATAGAAGTATGTTCTCGAAGGTTTGACCTACATCCCTATAATGCAGTCCTAGTACGGAATAGGTGTATGTTCACGAAGGTGTGACCTACATCCCTATGATGCAGTCCTAGTATAGAGTAGTAGTAAATTAATGGAATGGTCTCATAATTCTTATCGTCCAGACTAGGGTATTATTGGTTGGTGGATAACATGATCCAACCTTTTAAAAGAGACTTGGAAATGATTCCGGAGTTAAATAACCATAGTCCCATAACTTGACTAGATGGGGTTTCAGATAGACTCCAATGAAAGCATTTGAATAAAGATTGGCACGAAAGTTAGCCGACTATCGATGTCATTGATCTTTAAGATTTAATAGGTTTGGGGAAATTGACCATGTTGTAGGTCTTACATCATATTCGGAGTAGAAAAGTCTTCGACAGCATAAAGACTTAAATAAAAGTACTTACAGTACAAGGTAATTACATAGAAAGTACCATACAGAATGTAGACAGGAACACGTTTCTTAAAAACAAAGAAGTAAGTAAGGTATCTCCTATTGGTGACGGTCACCCCTATGGTCAACCCTTACTTCGGCTAGTTGGCGTTCCATATCAAGCAGGTATCTCTTGTACACCCTCTAGCGTACTTGGAGTTCTATGACTTCGGCTCGGGTTTCAGCTAGTGCTTGTAGCAAGGTCTCATGGTTTCTCTCAGATCTCTCACTTGTGATCAAGGCGATTGGTGCGAGTGGTATGCATTCTTGCATTGGTATTAACCTCTTCGATACGTTGGAGAGCCGTCATGCCCTGAATTTCGTTTCGGGCAACTCTACGGATCGGGATCGGTAGAACTTTAGTCTGTTGAGCTCCCTTCGTTTATGTTGTAGAAGCTTCGGTCTCCATTAAACAACACAAGTTAATCTTGCTCTTCGCTCCATGTTTCCACACATTCTACCCAAGGAGGCGTCGGGCCATGAAAAGCCGGACGAGGGTTAGGATTTGGAAATGGAGCTACCAGGAGTAGGTTCTCAACCTCGGCTTCAGAGTTATCATCATCCGCGTGGTGATCATTCAAAGGGATTGGATGATCATTCTCTGTTCCTTCTCCAACCCATCCAGCAATGACTTCGTTCGGAAAGTATGGGTTGCCATGGGGATGGAGTCCAGCCATGTTATCTACGCAAGAATTGGGGTAAGGAAATAATTATTAGACGAACTATCTAGATAATTATTAGAAAATCTTCATTAGTTACATCGCTATTTGTAAAGTGCATACCAGTCATATGTAATCAACACATGATAGGCTTTCGAATAAGTGACCTTAACTCCAAATTCACAAGGAATAGGGGTAAAGCAAAAATTTCACCGATTCTAAGTCTATAACATCCTATTTACATATAGCCCTAGTGTACCCACTTAGCAACTATCAACTTAGAAATGAAGATCCTTTTTAGTTCTTAATTAAGTAATTATGGTAACCCAAAACACCCCTATGGTATTTTAGACTTAGCTTCTGTTATAATGTTCTCATTGTGGTAATGTTGGTAAGTTTTTAGACTTGTTGCCATATCACAACCATTCTTGGGCATATGCTAATCACTCCTCGGACTAGCATAGTTGATCAGACTATGCCACTCCCAAGATTGACTATACATCTCCAAGTTTACTTGTGACATTCAACAATCGTAATACTTTTGTTCTTGTCGTTGTGACACCGATTTTAGTATGAATGCAGGCACGTATACTTACTTAAATATTTTATTATTTAAAAGTATAAACTCTAAATCAGAGTATTTTTAATCCCAGTGTATTTATAGATAATATATCTTTTATGGGTTGATATACTCAATTGACTATAAACAATTCTCTGATACCAATCTTTCACACCCCAAAACCGAGAACGGCGGAAACGTTCTGAGGCAGAGGACGTCATGTAATGTATCACAACAAATGTAAAGTAGTAAGCAAGCAACAACATCGTCCATTGCATTAATAGTAAAAGTTTAATACATGTGTGTTCTTTCATAGTAATAAGACATTACAACAAGTAATCAAAATAAAAGACGAGTCTTGACTGCTCTGTCTTCGCAAAACCTGGTCATCGTACCTGTCTACTGGTGACCTGAGAATACAAGTTATTTTGAAAGTGTAGGTCAGCATTTAAGCTGGTGAGTTCATAAGTATTTAATGTCATCGTTTGTATACGTATGAAGAAAACATTTGGAATTATTCAATGTAATTGTTTATATAAGTATGAAGAAAACATTTGGAATTATTCAATGTAATTGTTTGTATAAGTATGAAGAAAACATTTGAAATTATTCAATGTAACTGTTTGTATAAGTATGAAGAAAACATTTGGAATTATCCAATGTAACTGTTTGTATAAGTTTGAAGAAAACATTTGAAATTAATCAATATAATTGTTCGTATAAGTTTGAAGAAAACGTTTGGAAATAATCAATGTAATTATTCGTATAAGTTTGAAGAAAACGTTTGGAATTAACCAATGTAATTGTTCGTATAAGTTTGAAGAAAACGTTTGGAATTAATCAATGTAATTGTTCGTATAAGTTTGAAGAAAACGGTTGGGATTAATCAATGTAATTGTTCGTATAAGTATGAAGATAACGTTTGAAATTGTTATACATTTGTATAAAACTGAATAAAATGGTTTGTACATGTTTGAAAGTTTCTAGAAAATCACATATTTTCTACTAGTATAAATGTAGTCTTCTACCAAGACTCGACTGTTTTGTATGTTTACCGTTAGAAATCCAGTATCCTTTCATAAGTGTGTATGTAGTTTAAAAACTCCAAAACTATAACAAAATGATGTTTTTCATGCCTAAATAATAGATTTGTGTAAATATAAAATCACTAACGCATTTGATAACTCCGTAACCAATGTGTTTCTAATACTCCATGTGAGTTTTATAACCATACTAATGACCCAGACTGCCTGTAACAACATTCTTCAGGCGTTGAAATGTTATGACGTTTGTCACCCCAGGGTTGCCGGCTTAGCTGTAGCTAACAGCTCAGGTGCAGGATTGTCAATCCCGTATAGATCTATACACAAATATCACGCTCCCCTAACAAAGGATTATGGTATATAATACACGACTTAATAATGCATACTTGAAAGTACGTGAACCGTCTCACAAAACTTAGTATAAACAGATTTACGTATAAAAATGTCCAATTGTTCTTGTATGTGAAAGTATCTCTTTGATATAGTTTTTCAAGTATGTAAATGTTCATGGTTTTCTCGTAAACTATACCTATTATATTTATTCAAAGTGTGTGTTTCGTTCGTATTGTAAATCCTTGTGTAATTCTCACTTGTTATGTAAAGTATAACATCTAAAGTGACATAAATGATCACATATACTTAAAGTATAAATAAAGTGTTTGGTTCGCATGTTTTATTTCCATCGATACTATGATAAACATTAAGTTACCCTTTGCCTACCTTGTTAAATACGAGTTAGTGTGCCGGTTAACCACACACGCTCCACTAACTGACTTAAACAAAGTGCAAAGTGTAATTTCATGGATTAGCACCTTATTCACATTTTCCTAAGTAACTAAGATTGGGTATTTATAAATGGTTTAGTTACTTAGTATTTATCATTAATAATTTTAATGAAAAGAGAATTCTAGTCCTTGTCCTACCCATTCGGCTAACGACCCTCCACCGGTCAAGGAAGCGGTGAGTGATAGTGGACGCCCATTAAACTACTATTTTATAGGCAGTAACCTTATACCCCCCTTATAGATCGGCTTCGTGAATAAGGCCTACTAACGATAAGACTGACTTTACTCTTATACATATATATAAATATTATTAACTTATAATATTATAAAGTATAAGGGTTGAATTTTAATTTTTAAAATTCTAAGGGCTAACTTGCAATTAAATTATTCATAAGTGAACACTTTTCAAATTCCAAAATTTGAGGGCAAGTTTTGAAACTATTCAAAACTAATTAATTCCATAACCTATGTGTTTAAAGTAGTTTTAATTAATCCAAAAACTCTTCAAGTTCCATAACTCGAGGACAAGTTATGGAATAATTTAAACTAATAAAAGAATTAACTTTTCTTTATTTTAGAACTTATAGAATTAATTAAGGTTACACATTTTATTACTTAATGAAGTGACTCTTGAACTTCCATAACTTGAGGACAAGTTATGAAGTCATAAAACCCTATAATGAGAACAAGACTCTTCATTTTTGTAACCATTGCCAACTTTTATGAGTTTTAAGAAACTTTAATGTGACTTTTCATGTAACATGACGACAAGTTACACAAACACATTTTAGAATTAATTCTTAGATTAAAATGGATCAAAGAAACATAATCAATCAACCTTATCTATTAATCTAAGCAACTCATATGAACAAGATAATTGGAATCAAACTTTTTCATGTAATTAGCATAACACTTCAACTAATACAAAACATGAATCTATTGACAATTATCTTTGAAATTGGATTAGTATGAACATTACCACATCAAAATTAGGTTTACAAGTCCAAAAACAGCTTTTGGTAATGTTCCTAGTCCAATTCCAGCCAAAAAGCACGAAGATATGCATTCTGGGACACAAGCTCGTCGAGTTCTTCATGGAACTCGTTGAGTTCATGCTCTAATACATGAACTCGTCGAGTTTTCCTCTAGAACTCATCGAGTTTCAGGTCATGACAGATTCTTGGCTTCGAAAAATCAGTTTGCATCAAGTATAATCGAAAACAGCCCTAGGCTTTGATACCACTGTTGGGTTTTGAGCATTCTAACACTCCTAAGTGTACATGCAACCCTAAATACCTTGGATCTATGATTTCTCTATTATACATGCAAATATGAACTTTCCAAGGTATTATCCTAATCTAGCATACAAAACAATGAATATAAAAGATAGAATACATACCTCTTAGATGTAGAAAGTGGTCATGAAGCTTGAGTGCCTACTGCCTCAAGTGTGACACATCAAATGGTTCACACAACACCAAATACACTTGGAATGACTTAAAAGAAATCCACAACTTATGAAATCGGCTAGCCCTTGTTTTACACACACTAGTAGCCGATTTTGGTCGATAATATGATGCTTATATAGTGTGTTACAATTAGGGTTACACCATGTGAACCCTAATTGTCATGATCTTTCATTTCCATGACCCATGGGTTATGTAACCTTCATGGAGCATCCATGGAGCATCGTATGGGTTTAACCCAACTTGATTATCCATGGAGCTTTGGCCTACTATATAAGTTATGGATGATTTGCACAATCAACCCATATATTTAATTAGTCGTCTTTTGATCACATAATTAATTCTAAATTAATTCTTGATCAATACTAATTAAATATTACTATTCTTATTATTAATATACTAGAACTTATAATATATTAATAACCATAAGTGTCTTATTTCTCTCATTTAGTCTATCCAAGTACATGATGTCATGCAAAGCAAATGGACCATTCCGGGTCTGGTCAAGTCTTACCAATTATAGTTATGGACTTAGATATTATTCCAACAGAAGATTGATTTCCAGTCCCATTAATGCCCAACAAAAGGATTAATCTTTCACCTTGATCGCCATTTGGGATATCATCTTCATTAGGATAGCTTTATCCAAAAGGATAAGGAAGACCATAGTTTTCATAACTAGACATCTATGAGGGAGAAGTTTAACTTTAGTTGATTTAAGTCCTTAACATAACACCCAATATGAAATACTAAGGCTAGGACCCAACACAATATTTTATAACTTGGAAAAGGGATGCCGTAATCCAAGCTACAAAATATTTGAAGGTAGGTAAATAACGATTTACCAATTTCCACCATGAAAAACGAAAATAAACTTTAGGTTTTACATGAATTGAAACTCTTAGATCTTTTGAGACTCATTGAACTATTCAGTGGCTTGTTTAAATCTCGATTTTGCCCTTCAAGTTTGTGACTGAGATGTCGAGTATCACAAACATGGAGTGAATAACCATGCAAATTTACTTGGTACACTCAATGTTACAACCGCCTAATCAATGTGTTGGTTAACCACACACACTCCATTGATCTATGATTAACATCAAGATACCCTTTTCCACACATTGTCAGTCCCAGATTAGTGTGTCAGTTAACCACACACGCTCCACTAATGACTTAACAAGGTGCAAAGTGTAATTTCATGGGTTAGCACCATATTCACATTTTCCTAAGTAACTAATATTTGGAATTTATAAGTGTTTAGTTACTTAGTATTTATCATTATACTTTTTGTTGGATTAATGTCTAAGTCCATAACTATAATTGGTAAGACTTGACCCGACCCGGCATGGTCCATTTGGGTTGCAAACCTTCATGCACTTAGATAGACTATAATGAGAGAAATAAGACACTTATGGTTATTAATATATTATAAGTTCTAGTATATTAATAATAAGAATAATAAGATTGTTTAATTAGTATTGATCAAGAATTAATCTAGGATTAATTAAGTGATCAAAAGAAGACTAATTAAATATATGAGTTGATTGTGTAAATCATCCATACTTATATAGTGGGCTAATGCTCCATGGATAATCAAGTTGGGCTAAAACCCATAGGATGGTCCATGGGTGCTCCATGGTGTATTTGAACCCATGGATCCAAGGAAATGGAAAGTCATGACAATTAAGGATTTACCCTAATTGTAACACTATATAATGATCTTATTCTTGACAAAAATCGGCCACTAGGATTATTCTAGAGAGGGCTAGCCGATTTCATGAAGTGTAGAACTCTCTCAAGTTATTCTAAGTGTTTTGATAACTGTGATTCCATTTGAGGCTTCCACACTATTGGGGCTAGGCACTCAAGCTTCATGAAGACTTTCTACATCAAAGAGGTATGTATTCTATCTTGTTATATTCATGTTTTGTATGATAGATTAGGATGATACCTTGGGTATTCTTATTTGCATGTATAATAGAGAAAACATAGATCCAAGGTATTTAGGGTTGCATGTACACTTAGGAGTGTTAGAATGCTCAAAACCCAACAGTGGTATCAGAGCCTAGGCATGTTTTCTTGTTATACTTGCAAATGGAGCTGAAAAATCGAGTTGTGATGCTGTCAGCCCAGCAGACTCGCCGAGTCCATGGAGGGACTCGACGAGTCCAAGGCAAAATTCATCCAACTCGCCGAGTTATGTTCATGCACTCGACGAGTTGGACCCCAGACAGCATATTTTCGAGGTTTTTGGCTAGAAATGGACTAGGAACATTACCCTACGTTGTTTTTGAACTTATAAACTTGTTTTTAATGTGGTAATGTTCATGCTAATCCATTTTCAAAGATAATTGTCAATAGATTCATGTTTTGTATTAGTTTAAGGTTTAGACTAATTACATGAAGAAGTTTGATATGAATTATCTTGTTCTTATGAGTTGCTTAGATTAATAGAAAAGTTAATTGAAATAGTTGTTTTCAATCCATTTTAATCTAAGAGTTGAGTACAAAATGTGTTTGTGTAACTTGTCCTCAAGTTACATGAAGAGTCACTTTAAAGACTCATAAAACTCATAAAAGTTGGTAATGGTTACAAAATGAAGAGTCTTGTGTCATTGAATTTTTTTTTTTTTTTTATGACTCCATAACTTGTCCTCAAGTTATGGAAATTCAAGAGTCACTTCATTAATAAATAAATAAATAAATAAAGTGTAACCTTAATTAATTCCATAAGTTATACAAATAAAGAAAAGATTAATTCTTTTATTAGTTTAAAGTCTTCCATAAGTTATGGAACTTGAAGAGTTTTTGGGATTAAAACTACTTTAAACACATAAGTTATGGAATTAATTAGTTTTGAATAGTTTCAAAACTTGCCCTCAAGTTTTGGAATTTGAAAAGTTTTCACTTATGAATACTTTAATTCCAAGTTAGCCCTTAGAATTTAAAAAAAAAAGTTAAAATTCAACACTTATACTATTTATAACATTAATGGTTAATTATTATATATATGTATAAGAACAAGTCGTTTTACCGTTAGTAGGCCTCATTCACGAAGCCGGTCTATAAGGTGGGTATAAGGTTGTTGCCTATAAAATGGCGACTTAATGGGTGTCTACTCTCACCCACCGCTTGCTTGACTGGTGGAGGGTCGTTAGCCGAACGGGTAGGACAATGACTTTAAATTCTCCCTTCATTAAAAGTATTAATGATAAATACTAAAGTAACTAAAATCTTAATAATTCCCAATCTTAGTTACTTTAGGAAAAATGTGAATTTGGTGCTAACCCATGGAATTCACACTTTGTACCTTACCAAGTCGTTGGCGGAGCGTGTGTGGTTAACCGGCACACTAACTTGGACTAGTAAGGACCACGAAGGGTGACTTAATGTTTGTCATAGATCAATGGAGCGTGTGTGGTTAACCGGCACATTGATTAGGTGATAATATTAAGGATACCAAGTGAATTGGTATGGTTATTCACACCTTGTTTTGTGATCCTCGGCATCCCAGTCACAAAATTTGAGAGGGCACACTCGAGATTGAAACATGCCATTGAAAAGTTCAATGAATCTCAAAAGATCTAGGAATTTCAAATCCAATTAAAACCTAATAAATTGTTTCGTTTTTCATGGTGGAAATTGGTGAATCGTCATTCGCCTACCTTCAAATATTTTATAGCTTGGATTACGGCATCCCTCTTCTAAGTTATAAAATAGTTTGTTGGGTCCTAGCCTTAATATTTCATATTGGGTGTCATATTAAGGACTTTAAATCAACTATCTTGAATATCTCCCAAAACATGTCTGGTTTAGACATTTATGATCTTCCCAAATCTCTTGAAGATGATGTTCCTCAACATCATGCTTCACTTCCTTTATCTCCTCCAATTATTCTCCCTCACCCACAAGTTCTTGAAAAGTTTAAAGTCACTCAAGCCCTATTGGCAAGTTAAGGTCTTGGTGTGGTCACATCTTGGAGATGTAGTCACATATTGACAAGACGGGAGAGTTGGGTGTCAAAGTCTCGTGAAAGTTGGATGTTCAATCACTTTCTTAGTAACATAGCGGGTCACTTTGGGACTACTATGAGACAGACTATGACACGAGCCTTAATGATCTTATCTATTTGTTTTGTGTTGTGGAATCAGCAATGATTTGGAAGACTAGTAAAGCAAATTTTGTTAGAAGATCAACTTCCCAAACCTTAAATGGACATTGGCAATGGTAGCATTGGATATCTAGAAAAGCATTTCTCTTCCCAATGGAAAGGGATCGGCCATAGTCAACTCGGTTGACCAAATGGTAAAGAGAAAGGCTAAGTCTGAAATAGTCTCATGTGCCATTATCAAAGGGTCTCAATATGTTTATATTGCCAAAGAGAGGGGCATTGGTTGCGAAGCTGCCCTATTTACCTGAAAGGTCATAAGGTTGATCAAGTCAAGAGGTTTGACTCTACTTCGGGTAAAATACACTGTATAACTTTGTTAAGTTCCTATTTGGAGATTCTTATTACATAATGTGAATGGGTCACATGCTGATGTCTTTTAAGAATCAAAGAAAAGATAGGAAGCTTAAAGTAAGTATATGCTGATTCTGATTGCGAAGATGGGTTTCGATCGCATGGTTCGGTAATCAGAATTTTGAGCTGTTGCTTAAGAGTTATAATATATTGCTTGTGAATAGATAACAACAAGGTTTTCATGTGGATTGTAAGGATAAGTTTTTCCGCAAAGTTTTAAAATAAAAGAAAAAAAGGTTTTAATTTTATTTATTTTAAAAATATCCTTACAATGGCATCGGTGGAAAATTGTTGCTTATATGTTTCCAGTAATAGCAATATTGGAAAGTGGATTTGATTCTTTCATTTGTGGTAGTGTCTGAATTTACCAAATGAAGAAAGTTTTTCATCACCCAAGTTTCAGTTGGACAGAAACTTGGAATCATACAAGTTGTATTGTATGATGAATGAGAATTTTCATCTTTGAAAAATTAAGACTAATTCTTTGATCACATGTATATGTGAGTCAATTGAAGGACTAAGGAATTAGGTACACTGGGTGTGCGCTGGTCAAGGTCCACCACAAAGATTGATTTGTCATGATTTACTAAAGATTAGTAAATATGATTATACTTATAAGGTTAAGTATAATTTTGTAACATTGGAAAACGAATAAGAAGAATCAAATTAGGCAGAAAGATAAAAGTTTCTCAAATCTGAAAGGACGGGAGAGTACTTTAGTATCAGCTTTGTGATCATCTTAATGATTAAGAAACCATATCAAAATTTGTTCTCTAAGAAAGTCTTAGTGCATTCTTATGACTAAGAAGAAGGGATCTTGAAATTGTTGAAATGGTTAAATCAAGAAGATGAATCATACTTCGTTCCAATACAAGTCTTGGAGTCATACTCCAAGATTGTAATTTGAGTGACATGTCTTAAAGAAGGTTTAAAACACTTATCAAATGTAAGAGTAAAATGTTTTCTACTCTTGTACATTTGAGATTGGTAAGTTGTGATGTCTTGGATGAGACAAAGACCAACTAAGACCAATTGTGTGAAGTGTTAGTCTTGATAAGAATCCGCACTATCCCTTGAATATTTGTTTTATCAAGGAATGGTTCTTGACTAGGAAAACTTATATGTCAAGGGGACAGTGGGAGCCTTAAAGATCCTGAAAGAGTTTCAAGATTTAATCAAGAGTAAAACCTGTAATTTATCACTAGCACACGACTTAAGGTTTTCAACCTATCGTGTTGACATAATTCTTATTTCTGTACCTACTTCAAATAAGTTGAATTTACATGTGAGTTATCAGAGTTCAACTTGGAAGCATTGGTGGGCCTTGTGTTACCAAGGTGACAAGAAACTAAGATTGAATAAGTTTAATCCGTGTAGGGCTGAATTTGTCACTAACCTTATCTTGTGATTATGGTTTTGACAAATTCGCATGGATAGGAACTCATACACTATTAAATCTAAGTGTCATAAGGTTTCTCTCCGATTCATGAAAATGATGGTGAGGAAATGCTTTCACTAAATAGATTTTAAGTAGATATCAATTGTGTCATTTGCATTTTCAAAAGTCATTAGTGGAGCGCGTGTGGTTAACCGAGACACTAACATGGACTTGTGAGAAATGGCAAATGCCTAAGCAATTGAGACTATGATTACGGCATCCCTTTTCATAGTTCTGAAAATTGTTTAGACACACATGTGAGCTATCTAAGAAAGGGTGCATGAATCTAAATTTCAGAAGTCCAACAGATTTCTGGAAATGTGCCAGAGCTAGTGGGAGCATAAGTGTTATGCTGATAATCATCATGTTAATGGGAGCATGACTATTATGATTAGTATTGCAAGCTAGCAATGTTAATTATAGAAAACAAAGTTTCAATCCGTGAAGTTGCAGGGGTTGAAAAGTTGTTTTGCTATAATTAAGGGAGAGGAAATTATACTTCATGTCAATTCTAAAGCTTAGATTGAGATTTTAATCATCTTTAGTCAAGAATATATGTGAATTTTGTGTTGGAATGGTTCAACTTGAAGAAATTCTATATATATTGCATTTTCAAAATTCGATTATGATTACGGCATCCCTCTTCATAGTTAAATTTTGAAAACATGGCAAATAAAAAATATTGTAGCAAAAGACTGGTCTAGTGTCATGTCTTTATGTCAAACATCATGAATAGTATCCCATATGCTTCGGATATAGGATCGATTTCATGTGCTATAATATTCATCCTTTCTAAATTTTCCAAATGCTTAAGGCATTTAGAAGGGAAAAGTCTAGAACTGGATATGACTAAAGTGATTAAGCAATTGTCGAGGACAATCTGAGGTTCGCCAAAGATTGGTTGCTCAGGGACATTTGGAAGTCTAGTGTTAATTTTGGTAGGACCATATCGACATTTTCTGAAAAGAGGTAACTCTTGTTCGGAAGTGATAGTCAAATAGGACTATGGAAATGTCTCCATAGGTGGAAGTGATTCAATCTATGTAAGATTAGGAAACTTAATGCAAAAAGGATGTTCCCAAGGAGCTGATCTCCTTTGGAATGCTCTGTAATGGTTGTTGTCAAGTCTTTCTGACTTTGTGCATAATCATTACAAGAGGATCAATGCATATAAGTTTAGAATCTAACAGATTTCAGTAAATGACATAAATTTGGAATTCTTGCATTTACAATAACGATTTGGGATTGTGAAATGAGTATCATTGGAATCATGTTCAATTGATCTACATCACAATGTAAGGATCATAGACAAACATAGTGTGCATACTTGGGGTATGGCATAACTATTGTTTAGAAAAACAAAGTGTACATGCTAGGAGCATGGGACGACTGTTGTTTTTATTCAAGTCTTAAGATGATTATTTGAAACATTGAATAATGTGTAATCAATATGGTGATAAATAAAAAGTGGTTTTATTTATATTCAAAAGGGTTCTGAGACCATATTAGATTCGATTATTATTGTATTTCACTTTGCATGTTTTGACTTCCAAAATAGCTAGGTTATTCTTTCCGGATGACTAAGTTATTTAAACACTCCACAGTCGTTCATATGTTGGAAGTAGGTATGAATCAAGACTGTCATGAATCGGGTTTGTAGATGGCTAAATGAGTTTAGTCATGGCAATGGTTGCTACAACATTCATGAGTACTCATAAGTTATGAGTATTGGAATAAACCCACGCTCACTTGTATCACTTCATGGAATTTATCTCGAGTGATCGTGAGACGATAATATCATATAAATCTTCAAACCTAGAGATATGAGTTGTTACCTATGAGTTGGTTGTGCATTGATTGCACGTAAACGCATCAGTAACTTGATGTTATAAAACGTGCCTTTGTGTACAATTCAACAAGTAGTAGAACAAGCATATGAGTCGAAGTTTATCTGTTCCTTCTAGAAATAGAAGCGATATCTGGGCCCCTCGATGATTTTGTTGTGACCTATGTACCGGCCGGTCAGAACTGAATTGATGTGTTCGATTAAGTTCTTTGTCAAACAAATCGAAAATCGGGAAACAAACTGCTGGACAATAAGTACGACGTTGTTCCATGTATTTGTCCGGCTGATATCATGAGAACAGAGGATTATATGATCCCTTATCTAATGGACAAGTCATTGACAAGATCAGAGTTCATCTACAAGGTCAGAGTTCGACAGAAGCTTTTGAGAGCTACGATTGTCGGTTGGTTCCTGAAGTCATACGCAATAATAGTTTTAGACTTATCCAAGTGGGAGACTGTTGGATTAATGTCTAAGTCCATAACTATAATTGGTAAGACTTGACCCGACCCGGCATGGTCTATTTGGGTTGCAAACCTTCATGCACTTAGATAGACTATAATGAGAGAAATAAGACACTTATGGTTATTAATATATTATAAGTTCTAGTATATTAATAATAAGAATAATAAGATTGTTTAATTAGTATTGATCAAGAATTAATCTAGGATTAATTAAGTGATCAAAAGAAGACTAATTAAATATATGAGTTGATTGTGTAAATTGTAACAACCCGTTATCCCGGGCATTATAAACCGAGTCTTGTAACCCCTTTTGAATGTAATGGGAATATCATCGATAAATGAATTGTTCAAAAGCTCTGATTTGGAGCACGCTATGTAGTAGATATCGTCTTAAAGGTTCCAAATAAATAAAGAAACACTAAAATCTGAGTTATGGCGAAGAAGCTATGACCATTCTAAGATTTCTGTCAAAACCGACAACACCGATCAAACGAAAAACGCAAAGTTTCAATACGATAACATTTAGCCTTAGGTATCTAAATGAAAGTCATAGATAACATTAAACCGTGAGCGTACACAAAAAGAACGTCCAAATCTGACTTCGCATGAGGAAGTTATGATTTTTCAAAGAAATTCCTTAAAAACGATTAGTTATAAAATAAATAATAAAAATAATTTTGGAATTTGCCAACGGAGTCTAAACGAAAGTTGTAGATCGTAGTCTCACCTACGCGTGGATATAAAGACCATCGAAAACGGAGTTCGTATGGAGAAGATATGGATTTTTGAAGTTTATTAAATAAATTAATTATTTATTTAATTCAAAATTCGGATATTATCCGAAGAGGAGTCAGCGTCCTTCTCCGAAGTACGCGCTGCGTACTCCTGTACGCCCCGCGTAACCGAGAGGATTGGCCTCGGATCGTCCACGTCGCCATATCCGAGGAAGCCGACCCGTCCGACCCGTCCGACCCGTCCAACCCGACGTCCCATCCGACCCGGCGTCCCATCCGACCCACCTCCCCAGCAACCCGTCCCATCCGACCCGATAACCCAAGAACCCGTCCCATCCGAACCGAGGCAGTCGAGGCTTCGGTCATGCATGACGTACGCGTACGCAGCGCGTACAAGCGTACGCCCCGCGTACCGAGGCAGACCTGCCTTCCTATAAATAGAATGCGAGGGTTTCCAAAGAAAGGGTTCATTTCTCTTCTCTCTCTCTCAGCATTTCCTCGTTTTCCGTGCCCTTTCAAACCCGAAGCTCTGGTCTTTTTGGCTCGAGTCCCGGAGGTCGTTCTTACTCCCAAGATTCCCGAGATTTCCGAGGAAAATCCATTTCCCGAGACGAAACTCTGCCGTCTTTCCATCACGCTATCTTCAAGCTGTCAAGTGAGTTCATACCCCTTTCAAACACACTTTAAATACATTTTTAAATGCTTTTATACTCTTTTAGGGGGGGAATACAAGTAAACATACGGTTATTATCGTGTATTTTATAAAGTTTCACTTTACTTGTGTTATCAAATAAATCACTTGGAACTCATTACTATTATGGAAAACTCTTCTCATACTTTGTGTGCATTAGACTTATATGAAGTGTATAATGATCTTCATTGTTAAAACATTTTATACATTCTAAAAACTTATGATTTTGCTTTATCAAACATTGTGAAAAGGTTAAACTTTGCATATAAAAACTATCATGTTAATATATACTTAATTGAGAATCCATGAGACGCGTACATCTTCAAACGTTACTTTTCTTTATTAGAAAGTACTGCAGTAAGGCCTGTTTATAACCAGAATCTCCCGCGACGAGAACGTGTCAAATGTGTATAGATCTATACGGGAAGTCATGATCCCGCACCCTGACTGTTAGCTACAGTCCGTCTTTTGGGGTGACAGTTGTCATAGCACTGCGACGCCTGAAGAACGTCGTTACAGGCATATTATGTTTAGTATGGTTATAAAACTCATCGGATATACAATTATTATGATATTCAGTTTTGATGAGCGAGTAGTTATTAAAACTATTCTTCATCCAACCGGTTCGGTCTTCACGTAGTTTTATTATATATAGAACTATGACACAACTTACAAGAAACGTCGGTTTCTTGCAGTTTTCGGTCTTAGAGACTGCCATTTTGTGTGAGGAAAATAATGGTTTTTCCTGCATACAAACCAAACAACTAATAGGAAAATAAGGGATTTTCCCGGTGAAATCATTTACAACTTATAACACGAATATTTATATGTATTACATATTTTTATAAGAAAATAAGGGTTTTTCCTTAGAAAACACAACAAATCGTATTTCAAACTTTTAGGGATAATATGGGATTTTCTGGAACTAATGCATTCATTTTCAACACAACAAATCACAATACTTTACATTTTGAAATGCTACGTTTACTGGAAAACATACACCCATTTTGGAATGGCATCCAATTTTTCTAAACTACTTATGGACTCACCAACTTAATTGTTGACACTTTTTCTTTGAAATAACTTGTATTCTCAGGAAATCGCTAAGCAGGTTGGGAATCAACTTTTGGGATTAACGCGCTGGCGTTAATCACTTCATTTTGAATGATGTTTATGTACCTTTATTTTGAACATGTAATGAATACAACTATGTAAACATCTTGCAAACTTATTATATATGGTGGTGTGTACTTTCCTTTCTATGAACGGTTATGATATTGAACATGATGTCCTCCGCCCCCGAACGTTTCCGCCGTTCTGGTTTGGGGTTGTGACATAAATCATCCATACTTATATAGTGGGCTAATGCTCCATGGATAATCAAGTTGGGCTAAAACCCATAGGATGGTCCATGGGTGCTCCATGGTGTATTTGAACCCATGGATCCAAGGAAATGGAAAGTCATGACAATTAAGGATTTACCCTAATTGTAACACTATATAATGATCTTATTCTTGACAAAAATCGGCCACTAGGATTATTCTAGAGAGGGCTAGCCGATTTCATGAAGTGTAGAACTCTCTCAAGTTATTCTAAGTGTTTTGATAACTGTGATTCCATTTGAGGCTTCCACACTATTGGGGCTAGGCACTCAAGCTTCATGAAGACTTTCTACATCAAAGAGGTATGTATTCTATCTTGTTATATTCATGTTTTGTATGATAGATTAGGATGATACCTTGGGTATTCTTATTTGCATGTATAATAGAGAAAACACAGATCCAAGGTATTTAGGGTTGCATGTACACTTAGGAGTGTTAGAATGCTCAAAACCCAACACTTTTAATGAAGGGAGAATTAATGTCCTGTCCTACCCGTTCGGCTAACGACCCTCCACTAGTCAAGGAAGTGGTGGGTGAGAGTGGACACCCAGTAAACTACCATTTTATAGGCAGTAACCTTATACCCCCTTATAGACCAGCTTCGTGAATGAGGCCTACTAACGGTAAGACTGACTTACTCTTATACATATATATAAATACTAAACCTATAATATTATAATATTATAAGGGTTGAATTTTAAACTTTTAAAACTCTAGGGTTTAATTTGGAATTAAAGTATTCGTGGGGGGAAACTTTACAAATTCCAAAACTTGAGGGAAAGTTTTTAACAATTAAAAAACTTTTGGTTTACATAACTTACGAGTTTAAAGTAGTTTAATGGAAAAATACTTCAAGTTCCATAACTTGAGGACAAGTTATGGAAGACTTTAAAACATTAAAAATGAGACTCTTCATTTTCATAACTTATGCAAATTTTATGAGTTTCAAAATTCATAAATGAGACTTTTCATATAACTTGAGAACAAGTTACAAAAACACATATCACGAACAACTTTTAGATCTATTTGGATCGAAAACAATTACCACATAATTTTTCTATCAATCTAAACTAACTCATAAGAACAAGATAATTCATATCATCAATCTTCAGGAAATTAGCATATGCATATAAACTAATGCAAAACTTGAAATTACGACAATTATCTTTTAATTGGAAGAGAATCAACATTACCATAACAACAAAATCAAGTTTTATGAACAAAAACATTTTGTGGTAATGATTCTAACCCGAAATAGGTCAAAAAACTCGAAAAACTATTGTTTGGACTGCCAACCTGTCGAGACCATTACCGAACTCGCCGAGTTCAAGACCATCTTCAACCTACTCGGCGACTTTACTTGGGCAGGCAAAAATTTCGATTTCCTTGCTTAGAAAACTTATAAAACACCAAGTATAATAGAAAACAACCCATGGCTCAAATACCATTGTTGGGATTTAGTATGCTTTAAGCATACAACCCTAAAAGCTTTGGATCTATGTTTTCTCCAATTATACAAACAATATTTTTTAGAATGCTTTAAGCATATAACTATCATACAACTGACATAAATAAGATGAAATACTAGTAATGATGACATACCTCTTATGTATCTTGAAACCTTGTTGTATTTAGCCTTTAAAAGCTTAGCCCCAATAGTGTGGAAGCCTCAAATGGAATCACAACACATCATGGACAAATGTGGAACTTGAGAGAAAATTCTATGCACCCAAAACCACCTATGAACTCCAAGAAAATGCATGGATGCGTTTTTTAGGATAAGAACATATATTAGTACGTTGGATTTCAAGAGTCATGGGTATAACCCAAAACCATACCCATGGGTTTATGATCCATGGTTCATGTAGCCCAACTCTTTATGTATCAATACAAAAACTTGGTCCAACATGGATGTCACAATCAGGAATTTTTGTGCCTTATAACTGCAATACTTAAGTCAAATTATGAATCCAAAAACATAAGAGCATGTATGATGCTTATTCTATAACAACAAAATTGCAATCAAATACACCATACAAGCATTACAAATAGTCAACAAGCAATTAGAAACCCTAGAAGTTCTTGTTTAGGTCCATTTTGGTCTAGGACTTCCTTATTGGGCCCAATGGACCAATAAGCTTCCAGTTTGACCATCTTGGGCTTAGAACTCTTAAATGGGCTCTAATTGGACCCACTTCCATTTATTTCAACATTATTGGCCTTATTGGGCCTAGAATGAAATAAATCAATTATATGAACCATTTTGGGCCATATTTAACCTAATGTAGCCCTAATAGGTCATAAGAATCATATTTATGGTTATTTGGACCAAGCACCGCTTAACATAAACATGAAAAAGGCTTAAGCATGAAAGGCCCAAATTCTTTTCACTCCCTCTCTAATTCTCGGCCCAAGCCCATGTAAAAAGGGAGAGTTGACTTTCATGGCCACGTCATTTTTACATATTGGTTTTCCATGCATCTTATCTCATATTTCCATGCACATATCACTTCAAGATCTATCTCTTTCTCTCTCTCTTGCTCTCGACCGAGTTCAAGCACACACACACACACATTTCACTCACTCTTCTCTCAAGAAAACTCTCCCATACCTCCTCCATATTTTCGAGATTCAAGGACTTTGCAAGGAGGATTCTTCACAAAAATCATCATCTAGGTAAGTTGATGCTTAAATCCACACTCTAGACTCCTTTTTCTATACAAAAATCTCTTCTTAACTCATATGAAAATCATGATCTTGCATCTTAGAATCACCTCAAATTCGAGATCTTCATCAAGGTGTTGCTCGGGCCGAAAATCACCTTACTTTCTTCCTTTTCTTCTTTAAATCAAAACCACAACTCATAGTGAGCTTCATACCTCCTATTTTTCGGTTTTTATAAGTTTTGTGGGGGGAGAATATAAGCAAATGTGTAGATCTATGAGTATATGTATGCTTTGTGTGGTTTCTATGCTTATATATATGTCCTTATGTGATTATGGTGTTGGATCTAGTCAAAAAGAGCTTAGAAACCGAGATCTACAATGTGTTGAATGAAATAAGTATAACTTATGTTATTTTACACAAATCAATTCTAGAAAAGTAAACAAGTTGGTTAATATGAACCTCTTTGGGCTTTAAACCCATTTTTTGGTTCAAAATGCTAAAAATATAAAACTAAAGAGCCCAAAATGATAAAATACAAATTCTGAGGGTTGAGATGAGTCTAAATAGTTTCAAAAATGTATTTTCTGAAAATTTACTCTTTTGAAGGATTAAAATGTGAATTTTTAAACATAATGGGCCAAAAATGAACTTTTTGGCCCAATAAAGCCCAAATTGCGAGATTTTTAATTTAGAGGGGCTGAAACTGCACTTTTCTGTAAAACAGGGGACTAATAGTGTACCAAGTCCATTTCAAGGGTTAAAAAATACTTTTCAAATTTAAAAGGGACCAAAGATGCAAATTTTTTCCATTTTGGGTCAAAATTGTAAAAATTGCGAAAATAGAGGTTTCAACCGAGAAAACTTCATTTTGAGGGACTAAAACTGTTTTTCAAGTAAATTTGAGCTGAAAAATACCTTTCCAACAAGTTTTGATACTAAAGTGTCATGAAAAATGGCTTAAGGACTAAAATGGAAATTCCTTCATATAAAGGGTTAAAAGTGTAAATTTATCCAAGAAAGGGCTTCAAAAAGAAAAATTCTAAAGTTTTAAACCATAAATCCTTTATGACAAAATACTAGTACGAGGACTACCGACGAAATATAATACACCTTCAACACCAAAATCGTTACCAAACGAATTGATTTGGTCTCGAATCAATAACGAATCAAAAATCTATACACGACGATACTCCAATACACACGTGGAAATTTCGGGAAGTCAATACACACGTGGGAATTCACCAGACGTCGACACACCATCTTTGGGCCCGAAAGTTTCAAATCATGCTTGTTGGGCCTAGCTAGCCCAATGACATGATCTTTAGGCCCGAAGGAAACGCGCTTACATGTTATTGGATCTTATATGACCTAATACCGTGTAAAAGGACTTTCAATAGCTTTTGCGTTGTTGGGCCCCAAGGGTCCTTTGGCACTGCTAATAAAGTCGAGAAGTCAAATGCGAGTCGGGCCAAGGGCCTTTCTCATTCACGATAGCCTTGAACGACTCATTGAATTAACGGGGGCTTCGCACCCTCTTTTCTTCCTATGTGGTGGGGCTAAGGAAAGTCAGGGTGGTTGGATTAGGTGAGTAGTACAGACGACGCCTAAGGGTTCGTTTGTATAGTTGTAAGCTAGTCATTTCATTAATGCGTGATTATAACAACTCACCACCCATACTTAATCCAATGTCACCTGGAATCATCAAATACACACGTTGCAACGGTATAACAAAATATAAAACGCATAATTAAAAGTATTACGAAAACATCGGGTTTTCCTAGGGATTTCAGCACATACACCTACGAGATGCATACCAAGTCTAACAATTTTTCACATTTATAGAAACAACCAAGCATACTTACGGATCTTCACACTTTTTTTTGTACTTACAATAATCTTTTCAGAAAATATCGGATTTTCTAGTGGTATTTCAAAATAATACAAAACATTATGTTTCAAACATTACTTATGAACTCACCAACATTTCATATGTTGACGTTTTTCAAAATACTTGTATTCTCAGGTAACAGGTAAATCGAAGGGAAAAATGTACTCAGTGATGTCTTGTTGTTTGTTTAACTAGTATCGAACAATCTACTTTTTGGGAATGTAATGTTTTGAAACAATGTACTAAATGTAAACACTACCAGTTGTAATATTTCAATGCATGGTGATGAATGATGTTATGTTTCATGTATATTCACTGTGATGGTATTCAATTGAGTCACAACAGCCCTCAGACGTTTCCGCCGTCTGGTTCGGGGGTGTGACAATGGATCATAAGCCCAACATATAAATATAACTAATTTACACAATTAGTCCCCATTGATTTAATTAGTCTCTTTTGATCACCAAATTAATTCGAAACTATTCTTGATCAATAGTAATTAAATCATATGATTTCATATTAATATATTATAACTTATAATATATTAATAAATCATGTATAACCTTCTCTCAAGAGTCCATCCTAACAAATTGTCCTGATGATATGCAACTCAAATGGACTATGATACTCACGGGTCGAGTACATACAAATAATAGTTATGGGCTTAGACATCTAATCCAACAAATGTCTCCCCTCCGGCATCAACTCTCATCAACCATCATTGTAGCGTCCCTAATTTTCAAAATATTTTTTTCGTTTTGAAACACATCTTTTCATCAGATTTATTCAAGCAAAAAACCTTTATTTGTAAACCTTAGTACAAAATAATATTTACAAAGAAAAGTGTTGTGGAATCTGAAATCATTTTTGGATGGGTGTATACATCCACGCTAACGCCTTCCAATGAATTGTTAAAGTACCTAAAAATCATTTAATCCACAATTATAATCACAAAGATTAGCGAGTTCTCCAAAATACCATATACAACAATATGCATACAATGCATGCAGACATGGCATAAAACACAGAGCTGGACAACCACTTGGGGCTTCAGCAGAAAGCTGAACTGCCCTCTAGGCCTTTAGCACAAAGCTAGACCACCCTTCGAAGCTTTCAATATGGACGAATTGAGAATTGATTATTTATGGAAATACTATTAATTGGAAAAATAATAACTTGTGAAATATATCATAAAGTATGATTATTTATATTATATGTATATATATATATATATATATATATATATATATATATATATATATATATATATCTTATTTAGAGTTTATTTATATAAAAGGTAGTTTTGTATAAAGTGTACATATATATATATATATATATATATATATATATATATATAGAGAGAGAGAGAGAGAGAGAAAGAGAGAGAGAGAGAGAGAGAGAGAGAGAGAGAAAGAAAGAGGGAGCTTTAAATGTTTCTCATATCTATTGCATGCTAGAATACACCAATAAAATTTAGTAAAAATTAAGTTATTATTTAATCAAATAATGATATTCATACTTATAATTCTTTTTTATGAAAACTAATTAAATTCGTCATTAATGTCAACAATAATATTGCTTCAAAATGAATTTGTATCTAGAAGAACGAGAGTGTATTTTAAAAGAATAAGAGTGTATTATAGTAGAATACACTGTCGTTCTTCATATTCCATGCAACTTTATTGTATTTTAGGTGAGTTAGTGCTGAAACAAAACACGAACTCATACATGAAAAAATAGATTTGAATTCATTATAAAACAATGTTATTGCTAACATTAATGACAAATTAATTTGCTTTTATAAAAAGAGAATTATAGATATGGATATCATTTAGTATACACAAACTTATGGAAATCATTTAATATCTATCTTTATTTAATTAAATAAATATTTAGTCTTACTAAATTTCTATTAGTGCATTCTAACACAAAACAAGTGTAAAAAACAAATTAATCTAGTATTATATATATATATATATATATATATATATATATATATATATATATATATATATATATATATATATATAGCCATGAGTAAGGTTATAAGAGATTTCTTGCTTCTTTTGGTCCTTTCTTTTCGAGATTTTGTGAAGAGATAGAGCATAACTCACTTTTTTAATTGTTTAATCCTTTCAACCATGCTTGTAAAAAACATGTCACGTGCTTTTACTTTATGTCTAGAACTTTTTGATGCATTGGTTGAATGATAAAAGAAGAGATTTGAGAGCATTTGTGACTAGTTCTTACTTTCATTTTTCTCTCTTCTTTGGAGCATGAGAGCCGAGAGCATTATGCTCCCATAAGGCTCAAAAAATTTCATTTTTTGCAATCCTTGTCTTCCTCTCCTTTTCTTCCATTTTGTGTTAAAGGAATGTCTATTTGTTGAATCACTTTTGAAGATGAATTTGGTATATGTTTCAAGGGCTTATAAACAGCAAATTACAAGTGGTTACTAGCATTCTTTGTGGTTCTACTCTTGCTTAGTGGATACTTTAAGAGAGGTTATTCATTGGAGCTTAAAGTCATCTTCATCAAATTCCTAATTTCCACAAGGAACCAAAGTCTTCAAAGGTTTTAGCACTTTCCATCTATGGTTGTTTTAATCTTTCTATGTCCTCCAAAATGATCTTTTGGTGGGAATAAAACTAGCTTTATTTTGTTCAAATCTTATGTTTTTTTTGTTGCCATGTTTATGTTTATTTTAAAACATTTTTTTCAATAAAAACACAATAATTGGTATCAAAGCCATTTTTTCAATATTAGTCTAATTATTTATTAAGTTGATGAAATCTTTATTTTTTTTGAAATCATGGTGGCTTTCTCTTTGCAAGAAAAAACCATATATGTTTTCTGTGAAAATTTTTAAAATGTTTATAATTCTTATTTTATAACTAAAAGTTTATATGCATATTTTGAATAATAAAAGTTGTCTTAGAAAAAGAAAGAGTTTTTTTTATATAATTTTGAGTATATAAATGTGTATGATGTGCTTAAACTAGCCAAAGACCTTTGTGTTGTTCTTTGTGCTGATTTCTTGAAAACGTAGTTGTAATATTTGTTTATTCATATTGTATGTAATAACTAAATATATTACTCTCTTCATTTACTTTTGTAGGTAATTGATTACTTTTAAGAAATAATTTATTTTTACAAAAATATAAAAGAAAAATGAAGATGGGACCATTTTTTGAAGATCAAAAGGTAATTACCGTAATATGTAAGTGTGCAAGGAAAATAGTGACACTTCCTCAAACTGTCACTAAATCAGTCACGGTTGGCAGCTCTCTTAAAGGTTGTTGTAGGTTTCGTTACACTTCTTGCAACACTTCCTCAAAGTGTTGCATGTGCTTAATTATTACTTTCTAGAAGCTTTTCAACCTGTTGCAAGCAATTGGTGCTTCCCAAGTGGGAGCTCTACAACCATATTACTAGAAGATTTTTGGTCCTTTTAAATGTCCCTGTAGGACTGGGCTTGGCATTTTTTCATAGCTCACCAAATGCCAATATTTGGTTGGTTTATGCACATATGTTTTTAGCATGTTTGTGTTGTTTAATATTATGTTATTATTATTATGGCATGGTTGATAAATTAGTATTTCAAAAGCAAAATAATATTTCAGCTTAAATAAAAATTACAAAAGATTTTTGGTTTTAATGAAATTTACCTTTAGCATAGATGTTTAAATAGTTTTAAAAATAAAACAAACTTTTTCTTTAAATCTAGCAACCCATAAAATTTTAGGATTAAAATTACATGAGTTTAAAATTAAGATTAATAAAGTTATCAAACTCCAAACCTTGTTTTATAAAATGGAGTTTTATATAAAGATTTACAAATATTTTAAAGAGCTCAAACATATGACTTAATACTAGCTATTAAACTTTGATCGCATCAATTTTATAAAACCAGATTTTATAAAATCATATTGTTAAAATGTGATTTTACATAAAATAAGATTTTTAAAGTATAACATGCCTTATTGGATCCATGAAATAACAATGGTATAATATATTTTATAAATTGTAATTATCAAATCATCAAAGACCCCTTACAAATGTCAAATCTATGTAATCCATTCTGAAGAATACTCGTACATCTCCGGTATTCAGTAGTGCGATAAAGGTCACCTAACCGCTTAGTGTTATCTTTTTATGGCCATGGTATTTTTTCGATTTCTATAACCACGTTATTGGCCGATTACACACGTTTTCAAATTGGATGATGTAACAGCCCTAAAATCAGATAAATTTTCTCATTTTCGAAAATAGAAATACAATCATAATTTGTTCCCAAAAATCCATCACATCGTATCGTATCAAATATCAGAGTAACAAAATAGATAATGCGGAAAGTGTTGGAGAGGGAATGATGCGCCATCAAGCCGGGCCCTTCCCCTTAGTACCAGAAGTACCTGAAAAACACCCAAAAAACTGTAAGCAAGAGCCCAATGCGTTCCCGAAATATTGCATAACATACACCCACAGAATAGCATGCAAAAAACATAACGCTGCCATGGGCTACCCCCATGGTCTTTACCCGGAATACCATGGGCTACCCCTATGGTATGATATCCAAGTGCCAAGGGCTACCCCCATGGTCTTTACCTGAAATGCCAATGACATGTCACACCCTGAAAACCTAAGGCGGAAACATTTCCATGGCGGACTCCACGTTGAGTATCAAATCCAATGCACATATTAAGCAAAGTAATCAACCATTACATTACATATTAAAGTTTACATTTGTTCAAATGTAAAGTTGTACATTTGTAATACATAGTATATATGAACAAAAGTAGAGACGAGTCTTCTATACGCTCCGTCTTCTCCAAAAGTATCGCTAAGTACCTGTCTAATGTTGACCTGAGAATACAAGCAGTTTGAAAATCAGCATAAAGCTGGTGAGTTCATAAGATGTTTGTTTGGTGAAAATGTACGAGTTTCCTTTGGTTTACCGAAAAGTTTGTTATCCAAGAAAATCCCATATTTTCTTAAAAGTAATGTTTGATTAATTGTTAGGTTACACGGTTCTGGTTATGTTTAACTATGATCCCAGAAAAGTCCCATACTTTCCAGATTGTATGTTACCAATTGTGAAAGTTATAAAGTTATCTAGTTTATTACACTTTTTTTGTTATGTAACGTTCCCCAGGAAAGTCCCATACTTTCCTAAAAGTAAGTTTAGTTATTAAATATCGATGTAATGATTGATTTCCAATTGTACCTATTGAATTAACTAGGTATTCTGATATCCTAATGGTGTTACACTGGAGTGTACCTAGATACGTGTCTCCGTATTCGTATTCCTATTCTTAAACATATTCATATACTTATTCGTATTCGTATTCGTATTCGCAGTCGTATTCCTATCCATAATCCTACTCCTAACACTATTCGCATTCGTATTCGTATTCGTATTCGTATTCGTATTCGTAGTTGTATTCGTTTCCCTAATCCTACTCCTATTACTATTCGTATTCGTATTCGTATTCGTATTCGTATTCGTTGTATTCCTAATTATAGTTTCGTATTCGTTCTGTTCCTAGTTATAGTTTCGTATTCGTTCTGTTTCCAATTGTACTTTCGTATTCGTTCTATTCCTAGTTATAGTTTCGTATTCGTTCTGTTCCTAGTTATAGTTTCGTATTCGTTCTAAATGATGATTAGTATGAATTATTCATAGATTATGAAACATAGTTTAGATTGTAACATTTTATCAAGAAATCTATGATTAGTTTGAAAGCTAACTTCGTAATTCGAACTATTTGATAAACACAGTTTTTGATATTAGAACATACAGAATGAAATCAATTGAACTGAAAAAAATAAGTTGGAGTACAAGATTTCCTTGTACTTTTGCTTGTATTCCTCCCCTAAAAACAGTGAAAACAGTTGAAAAAGGGTAGGGGTATGAACTCACCGGACTCGGAAATGCGACGGTTTTGGACACTAATCGTTGGTTAGGAGCTTGATTACCCGCGATGTTCCTATGTAAAATGAAATAATGTCCATACATATCTAATTAAATTTACAATCACTAATTATATGGAACATTACACTCCAATGAGATTAAACACCTCAAAACGAGTGTTTGGAGTGACCAGGGTGATATCTACGGACGCGTAATGGTACTAGGGACTTGGGATTTGAGTTTACTCCCCAAGAGTAAACATTTTAGGGAGTTTACAACCATAAAACACATACTTACATCAGTTCACGGCCGTGAACTCATGTTGGTCTGATTTTGCGTGCTTAATGGCTTGTTTGGACTTGGGAATTGTTGGAATGGACTTCTAAAATGCCTTGGAATAAATTTATGCGACTTATACCATGTTTAAGCGAGTTCACGGCTGTAAACTTGGAGTTTATAGCCGTAAACTCTCCCATGGTCTTGAATAATTATTTTGGGGCACAAGGAATAATCACATGTGCTTCTAGTTAATTTTTCCAAGCCTTGTTATGAATTTAGGGCACCATTTAACTCACATGTAGAAGTTTACGGCCTAAGAGCATGATCTATGGCCGTAAACTCTTATTAAGAGGATGTTTGATGTGTTTAAGGTCCCCAAACTATTTTTAGATGGTCCTAGGATTTACCACAAGGCTATTGGTTGAGTTTGAAGGCTTTTGGACATGTTAAAACGAGTTTAGTCTCCATGTGTGAGGGGTTTACGGCCCAATCATGTACCCTGGCCCTAAACTCCCATTTACTCCTCAAAAATTATGTTTATGATGTTCTAAGGCCATTACCAAAATTCTAAATGTCATATCTAAGCCTTGTTTCAGTCTAGGAAGGGTTTAAGGGCTTAAAACCCTTTTAACTTAGTGTTTATGGCCTAGGCACCTTCCTGGGCCGTAAACTCATTCAAATCCGTCAAAATCCATGTCTAAAGTGTTCTAAGTCCAATCCATGAAGTCATTTAGCCATATCTAAAATCTAGTTGTGGTTTGGAAAGGTTTTGTTGCTCAATAACCCCCCTTTAAGGGAGTTTATAGCCTAGGATAGTTCTAGGGCCGTAAACCCATGATAATGGTCCTAATCCATGGTTTAAACTCGAATTGGAAGGCTAGAGGGGTTGTATAGCAACTCAGGGAAGTTACCTCAAAGATTTGAAGCCTTAAGTTGATGATTTGGATCCTTAAACTTGGATTTAGGAGAGAGGTTAGAGAGAGAGTAGTGAGAGAGAGAAAAAGCTTCAAATGATAGCTTGAACATGTTTAAATAGGTCCTAAGTTCGGGACACGGTGGAATTCTACCCGATACCGACGTTAAACGAGGCTTTTGGTCGCACCCGATTAAGTTGCCGTTACCCGATATGGTTGATTCTAGAAATGTTCTGATCGCTAATACTGGGCATTAGAACGAGTTCTAAGGGTATTAGGACATTCATTAATTCATAAAATAAAAACCACATTAATGAGTTAATTAATTGATGGAAATCGGAAACGAAATCAGAAACGGCAATTGGATGATCGAAATGAGTCGCGAAAAGGGGTACAAGCAATGAAACGAAATTTTGGGTTGTTACATTATCCCCCCGTTAGAGGGAATTTCGTCCCGAAATTCAAGGATTTGAACACAAATTGCAAAGTGAAAAGAGATATGAGGATGAATCTACTGCTTCGGGTCTTCACGCTTCCAAGTGGAATCGGGTCTCCGCTTAACGTTCCAGTGAACCCTCACTATCGGGAAACATCCTGGTTTCGTTGGGTAGATACTTCTTAAAGACCGAGACGTGAAGTACCAGAGGAATGTTACTATGTTCCAAGGGTAATCGAAGTTTGTAGGCTACGGAATCAATCCTAATGAGGATTTTGAAAAGTTCTATGTTCCTTGGGATACGTGTTCCAGAATGTAACACGCCCTGTTTCTCATTGTTGGCTACCTTGATGATGGACCTTTTTGATTACTATTTGAGGACTATGTTTATGAAGAGATTCGAATGGATAATTAAAAGTTTATCTTTTTAGGACTAGAATTGAAAAAGGATTGCAAGCAGAAGGGCTGTCGAAAAGGAATATACCTGAGGCAACTGTGGGATCGGCGGCTGCCTCCCCTTGTCCTATAGCTAGGACTCTTCCAGTGTTGCCAGTTGTTGTTGGATTGGGGCAGTTCCTCTTATAATGCCCGACTTTATCGCAACCATAACAGGCCTGATTGACGCCCGCTCCGGGAGCTTGATTTGTTGGTGTTCTGCAACTCCCCGCAAGGTGACCCTCTTGGCCATAATTTTTGCAAAATTTTACACGACAGGGACCGGGGATATAGTGGTGGTAACTGCACTGGTTACACCACGGGAGAACACCGGCATATCCGGTGATAGGTGCTCGGGCTGGGAAACCTACGACAGAAACAGTAGCAGGGGTAGTGGCAGTGTGGGCCGCCACCATCTTTTGTTTCTTCGAGAACTCTTGTGAAGGCTGAGATTTCTCCTCCGCCTCCCAATACTTTCTTTTCTCACCACTTCTTTCTGTAGGCTCAAGAGTGGTAGCTGCTTCCTCTACGTCGTCACTATGGTCGATCAAGATTTGCGCTAGGCATTTGGCGTTGTCATATGTATCCGGCTTCACAGCTAAGACGTTCCCTTTGGTTGGCTGGGTTAATCCCCAGATAAACCTCTCAATATTCTTACTTTCCGGGGTAACCGTCCCTGGACAAAGAAGCGCTAAGTCATCAAATCTGGATGTGTAGGCAGAGATATCAGAACATTTCATCTTCAGGTTCCAGAGTTCATCTTCCAGTTTCTGAATTTCACCCCGAGGGCAATACTCTGCGTGCAGAAGTTCCTTCATAATTTCCCAACCCATAGCATTGGCTACAGGTAGAGTTAGAGATTTGACTCGACCGTTCCACCAAGTCAAAGCTTTATTGGTGAGTGTGCAGGCGACAAACTTCACCTTGTCGGATTCTGAACAAGCACAAATCTCGAAGATAGATTCGATCTTCTCTAACCACCGAGTTAGAGCAATGAAACCTCCAGTGCCATCGAAGAATGTGGGTTTCACGTTCATAAAGTCTTTATAGGAACCTCCTTTCGGTGTCCCTGGCTACCTTCCTGGTTTTGAGGCTGGGGACCACCTCCTGAACTACCGGGGTTCGTTTGCGATATGGCTGCTGAAAATGCTGCAGTTAAAACTGACTAAAGGGTTGCCAGGTCGATTTGAAGAGAAGGTGGTGGTGGAGGGTTGTTGTTGGTTTTTGAGCTGGGTCTCTTTCTTGGAGGCATCTTGATCTAATAAGATCAGGAAAGAGAGGATGGTAAGTCCTCCGAATTGAATCAAGAGATATGATACAAAGGATATCTCTTTATGACATACATAGAATTCTATTAAGCGATAAAGCAGGAAGGAGTTATCAAAACAGATAAATTATCACTTAAAAGGATGATTGAGGAGCAATGCTGGGATGAGGAATTCTATAACGGATTTGGCTCGAGAAATACTCCCATAGTATTTCATGATTCGCTACAGTGATGGCTCATTGTTTGGGTATTGGGTAAGTTTTAGGCATGTCGTACCCCACAGTCACTCCCAAGCACATGTTGGCCGTGTCTCGAATGAATATAGTTGGCCAGGCTATATTGATCCTAGACACGACTACATAACTGCCCAGGTTTAACCACAACGTACAACACCCATTTACTTATGTTTTGTTCTACTTGTAGTTACGGATTTCGATGGTCGGGTATACTTGTATACTATTGAAAATACTTATATTTGAGGTATACTTTTAGTTCAGAGCACTTAAGCCCCTTAGAGTTTATAGCTTTATACCATGTAAGGTTTGGTATACTCCATTCACTATAAACAAGGGCTCTGATACCAATCTGTCACACCCCGAAAACCTAAGGCGGAAACATTTCCGGGGCGGACTCCACGTTGAGTATCAAATCCAATGCACATAGTAAGCAAAGTAATCAACCATTACATTACATATTATAGTTTACATTTGTTCAAAATTAAAGTTGTACATTTGTAATACATAGTATATATGAACAAAAGTAGAGACGAGTCTTCTGTACGCTCTGTCTTCTCCAAAAGTATCGCTAGGTACCTGTCTAATGTTGACCTAAGAATACAAGCAGTTTGAAAATCAACATAAAGCTGGTGAGTTCATAAGATGTTTGTTTGGTGAAAATGTACGAGTTTCCTTTGGTTTACCGAAAAGTTTGTTATCCAATAAAATCCCATATTTTCTTAAAAGTAATGTTTGATTAATTGTTAGGTTACACGGTTTTGGTTATGTTTAACTATGATCCCAGAAAAGTCCCATACTTTCCTGATTGTATGTTACCAATTGTGAAAGTTATAAATTTATCTAGTTTATTACACTTTTTTTGTTATGTAACATTCCCCAAGAAAGTCCCATACTTTCCTAAAAGTAATTTTAGTTATTAAATTTCGATGTAATGATTGATTTCCATTCGTACCTATTGAATTAACTAGGTATTCTGATATCCTAATGGTGTTACACTGGAGTGTAGCTGGATACGTGTCTTTGTATTCGTATTCCTATTCTTAAACATATTCATATACTTATTTGTATTCGTATTCGTATTCGCAGTCGTATTCCTATCCATAATCCTACTGCTAACACTATTCGTATTCGTATTCGTATTCGTATTCGTATTCATATTCGTATTCGTATTCATATTCATAGTCGTATTCACTTCCCTAATCCTACTCCTATTACTATTCGTATTCGTATTCGTATTCGTATTCATATTCGTTGTATTCCTAATTATAGTTTCGTATTCGTTCTGTTCCTAGTTATAGTTTCATATTCGTTCTGTTTCCAATTGTACTTTCGTATTCGTTCTATTCCTAGTTATAGTTTCGTATTCGTTCTGTTCCTAGTTATAGTTTCGTATTCGTTCTAAATGATGATTAGTATGAATTATTCATAGATTATGAAACATAGGATAGATTGTAACATTTTATCAAGAAATCTATGATTAGTTTGAAAGCTAACTTCATAATTCGAACTATTTGATAAACACAGTTTTTGATATTAGAACATACAGAATGAAATCAATTGAACTGAAAATAATAAGTTGGAGTACAAGATTTCCTTGTACTTTTGCTTGTATTCCCCCCTGAAAATAGTGTAAACAGTTGAAAAAGGGTAGGGATATGAACTCACCGGACTCGGAAATGCGATGGTTTCGGACACTAATCGTTGGTTTGGGGCTTGATTACTCGCGATGTTCCTATGTAAAATGAAATAATGTCCATATATATCTAATTAAATTTACAATCACTAATTATATGGAACATTACACTCCAATGAGATTAAACACCTCAAAACGTGTGTTTGGAGTGACCCGGGTGATATCTATGGACACATAATGGTACTAGGGACTTGGGATTTGAGTTTACTCCCCAAGAGTAAACATTTTAGGGAGTTTACAACCATAAAACACATACTTACATGAGTTCACGGCCGTGAACTCATGTTGGTGTGATTTTGAGTGCTTAATGGCTTGTTTGGACCTGGGAATTGTTGGAATGGACTTCTAAAATGCCTTGGAATAAATTTATTGGACTTATACCATGTTTCAGGGAGTTCATGGCTGTAAACTTGGAGTTTACGGCCGTAAAATCTCCCATGGTCTTGAATAATTATTTTGGGGCACAAGGAACAATCACATGTGATTCTAGTTAATTTTTCCAAGCCTTGTTATGAATTTACGGCACCATTTAACCCACATTTAGGAGTTTACGGCCTAAGAGCATGATCTATGGCCATAAACTCTTATTAAGAGGATGTTTGATGTGTTTAAGGTGCCCAAACTATTTTTAGATGGTCCTAGGATTTACCACAAGACTATTGCTTGAGTTTGGAGGCTTTTGGACATGTTAAAAGGAGTTTAGTCTCCATGTTTGAGGGGTTTACGGCCCAAGCATGTGCCTTGGCCGTAAACTCCCATTTACTCCTCAAAAATTATGTTTATGATGTTCTAAGTCCATTACCAAAATTCTAATTGTCATATCTAAGCCTTGTTTGAGTCTAGGAAGGGTTTAAGGGCTTAAAACCCTTTTAACTTAGTGTTTACGGCCTAGGCACCTTCCTGGGCCGTAAACTCATTCAAATCCCTCAAAATCAATGTCTAAAGTGTTCTAAGTCCAATCCATGAAGTCATTTAGCCATATCTAAAATCTAGTTGTGGTTTGGAAGGGTTTTGTTGCTCAAAAACCCCCTTTAAGGGAGTTTACGGCCTAGGATAGTTCTAGGGCCGTAAACCCATGATAATGGTCCTAATCCATGGTTTAAACTCGAATTTGATGGCTAGAGGGGTTGTATAGCAAGTTAGGGAAGTTACCTCAAAGATTTGAAGCCTTAAGTTGATGATTTGGACCCTTAAACTTGGATTTAGGAGAGAGGTTAGAGAGAGAGTAGTGAGAGAGAGAAAAAGCTTCAAATGATAGCTTGAACATGTTTAAATAGGTCCTAAGTTCGGGACACGGTGGAATTCTACCTGATAACGACGTTAAACGGGGCTTTTGGTCGCACCCGATTAAGTTGCCGTTACCCGATATGGTTTATTCTAGAAATGTTCTGATCGCTAATACTGGGCGTTAGAACGAGTTCTAAGGGTATTAGGACACTCATTAAGTCATAAAATAAAATCCACATTAATGACTTAATTAATTGACGGAAATCGGAAACGAAATCAGAAACGGCGATTGGATGATCGAAATGAGTCGCAAAAAGGGGTACAAGCAATGAAACGAAATTTCGGGTTGTTACATGACTACCCCCCGTGGTCTTCAAAAAAGTGCCATGGGCTACCTTCGAGCTCTTCATATAGTCGATGCATAAAAAATAACAATTCACATTCCATATAATGCGTTGACATTGGTGCCTTTGACCCATTGACATAGTGAGAAGACTCACCTCAGTCTGCTGAAAACAATAGTTGCTCAGCTACCATTCTAAAAATCTCACACTGTATAAATATACAAATTAACTTAATTAAGAATATGACAAAACCTTGCCAACCGTCCAAAATCCTAAGTCCAAACTCCTTCAATAAGGCCCAAAAGTCTTCCCTTCATTAATGGGCCTTACATCCAAGATCCAAAATAATAATTGGCGAGATGGCCCGAAAGGCCCAACCATGCCATCAATGGTCCAATAACAAATTCAAAGACCCAATACACTGGAAGATCCAGGCGTAAGGTCAATTAGGGCCCAAATGGCAAAAAAGTCCATCAAAAGCCCAAAACCCACTAGAAGCATATGCCCAACATACCTCTTTAGTACGCTTAGCGTATAAAGGTCATGGGGTCTACGCCCAGTGTAGAAGTTGCTTTGCATAAAATTCATTAAATGCTTAAGGCATGATGACTCTTTGCCTAAATTCCAGATCTTGGTCAAGTTAAAAAACGTAAGGCATAACGTTGGCAACGTTATGCCTTTACATGCCATATATGAGCCCAACACCTAACTTTATCTATTAAGACTCTCTTTAAGATCTTAAATTCATACACGGATCCATAACAATCATCAAGTAAGAATTTTTAAGATTTAACCGTGCCAAAAAACCTAATATCTAACATTCCTAACCTCTAGAGTTGTACAAATACACAAAAGAGGAATCATGGACCAAAAATGTGTTGGATAAGGTGTCTAAGTCGATAACTATATTTGGTATGTACTTGACCCGAACCGGCATGGTCCATTTGGGTTGCATGGCATCATGCATTTGGATAGACTAAATGAGAGAAATAACACTTGTGGTTTATTAATATATTATAAGCTCTAATATATTAATAATATTATTTAATTAGTATTGATCAAGAATGAATTTAGAATTAATTAAGTGATCAAAAGATGACTAATTAAATATATGGGCTGATTATGTAAATCATCCATAACGTATAGTGAGCTAATGTGACAACCGGATTTTTATATCTTGTACAACTATTGAACTCAATCAAAGTCAGACATGTTTCTACTATCTTTTACCACTATTTAGAGTTTGTTTGAGCATTCTGAGCCTAGTACACCAAAGGAATGAGTGATAGGAAGTCTTTGTTGTAGTTGTAACCTAACAAGCAAGCCTTAAACTTCATCATGTGGAGTTTACGACCACACCATGTGAGTTTACGGCCATAAACTCATGTTATAAACATGATATTCTTCCATTACTTCCTCATTGTTCACTTTTTCAAGTCTAGAAAACCAATTTCTCTCTCAAGTATCATTGGATCTTCATTTTGTTCTTAAAAAATGTAAGTGTTTCTTCCCTTGATTTGTTGATACATCTTCTTAACTAGCATAACCCATTGATTCCATCCATTAACATCATCTTTTGGGTTATATCTTCAAGAAAACCAAGAACACACACTAGTGTTTTGGTCCAAAATCAACCATTTTAGCTTCTATATCGTAAGTGTTACTTCCTTATACTTGATATCTTGTAAGAACCCTTGCTTATCACCTTGGAATCATCAAATATCCAAGATCAAAGAGAGTTTACGGCCAAGAGCATCTCCTTTGGCCGTAAACCCTTATTAAAGGTGCAAATACGGTCATAACTCTTCCGAAGGCTTGGACTTAAGACTAGAACACTTCCTTGTGGATTGTGAGACCTTTAATTCACTCTTTGGCACTAAACATTATGATTTTACGGCTGTAAACTCATAGGGCCGTATACCCTATGGTTGTAAACTCACAAAAAGCATACCACTTGGTTGTAAAGACCATCGTGTGGCCTTAAACCCCTTAAATGAAACCCTTTTTACTTCTAAAACTCTAAAATAAGTGTTTCCAAAGTCCTAGGGTGTCTTTCCTTATATGATTAGTTGTTTAACCACTAATTATATGCATATGCGTGCCATTATATGCTAAATAGGATCCGTGTGTGTGCTCAGGTCTTCACTTGACACTTAGCATCCTATACCACTCGTTCATCCAAACCGCTCACTACAGGTGAATACCCCTTAACTTATCTTTTAGATGATTTTAGATTCTTTTATGAGGGGGGGGGTGAATACAAGTTGAAACATTATAGTTATTATATCAATCACATGTGATTAATAACTATCAAACAGATGGATTTACTATACTTTTAACTGTGTTATCAAACAAACTACTTCAAATCGTTTTCAAAACTTTTTATATGCAAAACTCCTTATTAAACTCTTTCAAGCTTATTTATTTTCAAATCATGTCCATATAGATATAGTTATATAAGTAGGAGTGAAAGGACTTAGGACTAATAACTCGCCTTACTTCCTGTTCCTTGTTTGGTTGTGGACTTAGGGTATTCGGTTGTTCGTCCGTCAATCGTTTGAATCATAGTTATATATCATTTGTATGTATATGGATATTCAAGTTCTACATTTAGTTCAATACCTTTGGGTAGCAAAGGTGTAGAAAAATGTTCATTTATACAAACAGCTCTACTAGTAAACTATAAAAGGTATAGTTTAGGAAGTCACTACTCACTATTTCTAGTATAATGAAACATACAAGAGTCAGTTCATTAATGAGTCAATACAAACTTACTATTATGAGAAACAGAACGAGCATACTATGATGAGAAACTAAGAGAGCAAACAATACACTACATTATACAAGAGAACATACTATGATGACAAACAAAGAGAACATATACTACACTAGAACATACTATACAAACACTAGAACACTATAACATTAATGTGAGCAATTACTTCAGGGCATGGCAATCAATTGATGTGTCACGTTTTGCAACCAAAGTCTCTTGGAGGGAGAGTGTGAGTTGGTGTATAGATCTATACATGATTGAATATCCTACACCTTGATGCAAGCTATAGTGGGACCTACAGGTCTACGGGTGACTAATGTCTTACCATTTCGATACCTTAGAGCGTCGTGATATACTAGTCGATCAAGTATGGTTAAAATCCTATCACATTTTACCTTAATTAACAAACTGGTTTAAGGTAGTTAGTATAGTGGTAGTTACTTGCATTCAAATACTACTATATACTGGTATTTTCCCAATGCATTTACATTGTGATTTTCTCACACAAACAGTAATGTAAACTATATTTTTGGTAATGATAGTCATATTTGGGAAAGATACACTTTTACAAAAAAACACAACACACAGAACATTTGGGCCTTGGTAGAAGGTTACTTTTAAGAGAACATATAGGATTTTCTAGGAAATACAAACATTTACTACAAACTCTTACAAACATTTACATCAAACAATTACAAACACTTTCATACAACCAACGCCACTAAAATACTTATGAACTCACCATATTTAATGTTGATCTATACTTTCAAAATAACTTGTATTCTCAGGTCATCAGTAGACAGGTACAGATGCCAGGTTTTAAGAAGATGAAGCACGTTCAAGACTCATCTCTTATTTTGATTCATATTTTTGGTGTTTTATAAACTATACAGAACACACTTGTATTAAAATTATATTATTAATGAATGGATGATGTTGTTGCTTGTTTACTATTATGCGTTGTTGTGATACTGTACATGATGTCCTCCGCCCCCGAACGTTTCCGTCATTTAGGTTTTGGGGTGTGATAGATTGGTATCATAGCATTGTTTATAGTGAATAGAGTATATCAACCCATAAAAGACATACTAACTATAAACACAACGGGATTAAAATACTCTGACCAAGAGTTTATACTTTGAAATAATAAAATATTTAACTAAGTATACATACCTGCATTCATACTAAAATCAGTGTCACTAGGACATAACAAAAGTATTACAATTGTTGAACAACACAATCAGACTTGGGAGCATATAATCAGATATGGGAGTAATATAGCTTGATCAACTATATCTTTCCGAGGAGTGATTAGCATGTGCCTAGGAATGGTTGTGGTGTTGCAGCAAATCCAAAAACTTACCAACACTACAACAATGAAAACACTAAAACAGAACATAAGCTTAAAATACTATATGAGTATTTTGTGTTACTATAATTCTTATTTGAGAACTAAAGGTCTTTATTAGAAGATCAATAGTTGCTAAGTGGATATGATATGGTTATATGTGACTAGGATGTCATAGACTAAGAATCTGTGATCTTTGCTTTACTTCCTGTTCCTTGTTTGGTTGTGGATTTGGAGTTAAGGTCACTTATTCGAAGGTCTATGTTGTTTTGATTACATGTAACTGGTATGCACTGCGCAAGTATTGAAGTGACTGATAAAGATCATCTTGTAATTATCTAAATTAATACGTCTATTAACTATCTCTTTTAGCCCTTTTTCTCACATAGATAACATGGCTGGATTCCATCCCCACGGCGACCCATACTTTCCCAACCAAGGTAACGGAGGATGGCTCGATGAGCCAAAAGAAAATCATCCAATCCCTCTGGATGATGACTTCGCAGAGAACTTCTCGGAGGATTCTAACTCCAAACCGGAAGTTAATAACCTACCCCTAGTGGCTCAAATCCCAAACCCCAACCCTAGTCCAACAATTTAAGGTCCCATACCCCTGTGGGAAACAAACTTGAATAGATGGAGCCATGAACAAGGTCAACTCTTACCTTACAACGGAGATCGAAGCTTCTATAATTTGCGAGAGGGAGGCTCAACAGATAGAGTCCTGCCTATTTTGGTCCGCAGGATTGCTCATAATGATGAGCAGGGTAGTGCGGCCATCAACTGAATCATGGAAGTTGATGTTGATGCGGGAGTGAATACCGTTCGCATTTGCCATCTGGAGTCTGCCTATGAAAGGACTCGGAACCAATATGCAGCTCTGCAGAGAGATCTTACTGCAACCCAAGCTGAAGTCAGGGAACTTCGAGCTCGACAGGCAACATAAGAAAGACGCATGAGGGATATGGAGCACTGTCTGGCAGAATCAAAGACTCATTCTAGTGGTTCTCCTCATAGATAGAGCTTACTCAACTTCTCTTTTGCATATAACTTAGGTCTATGTAAAAACTCTATTTTTAGTTTCCTATCTATGATAAGACTTTAAACTTGTTAACTCTTAATTATGACAAAATTTTCCTATCTTGGTTTGATGTAAGACCTACTTATAGGTCATGTTTCCCAAACTTGTTACATCTGTAATACCATTATTATTGACAGATATCTAATCTCATGGAAATTTAATACCCAAATGCTTTCATCTTTCTAGTGCTAGATCTATATTCAATCACACTCTCATTTATGTTGTTGGACTATGGAGAGTTAGTTCATGTGTCACTCTCATTATTTTCTCTATCAAACTCTTAACTATATCTTTATCCTTGTAATCTAATAGCCACAAGATGCCTCCGCGTCGCTCAGTGAGACACATTACTCCAATAAATTTGAATCAAACTCCAACTCCTCCTCCTCCTTAATACAACCCAACAGCCATCCAAGCTGCTGTGGATGCGGCTGTTATGGTAGCTCTAGCATAGTTCACCACTACCGGCACTAGTGGGAGCGGGACTTATGTGCTTCCCACTATTGTCAAAGCTCCAATGCGCTCTAGAGAGTGCTCGTACAAGGACTTCACCAGCTGCAAACCCGGGGCCTTCAATGGAACTGGAGGAATCATTGCCCTCTCGCAATGGTTCGAGAATACAGAGTCGATCGTTAAGATCTGCTCCTGTCCGGAAGGGAGCAAGGTTAAATTTGCCGCCTGTACCTTTGCGGACCGAGCTATGATGTGGTGCAATAGCCATGTCAAGTCACTATCTCTTATAGTGGCGAATTCTATCGGCTGGGAAGCTCTGAAGGAGCTCATGATCAAAGAATATGGCTTAAGGGGCGAAGTTCAAAAACTGGAGCAGGAGCTCTGGAGCCTAACCATGAAGGGCTCCGACATAGTTTCCTACATGGTCAAATCCAGTGATCTGGTAGCATTATGTCCGGGAATGGTCCCTTCTGAAGCAAAGAAGGTGGAGAGGTATATCTGGGGGCTGGTGCCTCCATTCCAAGGGAATGTACTAGCTTCAAACCCTGCTACCTTTGATAGAGCCAAGCGATTGGCACAACGGCTCATTGACCATGGGGTCCGTACCCCGTCAACAACAATAACCCTAGCCATATCAGAACCCTCCAAAGCTGCTGATAACAAGCGGAAATTCTGGGATGACAAGAAAAAGAACGTTGCGCAGATAGCTGCCAAAAAGCAGCAAGTCATAGCGGTTCATGCTGCAATAGCACCTGTCGCTGCTGCGCCGGTAAAGCAGTACGCGGGGAGTTTGCCGAATTGCAACAAATGCAGATTCCACCACATTGGACCCTGCAGGGAAATACAGTGCTCTAACTGCAACAGGAAGGGGGCACACTTCCCGTTTCTGCAAATCTTTGGCAAGGCCAATCAACCAAGTCCCCGGCGCTGGTGTGGGCCAAGCTTGCTACGGTTGGGGCGAGGTGGGCCACTACAAAAGGAACTGCCCGAAGGTAGGGAATGCTAGTGGAGTGGGAAGAGTGTTGGCTATAGGGCACGAGGAAACTGTTTCCGAACCTATAGTGGTCACTGGTACATTTTTCCCCGACAACTCTTTTGCATGCATACTGTTTGATAACGGAGCTGAGAGGAGCTTCGTAAACCAAAAACTTGCTCATTTACTTAAGTAAAAATCTCGAACACTTAAAGAACCGTTCACTATAGAACTGGCAAACAGAAAGACTGAGAGTACCATCAGTATATACATAGAATGTACTCTAACTCTAGAAAGCCATTCATTTTCAATTGTCGTCATGCCGGTCTCAATTAAAAGCTTCGACATCATTATCGGCATGGATTGGTTGAGTCTGCAATGTGCCGACATCATGTGTTATGAAAAGGTTGTTCGCCTTAATCTGCCGTCTGGCGAAACTCTAGTAGTCTATGGCGACAAACCCGGCGTGAACCTTCGTATCATCTTGAGTATTCAAGCCCAGAAGTACTTACGAAAGGAATGTCGCGCATTCCTTTGTCACACCCCAAAACCGGAACGGCGGAAACGTTCTGGGGTGGATTACGTCATGTCAAGTATCACAACACATGCATTATAGTAATCAAAGTACAACAAAACATTGCATTAATAGTAATAATTTTACATGGATTACATTACAACGTATTAAGGTATAAAAGCAAATAGAATAAATACAGCGTGGTACTAAGCTATCTTTATCAACAGCTCCGAGTGTGTACCTGTCTAACGCTAACCTGCGAATACAAGTTATTTGAAAAGCGAGTATCAACATTTTTTTTACAAATTCTGGTGAGTTCATAAGTATTTAGTGACGTTTTCATTCAAATAACTTTAATAAAAGTAGTAGTTTAAGAGATTTCAGTGTATTAGAGTCCTTTCCAGAAAATCCTATATTTTCTTTAATAAAAGCAGTCCTCTACCAAGACTGGTCAGTGTTGTGTGGTAAAAAGTAGTTTTCCCTAAGTTGATATCATTATCAAAATAATGAATTTGATTATTGAGGAAAGCAAACGACATCAGGGAATATTATATGCCTCAGCAGTGAGGACTGCTGACTAAGGCAAGGAACCAGAGACTCCAGGAAAGTATCGAACGATCGACACGCCTGGTTCAGTCTAACAAGTGGAGACACAGATCCTAGAAGGTACCAAATGAAAGGTACAACTAGTATGGTCTAAAACAGTGAATACAGACCGCAGACAATATCTAATGAAAGATACTGTGACAACCGTCAATTTTCAGTCAAGTCAAAGTCAACTAATGTCAACAAGTCAAACCGGTCCACTCATTTTTCCATGAGTACTAGAGTTTACGTTAAGTAACTCCTAGACAACTCTCTATTCTAATGAGAGATCATAAATCGAAAAGTGCGTACATCTAGATCTCCTTAACCTAAAACTATGGTACGTGGCGAGCCAACCCGATAAAACAATGTTGCATACTCATCGGGAGTATGCAAGATCCTTAAACAAGGCTAAACGGGGCTTACGGACCCTGCATTGCAAAGCCGAACACTCAAAAAGGTCACCAATGAAACCTCTCTCAATCGTTTTCACTCTATCTCTTCTTAGCGAAAATCTCTCCCAAATCTCTCTAAGTATGTGAAATCTCTCCCACATATCTCTTTGTATGAGAAATCTCTCCAAGTATGTCAAATCTCTCCCAAATCTCTCTAAGTATGTGAAATCTCTTTCAAATATCTCTCTGTATGTGGAATCTCTCCAAGTATGTCAAATCTCTCCCAAATCTCTCTAAGAATATGAAATCTCTCCCAAATATCTCTTTGTATGTGAAATCTCTCCAAGAATGTCAAATCTCTCCCAAATCTCTCTGAGTATGTGGAATCTCTCTCAAATCTCTCTCGAAATCTCTCCCAACTTTCTATAATCACTCGGGGCATCCCGACCCTCGAATTTGGCGAAAACAGCCCAAAAACGGAAGTCTACGCGAAAAACGGACCTTAGGAACCGAAACCCCTCTTAGGAACCGAACCTTTTAATGAAGAGGAACCGAACCGAGGGTACTGTTCACTACTAACCGAACCTTGCTTATAAGGAAGAACCGAACCCGAAGGTACTGTTCACTACAGTTCCTTCGGTTCTGACTTCTCCTCGGACCGAACCCTCGCCTTTGCTTCTGACTTCGGACCGAACCCATCGCCCTCGTTCCTTCTTCTGGCTCAGCCTCTCGCTTCCGAATCAGCACCATCCTGACCGAGCCTCGGCCTAGGGACCGAACCTCGGCCTAGGACCGAGAGGCCTCGCTGGGAAGCTTTTCTCTCCCGGTTTTCGATTAAATTCGCGTTTAAGGCCCGTTTTTAATTATTTTAATGCGGGGTTTTCACCCAAAATCATATTTTAACATAATAAACCCTAAATATTCACAATTTAATCATATTTTCATAAAAATCTTTATTTAAATAATAAAAGCAAGTGGGTAAAGTACAAAGAGGTGCAGTGTTGACTTTGTTTTACTTTATGACACAAGCAACCACTCCCACACCCACTCTATGACCAGCCACACCTCCCCACCTTACCTATGTCACATCAATGTCCTTTCCACTCAATCATCACTCCTTCCCACGTTTTTGAGAGCTGAATATTCATCCTCTCTCCTCATTTCTCTCATTTTCTCTCTTTTCACCAAAAAGAGCAAACTCTTTTCTCTCTCATTTTCCTTCTCTAGAACTCGAGATTTGAGGGCTGATCTTGGGATTTTCCTCCACATTTGGTAAGAATAATCCATTCTCTTTATAATTATCTCAATTATTTCCACTCGAATCATGGATATCTTACACAAACTCTCTCATAATTGTGTTAGATCTTCGAATCTTCAAGTGATTCTTCAAGTGTTCTTGAGTTGAACACTTCTCTTCTTCAACACTTACCTACTGAAATCACTTAAGGTGAGTTCATACCCCTACATTTTCATGTTTTCTCAAGTTTTTAGGGGGGGGGGGGGGGGGGAATACAAGTTAAAACACTAAGAACATAACTACACTTTTCTAACAGCCTTCATCAGAAAAGTTCAACTCCATTCACGGACTATTTTAGACATCTTAAACATTTTTGTTTTCAAAACTGTTTTAGGTTCATGTAGTTCCACTTCTTAGCTTTAAAATTACTACTTGCACATCTCCATACGATTTTTCTACAATTTATGGTGATTTTTACAAAACTGCCTATCATTTTAAACATCAATCCGGACCAGTCTGTGATTATGGACTTTTTCACATAAGTAAGAAGTCATTAAAAATTATAATAAAAATTATGAACAAACTAGACTCATTTTCCAAACTCTCAGAAGTTACAGAACTTGATTTGGACATTTTATGATTTTTCTACAATTTTTCCAATAACAGTTACAGAAAATGTTATTAACAGAAAAACACTATAAATTTCATTTCACCTTGTAACATGTTGAGCAAGGTATACATCATTATGTGATTATGTGTAGTTGCAATATATGACAATTTTGTATTCTTATATAGACATACATCAGAAAACAAATGGATTACACCTCCACAAGTATGGTAAATATATAAATGATATTACAAGGCTATATCCATTAAAATATAAACATTGGTAAATTATGACAAGTAAGGCTTATGCTCACTACCCACACAAATAATTGATAAACTATAATAGGTATAGTTTAGAGTTATTTATATAGCAAACACATTATTAAAGGTTTTACACATCCAAAAGAGTTATTACCACTATGGATAATTATGATAAACTATAATGAGTATAGTTAAGCCATTATACCCCCCCACAAACGAACACGCTAGTTATAATCGGTATAGTTATGGTAAATATATATTACAAACAAAGTGATAAACTATAATAGGTATAGTTTATGTTTCATCTACCCTATGAACTTAATTACAAGAAAGGAATTCACCATCACCACCACTTTTGATAAGCTATAATATGCATAGTTCATGTTCACTAATCACTAATACTCTCCGATGAACTATGATATGTATAGGTTATATTCACCATCACCACCACTTTAGGTAAACTATAATATGCATAGTTCATGTTCACTAATCACTATTACTCTCCGATGAACTATGATATGTATAGGTTATATTCACCGTCACCGCCACTTTTGATAAGCTATAATATGCATAGTTCATGTTCACTAATCACTATTACTATCTGATGAACTATGATATGTATAGGTTATATTCACCATCACCACCACTTTTGGTAAACTATAGTATGCATAGTTTATGTTCACAGTCACTATTACTATTCCGTGCACTACACCAGGATTGGTTCCGGTTATTGGGTTTAAGTCCACATTCACTTTCGCATTGTTAGTTTTCAGCTATAATTTCTAAGTGTATATGTTAGAGTTATATAGAATCTAGTCGTGATTGGCTTAGAATTGGTGGGCCCGCCTCATCTCCTGTTCCTTGTTTGGTTGTGGACCTAGGGCAGACCCATTATATTCAACGTTTTATCTAACCTAAATCTTATATAACTTATATACGCTGGACGATTATAGGGGAAATCTACGGGTCAATCTAGGGTTCATTAACATATCATATAGGAATATTCTGTTTAAACTTAGTTAAGAAAATATTGGATTTTCTGGAAATCAACTCTATCGATTTTATAAGGAAAACGGTTTCTACTCCAAACAAAACTCTTATGAACTCACCAACTTAATTGTCGACACTCTTTCAAAACTACTTGTATTCTCAGGAAATCAGTGAAACAGGAAAACTTCAGCGCTTTGAGGATGGGACGTTAAACCGTCAACAATTTATTTTTGTCATCATAATGTGATTGATTTTGAAACATGTAAACATATACTTTGGTGTAACTTTTTCAATTATATTTATGATGGTTGTATTTACTTTGAGCACTATTATACATGTTGTTGTGATACTGTACATGAAGTCCTCCACCCCTGGACGTTTCCGCCATCCTTGGTTTGGGGGTGTGACAGATACGTCTAGCGAGGTCTAAAACAGTGAACACAGTAAATACAGTGAATACAGTGAATACAGTGGATTCTGTGAATACAATGGATACAGACCTCAGACAGCATGAAATGAAAGATACTTCTTGTAAGGTCAAAACAGAGGAGACAGACCCCAGACAGTATCAAATGAAAGACACGTCTCGTAAGGTCAAATAGTGTGACTCTGAAAATGAGTCACCGACATAAAGTATAAATTGCTGGCGAAATACCGTTACCTTAAAGACATGAATTATAAGGTAACCCGGGATACTCGTAACCATACTGACTAGAGTAATAGACGCCCTACAAGCGTCTAAAATGTGACATTTGTCACCCGTTGGCTTGGTAGGCCGGGACTGTAGCTAGCAGTCTGGGTGCGGGGTTTTCACCCAAAATATATTTATGATGGTTGTATTTACTTTGAGCACTATTATACAGATTGGTATCAGAGCATTGTTTATATTGAACTCGGTATATCGAACCACATAAGATATACAAACTATAAATACATTGGGACTGAAAGTCTCTGATTTAAAGTTTTCAAAGCAACTATACTTTTAGAAACAAATAATTTCTCGGTAAAAGTAGGAGCATGTGCACACACACTAGGGTCAGTATCATGGTGGGATGGGACAAAAGTGGTGATTGTTGAACAATACGAGTACGCTTGGGGATGTATAGTCAGGTCTGGGAATGACATAGCCTGATCAACTATGTCTCACCCAGAAGTGATTAGCATATGCCCAGGAATGATCGTAGGTGTTGCAACAAGTCTAAAAACTTACCAACACTACCACAATGAAATATCGTAGGGGTATTTGGTGTTATTATAATTACTTATTTGAGAACTAAATAGATTTTATCAATAGGTCAATAATTGCCTAGTGGATACATTAAAATTATATGTATCCAGGAAGTCATAGACTTAGAATCTGTGGATCTTTGCTTTACTTCATGTTCTCGTTGGATTGGGGATTTAGAGTTAGGATTGCTTATTCGAAGGTCTATCCTGTCCCAAATACATATGACTAGTATGCACTAAACAATATATTGAAGTACCTGATAAAGATCATCTTATAATTATCTAATTAGTACGTCTACCTAGCTATTTCTTATATCCCCCTTTCTCACGAAGATATCATGGCTGAATTCCATCCCCACGACGACCCGTACTACCCTAACCACGACAATACTGAATGGCTCGGAGAGGAGCCAAAGAATGATTACTGAATCCCTTTGGATGGTCACTAAGCTGAAGGCTTTGCTGATGGTTCTGACTCCGACCCTGAAGTGGAGAACCTACCCTGATGGCCCTTGTTCCGAATCCTAACCCTCGTCCGGTTTTTCAAGGCCCAACGCCTCCTTGGGTAGATTGCTTGGAAACCTGGAGCGAAGAACACGACCAACCTAGGTTGTTAAATGGAGACATTCGAATCCTTCAGAATCCGGAGACTACACTATTCAAGGGAACCGTAGCATTGCCCAAAAATTTTCCTTACGTTACTGAGGTGTAGACCCATTTTTCTCGAACCCTATATTACAAACAATTTACATATGGTAACTCCAAGAAATTCTTAATATATACCAAGTAATTTTAGAAAGGGATCAGGCACGAAACAAATCACAAGTTGCATTTGAGTCACCACCACTAAAATTCATTCATAAGGGGCTTTGTTATGAATTACATACAAAATACTTTTAAGTCAGAGCATAATACAGACAAGTCTGGCTTGATATCATCTGACTTGTCACTACTATTAAAAACTTATCGATGTTCGTCTCTACCAACTTATGACAGGACTATGCCGCCAAAGAAAAAGTCCAGACCCTCCGGAAGCACAGCACCGCCCCCTCCGCAGTTTGATCCCATAATGTTTCAAGCTGCCGTAACAGCAGCCGTGGCGGCAGCAATGTCGCAAATGGGTACAAATGGTTCCGGCGGCTTCGGATCCGGGAATACTAACTCGAATCAGGGGGACAGCACAGGGTATACTAAGGAGTGTTCTTACAAAGATTTCACGAATGGCAAACCCGATCCTTTCGACGGAAGCGGGGGCGTCATCGCACTGATGCAATGGTTCGAAAGGACCGAAGCAGTCTTTGAAATTTGTGCTTGTCCCGAAGCAAGCAAGGTCAAGTATGCGGCATTCACCTTCACAAGAAAAGCTCTTACTTGGTGGAACGGCAGAGTTAAGTCGCTTACTCCTGCAGTGGCTAACTCTATAAGCTGGGAGGATCTAAAAGCTTTAATGCTGAAAGAATATTGCCCAAGAGGCGAAGTGCAAAAACTGGAAGAGGAACTCTGGAACCTCAAAATGTCGGGGACGGATCTCGAAGCTTATACCGCCCGATTCAATGACCTAGCACTCCTCTGTCCTGCAATGGTCACCCCAGAGGAGAAAAAGGTAGAACGATACCTTTGGGGGCTATCATCCCAAATTCATGATAGTGTATTGGCCTCCAGACCAACTACCTTCGACAGCGCCAAGGAGTTGGCACAACAACTCATCGACCATCGTGCCATCCATGACACTACAACAACCACGCCAATTTTTGTTGTTCATGCTGCCACAACCCTTACCACGCCAACTCCCATGAGACAATACGCTGGAACCCTTCCGAAATGTAACAAGTGTAGCTTCCATCACACTGGGGCTTGTAGAGAATTGCATTGCATGAACTGTAATAGGAAAGGGCACACTACCCGTTTCTGTAGGGCACCGGTACGACCCATCAACCAGTTCCTCGGCTCTGGAGTAAGCCTAGCCTGTTACAAATGTGGAGAAATAGGCCACTTTAAAAGGAACTGCCCAATAGCAAGAGATGCCAGTGGTGGTGGAAGGGTGCTTGCGATCACCGAAGGAGAGACCACCCCGGAACTGCCTGCAAACATCAGTATGTGTTTCTGACATCGACGACTAAATTCCAAAATTCTTTATTTGATTAAGTCTAGCATCAATTAAAGCATGCATAGTAGTAATGCCAATGATTAAACGGAGAGCATAAACAATAAGAAATTCCAGGGCTGTCATGAGACCATTCTATGAATTTACTTCAACTCCGTAATGGGACTGCATCATAGGGATGTAGGTCAAACTTTCGAGAACATGCTTCTACTCTATAGGTGAACGGTCGAAATACATCTAGGTTCAATGTTAGCCCTGATTAGGAACTCTAATTCATTAAGAAGGATTACTAAGTTATTTGTTATGATTTTCTCACTTATACATTCCCCAGTTATATATAACGAATACCTGGTAGATAATAGAATGGGAGAATTCTGAATTAGTTTCTTTTCCTCGTTGGGATGTGAAACTGAAGTAGAATCACACATTTTACTATCCGCCCAGTATTGGTTATATCATAATGTGTATAAGTTAAGTTTTCATGTATAATAACTCATCTCTTAGTCAGAATCAAAATAATGTAGAGCCGACCTTAGTCATTCACAACTCCTTGCCTGATTTCAAATTTCGGGACGAAATTCCATCTAACGGGGGGATGATGTGACAACCGTCAATTTTCAGTCAAGTCATAGTCAAGTAAAGTCAACAAGTCAAACCGGTCCACTCATTTTGCCGTGAGTACTAGAGTTTACGTTAAGTAACTCCTAGACAACTCTCTATTCTAATGAGAGATCATAAATCGAAAAGTGCGTACATCTAGATCTCCTTAACCTAAAATTGTGGTACGTGGCGAGCCAAACCGATAAAACAATGTTGCATACTCATCGGGAGTATGCAATATCCTTAAACAAGGCTTAACGGGGCTTACGGACCCTGCATTGCAAAGCCGAACACTCAAAAAGGTCACCAATGAAACCTCTCTCAATCGTTTTCACTCTATCTCTTCTTATCGAAAATCTCTCCCAAATCTCTCTAAGTATGTGAAATCTCTCCCACATATCTCTTTGTATGAGAAATCTCTCCAAGTATGTCAAATCTCTCCCAAATTTCTCTAAGTATGTGAAATCTCTCCCAAATATCTCTCTGTATGTGGAATCTCTCCAAGTATGTCAAATCTCTCCCAAATCTCTCTAAGAATATGAAATCTCTCCCAAATATCTCTTTGTATGTGAAATCTCTCCAAGAATGTCAAATCTCTCCCAAATCTCTCTGAGTATGTGGAATCTCTCTCAAATCTCTCTCGAAATCTCTCCTAACTTTCTATAATCACTCCGGGCATCCCGACCCTCGAATTTGGCAAAAACATCCCAAAAACGGAAGTCTACGCGAAAAACGGACCTTAGGAACCGAAACCCCTCTTAGGAACCGAACCTTCTGATGAAGAGGAACCGAACCGAGGGTACTGTTCACTACTAACCGAACCTTGCTTATAAGGAAGAACCGAACCCGAAGGTACTGTTCACTACTGTTCACTACAGTTCCTTCGGTTCTGACTTCTCCTCGGACCGAACCCTCGCCTTTGCTTCTGACTTCGGACCGAACCCATCGCCCTCGTTCCTTCTTCTGGCTCAGCCTCTCGCTTCCGAATCAGCACCATCCTGACCGAGCCTCGGCCTAGGGACCGAACCTCGGCCTAGGACCGAGAGGCCTCGCTGGGAAGCTTTTCTCTCCCGGTTTTCGATTAAATTCGCGTTTAAGGCCCGTTTTTAATTATTTTAATGCGGGGTTTTCACCCAAAATCATATTTTAACATAATAAACCCTAAATATTCACAATTTAATCATATTTTCATAAAAATCTTTATTTAAATAATAAAAGCAAGTGGGTAAAGTACAAAGAGGTGTTTACTTTATGACACAAGCAACCACTCCCACACCCACTCTATGACCAGCCACACCTCCCCACCTTACCTATGTCACATCAATGTCCTTTCCACTCAATCATCACTCCTTCCCACGTTTTTGAGAGCTGAATATTCATCCTCTCTCCTCATTTCTCTCATTTTCTCTCTTTTCACCAAAAAGAGCAAACTCTTTTCTCTCTCATTTTCCCTCTCTAGAACTCGAGATTTGAGGGCTGATCTTGGGATTTTACTCCACATTTGGTAAGAATAATCCATTCTCTTTATAATTATCTCAATTATTTCCACTCGAATCATGGATATCTTACACAAACTCTCTCATAATTGTGTTAGATCTTCGAATCTTCAAGTGATTCTTCAAGTGTTCTTGAGTTGAACACTTCTCTTCTTCAACACTTACCTACTGAAATCACTTAAGGTGAGTTCATACCCCTACATTTTCATGTTTTCTCAAGTTTTTAGGGGGGGGGGGGGGGGAATACAAGTTAAAACACGAAGAACATAACTACACTTTTCTAACAGCCTTCATCAGAAAAGTTCAACTCCATTCACGGACTATTTTAGACATCTTAAACATTTTTGTTTTCAAAACTGTTTTAGGTTCATGTAGTTCCACTTCTTAGCTTTAAAATTACTACTTGCACATCTCCATACGATTTTTCTACAATTTATGGTGATTTTTACAAAACTGCCTATCATTTTAAACATCAATCCGGACCAGTCTGTGATTATGGACTTTTTCACATAAGTAAGAAGTCATTAAAAATTATAATAAAAATTATGAACAAACTAGACTCATTTTCCAAACTCTCAGAAGTTATAGAACTTGATTTGGACATTTTATGATTTTTCTACAATTTTTCCAATAACAGTTACAGAAAATGTTATTAACAGAAAAACACTATAAATTTCATTTCACCTTGTAACATGTTGAGCAAGGTATACATCATTATGTGATTATGTGTAGTTGCAATATATGACAATTTTGTATTCTTATATAGACATACATCAGAAAACAAATGGATTACACCTCCACAAGTATGGTAAATATATAAATGATATTACAAGGCTATATCCATTAAAATATAAACATTGGTAAATTATGACAAGTAAGGCTTATGCTCACTACCCACACAAATAATTGATAAACTATAATAGGTATAGTTTAGAGTTATTTATATAGCAAACACATTATTAAAGGTTTTACACATCCAAAAGAGTTATTACCACTGTGGATAATTATGATAAACTATAATGAGTATAGTTAAGTCATTATACCCCCCCACAAACGAACACGCTAGTTATAATCGGTATAGTTATGGTAAATATATATTACAAACAAAGTGATAAACTATAATAGGTATAGTTTATGTTTCATCTACCCTATGAACTTAATTACAAGAAAGGAATTCACCATCACCACCACTTTTGATAAGCTATAATATGCATAGTTCATGTTCACTAATCACTAATACTCTCCGAGGAACTATGATATGTATAGGTTATATTCACCATCACCACCACTTTAGGTAAACTATAATATGCATAGTTCATGTTCACTAATCACTATTACTCTCCGATGAACTATGATATGTATAGGTTATATTCACCGTCACCGCCACTTTTGATAAGCTATAATATGCATAGTTCATGTTCACTAATCACTATTACTATCCGATGAACTATGATATGTATAGGTTATATTCACCGTCACCGCCACTTTTGATAAGCTATAATATGCATAGTTCATGCTCACTAATCATTACTACTATCCGATGAACTATGATATGTATAGGTTATATTCACCGTTACCGTTACTTTTGATAAGCTATAATATGCATAGTTCATGTTCACTAATCACTATTACTATCTGATGAACTATGATATGTATAGGTTATATTCACCATCACCACCACTTTTGGTAAACTATAGTATGCATAGTTTATGTTCACAGTCACTATTACTATTCCGTGCACTACACCAGGATTGGTTCCGGTTATTGGGTTTAAGTCCACATTCACTTTCGCATTGTTAGTTTTCAGCTATAATTTCTAAGTGTATATGTTAGAGTTGTATAGAATCTAGTCGTGATTGGCTTAGAATTGGTGGGCCCGCCTCATCTCCTGTTCCTTGTTTGGTTGTGGACCTAGGGCAGACCCATTATATTCAACGTTTTATCTAACCTAAATCTTATATAACTTATATACGCTGGACGATTATAGGGGAAATCTACGGGTCAATCTAGGATTCATTAACACATCATATAGGAATATTCTGTTTACACTTAGTTAAGAAAATATTGGATTTTCTGGAAATCAACTCTATCGATTTTATAAGGAAAACGGTTTCTACTCCAAACAAAACTCTTATGAACTCACCAACTTAATTGTTGACACTCTTTCAAAACTACTTGTATTCTCAGGAAATCAGTGAAACAGGAAAACTTCAGCGCTTTGAGGATGGGACGTTAAACCGTCAACAATTTATTTTTGTCATCATAATGTGATTGATTTTGAAACATGTAAACATATACTTTGGTGTAACTTTTTCAATTATATTTATGATGGTTGTATTTACTTTGAGCACTATTATACACGTTGTTGTGATACTGTACATGAAGTCCTCCACCCCTGGACGTTTCCGCCATCCTTGGTTTGGGGGTGTGACAGATACGTCTAGCGAGGTCTAAAACAGTGAACACAGTAAATACAGTGAATACAGTGAATACAGTGAATTCTGTGAATACAATGGATACAGACCTCAGACAGCATCAAATGAAAGATACTTCTTGTAAGGTCAAAATAGAGGAGACAGACCCCAGACAGTATCAAATGAAAGATACGTCTCGTAAGGTCAAATAGTGTGACTCTGAAAATGAGTCACCGACATAAAGTATAAATTGCTGGCGAAATACCGTTACCTTAAACACATGAATTATAAGGTAACCCGGGATACTCGTAACCATACTGACTAGAGTAATAGACGCCCTACAAGCGTCTAAAATGTGACATTTGTCACCCGTTGGCTTGGTAGGCCGGGACTGTAGCTAGCAGTCTGGGTGCGGGGTTGTCAATCCCGTATAGATCTATAGACACAATGTCCGCTCTCACTACAAGAGACTCTAGCTACCGACTAGAAGACAGAGAAGGTCGTGTCCTGTAGATGCATCCCAAATAGTGGGTAGTGTGTAAGTGCTGAACTAGAGGTAGAGACTTCCCAATAGTGGGTTTCTAATGTAAGTGTGGACTAGAGGTAGAGACTCTTAACTGAACTGACTAGAGAATTCCTATATGTCCATACTCATATACATAATATATAACTAATGAGTCAAACGACCTTCGGACGGCCATCCGATCCCACCAGACCACATCTCAACGAAGAAAAGGAAATAGGGCAGACGAGCCTTCCTAAGTATTTCAATCATTACTTATATGTACCTATATAAGCACAAACATATATCCAACTACGACTGAGTGTGTATCAAGTAGAAGTGATCTTTGTGAAGTAGGAGTGTCTAAAAAGTGAAGTAGGAGTGGTCGCAAGTGAAGGAATAGTGTCGAACAAGTATAAGTGTATCACGAAGTAGAGACGACAATAAGTGAAGTCGGAGCGTATCGTGTATAAGTGGAGTAGAGTCAATATCAAGTATAAGCGAAGTAGAATCGTATCACTAAGTAAGAGTGTGAATAAGTATAAGCTTCCATCAGGTATAAGCGACTACAAGTATAAGTTAAAACGTTACAGAGTAGGAGTATAAAATAAGTATAAGCGAAGCAGCAGTATTTAACAAGTAAAAGTATACGCCGAAAAAGGGAAACTTTGATGAAAAGCCTTTATATCTGGAGAAAATCACAATTTGTATTCTTTTGTAAAATATGTTTGAAAACCTTTAGAAATCTTTGGAACCTTTATAAACCAGTTTGAAATGATTTTAGATAAAACAGTATAAGTATGAGTCTTGAAACAGATGAAAACCCCTTTGATAACCATTATGGTGTCCTACTCTATAAAACAGTGTTACAGTGTGGTAAACATTGTGCATGCGGGTTATCAATCACATATGATTGATATGATAACTGGCATGTTCAACTTGTATTCCCCCCCCCCTATAAAACATGTAAAAACATTGAAAGGTTCATTCATGGGTATGAACTCACCTGGCATAAGTAGGTCCGTCAAAAGTGTCGTTTGGGCGTTCGGTGTCACGCAAGGACTCGAACACACACAATGACCTATTTAACATATGATAACATATGTTCACATACAATTAGTATATTTAATACTAATTAAACTAATTTACGCGCTCAAAGGAGCGGAAAACACTTTGGATACGTGTTTGGGTGTCCCGGGTAGCGTCTAAAGGTGTGTATGGCTAAGGAATGGAGCTTACTATCCAAGAGTACACCCTTATTACATAGTTTACGGCCCAGGGACTACTCACCATGAGTTTACGGCCGTAAACTCATGGTGATGGGTTCTAGGGTGTTTTAAGGCTTCTACTTGTTCATTGAATTATTCTAAGTACTTTTCCCAAAAGGCATGAGTGGTTTTAAGGCTTCTAAGGGCACCTTATAGGAGTTTACGGACTACGGACACTCCTATGGGAGTTTATGGTCGTAAACTCTCATCCTTAGAGTTTTGTGAAGTTTAAAGTCCCTAATACCTTGCTAGCAATTTATAATAAGGTGTGATGCTATTTTGGGGGAGTAAATATATCATTTGGATGTGTTTTGGGGAGTTTACGGCCTAGACACTTTCTTGGGCCGTAAAATCCTTTTTAGCCCTCCATTTCTTGTGTTTAAGCCCTTAAATCCTTTCTAGCATTTTATAGAAATAGTGTAAGGTCATTTGGGGGACAAAAACCAACATTTTGGCTTGTTTTGGAGAGTTTACGGCTTGGACACATGTCTGGGTCGTAAACTCCTACTAATCCTCCAATTCTTAATGTTTAAGTTATCTAAACCCAAGAAAATAAGCCCCTAATTTATGTGTTAAGCCCTAGGGTGGTTTCAGAGTGTTTTGGAGGCATTTTAACATAGTTTAGAGGTGTTTACGGCCTCATCTTGTGCTTGGGCCGTAAACTCTCTTTTAGGCCTCATAATGATTGTTTTAAGTATGCAAACACTCCTAGGCTAATTTCCCTATTGATTTCCAAGCTTAAGGGTGAGTTTTAAGGCATGTTTGGCACCATAATAGGGGTTTACGGCCCTAGAGTGTTCTTAGGCCATAAACTCCTTATTCCATGCCTTCTTGGACGATTTTTGGGCTATAAACACGAATCAATATGTTTTGAATAGGCTAGGGTAAGCGGACTTACAATTTGGAAGCGTTTGGTTGCGGATTCGGGGCGAAAAAGAGTCTAGAGAGAGAGTATAGAGAGAGAGTGTGTAAAAAGTCTCCAAATGGATTCCACTCGCCCTTATATAGGGTTTTGAGTCAGGGCTCGGTGGAATTCTACCCAATACTGCCGTTAAACGGGGCTGCGCCCGATTTAGTGGTCGTAATAATAAAACTTAACATTTTCCAAATAAATGGAAATGTGTGTCCTGTGTTTTTATTTCCTTTTATCACGACCTAACGGCATTTTAAATGTAAACAATTGGGATGTTTATTAAATTGACGACCTCTAATTAACAGAACTTTTATAATCTGGAATATTCCGTTAACGATAATGGGGAAATGTAACAGAACAACTTGGGTTGTCACATCATCCTCCCATTAGAGGGAATTTCGTCCCGAAATTCAGGTCTAGGCAAGGAAGTAGGTATGAATGGCCAAGTAGAGGTAAGGGAGTACTTCCTATACGGTTATCCTCGCATTCCCAAGTGATCTCTAATCTGTGTTAGTCATTCCGACAGACCTTCACATACGGGATACGGATTTCATCTAGTGTAGCTAGTGGGTTCCAACTGGTGTATCTACAAGGTTAGGTTTCTCAATGGATTCTATCATGATGAGTGAGGCACGAATAGTGATGTTGAGAAATCACATATCATATCTAAGAAGTGGATCGATCAGGTGTGAATGTTGTGATATATCCGAAGGTAGTGGCGTCCGGAAAAGGGTTGGACCGAGTCTCCATGAGGATTCTCTTATGGTCCTAGACTCTCGGAATGGGCAGAGCTTCTCAGTACTAAGAACACAATGTACTTCTATGGCAAGATCATCACTGGCGTCATCGCCATTCCGAAGTTCCTAACGTTCTCTCTCGTACTGGTAGTGTAGTCCTTCAAGTTGGTTCTGAGAAATCTCGAGTGGTCTTTGGTTTCGTGTTTTATGTCAACTGGCTGATAGAGACTTTATCAATCGTCGAGTGGGTTACGTGACTATGGTTGTCTGCTTGCTATAGAGTGTTAATTTCAAGCTCGTCCAAAATGGATCTGCACTTAAGAATCTTGAGATACTTGACATGTATTATTTTAAGGGTGTATTAGCGTGACGAACAGGAGGTAAAGACAATTCTCAGGTTCCATGCGTTGGCTCCCGCTGTCTGCCTCGTATCTTTGACTGGAATCGGCGTTGGTTTCCTTCGGATAGTTTCCTAGGGATCTCTTCTCGTATGGACATATTGAATTTCTACTCCGCCTTCCTTCTGATTCCAACTCTGGGTGTCACCACTTCATGATGGATGACTGGAATCTTGGAAGTTTAGGCAAATCTCTCACCACTGTCCCTAAAAGAATATGGGCACTTGGTGCATTCAATAGTCTCGACCCAGTTCATTTATTTCCGAACAGGGAATCTTCTCAATGAAGTTCTTCGGGGTCGAATTCAACTCTTCTGCCAAGTACTGAAGTGGATAGGGTTTTCTACAGGGCTCGCGCAAGAATGGAAATGCCTAAAGAATCCAAAGAGATTATTAACATTTCACTGTATGATTCATATTGAGTCCTGCTACGATTACACAGGGTATACAAATCATATATAGCTTAGATCCGATAGGCCTTCGAATATGTGATACTACTCTAGAACAACATCCCAACGAGGAAAAGGAAATAGAGCGAAACCACACATTCTTAGCCTATGGGATCCTTATTATATATAACCTTGGGAGTATACCCTCTGTAGTTGTAGGTATATCAATTAGGATCTTTTTAGTTATTCACGCAAGGTTGTTTATGTAGTCTAGAATACCCCTATGGTATTTTAATTCTTCTTTGTTTCTTATCTTCTGAGAATGAACTCTGGGATTAGTATGAATCTTTTAGTGTTCCAAAATACTCCTATAGTATTTTATCTTAGTGTTTGGCTCTAACATTCCTAGTTGGTAAGTTTCAGACCTGTTGCAACACCACTATCACTCCCAAGCACACGTTCATCGCATCTCAAATAAATGTAGTTGATCAGGTTACATTTATTCCAGCTTACGACTACATAACTGCCCAGGTTTGACTGTAGTGCTCAACATCCGAAGACTTTTATTATTGTTCTTCTTGTGATACTTTTGTTCGAGTATTTAGGTTTTGAATGTTGTTATACTTTGGTAAAATATGGTTATATTTTAAAGTATAATTCTTGGTCAGAGTGTTTTATCCCTTTATGTTTATAGGTTGTATATCTTTTATGAATTGATATACTTAGCTCACTATAAACAATGCTCTGATACCAATCTGTCACACCCCAAAACCGGAACAGCGGAATAATTTTACATGGATTACATTACAACGTATTAAGGTAATAATAACTTACAACAAAACATTGCACTAATAGTAATAATTTTACATGCATTAATAGTAATAATTTTACATGCATTATAGAAATCAAATTACAACAAAACATGCATTATAGAAATCAAATTACAACAAAACATTGCATTAATAGTAATAATTTTACATGGATTACATTACAACGTATTAAGGTATACAAGCAAATAGAATAAATACAGCGTGGTACTAAGCTATCTTCATCAACAGCTCCGAGTGTGTACCTGTCTAATGCTAACCAGAGAATACAAGTTATTTGAAAAGCAAGTATCAGCATTTTTTTTTACAAATGCTGGTGAGTTCAAAAGTATTTAGTGACGTTTTCATTCAAATAACTTTAATAAAAGTAGTAGTTTAAGAGATTTCAGTGTATTAGAGTCCTTTCCAGAAAATCCTATATTTTCTTTAATAAAAGCAGTCCTCTACCAAGACTGGTCAGTGTTGTGTGGTAAAAAGAAGTTTTCCCTAAGTTGCTATCATTATTAAAATACTGAATTTGATTATTGAGGAAAGCAAACGACATCAGGGAATATCATATGCCTCAGCAGTGAGGACTGCTGACTAAGGCAAGGAACCATAGACTCCAGGAAAGTATCGAACGATCGACACGCCTGGTTCAGTCTAACAAGTGGAGACACAGACCCCAGAAGGTACCAAATGAATGGTACAACTAGTAAGGTCTAAAACAGTGAATACAGATCGCAGACAATATCTAATGAAAGATACGTCTAGCGAGGTCTAAAACAGTGAACACAGTAAATACAGTGAATACAGTGAATACAGTGGATTCTGTGAATACAATGGATATAGACCTCAGACAACATCAAATGAAAGATACGTCTTGTAAGGTCAAAACAGAGGAGACAGACCCCAGACAATATCAAATGAAAGATACGTCTTGTAAGGTCAAACAGTGTGACTCTGAAAATGAGTCATTAGCATACAGTGTAAATTGTTGGCGAAATACCGTTACCTTAAAGCCATGAATTATAAGGTAAGCCGGGATACTCGTAACCATACTGACTAGAGTAACAGACGCCCTACAAGCGTGTAAAATGTGACATTTGTCACCCGTTGGCTTGGTAGGCCGGGACTGTAGCTAACAGTCTGGGTGCGGGTTGTCAATCCCGTATTTTGGGGAGTTTACGGCCTAGACACTTGCTTGGGCCGTAAACTCCTTTTTATCCCTCCATTTCTTGTGTTTATGCGCTTAAATCCTTTCTATCATTTTATAGAAATAGTCTAAGGTCATTTGGGGGACAAAAACAACCATTTTGGCTTGTTTTGGGGAGTTTACGGCCTTGACACATGTCTAAGCCATAAACTCGTATTATCCAATTCTTAATGTTTAAGTGATCTAAACCCAAGAGAATAAGCCCCTAATTTATGTGTTAAGCCCTAGGGTGGTTTGGGAGTGTTTTGGAGGCATTTTGACATAGTTTAGAGGTGTTTACGGCCTAAGCGTGTGCTAGGGCCGTAAACTCTCATTTAGGCCTCAAAATGATTGTTTTAAGTATGCAAACACTCCTAGGCTAATTCCCCTATTTATTTCCAAGCTTAAGGGTGAGTTTTAAGGCATGTTTGGCACCATAATAGGGGTTTACGGCCCTAGATTGTTCCTGGGCCCTAAACTACTTATTCCATGCCTTCTTGGACGATTTTTGGGCTATAAACACGAATCAATATGTTTAGAATAGGCTAGGGTAAGCGGACTTACAATTTGGAAGCGTTTGGTTGCGGATTCGGGGCGAAAACGAGTCTAGAGAGAGAGTATAGAGAGAGAGTGTAAAAAGTCTCCAAATGGAGTCTACTCGCCCTTATATAGGGTTTTGAGTCGGGGCTCGGTGGATTTCTACCCAATACTGCCGTTAAACGGGGCTTTTGGTCACGCCCGATTTAGTGGTCGTAATAATAAAACTTAACATTTTCCAAATAAATGGAAATGTGTGTCCTGTGTTTTTATTTCGTTTTATCACGACCTAACGGCGTTTTAAATGTAAACAATTGGGATGTTTATTAAATTGACGACCTCTAATTAACGGAACTTTTATAATCTGGAATATTCCGTTAACGGTAACGGGGAAATGTAACAGAACAACTTTGGTTGTCACATCCTTGCTCATGTTGTCGATGCGAGCCAAGAGATGAAAGACGCAAAGAACATCCACGTGGCATGCCATTTTCCCGACATCTTTCCAAAAGAACTCCAGGGGCTACCCCAGTAGCCAAATCGCCCTATCATCTAGCACCAGTAGAGATGAGGAACTATGGGGTCAACTTAATGAGGTGCTCAGCAAGGGCTTCATTATACCAAGCTTCTTACCTTGGGGAGCATCGACCTTGTTCGTGAAGAAGAAAGACAGATCGTTTCGTATGTGCATCGACTACAAAGAGCTAAACATGCTTATCGTTAAGAATCATTACCCTCTGCCTCACATAGACGATTTGTTCGACCAACTGCAAGGGTCGAATTACTTTTCAAAGATAGATTTGAGATCCTGGTATCACCAGCTACGAGTTCATGAGGAGGTTATTTCGAAGACAGCCTTCCGAACTCGTTATGGACACTACGAGTTTGTAGTGATGCCATTCGGATTGACTAATGCACCCACAGTATTCATGGACTTTATGAATAGGGTATGTCATCCTTACTTGGATCACATCGTAATTCTGTTCATTGATGAGATACTTATCTACTCTCGTAGTAAGGAAGAGCATACTAAACATCTACATCAGATCTTGGAAACATTACGATCAGAGAAGCTCTATGCGCAGTTCTATAAATGCGTGTTTTGGATTCGAAGAGTCGAATTTCTGGGTCATGTTGTTAGTGAAGAGGGAATTCATGTGGACCCTACCAAAATAAAGGCCATTGTGAACTGGTCAGCACTGAAGACGCCTACAGAAATTCGCCAATTTCTAGGCTTCGCTGGCTACTATCATAGGTTCATTCAAAACTTCTCTAGGATCAAGAAACTGCTTACTACATTGACCCAGAAAGGCGTGGCCTTTAACTGGGAAGAGAAAAAAGAGAAGGTGTTCCAAACGCTGAAACAAACCTTATGTAGTGCACCGATACTATCCCTCCCAGAAGTGATAGAAGAATTTGTGGTTTATTGTTATGAATCCAACCAATGACTCGGTCATGTTCTCATGCCACGAGGTAAGGTCATCGCCTATACCTCAAGACAGCTAAAGACTCACGAGGTCAACTACACCATGCATGATCCTGAGTTAGGAGCAGTTGTGTTTGCTCTGAAAATCTCGAGACACTATCTGTATGGTACAAAAAGCACTATCTTTATAGACCACAAAAGCCTTCAACATATATTCGACCAGAGGGAGCTCAATATGAGACAAAGACGACGGGATGATGTGACAACCTGAAATTTCTATCTTGGGAGCGCGAGGATCAAACAAAATTGAAATATTCTCATCTTTTCGCTTAGTTATTTATAACTACTTATTTGCTTAAACTCTAATTTCGGGACGAAATTCTCACGAACGGGGGGATGATGTGACAACCCGAAATTTCTATCTTGTACAACTATTCAAATCAATCAAATTCAGGCATGTTTCTGCTATCTTTTAGCACTATTTAGAGTTTGTTTGAGCATTCTGAGCCTAGTACTCCAAAGGAATGAGTGATAGGAAGTGTCTACGGAAGTTGTAACCTAACAAGCAAGCCTTAAACTTCATCATGTCGCGTTTACAGCTAAACTATGTGAGTTTATGGCCGTAAACTAATGGTGGCCGTAAACTCATTTCATAAACATGATATTCTTCCATTACTTCCTCATTCTTCACCTTTTCAAGTCTAGAAAACCGATTTTCTCTCTCAAGTATCATTGGATATTCATTTTTTACTTCAAAAATGTGAGTGTCTCTTCCCTCGATTTGTTGATACATCTTCTTAACTAGCATAACCCATTGATTCCATCCATTAACATCATCTTTCGAGTTAGATCTTCAAGAACACACACTAGTGTGTTGGTCCAAAATCAACCTTTTTAGCTTCTATATCGTAAGTATTACTTTCCTATACTTGATATCTAGTAAGAACCCTTGCTTAGCACCTTGAAATCATCCAATATCAAAGATCAAAGAGAGTTTACGGCCAAGAGCATCTCCTTTGGCCGTAAACCCTTATTAAAGCTGCTCATATGGTCATAACTCTTCCGAAGGCTTGGACATAAGACTAGAACACTTCCTTGTGGACTGTGAGACTTTAATTAAATCTTTTGCACTAAACTTTATGAGTTTACGACTGTAAACTCATAGGGCCGTAAACCTTATGGCCGTAAACTCACAAGAAGCATACCACTTGGCCGTAAACACCATAGTGTGCCTTAAAACCGTTAGATGAAACCCTTTGTACTTCTAACAATTTAAAATAAGTGTTTCCTATGTCCTAGGGTGTCTTTCCTTACATGATTAGTTGTTTCAACACTAATTATATGCATATTTGTGTCATTATATGCTAAATAGGATCTGTGTGTGTGCTCAAGTCTTCACTTGACACATAGCATCCTATACCACTCGTTCATCCAAACCACTCACTATAGGTGAGTTCATACCCCTTAACTTATCTTTTAAATGGTTTTAAATGCTTTTATTGGGGGGGGGGGAATAAAAGTTGAAACATTATAGTTATTATATCAATAACATGTGATTAATAACTATCAAACGAATGGATTTACTATACTTTTAACTGTGTTATCGAACAAACTACTTCAAATCGTTTTCCAAACTTTTTATATGCAAAACTCCTTATTAAACTCTTTAAAGCTTATATATTCTAAAATTATGTCTATATAGATATAGTTATATAAGTAGGACTGAAAGAACTTAGGACTGATAACTCGTCGTACTTCCTGTTGCTTGTTTAGTTGTGGACTTAGGGTATTCGGTTGTTTGTCCGACGGTCATTTGAATCTTAGTTATATATAATGTGTATGTATATGGATACTAAAGTTCTACATTCAGTTCTACCTTTGGGTAGCAAATTTGTACAAACATGTTCAATTATACAAACAACTCTACTAGTAAACTATAATAGGTATAATTTAGGAAGTCACTACTCACTATTTCTAGTACAATGAAACATACGAGAGTCAGTTCATTCATGAGTCAATACAAACTTACTATTATGGGAAACAGAACGAACATAATTTGATGAGAAACTAAGAGAACAAACAATACACTACATCATACAAGAGAACATACTATGATGAGAAACAAAGAGAACATACACTACACTAGTACAAAGAGAACATACACTACACTAGTACAGAGAGAACATACACTACACTAGAACATACTATACAAACACTAGAACACTATAACATTAATGTGACCCACTACTTCATGGGATGGCAATCAATTGTTGTGTCACGTTTTGCAACCAGAGTCTCCTAGAGGGAGAGCGTGAGTTGGTGTATAGTTCTATACGTGATTGACTATCCTACACCTTCCAACTAGCTACAGTGGGACCTGTAGGTCTACGGGTGACTAATGTCATACCATTTCGATTCCTTTAAGCGCCGTGTTATGCTAGTTGATCAAGTATGGTTACAATCATATCATATTTTACCTTAATTAACAAACTACTTGTAAGGTAGTTAGTACATTGGTAGTTACTACTGTACACTGTTATTTTCCCATGGTATTCACATTGTGTTCTTCTCACTTAAACGGTAATATAAACTATATTTTTGGTAATGATAGTCATACTTAGGAAAGATACACTTTTACAAACAACACAACACACAAAACATTTGGGCCTTGGTAGAAGGTTACTTTTAGTAGAAAATATATGATCTTCTAGGAAATACAAACATTTACTACAAAATCTTACAAACATTTACATCAAACAATTAAAAACACTTCCATACAAGCAACGACACTAAAATACTTATGAACTCACCATCTTTAATGTTGATCTCCGCTTTCAAAATGACATGTATTCTCAGGTCATCAATAGATAGGTATAGATGCCAGGTTTTAAGAAGATGAAGCGCGTTCAAGACTCATCTCTTATAGTGATTCATATGTTTGGTTTCTTATAAACTATACCAAACACACTTGTATTAAAATTATATTATTAATATAACGGATGATGTTGTGGCTTGTTTACTATTATGCATTGTTGTGATACTGTACATGACGTCCTCCACTCCCGAATGTTTCTGCCGTTCAGGTTTTAGGGTGTGACAGCTAATCCTCCATGGATTATCAAGTTGGGTTAAGACCCATAGGATGCTCCATGGATGCTCCACTGGAGTTACAAACCCATGGGTCATGGAAATGAAGAGTCATGTCAATTTAGGGTTCACATGGTGTAACCCTAGATGTGACACACTATAAAAGGAACATGATATCATCCAAAGTTGTCTACTAGAAGCATAATAGAGGGCAAGCCGATTTTTGCAAGTGTTATATATTCGCTCAAAGTTATTCCAAAGCATTTGGTGTTGTGTGAAACATTTGAGGCATCACAGTTGGGGTGCTAGGCTCTCAAGGTTTTCAAGGAATCAAATCAACTACACGGTATATAATTCTAGCCATCTTTTTATGTTAAAAGTTCCCCATGTATTCTAGATAGCATTATGAACCTTGGAAATCATATTTTGCATGTATTTTAGACAAACATAGATCTAAGGTTTTATAGGGTTGCATGTACACTTAGGGGTTTTAGAATGCTCATAACCCATCAGTGGTATCAGAGCCTAGGCTTGTTTGTTAAGACTTGATGCAAAATATTGTAAAAAACAATTTTTTAGTTGTCTGCACAGGGGACTTGACGAGTCCAAGTTAACATGCATCCAAGTCGGAGAGTCAGTTCGTGCACTCGACAAGTTGGCCAGGCAGAGTGCAGAATTTCGATTTTTGCTGCTGGAAATGGACTAGAAACATTACCCTAAACTGTTTTGGTGCTGTAAAACTTGTTTTACATGGTGTAATGGTTGTTCTAAACCATTTACAATGGCTAATATCAAAATTACATGATTTTATGTGTTCATATGTTCTTGAAATTTTGTATGTGAATATTGATGTTCTAATGAGTTCTTGATAGATCATAGGAATTACTTTTTTATTGCTTAATTCTTGATCGATATGTGTTTTAATGGAGGCCATAACTTTTCCTCAAGTTATGGATAACCAAAAGTCACTTTGTGTTAAACCCATTAAAAGAACACATAAGTTACAAAAATGAAGACTCTTTGTTTTAATAACTCATAAGTTATGAATTTAAGAGTTTTGTTAAGTTACAAAACTTGCCCTCAAGTTTTAGAACATGTTAACAAACTTTAGTTCCAACCTCTAGATTTTTAAAACATAAAAAATCAATCCTTATACTTTATAATATTATAAGTTAATAATATATATATATATATATATATGTATATATATATATGTATATATATATATATATGTATATATATATATATATATATATATATATATATATATATATATATATATATGTGTGTGTGTGTGTGTCTAAGAGCAAGTCGTCTTACCATTAGTATGCCTCATTCACGAAGGCGGTCTATAGGGCGGGGGGGGGGGGGGGGTATAAGGTTGCTGCATATAAAATGGCCGCTTAATGGGTGTCCACTCTCACCCACCACTTCCTTGATCGGTGGAGGGTCGTTAGCCGAACGGGTAGGACAAGGACTTATAAAATTCTCATTAAAAGTATGATGAATATTATAAAGTAACTAAATGTTTTATTAAATTCCCAATCATAGTTACTTTAGGAAAAATGTGAATAAGGTGCTAATCCATGAAATTACACTTTACACTTTCTTTAACTCGTTAGTGGAGCGTTTGTGGTTAACCGGCACACTGACTAGGACTTAACAAGGTAGGTAAAGGGTGACTTAAGGTTTATTATAGGTCGGTGGAGCGTGTGTGGTTAACCGGCACATCGATTGAGTGATAAACTTTAGGGGTACCAAGTAATTTGCATGGTTACTTCACACCTCATTTTGTGACCCTCGGTATCCCAGTCACAAAACTTGGAGGGTACACTCGAGATTAAAACATGCCTTTGAAAAGTTCATTGAATCTCAAAAGAATTTAGGAATTTCTTAGAACCAATTAAAACCTAATGATTTATATTTCGTTTTTTGATGGAAATTGGTGAATCGTCATTCACCAACCTTTCAAATATGTTATAGTTTAGATTACGGCATACCTCTTCTAAGCTATGATATATTGTGATTGGATCCTGAGCTTAATATTATATTTGGGTGTTTTATTAAGGAAAATCTTAATATCTAAACTAAACTTGTTCTCTTCTTTTTCAGATGTCTTCCAACAACACTGCTTCTGGCTCAAACCCTAATGTCTCCTTTTCCCTCATGAACCTATGTGGGAGGGTAATCTTCGATGGTTCTAACTTTATGGATTGGATCCGGATCATCAGGATGGTGACTCGCTACGAGGAAAAGGAATATGTCCTCGATAAGGAGCTAAAGGAGATCGATGAGTCCACTGCTACTCCCCAGGAGATTGCTGGCTTCCAGACTCATGAAAGAGATGCCACCAAAGTGGCATGCATCATGATGGCCAGAATGACAACTGAACTCCAGAAGTCCTATGAGGACTACCACCCTTTTGAGATGCACCAAGATATGATGGAAAGATACCATCAGAGTGCTCGTCAAGAGCGGTATGAAATAATCTCCTCCATGATAACAACCAGGATGAAGGATGGAGATTCCGTCACAAGCCACATGCAGAAAATGCAAAGGTATGTGGATCATTTGCTGAAGCTTAATGTGAACTTCCATGAGGAGCTTGTAATAGATATTATTTTGCACACCTTACCCTTGCGTTATGATCAATTCCGCATGACATACCACATGAATAAGGAAGAAGTTACACTCAGCAAACTTGAAGGACTCTTAAAGACCATAGAAATGGGTCTTTAAGGTAAGTCGGTTGTTAACACTCCTACTCCTACTCCAAACTCTGCCCCTATCTTGGAAATCAGGAAAGGTAAAGGGAAGAAGAGGAAGAGCTCTCCGAAGTGTACCAAGGGTAAGAACCTTGATGGCTCTTCTTCAAGTGGAATAAAGAAAGGTTTCACCACTCCTTCTTTTGACCCAAAGTAAGATGAATGCTTCTATTGCCATGAAAAGTCGCATTGGAAGCGGAACTGCCCAAAGTACTAGCAAGATGTGAAGGATGGGAAAGTCAAACCCAACCATGCAGGTATTTACACTATTCTATCTAATAACTCACCCTATTCTAACTCTTGGATCCTTGATACCAGTTGTGGTATTCATATTTGTTCTGATTTGCAGGGACTAAGAAGAAGTGAGAATGTGGAGCATGGAAAGATAAACTTGATCATGGGGAATAGGAAAGCTTCACCTGTCACCAAGATTGGAGTTTATTCATTGTTGCTAAGTAGTGGGTTTACTTTTGATTTGAATAAATGTTGTTATTCGCCAGAAATGGCAAGAAATATTATTTCCTTTCATGTTTTGTACAAACGAGGGTTTACCATTTCTTTTGATAATGAAATTCGTGGAATAAATGCTTTCTTTAATAATCTTCTTTATTTTAAAGCATTACCTTGTGATGGTGTGTATGAAGCTGTATCTATTGTAGATAATGTAGGAAACAATATGTCATGTATTGATTCTTCTAGTAATAAAAACTTGGATAAAGCATCATTATGACATTGTCGTCTTGGACATGTGAGCTAGAAACACATAGGCCAACTCCAAAAGGATGGAGTCCTGGAGTCATTTGACCTAAACTCAGATGATAGTTATGAATAATGCTTACTTGGAAAAATTACAAGGTCACCCTTCACTGGTTCTTGTGCTAGGGGTAAAGGTTTATTGGATCTGGTACACATGGATGTGTGTGGACCCTTCAAATCTGCCACAAGGGATGCTAATCGTTATTATTTGACTTTTACTGATGATTATAGTAGATATGGATATGTGTATTTAATCAAGCATAAGTAAAAGACTTTTGAAAGGTTTAAAGAGTTTAAATAGGAAGTCGAGAATCTATTGGGCAGGAACATTAAGGTGCTTCGATTCAATCGTGGTGGTGAGTATCTTAGAACAGAGTTCCTCGACTATCTTAAGGAATGCAGGATTATCTCACAATTGACACCTCCCAGGACACCACAGTTGAATGGTGTGATTGAGAGGCGTAATCTAACCTTGTTGGATATGGTTCGTTCCATGATGAGTCAAGATTCGCTACCAATCTCATTTTGGGGGTATACCTTAGAGACTGCCACCCATATCCTTAATCTGGTCCCTACTAAAAAAGTTGCCAAAGCTCCTCATGAGATGTGGACTAGTAACGTTCCTAAACTAGACCACATCAAGATTTGGGGTTTCAAGGCTTTCGTGAGACGCGAGACTCATTATAAGCTCAAACCTCGAAGTGAGAGGTGTATTTTTAACGGCTACCCACATAAATCCTTTGGTTACCTCTTCTACAGACCTAGTGAAAATGTGGTATTTGTAGCAAGGAGGGGTGTCTTTCGAGAAAGAGATTTCATAATCCAAGGAAGTAGTTGGAGGTAAATTGACCTTGAAGAAATTCAAGAGTCAAGTGGTGATGGAACTTCAAACCCTAACACTCAACCTGAGGAGGAAACTCCTGTTGAGCCAATTGACAAGTATATACCTCTAAGGCGTTCCACATGGGTTAGGAATGCACCTGAGCACTACTATGGTTTCTATATTACTGTGGAAGGTGAGACACTTATCAGTGATGAGACATTGGAAAGTCTGGATAAACCTAATAGCTATGCAGAAGCCATGGCAGGTCCTGAGTCTGGTAAATGGAAAGAGGCAATGGACAGCGAGATACAGTCCATGTATGACAATCAAGTTTGGAACTGTGTTGACAATGTACCAGGTCATAAGACAGTTGGGTGAAAATGGATCTTCAAGAAGAAGACCAACATGGATGGTAATATACACACATATAAGGCGCGACTGGTTGCAAAGGGTTTTCTCAAACTTCGGGAGTTGCTTATGCTGATACCTTTTCACCAGTAGCAAAGATTAAGTCCATTAGGGTTATGTTAGCCATTGTTGCATTTCATGATTGTGAAATATGGAAAATGGATGTCAAAACCACCTTCCTTAATGGAAATTTGGTTGAAGATGTTTACATGTGTCAGCCAAAGGGTTTTGTCAGTACAAAATACCCTAATAGAGTTTGTAAGCTCGGGAAATCCATTTATGGATTGAAACAGGCACCTCGTAGATGGAATCTTTGCTTCGATGAGAAAGTCAAAGAGTTTGGCTTTTCAAGGGGTGAAGATGAATCTTGTGTCTATGTCAAGGCTAGTGGGAGTATAGTTAGCTTTTTGGTACTGTATGTGGATGACATACAACTCATAGGAAATGACATCCAAACCTTGCAGGAAGTAAAATCCTAGCTTGGGAAGTGTTTCTCTATGAAAGACCTAGGAGAAGCTACCTATATTCTAGGGATAAGGATTCTGAGAGACCGGAGTAAAAGACTAATTGGACTTAGTTAGTGTACCTAGTTGGATATGGTGCTGAAGAGGTTCAGCATGCATGACTCCAAGAAAGGATAGTTACCCATCCAGAGTAACGCCAGACTGAGTAAAACTCATAGCCCGAGTATTGAGGTTGAGATAGCAGAAATGAGTCGAGTACCTTATACTTCTTCAATAGGCTCGATCATGTATGCTATGACTTGTACTCTTCCTGATGTAGCCTTTACTTTGAGCATGGTTAGCAGATATCAGGGGAACCCTAGCAAGGCTCACTGGACTGTAGTAAAGAATATCCTCAAGTACCTGTGGAGGACAAAGGATTGGGTCCTCACCCTCGGTGGGAGTAATGACTTGAGAGTTGTAGGGTATAATGATGCTAGCTTTTAGACTGATAGGGATAATTTCTGCTCTCAGTCAGGCTGGGTATTTACCTTAAACAGAGGAGCAATCACTTGGAAGAGTTCCAAGCAGGAGATAGTAGTTGATTCAACTTGCGAATTAGAGTATATAGCAGCAAGCGAGGCAGCAAATTAGGCGATATGGCTGAAGAACTTCATTGCAGACCTTGGAGTTGTACAAGCTATAAAGGAACCAATGGAAATTTTTTGTGATAGTGAAAGTGCAGTTGCCTTAGCCAAGGAACCAAGGGATCACAGGAGATATAGACACATCAACAGAAAATACAATTTCATCAGACATCGAATAGAAGAAGGACTCCTCGTGGCAAAGAGGGTATCATCAAATGAGAACCCAGCAAATCTCCTCACGAAGGGACTGAGTCTGGTTACGCATCTCCAACATGCTTAGAGCATAGGCCTGAAGGATGATAGTTTTAGTAGTTAGATAATTTTGAAATTTGTAATGTGTAATTGACATTTGATGATGAAAAAAAGTTGTGTTTATTTATGAGTAAAGTGTTGTTATCTTTTGTCAATCGTTTACTATATTTCTTTTGCATGTTTTGACTTCCAGAATAATTATATTTGGTATATCATATTATTCGAATTATCCACAGTCGGTCATATGTTAGCAGTAGGTATGAATCAAGACTGCCATGAGTTGGTTGTAGAGATCTATGTTGTTGGACATGCCTACAACGCTCATGACTGCTCATAAGTTCGGAGCATTGGATTCAACCCACGCTCACTGGTATCACTTCATGGAATTTATCTCGAGTGATCGTGAGATGGTAATATCATATAAGTCTTGAAACCTAGAGATATTACTTGTTTCCTATGAGTTGGTTATGCATTGATCGTACGAAACCGCATTCGTAACTCAATGTTATAAAACGTACTTTTGTGTGTGATTAGACAATTAGTAGAACAAGCATATGAGTCGAAGTTTATTTGTTCCTTCTTGGATTAGAAGCGATGTCCGGGCCCCTCGATGATTTTTTTTTGACCTATGTACCGGGTTCGGTCATAACTAAGTTGATGTGTTCAATTAAGTTCTTTGTCAAAAAAATCGGAAATCGGGAAACAATCTGCAGGATAATAAGTAAGACATTGTTCCATGTATTTGTCTGGCTGATACCTAGAACAGAGGATTATATGAACACTTATCTTAAACAACATATCATCATCTTCTCAGTTCTGAGAGACCTTGAAAGAGCTACGTTTGTTCATCGGTTCCTGAAGTCATACTTGCAGTAATAGTTATTAGACTTATCCAAGTGGGAGACTGTTGGATAAGGTTTCTAAGTCCATAACTATATTTGGTATGTACTTGACCCAACCCAGCATGGTCCATTTGGGTTGCATGGCATCATGCATTTGGATAGACTAAACGAGAGAAATAACACTTGTGGTTTATTAATATATTATAAGGTCTAATATATTAATAGTATTATTTAATTAGTATTGATCAAGAATTAATTAAGAATCAATTAAGTGATCAAAAGATGACTAATTAAATATATGGGTTGATTCTATAAATCATCCATAAATTGTATAGTGGGCTAATGCTCCATGGATTATCAAGTTGGGTTAAAATCCATAAGATGCTCCATGAGAGTTACATCCCCATGGGTCATGGAAATGAAGAGTCATGTCACATTACGGTTTACATGGTGTAACCCTAGATGTGACACACTATAAAAGGAAAATGATATTATCTAAAATCGGCTACTAGAAGCATAAGAGAGAGCAAGCCGATTTTTGCAATTAGTACACATTCTCTCAAAGTTATTCCAAAGCATTTGGTGTTGTGTGAAACATTTGAGGCATCACACTTGGGGTGCTAGGCACTCAAGGTTTTCAAGGAATCTAATCGACTACAAGGTATGTAATTCTAGCCGTCTTTTATGTTAAAAGTTCCACATGTATGCTAGATACGATGATGTGTTGGATTAGACGCCTAATGTAACAACATAAATTTGAAAACAATTTTTCGCATTTTATAAAAGCATAATTCATTTAATATTCATAAAAACATCGATGTTTGAAACTCAATCCATGACATATAAAAATCCCAACATCTAATAACATAAAATCCCATGTGTGTACTGATCAAGCCGGCGCCTTCCCACGGTCATCACTAGTACCTGAAACAAATAAAACCAAACACTGTAAGCACAAAGCTTAGTGAATTCCCCAAAATACCACACATAGCACATATTAGCCACTCGAGGCAATAACTCTGTGGGTCCATGGACCCTACTCTATGAACCCTCTAGTTCTAACTCTGTGAACCTTCCGGTTCCAACTCTATAAACATGCACAACATAAATCACATAGAAATAATGCAGTACAACACATAACATACGTACATCATACAAATACTCTGTCACATAACTCTGATTACCTAATCAAGGTAAAGTATAGTGAGAATACTCACCTCGGGTATATCGGTAAATATCTGTCTCGGAACAAATGTGATCTAGCCACCTCCTAATCACACAAAGTAACACACCCATAAATACACTGAACTCAACCCTATAGGTCAGCATGGTCAATGGTCAACTTTGACCGGACTCGGCGAGTGCACTAGAGCGACTCGGCGAGTCTATGCGTGTCCACTGACTCCCTTGGATCCTCTCTCGACACGACGAGTACTTCCCTAACTCAACGAGTTCCACCTGGCATGAATCGCGAGACCACCACGACTCAACTTGTCGAGTCTCAAGAACAACTCGGCGAGTTCCGGCTTGACTCAGCCCCCCCCCCCCCTTGACTCTCCCTGACTCACTTGGTCATCCCCCAACCCGGCGAGTCTACTCGCTGAACAATTTACGTGAAACCCAAACCCTACTCGCCGAGTCTCAAGAACAACTCGGCGAGTTCATGCCATGCACAAACTCTATTGACCTTCTGAGGTCAGATCTGTTACCCCAAACCATAGATCTGGCCTTCCCAAGCATGAATGTCACGTACATTTCGAAACTTGATGCTTGTATAACCACAACAAGGCATCAAAAGGAGATTTGGTCCCAAAAATGACAACCTAGGTCCAATAACTCCATACTAACCCAAAAAGCTCCAACGGTTAAGGTCTCTGGACCTTTTTGAGTATGGATCCAAGGCACAAACTCGAAGAGGTACCATTTGCTCCACATAATCACTCTCCAAAGGGGTTAGAAAACCCTAACTCTAAAGATCAACCCTAAAAATGAAGGAGGTTCGAACTATTACCTCAAAATGAAGTCTCTGGACTCTGGATCTGCTTGAATCTCACCTCCTACTTGCTGTTGTCACCTTCTTCTTGCTAAACAAAGGATACAAAGATCCAAAACTGACTTCTTCTCTCTCAAAGTGATTTAGCTCTCTTAGGGTTCTCTCAAGGGACTGGTAGCCGCAATGGGAGGGTATAAGTGCCCTTAAATAGGCTCCAAACCAGGGGAATTAGGGTTTCATTAAACAGCGTGGACTCGCCGAGTCCACTTTTAGACTCGCCGAGTCCAGACGCGAAGCCGTGTCCATAACCACGATCATACTCGGCGCGTTTGAGCTCCAACTCGCTGAGTCTCCTCACAAATCACCAAAAAAAATACAAGAATAAATAATACCTGGGAATCCGGGGTGTTACAATTCACCCCCACTAGAACTAGACTTCGCCCCTGAAGTCTCGCTCTGCAAATAACTCCGGATGCTGCTCACACATCTCACGCTCCGGCTCCCAAGTCATCTCGGACTCCTTCCGATGTTGCCACTGAACCAAAACCAAGGGTACCTCCTTGTTCCTCAAAACCTTGATTTTCCAATCTCTGATTGCCACCGGTCTCTCAGCATAATTCAGGCTCGCATCCACCTAAATATCCTCTAATTGTACCACTGCCGACTCATCGGCTATACACTTCCGCAATTGCGCCACGTGGAAAGTGTCGTGAATCTGACCCAAGTCTGTTGGCAACTCCAAACAATAGGCTACCCTACCTACCCTCGCGACCACCTAGAATGGACCAATATACCAGGGCCCCAACTTGCCCCTCTTCCTGAATCGAATCACTCCTTTCCAAGGAGAGACCTTCAGAAGCACAAAGTCGCCGACCTGAAACTCAAGCTCGGACCGACGTCTGTCCGCATAACTCTTCTAACGACTCTGAGCGGTCAACAACCTCTGTCTGACCTGCTGTATCTACTCTGTCGTCTGAAGCACGATCTCTGTACTGCCCATAACACGCTGTCCGACCTCTCCCCAGTAAATGGGGGTCCAACACCTCCTCCCATACAACAGCTCAAAGGGCGGCATACCAATGCCCGAATGATGGCTGTTGTTGTAGGAAAACTCTGCCAAGGGCAAATACGTATCCCAACTCCCCCCGAAATCCAACACACATGCCCGGAGCAGGTCCTCGAGCGTCTAAATCGTCCGCTCACTCTGTCCGTCAGTCTGGGGGTGATATGTGGTACTAAAATATAGCCTAGTACCCAAATCCTCGTGAAACTTCTTCCAGAATCTGGAAGTGAAACATACATCCCGGTCTGAGACAATCGAGATTGGCACCCCATGCCGAGATACCACTTCCCTCATGTATATCTCTGCTAACTTCTCAGCGGAAGAACTCTCACTGATATCAAGGAAGTGGGCGATCTTTGTCAACCTGTCCACAATCACCCAAATTGAATCGACTCCCTTAGCAGTCCTTGGCAATTTGGTGATAAAATCCATAGTAATCTGTTCCCACTTCCATTCGGGAACCTCCAACGGCTGCAACTTACCATGCGGTCTCTGGTGCTCGGCCTTAACCCTTCGACAGGTTAAGCACCTCTCCACGAACCACGCGACATCCCTCTTCATACAGGGCCACCAATACTCTATCCTCAGATCTAAATACATCATAGTGGCCCCAGGATGGATCGAGAATTTCGACCGATGAGCCTCTTACATCAAAATGGTACGCGTCCCTCCCACAAACGGTACCCATCTACGCCCCTGAAATGTCATAAGCCCCCGACCATCGGTAACGAATTCCGATACCAATCCAACAACTCGCTCTCTCTTCTGGTTCTCCAATCTCACGGCCTCAGCCTGAGCTCCACGAATGTCATCCAACACCGGAGCCATCACGGTCAACCGTAAACAAACATCCCGCAATGGGGCGCTCTCCGCCCTGCGACTCAGGGCGTCGGCTACCACATTAGCCTTCCCCAGATGATATAGGATCTTACAATCATAATCCTTGACCACATCCATCCACCTCCTCTGTCTCATATTTAGGTTAGGCTGATCCATCAAATACTTAAGGCTCTTATGGTCCATGTATATCATACACCGAACCGCATACAGATAGTGACGCCAAATTTTGAGGGCGAACACCACCGCCCCCAACTCTAGATCATGGGTAGGACACCTCGTCTCATGAGGCTTCAGCTGCCTCGATACGTATGCTATCACATGCCCTCTCTGCATCAGCACCGCTCCCAACCCCAAGATCGACGCATCATAGTATACCAAAAAGTCCTCCATCCCCTCCGGGAGGGATAAGACTGGGGCTTCGCATAATCTTTGGTGAAGCGTCTCAAAGGAGGTCTGCTGCTTGGGGCCCCATGAAAAAGTGACACCCTTCCGGGTCAACCTGGTGAGTGGCACTGCGATCTTAGAGAAATCCCTGATAAATCTCCGATAATACCCTGCTAACCCTAAGAAACTCCTAATGTCGGAGGGTGACCTCGGCACCTCCCAACTCATCACCACCTCAACTTTGGCCGCGGTCGACCAATATCCCTCTCTGGTTAACGAGATGTCCTAGGAATTGGACCTCTCGCAACCAGAAATCACACTTGGAGAATTTGGCATAAAGCCTCTCCGATCTCAGAACTCCGAGGATCTCCCTCAAATGCTCCTCATGCTGCTCTTTAGATCTCGAATATACCAAAATGTCGTCGATGAATACAATCACCGACCGATCCAACATCGGCCTGCACACTCGGTTCATGAGGTCCATGAACACTGCCGGGACATTGGTGAGCCCGAAAGGCATCACCACAAACTCGTAATGCCCATAATGCGTCCTGAACGCTGTCTTCTGGATGTCCTCATCTCGCACCCTCACCTGATGATATCCAGAACTCAAATCGTTCTTGGAGAACCAAGATGCTCCCTGCAACTGATCGAACAAATCGTCGATCCTCGGCAACGGGTAACAGTTCTTGACCGTCAGCTTGTTCAACTCCCGGTAATCAATAAACATCCGGTGTGAACCATCCTTCTTCTTGACAAAAAGGATAGGCGCTCCCCACGGCGAGCTGCTCGACCAAATAAATCCCTTTCCCAGCAACTCCTGAAGCTGCGAGGATAACTCTTGCATCTCTGGAGGTGCAAGGCGATAAGGCACCTTGGCAATAGGTGCGGCCCCCGGAACCAAATCGATAATGAACTCCACCTGCCTCACGGGAGGCACACCCGACAATTCCTCTGGAAATACATCCGAGAACTCACGCACTATCGGAACCTCCTCAACTGACCCCGGCCTCTCTGAATCAACCTGTGTAAACATCACATACGCCACAAAAACCTTACAGCCCTGTTGTAGACACTGCCTCACCCTAGCGGCCGAACAAAACGCTGACCCAGAACGTGTACCCTCGCCGTACACCGTAAGAACTCCCCCACTAGGGTCTCGTATGGTTACCAGCTACCGCTCGCAGCCGATAACCGCACCGAATCTGCTCAACCAGTCCATGCCCACAATGACACAGACATCATCCATCGCAATAGGAACCAAATCAATCGGGAACTCAACACCGAATATCTCGAATACACACCCACGGATCATCTCCGTGGCATATTTCACCCTCTCGTCAGTTATGGAAACTCTCAGAGGCTGACTCAACACCTCACGACTAGTATTGATATGCTGACTAAAAGCCAAAGATACAAAAGACCGACTCGCACCCGAGTCAAATAACACCAAGACGGGTACAGAATTCACAAGAAAAGTACCTACGCATAACATAATATAAGCATAATATGTCAACATCAAAATAAATACACGAAAGAATATATAATAGCCACGACATCAGGCACTGCGCGGACCTCCTCCGTGGTCAACTGGAAGGCTCTCCCTCATGCCCTCGGCGCCTCGGCCTTCACTGGCCAACTGTCAATAGCTCTGATGGCGCCAGGGGCAGATCCCTGAGGTGCTCCCTGAGCTGATCCCCGCAACTGCAGACACTCTGCCTTCCGGTGTCCGGTCTGGTTGCAGTGAAAACACACTGCAAACCCCTTGGGGCAGTCCTTGGCCATATGCCCCTCATTGCCACACTTGTAGCAAGATCAAGCTCTACAAACTCCATCATGACCCTTGTCGCACTTCCCACAAGTGCGGCCCTTCTGGCTCCTTGATTTGGGATCAGTGAGCTTGGCCTGCTTGGCTGCCAGCTAGGACTGTGCCGGTCGCCAATCCCTCCCCTGAGACTCCGCCTCCTCCCTAGCCTGAGTCTCTAGCTCAATCTCCCTCTTCCGGGCATTTTCCTGAAGCTTGGAAAATGTTCGGTACGAGGAGTTCAGCACAAACTCCCGAATGTCTCGCCTGAAGATACTCAAATATCGGCTCATACATGCCTGCTCAGTAGACACGTGCTCAGGGCAGAACATCGCCCTCTCATGGAACATCTTGGTAATCACCGTAACAGACTCAGTACCCTGCTTGAAGGTCAGAAACTCCTGGGCCAAACGCTCCCTCTCCACCTGGGGAACGTACTCATCTCGGAACATGGCAGTGAACCTCTCCCAGGTCACTACCGCAAGCTCAGAAGGTGTAAAGTGCGTTGTCACAAACTTCCACCAATCCTTCGCTCCCAAGCGAAGCTGGTTCAGCGCTAACCGAACTCTCAAATGCTCAGGAGATGACCAAGTGAAGAAACACCCCTCTATGTCTGAAATCCATCTCATAGCCGCCACCGGGTCTTGGGTCTCATCAAACTCCGGCGGTTTTGTGTTGCTGAACTCTCGGAGCAGCAACGCATCACCATGCTACGGCCTCGCGGCAACAATAGTTGTGGTGGCTGCTGCAACAGCAGCCTCAGAAAGAGCGGCATAACGCTCGTCGAAAGTCTCAATCAACATGGTCTTAATAGACCCGAACATCTCTGGTATCTCTGCCCTGATGGCCGCAGCCACCTCCTCATGGATGATCCGACGGATCTCCTCATCACTGGCCCCACTTCTCTCAGGCATATGACGTGTCCTCACCATGATCTACCTCTGAAATACAACATATGATAAATTAGAATCCATTCGAGCATACTCACACTCGACAACTCATCCCTCCTTGATCCTTGGCATTCCAAAGATTCTTACTTGGACTATACACCGCCCCGGTGCTTTTAGTAGTACGGGCCCAATACTACTGTCCGCACGGTATCAGTATACACCCCAAGTCCTCCTCTTCGGATCCCAAGTTCCAAGTACTCTATTATGCACAATCCACTCTCTAACAGATCTCTCATAAGCTCCTCCCTGCTACATACTCACTCTCAAGCATCTCATAGCAGCTCACCTCTCCCTAGGCTAAGGCATCACAAATCAGGCCACTCTAGTCCTAATAGGAGTACCTAGCCTACTCTAGCATGAGAATACATCATATCAATATCATAACACATATCATGAGGGTATCTTGGGAAATTATCGTTCGGGTGCGCACTGATCGTACACACGACTCTGCTCTGTGTTTTCCAAAAATCTTTTACTCTTTTTGAAAATACTTCTCAAATCCTCAGTTTGAGTTCAAATACGCCCGAAGGTGTACTCGAATCCCTCAAACCAAGGCTCTGATACCAACTTGTAACACCATAAATTTCAAAACAATTTTTCGCATATTATAAAAGCATAAATCATTTAATATTCATAAAAACATCAATGTTTGAAACTCAATCCATGACATATAAAAATCCCAAGATCTTGTAACATAAAATCCCGTGTGTGTATTGATCAAGCCGGCGCCTTCCCACGGTCATCACTAGTACCTGAAACAAATAACACCAAACACTGTAAGCACAAAGCTTAGTGAGTTCCCCAAAATACCACACATAGTACATATTAGCCACTCGAGGCTATAACTATGTGGGTCTGTGGACCCTACTCTGTGAAACCTCTGGTTCTAACTTTGTGAACCTTCCGGTTCCAACTCAGATTACCTAATCAAGGTAAAGTATATTGAGAATACTCACCTCGGGTATCTCAGTAAATATCTATCTCGGAACAAATGTGATCTAGCCTCCTCCTAATCACACAAAGTAACACACCCATAAATACACTGAACTCAACCCTATAGGTCAGCATGGTCAATGGTCAACTTTGACCGGACTCGGCGAGTGCACTAGAGCGACTCGGCGAGTCTATGCATGTCCACTGAATCCCTTGGATCATCTCTCGACACGTCGAGTACTTCCGTAACTCGACGAGTTCCACTTGGCATGAATCGCGGGTACACCACGACTCAAATCGCCGAGTCTCAAGAACAACTTGGCGAGTTCCGGCTTCACTCAGCTCCCCCCCCCTTGACTCTCCCTGACTCACTGGGTCATCCCCCTACCCAGCGAGTCTATTCGCTAAACAATTTATGTGAAACCCAAACCCTACTCGCCGAGTCTCAAGAACAACTCGGCGAGTTCATGCCATGCACAAACTCTATTGACCTTCTGTGGTCAGATCTATTTCCCCAAACCATAGATCTGGCCTTCCTAAGCATGAATGTCACGTAAAGTTCGAAACTTGATGCTTGTATAACCACAACAAGGCATCAAAAGGAGATTTGGTCCCAAAAATGACAACCTAGGTCCAATAACTCCATACTAACCCAAAAAGCTCCAACGGTTAAGGTCTCTGGACCTCTTTGAGTCCAGATCCAAGGCACAAACTCGAAGAGGGACCATTTGCTCCACATAATCACTCTCCAAAGGGGTTAGAAAACCCTAACTCTAAAGATCAACCCTAAAACTGAAGGAGGTTCGAACTATTACCTCAAAATGAAGTCTCTGGACTCTGGATCTGCTTGAATCTCACCTCCTCCTTGCTCTTGTCACCTTCTTCTTGCTAAACAAAGGATACAAAGATCCAAAAGTGACTTATTCTCTCTCAAAGCGATTTAGCTCTCTTAGGGTTCTCTCAAGGGGCTGGTAGCTGCAATGGGAGGCTATAAGTGCCCTTAAATAGGCTCCAAACCCGGGGAATTAGGGTTTCATTAAACAGCATGGACTCGCCGAGTCCAGACGCGAACCCGTGTCCATAACCGCGATCATACTCGGCGAGTTTGAGGTCCAACTCGTCGAGTCTCCTCACAAATCACCAAAAAAATACAAGAATAAATAATACCTAGGAATCTGGGGTGTTACACCTAAGCCCATAAGTCTTATTGGTATGTACTCGACCCGAGTGTAGCATGGTCCATTTGGGTTGCATATCATCAGAACAATTTGTTAGGATGGACTTTTGAGAGAAGGTAATTTATGTTTTATGAATATATCATAAGTTATAATATATTAATATGCAATCATATGTTTTAATTAGTATTGATCAAGAATTAATTTGGAATTAATTTATTGATCAAAGGAGACTAATTAAATCTACGGGCACTAATTATGATAATTAGTTATATTTATATGTGTTGGGCTTATGATCCATGTTGGACCAAGTTTATGTATGGATACATAAAGAGTTGGGCCACATGAACCATGGATCATAAAAACCTATGGTATGACAACCCGAAACTTATCCCGTTTCCATTACGCGATTCCGTTAATAAAAATTCAAAATTTGTTAACTTTTTCGTCAAACACTTTGGTTTATTAAAATAATCTAGTTATATTTAATTAAATTATTTACTAATCGGAACGAAAAAGCGCGTGGAAACCCAAAAATCAGGAAAAAAAATAAAACATTTCTGGTCGAAGTGGGTTTACGACTGTAAACGTGTTTACGACCGTAAACTTGTTTACGACCGTAAACTCGTTTACGACCTGACGAGTGGACCCCTCACCTCACCCCTACAAATGCGATGCCTACGACTTCATTAGGATGATTCTGGCCACACTCTCTCCTCCTCTCTCTAAGAATCTCGACCGTAAACACTCAAAACGCATTCAAACTCCGGAAAACATTGACAAAACCACGTTTGGAGCCCTTTGGAACGCCTGGAAAGACTCAGCTCGTCGAAATCAACATCCAAGCATCATTTTTCCAAGTTTATGGTCCAAACCTTAAAAGACCGTAAACTCGGTTCTTAAGTTTATGGCCGTAAACTCGGCAATCTGAAGAAACCGTAAACTCGCCAATCTTCAGAAACTGTAAACTCACCAATCTTCAGAAACCGTAAACTCGCCAACCTTCAGAGACCGTAAACACCTTTTTGGTGGTATTTTGGCTGAGAACCCATTTCTTCGATTCAAGCAAGTCTCGGTAACATTCGTCAACCGAATTCAAGTGTTCTTATGACACTTTATTTATCGAAATCGCTAATATAGATACATATACATATTTATTTGATAATAGGATTTCGTTAAGTGTCACGTGCAACAACTCGGGAACCTTCTTTTCAGTCAACAACTCCACACAACTATTGTGAGTTCATACCCTTACATTTTTCGGTATTTTAAAGTTTTTCAGGGGGGGAATACAAGCTAAACATAAATGTTTTTCTTATAAGCTAAACATAAATGTTTTTAGGAACATACACAAAAACTTATTCAAATTTCATACTTTATTTCCCTTTTGCACTATGTTGAGCATAAGGAACATTTTCAAAAAAATTGCACAGTTTATCCGGACACGTTATTCGCTAAGTTATACATGCAAACTATAATCGGTATAGTTTGGGATTTCTCTAAAAACTTATCAAGCATAGGAACTTCTCTACTAAACGTATGCACTGGAACAGAAACCGTTTACAGTTTATATCACTGTTTAATCATGATTTTCATAACTGTAACTTATCATTATACATGGTATACATTCGGATTCTCACTACGGTAGAACGCTACTTCATCACTTGTAAACTAGATTGTACGATACTATTGGGCGCTACTTCACTACTATACCCTTAGGTGTACAGGGATAAATCCAACCACTATATAACCAGAGTCTACTAGAGGGAGAGCGTGAGATTTGTGAATAGATCTATTCGGGACTGACAATCCCACATCTGGACTGCTAGCTACAGTTAGGCGGGCACGCCTGAGATGTACTAATGTCATTTAACATCAACGCCTGAAGAACGTTGGAAGGGTCACTAGTCATATCAAGCATGGTTATACGACTCACATTATGTGTAAATCACCGATAGTTTACCAACCTGGTTTTCTTCAGTACTTTTATTTATACCAAATAGAACTAAACACACTATGCATACTGGCTGAGCCAGGGTTTTCAAAACCGAATCATCTATGCTACGGTTTTACATTTAAATACGTATACTTCATAAATAACTTTAGATAGTCACATGAAGTAGTATTTTGCATATCTTTACGATTTTTAGAAACGAACATTCACGGTTGTATACGAAATCGATCACACTATGTTTTTCACTAAAGAAAAAATCGGATTTTCTTGAAACTACATAATCATTTCGGCTCGCTCGTCAATAAGTTTTCATTACAAATTACTGCTTATGAACTCACCAGCTTTATGCTGATATTTTCAAACTACTTGTATTCTCAGGAAATTAGTAGACAGGTACTTGCTGGATTTTCGAGGAACCGAAGCGTTTAGATTTTTTAAGTTTTTAAATTGCAAAACTATTGGATGTATTTCAAACTGAGTTACAAACATATGTAATGTTCAAACTGAGTTTCAAACCCTGTATTAACTAGTTTAGGTGCAATGTAATGTTCACTTGTACTTGAATCTGTACGTATGTCTTGTTGAATAAAAACAACTGTTATCCAAAAGATAGTAATGTATAACCGCTGAAATTGTGAAATTGTATATATTGAAACCCCAAACTATACCTATTATACTTTGCATGTGTGTTGAGTACCTGGTTCATGTATTATTCTAAAAACTATGCAATTATAGATGTGATTTGAAAACTTCCCTTATGCTCAGCATAATACAAAAAGGATAATATATTTAAACATTTTATAAAATGTGTTGATCTTTTGGTTGTATTTAAACGATTTTCTAAACCATAATAATTTAACGGAACAAATAAAATTCGGGATTTTATTTAACATAATTGATTAACGTTGACGAAAAAAGGTTCAGGTTGTAACATGCATAAATTTTACACCAAATTTAAACTTTTTCAATCATAAATAAAAATCAAATAGCATTGTTTACAAAAGTGTTTTCAAATCAATATCCATCAGAGTATCCCAAAATCATAACATAAGGATGAGGAGCGATACGATCACGCCTTCGCCTTTCCATGATCCCCCGAAGTACCTGAAACAATAAACTGAAACTGTAAGCCCGAGGCATTAGTGAGATACCCCCAAAATACCAATACCACAGTGACAATGCCGTATCAATAACAATCAATCAATCAACATGCATACTGGTCCTTGTCCTGAATGGACCGCCCTCCTGGGCCTACAGTCTATCTGAATCTATCCTGAGCCTTCGGCATGACTTGTCCGCCTCGTGGGCTTGTAGTCTCCCCGAACCACTCATAGGGTATGTTAGCCTTTAGCACAATGTAGGACTGCCTCAACCCAACCAACAAGCAACTAACCATGTGCGCATAACTATCATATACCGACATATAAAAACATCAAACATATCTATCACACTAATCATCAACCATAGAATTCTCTCATAACTAGAGTACCGACCTAGCATGTCCCTTACATATCAGTCCTTACGGATCATATGAGCATAACATACTATCTAGCCTGATTCTGATCTAACAGATCATAACCACATGTAGCCTACCATAACATCAACAACTAAAGGGATGGCCTTGGTGCCGTAGACCCTATCGATATAGTGAGGATAACTCACCTTGCAAATGTCAACTCGGAAGATAAACTCCAACCCTCAGATCACTTGACACATGCTCCACCACCTATGATCATAGTACAATATACTCATAAGTCCTTAAACTTATAAGGTACTCCATAACCCACCAGTCAACCCCTAGACAAAGTCAAAGTCCTCAGTCAAGATTAACAGTCCATGTTGACCCCAACTCGCCGAGTACCCTCGGCTACACGTCGCGTTCCTTGAAGGACAATCCAACTTGCCGAGTTATCAGGTGACTCGTCGAGTTTCTTCGATTCTCAATCAAACTTTAAGGCCACCCGTTGACTTCCATCCTTGCAACTCAACGGATACACACACATACATATTCTAGGGAAAAATCATTTGACTCGCCGAGTTGTTCTTCAACTCATCGAGTCTTATGGTAATCTTCATCGGACTCGCCAAGTTGTTCATCCAACTCGTCGAGTTCACGACATCTTCATGTGACTCGCCCAGTCAACCTTGCGACTCGTCGAGTCCATTCAGTCCTCTTTCGATACACACTTGTTTTGAGCAATGCAGCGGCTCCAAATCACAGATCCAAGCTTCTATGGAATGCTTATCACGTAAAGTTGCAAACTTTACGTGCATGCATGGCTATAAAGGCTCTAAATGCCTATTTTAAGTTCTTAATGGAACTTCATGCTCAAGGGGGACCTTAATCATGACCAAAACTGAAACTTTATACTTCTAGAGTCCAAGGAGGGTCCAGATCTGAAGTTACAACCTTAGATCTAGCCCATAGCTCCTCTTTCCAACTTATTAACTCACCAAAAACCCTAAAACTCAACAAATAGAAGAGATTCACAAGGAAAAGGCGATGTGGTTACCTCCAGAAGATGATAATTGAGGTAAAACTTGATTCCCACACTCTACTTGCTCCAATCTCTTTCTCCTCCAAGCCTTCTCTCTCTAAAGATCCTCTTCTCAAGCTTCAAACACACAATAGGCACACACACATGCGTGTTAGGGTTTTAAGGGGCTCTTAAAGACTGCAAAGAGGGCAAAGGAGGCTAAGGCTCCTTTAAATAGAGGTGCAAACCCCATGATTTAGGGTTTCATCTGCCAGCTACTACTCGCCGAGTCCTAATATGGACTCGTCGAGTAGGTCACTTAACACGCGATCCCACCCCGCTGCTACTCGACGAGTAGATCAACCAACTCGTCAAGTAAACCTTAACCCAATAATAAAAAATACATGAGAATCGGGGTGTTACAACTCTCCCCCACTTGAACTAGACTTCGCCCTCGATGTCCGCTGGAATAAACAATGTCGGGTAATGCTCGCACATCTCCGCCTACGGCTCCCATGTCTACTCGGATCCCTTCTGATGTTCCCACCGTACCTTTACTAAAGGTATTTCCTTGTTCCGCAGAATCTTCATCTTCCTTTCCAAAATAGCCACATGCCTCTCCACATAGTTCAGGCGCTCATCGACTTGAATGTCATCCAACAATACCACTGCCTCCTGGTCAATATTGCATTTTCACAATTGCGAAACATGAAATGTGTTGTGGATCCGGCTAAACTCCTCCGGAAGCTCTAGCCTATAAGCCACCCTGCCAACCCTGGCAATAATCCTGAACAAACCAATATAACGAGGTATCAATTTTCCCCTCTTCCAGAAGCGGATCACGCCCTTCCAGGGTGAGACCTTCATGAGAACCATGTCACCCACCTGAAATTCCAGCTCAAATCTGTCACACCCCAAAACCACAAACGGCGGAAACGTTCCGGGGTGGAGGACGTAATGTACAGTATCACAATAGTGTAAAATAGTAAACAAGCAACAACATCATCCATTGCATTATAAGTAAAGTTTTAAGACATGTGTTCATTCATCGTAATAAGACACCAAAAGTATATAATCAATATAAAAGACAAGACTTGTCTGCTCCGTCTTCTCAAAACCTGTCCACCATACCTGTCTACTGATGACCTGAGAATACAAGTTATTTTGAAAGAGAGTATCAACTTTAAAGCTGGTGAATTCATAAGTATTTAAGTGTCATTGTCTTGCATTGAAAAGCTGTTTTAAAAGTCATGTAAACCATTAAATGAAAATGTTGATATAAGTATGAAAAACCCTAAGAAATCCCTTATTTCCTACTAGTATGAAATGTAGTCTTCTACCAGGACCCGAATGTTTTGTTATGGCAATGTAGTCTTCTACCAAGACCCGAATGTTTTGTTAGTAAAAATGATAGTTTTTCCTTTCTATGGACTAGTACTAAAAGTACTTAGTCTAACTCCTCGTTTATGTGAATGTATCACAAAATAAAGTAAATAGGAAAATGTACTAATTTAAGTGTTATCCCTGGATTACCAGGATTAACACGACATCACCGAAGCGAAAGGGTATAACCTAATGAACATCCGAAGATTGTCCAATTAACCTCTGTAGCGAACACAAGGTTCCAGGAATGGTTAGTCCCGTAGCTAGCTCTATAATGCTGTATGAGAAATAGATAACCTAATGAACATCCAAAGATTTTCCAATTAACCTCTGTAGCGAACAGTAGGTTCCAGGAATGGGTAATCCCGTAACTGTCTCCTAATATAAGTAATAACCTTAGGCATCCGTAGATGTCCATTAACCTCTGTAGCAAACAGTGGTTCCAGGAATGGTTAGTCCCGTAACTGACTCTATATTACTTTAAGTGAAGTAAATAACCTAATGAACATCCGAAGATTGTCCAATTAACCTCTGTAGCGAACAGTAGGTTCTAGGAATGGTTAATCCCGTAACTGACTCCCGTTGAACTAGGATGGGCTGGATGATTTACTAAAGGTACTAATAAATCATGTTTACGAATCGAGTTTCAAGTATTCATGTAAGTATACACAGGTACATGTATCTACGTAAAGGTATTTATGTAAGGTGTTCATGTAAGCGTATTAATGTATCATGTAAGCATATGTAATGGTACTCATGTATCAGGTAATGTACTCGTAAAGTCTCATGAATGAACTGACTCTTGTGTGATTCCTTATAATAGGAATAATGTTTGATATCTTCTAACTATCCCTACGATAGTTAACTGAAAGGTAATTGGTTGTTCAAGTAGGTTTGTACACCCTTACTACACAAGAGTGTGAGAAGCTAAATGAAAGACGAAAACTATAACATCAATACATATATAAGAATATAAGTGGATATGCATAGTTTAGTTCAAGAATGTAAAATGGTTTTGTAAGATATCTAAGGGTTTTGAACAAATATAAAAGTGACTTGATGTCATTTTGATAAACATTTCAAAAGTAATACATTTGATAACAAAGTATTTTAAAGATAGAAAACCATTTCATGCATCACATTTTGTAGTATGTGAAATCTGTTGAATGAAAACACAGTTATAAAATACATATAAATGATTTAATAACATGTTGTTTTCTACTTGTATTCCCCCCACCCCCACCCCCCCCCATTAAAGCATTTAAAATCATTTAAAACATTGATTAGGAGTATGAACTCACATGTAGATGGTGGTTTGGATGAACTGGACGGTGTAGGATTGTTAGGTGTCAAATGAGGACTTGTACACACACTACGATCCTAATGAACATATAATCACACCTATATGCACCCAATTAGTCTTAAATTACTAATTGATAATGTTAAGACATCCTAGAACATAATAAACACTTTATATAAGTGTTATAAGCCCTAAGGATTGCATCTAAGCTATTGTGGGACAAGGCACTTAGGGTTAGGGTTCCAAAGGACTCTATACATGAGTTTACTCTCCATATAGCATCACAAATGGTGTTTATGGTTGTAAACTCTTGATTTTACGGCCGTGAACTCCCAATCTTGGTGATATTTTGTGTTTTGAAGTTCTAAATGATCCCTAGAATTATTCCAACTTGGTGGTTTAATTCTTGGAAGGGTTTAAGGCATAAAAACACCCCTTTGAGGAGTTTACGGCCTTAAGGCCATTTCCTTTAGAGTTTGCAGCCGTAAACTCTTAAGAATGGGTGTTTTTGATGCTTTCAAGTCTCATACACATGTAGTATAGGTCTTAAACTTTTATCCCAAGCATATGAAGGCCTTAGGCACACTTTGGTGCCTTTGTTTGATGTTCACGGCCCAAGAACCTTATTAGGGCCGTGAACTCACTTTGAGAGGTGTTTTTGATGTGTTTTGGTCCTTGATTTATGTGGAAACAATTCCTAGCAAATGTCTAAGGCTTTAGGTGCCTTAAAAGCACCCTTTTGTCCATGATTTTGGAGTTCACGGTCCAAGATCATCTTGGGCCGTGAACACCCATATTTTGGTGTTTCTTGGTTGTTTTCTTGTCCCTAACACACATATATATGAGTCTAAGGTAGTAGCATAACACAAGGGAAGGTCTAGGCATTGTTTCCGGAGTTTACCGCCCAAGAACACCTTAGGGAGTAAACTCCTAAATCTAGTGATTTAACCATCTAAATCATGTTATAAACACATAATAAGCTTTCTAACACTACTAGAGAGAGTTACTCACGTTTTGGTATAAAAACCCAAAGATCCGTGTGAGATAAAATGGGTTTTCTCTAGTTGGAAATGCGAATAATGAATGAAATTGGTTCAGAATTCTATTTATAGTCCTAAGATATTTTTGGCAGAAAATATTTTTATTCCCGAAATGATCTCTAATATAATAGAGTGATGGAATAATAGAGTTGCACTAAACCCTAGTGCATGCACTCTCCTGATATTTCCTGAAGTGCAAACCCTGAATTACTCAAACTTACACGAAAAAGTCTAACAATTAACTGTGACTTCTATAACTTCTATTGAAGTGATATAGTTTGTACAGAATGGAAATTTCGGGTTGTGACATCATCCCCCCGTTAGAAGGAATTTCGTCCCGAAATTAGAATTTAAGCAATTAAGAAGTTATAAATAACTAAGCGAAAAGGTGAGGGTATTTCGGATTCTTCTGATCCTCTCGTTCCCAAGTGAATTCAGGTCCACGCTTTGCGTTCCAGCGCACCTTCACTATCGGGATACGGCTCTGCTTTGTTTGCTTGACCTCTCGGTCCATGATCTCTACTGGTTCCTCCACAAAGTTGAGGCTCTCGTTGATCTCGATCTCGTCGAGTGGAATAACAAGAGTCTCGTTGGATAGATACTTTTTCAAGTTCGATACGTGGAAGGTAGGATGTACCACTACTAGAGAACAGCCCTTTAATGACGCGCAAACAATGACAAGCAGTCATCTACAATACGCAAAAGTGTGTGCCCTAAAAATAATGTCATCTCTTATAAAATTTGAAGGATAGAGGACACGCATTTGTGCATACCCTAAAATTTGTGTCAGAAAAGAAAAAAAAAGAAATACAGAAGACGCCTATCATAAAATGTGTGTCGTGTAAGTGTGTCGCTTTATATTTTTTTTAATGAAACATGCCTTTTAAGTGGGAAATGAAATCCCCAAAAATTAGAACCCCGCCTATTCCTTGTGAAAAATTAAAACCTTCTTCCAATTAGAAAGAAAGTAGCGCGCCTAGGGTTTTTGTCTTCTCTCTCTCTCTCTCTCCCTCTCTCTCTCTCTAGCCTAAAACCCAACCTACGATTTCAAGAAAGACCTCAAGCTCAACCACTCCCTCTTCAGTTCTTCACCATTCCTGTATGACTCGTACCGAGTCTGGACTCTATGTATCTGGAAAACAAAAACAAGAAAAAGACTCTAAAACGCCTCCCTTTCTTCCACTCCCCCATATGTGAACCAGACCAGATGATGCGATGACACCATCTCCTGCCAGACTTTCATCTCCGACATAGATGCAGCCGTCGATTCCACTCCAGCCGACGATTCCATCACAGGTAAGATTTTTGATTTCCATCATAGCTTTGGTTTTTGAACCATAATTTTCCTAGTTCGATTTTTTGAACGAGTTTACTTCTATTTTATTGCACCTTAGGGTTCGATTTGTTGTATTTAATTAGTTACAAGAAGGTTACTCCATTCAGGATTTGTCTGGGAGAACTGCCTCCTCGTTCGTTTGATGGTGCGATAGCAACTGAAGTGGATTCTGGCTCTTCGCCCTCGAACCGTCAATTGAAATTGGAAAAGTTAAACTCCCTGATTCAATCCCCTGAAATGATTGTTCAAGGTAAGGTAGCTAAACCTTTATTTAATTAACTTTCCTGTCCTTTCTCCTAGCATTTCGAAAATCAATTTAGCAAATGAAATGGATATTGTTTTGCACCATATAACTGATCCTAATCAAAAATATGAATTCAATAAATGATGGAATGGGTTGCTGATGGTGCCAAGATAGAGTATGGCTCGGAAATTAAAATAAAAATAGAAATAAAAGAGGAATCGGCCTCAAATCCTCTTATTATCATAATTTTCATGTGGGAATTGCATACAGGGTCAAGGTTAATCATGAAAAAAGTTTTGAAAGTCAGTGTTTTCCCCTAAATCTAAAGCAGGACCTGCTGTCAAGATTATATCAGTTGCCAGGTGAAATATTGTTTTTCTTTTTGTTCACTTTGCTTTTTGAAAAAAATATTATATTCATTTTTTTCTTTGTATTAGAAACTTCTATTCCAAGCTAGACTGGGTGAAATTGAAATATTATCTCCATTTGAGTTTGTTGATCATTTAGACAGTGTCCAAAATCCATTAGCATTTTCAATTTACAACTTCTATGTTCTTATCGAGACAACAGGAAGCAATGAATCTAATGACAATTAACTAAATTTTTTCTATTTTACTTTACCTATTTATATATTTATGTATAATAATAATTATATATAATATCTATCTGAATTTTGTAGAGAGAATGTTAAAGGTTTTCTTGTGGATGCAATGAAAAGTGGTTTAGTAAGTGATGGAGCCATATCACATGATTTGAATCAAACATCATCATTTTGGCAAATTCATGAGGGAATTCCAGAAGCATTGCAGAAAGCTAGAGTTGTATATAAATATGATTTGTCAATTCTAGTTAAGAAAATGTATGATCTTGTTGAAGAAATGAGGATACTTTTTAGTTAAAAGTTAAACTTTTTTTTGATGAAAATTATTTCAATTTGTTATGATTTGCTAATTTTGGTTTAAAAAAAGAAAAACAGGTGGTAAAGCAAATGTAGTGGGATATGGTCACCTTGGAGATGGAAACCTTCATTTGAATGTGTCGGGCTCCCAGTATGATGATGTTGTAAGATTTTTTATTTTATTTTTCAAAAATATGAAATCAAATTTTTTGCCAATTGTTACAATAAAAAAAATACAGATTTTGGCTGAAACTGAACCATTTGTGTATGAATGGACATCAAAGCAGTATGCGAGTATTAGTGCTGAACATGGATTAGGTCTTATGAAAGCTGAAAAGATTTACTATAGTAAGTCAACTGCAACTAACTGTATGTCTACTTTTGTATTATTATTATTATTATTATTATTATTATTATTATTATTATTATTATTATTATTATTATTATTACCTTTTAGTCTTTGACTAAGGTCTTGTTTTTGTTTTACTTAATGGACTTAATAGTTCAAGGCCTAATAGATACAAATATATAGATTAGTTTTTTTTTTTTTTTTTGTAAACTCTATGCATAAATCATATCTTAGTGGGTTAAGACATCCACAATAGCATCAACTATCCCCATCTAAATAGGCAACACAAATAGTGTTATGATTATAAATTTATAACATAATACAATGTAGCTGAAATATATATATATATATATATATATATATATATATATATATTAACTCTACTCTACACTGTTGAAGAATAAAAAGCTCTTAATAAGCCATATAAGACTATAATAAGAACATATATTTTCTTGTTAGTTTTATGAACATTAGTTTAATTAAATTTGTGAAATTTTTGAAAATAATTGTGTCATCAATGTCTTACCATAGGAGCTGCTTCCAATGCCCCATCAACTGTTGAAAAAACAACCATCCAGTCTCTTTGACAGAGAAAGGCATTGCAAAACTTGGTCCTCATGTGGCAACCATGGCTGAAGTCGAACGCTTGGATGCTCATGAATGTGAAGTGCTCTTTTTAGATCTTGGATTTTTGGGTTAAAAATTACAATGAATGTTGTATTTATTATCCATATTTTGATTACTATCTACCAGACATAGAGGTGAGGATGCTGGTGATGGGAGGGGTACAGCCAATGACTTGTTGGAAAAAATAGCATCACTGGAAAGTGAGGCAGAAAAGTCTTTTATGCACAGGTTTACACTTGAAATCTCTCATTTTTACTTACATGTACAAGAGGAAATTTAACTAACAATCATCATGTGTAACCCAATTCCTTTGATCCTTGCTTTAGCTGTTACGATAATGGGATTTATCCAAGTTGATAAGATTACAGATTATAGTCTAAAATGTTAGTTGAAGACAGGGATTTTTCTAGTACTAGGTTAATTTTTTTTAATCTTCAATAATATCCATATCATATTACATTATATTACTAAATTATGATTATAATTATGGGTTTGGTTATAGATTTCCATGGCATTGCAATGTATTAAATTTCTTTAAACTTATCTTTTTTTGCTAGGTTATTTTCGAGTTGCTTCTTAAAATTGAAAGATGCAATATCAGAACATGGATATTTCTGGTTAAAAGTTGTTTTAGTTGCTCTTACAAGTAAGCATTCTCCTCCCTCATCTTTTACATTGTTTTAGTAGAAGCTTAAAAGTTGGTTTTAGTTGCTCTTTACAAAATCCCAATAAATTTGTTGGGATCGTTGGTTTATGTGAATCTAATGGTTGCATTATTCACATTTTCAGGTCTTGTTGATGTGTATACTTCTTCAGAAAGTTGATAACATGACTTATGTTCGTGATAAAATCGGCTAGATGTACAAACAAGCAAATAATCTAGATTTCAAGTATTCCAGCACCTTGATAATTATTACATTGCTATGTTTCACATTTAACCCTATTTTCTAATATTGTATTGGTTGAACATGTTATTCCTCAAATTTTAACAGATTCTTGAATTGTGACTCACCCCTGCAGGTTTCTGAATGCAGGCTTATTTTGGTGCTGGATTAAGTGGAGTTCTGGCTTGGTGTGTGCGAGTGGGAAGGAACCAACCCAATGCCCCCGGAGTTCTGGCACCTTCCATCTTTACTTCCTATGTATCCAGGTTAATCTACTCGTATTTATTCATGTCTCAAAGTGTGTATTCCAATATCAGGTATCATGATTTGTGTATTTATAAAATTTTGAAATAGGGTCTTGTTCAATGCTTTAGCTGTGTTTGCTCTAAGGGAGATCAACTTATCAAAAGTAAGTTACTGTTTCACCCTTTTATTTAATATTTTTGTGATTGAATGAAAGTCTTAATGAAAGTAATTGACAACCCTTTCTCTGTAAATGATGTTGTGATTGTGGGAGAGGTGTTGTGTTTTTCTCTATTGCTAGGTAACCTTCTCAACAACAACATTCTATTTAAGCAGGTGAGTAATCAAGATTAAGGGAGACTTGTAATCATGTTTGACATTCCTTTCGAGTAAGAAACAGAGTTGTATGATTATTTGTTAGTTTTAGAGGAATGTATAACCCATGTTAGCAATGTATTATTTTTGTTTAACATTTGAATGATTCTTTGTATGACATTACAATTTGTGCAATTTATTTTATTTTTTGAGTATCAAATTTTATTTTATATCATGCAATGGATTGTATTTTTTGTATATGGTATTTTATTTCTATTATGAGAAATTAAATGCAAATTTAATTTAAAAATTAATAAATATATAAATTTATTTTTTTTAACATTTAAATTTACGATACGCAAAAATGTGTGTCATCTTCATTTATGACATGGCCTTTCTTGACAGGGGCTTTCTTGATACGCATTGCGTGTCATTAACACGCGCGACGTAAGGTTACGACACGCGAATGCGTGTCGTCTTCCTTTATGACAGGGCCTTCCTTGATATGCATTGCGTGTCGTAAACGCGCATCGTAATTGCGCATCGTAAATGAGCGTCGTAAATGCGCGTCGTCTCTCTTTATGACAGGGCCTTCCTTGACACGCATTTGCGCGTCGTCTGAGCCTTTTACGACGCGCAATGAGCATCGTAAAAGGCTGTTTTTCTAGTAGTGTACGTTACTGAGTTCTTGCGGTAGATTGAGTTTTTAAGCTACAGGGCCGATTCTCGCGAGAATCTCGAAAGGCCCTATGTATCTTTAATTGAGCTTCCCACGCTTTCCAAAGCGTATCAAGCCCTTCCAGGGTGAGACCTTCAGTAGGACTCGGTCGCCCACCTGGAATTCCAACGGTTTCCTTCGCTTGTCAACGCAGCTTTTCTATCGGTCTCTGGAGGCTTTCAATCGTTCACGAATTTGAACGATCTTCTCTGTCGTTTCCCGAATGATCTCCGGACCCGTGAGAGTGCTTTCGGGAACTCGTCCCATAGCTAACTGGGTATCACCCACCTCAGCCCAGCACAGAGGGGATCTGCACTTTCGGCCATAGAGGGCCTCCAATGGAGCTGCCTTTATGCTCGTGTGATAACTGTTGTTGTCGGAAAATTTGAAAAGGGGTAAATGGGTATCCTAAGCTTTTCCAAAGTCAATCACACAGGCACGCAACATATCTTCTAAGGTTTGGATAGTTCTCTGACTTTGCCCGTCGGTTTGTGGATGGTAGGCTGTACTCATGTCCAGCCTAGTTCCTAGGGAATTTCGTAATGACTGCCAGAACCTTGATGTGAATCTACTATCTCTGTCTGAGATAATAGAAAAAGGAACACCAAGGAACTTTACAATTTCCCTAATGTAAGTTCTTGTAAGTTTCTCCATCTTGTCTGTTTCTTTGATCGGCAGGAAGTGTGCAGACTTGGTTAGTCTATCGACGATGACCCATATGGAATCAAGTCCACCCGTCGTCTTGAGCAACTTGGTTATGAAGTCCATAGTGATCCGCTCCCACTTCCATTCTGGTATCATCGGCTGCTGTAGGCGACCAGAGGGTTTCTGGTGTTCGACCTTCACCTTCGCGCAAGTAAGGCACTTACTTACGAAGTTAGCAATATCTGCTTTCATGATAGGCCACCAGTATAACATTTTAAGATCCAGATACATCTTATCTGAACCCGGGTGGACGGAATAACGAGTGTTCTGAGCTTCCGTCATGACCAAGTCTCTGAAGCCACCGTGTCTCGGTGTCCAGATCCGATCCATGAGGTATAAGGCTCCACCACCCTTGACTTCTAAGTTCTTATCCATCCCTCTAAGGGATTCACCAGACACGTTTTTAGGTTTCAAAGCGTCGAGCTGAGCCTCCTTAAGTTGCATGGACAAGTGTGAATGGATAGTTAGAGTCAGAGATTTGACTCTATGACCAGTATATTCTTTCTGACTCAGGGCGTCTGCTACTACATTAGCTTTACCCGGATGATAACGAATTTCGCACTCGTAATCACTTAGTAGCTCTACCCACCGTTGTTGTCTCATGTTGAGCTCTTTCTAGTCGAAGATTTGTTGTAGACTCTTGTGGTCTGTAAAGATTGTGCTTTTTGTACCATACAGGTAGTGTCTCCAGATCTTCAGATCAAATACGACTGCTCCTAGTTCAAGATCATGGTTGATGTAGTTAACCTCATGTGTCTTCCGCTGTCTCAAGGTATAGGCTATGACTTTACCTCGCTGCATCAGAACACATCCGAGTCCTCGATTTGATGCATCGCAATAGACCACGAAGGCTTCTATCCCTTCGGGGAGGGATAGTATCGGTGCGGTGCACAAGGCTCGTTTGAGCGTTTGGAATGCTCTTTCTTGTTTCTCTTCCCAGTCAAAGGCTACGCTTTTCTGGGTCAGGGTTGTAAGAGGTTTTGCTATGCGGGAGAAATTCTGAATGAACCTGCGATAGTAGTCAGCCAGACCTAGAAATTGGCAAATTTTTGTAGGTGTCTTCGGTGCTGACCAGTTCTCGATGGCCTTAATTTTGGAAGGGTCCACATGTATTCCCTCTTCACTAACAACATGGCCCAAAAATTCGACTCGCCGAATCCAAAATTCGCACTTGGAGAACTTCGCGTAGAGCTTCTCCGACCGCAATGTTTCTAAGACTCTACGGAGATGCTGACTATGCTCCTCCTTACTTCGAGAGTAGATGAGTATGTCATCGATGAAGACGATGACGAACTGATCCAAGTAAGGACGACACACCCTATTCATCAGATCCATGAACACGGCAGGCGCGTCAGTTAATCCGAACGGCATCACTACAAACTCATAGTGCCCATAACGAGTTCGAAAGGCTGTCTTGGGAACATCCTTCTCTAACACTCGTAGTTGGTGATATACGGATCGTAGATCTATCAACGAGAAGTAGTTGGCTCCTTGAAGTTGATCTAATAAATCATCAATGATGGGCAAAGGATAACGATTTTTAATTGTAAGTTTGTTGAGTTCTCTATAGTCGATGCACATGCAAAACGATCCATCCTTCTTCTTGACGAACAAGATCGGTGCCCCCCATGGTGAGAAGCTTGGTCTAATGAATCCCTTCTTGAGAAGTTCGTTAAGTTGACTGGAAAGTTCATGCATCTCGGCCGGTGCTAGACGATAAGGAGATTTGGCTACGGGGATAGCTCCTGGCACTAAGTCGATTCTGAACTCGACTTGGTGTTGCGGTGGTAAACCGGGAAGTTCTTCTGGGAAGATATCGGGAAAGTCGCGTACTTCTGGGATGTTCTGAATGTTTTTCGTTTCTTGACTTGTATCAATGACGTGTGCGATGAATGCATGGTACTCCTTTCGCAAGCACTTCTGGGCTTGAATGCACGAAATGATGTGAAGGCTCGTACTAGGTTTGTCGCCATAGATAATTAAGGTTTCGTTGTTAGGAAGGTTAAGACGAACTGCTTTTTCAAAGCACAAGATGTCGGCGCGAAGAGGACTCAACCAATCCATACCGCTGATAACGTCAAAACATTTAATTGGGACCGGCTTGAGATCTATCTTGAAAGTATGGCTATCTAAAGTTAAGGTACAACCTATGTATATGCAGTTAGTACTCTCCGTTTTCCCGTTAGCCATTTCTACCGTGAATGAATTATCTAATGCACATGGTTTTTGTTTAAGCAAGTATGCAAATTTGTGACTTACGAAACTTCTCTCTGCTCCACTGTCGAAAAGTATGGAAGCATATGAGTTATCTAGGAGGAACATAGTAGTACCTATCGTAGAATCAGCTACTGCTTCCTCGTGGCCTAGGGCCATAACTCTTCCTACCCCGCCAGCCATCCCCGCTTTAGGGCAGTTCCTCTTGTAGTGGCCCACTTCGCCACAACCATAGCAAGCTTGGCGCATACTGCCGTTAGGAACCTAGGTGGCCTGAGCTGTTGGCATTCCGCAGACACGGGCGGTATGCCCCATTCTCTTGCAGTTAGAACACTGCATCTCTTTGTAAGGTCCGTGGTGGTGGAAGTTGCACTTGGTGCACTTCGGAAGGGTTCCAGCATATGTTTTTGCTCGTAAGGGGTTCGCAGGGACAACAGGAGTTACTGTGGCAGCATTGATTGCCACAAGTTGTTGTCTCTTGGAGGATTCTTGCGAAGCGCCTCTTTTCCTCTTAGACCACACTTTCTTGTTGTTGTTGGCCTTGGGTGGTACAGGTGCAGGGATTGTTGGGTTCTGAGGTTTCCTGTGATCTATGAGAGATTGTGCCAGTTCCTTGGCACTATCAAAAGTGATAGGCCTAGAGGCTAACACACTTGACTGGACCTGAGGCGACAATCCCCAGATATACCTCTCTATCTTCTTGCTCTCGAGAGCAACCATATCGGGGCATAGGTTTGCCAGATCACATAACCTATTTGTGTAGATTGTGATGTCGGATCCAACCATTTGTAGACCCCAGAATTCCTGCTCGAGTTTTTGTACTACACCTTGAGGACAGTACTCTTTCATCAGCATGTCCTATAATTTTTCCCAGCTGATGGAATACGCCACCACCAAAGTCAGATACTTAACATGGCTGTTCCACCATGTTAGTGCTCTATCAGAGAAGGTACAAGCTGCAAACTTGACCTTGTTGCCCTCCTAGCAAGTGCAGATTTCAAAGACGGATTCCATCTTTTAAATCCATTGTCTCAACACCTTACCACCCCCAGTTCCATTGAAGCTGCGGGGTTTGGCGTTCGTGAAGTCCTTGTAGGTGCATTCCCGAGGGTGTCCATGGCTTTCGCTGTGGTTCGAGGGAGGTACACCTGTTCCCGATCCACTAGGGACAGGGGTGTTGATTGCTGACACAGCAACTGCAACTGCAGCTGTGAAAGCTGCCTGGAACATGTTGGCATCGAAAGGGTTAGGTGGTTGAAGAGGTTGTGGTGGTGGTGGAGGTGCTGGTATCGGTGCTTCGTTGTTTGGGTTACGCCTGGTATTTCTGTGTGGCGGCATCTTTAACTATACGTTTAAAAGATGATGACATAGATAAGGATAAATGATTAACGAATGTGTCTCATGGACTAACTCCCCATAGTCCAACAACAGAATGAATAGAATGACTAAATGAAGATGACAACATTTGGATAATGATTTCCATAAGATTAGATATCTGTCAATAATACTGGAATTACAGATGTAACAAGTTCGGGAAAAATGGCCTAGAAGTAGGCCTTACATCGACCAAGATAGGAAAATTTTGACAGAACTATGACTAGATCAAGACCTAACAGGTCTAAGATTTATAAAGATAGGAAATTAGACCAAAGTTTTTACATAAACTAGGTTATATCCAAACGATGAGTCGACAAGATTCTATCGGTGACGAGAACTGCTAGCATGAGTTCTTGATCCCGATAGTAGACGTTCCATGTCCCTCATACACCTGTCGGCTCTCACTTGCTGAGCTCGAAGTTCCCTAACTTCAGCTTGAGTTTTAGCAAGTTCCCTCTGCAGATTTGCATTGCGGACCAGAGTCTTTTCATGAGCAGACTCTAGTTGGAGAATGTGGACAGTGTTAACGCCAGAGTTGGCTTCAATCTCTACGACCCAGTTAATAGTTGCTTGACCCAGTATCGTGTTTCGGGAAATTCTACGCACCATTATTGGTAGGACTCTATCAGCAGAACCTCCTTCAGTGAGGTTGTAGAAACTTCGGTCTCCATTGTAGGGAATGGGCTGACCTTGATCCTGACTCCATGTATTCAAGTTCGTGGCCCACAGAGGTGTGGGTCCTTGAAACACAGGACTGGGGTTCAGGTTTGGGTTTTGAGCATCTGGAAGTAGGTTGTTCACTTCAGGCTCCGAGTCAGAACCATCGGAAAAACCCTCAGCATGGTGATCATCCAAAGGGATTTGGTGATCATCTTCTGGTTCTGCCTCTAGCCAACCAGCATTGCCATGGTTTGGGAAGTATGGATCGCCATGGTGAAATCCAACCATTTTAATCTACACGAGAAAAGGGATATAAGAAATGGCTAAATAGACGAACTGACTAAGATAATTACAGTAAGACCAAATACCCCTATGGTATTTCATTATGGTTGTGTTGGTAAGTTTTTAGACCTGTTGCCATATCACAACCATTCTTGGGCATATGCTAATCACTCCTCGGACCAGCATAGTTGATCAGGCTATGCCATTCCGAAGACTGACTATATATCCCCAGGCTTACTTGTGATATTCAACAATCGTAATACTTTTGTTCATGTCATTGCAACACTGGTTTTTGTATGAATGCCGGCACGTATACTTTGTTAAATATTTTATTATTTAAAAGTATAACTCTTAGACAGAGTGTTTTAATCCCTATGTATTTATAGTTAGTATATATTTTATGGGTTGATATACTTTATTCACTATAAACAATGCTCTGATACCAATCTGTCACACCCCAAAACCACGAATGGCGGAAACGTTCTGGGGTGGAGGACGTCATGTACAGTATCACAACAGTGTAAAATAGTAAACAAGCAACAACATCATCCATTGCATTATAAGTAAAGTTTTAATACATGTGTTCTTTCATTGTAATCAGACACCAAAAATATATAATCAAAATATAAGATGAGACTTGTCTGCTCCGTCTTCTCAAAACCTGGCCACCGTACCTGTCTACTGATGACCTGAGAATACAAGTTATTTTGAAAGAGAGTATCAGCTTTAAAGCTGGTGAATTCATAAGTATTTAAGTGTCATTGTCTTGCTTTGAAAAGCTGTTTTAAAAGTCATGTAAACCTTTAAATGAAAATGTTGATATAAGTATGAAAAACCCTAAGAAATCCATTATATCCTACTAGTATGAAATTTAGTCTTCTACCAAGACCCGAATGTTTTGTTATGACAATGTAATCTTCTACCAAGACCCGAATGTTTTCTTAGTAAAAATGGTAGCTTTTCCTTTCTATGGACTAGTACTAAAAGTACTTAGTCTAACTCCTCGTTTATGTGAATGTATCACAAAATACAGTAAATAGGAAAATGTAATAATGTAAGTGTTATCCCTGGATTACCAGGATTAACACAACATCGCCAAAGCGAAAGAGTATAACCTATAGAATATCCGAAGATTGTCCAATTAACCTCTGTAGCGAACAGAAGGTTCCAGGAATAGTTAGTCCCGTAACTGGCTCTACATCGCTGTAAGAGAAATAGATAACCTAATGAACATCCGAAGATTGTCCAATTAACCTCTATAGCGAACAGTAGGTTCCAGGAATGGTTAGTCCCGTAACTGTCTCCTAATATAAGTAATAACCTTAGGCATCCGTAAATGTCCATTAACCTCTGTAGCGAACAAAGGTTCCAGGAATGGTTAGTCTCGTAACTGACTCTACATTGTTGTAAGCGAAGTAAATAACCTAACGAACATCGGAAGATTGTCCAATTAACCTCTGTAGCGAACAGTAGGTTCCAGGAATGGTTAATCCCATAACTGACTCCCGTTGAACTGGGATGGGCTGGATGATTTACTGAAGGTAGTAATAAATAATCTTTACGAATCGAGTTTCAAGTATTCATGTAAGTATACACAGTTAGACGTATCTACATAAAGGTATTCATGTAAGGTGTTCATGTAAGTGTATTCATGTATCATCTAAGCATATGTAAAGGTACTCATGTATCAGGTAATGTATTCGTAAAGTCTCATGAATGAACTGACTCTTGTGTGATTCCTTGTAATAGGAATAATGTTTGATATCTTCTAACTATCCCTACGATAGTTAACTGAAAGGTAATTGGTTGTTCAAGTAGGTTTGTACACCCTTACTACACAAGAGTGTGAGAAGCTAAATGAAAGACGAAAACTATAACATCAATACATATATAAGAATATAAGTGGATATGCCTAGTTTAGTTCAAGAATGTAAAATGGTTTTGTAAGACATCTAAGGGTTTTGAACAAATATAAAAGTGACTTGATGTCATTTTGATAAACATTTCGAAAGTAATACATTTGATAACAAAGTATTTTAAAGATAGAAAACCATTTCATGCATCACATTTTGTAGTATATGAAATCTGTTGAATGAAAACATAGTTATAAAATACATATAAATGATTTAATAACATGTTGTTTTCTACTTGTATTCCCCCCACCCCCCCCCCCCCCCATTAAAGCATTTAAAATCATTTAAAACATTGATTAGGAGTATGAACTCACATGTAGATGGTGGTTTGGATGAACTGGACGGTGTAGGATTGTTAGGTGTCAAATGAGGACTTGTACACACACTACGATCCTAATGAACATATAATCACACATATATGCACCCAATTAGTCTTAAATTACTAATTGATAATGTTAAGACATCCTAGAACATAATAAACACTTTATATAAGTGTTATAAGCCCTAAGGATTGCATCTAAGCTGTTGTGGGACAAGGCACTTAGGGTTAGGGTTCCAAAGGACTCTATACATGAGTTTACTCTCCATATAGCATCACACATGGTGTTTATGGTTGTAAACTCTTGATTTTACGGCCGTGAACTCCCAATCTTGGTGATATTTTGTGTTTTGAAGTTCTAAATGATCCCTAGAATTATTCCAACTTGGTGGTTTAATTCTTGGAAGGGTTTAAGGCATAAAAACACCCCTTTGAGGAGTTTACGGCCTTAAGGCCATTTCCTTTAGAGTTTGCAGCCGTAAACTCTTAATAATGGGTGTTTTTGATGCTTTCAAGTCTCATACGCATGTAGTATAGGTCTTAAACTTTTATCCCAAGCATATGAAGGCCTTAGGCACACTTTGGTGCCTTTGTTTGATGTTCACGGCCCAAGAACCTTATTAGGGCCGTGAACTCACTTTGAGGGGTGTTTTTGATGTGTTTTGGTCCTTGATTTATGTGGAAACAATTCCTAGCAAATATCTAAGGCTTTAGGTGCCTTAAAAGCACCCTTTTGTCCATTATTTTCGAGTTCACTGTCCAAGATCATCTTGGGCCGTGAACACCCATATTTTGGTGTTTCTTGGTTGTTTTCTTGTCCCTAACACACATATATATGAGTCTAAGGTAGTAGCATAACACAAGGGAAGGTCTAGGCATTGTTTCGGGAGTTTACCGCCCAAGAACACCTTGGGGAGTAAACTCCTAAATCTAGTGATTTAACCATCTAAATCATGTTATAAACACATAATAACCTTTCTAACACTACTAGAGAGAGTTACTCACGTTTTGGTATAAAAACCTGAAGATCCGTGAGAGAGAAAATGGTTTTTCTCTAGTTGGAAATGCGAATAATGAATGAAATTGGTTCAGAATTCTATTTATAGTCCTGAGATATTTTTGGCAGAGAATTTTTATTCCCGAAATGATCTCTAATATAATAGAGTGATGGAATAATAGAGTTGCACTAAACCCTACTGCATCCACTCTCCTGATATTTCCTGAAGTGTAAACCCTAAATTACTCAAACTTATACGAAAAAGTCTGAATATTAACTGTGACTGCTATAACTTCTATTGAAGTGATATAGTTTGTACAGAATGGAAATTTCGGGTTGTCACAAGATCGGCGTTGGTCAGCATAACTTTTTTGGCAACTCTGAGCAGTCTGTAGTCACTATCTAATATGCTGTATCATCTCGGTAGTTTGCAGAGCTACCTCTGTCCGACCCATCACCCCGTGCCCAACCTCGCCCCAGCAGACTGGGGTCCTACACTTCCCCTCATACAACAGCTCGAAAGGCGGGAAGCCAATACTGGAATGATAGTTGTTGTTGTAGGCAAACTCTGCAAGTGGTAAGTGGGAATCCCAACTCCCACCGAAATCAATGACACACGCCCTCAACATATCCTCGAGGCTCTGAATGGTCTGCTCACTCTGCCCATCAGTCTGCGGATGGAACGTCATGCTAAAATGCAGTCGTGTAACCAGTTCCTCATGGAACATCTGCCAAAAATGGGAAGTAAACCTGACATCTCGATCGGAAATGATAGAAACTGGAACCCCATGGCGAGAGACAATCTCCGTAACGTATAGGTCAGCTAACTTCTCTGACGGTGAACTCTCCCGTATGGCTAGGAAATGGGCACTCTTGGTCAATCGATCCACGATGGCCCATATAGCATCGAACCCCCTTGCCGTCTTTGGAAACTTCGTGATGAAATCCATCGCGATACGTTCCCATTTCCACATGGGGATCTCCAGAGGCTACAGCTTACCATGCAGCGTCTGATGCTCGGCCTTGACCATCCTGCAGGTCAAGCACCTCTCAACAAACCAAGCGATATCTCGGTTCATGCGGGGCCACCAATAACTCGAACTCAAATCACGGTACATCTTGGTGGCTCCCGGGTCAATCGATAAACGAGACTTATGAGCCTCCTCCATCACTGTCTGCCTGACCCCTCCGGACATAGGAACCCAAACCCGACCGTAATGGGTCAACAATCCGCGGCTATCCTGATCAAACCGGGTGCTTTCGCCCTTAATCCTCTCCATCTTCCAGTTATCTGGTCTCACACCCTCAATCTGAGGATCCCTGACAAAACCCACTAGCCGGGAATCCACCGTTATCCTTATACACCTGGCTGGGGTCAAGGACCCAGCTAACTTGCGGCTCATAGCATCCACAACCACGTTCGCTTTACCAGGATGGTAAAGGATCTCACAATTATAGTCCTTGACCACATCCAGCCACCTGCGCTGCCTCATGATCAGGTTCGGCTAATCCATGATGTGTCTCAAACTCTTGTGATTCATGTATATAGTGCAACAGACCCCATACAGATAGTGCCTCCAAATCTTGAGAGCGAAAACCACCGCTCCCAATTCAAGATCGTGCGTAGGGTATCTTGTCTCATGCGGCTTTAGCTGCCACGATGCGTGGCCTACCAACCGTCCTTTCTGCATGAGGACAGCCCCCAAGCCTGTGATGGATGCATCACAAAATACCACAAAATCCTCCACTCCCTCGGGGAGTGTCAACACCGACGCCTCGTATAAACACTGTCAGAGGGTCTCAAATGCCCTCTACTGCTCAGGGCCCCACTGGAAATCCACCCGCTTCCTTGTTAGGTGAGTGAGGGGTACGACAATCTTGGAGAAATCATAAATGAATCTCTAATAATACCATGCTAAACCCAAGAAACTCCTGATGTCTGAGGCTAATCTCGGAGTCTCCCACTGCATAACCGCCTCCAACATGGCCGGATCGACCAAAATCCCCTCCTGGTTAACGAGATGTCCGAGGATATGGACCTCTCATAACCAAAAATCGCATTTCGAGAATGTAGCATACAGCCGTTCTCACCTCAGAACCTCCAGCAGCTCCCTGAGATGCTCCTCATGTTGCTCTCAGGTCTTGGAAAACACCAAGATATCATCTATGAATGCAATGACAGAGCGGTCGAGCATCGGTCTGCAGACTCGGTTCATCAAATCCATGAACACTATTGGCACATTGGTGAGCCCAAATGGAATCACCACGAACTCGTAATGACCATAACGAGTCCGAAACGTGGACTTCTCCACGTCTTCCACCCTCACCCTGACCTCAAATCAATCTTGGAAAACCAAGACGCTCCCTGCAGCTGATCAAAAAGATCGTCTATCCGCGGGAGCGGATAATGGTTCTTCACCGTTAACTTTTTCAGCTCCATTTAGTCAATGCACATCCTGTGCGAACCGTCCTTCTTCTAGATGAAAAGGATCGGTGCTCCCCAGGGTGAGCTACTCGGACGAATAAACTGCTTACCCAGCAGTTCCTACAACTAAGATGATAGCTCCTACATCTTCGGCGGTGCCAAACGATATGCCGCCTTAGTAATAGGGGCTGCACCTGGCACTAGATAAATCCTGAACTCAACCTGCCTCACCGGAGGCACTCCGAGTAACTCCTCCGGAAACTCATCAGCAACTCTCAAACCACCGAACCTCTGAAACTGAGAGCTGCTCTCTAACCCGCATATTTACCACATATGCCAAATAACCGGGACACCTGTGCTAAATATACTGTCGAGTCCTGGCTCCCCAACAAAACCCTGATCCCGACCTGGTGCCCTCAACATATACTACCAGTTCTCCCCCACTTGGGGTTCGAACCACCACCCGCTGTCCCTCACAGTCGATCATGGCGCCAAAGTGTCTAAGCCAATCTATCCCTACAATCACGCATACATCCTGCATGGGGATAGGAATCAAATCTATTAGGAAGGACACCCCAAAAATCTCCAACTCGCATCCCCGGTAGACCGAAGAAGCAGAAACTCTATGCTCTTTGGCGATCGAAACTTGCAACAGACACTCAACATCACCTATCGGCACATTGGTCCCTCTAGAGAAGGTCTGAGATACAAAGGACCGACTCGCCCCCGAGTCAAATAATACTAAAGCGGGCATAGAATTCACTAAAAACGTACCTAACCACAGGCATAATCCATAAGCATAACACAAATACAATAATTGAGACAAGGAACAGTAACGTACCAGCAACTACATCCGGTGCTGCCTTGGCCTCCTCGGCCATGAGCTGGAAGGCGTGACCCTGAGTGTAAAAAACAAAATTTTCACATACTTTTTCACATTTTAAAAACACACTTTCATTCATAATTGTTATAAAATATCATCGTATCACATAATAATCCATAACATCACATACCAAGATCAAAATATATAAAAACTCCTCGTGTGTGTACTGATCAACTCGGTGCCTTCCTGCGATCCTTACTGGTACCTGAAACACATAACATAACACTATAAGCATAAAGGCTTAGTGACTTCTCCAAAATACCACACACAACACATATTAGCCACTCGAGGCTAGAAATCTGTTTGACCCTCTTGTCAATGTGTCTCAATGGGACCCTCGAGTCCTATAACTCTGTGGGCCCTCTAGCACTAACTTTGTGGACCTTCCTGCCCTAAATCTATAACATACATAGCATAAATCACATAGAAATCACATCATGCAAAAGCATACAAAATACCCTGTCACATAACTCTAATTACCACTCTAGGTAAAGTATAGTGAGAAGACTCACCTCGGGTAACTCGGTAATCTAGAACTCTGTAAATAGTCTGGTCTAGCCTCCACTTAATCATACGAAATAAACACTCTTAATCAATACATATCTCAAGGGTAGACTATCCCCTCTCTTAGCACTCCCAAAAGGGTAAAAGACCATTTTACCCTTCCCGTGGCTTAGAGACTCTAAAGTTGACCAAACCCTAAAAGTCAACAAAAGTCAACTCTCCGGGCTACACTGCGCATACTAAACATGTACCCTGGGCGTACCCGGCGTCCTCACCAAAACGGGGTGCGCGACCCCTTACGTCGCGCGTACTAGGATTACGCCCAGCGTAACTCCCAGTTTCAGACTCTCAGCTCGTGAGGTCTTAAATAGTTAAGACCCACGTCCAACTTCTAGATCTGACCATTTCTAAGCCTCTTAATCCATAAAGTTGGTGATTTTAATCCTTTGCATGGCTGGACAAGTCATTAACACCCATAACATTCCATTTCCCAACTCTAGAAAGCTCATAACTCAAGCATGACCTCATAACAATGAGCAAGATGGAAACTTTATGGATCTATAACACAAATATCACTGAAATGGGACAGATCTAGGTCCATGGAGTACATTACACTCATAAAGTCTCCTCTTTGGGACTTTTAACCCTAGAAATGGTCCATGCACTCATCAAATCAAATAAAGAGGAAAGTTTTGAAATTTATAGTTTCAAATGAAGCTCCTTTCTCTGTAGATCTCAGATCGAAACTTGCACTTCAATCCCTAACCTCCACAATCTCTTCTCCTTCTTCTTCACTAACACACCAAGACACTTTTAGCTCCAAACACACACACACTCAAGCTAAGGATGATGGAAAGCTGATTATTAGGGTTTCACTCTCTGATATGGAGGCTGAGAAATGAGCCTTGGCATCCTTTAAATAGTGCAGAAGCCACAAATTTAAGGTTTGCATCTGGACCCTTTACACCCAGCGTACCCAGGCGAGTTCGCGTCCAATTTAAGCGCATGAGTACGCGCAGCGTACACTCCGGTACGCCCAGCATACTCATGTACTACAAGAACTCACTCAAGGGACTAATCTTGACCATTTGACAAAAGGGAAGGGCTAAATAGCCTTACCTAAATTTTGGGATGTGAAATTCTCCCCCACTAGAACCAGACTTCACCCTCGAAGTCTCATGCTGTAAACAACTCTGGATGATGCTCCCGCATCTCTGACTCCGTTTCCCAAGTCAGCTCGGACCCCTTCCGATGCTGCCACTGGACCTGAACCAATGACACCTCTTGTTCCTCATAACCTTGACCTTCTGGTCTAAGATCACGATCGGTCTCTCGACATAATTCAATCTCGTGTCCACCTGGATACCCTCCAACGGTACCACTGCCGACTCGTCGGCTATACACTTCCTCAACTAAGACGCGAGGAAGGTATCATGGATCTGGCTCAACTCCGCAGGTAGCTCCAAACGATATGCTACCCTGCCCACCCTCACGATCACCCTAAACGGTCCAATGTAACAGGGCCCCAACTTGTCTCTTTTCCTGAATCGGATCACTCCTTTCCATGGAGACACTTTCAGGAGTACAAAATCTCCAACCTGAAACTCGAGCTCGGATCGATGCTTATCCGCGTAACTCTTCTGGCGACTCTGGGCCATCAGCAACCTTTCTCTAACTTGTTGTATCTGCTCTGTCGTCTGAAGTACTATCTCAGTGCTACCCATCACTCGCTGCCCTACCTCTCCCCAACATACGGGAGTCTAATACCTCCTCCTATACAACAACTCAAAGGGAGGCATACCAATGCTCGAATGGTAGTTGTTGTTATAGGAAAACTCAGCCAAAGGCAGATACGTGTCCCAACTCCTTCCGAAGTCGAACACACATGCCCAAAGCATGTCCTCGAGGGTCCAAATCGTCCGCTCACTCTATCCATCCGTCTGTGGGTGATAAGCAGTACTGAAATGCAACCTAGTTCCCAATTCCTCATGGAACTTCTTCTAGAACCTAGAAGTGAAACTCACATCTTGATCTGACATAATCGAGATCGGTACACCATGTCGTGATACTACCTCCCTCACATACACCTCTGCCAGCTTCTCTATGGAAGAGCTCTCACTGATAGCAAGAAACTGAGCGCTCTTTGTCAGCCAGTCAACGATCACCCAAATTGCATCGACTCCTCTCGCAGTCCTTGGTAATTTGGTGATAAAATCCTTTGAAATCTGTTCCCACTTCCACTCGGGAACCTCAAGCGGCTGCAACTTGCCATGCGGACTCTGGTGCTCGGCCTTAACCCTGCGACAAGTAAAGCACCTCTCTACGAACAATGCAACATCCCTCTTCATACATGGCCACCTATAGTCTCTTTTCAAGTCCAAATATATCCTAGTGGCCACGGGATGGACCGAAAACCTCGACCTATGCACCTCCACCATCAAAATGGCATGTGCCTCGCCCTTATATGGCACCTAAATCTGGCCCTGGAAAGTCATAAGTCCACGGCTATCGAAAACGAACTCATATATCTGACCGATCACCCGCTCCCTTTTGCGCTTCTCCAATCTCATGGCCACTATCTCGGCCTCCCGAATGGTGTTCAAAACCGGATTCATCACTATCATCCTCAAACAAACATCTCGCAATGTTGCACAGTCTGCCCTACGACTCAAGGCATCGGCTACCATGTTAGCCTTTCCCGGGTGGTACAGGATCTCACACTCATAATCCTTTACCATGTCCAATCATCTCCTCTGGCGCATGTCCAGGTTGAGCTGGTCCATCAGATACTTCAAGCTCTTGTGGTCCGTGTATATGGTACACCGAACCCCATACAAATAGTGGCGTCAGATCTTGAGGGGAACACCACAGCCCCCAACTCCAAATCGTGAGTAGGATACTTGGTCTCACGAGGCTTCAACTGCCTCGATGCGTATGCTATCACATGACCCCTCTGCATCAACACTGCACCCAATCCCAATATCGACGCGTCACAATATACCACAAAATCCTCCATTCCCTCCGGAAGGGCTAACACTGGTGCTTTGCACAATCTCAGGCGAAGTGTCTCGAACGAGGCCTGCTGCTCTGGGCCCCAATTAAAAGCCACGCCCTTCTGGGTCATCCTGGTGAGCGGAACAACAATCCTGGAGAAATCCTGGATGAATCTCCGATAATAATCGGTCAACCCCAGGAAACTCCTGATCTCCGAATAGGATCTCAGCACCTCCCAACTCATCACCACCTCAATCTTGGCAGGATAGACCAATATCCAATTCAGGTTGACGAGGTGTCCAAGAAATTGGACCTCTCGTAACCAGAAATCACACTTGGAGTATTTAGCGTAAATCCTCTTCGATCTCAAAACTCCGACGATCTCCCTCAAATGCTCCTCATGCTGCTCTCTGGATCTCGAATACACCAATATATCATCAATGAACACGATCACCGAACGATCCAACATCGGCCTATATACCCTATTCATGAGATCCATTAACGCCGCCGGTGCATTGGTGAGACTGAAAGGCATCACAACAAACTCGTAATGCCCGGGTGGTACAGGATCTCACACTCATAATCCTTTACCACGTCCAATCATCTCCTCTGGCGCATGTCCAGGTTGGGCTGATCCATCAGATACTTCAAGCTCTTGTGATCCGTGTATATGGTACACTGAACCCCATACAAATAGTGGCGCCAGATCTTGAGGGGAATACCACAGCCCCCAACTCCAAATCGTGAGTAGGATACTTGGTCTCACGAGGCTTCAACTGCCTCGATGCGTATGCTATCACATGACCCCTCTACATCAACACTACACCCAATTCTGATATCGACGCGTCACAATATACCACAAAATCCTCCATTTCCTCCGGAAGGGCTAACACTGGTGCTTCGCACAATCTTTGGCGAAGTGTCTCGAATGAGGCCTGCTGCTCCGGGCCCCAACTAAAAGCCACGCCCTTCTGGGTCATCTTGGTGAGAGGAACAACAATCCTGGAGAAATCCTGGATGAATCTCCGATAATAATCGGCCAACCCCAGGAAACTCCTGATCTCCGAATAGGATCTCGGCACCTCCCAACTCATCACCACCTCAATCTTGGCAGGATAGACCAATATCCCATTCAGGTTGACGAGGTGTCCAAGAAACTGGACCTCTCGTAACCAGAAATCACACTTGGAGTATTTGGCGTAAAGCCTCTTCGATCTCAAAACTCCGAGGATCTCCCTTAAATGCTCCTCATGCTGCTCTCTGGATCTCGAATACACCAATATATCATCAATGAACACGATCACCGAACAATCCAACATCGGCCTACACACCCTATTCATGAGATCCATTAACGCCGCCGGTCCATTGGTGAGACTGAAAGGCATCACAACGAACTCGTAATGCCCGTAACGAGTCCTAAACGCTGTCTTCTGGATATCCTTGTCACGCACCCTCATCTGATGATATCTAGACCTCAAATCAATCTTGGAGAACCAAGACGCTCCCTGCAACTGATCGAACAAAAAGTCGATCCTCGGTAAGGGGTAACGGTTCTTGACCACCAGCTTGTTCAACTCCCGGTAATCAATTTACATCCGGTGGGAACCATCCTTTTTTTTTGACAAAAAGGATCAGCGCTCCCCACAGCGAGCTACTCGGCCGTATAAACCCCTTTCCCAGCAGCCCCTAAAGCTGCGAGGATAACTCCTGCATCTCTAGAGGTGCAAGGCAATAGGGCGCCTTGGAGATAGGCGCTGCCTCCGGAACCAAATCGATACGGAACTCCACCTGCCTCTCAGGAGGAACACCCGGAAACTCCTCGGGGAAAGCATTCAGGGACCTCATCGACCGACCTCGGTCTCTCTGCACCTACCCTCGCATCCACCACATAAGCCACAAATCCTTTACAGCCCGGCTGCAGACTCTGCCTCACTCTCGTGGCTGAACAAAATGCTGACCCAGAACGGGTACCCTCGCCATAAACTGTAACAACTCCACCACCAGGGTCTCGTATGGTCACCAATTGCCACTCGCAGTCAATAACCGCTTCAAAACTGCTCAACCAGTCCATGCCCATGATGACACAGACATCTCCCATAGCAATTGGGAGCAAACCAATCGGAAACTCAATGCCGAAGATCTCAAGTACACATCCTAGAATCACATCAGTGGCATACACTGCTCTCTCGTCAGCAATGGAAACTCACAAAGGTCGACTCAACGCCTCTCGACGAATACTGATGTGCTGACTAAAGGCTAACGACACAAAAGACGGACTCACACCCGACTCAAATAACACCAAAGCAGGTACAAAACTCACAAGAATTGTACCTATGCATATCATAATATAAGCATAATACCACAAACTCAAAATAAACAGATGAAAGAATACATACCAGCTACAACATCGGGTGCTGCGCGGACTCCTCCGCTATCAACTGGAAGGCTCTCTCGCGAGCCTTCGGTGCCTCGGCCTTCACCGGCCGACTATCCGCAGTTCGTACAGCAGTAGGGACAGATCCCTGAGAAGCTCCCTGAGTTGACCCTCATAACTGCAGACACTCGGCCTTCCGGTGTCCGGTCTGGTTGCAGGGAAAACAAACTGCAAACCCCTTGGGGCAATCCTTGGCCATGTGCCCCTCCTTTCCACACTTGTAGCAAGACCCTGCTCTACACACCCCTCATGACTCTTGCCGCACTTGCCACAAGTGCGGCCCTTCTGGCTCCCTGATCTCGAATCGGCGGGCTTAGCTTGCTTGGTAGCCGGCTGGGACTGTGTCGGTCGTCGACCCTTCCCCTGAGACTCTGCCTCCTACCTGGCTTGAGTCTCTAGCTCAATCTTCCTCTTCCAGGCATTTGCATGAAGCTTGGAAAATGTCCGGTACGTCGAGTTTGCCACGAACTCACGGATGTCTCTCCTCAAAATACTCAAATACCGACTCATACGTGCCTACTCGGAAGACACGTGCTCAGGGCAAAACATTGCCCTCTCATGAAACATCATTGTGATCATAGTAACGTACTCAGTACCCTACTTGAGGGTCAAGAAATCCTGGGCCAAACGCTTCCTTTCCACCGGGGAAGGTACTCATCACGAAACATAGCGGTGAAACTCTCCTAGGTCACCGCAGCAAGCTCTGCAGAAGAATAATGCGCTGTCACAAATTTCCACTAGTCCTTCGCCCCTAGGAGAAGCTGGTTCAGCATGAACCTAACTCTCAGATGCTCCGGACATGAACATGTGTAGAAGCACCCCTCGATGTCAGAGATCCACCTCATTGAGGCTATCGAATCCTGAGTCCCATCAAACTCTGGTGGCTTCGTGTTGCTTAACTCCTGGTACAACAACGTGTCACCCCCTTGCGGCCTGGCAGCAGCAACGGCTACAGTGAGTGCAGCAACAGCAGCATCTGTAAGAGCAACATACCGCTCATCATAACTCTCTATCAGTGTGGTCTTGATAGACCCGATCATCTTTGGAATCTCAGTGCAGATGGCCGCAGCCACCTCATCATGAATCATCTGGCGGAGCTCCTCATCGGTCACACCCCCCCTCGCTTGTCCCTGGCCTGTGGCGTGTCCCAACCATGATGTCTCTCTGAAATACAACACAATATATCAGAGACTTGCTCGAGTGTACAAACACTCGATATCCCATTCCTACTTGATCTCTGGTACCCTAAGGATTCTTACTTGGCCTGCACACTGATCCAATGTCTTCGGTAGTATGGGCCCGATACTACCGTCCACACCGCATCAATATTGACCTCAAGTCCTCCTCCTAGGATCTGAAGTCCCAAGTACTCTAATCTCTCTATACATAGCCTACTCACTAGCAAGTCTCTCATAAGCTCCTCACTGCTATCCATTCACTCTTAAGCATATCCTAGTAGGAAAATCCCTAGGCTAAGGCATCACAAATGAGGCCACTCTAGTCCTAATAAGAATACCTAGCCTACTCTAGCTCGCATATCATATCATAACATATCTCACAACTCATAATGTAAGGCTATTCTGGGAAATCACGATTCAGGCGCTGGCTGATCGTACACACTGCTCTGCTCTGCTCTTTCAAAAACCTTTTACTCTTGAGAAAAATTTTGTGAATTTTATTTTGAAAATCCCTCAAATCCTCAGTTTGAGTTCAGATACGCCCGAAGGTGCACCCGAATCCCTCAAACCAAGGCTCTGATACCAACTTGTAACACCCAAAATTTTGAAATAATTTTTCACATTTTAAAAACACACTTCCATTCATAATTCTTATAAAATATCATTGTGTCACTTAATAATCCATAACATCACATCCCAAGATCAAAATATATAAAAACTCCTCGAGTGTGTATTGATCAAGCCGACGCCTTCCTACGATCCTCACTAGTACCTGAAACACATAACACAACACTATAAGCATAAAAGCTTAATGAGTTCCCCAAAATACCACACACAACACATATTAGCCATTCGAGGCTAGAACTCTATTTGACCCTTTGGTCAATGTGTCTCAGTGGGACCCTCTAATCCCATAACTCTATGGGCCCTCTGGCCCTAACTCTGTGGACCTTTCGGTCCTAACTCTGTAACATACATAACGTAAATCACATAGAAATCACATCATGCAAAAGCATACAAAATACTCTGTCACATAACTCTAATTACCACTCTAGGTAAAGTATAGTGAGAAGACTCACCTCAGGTAACTCGGTAATCTCGAACTTTGTAAAAAGTCAGGTCTAGCCTCCACCTAATCATACGAAATAAACACTCTTAATCAATACATCTCTCAAGGCTAGACTATCCCCTCTCTTAGCACTCTCAGAAGGGTAAAAGACCATTTTACCCCTCCTATGGCTCAAAGACTCTAAAGTTGACCAAACCCAAAAAGTCAACAAAAGTTAACTCTCTGGGCTACGCTGCGCGTACCAAACATATACACTGGGCGTACCAGGCGTCCTCACCGAAACTGGGTGCGCAACCCCTGCGTACTAGGATTACGCCCGGCGTAACTCCCAGTTTCAGACTCTAAGCTCTTGAGGTCTTAAACAGTTAAGACCCACGTCTAACTTCTATATCTGACCATTTCTAAGCCTCTTAATCCATAAAGTTGGTGACTTTAAGCCTTTGGATGGCTGGACAAGTCACTAACACCCATAACATTCCATTTCCCAACTCTAGAAAGCTCATAACTCAATCATGACCTCATAACAATGACCAAGATGGAAACTTTATGGATCTATAACACAAATATCACTGAAATGGGACAGATCTAGGTGCATGGAGTACATTACACTCATAAAGACTCCACATTTTGGACTTTTAACCCTAGAAATGGTCCATGCACTCATCAAATCAAATAAAGAGAAAAGTTTTGAACTTTATACCTCCAGATGAAGCTCCTTTCTCTATATATCTCAGATCCAAACTTGCACTTCAAGCCCTAGCCTCCACAAGCTCTTCTCCTTCTTCTTCACTAACACACCAAGACACTTTTAGCTCCAAACACACCCACTCAAGCTAAGGACGATGGAAGGCTCTCTCTTAGGGTTTCACTCTTTGATATGGAGGCTGATAATGAGCCTTAGCATCCTTTAAATAGTGCACAAGCCACAAATTTAGGGTTTGCATCTGGACTCTTTACACCTAGCGTAACCCTAGGTACACCCAGCGTACCCAGGCGAATCTGCGTTCAATTTAAGGGCATGAGTACGCACAGCGTACACTCCGGTACGCACAGCGTACTCATGTGCTACAAGAACTCACTCAAGGGACGAATCTTGACCATTTGACAAAAGGGAAGGGCTAAATAGCCTTACCTAATTTTCGGGATGTTACAGAACCTGAGCCTTTGGAGGCTCCACATTGACTGGCCACCCATCTCCAGTCCTCAAGGTAGTTGGTGCGGGACCCAGCACCGGCTTGGCGGCGAGCTACGGAAAGTTGGTCTTCACATGACCAACCGGATGACAATGGTAACAAATCCTCATATCTGCTGGAGGGGCAGACTGATGGCAGTCCCTAGCATAGTTCCCTTCCTTGCCACATTTGTGGCACCCACCTCTTGCTCGACAAACTCCCGAATGACCCCTGCCACACTTTCCACATGTGCGGCTCTGCTGACTCCCCGATCGACTATCAGCGGTCTAAGACTGCTTAGGCGCTGGCTGAGACTGTGTTGGTGTCTGGCGCTGCATCTTCAGCAGCAGCTCCATCTCAAACTCATGCCGCCTCGCGGCTTCCTGTAGATCCAGGAGGGTTTCACAACGCTGTGTAGCCACAAACTGCCGTATATTCGTCTTGAGCATACTCAGATAACGAGTCATCAGAGACTGCTCTGACGCAAACTCCTGGCAAAAACATAGCCCTCTCAGTGAACATCCGAGTAATCTCCATCACAGACTCCCCATCCTATCTCAATGTCAAAAACTCCTGAGCAAGCCGCACCCGTTCCACATGCGGAACGTAGCGGGTGCGAAACATATCCCGGAAATGCCCCCAAGTAATAATAGCCCACTGATCATCTGAATATGAATATGTCATCAATCTCCACCATTCCTTTGCCCCGAGCCTAAGCAGGTTCAGAGCACACCTAACCTTCTAGTCAATAGGACATGAGTACGTGAAGAAACAACCCTCCACGTCAGACAACCACCGCATAGCTCTGATCGCATCCTGAATACCATCAAATGTCGGGGGCTTCATATTATCAAAATCCCGATACTGGAAAGCCCTGCCGGCTCCTCCTCCAACCCATGCCGCAGTTACAGCCGAAGTGGCTGCAGCGGCTGCTGTCTCTTCCAGAGCGGCATATCGCTCATTGAAATACTCAACCATCGCGGTCTTGATTGATCCAAACATCTCTGCTGTTGTGCTTGGAAAGCCGCAGCGACCTCATCGTGTAGAATCTCTCGAATCCTAGCATCTAGCACCTCAGTCCCTATCTGAACCACGGGCTCTGGTGCTACCGGCACCTCTGACCCTTCATCTCCTAACCCTGACCCTGATCCCGATCCAGCAGCAAAACGTCTCTTCACCACCATACTGAAAGGTACACTCAGGACATTAGATAAAAAACATAATATCGGGAGACGAAAACCCAAAAACCCTAGGGGTTGTGACTTCCTTGCTACACCTATGGGTCCTGTGCTTCTAGTAGTACGCGCCCATACTACCTTCCACAACAACCCATACTTGTCTCACGTATCACCACAACGCCCTAACACTATAATCAACCTAATGTGCGCTCAACCCTCGCTACTAGGGGACATCGCCTATCTCACAACTGATCTCACAGCTCTTCACAACTCACACCTCCATGAAACTTCCATCAGCCCCTGCAGCGCTAGTGTGTGCTAGCCGCACATAACGCTGGACCCGATAGACTTTCGAATATCCAATCCTACCCTAAGGTTGAATTAGGCACTCCCAGGCTATAAGATTTTGACTATGCACAGTGGTGATGCATACACTAAACTTCTACAGTTATGATGTCAATTCCACATACAAGAAACCCTAGGCTAATAGGTATCATATAATTAGGCAAATCTACCACGCGATTCCTGAAGATCCCTAGCCTAGCACTAGCATGATGTTCTAACATATTATAATATCAAATAACTATATGGTATTTTTGTTGGAATAGTGTCTAAGGCTGCAACTATATTAGGCAAGTATTTTGACCCGGTTGTGCATGGTGCTTTTGGGTTGCCTTCACCATAGCAACTTGATAGGATGATTTATTAAGAGAGAATAAATATTATTAATATATTATGAGAATAATATAAAGAATAATAATATTGTTATTTGATTAATATAAGTCATAAATTAATTAGTATTAATTTGGTGACTTAAAGAGATTAATTAAATAAGAGGGTATAAACTGTCAATTGTTTGATAGTTAAACTTTAGACTATAAATCCATATTGGATAGGGGTTGGACGAATTCTAGAAGCTAGGGATAGCTTAAAATCGTCCAAGGCTATCTAAGGAATGGATTTGGATTGCTTTAAGAGAAGATTATCCAACTAGGGTTTAAGTTGTAACCCTTAAGGAGTCTACAAGTATAAATAGACCCTATGGCAAAGGGGAATCGGCACTTCATCTAAAGTAGAGAACCCTTGGCCGAATTCCCTCCCCTCTCCTCTCTCCCAAATCATCCTCCTTGCTATTTGGTGTTTGTAAGCCATTAGAGGAGTGACAATTGTGACTCTAGATCTCCAAGACAACAAGATCAAACAAGAGATTCAAAGGTATGATTCTAGATCTGATTTAGTATTGTTATAACACCTAATTAGTCATTAGAAGTCTTGCATTCAAAGCATGTTTAATTAGAAATCCTAGATCCAAGCATTAGGGTTTTGCATGCGCACAAAGGAAAGTTCTTATGGCTAAAACCCATCAGTGGTATCAGAGCCTAGCATGGTTTCTATTAAATTGTTGCTTGTTTGTTTGAAACTTAACTACAAAATTCGATTTTTGTTTTTCTAAGTCATGGACTCAGCGAGTTCCATAGTGGACTCGGCGAGTTGGCCTGACTCGGCGAGTCCCTTGGTGCACTCGGCGAGTCCAAGCGTTAGGAATGGCCAGATTCAGGATTTCTTCATGATTATCTTATGGAAACTTACCTTAGTCATATTAGATCAACGCTAATCTGATTTTTTGATATATATGACTATAATCTTGATCTAGTTAAAGATATTTATCAACTAATAAAATATTTAGTTTCCTTATATGATAATTAATTAATTATTTTGATTAATTTGGTAATTATCTTGCATGAAATCTTGAATAAATCAAATATAGATAATTAGGGAATTAATTGTTAATTAAAATTATTTGTTATTTGATCCTCCATGTTTTAAATGTTTAAAACTTGTCCTCAAGTTTTGAAATTTATATTTTGTGATTAAAAGGTTTAATTTAGACAATTTAAATTTCAAACCCTAGATTTTAAAAGGTTTAAAATACAACCCTATACTAATATAATATTACAAGAATAATATATATATATATATATATATATATATATATATATATATATATATATGACTAAATATGCTAGTCTTACCGTTAGTAGGCCTCATTCACGAAGCTGATCTATAAGGTGGGTATAAGGTTGCGGCCTATAAAATGGTGCTTAATGGGTGTACACTCACACCCACCGCTTGCTTGATTGGTGGAGGGTAGTTAGCCGAACGGGTAGGATAGGGCAACCTCATCCTCTCATTAAAAGTATAGTAAGAAATATAAAGTAACTACATATTTTTAAAATTTCCCAATCTTAGTTACTTTAGGAAAAGTGAATTGATGCAATCCCATGAAATTACACTTTGCACCCTTGCTAAGACGTTAGTGGAGCGTGTGTCGTTTACTGGCACACTAATTGGTTCTAAGCAAAGGTTGCAAAGGGTGATTCATTGCTTATCATAGTTCGATGGAGCGTGTGTGGTTTACCAGCACATCGAATAGTTGATCGTTACAATGAAAGCACCATATGAATTTGCATGGTAATTCACACCCACTTTGTGATCCTCGGTATCCCAGTCACAAACAAGAGGGGCATATCGAGATTTAAACATGCCATTGAATAGTTTCAATGAATCTCATCCGAACCTAGGAATTCTCAATACGTTTAGGACATATAGTTAGTTTTTTATGGTGGAGAATTAGTGAATCGTCATTCACTTATCTTCAATTTATTTGCATTTTAGATTACAGCATCCCTTTTCTAAATATGTAAATATTGTTGTTGGATCCTAGCCCTAATTTTTCTTATTGGGTGATAATTAGGGATTCATATTCTAATCTATCTTTGTCCTTTCTAATTGAAGATCTCGAACGCAAACAACGTTGCTGCTAGTTCCTTCACATTGATGAGCCTTTGCCAAAAGGTCACCTTCGATGGAATGAACTTTAGCGAATGGATAAGATACATTTGCATAATTGCTCGCTATGAGGATAAGGAGTATGTCCTCGATGAGAAGCTCGAGAAAATCAACCCTGAAATCGCTGCTCCGACTGAAATAACCGCTTTTTAATCTCATGAGCGCGATGCAACGAAGGTATATTGCATCATCATAGCCACCATGAACTCTGAATTCCAAATGTCCTATGAGGACATGTACCCATACGAAATGCATCAAGACTTATTGGAGAGATACCAACAGAACGTGAGACAAGAGCGTTATGAGATTTTCACTAACATGATTTCCGCTAAGATGGGTCATGGAGAATCTCTTACCGTGTACCTGCAGAAGATGCAAAGGTATGTCGACCGCCTTCGCAAGTTAAATGTTGACTTTGGGGAAGACTTGGCGATCGACATGGTGCTTCACTATTTTCCTCTGATGTACAATCAATTTAGGATGACCTACCACATGAACAAAAAGGAGGTCACTCTAAGCAAACTCCAAGGTCTATTGAGGGTCGCTAAGAGCAACTTCAAAGACAAGTCTGTTACACCAACTCCCAATCCACCCGCTGCTCTTGTCTTGGCTATTGGTCAAGGAAAGGGAAAGAAGAGGAAGCCTTCGTCTAAGAACTATCGCAAGGTTAAAGCCCGAGATGGTGCCTCTTCTAGTGGGACCAAAGTTGATCCTGCTAAGCCCTGCCCTAACCCTAAGGAGGCAGAGTGTCACCACTGCCATAAGATGGGACATTGGAAGAGAAGCTGCCCAGAGTACCTGCAAGCCATCAAGGAAGGAAAGATCAAGTCGTCTTTCGCAGCTGTATACACAATTAAATCTAACGATTCTAATCATGCTATTTCTTGGGTTCTTGACACCGGTTGTGGTTATCACATTTGTTCTAATGTGCAGGGACTAAGAAGAAGTAGGGATGTGGAGCAAGGAAGAATCAATCTAATCATGGGGAACAGAAGATCGTCGCATGTGACCAAGATTGGAGTGTATTCTTTAGTGCTTAGGAATAATTTATGTTTAGATTTGAACAATTGTTGTTATTCGCCAGAAATGGCTAGAAACATCATTTCATTTCATGGTTTATATAGACAAGGTTTTAGATTTTCTTTTAATAATGAGAATGGTTCTATTTTGGCTTATCTAAATGGTGACTTTTATTTTGAAGCTATACCATGTAATGGAATTTATGAAACTGTTATGATTGTTGATAACTTAGGAAATGATGTTTTGAACATAGATTCTTCCAATAGTATGGATAGAGCATCCTTGTGGCATTGTCATCTTGGACATGTCAACAAGAAACGCATAGCCCAATTCCAAAAGGATGGAGTGTTGGAGTCATTCGACCTTAGGGAAGATGACACGTGCGAGTCTTGTTTACTTGGAAAGATGACTAAATCACCCTTCATGAGTACGTGCGAGAGGGGTGAGGGTTTATTGGACCTAATACATACCGATGTATGTGGACCGTTTAGATCAACCACGAAGGATGGGAACCGCTTCTACGTAACTTTTACCGATGATTATAGTAGATATGGGTATATATATTTAATCAAGCAAAAGTCAGAAACATTTGAAAACTTCAAAGAGTTCAAGAATGAAGTGGAGAATCAATTGGGCAGGAAAATCAAGATGCTTCGATCCGATCGAGGAGGAGAGTACCTAAGTCTTGAATTCCACGATTATCTCAAGGAGTGTGGAATAGTTTCACAATTGACGCCACCTAGGACACCAGAATTGAATGGTGTGGCAGAAAGGAGTAATCGAACCTTGTTGGATATGGTTCGCTCTATGATGAGTCGTGCTTCACTATCAATCTCTTTTTGGGGGTATGCCTTAGAGACTGCAGCCCATATCCTTAACCGAGTCCCTACTAAGAAGGTTGCCAAAACGCCTCACGAAATGTGGATAGGGAAAGCTCCCTCGTTGGCACATATCCAGGTTTGGGGTTACGAGGCTTTCGTAAGACGAGATACTCACGACAAGCTCGAACCTCGGAGTGAGCGATGTATTGTCATCGGCTACCCACATAAATCCTTTGGATATCTCTTCTATAGACCGAAGGACAATGTTGTCTTTGTTGCGAGGAGAGGAGTTTTCTGAGAGAGAGAACTCATAGGCCAAGGAGACAGTGGGAGGCAAATCGAGCTTGAAGAGATTCAAGAGTCGATATATGAAGGAACCTTTACTGCTGGCGCTCAACCCGATGAGGAAACTCCGATTGAACCGATTGACGAGTCCTTACCTCTTAGACGTTCCGATAGAGTTAGAGTTCAACCCCATTTTTATGGTTTTCATATTACTACCGAAGGGGAAACGTATATTAGTGACAATACACTAATAAACCTTGATGAAACTAACAGCTATAAGGAAGCCTTGGCAGGCCCGGAGTCTGCGAAATGGAAAGAGGCAATGGATAGCGACATCCAATCCATGTATGATAACCAATTTTGGAATTTGGTTGATAATGTGCCCGGACGTAAGACCGTTGGGTGCAAATGGATCTTCAAGAAGAAGACCAACATGGATGGAAACGTACACACATATAAAGCGCGATTAGTTGCGAAGGGCTTTACTTAAACTCCCGGAGTTGACTATGATGAGACCTTCTCACCGGTTGCGAAGATAAAATCTATTAGAGTGATGCTAGCGATTGCCGCATTTCATGATTATGAGATTTGGCAAATGGATGTCAAGACCGCTTTCCTCAATGGGAAGTTGGTTGAGGATGTTTACATGGCTCAGCCATAGGGGTTTGTGGATCCGAAGCATCCAAATAGAGTGTGTAAGCTTGAAAAGTCCATTTATGGACTTAAGCAAGCGTCTCACAGATGGAATCTTTGCTTCAATGAGAAAGTCAAAGAGTTTGGATTTGTATGAAGCGAAGATGAATCATGTGTATATGTCAAAGCCAGTGGGAGTATAGTTAGCTTCCTCATTCTACATGTCGATGACATATTACTCATAGGAAACGACATCCCGACTCTGCAGGAAGTTAAGTCCTGGCTCGGGAAGTGCTTCACTATGAAGGACCTCGGAGAGGCTTCTTATATTTTGGGAATAAGGATAGTCAGAGAAAGAAGTAAGAGACTAATAGGACTTAGTCAGAACACTTACTTAGAGAAGGTACTAAAACGTTTTAGTATGGAAAACTCAGAGAAGGAAGAATTATCGATACAAAGTAATGCCAAGTTGAGTAAGAGCCAAAGTCCGAGTACCGAAGCTGAAATAGCAGAAATGAGCCGAGTACCATACGCTTCTGCAGTTGGCTCAATCATGTACGCTATGACTTGTACTCGCCCTGATGTAGCCTTCGCTTTGAGCATGGTTAGCAGATATCAAGGGAATCCTGGCAGAGCCCATTGGATTGCGGTGAAGAATATCCTGAAGTACCTTCGGAGGACGAAGGAATGGTTCTTACTCCTCAGAGGGAGTCATGACTTGAAGGTGCGAGGGTATAGTGACGCCAGTTTTCAGACCAATAGGGACAACTACCGTTCACAGTCGGGCTGGGTCTTTACCCTCAATGGAGGATCAGTGACATGGAAGAGTTCCAAGCAAGAAACCGTAGCTAATTCAACGTGCGAATCAGAGTACATTGCAGCGAGCGAAGCGTCGAAGGGGGCAATATGTCTGAAGAACTTCATCAGTGATCTTGTAGTCGTACCTGCCATAAAGGAGCCCATGGAGATTTTCTGTGATAATGAAGGAGCGGTTGTCTTGACCAAGGAACTGAAGGATCATGGTAGATCACGACATATCGACAGAAAATATCATTTTATCAGACATCGTGTAGAAGAAGGACAACTCGTAGAGAAGAGGATATCATCAGAAGATAACCCAACAGATCCGCTTACGAAGGGACTGACTAGGGTTAAGCACTTGCAGCATGCTAGGAGTATTAGGTTGAAGGATGATATTAGCATAGATTAGATAGATAGTATTGGAAACGTGTAATAGATAAATGTAATTAACACTTGATGATTAAATAAAGGAGTTTTATTTATGAGTAATGGTACTATCTTATGTTAATTGTTTAACTATTGTTTCATTTTGCATGTTTTGACTTCCAGAATAATTGAATTTATTAAGAATAATTAAATTATTCAAATTGTCCAAAATCATTCATATGTTGGAAGTAGATATGACTGATGATTGTCATGAATTGGTGTGTAGATTGTCTAAATGGTGTTAGACATAGCAAAGGGTTGCTGCAACATTCATGAGTGCTTATGAACTGGTTTTGAGCATTGAAACAAACCCGCGCTTGCTGGAATCACCTTATGGAATATGATATAAAAGGGTGATCGCAAGACGATAATATCATATATTCTTAAAACCTAGATATATCGTTTGTTATTTATTAATTGATTGTACATTGATAATGTGAAAACGCATCAGTAACTCGGTGTTATAAAACACATTGTTGTGTAGAGTTGGTTAATGAATAAGTAAATGCATATAAGTCGAAGTTTATCTGTAACTTTTATCCTAAGATGGTAAAAGCGATATCTCGGCCGCTCGATGATTTGATTTGACTTATGTGCCAGGCCCGGTCAGAACTGAATTGATGTGTTCGATTAAGTTCTATGTCGAATAAATCAGAGATCGAGAAACCTAAATGCTTGACTAATCATTCCATAGAATTGTCAGCATGATATCTAACAGAGGACTGTACGATCCCTTATCTAAAGGACAATATTAATTAGATGAGAGTTTGACAGCGTCTTTTAGAGCTACGATTGCAAATTGAATTGTACTTGTGCATATAGTTACTAGACTTATCCAAGTGGGAGACTGTTGGAATAGTGTCTAAGGCTGCAACTATATTAGGCAAGTATTTTGACTCGGTTGTGCATGGTCCTTTTAGGTTGCCTTCACCATAGCAACTTGATAGGATGATTTATTAAGAGAGAATAAATATTATTAATATATTATGAGAATAATATAGTGAATAATAATATTGTTATTTGATTAATACAAGTCATAAATTAATTAGTATTAATTTGGTGACTTAAAGGGATTAATTAAATAAGAGGGTATAAACTGTCAATTGTTTGATAGTTAAACTTTAGACTGTAAATCCATATTGGATAGGGGTTGGACGAATTCTAGAAGCTAGGGATAGCTTAAAATCGTCCAAGGCTATCTAAGGAATGGATTTGGATTGCTTTAAGAGAAGATTATCCAACTAGGGTTTAAGATGTAACCCTTAAGAAGTCTACAAGTATAAATAGACCCTATGGCAAAGGGGAATTGGCACTTCATCTAAAGTAGAGAACCCCTGGCCGAATTCCCTCCCCTCTCCTCTCTCCCAAATCATTCTCCTTGCTATTTGGTGTTTGTAAGCCATTAGAGGAGTGACAATTGTGACTCTAGAGCTCCAAGACAACAAAATCAAACAAGAGATTCAAAGGTATGATTCTAGATCTGATTTAGTATTGTTATAACACCTAATTAGTCATTAGAAGTCTTGGATTCAAAGCATGTTTAATTAGAAAGCCTAGATCCAAGCATTAGGGTTTTGCATGCGCACATAGGAAAGTTCTTATGGCTAAAACCCATCAATTTTAGGATTCACTTACAGGCTCCAACTGATCGTACCCTTTGCATCCTCCATCCTTTATTTTGAAAACTGTTTCTGAAACTTACTTTTCAAAAATCTCCTTGATTTGAGACTGGATTAACACGAGTGTTCCTCCAATTCACTCAAACCAAGGCTCTAATACCAACTTGTAACATCCATAAATTTTACACCAAATTTAAACTTTTTTCGATGATAATTAAAAATCAAATAGCATTGTTTACAAGAGTGTTTTCAAATCAATATCCATCAGAGTATCCCAAAATCATTACATAAGGATGATGAGCAGTACGGTCACGCCTTCGCCTTGCCATGATCCCCTGAAGTACCTGAACAATAAACTGAAACTGCAAGCCCAAGGGGTTAGTGAGCTACCCCCAAAATACCAATAGCACACTGACAATGCCATATCAGTAACAATCAATCTATCAACATGCATACTGGCCATCAGCCTGACTGGACCGCCCTACTGGGCCTACAATCTATCTGAATTTATCCCGAGCCTTCGGCACGACTGGTCTACCTCGTGGGCCTGCAGTCTATCCGGAACGCTCATAGGGTATGTTGGCATTTAGCACAAAGCAAGACTACCTTAACCCAACCAACAAGCAAATAACCATGTGCGCATAACTATCATATACTAGCATATACAAACATCAAACATATTTATCACGCTTATCATCAATCATAGAATTCTCTCGTAACTAGAGTACCAACGTAGCAGGTCACTAACATATCAGTCCTTACAAATCATATGAGCATAACATACTGTCTACCCTAATTCCGATCTTACAGATCATAACCACATGTAGCCTACCATTGATGGGTTTTGAGCATTCTAACACTTCCTAAGTGTACATGCAACCCTAATAACCTTGAATCTATGTTTTTTCTATGTACACGCAAATTTCTTTTTCAAGGTTATTTCCTAACTAGCATGGCATGGGGAATATATAAAACATAAAACTAGTAGAAATACATACCTTGTTGTTGCTTGGATTCCTTCAAGACTTTGTGAGCCTAGCACCCCATATGTTGTGCCTCAAATGCTTCACACAACACTACAAACGTGGAATAACTTGAGAGAATGTCACTTAGCCTCAAAATCGGTTGTGCCCTCTTATGAATACCCTAGTGCTGATTTTGCATGGTATAGGGTTTCTTTTATAGTGTGTCATAATTAGGAGTTACAAGTGTAAACCCTAATTGTCATGACTCTTCATTTCTCATGACCCATGGACTTGTAACTCCCATGGACTATCCATGGAGCTTCATATGGTTATAACCAAACCTATAAACCATGGATAATTAATCCACCATAAAAGAATTGATGATTGTCATAATCAACCCTATATATTTAATTAGTCTCACTTTGATCACCAAATTAATACTATATTAATACTTGATCAATACTAATTAAATAATACTATTATTAATATATTAGAACTTATAATATATTAATAATCATAAGCGCCTTATTCTCTCATCTAATCTATCCAAGTATTGCAATGCCATGCAACCCAAATGGACCATGTCGGGTCGGGTCAAGTACATACCAAATAAAGTTATGGACTTAAACACTGATGAGATATGGTCCACTAGCATGGCCTAGACTGATCTAGAGCCCCAGCCTAGCCTGGCGCGCTCCTGCCAGCCCTGCCTGGCGTTCCCTTGCAAGCCTCGGTGGGGACTCTCGCACCGGCCCGGCCTGGTACTCCCTTGCCAGCCTTGCTGGGGACTCTCCTGCCGGCTCGGCCAGGCGCTCCCTCGCCTGGCACTCCCTTGCCATCCTCTTCTGGTGGGCTGACCCAAGGCCTGACCTAATTCCCATTGACCTAATTGTCCCCTATATAATAAATAGTACCTCTTCCATGGAGAGGGATCTTTCCCCAGATCTACCCCATGGCTCAGCCGCCACTATACTCCGGCCGGGTGGCTCAGCCGAACGCGCCGCCGTCAGCCACCACACACCACCACTAGCACCAAGATGGTTCTCTCTAGCTATGGAGGACCATCTCTGATCTACCAGATGATCTAAGTTGACCGTCGGAGTTCGCAACCTCAAAATTACACAAGCACTGCCATTTTTACCGTTTTACAGTTTGTAGCTCATTGTCTTACCAAATGAATGCAAAAAAAAGGGAGAAGGATACATAGTGCTCCATAAAAAATGGATGGTGCTTATACCTCGTTCTAGATAATAAAAAGGGGGGGGGGATGGGCAGTATACACCACATGCTATAAGACAAGCATTTAGGTGGGCCCGGGTCACACATCTAAAAAAGAAGCAAAAAGACAAAAGGAGTTGGCATTGGACCCCACCTGCCCCACTGGCCAAGGGATGCTATTTCACGCATCGATGACCCAATCCAAGATGGTGATAATCGCTCCGCCAGCAACCAGATCCTGTAGCTTCCAGTGGCAACCACCGGTCTTTGTTTCTCGATTCATCATTGGGGAAGCGAAACCACAGTTCCACCAAGACCAACGCCGATAGCTCCAACACCGAGAAACCACAGTTCTGGTCTCCACCATCAATGCATCACCGATCGCTGATAGTTGCTTCAGCATCCGTTACTCGTCTCCAGCAGACCAATGGCAGCTACTGCGAAGCCATTCTGAGATGCAACCCCATCAGCGACCTACATACCATTCTCCTGTCTCTAACACCTACCTGGCATCATCGATTACCATCAACACCATTGACCCAGCAAAGTAACCGCCGGTAAAGAAAACCAGAACACAAGCAATCGCCGGAGCTGTCTCTGGTCAGTCCCTGCCCATCAAGAAGACTACCAGGAATATCTGGTTCGCCGCCGGCAGATAGAGCAGCAGCATCGCCAATCGATCCTCCTATAGGCGCGGCCTAGCACTGCCGCTCCTTCACTGCTCGTCACAGGCCAAAAGCAGCTCAAACTTTGGTCGTCATCGGAATGGATGGATCGATCGCAGCCGCCGGTTGTAGCCATCACCTTCGAACCACTCATGTAGGCAACCTTCGGTAGTTGTCGGCTTGACAAGGCAGCACCCCCAACAAGAACCACCATCGGCCATCGTTGAACATTTCTTTTTGGCACCTCCTCTTCAAAGTGGTAGGGAAAGGCTGAGGATATCACGTTTCCTTTTTCAAAAATAATGAAAGCAATGGGCTAGGTTTACGCATTCGAAAAGAAAAGAAGAAAAGAGGATTTGGGATCCAAATGGGCTGCGACAATTCCACAAGTGGGCTTCATAAGTTTTATGTTGGACTTGGCCAATTACTTCACTGGGTTGTTGCACTTAATTTGGGCTCCTTTAGTTTTCATATTGGGTTATCTTAGTAACAACGAAATGTCCCAACTTTGCAAGACAAAAATCAACAATTTAATATTTGCATGTCGCAAGCCCCGCTCAGCAAATACTTCTCAAAATACGCTTGGTGTTTTCAAAAAAAAATGGGGGAGGGACTCAGCTCGTGAAGCATTTCGAAATAACCCTCAGTAAGCGTGTTATTTGGCTATTAGCAGCTGTGTTGACCAACCCCATGAAGTCTCACGACTCAGCTCTCACCATTAATGGTGACCGGCTTCCGCTAGCCTCATTGCTTAGCTCTCAACAGCCGTGCCGCTTAGATCCTAGCGGTCGCGCAGCTCGAACCTCAATAGCCATGCGACCCAGCTCAACAGTCGTGCTACCCAGTCCTTGTTAGTACTTGGGTCGCCTAGCTTTCTCCAGCAGCTATGTATCTCGCCTTTCAGTGGCTACACATCTGTCTTCCCCTCCTCTAAAGAAAAAAGAGAGGGGGGGGGGGGATAGAGTCGGTATAACACTATGCAGGAGTGATTTTCATTCCAAAAGGGCATAGTTGAAGTACACAAAGAGCTAATACTTTGTGATAGTGCATCCCTGAAGTGGCCTTAATATCCCGGATCGAAAGAGCAACCCCGTGGTTCAACCCTTGGTAGTCTCGTTGCCTAGCTCTCAATAGTCGTGTTGCTTACCTATCGCTAGCAGCTCGTTGCCCGGGCCTCAGCAGCCCAGCTGACCAGTTCCTAATAACAGCCTCGCTACGCACCTCTTAACAGTAGCTATGCTATCAAGCTCTAAGTAGCACTGCCACATAGCTCTCTGCAAACAGCCAAGACACCGAGGCATCAGTTATTAGTATGACTAGTGAGGCAGCAAAGCATCAGGTACCATTCCGCTTTAACCCAGATTGGTCACACGAGCTAGACACATAGATTGTAGGGTGATACACCCAGTCGTGCGAGGTTCAGTACCCTCGCCTCGAGTTGCCTGGCTTCTCAGCCCAACTTCATTATAGCGGCACGCTCCGCATACAAGTTTCAGCACCCTTTCCTTGAGTCGCCTGGCTTCTAAGCCCGACTCCATTATAGCGGCAAGCTCCGCATGCGAGGTTTAGCAACCTAGCCTCGAGTCGCTTGGCTTCTCAGCTCGAATCCATTATAGCGGCAAGCTCCGCATGCGGGGTTCAGCACCTAGGGATGAGCATCTAAACCGGGTACACGCTTTTGGAACCGGAACCGCCTCGGAACTGCCAGTTTTGGAACGGGGACTGCTTAAAGCGGTTCCGGTTCCGGTTCCTAAAGTTATTGAATCGCCTTAAGCGATTCCGGTTCCGGTTCTCATTTTTTCGGAACCGCTACCCGCTGGGTATCCGCCGGAACTGGTCTATATATATATATATATATATATATATATATATATATATATATATATATATATATATATATATAATTTCATATAAATGTGTGTTACTTAGACCGGTTTAGATTATATTGGTCAAATTTTTTCCATCATTGGTCCGAATTGATTCGATTTAGATCGAACTAAATTGCGGTTTTGTTGAAAAAGTTAACAAAATTATTGCTTTGGTGCTTTATCTAATCTGATCCGATTGTCAGGAACCCAATCGCATCATACTAGGGGGACATGAGGACGCACAGTTTATATGGCTAGTTCCAGTCCGATGTCATTGGTCGCATACCAATAGCACCAGACTGGGGGGGCTTGATGATATATGGTCCATTAGCATGACCTAGACTGCCCTAGCGCACCAGCCTGGCCTGGCGCGCTCCTGCCAACCTTGACGGGGACTCCCTTTCCAGCCTCGCTGGGGACTCTCCCGTCGGTCCGGCCTGGCACTCCCTTGCCAGCCTTGCTGGGGACTCCCTTTCCAGCCCTGCTGGGGACTCTCATGTCGGCTCGGCCAGGTGCTCCCTCGTTTGGCACTCCCTTGCCATCCTCTCCTGGTGCGCGCCCGCCAACCCCGCCCGGCGCCTCCGGGCGGCCTTGCCCAACTCCTTGCTAGTTAGGCCTGAATTGGGTTGGCCCAAGGCCTGACCTAATTCCCCTTGACCTAATTGTCCCCTATATAGTGAATAGTACCTCCTCCATGGAGAGGGACCTTTCCCCAGATCTACCCCATGGCTCAGCCGCCACTATACTCCGCCTGGGTGGCTCAGCCGCAACCCGCCGCCGTCAACCACTACACACCACTACTAGCACCAAGATGGTTCTCTCCAGCTATGGAGGACCATCTCAGATCTACCAGATGATCTAACTTGACCGTTGGAGTCCGCTCCCGGGGCACAGTCCCTGGGACGGCTCTAACGCGTCTCTCTAATTGTGACTAGCAGATCTCCGCCGCAGCAGAAGACCAGAAAACTCGCCGGAGGTCCATGTCCCATCAGACACTATATCCAACAGTCTCCCACTTGGATAAATCTAATAACTATATTTGCAAATATGACTTTAAAATCCGACTATCAATCGTAGCTCTTTCAAAGTCTCTCGGAACTGAGATGATGATGATATGCCATTTAAGATAAGTGATCATATAATCCTATGTTCTCATGATATCAGCCGGACAAACACATGGAACATGGTCTTACTTATTGTCCAGCATTTGTTTCTCGATCTCTGATTTGTTTCGACATAGAACTAAATTGAACACATCAATTAGGTTCTGACCGGGCCCGGTACATAGGTCAAAACCAAATCATCGAGGGGCCCAGATATCGCTTCTATTTCTAGAAGGAACAGATAAACTTCGACTGATATGCTTGTACTAACTACTTGTTGAATTATTCACAAAGGCACATTTTATAACATCGAGTTACCAATCCGTTTTCGTACAATCAATGAATAACCAACTCATAGTCAACAACTCATATCTCTAGCTTTGAAGATTTATATGATATTACCGTCTCACGATCACTTGAGATAAATTCCATGAAGTGATGCAAGTGAGCGTGGGTTGAATCCAATACTCAACCCTTATGAGTACTCATGAATGTTGTAGCAACCATTGCATTGTCTAAAGCACTTTAGACAAATCATACAAGCCAAATTCATGACAGTCTTGATTCATATCTACTTCCAACATATTACTAACTGTGGATGGTTTGAATAAAATGATATATACCATAACATAATTATTCGGGAAGTCAAAACATGCAAAGTGAAACACAAGAATAATACTAATCTTATATGGCCCCAACACTTTGAGTGTAAATAAAAACACCTTTTATTTAAGCACCATATTGATTACTCATTATTTATGTTTCGATTAATCAAATGTATGCTTGAATTAAAACATTAGTTGTCCCATGCTTCAAGCATGTACACTATGTTTTTCCAAACAACAAATATGCCATACTCCAAGTATGCATACTATGTTTAGATACGGTCCCCTATTTGTGAAATAGATCAATTGACAATATTCCAATGATGCTCATTTCACAATTCCAATCCTTGTTGTAAATGCAAGAATACCAAACTCTTGTCATTTACTATAATCTGTTAGATTCTAAACTTATATGCAATGATCCCCTTGTAATGACTATGCACAAAAGTCACAAAGACTTGGCAACAGACATTACAAAGTATTCCAATGAAAAACAATTCCATGGAAATGAAGTCTCAAATTCAAAGTACATTCCTTTGAACATCCTTCTTAGCATTAAATTCTTTAATCTTACACAGATTCAAAGAATAACTTCCACCTATGGAGACAATTCCATATTACCATTTTGACCATCACTTCTGAACAACAGTTGCCTCTTTTCAAAATATGTCAATATGGTCCTTACTCTATACTTCTAATTGTCAATGAGCAACCAATCTTTGGTAAACCTCAGATTGTCCTCGACAATTTTGCTTAATCATTTTAGTCGTTTCAAATTCAATTCCTTTTTCCATCTTAATGCCCTAGGAATTTGGAAAATTTAGAATGGATGAATATTATAGCACATGTAATCAAACCTATACCCAAAGCATATGGGACATGATTTATGCTATAAAATTTGTTATTTGCCATGTTTTCATAATTCAAACTATGAAGAGGGATGTCGTAATCATAATCAAATTTTGAGAACGCAACATATATAGAATTTCCTTATGTTGAACCATTCCAGCATAACATTCATATATATTCTTAACTAAAGTAGATTAAATTCTCAATCTAAGCTTGTAGAATTGGAGTGATGTATAAAATCCTCTCCCTTAGTTATAGCAAAACAACTTTTTCAAGGCGAATTGAAACTTTTGTTTTCTATAATTAATATTGCTGACTTGCAACACTTGTCATAATAATCATGCTCCCACTAGCATAATGATTATTATCTTACTAGCATAACACTTATGCTCCCACTAGCTTTGACATGTATCCAGAGATCAGCTGGACTTTTAGAAACCAACACTTTATTGACTTTTCTACCAAAGTTCAGATTTCTTATACACAATTTCTTTGATAAGATTTTATCAAAACCATACACATTTCCTTAGATAGCTCACTTGTGTGTCTAAACAATTATGAAGAGGGATGTCGTAATCATAATGCTTATTGTCACACCCCAAAACCAAGAACGGCGGAAACGTTCTGGGGCGGAGGACGTCATGTACAGTATCACAACAATGAAAAGTAGTAAACAAGCAACAACATCATCAATTGCATTAATAATATAATTATTATACAAGTGTGTTCTGTCAAATTTTGATAAACACTAAAGCATAAATCAAAATGAAAGATGAGTCTTGAACGAGCTCCATCTTCTCTAAACCTTGCATCGGTACCTGTCTATGTTTGACCTGAGGATACAAGTTATTTTGAAAGAGAGTATCAGCTTTAAAGATGGTGAGATCAGAAGTATTTTAGTGTCTTAATTTGTATGTAAGAATTTGTATGTATATGAACTGTAAGTATTGAGAATGTATATGAATTGTAAGTATAACAATGTTTTGTAAATCAACTGTAAATGTTTGAAAAACCCTAGAGATCCCTATGATTCCTACTATTATATAAGGGTGTCTTCTACCAAGACCTAACTGCTCTGAATGTAGTCTTCTACCAAGACCTAACTGCTCTGAATGTTCGTTTCTTGTAAAAGTGTAATTTTCCAGGTGTAACTATCATTAACAAAATATAGTTTTTACATTTAATGTTTAAGTGAAAAGATCACTAAATATATGTAAAGGGAAAATTAATGTAGTACTGTAGTGTAGTGCTATAAGAACTACTGCTGTACTAACTACCTTAAACCGGATTTATATTGAGGCATCATGTAATTAATTGTACCATACTATCGACTGGATAACAACGACAAAGATAACTTGTAAAAAGAAATGACGTTTGGCACCCGCAGACCTGCAGGTCCGGCTGTAGCTAGCAGCAAGGTGTAGGATAGTCAATCCAGCATAGATCTATACGCAAACTCACGCTCTCCCTCCAAGTGACTATGGCTACAACTCGGGCCATGACATTGAAGGCATGCTCCGATACAGTGGATCACAATTATGTCAACGTATTTATGTGTATGTAATGTATTGAAATGTTCTACGTGTTCTAGTTGTAATGTGTGTTATCTCTCTATCTAGCAAGTATAGTAATGTATTGTAATGTTCTAGCTGTAATGTATGCTCTCTCTATCTAGCAAGTATAGTAATGTACTGTAATGTTCTAGAAAGTATTGACTCATGAATGAACTGACTCATTGTATGATATCGCGTTCTAGTAATAGTTCTAGTATCTTCCTAAACTACCCGTATGGTAGTTTACTAGTAATCTAACTGGTATGTATGGACATGGATGTATACCCTTGCTACCCAAGGGCATTGGATGAACTGGAAGGACTTTTATGACTATATATGTACACATGATATATAATTAATATTTAAACGACCTTCGGACGGGTACCCGATATCCCACCAGACCACATCCAAATTGAGGAAAAGGAAACAGAGTGGATAGCCTTCCTAAGTCCTTTCAACATTTCTTATATAACTATACATATATAGGCATTCAATTTATAACATAAAAGCATAAAATAAGTTTTGTAAAACCTTTGAACATAATTATTATCTAAGAAAAGATTGACTTGATGTCAATCTATAAAACGGTTTGAAAGCATGTGTTTGATAAAACATGTTAAGTATAAGGAAACATTTGTTTGAAACACAATTGTAAATGAGTTTGAATGGAAACATATAGAGTAAAATGTACAGTTTATTAAGGAGTTTTAAACATAATAAGCGTTTACGATAAACATTTGAAGGAAACTGTTTGGTAAAACGGTTAATGAGTAGCCAATCATTTGAATGTTGTTTATTAATCACAAGTGATTGATATAATAACTAGCATGGTTCTACTTGTATCCCCCCCCCCATTAAACATTTAAAAATAGTTAAAACATTGATTAAGCGGTATGAACTCACCTGTTGTGGGTGATACGGATGTACTGAAGAGGTAGGACTGCTAGGTGTCAAGTGAAGACTTTAGACACACACAATGGTCCTAATTACATATGAAGACATATGTATATAAACAATTAGTGATTATAACACTAATTAAACATGTATAAACATCCTAATGCGACGAAAACACTTTGGTCAAGTGCTAGGAGGCTAATGGGTTGCAACAAAGGAGTGCAAGACCTCATACAGAAGTTTATGGTCAAAAGACCATGTGTGTTGGAGTTTACGGCCCTGGGACCACTCCCCCATGAGTTTACGGCCGTAAACTCATGGTAAGGAGTACCATTTGATGTTTTGAGGTTCCTAGCTCATTGCTGATTTGTTCTATGATAAGTTCTAGCCATGTGGAAGCATTAGGGCCACAATATCACCCCTTTATAGAGTTTACGGCCTAAGGACCAATCCATATCATCTTACGGCCGTAAACTCTATGGGAACATGGTTTCTTGGGTGCTTAAGGTCCTTAACATTTCAAGGATATGATCTAAGTTGGGTTCTAGGCATAAAGAAGGAGTTAGGGTGTCATTTGCCCCATTTATAGGGGTTTACAGCCCAAGAACTTGTCTTGGCCATAAACTTATGATTTCTAGGCTATAAACACATTAGGGTACACGTATAAATTAGTCTCTTGGCATAAGGAAGGCTTTTAGGGCATTTTTGTAACGCCTGTGTTTCCGGGCTTGCCATTTTTAGCAATGTAATGGTCTAGGTTAACCTTTTTAACCCATTTTGAAATATTAAGATTGTATTATTTGAGTATTGTGTATTTTGTGCTTAATTGCTTAATTATGTGGTTTGATTAATTAAGAATAAAAATAAGCGTCAAAATTTAAGTGTAAAATAAACTTAATAACTTTGATTTATGTTGTAGAAGTTGAAACGAGGTTTCCGAATATATATAGAACGCCCAAATCTGACTTCGTATGAGGAAGTTATGATTTATCGAAGTTCCGGCTAAGCGGTATGCAGCCTGTTTTACTCGATTTGAGATCGAGGGGTTTTTAGCCGAAGCAATCTAAATGAGAATCGAAGATCTCATTGTTGGTATCGAAGCGATAAAAAGTTAGGCGAGAACGGATGCCAAACGAAGAAGTTATGAATTTATAACGAAAGTTTCTGTCCCGGCCTATTAAAAATAATTAATAAAAATAAATCAAAATTAGCCGACGGAGTCTAAACGAAAGTCGTAGAGGGTGGTCTCACCTTTCTGTGGATATAAAGAACGTCGAAAACGGAGTTCGTATGAAGAAGTTATGAATTTCCGAAGTTTATTAATCATTTTGTATTTATATTTAAATCAAAATTCGGAAGCATTATCCGAAGCGAGTCATCGATCTGATCCGAGGTACGCGCCGCGTACTCGAGTACGCCCCGCGTACTCCGAGGGTGTCAACATCGCAGCAAGTGGCTTCGGATGACGCATGCGCTTACGAACTTGAAGCAGTACGCATTGCGTACTGCTGTACGCCCCGCGTAATTGAGGCTCTCAGCCTCCTATATATAGGATGCGAGGGTTCCGGGTTCTTTTTCCAATTTCCTCTCATTTTCGTGTCGAAGCTCTGCGCAAAAACCCCCGAAGCTATCCCGAAGTCCCGGTATCATACTCTAGCCCCGAGGCAAGTCCCGAGATCCCGAAGATCCCGAGAAGTGCGGTTCCCGAGTCGAAGCTCTGCCCGCAAGAAGTTCGATTTTCAAGGAGATCTTCCAGATCTGCTGAGGATTAATACTTCTGCAAGTCGTAGTGCTGTCCGATCATCTTCTGATCAGGTGAGTGTATACTACCTTTCATAAACACGATAATAATACAAGTTTGGTTCGAGTGTATTAAATATATTGTCGTTTATAGGCGTGAGTGTGTAGTTATTTTCTTCCAAATACAATAATATGAAGTATTTTATGTAAAATACGTGCTATGTGAATATATTTGGTTGTGTTATGTGTGAATGTGTATTCACTCTCTTCTATCGTATAGATCTGATTATTTCTCTATGAGATATGTGTTATGTGTGTGTGTGCCTCATCTGTTATGTGATATATGTGTCGATTAAAGAATGATATATAGGTTTTTAAACTATGTATACAAATGTATATTTTTATCTACTAATATGTTGGGTAGAACATGGGTAGATAGTTGGTGTGTAAAAAACAGATGAGAGGCCTCGTTGTTGTTTGATTTAGTCATCTAGCGGAGTTTAGATGACGACCACATACTTTTCTAGATAGTCTTGTGGTAACATTAGTAGGTTCGCCACCTGTAGGTGTTAATGAACTTGGGTGTTCATTCGCTGTACTCCATCCCCCTCATGGTTGCCTTATTTGACTTATATTGCTGAGGTACCCCCGAAGCATGTGTTGTCGCCCCGATGAAATATTCTTAGACTAGGTCCCTTATGTTAGTTGTTTTTAGGGACATTAAAGTGAGAATAACGGGAATGGGTAATTGGGTTATTTTTGGTTGGTGAAAAAATAAATATGATATTTATTGTGGGTTGAAAACCCTATATGCTCACCAGGCTCCCAAGCCTGACCCACTTAGTTTTAAATTGTATTACAGGTAGTGGCGAAAGGGCATGAGATGGACGAACCATCAAGTTGTTTTGTTTACAAGTCTGCATATGTTTATATTTGTTATATGACTTGTAATGTATTCGTTTATGCTTATTGGTCTGTATCGGAACATGACACCCCGATTTTTGATTATAATGAAAATACATTTCTTTGATGAAATGCTTCGGTAAACATTGTTTTATCATGTTTTGTTTTTGGGAACAAATTCCGCAACTCTTTCAAATCAAAAGGATTTACTCTGAAAACATTTAAAAGCATAAATGAAAATCGGTCTTTTCTGGCCGAGATTTTGGGGATCTCACAGTTGGTATCAGAGCATTAGTTTAAGCGAACTAGGAATTTGTTGGATTTCTAGACTTAAACTTAGAATGCTAAGTGAAATTTTGAGATGTGTGTCTATTGTGATGTAGACACGAGCACTAGTTTATTTTAGGAAAGTTGCCTAAAATGCTTTATGTGCTAAATGTTATATGTTGCCATATATGATATTATTTGTTCAGATCTATGGTCTGTTGCCGACCGGATCTAGAAACCTTATGTGTGTAGGATTCTAAGCGTACGTCTACGATATTAGAACTAGCATGTAAACGTTTCGGAGTGATAAGGATGATTTGAATATCTATCGTGATTGAGGATCTAATTTCACCTTATTCGGTGTGTAGATCAAAATGGTGAGAACAAGAAGTGGAGTTGGAAATGCTGACGAAAACAGGAATCAACCACCAGTGATTGAGCCAATACCTGTCGTAGCAGCAGCACCTGAGCCAAAAACCCTGGCTGGTGTGCAATTGATGAGTCAGACGATGTTGGATCGTCAGATGGATGAAACTAGACGGTTGCTTCAACAGAATCGTGAAGAACTGTCGATTCGTGTGGAAGAGCCTGAATTAAATGAAGGCCACTCGGAAGGTGGAAACTTCAGTGGGTTTGTTGGTCCAGCCAACCCACCGATAGTTAGGCAAGAAAACCGTGATGGAAGGAATGATGGAATGGGATGCAAGTACAAGGACATTTTGACTTGCAAACCATCGACCTTCAATGGAAAGGAGGATCCGATTGGGGTTATGGATTGGATCTCCGAAATGGAGCTAGCCTTCATGACGTGTGGCTGCAGACGTAAGTTGCAAACTATCTATGCCGTGCGTCAGGTCCGAGGTGGAGCCGTTCGTTGGTGGAACACTTTAGGGAAGACCTTAAGCCCTAATGAGCCACTGAAATTCTCATGGGCAGAGTTCTTGGTGCAGTTCAAGCGCAAGTTCTGCTCAGCTCAAAATCTGTTGGAGTTGGAGAATAAGTTTTTGACATTGACGAAGGGTAGCATGTCAGTTGATGAATACACCAATAACTTCACCGATAAGATGGAGTTTGCCTTGCGTATCGTTCCCGACGAGCTGACGAAGGTGGATCGGTATGCGAAGGGACTCCCATGGGAGTACAAGGTGCCAGTACGTCAGGCACTTACTCTAGAGGCAGCTATCTGGGCTGCCAAGTCTGTTGAGAACATGATCAAGGGGAGAACCACCGATAAGGTTGAGGTTGGTGAGAAAAGAAAGTTTGAAGGAACATCTGGTTCCGGTAAGAAAGGAAAATTTTCGAAATCTGATTCGAAAAAGTTTGGGGGAAAAGGAGGCGAGGCGAAGTGGTGTGACAAGTGTAAGAAAAAGCACTTTGGGAAATGTAGCGAGGATGTGACCTGCTACAAGTGTGGAAAGGTCGGACATTTTGCCAATGAATGTCCGAACAACAAAAGGATGTGTTTTGGGTGTAATGAAGAGGGGCATATTTTGAAAGACTGTCCGAAGAAGAAGGAGGCAGCGAAGCCCAACATTCCACCAAAGCCGAAGGCGAGAGCCTTCCAGATGACACTTGAGGCTACAAAGGATGAAGCTGATGTCGCTTCAGGTACCTTTCTCGTAAACAAATTACCTGCTCATATATTGTTTGATTCTGGAGCCAACTACTCCTTTATTTTCGCATGAGTTTGGTACAAAGCTAGCTTTGCCTATTGATAGACTAGATAATGCTTTAAGAGTCGAAGTAGCTAGTGGCAAGTTTGTACCTGTTAGCCATCGTATGAAAGACATCTTGATCGACCTTAATGGGAATAAGTTTCACGAGGCATTATTGCCTATCGAACTAAATGGTTTCGACATTGTCTTGGTAATGGATTGGCTTAGCGCCAATGATGCCGGAATTTGATGCAAGAAAAAGATAGTTAAAGTAAACCCGCCTGGAAAAGATTCGTTTATGGTGTATGGGGACAAACGGCGAGTGAATTCTGGGATCATTTCTCTAATGAAAGCCAGAAAGTGTTTGACCAAGGGATGTACATCATATTTAGCATTTGTGATTGATGCTAAGAAAGAAAAGAAGGTGATGCAGAGCATTCCAGTGGTGTGTGATTTTCCGGAAGTATTCCCCAAGGATCTTCCTGGATTACCACCTGATAGACAAGTGGAGTTCAGAATAGACTTGTTACCAGGAACCACGCCAATAGCAAAAGCACCTTATCGATTAGCACCGACGGAGATGAAGGAGCTGATGATGCAAATTCAGGAGTTATTGGACAAAGGTTTCATTAGACCTAGTTCATCGCCCTGAGGAGCTCCGGTGTTATTTGTAAAGAAGAAAGATGGAAGTATGAGAATGTGCATCGATTACACAGAGCTGAACAAGGCAACAATAAAGAATAGATATCCGTTGCCGAGGATTGATGACCTGTTTGATCAATTGCAAGGTTCGAGCTATTTCTCGAAGATCGATCTTAGGTCAGGATATCATCAGCTAAAAGTAAGAGAGCAAGATATCGAGAAGACTGCATTCAGAACTAGATATGGACACTACGAGTTCTTGGTTATGTCGTTTGGACTAACCAATGCTCCGGCAGCGTTCATGGATTTGATGAATAGGGTTTGTAATCCTTTCCTTGATAAATCCGTGATAGTGTTCATAGACGACATTCTGATCTACTCGAAAAGCCAGGAGGAGCATGGCAGACACTTGCGAGAAGTGTTAGAATTTTGAAGAAGGAGAAACTTTATGCAAAGTTCTCCAAATGTGATTTTTGGATTCGTGAAGTCCAATTCTTGGGTCACGTGGTCAACCAAGAAGGGATAATGGTTGATCCAGCGAAGATCGAAGCTGTGATGAAGTGGGAACAACCGAAAACTCCCACGGAGATTCGAAGCTTTTTAGGATTAGCCGGATATTACCGCAGGTTTATCCAAGGCTTTTCTTCGATTGCTACTCCCTTAACAGCTTTGACCCACAAAGGAGCTACTTATGCTTGGAGTGATAAGCATAAAGAAGCATTCGAGAAGTTAAAGAAGAAGCTATGTGAGGCACCGATACTTTCTCTACCCGATGGAGTTGAAGACTTCGCTGTTTATAGCGATGCGTCTGGTGTTGGATTGGGTTGTGTTTTGACCCAAAGAGAAAAGGTGATAGCATATGCGTCTCGACAGCTGAAAGAGCATGAAAAGAATTACCCGACTCATGATTTGGAATTGGCAGCGGTAGTTTTCGCTCTGAAAATATGGAGGCATTACCTCTATGGCACGAAGTGCAAACTTTTTACTGATCATAAGAGTCTCCAATATCTCTTTAATCAGAAGGAATTGAATATGAGACAACGACGCTGGCTAGAATTACTTAAAGACTACGACTGCGAGATACTTTACCACCCCGGTAAAGCTAATGTTGTTGCTGATGCTCTCAGTCGGAAAGTCAATCTTGAAAGGAGGAGGTTAAGAGCGTTGAGAATTGAAGTTGTCTCGACCATTGTGGAGAGTATAAAGAAAGCTCAAGAGGAAGCTTCTGAGAAAAATGACCGAAAGGAGGAACGTTTGGGTAAAACGTTGGTGTTTGGTGCTAACGGTCATGGACTGAAGGTATTCGAAGATCGTATTTGGGTACCTAAGTCAGGTGGAATTAGGGATCTTCTGATGGAAGAAGCTCACAAAACCATGTACTCAATTCATCCGGGTAGCACTAAAATGTATAGGGACCTGAAACCCTACTACTAGTGGCCGACGATGAAGCTTGATGTTGCAAAGTATGTGGCCGAGTGTGTGACTTGTGCGAGAGTCAAGACACAACATCAGAAACCTTACGGGAGTTTAGAACCATTGTCTGTGCCTATGGGTAAGTGGTAAGACATTGCTATGGATTTTGCCACTAAACTGCCCAGAACAAAGAACGGTCACGACATGATTTGGGTGGTCGTTGATCGATTCACTAAGAGTGCGCATTTCATAGCAGCCAAGGAGAAATGGTCTATGGAAAAGCTTGCGAATTCTTACGTGAAGGAAATTTTGAGGCTTCACGGTGTTCCGTTAACGATTGTATCGGACCGTGATAGCCGTTTCACCTCAAGGTTTTGGAAAAGTCTACAAGAGGAGATGGGTACCAAGTTATGTTTAAGCACGGCTTACTATCCGCAGACTGATGGTCAGAGTGAAAGAACAATACAAACACTTGAAGATATGCTGAGAGCATGTACCTTGGAATTCCTAGGTAATTGGGATGAACATTTACCGTTGGTAGAATTTTCCTATAATAATAGTTTTCACTCGAGCATTAAGATGGCACCTTATCAAGCTTTGTAAGGACAGAAGTGTCGTACGCCGTCTTGTTGGCTTGAGGCTGGGGAAAAGCAAATTTTGGGACCGGAGATGGTTCATCAAACTGCTAAAAAGTTGAAAATAATTAGGGAAAGAATGTTAGCAGCTCAAGATCGTCAAAAGAGCTATGCTGACAAGAAGCGAAGACCGATGACTTTTGAGTTTGGAGATTCGGTTTTGCTTAAAGTCTCGCCGTGGAAGGGACTTATAAGATTTGGTAAAAGGGGAAAGTTGAGTCCAAGGTTTATTGGACCGTTTAAAGTTCTTCAGAGGGTAGGGAACCAAGCTTACAAGCTCGAATGACCCGAAGAACTGAATGGAATTCACAACACTTTTCATGTGTGTTATTTGAGGAAGTTCACGAGAGAAGTTCCCGATATAATTCCAATTTCTAAATTAAGAATTGATGAGAACAAAAGGTTGATTGAAGAACCAGAGGCAATTGTTGACCGAAAGACTAAGAAGTTGCGACGCAAAATGGTTGGGTTAGTGCTTGTCCGATGGAAACACGCGAATGGGCCGAATCTCACCTAGGAGACGGAGAGTGACATGTTGAGTCGCTATCCGCACTTGTTTGTTGATGTGTGATTCCGGGGACGAAATCATTCTAAGGTGGAGAGAATTGTAACACCTGTGTTTCCGGGCTTGCCATTTTTAGCAATGTAATGGTCTAGGTTAACCTTTGTAACCCATTTTGAAATATTAAGATTGTATTATTTGAGTATTGTGTATTTTGTGCTTAATTGCTTAATTATGTGGTTTGATTAATTAAGAATAAAAATAAGCGTCAAAATTTAAGTGTAAAATAAACTTAATAACTTTGATTTATGTTGTAGAAGTTGAAACGAGGTTTCCGAATATACATAGAATGCCCAAATCTGACTTTGTATGAGGAAGTTATGATTTATCGAAGTTCCGGCTTAGCGGTATGCAGCCTGTTTTACTCGATTTGAGATCGAGGGGTTTTTATCCGAAGCAATCTAAATGAGAATCGAAGATCTCATTGTTGGTATCGAAGCGATAAAAAGTTAGGCGAGAACGGATGTCAAACGAAGAAGTTATGAATTTATAACGAAAGTTTCTGTCCCGGCCTATTAAAAATAATTAATAAAAATAAAATCAAAATTAGCCGACGGAGTCTAAACAAAAGTCGTAGAGCGTGGTCTCACATTTCCGTGGATATAAAGAACGTCGAAAACAGAGTTCATATGAAGAAGTTATGAATTTCCGAAGTTTATTAATCATTTTATATTTATATTTAACTCAAAATTCGGAAGCATTATCCGAAGCGAGTCATCGATCTGATCCGAGGTACGCGCCGCGTACTCGAGTACGCCCCGCGTACTCCCAGGGTGTCGACATCGCAGCAAGTGGCTTCGGATGACGCATGCGCTTACAAACTTGAAGCAGTACGCGCTGCGTACTGCTGTACGCCCCGCGTAATTGAGGCTCTCAGCCTCCTATAAATAGGATGCGAGGGTTCCGGGTTCTTTTGCCAATTTCCTCTCATTTTCGTGTCGAAGCTCTGCGCAGAAACCCCCGAAGCTATCCCGAAGTCCCGGTATCATACTTTAGCCCCGAGGCAAGTCCCGAGATCCCGAAGATCCTGAGAAGTGCGGTTCCCGAGTCGAAGCTCTGCCCGCAAGAAGTTCGATTTTCAAGGAGATCTTCCAGATCTGCTGAGGATTAATACTTCTGCAAGTCGTAGTGCTGTCCGATCATCTTCTGATCAGGTGAGTGTATACTACCTTTCATAAACACGATAATAATACAAGTTTGGTTCGAGTGTATTAAATATATTGTCGTTTATAGGCGTGAGTGTGTAGTTATTTTCTTCCAAATACAATAATATGAAGTATTTTATGTAAAATACGTGCTATGTGAATATATTTGGTTGTGTTATGTGTGAATGTGTAGTCACTCTCTTCTATCGTATAGATCTGATTATTTCTCTATGAGATATGTGTTATGTGTGTGTGTGCCTCATCTGTTATGTGATATATGTGTCGATTAAAGCATGCTATATAGGTTTTTAAACTATGTATACAAATGTATATTTTTATCTACTAATATGTTGGGTAGAACATGGGTAGATAGTTGGTGTGTAATAAACAGATGAGAGGCCTCGTTGTTGTTTGATTTAGTCATCTAGCGGAGTTTAGATGACGACCACATACTTTTCTAGATAGTCTTGTGGAAACATTAGCAGGTTCGCCACCTGTAGGTGTTAATGAACTTGGGTGTTCATTCGCTGTACTCCATCCCCCTCATGGTTGCCTTATTTGACTTATATTGCTGAGGTACCCCCGAAGCATGTGTTGTCGCCCCGATGAAATATTCTTAGACTAGGTCCCTTATGTTAGTTGTTTTTAGGGACATTAAAGTGAGAATAACGGGAATGGGTAATTGGGTTATTTTTGGTTGGTGAAAAATTAAATATGATATTTATTGTGGGTTGAAAACCCTATATGCTCACCAGGCTCCCAAGCCTGACCCACTAAGTTTTAAATTGTATTACAGGTAGTGGCGGAAGGGCATGAGATGGACGAACCATCAAGTTGTTTTGTTTACAAGTCTGCATATGTTTATATTTGTTATATGACTTGTAATGTATTCGTTTATGCTTATTGGTCTGTATCGGAACATGACACCCCGAGTTTTGATTATAATGAAAATACATTTCTTTTATGAAATGCTTCGGTAAACATTGTTTTATCATGTTTTGTTTTTGGGAACAAATTCCGCAACTCTTTCAAATCAAAAGGATTTACTCTGAAAATATTTAAAAGCATAAATGAAAATCGGTCTTTTCTGGTCGAGATTTTGGGGATGTCACAATTTTGGCGCATAAAAATGTAGTTCACGGCCCAAGAACTTCCTTGGCCGTGAACTCACTTCTAGCCTTGATTCTTAATTGTTTTGTGGTCTAAACATGTAATGGTAGCTTCTAAGTTCATTTCCAATGCTTTGAGAGACATTGGGCACACTTTTGGCCCTTATAAAGGAGTTTACTCTCCAAGTGTTCTTGGGCGGTAAACTCCCAAATCTTGGGGTTTTGATCCGATTTTGTTGTTATAAAACACAATCTAAGCTATATAATATAACTAGATAGAAGTACTCACAATTTGGGATAAAAACCTAAAGATCCGTGAGAGAGAATTCGGCTTTTCTCTAATTGGAATTGGAAATAATGAATAAATATGGTTCAGATTTCTATATATAGTCCTGGGATTTTTGGCAGAAAATATTTTTATTCCTGAATTGAACCCTAATATCCTAGAGTTTTGGAATAACAGTGTTGCACAAAACCCTAGTGCATCCACTCTCCTGATATCTCCTTAAGTGTAAATCCTGAAAAACTATCAAACTTATACTCAAAGTCTGGAATTTCACTGTAATTGTTCTAACCTCTATTGACTTGATATGGTTTGTTCAGAATGGAAATTTCGAGTTGTCACATCATCCCCCTGTTAAAGGGAATTTCGTCCTAAAATTAGAATTCAGATAAGGAAGTAGGTATAAATGATCGAGTCGTGAGGTGGAAACTTCCTAATCGATTGCTTCGTCTGCTTGACCTCTCTGTTGAGGGTCACTACGGTTCTAATACGAAGGCGTGGATCTCGACGAGTGGACTTACTAAAGTCCTAATCGAAAGGAACAGTTTAACGATCGAGACGCGAAGAGTAGAATGTACGTTACTAAGTTCGCGGAGTAGGTCTAGTTTGCGAGGTACAGGACCGATTCTGGTAAGAATCTCGGTGGTCCTAACTATATTGGATTTAGCTTTCCACGCTTTACGAAGCGTATTAAGCCATTCCTAGAGTGAGACTTCCTAAAGAACTTGGTCTCTCACTTCGAATCTCCAAGGTTTCCTTTTCTTGTTTAACTTCCGAGTCAAGGGCCACTCCTTCTTGGGTCAAGTGCGTACGGTTTTCTGTGATTTGCGAGGGGTCCTGGATGGACTATGATAGTAGGTCTGTAAGACCTATAATTTGGTGAGTGTCCATCGGCGTCTCTGGTGTCGACAAATTCTCAATAGTTTTGACAAATTGAAAGAGTACTCAAAAATTCCCACATCACTAACAGTGTGTCATAGGAAACTGACTCTTCAATTTCAAAACTTGTGCTTAGAGAACTTCGTGAAAGTTCCTCTAAAGGTAATGTTTCCAGGGGCTCCTTCTTACCACAAGGGTAGATAAGTAAGTCATTACATGGAGAAATGACATACTGATCCAAATAAGAAAGACGTACCCTACTCATTTAGCTCGTGAATACTATGGGCGTATTGGTCCTATCCGAAGGGTATCACTACGGACTCGAAGTGTCCGTATCGAGTTTGCAAGATAGTCTTCCGGACATCATTCCCTAACACTCGAACTGGTGATATTCGGATCTCAGGTCCATTTCTGAAAGAAATTCTTTCCTTGCGTTTGCTCAACCAATTCAGTTATGCGAGGTAGAGATAACGATTTCTACTGGAAAAATCTTGATGGAGTCCTCGATAGCCGAGGTACATACGATGCAATCCGTCGATCTCTGGAAGAATATGACCGAAGTTCTCTAGGGTGAGAAGCCTAGTCTTTTTATTCTATTACTGTGTGGTTCGCTAAGTTTCCTGTTACTGTTCTTGTATCTCTGTAGTTGTTTAGACGGTAGGGCGATCTGTTTTTAGGTGTCTTACTAGATTCTAAGTTTGCTCGCATGACGATGCGATTACTCATAGTCTTGGGCAGTTCTCCGTCCTGAATTTCATATTAGAATTCATACCTGGTTTCACAATCACAATCTCATGTATATGAGTCGTAAATAATTAAGATTGAAAAGGTAGTCGAATAATAGATTCTTTTTTAAGCTCACATCCCTTCGAGCAAAAAGAATTTAAAGTGGAATCATCAATTCTAAACCTATAGAACCTTGATTATATATCACTCTTATGTATACATTCCTCAGTGATAGATCAACCGCATGAATCCTTGGATTAAACTTGATGTACTGCACGAGTGGTACTTCGAGGATTTCTTTGGAAAAGAAAAGAACTAAGAGGTACTCCACGCATGAGTACTTCGGTGTTGTGAAATGACGGTTTCGCTAAAAAGACATTTACTGACAAAGAGATGTACGTATGAAGCTGTTTTTGTGAGGATCAAATTGAATCGAGTCGTATGATAACGTTAGAATCATACTAAAACTAAAAGACATTAAATTTGAACACAAGACGTTTACAGACAAAACCCAACCGTGCAACCATCAACAGAGTTACAATACTTTAGACTTACAACAAGACCATTGCTGCGAATAAGGTATACTACAAAAGACAAGTATACGCAGCACGAGCATCCCTATACAGACAGGATCTCGCAAAAGCTAAGACTCTAGTTGCACTAGTTTTGGATAGTTTATAAGTCTGTTACAACGAAACGCCTAAATTACATTAATGTGGGTCCGAAGTATTCTCTCATGCGGCAGTGGTAGGTAGCATACTTCCGTCTGTGCCAGCATTTGCTGCCTCTGGGCAGTTCCTTTTGTAGTGACCCACCTTGACACAATCGTAGCAAGTCTCGTTCACACCGGTGTTGGGCAATTGGTTGATCGGTCTTGTTAGGCTCTTGCAGTAACATTTGGTGTGCCCCTTTTTGTTGCAGTTTGAGCATTGTATCTCCCGACAAGGTCCATGGTGATGATAATTACATTTGATGCATTTTGGGAGATTTCTAGCATATTGTCTGGCTAGGTTAGGGACAACTGGTATACCCGAAGGGATGGTAGTAGGAGGTACAGATGTCGTAGATGTGAAGGTCGTTATTGGTGGTTGTTTCTTGTTCGTCCCTCGAAGTGATTTGTCCTTCTTTCTAGCCTAAAACTTCCGTTTGTTACTCTTTCGTCTCGGAACTCGGGGTGTCGTGGTAGTTTGCTGCTCGTTGAGGTGTTTGATTGTTACCAGGATTGGAATTGTTGTTAACAATCCCGCTAACATTTGCGTTGTTAGCGTTAAGGTGGGTCAGAATAGATTACACGGCAACCGAGACTGCAGCTTGAAAGGTAGCTGCATCAATCTGAAGAGTTGGTGTTTGGTTGAGGGGTTGATCATTTTTCTTTGCCGACATGATTCTTTTTCATGGAAAGAAAATGAATTTGTGAGCGAGCATGGTTGAACCTAGATGTAGTTCGACTGTTTATGTAAAGAATATAAGTATGTTCTCGTGGGTTTGACCTATATCCCTATGATGCAGTCCTAGTACGTATTGGAAGTGAGTTTGTAGAATGGTCTCAAGACGTTTGTCGTTCAAGCCGAGGTATTGTTGGTTGGTGAATAACATGATCCAACCACCGAAAGAGACTTGGAAATGTCTCTGGAGTGAAATTACTATATTCCAATGACTTGACTAAAGCATGTTTCAGATTGACTCAAATGAAAGTATGATAAGAGTACTTGGATGAAGAATGACACGAAAGTTAGCCGGCTGTCAATATCTTTGATATTCACGACGTAAAGATTCGGGAAAATGACCTTGTAAAGGTCTTACATCATATCCAGAGAAGATAGTTCGTGACAGCATAAAGACCTAACCAAAAGTACTTACAGTACAAGATAATTTCATAGAAAATGCCACATCGGGCATAGACAGAAAAACGATTCCTTTTAATAAGGAAAATAAAGTAAAGCGTCTACTACTGGCGACGGTCATCCCTCTGGTGAACTCTCAGTTCAGCCAGTTGACGTTCCACGTCAAGTAGGTGTCTTTCGTACACCCTCTGGCGTACGCGGAGCTTTATGACTTTGGCTCGTGATTCTGCTGGTGCTTGAAGCAGGGTTTCATGGTTTCTCTCTGATCTCTCGCGAGCATCTTCTAGACGAATGGTGCAGAGGGTATGCATTCTTACATCGGTGACAACTTCGTTAATCTGGTGTAGGGCTGTCCTGCCTTGAATCTCATTTCGGGCCACTCTGCGGACAAAGATTGGCAAGATTCTGTCTGCTGAGCCCCCATTAATCAGGTCATAGAAGCTTCGGTCACCATTAAATGGCATGGGCTGATCTTGTCCTTGGCTCCATGTTTCCAAACATTCCACCCACTCAGGCGTCGGGCCATGAAAAGTCGGACGAGGGTTAGGAATTGGAAAGGGAGCTACTTGAGGTAGGTTCTCAACCTCAGGTTTGGAGTTAGCATCGTCCAAAAGGTCTTCATCATGGTGATCATTCACAGGGATAGGATGATCATTCTCTGGTTCTTCTCCAAACCATCCAGCAATGACCTCATTCGGAAGGTACTGGTTGCCGTGGGGATGGAGTCCAGCCATGTTATCTACGCGAGAATTAGGGTAAGAAAATAATTATTAGACAAACTATCTAGATAATTATTTTGAAAATCTTCATTAGTTACATAGCTATTTGTGAAGTGCATACCAGTTATCTGTAATCGAAACAGGATAGGCCTTCGAATATGTGACCTTAACTCCAAATTCACACAGAATAGGGGTAAAGTAAAATTTTCACAGATTCTAAGTCTATAACATCCTAATTACATATAGCCTTAGTGTATCCACTTAGCAACTATCAACTTAGTAATGAAGATCCCGTTTTAGTTCTCAAGTATAAAGTACTTATAGTAACACCAAATACTCCTATAGTATTTTTAAGTTTAATGTTATGTTCTACTGTTCTCATTGTGGTATGGTTGGTAAGATTTTAGATTTGTTGCAACCACACAACTACACTTAGGCACATGTTAATCAACCCTCGGATAATATAGGTGATTAGGCTATATCTTCCCTGTTTTGACCATATGTCTCTAAGCCCACCTGTGTTGCCCAACAATCGTAATTCTTTTGTACTGTCCTAGTGACACTGATTTTAGTATGAATGCAGGCACGTATACTTTATAAAATATTTTATTATTTAAAGAATAAACTCTTGGTCAGAGTATTTTTAATCCCTTATATATTTATAGTTAGTATATCTTTTATGGGTTGATATACTTAACTCACTATAAACAATGCTCTGAAACCAATCTGTCACACCCTAAAACCAAGAACGGCGGAAACGTTCTGAGGCGGAGGACGTCATGTACAGTATCACAACAATGAAAAGTAGTAAACAAGCAACAACATCATCCATTGCATTAATAATATAATTATAATACAAGTGTGTTCTGTAAAATTTTGATAAACACTAAAGCATAAATCAAAATGAAAGATGAGTCTTGAACGAGCTCCATCTTCTCTAAACCTTGCATCGGTACATGTCTATGTTTGACCTGAGGATACAAGTTATTTTGAAAGAGAGTATCAGCTTTAAAGCTGGTGAGATCATAAGTATTTTAGTGTCTTAATTTGTATGTAAGAATTTGTATGTATATGAACTGTAAGTATTGAGAATGTATATGAACTGTAAGTATAACAATGTTTTGTAAATCAACTGTAAATGTTTCAAAAACCCTAGAAATCCCTATGATTCCTACTATTATATAAGGGTGTCTTCTACCAAGACCTAACTGCTCTGAATGTAGTCTTCTACCAAGACCTAACTGCTCTGAATGTTCGTTTCTTGTAAAAGTGTAATTTTCCAAGTGTAACTATCATTAACAAAATATACTTTTTACATTTAATGTTTAAGTGAAAAGATCACTAAATATATGTAAAGGGAAAATTAATGTAGTAATGTAGTGTAGTGCTATAAGAACTACGGTTGTACTAACTACCTTAAACTGGATTTATATTAAGGCATCATGTGATTAATTGTACCATATTATCGACTGGATAACAATGACAAAGGTAAGTCGTAAAAAGAAATGATGTTTGGCACCCGTAGACCTGCAGGTCCGGCTGTAGCTAGCAGCAAGGTGTAGGATAGTCAATCCAGTATAGATCTATACACAAACTCACACTCTCCTTCCAAGAGACTCTTGCTACAACTCGGGCATGACATTGAAGGCATGCTCCGATACAGTGGATCATAATTATGTCAACGTATTTATGTATATGTAATATATTGAAATGTTCTATGTGTGCTAGTTGTAATGTGTGTTCTCTCTCTATCTAGCAAGTATAGTAATGTATTGTAATGTTCTAGCTGTAATGTATGCTCTCTCTATCCAGCAAGTATAATAATGTACTGTAATGTTCTAGAAAGTATTGACTCATGAATGAACTGACTCATTGTATGATATCGCGTTCTAGTAATAGTTCTAGTATCTTCCTAAACTACCCATATGGTAGCTTACTAGTAATTTAACTGGTACGTATGGACATGGATGTATACCCTTGCTACCCAAGGGCATTGGATGAATTGGAAGGACTTTTATGACTATATACGTACACATGTTATATAATTAATATTTAAACGACCATCGGACGGGTACCCGATATCCCACCAGACCACATCCAAATCGAGGAAAAGGAAACAGGGTGGATAGCCTTCCTAAGTCCTTTCAACATTTCTTATATAACTATACATATATAGGCATGCAATTTATAATATAAAAGCATAAAATAAGTTTTGTAAAACCTTTGAACATAATTATTATCTAAGAAAAGATCGACTTGATGTCAATCTATAAAACGGTTTGAAAGCATGGGTTTAATAAAACAGTTTAAGTATAAGGAAACATTTGTTTGAAACACAATTGTAAATGAGTTTGAATGGAAACATACAGAGTAAAATGTACAGTTTTATAAGGAGTTTTAAACATAATAAGCATTTACGATAAACATTTGAAGGAAACTGTTTGGTAAAACAGCTAATGAGTAGCCATTCATTTGAATGATGTTTATTAATCACAAGTGATTGATATAATAACTAGCATGGTTCTACTTGTATCCCCCCCCCCCCCATTAAACATTTAAAAACAGGTAAAACATTGATTAAGGGGTATGAACTCACCTGTTGTGGGTGATACGGATGTACTGAAGAGGTAGGATTGCTAGGTGTCAAGTGAAGACTTTAGACACACACAATGGTCCTAATTACATATGAAGACATATGTATATAAACAATTAGTGATTATAACACTAATTAAACATGTATAAACATCCTAATGCGAGGAAAACACTTTGGTCAAGTGCTAGGAGGCTAATGGGTTGCAACAAAGGAGTGCAAGACCTCATACGGAAGTTTATGGTCAAAAGACCATGTGTATTGGAGTTTACGGCCTTGGGACCACTCCCCCATGAGTTTACGGCCGTAAACTCATGGTAAGTAGTACCATTTGATGTTTTGAGGTTCCCAGCTCATTGGTGATTTGTTCTATGATAAGTTCTAGCCATGTGGAAGCATTAGGGGCACAATATCACCCCTTTATAGAGTTACGGCCTAAGGACCAATCCTTATGAACTTACGGTCGTAAACTCTATGGGAACATGGTTTCATGGGTGCTTAAGGTCCTTAACATTTCAAGGATATGATCTAAGCTGGGTTCTAGGCATAAGGAAGGAGTTATGGTGTCATTTGCCCCATTTATAGGGGTTTACGGCCGAAGAACTTGTCTTGGCCGTAAACTCCTTTGTCCTTGTGTTTCCTTATGATTTCTAGGATATAAACACATTAGGGTACATGTCTAAATTAGTCTCTCGGCTTAAGGAAGGCTTTTAGGGCATTTTGGCACATAAAAATGGAGTTCACGGCACCAAGAACTTCCTTGGCCGTGAACTCACTTCTAGCCTTGATTCTTAATTTTTTTTGTGGTCTAAACATGTAATGGTAGCTTCTAGGTTCATTTACAAGGCTTTTAGGGACATTGGGCACACTTTTGGCCCTTATAAAGGAGTTTACTCTCCAAGTGTTCTTGGGCTGTAAACTCCCAAATCTTGGGGTTTTGTTCCGGTTTTGATGTTATAAAACACAATCTAAGCTATATAATATAACTAGATAAAAGTACTCACGATTTGGTATAAAAACCTGAAGATCCATGAGAGAGAATTCGGCTTTTCTCTAATTGAATTGGAAATAATGAATAAATATGGTTCAGATTTCTATATATAGTCCTGGGATTTTTGGCAGAAAATATTTTTATTCCTGAATTGAACCCTAATATCCTAGAGTTTTGGAATAACAGTGTTGCACAAAACCCTAGTGCATCCACTCTCCTGATATCTCCTTAAGTGTAAATCCTGAAAAACTGTCAAACTTATACTCAAAGTCTGGAATTTCACTGTAACTATTCTAACTTCTATTGACTTAATATGGTTTGTTCAGAATGGAAATTTCGGGTTGTCACACTTATACCTTTTGTCATTCTCACAATTTCTATCTACTCAAAATCTACTTAGTGAAAGAGTTTCCTTACCATCATTTTCATGAATTGAAGAGAAACCTTATGACACTTAGACTTTTATGGTGTATGTGTTCCTATCCATGTGAATTTGTCATAACCATAATCACAAGACAAGGTTAGAGACAAATCCAAACTCATATAAACTGAACTTGTTCAATCTTAATTTCTTGCCACTTGGTAGCACAATGCCCACCATTGCTTCCGGGTTGTTATGCAAACAATTCAGAACTCATAGAACTCACAAGCATAATCAACTTTTAACTGGAATAGACACATAAATAAGAGTATGTCAACACGATAGGTTACAAACCTCAAGTCATGGGCTAGCGATTAACAAAACTCTTGATTAGCTCTTGAAACTATTTTAGAATCTTTTAGACTCCCACTGTCCTCTTGACATATAAGACTTCTCTTTGTTAAGAACCATTCCTTGACAAAACAAATATTCAAGAGCTAGTGCGGATTCTTATCAAGTTAAACACTTCTCACTATTGGTCTTAGCTAGTCTTTGTTTTGTCCAAAACATCACAACTTACCAATCTCAAATGTACAAGAATAGGAAACATCTTACTCTACATTTGACAAGTGTTATGAACTTTCTAAAAACTATGTCACTCAAGTTACAATCTTGGAGTATAACTCCAGGATTTGTTTTTGGAACGAAGTATGAATTATCTTTTGATTTGACCATTTCAACAATTCACGATTCCTCTCCTCAGGCAACAAACACACTAAGGTGTCCTTAAAGGATCAATTGTGATATGGTTCCATAATCACTAAGATAATCATAAAACAAAATACACAAGTACTCTCCCGTCTCTTCAGATTGGAGAGACTTTTATCTTTCTGCCTTATTTGATTCTTCTTATTCATTCTGCCATAGATTGAAACTTTTCCAATGTTTCAGAATTACACTTAAACTCGTAAGCATAACCATATTTACTAAACTTTAGTAAATCATACCGAATAATCTTATCTACCTTTGTGGTGGACCTTACTAGTGCACAACTTAATGTACCCGATCCTGTAGTCCTTCGCTTGACTCACATGCGAATGTGAACAAGGAATTAGTTTTAATTTACCAAAGATGAAAATTCTCATTCATCACACAATACAACTTGCAAGATTCCAAGTTTCTATCCATAGTGATCTATGTGATTTCCATGCTACACCTTCCTTAGGAAATAAAGAGTACATTGTTACTTTTATTGATGATTCAAGTCGGTTTTGTTATGTGTACTTGTTACATTCCAAAAATAAGGCTTTGGAAAAGTTTAAAGTATATAAAATCGAAGTCGAATTATAGTTGGGTGTTTCGATAAAATGTCTTAGGACGGATAGGGGAGGAGAGTATATGGATTCTGAATACTTTCAATCAGTTGGAATCATTCATGAAACCACAGCTCCTTACAATCCACAACAAAATGGTATTGTTGAACGGAAAAATTGAGTTTTAAAAGAAATGGTAAATTCGATGCTTTCTTTTTTGGGTTTAAGTGAAGGCTATTGGGGTGAAGCTATGCTCACAGCTAATTATGTGCTAAATCGGGTTCCTAATAAACGGAGCAAAGTTACTCCTTATGAACTTTGGCACAAGAAAGCACCAAATTTGAGTTATTTTCCAATTTAGGGATGTCGAGTAGTTGTGAAATTACCCGAACCTAAAAAGAAAATATTGGGTGAAAGAGGAATTGACTGCATATTTATTGGATATGCAAAACATTCCAAAGCTTATAGGTTTTATGTTATAGAATCTAATGAGGCAAATTCCGTTCATACCATTATAGAATCGCAAGATGCTATTTTTGATGAGCTGCTGTCACACCCCCAAACCAAGGATGGCGGAAACGTCCGGGGGTGGAGGACTTCATGTATAGTATCACAACAATGAGTATAATAGTGCTCAAAGTAAATACAACCATCATAAATATAATTGAAAAAGTTACACCAAAGTATATGTTTACATGATTCAAATCAATTACATTATGATGACAAAATGTACTGTTTGACGATTTATCGTCCCATTCTCAAAATGCTGTTGGTTCTCCTGTTTCACTGATTTCCTGAGAATACAAGTACTTTTAAAAAAGTGTCAACAATCAAGTTGGTGAGTTCATAAGATTTTTGTTTGAGGAAGAAACCGTTTTCCTTGTAAAAGCGATAGAGTATAATTTCCAGAATATCCAATATTTTCTTAGTTAAGTGTGGAATGAATGCTTCTATGTTATGCGATAATGAACTCTAGAAGAACCCATAGGTTCCTTCTATGATCAGTCAGCGTATATAAATTACATATAATTTGAGTGAAATGAACCATTGAAGTCTAGCCATTCAAGACGAGATGTAGTGTTAATAGAAATATGTTCCAAAGAACACCCAATATTTTCCTTATAAAACTTATGTAGTCCTAAATCCTAGGACCAAAAATAGACAAGTATTTTCCATACTTAAAGTTATAAAAGTGATTTTAAAACAGCATTAAACCCTTTTTGACTTGAGAAAAATCCCGTAAACTTTATGTGTTAGGAGTTGTCTTTAATCGTAAGACCAAAAGTGTACAAGTATTTTACCATACTTAAAGTAATTCATGTAAGTTTAAATCGACATAAACTCGTTTGATTTAGAAGTAAACCCCTTTTTAAGGTAAAAGTTTCCATGTAAACTTGAAAGATTGTTAACTACCTATGTGAGTCGCTATAACCAAACTATGACGAGAAATAACCTGCACAACGTTTTTCAGACGTTAAGATACTATGACTCTTGTCACCCGTAGACCTGTCGGTCCCACTGTAGCTAGTAGCAAGGTGTGGGTGTCAAACCTAATATAGATCTATACACAATTACCACGCTCTCCCTACAAGAGACTCTGGTTATAACTTACAGGAATTTGGATCCCGTACTCGAACGTACGGGGAGAGAATTGCCTCACAACCAAAATTAATTAGTTTACACATAGTTTGATATTAAAACCTCTTCCGTGGAGGAAGTAAAATCAACTTTTCTGAATAAATTAGTGATACGAAATCCTTAAACTATTACTATTATAATTTATCACGTAGGATATGAAAACCCATTCGTTTTGAGAGTAAAACCTTTTTCATGTAGTAATATCCGTTAACTATGCTTATTGAAGTTTATTATATGTGTTCAAAATGAATGAGTAAACCTTATCATGAATGACTAAATTTCAGTTTATGATCTTAAACTTAACTAGATAATACATTCAATATTTAGAACTTATTGTTATACACTTTGCTCAACATAATAGAAAGTGTTATGAAATTTATAAGTTGTTGACTAGTTTTTAGCCTTTCAGCACTGTTTTAGAAAAATCATACGAAGTTGAAAACTAAATCCATAAATTCTGAGAGTTCATAAAATGTTTCTAGTTTATTCATGATTTTTATTACTATTTTTGGAAGTCTTTAACTTGTGTTAAAATGTTCATATTCACAGACTGGTCCGAATTCGTTTCTGAAATGATAAGCTGTTTTGTAAACATCACCATAAGTCGTAGAAAAATCATATGGAGATGTTCAAGTAGTCATTTTAAAGGTATGAACCTGAACTATTTGCACCTAATACAGTTTTGAAAATTAAATGTTTAAGTTGACCAAAACAGTCCGTGAATGGAGTTAAACTTTTCTGATGAAGGCTGTTAAATGAGTTTAGTTATGTTCTTAGTGTTTTAACTTGTATTCCCCCCCCCCCCCCTTAAAAATTAATAAAAACATGAAAAGATAGGGGTATGAACTCACCTTGAGTGATTTTAGTAGATGGATGATGGAGAAAAGAAGTGTTCGACTCAAGAACACTTGGGAGGTGCTTTGAAGATTTGAAGATCTAACACAATATGACGATATTTGTGTAAGCAATCTATGATTTGGATGAAGGATAGTAGAATACCTAAGTAGAGGAGCAATATACTTACCAAATGTAGAAGGAAAGCTTGGAGACTAGCCTTGAATATCGAAATTTTTAGAGAGAGAAAGTGAGAGAAAATGAAGTTTGTTCTTTGGTGAAAATGAGAGAAATGTGAGGAGAGAGGAGGGTTTTTCAGCTCTTGACCAAGTGTGTGGCTGCAAAATGGTGGGAAAAGTACTATGGAATGACTAGGTATGTTGTAATAGTGACTGGGGGTTGTATTATGAAGGTATGGGGAGGTTGCTTATGTCCTTGTCCAAAGGATAAGTCAACACTCCACCTAAATATCTCACCAAATAGATTTTATTCTTAGGCAATGATTTTCCCCAAACTATAGTTAAAATATGAATATTTAGGGTTCATTATGTTAAAACATGAGTTTGGGTGAAATTCCCGCGTTAAAATCTCAAAAAACGGGCTTAAGACGAAGTTTGGGTCAAAAACCGGCAATTTAGAGCGAACCTGCGAGGTTCGGCTCTAAGGGAGTGAGAACCGAGAGTGGAGAAGGAAGGAACCGAGAGGAGAAGGGAGGACCGAAGGTGCGAGGGTTCGCTTGTGGTTCGCATCTCGGAACCGAAAGTCAAGTCCTCGTACCGAAGGTGTAGTCCTCTCGGGACGAAAGTGAGAAGAGAAGAGCCAAAGGTCAGGCTCGGTTCGGAATGATCAGGGGTCCGAAATAGAGAGAGTGCTCGGTCCATTTCGTTTGAGAGGGTTTCGGTTCTCAGGTAGTTCGGCTCTAAGAGGTTCGGCTCCTAAGAGGTTCGGTTCCTAAGAGGAGTTTCGGCTCCTAAGAGGGGTTTCGACTCCTTAAGGCTGTTTTTCACATAGACTTCCGTTTTCGAGCGGTTTTCGACTAAATTAAGGGTCGGGAAGCCCCGAGTGATTGTAAGGAGTTGAGAGAGACTTTGAGAGAGATTTGGGAGAGATTTGACATACTTGGAAATATTTGACATACAAAGAGAGATTTGGGAGAGATTTCACATATTTGAAGAGATTTGACATACAGAGAGAGATTTGGGAGAGATTTCACATACTTGGAGAGATTTGACATACAGAGAGAGATTTAGGAAAGATTTCACATACTTGGAGAGGTTTGACATACAGAGAGAGATATGGGAGAGATTTCACATACTTGGAGAGATTTAGGAGAGATTTCACACACTTGGAGCGATTTCTCCTACTTAGAGAGTTTTCGAAGAGTTAGAGTGAAAGAGATTATGAGAGACTTCTTTTGTGACCTTTTTGAGTGTTTGGCTTCGCAACGCAAGGTTCATACACTCTGTTAAGCCTTGTTATGCGTGTTATACGCTCTCAAGGTGTATGGAATAATGTCCTGTCGAGTAGATTCATCACTTGCCCTGATTAGGGTTTAGAATTTCCGAACACGTGAAAACTCTAAGTGATACTTTATATTAAGATTGCGAGTAGGTACAATAAGAGTCACGATGGAAACCCTAATATACAAGGGTTAGATGAGTTGACCGGTTTGACTTGTTAACTTTAGTTGACTTTAACTTGGCCAAAAACTGATGGTTGTCACATCATCCCCCCATTAGAAAGAATTTCGTCCCGAAATTAGTGTTTCGACTGGGACTTCAAGAATTTAGAGGAAATATGGGGTAACTTTTCGTGGTACAAGAAATTGATTATGGTGGGGAACAACCCGCCTGATGTTAAATGACGACCTTGGAATTTCTTATTGTAGCTTGAGCTGAGTCAATTTAAAAGGAGTTATTGTTTTGGAATAATAGTGTATTCAATGTGTGCCTTTATGCTCCCTGCTTTATACTTTGTATTACTACTATGAATATTTTATAATCTAGTTAGCGAGTTACAGCATTACGAATGTTTCCACAATTTGTGACGAAATTTGCATTATAAGTCCTACCAGTTCTTTTATAATCGCTTGATGTAAACTAGTCGTATATCATTAAGATTGCAAGGTCATTTGGATGGGTGACTCCGCCTTAAGCCCACAACCAAACAAGGAACAAGAAATGAGGCAGAATCACACATTCTAAGTCCATAGAATCTTAATGATATATGACCATAATGTTTACACTAGCCATCATAGATTCACTAGTAAAAACCTTGTGTTTTTATATAGAAGATAAGACTTATTCGGGTTTTGCCGTGTTCTCAAGATGCTTCCAGCCTTTCTCGAACTTGTACTAAGTCATAAGTGATAGCTTCTCCTTGAAGCTCTGCATAGGGTCTACTTTAGTGTTTCTCATTTGATTAGATTGGTAGGGAACATATGGGTTCGGTTTACATGACTAGACTTATTCGGATGATAGGGTGTTCATTTGCACTCCTGGGTAACCTGGTCCTGAAGTTCGTGGCATGACTCGTACTTGGTCCATCTATCATTAACTTGCGCATATAGGTCGTATGTACTTAAGGTTGGCAAGAAAGTTGGATAGGTGACTCTGCCCCAAGTCCACAACCAGACAAGGAATAGGAATTAGGGCGGAAGCACACATCCAATGTCCTTAGAATCTTAATTATACATTATCCTCGCGTATACACGTAGTAGTGGTAGACTAACCGTATTCGTCTCAAGCTTCTGTGCTTGAACCTTATCTGTTGCATGCATGACATTCCCGAAGGGTCTTCTGTAAATACTTGTGATAACATTTCAGAAGGTATAATACTACTCTGGTGAGTGTTTTTGGGGTTTCGCAGCGAGGGATGGCCCGGAGGTTCGTGTTGGATTTGTGTTTATGAGAGACGAAGGTTTTTCGAGATTAGGTGAAAGGTCTTTTCGTAGCCGTTTAGTTAGGAAAGCGAGGACTATATTAATTGAAATCTAATGACAACAACAATATCATTTTAGGCAAAACATGTGTTAAGCTGTATTCGTAAGAAGTGCTCATTAGGGTGATAGAGTATTTTGTGTTTCTTTTTAGTGTGTTTCGTTTCATTCGATGTTATTATTATTGCTGATGATTCCTACCATAGCATCTAGCACTGGTAGTGAGTGTGTTCTGATAGCTAGCAATGATACTTGATATCATGATCCCTGGCAGGTCACTCTATGGTCGAGCAGTATATGTAAGTCGCATGTAATTTGATATTGTTGAAATCGTCGAGTGGGTGGCTCCACTCAAATCCCACTACTAGACGTGGAACAGGAGTCAGGATGGAATTATTTGTTGTAAGTCTTTAGTATTTTGATTATAATTAACCCCGATGTATGCACAAAGTCGTCACAGCTTACAGGTAATGATCCTAAGGTCATATATGAATGTCTTTGATTTGATTCGAACGAGAGAGTATTTTAACTACTATTAGAAAGATGGAAATTTTAGCAATCATACCAAATTCATTACAAATATATGGTACTTAAACGTTTTTGTCGTTGGAAACATTACAAAAGTCCTAATAGGCTTCCGTTGGTTCAGTTGTCACACTCCTCCTGCTCCTCTGTCATTCTTCTCGGTTGGACAGTCTCTCTTGAAGTGTCCCGTTTCACCACATAGGGAGCAAACTAGACTTACACCAGTATTGGGGGTTAAAGCGATGCGTTGGGTCGGGGTCTTGCAGAAGCGGACGGTATGCCCTTTCTTGCTGCAGTTGATACAACCTGGAACCCGACAAGCTCCTGTGTGATGGTAGTTACACTTGTTACACATTTGTTTGGTCAAAAAATATGGTTTATACTTTGCTTTTCTAGGAAAATATTTTTTTTAATGGAATATGTAATTTTGTGGCTGTGTACGGCTGCACATGTGTGTGCGGCCGCACACCCTGTGTACGGCCGTACACGTGTGTACTGCTGAGAGTGCTATAAACAGAGGAGTGCATGTGGGAGTGAAAGGCTAGAGAAGAGAGAGAAAGTTATAGAGAAGAAGTGTGTGTGAGAGAGAATCTATTGTAAGGAGCATCAATCATATCATCAATACATTAGATTCAAGTTATTCTTCTTCTCCTTCTCTTCTCTATTGATCTGACATCATCCAATTGATTGGGATTCTGTACCATCAATTGGATCTGATTGATACACAAACAATTTTGGGGACTTACAATTGGTATCAAAAAAAGAAAACTCCCCTTATTTTTCAGAGATCTATCCAGAAATGCAATTATCTTTTCAAAATAAGATCAAACAAGATCCAGATCTGACAAAATTGATTGATACAACCTTGCTCTGATACCAATTGTAAGTCCCCAAAATTGTTTGTGTATCAATCAGATCCAATTGATGGTGCGGAATCCCAATCAATTGGATGAGGTCAGATCAATATAGAAGAGAAGGAAGAAGAATAACTTGAATCTAATGTATTGATGATATGATTAATGATCCTTACAATAGATTCTCTCACACATACACTTCTTCTCTCTAACTTTCTCTCTCTTCTCTAGACTTTCACTCCCACATACACTCCTCTATTTATTGCACTCCCAACAGTACACGAGTATACAGTTGCACACGTGTGTACGGCCATACACAGGGTGGGCGGCCGCCCACACATGTGCAGCGGTACACAGCCACAAAATTACATATTACATTATAGAAAAATATATTTTCCTAGAAAAGCAAAGTATAAACCATATTTTTTAACCCAAAAATCTCCCCCTTGATTGATAGCTTTCTTTTCTAATTGGCCCAACAAACTCCCCCTAAAAGTAGCTGGCTTTTCTTGTTAATCTTCATTGGGAACTTGGCTTCAGCATTAATCTTCAAATTGCATCACAGCATCAAGATGAACATATGAATCTTCAATAAATGACTTCATCTTGAGCAGTTGGGATTTCTGTAGAATTTGACCTTGAGCGCACATTGGGTGAGGAGGCTTAATGAACTGATTCTTGAAAGATAGTGTTTTCAGCTTGAGATTCTTCAGAGAGAACATCAGAGAGAACAAATCTTCTGAATCACTTCAGCAGGTTCAAGATAGCAGCAGATTGATTGAGGAGGCTTCTATGCAATCTGTCACATAATCTTCAAGTCAGCTTGACCTTTCTTCTAGGCTTGAAGGATTGAATGTCGAAAGAATAATCTTCATTTCTTGCTCCTTCGAATGAAAATTCTTCAATGCTCACGGATGAAGCCTTGGCTCAGAAAATCTTCAATACAGTCTCCACGGGTCTCATCTACGCCTGAAACCACTTTTCAAGACAAAAAAAAACTAAAAGAAAAATTAGCACACAAAAAAAATATTTTTGGATTTTTTATATTTTCTGGAAAAATAAAAACAGAAACAAAAATATTTTTGGATTTTCTGAGTTTTCTAAACAAGAAATAACACTATTTTTTGGATTTTTAATTTTCTGATTTTTGTTTGATTTTTGAATTATTTTTAATTCTCCCCCTAAAATTTGTGCATAGAGGAAAACTATGAACAAATTTAACAAAAATAAAATGATATCTAACTTTAAGAATGATTTGGGATCAAAGTTTTTAGACAACCTTTATCCGCTTGTCGGTACCTTCCATCTTCACGTCTTTGTCTGGTCGATCGCCGGTATTGTTGTTCACTTAAACACGAAAAATTGTGACAAAATTAGGGCATACTATAAGTGACAAGACAATGTGATCCTAAGTTCCTAGATATTATATTTGATCCTAAGTTTCTAGATACTATATCTTAAGGACCATTCAGCTGACGACGACCAGGGATATTGTTGTCCACCTAAATTGAGCAACGATATCTATAAACAATCTTTGAGTGTTCAATTTAATTGAACTGGAGCATGTTTCCCACTTCCTGATATGCCCCAGTAATCAAAGACTTCCAGAGTACTCCTTACATCGGGTGAGCAGACAATCATTAGGAGAGAAGATAGATTCAGATTATTATCACTTATAGTTTTAGAGGGATTGAGAAGTAGAAGGTTGCATATGTTGTGTACTAGGTCAGATTGTTAATAACGCAAAGGAGACAACATATGGCTAACAGATAAGAAGAATTTCATAGATATAATATGCAGATAAATAGATTTGCATATGTTGCAGTACAGGTCGGATCTCTTCCAATCATGCAGAGGAGGCAACATATGACTAACAGTAAGAAAGAAAGAAAATAATTTTCTACATACCTAATTCATCAGAATTTACCAGTCGCCCCATCAATACCGGAATTAAGGACAGAATCTGCACATTGAGGAAAAGTTAAACCACGGTTCCAGATACAAGTTCATGTAATGTGACATGTAGATTCCCATATATATCTCCCTGCTCAATCTATCCAAGCGTCGTATTGTCAGGCTAAACGGATCTAACTAGGTCAAGATTTGTCAAGTCTATAGATTTCCTAAGTTCAACTCTGCCTAGTCATGTCCGTTTTGAATCTTTCGTGCCTACCAACGCATCAAACTAGAGCATAGACCCTTCAACTTTAGGTACGTTACGCAGACTTAGATTGTCTATTATCACTTGATAATATTACTTCCCAAAACATCTCCCTCAAGCACATTCCATAACCAACATAATTTCCTTTTGTTTTTCTGATTTTCTAATGTTTTTGGATTTTTTTTAAAAGATTTTCTAATTTTTGTTTTGTTTTTATTTCACCCCCTAAATTTTTACATAGGAGAGAAACGAAAGTAAATGCGCAAATTTAAACTATCCTAAAACAAAAGTTAGTCTTTAAAGCGAATCAGCTTAAGATAAACTCAGGAGTATAGAGCAGAAAACTCAAACCGTAAGTCACCGATTGAATTTGCATCTAGAAGGTCTGAGAACAGCACGCGTAATCTCAGAACAGATCCAAAAATTCTTCACATCGTTAAGCACAAACCCCAATGAGTGATCCCTTCCTTTCTTCGTTTCCCGCAAAGGACACATACTCTCAAACAAAGTTCAGAGTGTTGTATAGTTGAGAGATGTCTCTTATTTTGTGCCTAGAACAGCCACTACCAACAAACTGAAGTCTGATGATAGGGGTGCAAACGAGCCAAGCTACTCGCGAGCTACTCGAGATCGGATCGTTAAAAGCTCGACCCGAAATCCATTTTAAACGAGCCTGATCCGAGCTCGAGCTTAATATTAAGCTCGTTTATTAAATGAGCTCGAGCTCAAGCCTATGTCATTAAGTTTGATTAGGCTCGCGAGCCTAAACGAGCCTTTATATAATATAATTTAATATTATTTAAATATATTAAAATAAAAACATATTAGGGAAATTATGGATTTAGGGTATTAGTAAACGAGCTTCTTAACGAGCTCGAGCCGAGCTTAAGCTTATTTAAACACGTCAGATAAAAAATGAGTCGAGCCCGAGCCCAAGCCGAGCTTGTATAATTCCTTACGAGCTCGAGTCGAGCTCAGTACAAGGAAGCTCGAATTGAGCCGAGCTCGAGCTCGAGCCTTATATAACGTAAACGAGCCCGATCCGAGCCTGACCAGGCTCGTCTCGTTTGCACCCCTATCTGATGATATGCCTCCATAGCTGCTCCAACACAGAGCGGGATTAGTTGGTCTTTGGAACCCAATCCATTTTGAAACTGGGTTGACCTTTTTCATCCTTGCACGGTACTCTTTCCCATGACATATCATGTTTATCACAAACAGAAAATGTAGAAATATTAGAAGCATTAGATGATTTGGGAGATTGCAGCTACGATACCCATCTGTAGTTGGGTTTAACCCATTTCTTTTTCGAGCGGATGGGAGCCTCGACACTTTATTTTGAATTTGAAGCCGATCGTCAAGATGACTTTGATTTTGGCTTCACGAGAGCATCTCTTGGATTTTGCTTCTTAGCCGACATTCCCTTCTTGCCCTTGGGATTCAGATTCTTGGCCTTGTGGGTTTATTTTTGGCCTTCTACGCGTTCCAGTCACCATTGTCTGAACGTGACCAGAAAGGGTTTCTTTTGAAGTATCTCCCTCTTGGTGTTTTCTGCCAGCCATGTGCATAGTAGGGAACGTATGCGCGATTAGGACAATTTCTAGTAATGTGTCCAGGTGTTCCACAGTGAAAACAAGTCTTTTTCTTCACTGTGGAGTTGTTTCTTCCTGCCCCCGGTGGCGTATCCTTGCCTCGTTTCTGATTGTTCCCACAAACACACTTGCAGCAAGTCGGTTGTTTCACTTGATTTGGTGACCTGTACTTCTCAATAGTAGGTTGATTAGAAGCAACTGAGTTCGAAGCAACAGATTCAGAGTTCAAGAAGTCATTGGTGTGTTCAATAGTTTTCTCTTTGTTCTCATCATCTACTACTTGACTTGCACAAGAAGTAGAATCATTAGTATCTTTCATCTCAACATCCTCAGTTGGCCCTGATTGTTCAGTCTTAACTGAAGCTGGAGCAGGGGTTTGGCCATACTGAGCATACATTTCTTCCTCATTGGTCTCAAGGGGTGGGTTATAGTTGTCATTAAAGGGAGGTGGCACACTGTGATACCCTAGACCCTTGTTTTGATTATCTTTGAATTTTAATTGCTTCTCAATCATCAAGGCAACTACCTCACTTGACACATCGTATTTTCTAAAATTAAAATCTGCATTTTCAAATTTGTTTTTCAATTTGTCAAGCTCGGCAGTCACAGAAGCAAGTTGTCTCTTAATATAGTCATAATTTTCACATTTATTGCTAAATTCCTCTTGAAGTTTTCTAAAATCCTTAGTTTTGGCCTCTAGTTGAGCTTTTAAGGGTTTTTGACCTTTCCTTAGAGTATAGCCTTCATATTTAAGATCCTCATTTTCCCTTTCTAGCAAATCAATTTGTTCGCGAAGAAATTTAATCGTAGCTTTACAAGATGGAGTACATGAAACTTCATTTACCGGAATGCATGAGCAACTCATTTTTATAAAAAATATGCCCTTTGACTAAAAACTCAAAAGTCAACCCTAAAAGTCAAATTTAAAAGGTCAAACTTCAAAGTCAAACCAAAAAGCTAAATTTGAAAATTTTAAAGTCAAAGGTCAACTTTTAAAAGTCAACGTCAAAATTTTAAGTAAAAAGTTAAAATTTAAAAACTAAAATTTTTGGGATGAAAATCGAATTTAAAAATAAAAGAAATTTATTTTTAGGGTTAAAATTGCCAATTTTCGAAAGTTGAAACCGAGAAGGACTTGTTTTGAATTAAATTTCGAAGGATTATTCTATCTAGCAACTTAGATCAGCTGGAAAAGTCGTTGTGTTTGTTGAACCAAAGCATCCAGGTTCGAATCTTGCAGCCCTCGGTTTCCCTTTTGATTATTTTTTGCTTACTGCTATATGTATAAAGGATAAAAACGGAAGTTAAGTACCGTACTCCTTGCTAGATCAACTGGTAATAAGTTAGAGGTCCCGATTTCGAATCTTGGGAACCTCAAAAATTCCTTTAACTTTTTTAAGTGTACACAATGCGAGCCACACAAACCAAGCCGACTGCACACCGGGCCGCACACGTCCGACCGCACACACCGAGCCGCACACTCCCTGGACGCACACCTTCAACAGATTCGCGAAAAAGACGACGTTTTTCACCCTTTTTTGCTCCAAAAATCGATCAAAAACTCGTTTTTATGAAAAATGCAAAGAAGAAACCCCCCTTATTTTTCAGAGATCTATCCAAAAACACAATTATCTTTTCAAAATAAAATCAAATAAGCTCCAGATCTAACAAAATTGATTGATACAACCTTGCTCTGATACCAATTGTAAGTCCCCAAAATTTCTTGTGTATCAATCAGATCCAATTGATGGTGCAGAATCCCAATCAATCGGATGATGTCAGATCAAATAGAAGAGAAGGAGAAGAAGAATAACTTGAATCTAATGTATTGATGATATGATTAATGCTCCTTACAATAGATTATCTCTCACACACACTTCTTCTCTCTAACTTTCTCTCTCTAAAACATGCTCCTTGGTTATGCACTCCTCACCTACCTAACATCTATTTATATGAACACTAACTTTCCATGAGTGTACAGACGCACACAGGGTGTGCGGCCGCACACACATGTCTAACCGTACACAGCCACACAAAATACATATTAAATGACTGAAAACCCATTTGCCTAGAAAAGCAAAGTATAAACCATATTTTCATACCCAAAAATCTCCCCATGGTTTAAAGCTTTCTTTTCTAATTGACCCAACAACCTCCCCCTAAAAATATAGATGGCTTTTCATGTCAATCTTCATTGGGAGCTTAGCTTCAGCTTAATCTTTGATATCTTCATAACATCAAGATGAACATATGAATCTTCAATGAATGACTTCATCTTGAGAAGTTGGGCTTTCTGCAGAATTTGACATTGAACGCACATTGGGTGAGGAGGCTTCTTGTAGAGATTCATGAAAGATGGTGCTTTCAGCTTGAGAATCTTCAGAGAGAACAGAGAGAACGAATCTCTTGGATCACTTCAGCAGGTTTATAGATAGCAGCAGATTGATTGAGGAGGCTTCAATGCAATCTGTCACATAATCTTCAAGCGCAACTTGACCTTGCTTCTGGGGTTGAAGGCTTGAATGTTTAAAGAATAATCTTCATTTCTTGCTCCTTCGAATGAAAATTCTTCGATGCTCACAGATGAAGCTTCGGCTCAGAAATCTCGATACAGTCTCCACGAGTCTCATCTACGCCTGAAATCACTTTTCAAGAGAAAACAAAACTAAAAGAAAAATTAGCACACAAAAAAATATTTTTGGATTTTTGATATTTTCTAAAAAAATAATACATAAATAACACTATTTTTTTAAAATTTCTATTTTTTTTAGTTTGATTTTTGAATTTTTCTGATTTTTGTTTGATTTTTTTTAATTCTCCCCTAATATTTAAATTAGAAGAAACTATGAACAAATTTAACAAAAATAAAATGATATCTAACTTTAAGAATGATTTGGGATCAAAGTTTTTAGACAACCTTTATCCGCTTGTCGGTACCTTCTATCTTCACGTCTTTGTCTGGTCGATCGCCGGTATTGTGGTCCACTTAAACACAAAAAATTGTAACAAATTTTGGACATGCTATAAGTGACAAGACAAGTTGATCCTATGTTCCTAGATAAAACTTCCTAAGGACTGTTCATCTGACGATGACCAAGGATATTGTTGTCCACCTAAATTGAGCAGCGAGATCTATAGACAATCTTTGAGTGTTCAATTTTAATTGTACTGGAACATGCTTCCCGCTTCCTGATATGCCCCAGTAATCAAGGACTTCCAGAGTACTCCTTACATCGGGTGAGCAGAGAATCATTAAGAGAGAAGATAGATTTAGATTATTATCACTTATAGTTTTTATAGGGATTGAGAAGTAGAAGGTTGCATATGCTGTGTACCAGGTCGGATTGTTAATCACGCAAAGGAGACAGCATATGGCTAATAGATAAGAAGAATTTCATAGATATAATATGTAGAGAAATAGAGTTGCATATGTTACAATCCAGGTCGGATTTTGAGTCACACAGAGGAGGTAACATATGACTAACAGACAGATATAAAGAGAAAACAATTTTCTACAGACCTAATTCATCGGAATTTACCAGTCACCCCATCAATACCGGAATTAAGGATAGAATCCACACATCGAGGAAATGTTAAACCATGGTTCCAGATATGGGTTCGTTTAATGTGACGAGTAGATTCCCATATATATCTCCCTGTTCAATCTATCCAAGCGTCGTATTGTCAAACTAAACGAATCTAACTAGGTTAAGATATGTCGAGTCTATGAATTCCTTAAGTTCAACTCTGCCTAGTCATTTCCATTTAGATTCTTTCGTGCCTATCGACACATCAAACCAGAGCATAGACCCTTCAACTTTGGGTACGTTACGCAGACATATATTGCCTGTTATCACTTCATAATATCACTTCCCAAAACATCTTCCTCAAGCACATTTCATAACCAACATATTTTTTTTTTTGATTTTTTGATTTTCTAATATTTTTGGATGTTTTTTAAATTTTCTAATTTTTGTTTTGTTTTTATTTCTCCCCCTAAATTTTTAAAGATCTATCCAAAAACACTATTATCTTTTCAAAATAAGATCAAATAAGCTCCAGATCTGACAAAATTGATTGATACAATCCACACTATGATACCAATTGTAAGTCCTAAAATTGCTTTTGTATCAATCAGATCCAATTGATGGTGCGGAATCCCAATCAATTGGATGATGTCGGATCAAATAGAAGAGAAGGAGAAGAAGAATAACTTGAATCTAATGTATTGATGATATGATTGATGCTCCTTACAATAGATTCTCTCTCACACATACTTCTTCTCTCTAACTTTCTCTCTCTAAAACATGCTCCTTGGTTATGCACTCCTCACCCACCTAACATCTATTTATATGAACACTAACTGTCCACGAGTGTACAGCCGCACACAGGGTGTGCGACCGCACACACATGTCTAACCGTACACAGCCACACAAAATACATATTAAATGACTGAAAACCCAATTGCCTAGAAAAGCAAAGTATAAACCATATTTTCATATGTAACAACTAACTATTCCCATATATTGCATGTCTGGTGCTTGAGCGATAGATGTTGTGGCTGATGTCGAGGCATGTGTTGTGACTGCTGTCGTAATCGTAGGGGTGGCCATGGGTTGTTGTCTTTTAGTGAGTCTTTGAGATTGGGTGCGCTCCTTTTTGTTCCAAAACTTTCGCTTCTTGTTCGTAGGTTTGTGGCCTGAGGCATTTTCGTTGGAAGACGCCTGCTGGTGTTCTTGATTGTTAATGCGATTAGTATTTCTGACACCATCTCCGTGCCTACTGGCGTGGTTAGCATTGAGCTGCGCCATGACGGCTGCCATGGCTGCCGTGACTGCAGCTTGAAAAGTAGCAGAGTCTATCTGCAGGGTTGGCGCCTTGCTAGTTGGTTGGTTGCCTCTTGGTGAAGACATAGCTCTGTTTCACGATGAAAAACGACTTCGTGAATGGGGATAATTATCTCAAGTGCATTCTTACGATTTATATTCACATATATAAAAAATTTCCGATTGATGTACTATTCTTAGTGTGTCTGCTAACGTTCCTGAGACGGAGTTATGGTAGTGGGTAAAAGTAGGTTTCGTACAGGCGTTAAGCTTTACTCATCCTAGGATCATGTTTGTCGAAACACACTTAGATGAGGAGTTTTAATGGGATTCGGTGTATTAGTACTCGTATGATCGCACCCTATAGGTCTACGAAGAAGGAACCTTTCCACCAAAATGTTTAAAGGTGAGACGATAATGAGTTTTTAGAATGGCTATACGTCGCGAGTTTTCTAACTCAGTTTATCTTAGTTCTATTTGTAACGTATTTCAGTTGTTTATGGTGTTCTGAAAACAGTTCATAACGAGAATCTATATATGATAAACTCATGTATTTTAGTAGTTCTGTATCCAAGTGAAACCTTGTAATTTGATCCAAGTTAGGTCCTTTTTACGACTAATTGATGTATGCTTAGTTATATAATTATGACTAAATAGACCTTCGATTCTGTTAGGTATGTCCTAAGCCCATCTTGTTAATGTGATTCTAATACTTATGGTTTCAGAGAAAATTTTTGACCTCGATGTAGGTCTACCTCACAACCATGCAAGGAAAAGTTTTGATAGCAACTAGATCTCTCGATTAGTATAACCACTTAAATCGCAGTGTCATGCTTACACCTAGAATAGAGTAGCACCAACGCATACTAATTTACAAGGTCTAGTGAGCGGTATGAACTCTACTCACGACGATCCGTCCCTTGCGATGCCTTAGGCAAAGTCGATGCACCTTGCAGCTCTGCAAATCGATGCTTGGCTGCAACCATTCTCTCTTCGAATGTCGTGTGCCTACCCTGCTACTCTTTTGCCTCTGCCCGAGTTGCGATGAGGTCTTAAAAATAAATTTGGTCTCTGAAATAGTAGTCTCTTTCTGAGTCTCGGGTACGTGAGACGGTAGGGTTTGTAGTAGCGCGTAGTTTTCAAACTCGGTTTGCAGTCTCCATGTTTTAATCCCCGATGTTCGCGATCCGCCGGGTCTTTGTCGGGAGGGCTCTGTAAGTCGGTCCCCCGTGGTTGAGGTCATAGCACCCTCGTTGGTCTCCACATGGTGATTTGTTGTCATTGTCGTCGACTCCAACCCTCGATCACGGTTGCCCAACAGGGCATAGGTCTGATGTAGTCGAAATGGTTTGCGAGAACCCTGGCTATGCATGGAGGGTTGATTACCTCCGGTTCCGCTTCTGATTCTGCTCATAACCCACCACCATTTCCCTGGTTGGGAAAGTAGGGGTCGCGTGGTAAGTAGGATCTTGCTATGTTATACGTGCGAGAATAGGAGTGGAAGAGATAATTAATAGGTGTCTAACTCTATAATTAATTACTTATAGGGGTGATCCTTATCAGTCATGTCTATAATCACATAGTGCATACCAGTTATAAATAATCTGAGATAGAATAGACCTTCGAATAAATGACTCTACTCTAAATCTACAACCAAACAAGGAACAGGAAGTAGAGCAATAGTTCATAGATTCCGAGTCTATAATATCTTTAATTATGTATAACCTTGGCATATGCACTCCTTCGTTAAAGACCTACTAATATGGGTCTTTGGTTTTCACATAAGTTGGTTATATTATCACAAAATACTCCTATAGTATTTTAATGTTTGACTTATGGTTTTCGGTGTTTGTTTGTAGATAGAATTGGTAAGTTTTTAGACTTGTTGCAACGCCACAACCATTCTCGGGCATATGCTAATCACTTCTGGGTTAGACATAGTTGATCAAGCTATGTCCTTCCCAGACCTGACTATACATCCCCAAGCCTACTTGTGCCATTCAACAATCATTACTTTTGTTTGGTTCTAGAATGATGTTGACCTTAGTATGTACGAATGCATGTATATTTTTAATAAGAAACTATTTATTTCTAAAAGTATAGTTATTTGAAAAATGTTAAATCAGAGACCTTAGTCCCAATGCATTTATAGTTTGTATATCTTATGTGGTTCGATATACTTAGTTCCCTATAAACAATGCTCTGATACCAATCTGTCACACCCCCAAACCAAGGAAGGCGGAAATGTCTGGAGTTGTAGGACTTCATGTATAGTATCACAACAACGAGTATAATAGTGCTCAAAGTAAATACAACCATCATAAATATAATTGAAAAAGTTACACCAAAGTATATGTTTACATGATTCAAATCAATTAAATTATGATGACAAAATGTACTATTTGACGATTTATCATCCCATCCTCAAAATGCTGTTGGTTCTCCTGTTTCACTGATTTCCTGAGAATACAAGTAGTTTTGAAAAAGTGTCAACAATTAAGTTGGTGAGTTCATAAGATTTTTGTTTGAGGAAGAAACCGTTTTCCTTGTAAAAGCAATAGAGTATGATTTCCAGAAAATCCAATATTTTCTTAGTTAAGTGTGGAATGAATGCTCCTATGTTATGCGATAATGAACTCTAGAAGAACCCATAGGTTCCTTCTATGATCAATCAACGTATATCAATTACATATAATTTGAGTTAAATGAACCATTAAAGTCTAACAATTCTAGACGATATGTAGTGTTAATAGAAATATGTTCCAAAGAAAATCCAATATTTTCCTTATAAAAGTTATGTAGTGCTAAATCCTAGGACCAAAAATAGACAAGTATTTTCCATACTTAAAGATATAAAAGTGATTTTAAATCAGCATAAAACCCTTTTTGACTTGAGAAAAATCCAGTAAACTTTATGTGTTAGGATTTGTCTTTAATCCTAAGACCGAAAGTGTACAAGTATTTTACCATACTTAAAGTAATTCATGTAAGTTTAAATCGACATAAACTCGTTTGATTTAGAAGTAAACCCCTTTTTAAGGTAAAAGTTTCCATGTAAACTTGAAAGATTGTTAACTACCTATGTGAGTCGCTATAACCATACTATGACGAGAAATAACCTGCACACCGTTTTTCAGACGTTAAGATACTATGACTCTTGTCACCTGTAGACCTGTCGGTCCCACTGTAGCTAGCAGCAAGGTGTGGGTGTCAAACCCAATATAGATCTATACACAATAATCACGCTCTCTTTATAAGAGACTCTGGTTATAACTTACAGGAATTTGGATCCCGTACTCGAACGTACGGGGAGAGAATTGCCTCACAACCTAAGTTAACTAGTTTACACATAGTTTGATATTAAAACCTCTTCCGTGGAGGAAGTAAAATCACCTTTTCTAAATAAATTAGTTATACGAAATCCTTAAACTATTACTATTATAGTTTATCATGTAGGATATGAAAACCCATTTGTTTTGAGAGTAAAACCTTTTTCATGTAGTAAAATCCGTAAATTATGCTTACTGAAGTTTATTATATGTGTTTGAAATGAATGAGTAAACCTTATCATGAATGACTAAGTTTCACTTTATGATGTTAAACTTAACAAGATAATACATTCAATATTTAGAACTTATTGTTATACACTTTCCTCAACATAATACAAAGTGCTATGAAAGTTATAAGTTCTTGACTAGCTTTTAGCCTTTCAGCACTGTTTTAGAAAAATCATAGAAAAATCATACGAAGTCGAAAACTTAATCTGTAAATTCTGAGAGTTAATAAAATGCGTCTAGTTTATTCATGATTTTTATTACTATTTTTGGAAGTCTTTAACTTGTGTTAAAATGTTCATATTCACAGACTGGTCCGAATTCGTTTCTGAAATGATAAGCTGTTTTGTAAACATCGCCATAAATCGTAGAAAAATCGTATGGAGATATGCAAGTAGTCATTTTAAAGGTATGAACCTGAACTATTTGCACCTAATACAGTTTTGAAAACTAAAATGTTTAAGTTGACCAAAACAGTCCCTGAATGGAGTTAAACTTTTCTGATGAAGGCTGTTAAATGAGTTTAGTTATGTTCTTAGTGTTTTAACTTGTATTCCCCCCCCCCCTAAAACTTAAGAAAAACATGAAAATATAGGGGTATGAACTCACCTTGAGTGATTTCAGTAGATGGATGACGGAGAAAAAAGTGTGCAACTCAAGAACACTTGGGAGGTGCTTTGAAGATTTGAAGATCTAACACAATATGACGATATTTGTGTAAGCAATATATGATTTTGATGAAGGATAGTAGAATACCTAAGTAGAGGAGGAATATACTTACCAAATGTAGAAGGAAAGCTTGGAGATTAGCCTTGAATCTCGAAATTTTTAGAGAGAGAAAGTGAGAGAAAATGAAGTTTGTTCTTTGGTGAAAATGAGAGAAATGTGAGGAGAGAGGAGGGTTTTTCAGCTCTTGACCAAGTGTGTGGCAGCAAAATGGTGGGAAAAGTACTATGGAATGACTAGGTATGTTGTAATAGTGACTGGGGGTTGTATTATGAAGGTATGGGGAGGTTGCTTGTGTCCTTGTCCAAAGGATAAGTCAACACTCCACCTAAATATCTCACCAAATAGATTTTATTCTTAGGCAATGATTTTCCCCAAACTATAGTTAAAATATGAATATTTAGGGTTTATTATGTTAAAACATGAGTTTGGGTGAAATTCCCGCGTTAAAATCTCAAAAAACGGGCTTAAGACGAAGTTTGGGTCAAAAACCGGCAATTTAGACCGAACCTGCGAGGTTCGACTCTAAGGGAGTGAGAACCGAGAGTGGAGAAGGAAGGAACCGAGAGTATAAGGGAGGACCGAAGGTGCGAGGGTTCAGTCGTGGCTTGCATCTCGGAACCGAAGGTCAAGTCCTCGGACCGAAGGTTAGGTCCTCGGACCGAAGGTGTAGTCCTCTCGGACCGAAAGTGAGAAGAGAAGAGCCAAAGGTCAGGCTCGGTTCGGAATGATCAGGGGACCGAAATAGACAAAGTGCTCGGTCCATTTCGGTTGAGAGGGTTTCGGTTCTCAGGAGGTTCGGCTCTAAGAGGTTCGGTTCCTAAGAGGAGTTTCGGCTCCTAAGAGGGGTTTCTGCTCCTTACGGCTGTTTTTCGTGTAGACTTCCATTTTCGAGCGGTTTTTGACTAAATTAAGGGTCGGGATGACTAGAGTGATTATAAGGGGTGGAGAGAGATTTTGAGAGAGATTTGGGAGAGATTTGACATACAGAGAGAGATTTGGGAGAGATTTCACATATTTGGAGAGATTTGACATTTAGAGAGAGATTACGGAGAGATTTCACATACTTGGAGAGATTTGACATTCAAAGAGAGATTTGGGAGAGATTTCATATACTTGGAGAGATTTGACATACAGACAGAGATTTGGGAGAGATTTCACATACTTGGAGAGATTTGACATACAGAGGGAGATTTGGGAGAGATTTCACATACTTGGAGAGATTTGACATACAGAGAGAGATTTGGGACAGATTTCACATACTTGGAGAGATTTAGGAGAGATTTCACACACTTGGAGCGATTTCTCCTACTTAGAGAGTTTTGGAAGAGTTAGAGTGAAATAGATTGCGAGAGACTTCTTTTGTGACCTTTTTGAGTGTTTGGCTTCGCAACGCAAGGTTCTTACACTCTGTGAAGCCTTGTTATGCATGTTATACGCTCTTAAGGGGTATGGAATAATGTCCTATTGAGTAGATTCATTACTTACCCTGATTAGGGTTTAGAATTTCCGAACACGTGAAAACTCTAGGTGATACTTTATATTAAGATTGCGAGTAGGTACAATAAGAGTCACGATGGAAACCCTAATATACAAGGGTTAGATGAGTTTACTGGTTTGACTTGTTGACTTTAGTTGACTTTGACTTGCCCAATATTTGACGGTTGTCACAGCTGCGGTATTCTTCAATTCAAAGACCAAAGGATCTGATTCCAAGCACAAGAGAGGTGCCTAAATCAGATGTTAAGGAAGTTGTTTCAATTCCTGAAACACAACAACTTCGTAAAAGTAAACGAGGTCGAGTCGCGAAAAATTTTGGCGATGACTTTCAACTTTTTTTAGTTGAAGGTTCGAGGGATAAAGTGGAGAAACAATACTCATATTCCTCTCATCTTGAGACTGATCCAAAGACTTTTAAGGAAGCTATGGAGTCTCGAGATGTTGCGTTTTGGAAAGAAGCGGTTGATGAAGAGATGTCATCCATTATGGAGAATAATGTTTGGGTGTTATCTGATTTACCTCCTGGTTCTAAGCCTTTGGGATGTAAATGGATTTTCAAAAAGAAAATGAAGGTAGATGGAACCATTGATAAATTCAAGGCTCGTCTGGTCATACAAGGTTTTAGACAAAAAGTCGGTATCGATTATTTTGATACATATGCAACGGTAGCACGAATTTCTACCATTAGATTGTTGCTTGCTTTGGAAGCTACTCACAATCTAGTTATTCATCAAATGGATGTAAAAACAGCTTTTTGAATGGTGATCTTGACGAGGAAGTTTATATGAAATAACCAGAAGGTTTTGTTCTGCCTGGAAATGAGCAAAAAGTTTTTAGACTTGTGAAATCATTATATGGACTTAAACAAGCTCTAAAACAATGGCATTTGAAGTTTGACGAAATTATTTTGTCTAATGGTTTTTCTTTAAACCAATCTGACAAATGTGTGTACAGCCGTTTTGATTCATCTGGATCTGGTGTGATCATTTGCTTGTATGTAGATGATATGTTGATTTTTGGCACTGATCAAAATCAAATTAATGTAACAAAGAATTTATTGTCTTCAAAGTTTTCCATGAAGGATATGGGGGAGGCGGATGTAATCCTTGGAATAAGGATTAAACGAGTGAACAAGGGACTTGCTATTACACAGTCACATTACATTGAGAAAATTCTCAAACGGTTCAATTATAGTGATTGTACACCCGTTAGCACCCATATGGATTCAAGCATGAAGTTGATGCCTAATAGAGGCAGATCAGTTTCTCAACTTGAGTACTCGCAAGCTATTGGCTCTTTGATGTATGCTATGACTAGCACTCATCCAGATATAGCTTTCACAGTTGGAAGATTGAGTAGATTTACTCATAATCCTAGTACTCAACATTGGCAAGCGGTTCATCGTGTTTTCAAGTATTTGAAAGGAACCAAGGATTATTCTTTGTGTTATTCAGGATTTCCTTCGGTCTTGGAAGGATATTCTGATGCAAGTTGGATATGATGGGTTTTGAGCATTCTAACACTTCCTAAGTGTACATGCAACCCTAATAACCTTGGATCTATGTTTGTCTAATTATCATGCAAAGTTGATTTCCAAGACTATGATCCTATCTAGCATACATGGGGAACAATTTTAACTTAAATAATAGATAGAACTACATACCTTGTTGTTGTAAATGTTCCTTGAAACCTTGTGAGCCTAGCACCCCAAGTGTGATGCCTCAAATGCTTCACACAACACCAAATGCTATGGAGTAAACTTGGAGAGAAAGTATAACACACTAAAATCGGCCAAGCCCTCTTGTTTTCACTAGTAGTCCGATTTTGGGAGAACACATGAGCTTTATATAGTGTTGACACATCTAGAGTTAACCCAACTTGATTATCCATGGAGCCTCTTAGCCCACTATATAAGTTATGGATGATTTACATAATCAACCCACATATATTTAATTAGTTATCTTTTGATCACTTAATTAATTCTAAAATGAATTCTTGATCAAACTAATTAAATAATATTATTAATATATTAGAACTTATAATATATTAATAACCACAAGCGTTATTTCTCTCATTTAGTCTATCCAATTGCATGGTGCCATGCAACCCAAATGGACCATGTCGGGTCGGGTCAAGTACATACCAGAAATAGTTATGGACTTAGACACCTTATCCAATAGTCTCCCACTTGGATAAGTCTAATAACTATAACTGCAAGTATGACTTCAGGAACCGATCGGCAATCGTAGCTCTTTTCAAGGTTTCTCGAAACCGAGAAGATGATGGTACACCATTTCAGATAAGGGATCATATAATTCTCTATTCTAGATATCAGCCGAACAAACACATGGAACATAGTCTTGCTTATTCCCCAACAGTTTGTTTCCCGATTTCTGATTTGTTTGAAAAAGAACTTAATTAAACACATCAACTTAGTTTTGACCGGGCCCGGTACATAGGTCAAAACAAAATCATCGAGGGGCCCAGATATTAGCTTCTAATCCAAGAAGGAACAGATAAACTTCGACTCATATGCTTGTTCTACTAGTTGTTAAATTACACACAAACGCACATTTTATAACATCGAGTTACCAATGCGGTTTCGTACGTTCAATGCATAACTAACTCATATTTAACAAGTCATATCTCTACGTTTGAAGACTTATATGATATTACCGTCTCGCGTTCACTCGAGATAAATTACATGAAGTGATACCAGTGAGCGTGGGTTGGATCCAATACTCAAAACTTATGAGCACTCATGAGTGTTGAGGCCATGTCCAACATCTTAGACCTCTACAACCAACTCATGATAGTCTTACTTCATATCTACTTCCAACATATGACTGACTGTGGATAATTTTGAATAATATGTAAAACAACATAAATATTCTGGAAGTCAAAACATGCAAAAGAAATATAGTAAATGATTGACAAAAGATAGTAACACTTTACTCATAAATAAACACAACTTTTATTCATCATCAAATGTCAATTACATTTTACAAATTTCAAAATTATCTAACTACTAAAACTAATATACTCCTTCAGCCCTGTAACACCGTGATTTTCAAGACAAAAATTTTATTTAAATAATCAATTTAATATTAATACACTTGTTTAAAATCTTATTCACATTCGAATACAAAACATAATTTCATTTTTATTATAATAGAAGGCCAGGATCCTCCAAAACACAACTCTTTCTTCGGTGTGTACAATCGAACCGCTGCCGTCCCGCGTTACTGTAAGAACCTGAAACAACATAACATAAACAACGTAAGCACAAAGCTTAGTGAGTTCCCCAATATACCTTACGCACATACGCCTTCCGGCCCGGACCTTTCGGTCCACATAACATTGCCTTCCGGCCCGGATCTTTCGATCCACATAACATTGTCTTCCGGCCCGGATCTTTCGATCCACATAACATTGCCTTCCGGCCCGGATCTTTCGATCCACATAACATTGCCTTCCGGCCCGGATCTTTCGATCCACATAACATTGCCTTCCGGCCCGGATCTTTCGATCCACATAATATATATCGCATATAAGCACACATCACATATAAAGCATCTACCTCTCTAGACATAGTATGAATATAACACACACGACCTTCCGGTCTAACAGTCAAACCCTTCCGGGTGAAGTATAGTGAGAAGACTCACCTCGCGGACACTGGAAGATAGCAACTCCTAAAATCCCTTGCACTTGATCCTCCGAGCTACAAGCTCCCTGTAACACCATATATCCCTTATTAATACTTCTATCTTCCACGTTAACCGGCCCTAAGAAATCACACCAGTCAACTCTGATCAACAGTCCATTGTCAGCTCGACTGGACTCGGCGAGTTCCCTGGCGACTCGGCGACTCTGGTTGTCCTTCAATCCTCTAAGATTCCCCTTCTACTCGTCGAGTATCCTCTTTGGCTCGACGAGTCACTCCTGGAAGAATCGCGGGGCCACCCCGACTCCACTCGCCGAGTCTGAAGAACAACTCGGCGAGTCCCAGTGAATCTTCAAGCTACTCGCCGAGTCTGATCATCCGACTCGGCGAGTCCACGCCATGCAGTCGATCGAACTGCTTCCTGAGATACATATATTCCCGAATATACAAACATGGGACCTTCTGGACCTCTAAGGGGTACTAATACAGGGTTATAAACGTTGGATAACGACACAACAATCCATCTAATCTCCAAATGGGTTTCATAAACCCTAACTTCGTGTACACATCAAAATAACAGGAAGGATCCGAAACATAACCTGAAAGCGTACTCTCTGTGTCCCCAAACCTCAGAACTCGATCCCCTTGATCTTCCTTTGGCCAAAATCTTTCCTCTTTTGCACCACAATTCCTTCAAAGTCAATAATGGCCTTCAAGCTTGCTCTAGATGCCACAGTCGTTTAGGGTTCTCCTCAATCGGCCAAAAGACGAACAATGACGGCATAAGATCCCTTATATACGTCCCAAACTGAACGGCTAGGGTTTTCTACTGAACAGCGTCGACTCGCCGAGTCCATACCTGGACTCGTCGAGTCCAGTCGCGAACCCGCGACCCAAGCTGCGACCCCACTCGGCGAGTCTGGCTCCAACTCGCCGAGTCTCCCCTTTAAAACACGCCAAAATGCAATTAAATAATACTTGAGATTTTGGGCTGTTACAATTCTCCCCCACTAGAATTAGACTTCGCCCTCGAAGTCTCACTCTGAAATTAGCTCCGGATGCTGCCCCCACCTATCACGTTCCTGACCACAGTTCATTTCCGATCCCTTCCGGCGCTGCCACTGAACTAACACCAGAGGTATCCCCTTGCTCCTTCGAACCTCGATCTTCCGTTCTCTGATGACTACTGGCTTCTCGGCATAATTCAGGCTTGCATCCACCAGAATGTCTTCTAATGGAACACTGCCGACTCATCGGCTACATACTTCCTCAATTGCGACACATGAAAAGAAATATCATGGATTTGTCCCAAATCCATGGGCAACTCCAACCGCTAGGCCACCCGGCCTACCCCCGCAATCACATGAAAAGGCCCAATGTACCGGGGCCCCAACTTGCCCCTCTTCTTGAATCGAATCACTCCTCTCCAAAGAGAGGCCTTCAGGGTACTAAGTCATTGACCTGAAACTCAAGCTCGGACCGACGTCTGTCCGCATAACTTTCCTGTTGGCTCTGGGCGGTCAACAACCTCTGTCTCATCTGCTGAATCTGCTCTGAATCCCAACAATCGCTCGACCAATAAGGGTTAGGAAAACATGAACCACCGGATCCCCGATCCAAAGCCCACTTTGTCCATTCCGGACCGACTGAGAGATCCATTCTCACTCTCAGAGCAACTCCCACAAGTTCTCCCCTTGCCACTACATACACATACTGAACTAGTCCCACACCCGCAGGTGGAAAGACCCGATACCCTGATGATATCCTCGAACATCTCCCAAGATGAACCACTACATCCACCCTACGCTCTGATCAGATTCACACTGAGAATTTAAAATTTTCTCTCTCCATGCATCCCTTCTGAGCCTCAACAGACATCCCAACCGGATGGGTTCCTACTTCTCTGCCGCAAACACGATGCTCGAAACCATACTTGAAATACTCTAACCATAACTCTGCTCTGCAGCTCTCACTTCCGTGAACTTGCACCCCTTCGGAGTTACACACCTTCCTCTTTTCCTTTTTCCAAGGAACCCTCTTGGCCATAATGCCACTCCAACCGGTGCCACGGTGCTCGCCCCAGGCGACACCACCCTTTTTTGCATAACCGCTATCCACATACTCTGATTCTCATTGCAGGGGCTCTCAATCTCATGTACTCTCTCCACTCATCAAAATCACTGCCTCCGCTAAACAAGATAAATAACCCGGGGCCAGACCTTCCAATGCAATCACACTGCAACATACGCGATCCGCAAATCTCAAACTAATCCAGCAATACCAACAGAGTCTCCAGTATGACCGGACCGACTCTCATAACACATACTAGCCACTCGAGGCTATATCTCTGTGGGTCCGTACACCCAAACTCTGCGAACCCTCAGGTTCTAACTCTGGGAACCTTCCGGTTCCAGCTCTAGAAACATGCACAACATAATCCCGTGGGATTAATGCAGTACAACCCATCACGTACCTCAGACGTACCAATACTCTGATCGCAAAATTCCGATTACTTACTCAAGCTTGATTCCGGCCTCCTCTCAGGCCTCCACAATCAAATGCCCTAGGTCTGTATCTCGCCCCGCATGCCCAACACTCGCTCTCGTCGGCCTATACTTTGCGCTGACAAACACTGCTGAATCCCGGCAGCTAAGCACCCCCACATACTCGTCGATCTCCCGGAGAATCTTCTAATTCTCCCCCACTAAAGCACTGACTAACTGCCACCGATCGTCCTTAACGACCTTACAGAACAATCCTGTACAAAGAGAACAATTACACACTGACTGCTTCCCACAAGCACAAGCAACCCTCAGCAAAACACACCTCCTCCCTGATCAACCCACTCACAAGATTCTGATCTTTCAATTATCTACTCCACAACTGCAGATGCTACCCGACACTCAACCCAGTGCCGCATCTCTCCTATCAACCCTCACGAACGATGACCAAAGGATTCCTCGACAATAACCCATAACCAAACTCACAACCTGCCCAAAGGATGAACATCACAACGAAAACCGCATCGAAATCCATACAAGATACCAGCACAAACAATACGCCAAAACAATGCAAGACAATTAAGACATCATGAAAGCATCATACCCGCAGCTGTCTCCGGCACTGCTCCGTCTCCCTCTGTCGCACGCAGATAAACACGACCCTGAGCCCTCTGGGCTCCGCTTCATCCTGTCCTCCTCAAATCCCGAATTGGCACTGACTGCCAACAATCCCGTGCACAGTGGCCCTCCTTTCCGCACTTGCGGCATGCACCACCGGTCCCGCAAGCTCCGATGTAAACCCCTCTTTACTCTATCATCGACACCTATGGTCTCGTGATTTCCTACTACATCTATATACTCCCTTTATTACTACTCCTGACAATTCTTGCTTTCTTACGTACTGTACCCGGTTCTCCCCCACTAGGGTTCGAACCAACACCCATTAGTATACAATCAACCCACGACCATCTTTCACCAGCGAAATCGTACCTGCCCCAGTAAAGTGCTGTGCAACACCCGATAGTCCCTCTCCTTATGAAGTCAATCAATCCCCTATACTCTGAACCTCTAGCTAACCCTCCAAGAACTTCTCATCACGGCTGCCTCCAATCGTTCCAAATCCCATACTGATCTAATACTAAGCACCTGCACTGCTCGATAACATATCTGGCTCGCAGACTGCACCGCAGCATCATCGTTCCTCTCGTCTCAGCCCCTCAACCCGTATCCAACGCTGGATTTGTCCCAAGGACAGGGACTTACTCTCAACATAGACGACAACTCTCCGCACTGCAAAACTCGTCTGAACTCTTCACTGCTACCACTATAACCCAACCTGTTATTCTCAATTAGGTGTGGTGTGGTTCTCGACTACCTCAGTCCCAAATGACTGTCTGTTCACGGTAAATCTCTGTCTCGCGGTAGACCCGCTACCTGATGCTCTGAGGGAAGTCATTATCGATAACTACCTGCAGGGTGTACTCCCAACTCCAGAACTGAAACACCAGACCTCTCGCGTCTTGCACACTGGCATAAATGACACTACCCACCCAAAAGGTGACCTCTCCTCTGTCGTCTGATTGCTCGACTCAACTGAAATCCTCCCCTGTCTTTGACTCTTACCACAATACTCTGATAGGCACTCGCCTTTCCCCTCGAGGAACGCCTCTCTGTACTCAATCATGGTCTACAGGCCTGAAACCCATAGCGTCCAATCTCTACCTCATCGGTCATAACCGGATAACAAGATAGCCACAAGCATCATCCACTACGAACCATGGTACTCATCCCATGACATCCCTCCTCAACATGCTTCAGTGTATGGTACCTGAACCATAGCACCACTCCTCAATCTGCTCCAATGTATAGCACTCGGACCACAACATCTATCTCAATCTGTTCCGATGCATGGTGCCCGGACCATAACATCACTCTGTATTCACTCCGATGTATGGTATCCGAACCATAACATCACCCCTCAATCTGTTCCTTAGGACCTTTAGAATGCTCCCTGTATCAAGTATGGGTCCTCTGCTTTCAGTAGTACGGGCCCATACTACCTGCCACATCTACCCATACTTTCCACACGGACCATCCCAGAGTTCCTAAATAACTGATCGTCCTGCTCTTCTTCACCAATCCCATCTTGCATGCTCGCTCCCCAGCGAAATCCTCTACTCTACCCGCGCACCCATCTTGGCTAGGTTTAATCTCTAGCCCATTCCGCCGTCCTCCCACTTCTTTGCTATCAGCTGCTGAAGAGCTCCTGATGATGCCAAACATCTACCTCCTGAGTATCGTCATACTCACTTAGTAGCTGTCTCCCATCATCGAGAACTCCACAAAGCACGAAGCAAGCAGCATTCGAGCATCGAAGCATACATAGGACTCCTTAGCTGTGATAGCTCCACCTTCTCGGCTCATCCTCGGATGTACCACTGTACTCTGTAGCTCTACCCCTCGTGCGTTCTAACTAGATACCCTCACTCATCACATACACACAAGAGCATAACGCACATATAACAGCAAACCCTAGACTAAGGCATCACAAATCAGGCCACTCTAGTCCTAAGATGTGAAATACCTAGCCTGTCTCTAGCATGCAATAATGTCTCATAAAATGCATATTAGATATTTCATAATACAAAAGCAAAGGTATTTTGGGAAATCACCGTCTGGCTCTGGCTGATTGTACACACTGCTCTTTCTTGCTTCCTCTTTGAACTCTCATTCACTTTTAGAAAACTATATTTTTTTTTTTTTTTGAAAACCTTTTCTTAATTCCTCAGTTTGAGTCCAGACTCACCCGTAGGCGCGTCCGAATCCCTCAAACCAAGGCTCTGATACCAATTTGTAACACCGTGATTTTCAAGACAAAAATTTTATTTAAATAATCAATTTAATATTAATACACTTGTTTAAAATCTTATTCACATTCGAATACAAAACATAATTTCATTTTTATTATAATAGAAGGCCAGGATCCTCCAAAACACAACTCTTTCTTCGGTGTGTACAATCGAACCGTTGCCGTCCCGCGTTACTGTAAGAACCTGAAACAACATAACATAAACAACGTAAGCACGAAGCTTAGTGAGTTCCCCAATATACCTTACGCACATACGCCTTCCGGCCCGGACCTTTCGGTCCACATAACATTGCCTTCCGGCCCGGATCTTTCGATCCACATAACATTGCCTTCCGGCCCGGATCTTTCGATCCACATAACATTGCCTTCCGGCCCGGATCTTTCGATCCACATAACATTGCCTTCCGGCCCGGATCTTTCGATCCACATAACATTGCCTTCCGGCCCGGATCTTTCGATCCACATAACATTGCCTTCCGGCCCGGATCTTTCGATCCACATAATATATATCGCATATAAGCACACATCACATATAAAGCATCTACCTCTCTAGACATAGTATGAATATAACACACACGACCTTCCGGTCTAACAGTCAAACCCTTCCGGGTGAAGTATAGTGAGAAGACTCACCTCGCGGACACTGGAAGATAGCAACTCCTAAAATCCCTTGCACTTGATCCTCCGAGCTACAAGCTCCCTGTAACACCATATATCCCTTATTAATACTTCTATCTTCCACGTTAACCGGCCCTAAGAAATCACACCAGTCAACTCTGATCAACAGTCCATTGTCAGCTCGACTGGACTCGGCGAGTTCCCTGGCGACTCGGCGAGTCTGGTTGTCCTTCAATCCTCTAAGATTCCCCTTCTACTCGTCGAGTATCCTCTTTGGCTCGACGAGTCACTCCTGGAAGAATCGCGGGGCCACCCCGACTCCACTCGCCGAGTCTGAAGAACAACTCGGCGAGTCCCAGTGAATCTTCAAGCTACTCGCCGAGTCTGATCATCCGACTCGGCGAGTCCACGCCGTGCAGTCGATCGAACTGCTTCCTGAGATACATATATTCCCGAATATACAAACATGGGACCTTCTGGACCTCTAAGGGGTACTAATACAGGGTTATAAACGTTGGATAACGACACAACAATCCATCTAATCTCCAAATGGGTTTCATAAACCCTAACTTCGTGTACACATCAAAATAACAGGAAGGATCCGAAACATAACCTGAAAGCGTACTCTCTGTGTCCCCAAACCTCAGAACTCGATCCCCTTGATCTTCCTTTGGCCAAAATCTTTCCTCTTTTGCACCACAATTCCTTCAAAGTCAATAATGGCCTTCAAGCTTGCTCTAGATGCCACAGTCGTTTAGGGTTCTCCTCAATCGGCCAAAAGACGAACAATGACGGCATAAGATCCCTTATATACGTCCCAAACTGAACGGCTAGGGTTTTCTACTGAACAGCGTCGACTCGCCGAGTCCATACCTGGACTCGTCGAGTCCAGTCGCGAACCCGCGACCCAAGCTGCGACCCCACTCGGCGAGTCTGGCTCCAACTCGCCGAGTCTCCCCTTTAAAACACGCCAAAATGCAATTAAATAATACTTGAGATTTTGGGCTGTTACAAGCCCTATGCTCCTAGCATGCTGGAGATGCTTAACCCTACCCAGTCCCTTCGTGAGGGGATCTGCCTGGTTCTCATCCGATGATACCCTCTTTGCCATGAGGAGTCCTTCTTCAATACGATGTCTGATGAAATGATATTTTCTGTCAATGTGTCTGGATCTCCCATGATCCCTTGGTTCCTTTGCTAAGGCAACTGCACTTTCACTATCACAGAAAATCTCTATAGGCTTTGATATAGCTGGTACAACTCCAAGGTCTCCAATGAAGTTCTTTAGCCACATAGCCTCTTTTGCCGCTTCGCTTGCTGCTATATACTCTGATTCACAAGTTGAATCAGCCACTGTCTCCTACTTGGAACTCTTCCAAGAGATTGCTCCTCCGTTTAAGATAAAGACCCAGCCCGACTGAGAGCGGAAATTATCCCTATCAGTCTGGAAGCTAGCATCACTATACCCTACAACTCTCAAGTCATCACTCCCACCGAGGGTAAGGACCCATTCCTTAGTCCTCCGTAGGTACTTGAGAATGTTCTTTACCGTTGTCTAGTGAGCCTTACCAGGATTCCCCTGATACCTGCTAACCATGATTAAAGCAAAGGCTACATCAGGACGAGTACAGGTCATAGCATACATGATCGAGCCTACTTCCGAAGCGTAAGGTATCCGACTCTTTTATGCTATCTCAACCTCAGTACTCGGGCTCTGAGTCTTACTTAGTCTAGTGTTACTCTGGATGAGTAACTCTCCTTTCTTGGAATCTTGCATGCTAAATCTCTTTAACACCTTGTCCAAGTATGTACTCTAACTAAGTCCAATTAGTCTTTTACTCTGGTTTCTTAAAATCCTTATCCCTAGAATATAGGCAGCTTCTCCTAGGTCCTTCATAGAGAAACACTTCCCAAGCCAGGTTTTAACTTCCTGCAGAGTTGGTGTGACAACCCGATATTTCGAAGCAATATGATGGAACGCAAGTCAAATTTAGGTCAAAATTAAACTTTCCTAAAATCTTATTTGGGTTAAATAAAGTAGAAGGAATCGTATCAAGGTTTCCAAGCATATAAAGAACACTAAAATCCGAGTAATAACGAAGAAGTTATGACCATTCTAAGTTTTTCCAACAGAAAAACAGCAATACGAAGTTACGTAAAAACTCGAATCGGAGATCGAGCGACTTTTGGCCGGAATGACCTAAACAAGAATTGAAGGTCTCGTCAATGGTATTTCAGCGGTAAAAAGTCTGGCAAAAACCGACGTCAGATAAAGATGTTATGAATTTTTAAAGAAATTCCTTAATCACGTCATTTTAATAAATAAATAATAAAAATTATTTCATAATTTGCCAACGGAATCTAAACGAAAGTTGTAGATCTTAGTCTCACCTTCGCGTGGATATAAAGAACGTCGAAAACGGAGTTCGTATGAAGGAGATATGAATTTTTGAAGTTTATTTAAAATAAATATATATTTAAATAAAAACTCCCGGTATTATCCGAAGGGGAGTCATCGGATACGACCGGAGTACGCCCTGCGTACCCTCGTACGCCCCGCATACTCAGATCGAAGGCCTCGGATCATCCACGTCGCCCTATGCAAAGCTACCGACCCGCCCGTCCGACCCGCCGTCCCATCCGAAGTGCGTAAGCGATGACGTCTCGTACGCGCTGCGTACCCTCGTACGCCCAGCGTACCGAGGCGGTTCAGCACCACTATAAATAGTGATGCGAGGGTCTCCGGGAAATTTGCTCAATTCTCCTCTTTTCTCTTGCGTTTTGCCTCGTTTTCCGTGCCCATTCAAACCCAAAGCTCTGGCCTTTTTGCTCAAGTCCCGAGGGTCGATTTTACTCCCGAGAATCCCGAGAAAAATCCGTTTTCCGAGACGAAACTCTGCCCGGTTTTCCATCTCGCTATCTTCAAACTTTCAGGTGAGTTCATACCCCTATAATCCACACTTTTAAATGTTTTATAAATATTTTTATATGTTTTTAGGGGGGGGGGGGGGGAATACAAGTAAAATACGCGATGATTGTCGTATGTTATATAAAGTTTCATTATACACTTTTTATCAACGGGATCACATGTGATTTATAACTATTATAAAGAAACTTTCGTATGCAAAATGTATCACGATAACATCATATCTTTTGAAATGAAAAGTGTTGTTATTTATGTATAAATCAAACACTCTGCTTATACTGTATGTATATGTGTCCACCTTTGATACTACAAACATAAGATTATTTTGGCACGAAAAACATCAATATTTTGGGATACTTCTTGTTAATAAATCAATCATATGTGATTTATAACTAGTATACAAATGGATTTACTACAAGTTTAACAGTTTTACTAAACATATTACTTCAAATGACTTTCTTAAACGTTTTTACATGATTAAAGCTCGTTATCAAACTGTCTTACATATTGTAAGCTTCCTTTCAAACTCGGTTACAAAGGTGTTTTCAAACAGTGGTTTTCCGTAATCTTAAACTGTCTTATCAAACAAAATACTTTCAATCATTTTATAAACTGACATCAAGTCACAAATTCCTTATTAGACTTTTCAACGGATTTACAAAACTTCTTTATGTTTTTATATTATAAATTGCATGCCTTTGTACGTATAGTTATATAAGAAATGTTTAAAAGACTTAGGAAGGCTATCCACCCTGTTTCCTTTTCCTCGATTTGGATGTGGTCTGGTGGGATATCAGATACTCCTCCGAAGGTCGTTTAAATATTAGTTATATATCATGTATACATATATGGTCATAAATGTTCCATCAGTAAATTTAGTTCCGATACTCTTGGGTAGCAATGGTGTATAAACCTACTTGGACACTCATCAATTACATTCTAGTAAACTATTATAGGAATAGTTTAGAGTAAACAAAACATTTTCCCTACTACAAGAAATTACACCGGAGTCAGTTCATTCATGAGTCTAGACTACATGTTATATGAAAGAATACTCTTACATGAATACTTTTACATAGACATTATATGGCAAATTACTACTACATGTTATATGAAAGAATACTCTTACATGAATACTTATACATGAATACTTTTACATAGACATTATATGGCAAATTACTACTACATGTTATATGAAAGAATACTTTTACATGAATACTTTTACATAGACATTATATGGCAAATTACTATTACATGTTATATGTCTAGATACGGTTATATCGTTCGCCTTTCTATCTTTACCTTGTGATTCAATCACATCATCGACGAGATAGATTGGGACTTTATCTCCTAGTACCACATGATACTTTGAGGGACTAACCATTCCGACAACCACTGTTAGCTACAGAGGTAAATGAACAATCTACGGATGTTTTAGGTTGATACCATCATGGGTATACATAAGGGACTAACTATTCCTAAATCCGGCTGTTAGCAACAGAGGTAAATGAACAATCTACGGATGTTTTAGGTTGATAGCATTTCAGATATACTTAAGGGACTACTAATAAGAGTTAAACAGGGAAAAACCGTCACATTTTCAAGAGATGCGTACTTTCAAAACAGTCAGATCTAGGTAAAAGACTACTTTCAAAACATTTGAGTCTTAGTAAAAGACTACTTTTATACTAGTAGGAAATATGGGATTTTCTAGAGCTTTTCATACTTATACTAAATGTTTCATTCATTCACCAGTCTTTCATATCAACTAATCAAAGCAATGACATTAAATACTTATGAACTTACCAGCTTAAATGCTGACCTACACTTTCAAAATAACTTGTATTCTCAGGTTACAAATAGACAGGTGTCGATGCAAGGTTTAGAGAAGACGGAGCAGTCAAGACTCGTCTTTTATTTTGATAAATTATTCTCATGTCTTGTACTATGAAAGAAAACACTTGTAACTAAAATTACACTATTAATGCAATGGATGATGTTGTTTCTTGTTTACTACTTTACATTTGTTGTGATGCATACATGACGTCCTCCGCCCCAGAATGTTTCCGCCTTTCTAGGTTTTGGGGTGTGACAGATTGGTATCAGAGCATTGTTTATAGTGAATTGAGTATATCAACCCATAAAAGATATACCAACTATAAATACAATGGGATTAAAAATACTCTGATTTAGAGTTTATACTTTAAATAATAAAATATTTAAGTAAGTATACGTGCCTGCATTCATACTAAAATCAGTGTCACTAGGACAGTACAAAAGTATTACGATTGTTGGGCAACACAAGTGGGCTTAGAGACATATGGTCAAAACTGGGAAGATATAGCCTGATCACCTATATTATCCGAGGGTTGACTAACATGTGCCTAAGTTTAAGTGGGTGGTTGCAACAATGCTAAAATCTTACCAACCCTACCACAATGAGAGCAATAGAACGTAACATAAAAACTAAAATACTATAGGATTATTTGCTGTTACTATAAGTACTTAACACTTGAGTGCTAAAACAGGATCTTCATCACTAAGTTGATGGTTGCTAAGTGGATACACTAAGGCTATATGTAATTAGAATGTTATAGACTTAGAATCTGTGAAGATTTTACTTCACCCCTATTCTGTGTGAATACGAAGTTAAGGTCACTTATTCGAAGGTCTATCCTGTTAAAATTACTCATAGCTAGTATGCACTTCACAAATAGCGATGTAACTAATGAAGGTTTCTTAAATAATTATCTAGATAGTTCGTCTAATAATTATTCTCTTACCCTTAAATTATCGCATAGAAAACATAGCTGGACTCCATCCCCACGGCAACCAATATCTTCTGAACGAAGTCAGATCTGGTTGGTTTGCAGAAGAACCAGAGAATGATCATCCTCTCCCTTTGAATGATCACCGTGATGAGAACCTTTCAGACGATGCTAATTCCGAACCAGAGGTTGAGAACCTACCCCGAGCAACTCCCTTTCCAATTCCTAACCCTCGTCTGGCTTTTCATGGCCCGACGCCTGTGTCGGTGGAATGCTTGGAAACATGGAGCCAAGGATAAGATCAGCCCATGGCATTTATTGGCGACCGAAACTTTTACAACCTGAGCAATGGGGGGGGGGGGCTCAGCACATAGAATCTTGCCAATCCTGGTCCGTAGAGTGGCCCAAAATGAGATTCAAGGCAGGACAACCCTACATCAGATTGCCGAAGTTGTCACCGACGCAAGAATGCATACCCTCCGCACCATTCATCTAGAAGATGCTCACGAGAGATTAGAGAGAAACCATGAGAACCTGCTGCAAGCACTAGCTGAAAACCCGAGCCAAAGTCATAGAGCTCCAAGTACGCCAGAGAGTGTACGAGAGATACCTGCTTAATATGGAACGCCAACTAACCGAACTAAGGGTTCACCCTGAGGGTGACTGTCGCCAGTAAGAAATACCTTACTTCCTTCTTTGTTTTAAAGAACTGTGTTCCTGTCTATGTCTGTGTAGTACTTTCTATGTGACTACCTTGTACTGTAAGTACTTTTGGTTAGGTCTTCATGATATCAAGAACTATCTCCTATGGATATGATGTAAGGTCTTTTACAAAGCCATTTTCCCAAACTTTTATGTCGTAAATATCAAAGGTATTGACAGTCGACTAACTTCTGTGTCATTCTTTATTCAAGTACTCTTATCATACTTTCATTGGAATCTATCTGAATCATGCTTTAGTCAAGTCATTTGACCATAGTAATTTAACTCCGGAAACATTGCCAAGTCTCTTTTAATGGTTGGATCATGTTATTCACCAACCAACGATACCTCAGCTTCAACGACAAGCATCTTGAGACCATTCTATGAACTTACTTCCACTCATTCTAGGACTACATCGTAGGGATGTAGGTCAACCCTTTATAAACACACTTCCACTCAGTACTAGGACTGCATCATAGGGATGTAGGTCAAACTTCCGCGAACATACTTCCAATCTGTACTAGGACTGCATCGTAGGGATGTACGTCAAACTTTCGAGAACATAATCTTACTCTTTACTTGAACAATCGAAGTACACCTAGGGTCAACTAGAATCGCTCACAAATTTATTTCTCTCCGTGAAACATAATCATGTCGTCATCCAGAAATGATCAGCCGAGCACCGAAACCCCTATCTTCCATATCGACGCCGCTACATTACTAGCTACAGTAGCAGCAGCTGTGACAACTTTCCTTACACACATCAACTCAGGCAAAACAATCAAGGCTGAAAAAGGAACCGTGAGTTCCGATGGTAGTACCAAACCAGGAAACCAACAAATGGAAACAGTCATGGAATTGCGAAGCCTAAAGACCGAAAGGAAGAGACGATATCATAAAGTCCTAAGGGATCATAAGAGAGCCCAAGGACTTGCCATGCCACAGCCACCAGTGGCAACTCCGGCAGAACGCTTTAGGAAGCAATTTCCAAGGTGGAGTAATGAGTAAGGCACTCGTGTCCACATAACACTAGCTAAGCACCGCAATCCCGTCACCAATGCAAGTACTAGTCAGTCATGCCACCAATGCGGTGAAATAAGGCACTTCAAGAAGGATTGCCCTATAGCAAAGAACTCTGGCACAGATGAGAAGATTCTCAGGATCACAGCTTCAGGAGAGCCTACTCCGAAACCCTCGTTAATGTAACTTAGGCGTGTCGTTATAACCGACTTATAAACCATCCAAACCTAGTGCAACCAGAGTATTATCTTTTGCGGGATCCCGTCGGTATAGGGATGCTCGTGTTGCGTATACTTGTTTTTCGAAGCATACCTTAGTCGCAGCAATAGTCTTGTAGAAATCTAAAGTACCGAAACTTTGTTGATGATTTCACGGTTGTGTTTTTGTCTATAAACATCTTTTGTTCAAATCTAATGTCTTTAAGTTTCCTTATGATTACGACATTATCATACTACTTGATTCAATTCTATCCTCACAAAAGCAGCTTCATACGTACATCTATTTCTCCGAAATCGTCTTTCTAGCAAAACCGCCATTCCAGAACAACAAAGTACTCGTACATAGAGCACCTCATGTTTCTCATCCTTTCCGAAGAAAAACTTAGCAAACCGCCCGAAGTACCACTCGTGCAGTACGTCGAGTTCAATCCAAAGACCCACAGTTTCAAGTTTTTTTTATATAGGACTCGTATACCCGAGACTATGATTGGTGAACCTGGTAAGGGTTCTACTATGAACTATAGGACGGAGACTGCCCAAGACTACGAGTGATCATGCTGCCATGCGAATAAACTTAGAAGCCCAACACGTGCCTTTTCTGTCGATTGGGACAAGAAAGTCAGATAGAACAAAAGTACCTATCCTTTTTCCATAATTCATGAGTAATCATACTTTATTTTAGATCTTCACGACATCTAATCAACCACAAGATTCGGACTTCATAATCAGTATGAATTGGTTGTGTTCTTATACAAGAGGAAAAGTCACTGCCTACACCTTGAGACAGCTTAAGACACAGGAAGTTAACTATACAACACATAATCTTGAGTCAGGGACAGCGATAATTGTTTGGAAGATCTGGAGGCATTACTTGTAGGGTACAAGATGTACTATTCTCATAGTACACAAAAACATTCAACATACGTTCGACCAAGAAGAGTTGTCATGCCAGTGAAGTTAAACGAAAAAAGCAAAGTCGTGTCTCGATAGTGAAGGGTTCGCTGGAATGCCAAGCGAGGGACCAAGTTCGCTTAAGAACACGAGAAACAAATAAAACATCTATCTGTAGCATGTTTACCAGTTCGGTTTAAACTATAATTTCGGGACGAAATTCCCTCTAACGGGGGGATGATGTGACAACCCGATATTTCGAAGCAATATGATGGAACGCAAGTCAAATTTAGGTCAAATTTTAACTTTCCTAAAATCTTATTTTGGTTAAATAAAGTAGAAGGAATCGTATCAAGGTTTCCAAGCATATAAAGAACACTAAAATCCGAGTTATAACGAAGAAGTTATGACCATTCTAAGTTTTTCCAACAGAAAAACGGCAATACGAAGTTACGTAAAAACTCGAATCGGAGATCGAGCGACTTTTGGCCGGAATGACCTAAACGAGAATTGAAGGTCTCGTCAATGGTATTTCAGCGGTAAAAAGTCTGGCAAAAACCGACGTCAGATAAAGATGTTATGAATTTTTAAAGAAATTCCTTAATCACGTCATTTTAATAAATAAATAATAAAAATTATTTCATAATTTGCCAACGGAATCTAAACGAAAGTTGTAGATCTTAGTCTCACCTTCGCGTGGATATAAAGAACGTCGAAAACGGAGTTCGTATGAAGGAGATATGAATTTTTGAAGTTTATTTAAAATAAATATAAATTTAAATAAAAACTCCCGGTATTATCCGAAGGGGAGTCATCGGATAGGACCGGAGTACGCCCTGCGTACCCTCGTACGCCCCGCGTACTCAGATCGAAGGCCTCGGATCGTGCACGTCGCCCTATGCAAAGCTACCGACCCGCCCGTCCGACCCGCCGTCCCATCCGAAGTGCGTAAGCGATGACGTCTCGTACGCGCTGCGTACCCTCGTACGCCCAGCGTACCGAGGCGGTTCAGCACCACTATAAATAGTAATGCGAGGGTCTCCGGGAAATTTGCTCAATTCTCCTCTTTTCTCTGGCGTTTTGCCTCGTTTTCCATGCCCGTTCAAACCCGAAGCTCTGGCCTTTTTGCTCAAGTCCCGAGGGTCGATTTTACTCCCGAGATTCCCGAGAATCCCGAGAAAAATCCGTTTTCCGAGATGAAACTCTGCCCGGTTTTCCATCTCGCTATCTTCAAACTTTCAGGTGAGTTCATACCCCTATAATCCACACTTTTAAATGCCTTATAAATATTTTTATATGTTTTTAGGGGGGGGGGGGAATACAAGTAAAACACGCGATGATTGTCGTATGTTATATAAAGTTTCATTATACACTTTTTATCAACGGGATCACATGTGATTTATAACTATTATAAAGAAACTTTCGTATGCAAAATGTATCACGATAACATCATATCTTTTGAAATGAAAAGTGTTGTTATTTATGTATAAATCAAACACTCTGCTTATACTGTATGTATATGTGTCCACCTTTGATACTACAAACATACGATTATTTTGGCACGAAAAACATCAATATTTTGTGTTACTTCTTGTTAATAAATCAATCATATGTGATTTATAACTAGTATACAAATGGATTTACTACAAGTTTAACAGTTTTACTAAACATATTACTTCAAATGACTTTCTTAAACGTTTTTACATGATTAAAGCTCGTTATCAAACTGTCTTACATATTGTAAGCTTCCTTTCAAACTCGGTTACAAAGGTGTTTTCAAACAATGGTTTTCCGTAATCTTAAACTGTCTTATCAAACAAAATACTTTCAATCATTTTATAAACTGACATCAAGTCACAAATTCCTTATTATACTTTTCAACGGATTTACAAAACTTCTTTATGCTTTTATATTATAAATTGCATGCCTTTATACGTATAGTTATATAAGAAATGTTTAAAAGACTTAGGAAGGCTATCCACCCTGTTTCTTTTTCCTCGATTTGGATGTGGTCTGGTGGGATATCGGGTACTCCTCCGAAGGTCGTTTAAATATTAGTTATATATCATGTATACATATATGGTAATAAATGTTCCATCAGTAAATTTAGTTCCGATACTCTTGGGTAGCAATGGTGTATAAACCTACTTGGACACTCATCAATTACATTCTAGTAAACTATTATAGGAATAGTTTAGAGTAAACAAAACATTTTCCCTACTACAAGAAATTACACCGGAGTTAGTTCATTCATGAGTCTAGAGTACATGTTATATGAAAGAATACTCTTACATGAATACTTATACATGAATACTTTTACATAGACATTATATGGCAAATTACTACTACATGTTATATGAAAGAATACTCTTACATGAATACTTATACATGAATACTTTTACATAGACATTATATGGCAAATTACTACTACATGTTATATGAAAGAATACTTTTACATGAATACTTTTACATAGACATTATATGGCAAATTACTATTACATGTTATATGTCTAGATACGGTTATATCGTTCGCCTTTCTATCTTTACCTTGTGATTCAATCACATCATCGACGAGATAGATTGGGACTTTATCTCCTAGTACCACATGATACTTTGAGGGACTAACCATTCCGACAACCATTGTTAGCTACAGAGGTAAATGAACAATCTATGGATGTTTTAGGTTGATACCATCGTGGGTATACATAAGGGACTAACTATTCCTAAATCCGGCTGTTAGCAACAGAGGTAAATGAACAATCTACGGATGTTTTAGGTTGATACCATTTCAGATATACTTAAGGGACTACTAATAAGAGTTAAACAGGGAAAAACCATCACATTTTCAAGAGATGTGTACTTTCAAAACAGTCAGATCTAGGTAAAAGACTACTTTCAAAACATTTGAGTCTTAGTAAAAGACTACTTTTATACTAGTAGGAAATATGGGATTTTCTAGAGCTTTTCATACTTATACTAAATGTTTCATTCATTCACCAGTCTTTCATATCAACTAATCAAAGCAATGACATTAGATACTTATGAACTCACCAGCTTAAATGCTGACCTACACTTTCAAAATAACTTGTATTCTCAGATTACAAATAGACAGGTGTCGATGCAAGGTTTAGAGAAGACGGAGCAGTCAAGACTCGTCTTTTATTTTGATAAGTTATTCTCATGTCTTGTACTATGAAAGAAAACACTTGTAACTAAAATTACACTATTAATGCAATGGATGATGTTGTTGCTTGTTTACTACTTTACATTTGTTGTGATGCATACATGACATCCTCCGCCCCAGAATGTTTCCGCCGTTCTAGGTTTTGGGGTGTGACAGTTGGGATGTCATTTCCTATGAGTAGTATGTCATCCACATACAGTACCAAAAAGCTAACTATACTCCCACTAGCTTTAACATATACACAAGATTCATCTTTACTCCTAGAAAAGCCAAATTCCTTGACTTTCTCATGAAAGCAAATATTCCATCTGGGAGGCGCTTGCTTTAATCCATAGATGGATTTCTCAAGCTTACACACTCTATTAGGGTACTCAGTTCTGACAAAACCCTCTGGCTAATTCATGTAAACATCCTCAGCCAACTTTCGATTAAGGAAAGCGGTTTTGACACCCATTTGCCATATTTCATAGTCATGAAATGCAGCGATGGCTAGCAATACCCTAATAGACTTAATCTTGGCTACTAGAGAAAATGTCTCATCATAATCTACTCCAGGAGTTTAAGAGAAGCCCTTTGCCACCAGTCGAGCCTTATAAGTGTGCACATTACCATCCATGTCGGTCTTCTTCTTGAAGATCCATTTGCACCCTACAGTCTTACGACCTGGTACATTCTCAACCAAGTCCCATACCTGATTGTCATACATGGATTGTATCTCGCTATCCATTGCCTCTTTCCATTTAGCAGACTCAGGGCCTGCCATGGCTTCCACATAGGTGTTAGGTTCATGCAGACCTACTAGTGTCTCATCACTAATAAGTGTCTCACCTTCCACAGTAATATGGAAACCATAGTAATGCTCAGGTACATTCCTAACCCTTGTGGAACGCCTCAGAGGTACAACTGGAGGTATAATTGGATCAACATGAGGTTCCTCCTCAAGTTGACTGCTAGGGTTTAAGGTTCCTTCATCAATTGACTCTTGAAGTTCTTCAAGGTCAATTAGCTTCCCACTGTCTCCTTGGCTTATGACCTCTCTCTCTCTCTCTCTCTCTCTCTCTCTCTCAAGACAGCCCTCCTTGCTACAAAAACCACATTCTCACTAGGTCTGTAGAAGAGGTAACCAAAGGATTTTTGTGGGTAGCCGATGAAAATACACTTCTCACTTCGAGCTTCGAGCTTGTCATGAGTCTCGCGTCTCACGAAAGCCTCGCAACCCCAAACGTTGATGTGGGCTAGACTAGGAACTTTTCCAGTCCACATCTCGTGAGGTGTTTTGGCAACCTTCTTTGTAGGGACCAGATTAAGGATATGGGTGGCAGTCTCTAAGGCATACCCCCCAAAATGAGATTGGTAGCGTAGCTCGACTCATCATGGAACGAACCATGTCCAACAAGGTTTGATTACGCCTCTCAGCTACACCATTCAACTGTGGTGTCCTGGGAGGTGTCAATTGTGAGACAATCCCACATTCCCTTAGATAATCGAGGAACTCAGTACTAAGATACTTACCACCTCAATCGGATCGGTGCATCTTAATGTTCCTGCCCAATTGATTCTCGACTTCCTGTTTAAATTCCTTAAACTTTTCGAAAGTCTCTGACTTATGCTTGATTAAGTAGACATATCCATATCTACTATAATCATCCGTAAAAGTCACGTAATAACGATTAGCATCCCTTGTGGCATGTTTGAAGGGTCCAAACACATCCGTGTGTACAAGATCCAACAAACCTTCACCCCTCTCACACGAACTAATGAAGGGTGACTTTTTCATTTTTCCAAGCAAGCATGATTCGCAACTATCATCTGACTTTAGGTCAAATGACTCCAAGACTCCATCCTTTTGGAGTTGGCATATGCGTTTCTTGCTTATATGCCCAAGACGACAATGCCATAATGATGCTTTATCCAAGTTATTGGAAGAATCAATACACATTACATTATTTCCGAAGTTATCTACAACAGACACAGCTTCATACACACCATCACAAGGTAATGCTTTAAAATAAAACACATTATTAAAGAAAGCATTTATTCCACCAATTTCATTATCAAAAGAGAAGGTAAAACCTTGTTTATACAAAGCATGGAAGGAAATAACATTTCTTGCCATTTCTGGCGAATAACAACATTTATTCAAATCTAAAGTAAATCTACTACTAAGAAACAAAGTATAAACTCCAATCTTGGTGACAGGTGAAACTTTCCTATTCGCCATGATCAAGTTTATCTTTCCATGTTCCACATTCTCACTTCTTCTTAGTCCCTGTATTTCAGAACAAATATGAATACCGCAACCGGTATCAAGGACCCAAGAGTTAGAATATAGTGAATTATTAGATGAGATAGTGTAAATACCTGCATGGTTGGGTTTAACTTTCCCATCCTTCAAATCTTGCTGGTACTTTGGACAGTTACGCTTCCAGTGCGCTTTTTCGTGGCAGTAGAAGCATTCATCCTCTTTGGGATCAGAAGAAGGTGTAACGAAACCTTTCTTGGTTATGCTAGAAGAGGATCCATCAAGAGTCTTACCCTTGGTACCCTTCGAAGGGTTCTTTCTCTTCTTCCCTCTACCTTTCCTGATTTCCAGGACAGGTGCTGAGTTTGGAGTAGTAGCAGGAGTGGTCACAACCGACTTACCTTTAAGACCTGATTTTGCGGTCTTTAGGAGTCCCTGAAGTTTGCTCAGTGTAACTTCCTCCTTATTCATGTGGTATTTCATGCGGAATTGATCATAACACGAAGGTAAGGAGTGCAAAATAATATCTATTGCTAACTCCTCAGGGAAGTTCACATTCAACTTCATCAAACGATCCACATACCTTTGCATTTTCTGCATGTGGTTTGTGATGGGTTCACCATCTTTCATTCGGGTTGTGATCATAGAGGAGATGATTTCATATCGCTCTTGAAGAGCACTCTGATGGTAGTGGTCCATCAAATCCTGGTGCATCTCAAAAGGATAGTAGTCCTCATAGGACTTTTGGAGCTCGACTGTCATGGTGGCCATCATGATGCATGCCACTTTGGTAGCATCTCTTTCATGAACCTCATATTCAGCAAGCTCCTCAGGAGTAGCAGTTGGCTCCGGCACCTTGAGCTCCTTGTCAAGAACATATTCCTTGTTCTCGTAACGAGTGACCATCCTGATGTTTCTGATCCAATCAGTAAAGTTGGATCCATCAAAGATGACTCTCCCATAAAGATTCATGAGAGAGAAGGAGCCAGTAGGGTTTGAGCCAGGAGTAGAATTATTGGAAGACATATGAAGAGAAGAAAGATAAGTTTAGTTTAGATATAGAGATAGTCCTTAATAAAACACCCAAATGTAATATTAAGGCTAGGATCCAATCACAATATATTATAACCTAGAAGAGGGATGCCGTAATCCAAGTTATAACATATTTAAAAGGTAGGTGAATGACGATTCATCAATTTCCACCATGAAAACGAAATATAAATTATTAGGTTTTATTTGGCTTTTAGAAATTCCTAGATTCTTTGAGATTTATTGAACTTTTCAATGGCATGTTTCAATCTCTAGTGTGCCCTTCATGTTTTGTGACTGGGATACCGCGGATCACAAAACAAGGTGTGAAGTAACCATGCAAATTACTTGGTACCCTTAATGTTTTTCACTTAATCGTAGTGCCGGTAAACCACACGCACTCCTTCCGACCTCATGAAAAACCTTAAGTCACCCTTTGCCTTCCTTGTTAAGTCCAAGTTAGTGTGCCGGTAAACCACACACACTCCACCAACGACTTAAACAAGGTACAAAGTGTAATTTCATGGATTAGCACCTTATTCACATTTTCCTAAAGTAACTAAGATTGGGAATTTATAAAACATTTAGTTACTTTATAATAATCATTAGAATTTTAATGAGAAATTTATAAGTCCTTGTCTTACCCGTTCGGCTAATGACCCTCCACCGGTCAAGCAAGCGGTGGGTGAGAGTAGACAGCCATTAAGTTGCCATTTTATAGGCAACAACCTTATACCCACCTTATAGACCGGCTTCGTGAATGAGGCGTACTAGCGGTAAGACGACTTTGATCTTATACATATATATATATATATATATATATATATATATATATATATATATATATATATATATATATATATATATATATATATATATATATTATTAATAACTTTATAATATTATAAGTATAAGGGTAGAATTTTAACTTTTAAAAATCTAAGGGTTGGAACTAAAGTTTTAATCAAGACTTTACTTGTTCCAAAACTTGAGAGCAAGTTTTGTAAACTTTCAAAACTTTTCATTTCTTGTAACTTATGAGTTAAATAGAGTAATAAAAATGAAGACTCTTCATTTTTCTAACTCTTGTGTTCTTTTTAATCAAGTGTGACTCTTGGTTTTCCATAACTTGAGGACAAGTTATGGACTCCATTAAAACACATTATGATCAAGAATTAAACTACCAAGTAGGTTACAAGTAATTCCTATGATCATCTAAATTCATAAGATCAAGAACATGAATATTCATATCAAAGTTTCAAGACCATATGAACACATATAATCATGAAAAATTGATATTTGCCATTGTAAATGGATTAGAACAAACATTACACCATCTAAAATAAGTTTAATAACACCAAAACAGTTTAGGGTAATGTTTCTAGTCCATTTCCAGCAGCAATAGTCGAAAATCTACACTCTGTCGCTCCTACTCGCGAGTGCATGAACCTACTCGGCGAGTAGGTTGAAGATACACATGAACTCGGCGAGTCCCCCCATGGACTCGGCGAGTTCATCAGGCAGACAACAAGTTTTTCGACTTTTTTCAACTTTTTAGCACAAATAACAAACAAACAAGCCTAGGCTCTGATACCACTAATGGGTTTTGAGCATTCTAACACTTCCTAAGTGTACATGCAACCCTAATAACCTTGGATCTATCTTTGTCTAATTATCATGAAAAGTTGATTTCCAAGGCTATGATCCTATCTAGCATACATGGGGAACAATTTTAACTTAAATAATAGATAGAACTACATACCTTGTTGTTGTAAATGTTCCTTGAAACCTTGTGAGCCTAGTACCCCAAGTGTGATGCCTCAAATGCTTCACACAACACCAAATGCTATGGAGTAAACTTGGAGAGAAAGTATAACACACTAAAATCGGCCAAGCCCTCTTGTTTTCACTAGTAGTCCGATTTTGGGAGAACACATGAGCTTTATATAGTGTTGACACATCTAGGGTTACACCATCTAAACCCTAATGTGTCATGACTCTTCATTTCCATGACCCATGGGTTTGTAACTCTCATGGAGCCTCCATGGAGCATCCAATGGGTTTAACCCAACTTGATTATCCATGGAGCCTCTTAGCCCATTATATAAGTTATGGATGATTTACATAATCAACCCATATATATTTAATTGGTTATCTTTTAATCACTTAATTAATTCTAAAATTAATTCTTGATCAAACTAATTAAATAATATTATTAATATATTAGAACTTATAATATATTAATAACCACAAGTGTTATTTCTCTCATTTAGTCTATCCAATTGCATGGTGTCATGCAACCCAAATGGACCATGCCGGGTGGGGTCAAGTACATAACAGATATAGTTATGGACTTAGACACCTTATCCAACAGGATATCCAATAGAGAAGATCACTCTTCTACAACTGGTTGGGTATTCTTTCTTGGTGGAGGTGCTATATCATGGGCATCTAAAAAGCAATCTTGTATAACAAGTCCAACAATGGAATATGAGTTTATTGCATTGGTTGCTGCAAGCAAGGAAGCAGAATGGTTAAAGAATTTGATTTATGAGATTCCATTGTGGAGGAAACCGATTTTGCCATTATCTATCCGATGTGATAGTGTTTCTACTTTGAGTAAAGCTATAGTCAAGTTTATAATGGTAAATCGAGACACATTGATTTTAGACATGGGATGATTAGAAATCTAATCATGGATGGTGTGATTTCGATTGAGTTTGTAAAATCACAACAAAATTTGGCGGACCATCTCACTAAGAGTTTGGCGCGAGACTTAGTGCACAAGTCTGTTATAGGGATGGGCTTAAAGTCTTTATAAATTCTTATGAATGAGACACCCAATTCCCCTATAATACAATGTTAGAGGCTGAATTCAATGAGGAAAGCTTGTTTATATGAATTGAAACACACATTAAAACATCCCAAGGTATGTGTGTTTGAACCTGTAGAGAACATGATGAATTTGATTTCTTAATGATTCTTTTGATACAATGTATACAGGTATATGAATAAAAGAATCACCTATATGATTGTGAAGTATAGCCGTACTTCAAAGAGCTTGGGACTTGGCTTTTATACGATCAAGAATGGATAGGGACACACGAATATAATTAGTGTCAAGTTATTTTGTTTTAGATGATTGTAAAACTAATGTGTATACTATCTTCAGATATTCAAACGAGTTGATGGGTTCAATATTTAAGATACCTTGATTTCTCGAATGTTTGAAATGTGTAATATACTAACATGAAAATTCAATCGTATCGATATTTTCATTTAAGCATTAGTTTCGTTTCTTTTGTTTTCAAGTTTGTTAGCGGCGCAGCTTGTTGCCCGTTTGCCATCTCACTTGTTGTACGATAATAATTAAATTTATTTAATGTTTTTACTAAAATAGGGGAGGATTGTTGGTGATTTTATCACCAAATATAGTTTAGTGTAATGGACTTAACAAGTGTTTCAAGAATAATATTTTAGTTATAATACAAGTTAGGAGGTATGGGAGTGCACACTTGTATTTACTAAATCATTGTTAGTACCGAACACTAATCTACTGTGTCAAGTCGGGGGTCCAAATTGTGTGGGAGTGCACACTATTATGTCATTCTTGAAAGATGTAAATTTAAGGACTAATATGTCTTTTTTGAAAGATACAAATTGTTTTCAGTTATCCGTTGACTGGATAAATGAAAGAAAACGACGCCAATTGAAACACAGAAAACCGGGAAACGCTTCCTTCTTCATCTTCTTCTAAAATTGATTCTGATTTTGTGCCTAAAATCAGAATTGTTGCATCAGGAATTATCTTAAGTTTGGATTTCGTGATACCCAAGACATATAGGGTCGAAATATCAAAAAAGGAAAGTGATTACACGATTCCTATTTTATTATCCAGATTTCCATAACCCTATTTCGATTTTTCCAACACTTTATTCCATTCTTATGTCCAATAAAAAAATTCCCTTCCATCTCTATGATCCATCTCATTTCACTTTTTTTATTTTATTTTATTTATTTATTTATTTTCTATTATCTTATACCAAACACTAACAACTAACGTCATTCATATGAGTTGCATGCCATAGGAATGGAGAAATTCGAATAGATTTGAGTTGATTTGTGTTTTTATCCGTTTAAGCATAGAATATGTAATAGTTACAGTTGAATGCGTTTAGCATTTGAGGAAATAGGGGAAAAAATACAACAAAAAAAAAATGATTGTGATTCACACATGCTTACTCACTAGTTTAAATTAATAAATTAAGGGGGTGTTTGACTTAGCTTTTTACAGCCAAAAGTCATTTTTGTAAAAGAAAAAAACAAAAAGATGTTTGGCAAACTTGAAATTTTTGAAGTTTTAATACAAGAAAAATCATCTTTTTGGAAAATTCAGGAAATTCTGAAATCCTGACTTTTTGTAACTTTTTGGAAAAAATCTTTTGAGCTTCAAACACCCCCTAATATAAAAACACTACCCCTTAGAGTATTGGGTATGGGTCTTTGGCGAAAACGAAATAGCATAAATCTTGCTCCATCTCCAAAAAAAAAAAAAAAAAAAAAATATATATATATTTTCCATTCCACTTTGAATATCACTTCATATACAAACGCTTTCCTGAGCATTCACGCAGGACGAGCTACTGCTGATCTTCATCACCTCGTAAGTATATCAGAACGTTTGTTCTTCCTAATTGTTATTGATTCGACAATAATTAAATGGATATAGATACTTTTCTTATCGACCCTAGATGTGAACCACATGGGTGTTGTATTTATAAATTTTGAGTTATCTGACAATTTTCGTCACTAATCTTCCCCTTTTAATTCCCCAATTTCCTGTTAAAACCTTCGATTTGAAACGTTTCTCACACATCAATAACGATTCTCCCTTTTATTCAATCTCAAATCTAGATGCCTCGTTTTAGCCCTAATTTTTCTCATTTTTGGTTTTTTTTTCGTGGGTATAGTTTCTTGTGGCAATAGCGATTGAATCTATTTCAAGGATTATCAAGAGCTCACGTATCCAAACAATTGCTTAGTTTTGGAAACACCCAGTCTGAATTCTCTGATTAATTGGTAGAAAGCTTGAAGGAGATTACTCATTTTTGGTGTATGCAATGGATCAATTTGATAACCTCTACAAGGAGCGCATTTCTGCACTTCTTAGAGTAATGTATGCCACTAAGTATGTTAAAGATGATAATGTTCCAGCTCTTATTGAAGAGGTAAATAATGTGCTTCTTTTTCTCCATTAAGTGCTATAACATAACATTTAGTGATTTAGACACTCAAGTAAATAGAAAGAAAATAAATAAATTGGGGATAATGTATAAAATGCCTAATTTCCCTGACTTTTTTTTTGCTTTTAAATTTTAGGGTCTCTATTTGGGTTCTATTGGAGCTGCTAATAACAAGAGCCTTTTGAAAAGCTCGAATGTTACACACATTTTAACTGTTGCCAATTCACTACCTCCTACATACCCTAATGATTTCACCTACAAAATTGTTGATGGTATGATAGGAACTCACTCTCAATCTCTTGTGCAAAAGACGTAAATACCCTTCTCATTCTCATCATAAATACCCTTCTCATTCTCATCATAAAAATAGCCCTAGAAAGTTTGTCTAGTCCTGTCCTACTCTTTATTCATCCAGTGTGCCAAACTACTTTTTAGGACAATTATTTTTAATGATGTTTATGAGAAGGGTATTTACGTCTTTTTTCTCAAGGCCTATTAAAAGTAAAATTTGGTCTAGTCTTTTGGTATATGTAGTAATGGTGTAAATATTTGTGTTCTTGATTTAGTTCCAGATAAAGAACATGTAAATATTGCACAATTCTTCGATGAGTGTTTTAGTTTCATTGAAGAAGCTAAAAGAACAGGTGGTGTATTAGTCCATTGCTTTGTGGGGAGATCCAGAAGGTGATTTTTAACATTCTAATTTTTTTTTTAATTATTCATCTGCCAATATATGTGATAAAGATTCAATATGGTAGAATGAATTTATTTATATAAATGTGATTGCTTATTAGTACAATTACCATTGGAAGGCAAATATTTTTTTTTGTCAAAGTTACATAAATGGTCCCTGTGCTTTATATATAAAATGACTGTTATACCCTTTATTTATTTTATGTTTTATTTTGTTAATTACAATTTATAATAATATGAAATTACAAAGGACCCCACCACACCCACCCGTTTCTCTCCACCATCACCCACAACACTTACGTATGTTTCATACTTTGGGTACAAGATTTTCATATATTGACAGATTTGGTCCCTAGACTTTTTGGGTTTCAGAATTTGGCCACAAAGACTTTCGTATATCGATAGGTTTGGTCCCTAGACATTAATATATTGGCAGGTTTGGTTACACTAGACTTTTTGGGTTTCAAACAATGGCCACAAGACTTTCGTATATTGGCAGGTTTGGTCCATAAACATTCATATGTTGGCCAGGTTTTGTCCCCCGCAAAACAGGGTTAATATTTAATCTTACTATAAATTGTATTTAAAATTTTTTTTGATAAAATAAAATAAAAAATGATAATAATTTAATGACTGATATATTTTTTTGAGTAAATTACACAAATGGTCCGTATGGTTTGGAGTAATTTGTGCACTTGGTCCCTAACTTATTTTTTTAACTCAGAAAGTCCCTACTGTTTGTTTTTGTTACGCGTTTGGTCCATATTGTTTGTTTTTGTTACGCGTTTGGTCCATATTGTTTGTTTTTATTACGCGCTTGGTCCCTATCTTACTTAAAAAGACTAATGTTTAAATAGGAAAAAATTATGCGGTAGGTAAGGTAAGGTGATAGGGGTGGAGTTGGGGGTGTGTTTATTTATATAAATTAAAAAAATCAAGGGCAAAATAGTTTTTTTAGGTAAGACAGGGACCAAACGCGTAACAGAAACAAACAGTAGGGACCTTCCGAGTTAAAAAAATAAGTTAGGGACCAAACGTGTAAATTACCCTAAACCATAAGGACCATTCGTGTAATTTACCCTATTTTTTTTTGAACTAGTGTTACTATTGTTGTGGCATATCTGATGAAAAAACATGGCATGAGTGTATCCGAAGCTTTACAACTTGTGAAAAGTAAACGAAGTGTGGCTTCTCCAAACTCTGGATTTATGTCACAGTTGCACAACTATGAGAAATCTCTTCGAGGTAAATGTTAATTTTGTAAATATGTAGAAAACACAAGGGCCTTTTGGTCATTTTAGCTACGACTTTCTAGTTTCTACTAACTCAACTAACGGTGGTTTGTAATGTACAGGAGTTTAAGTGTTTTGGTGAAAATGTGATACGCAAGTTCGTACTTGTATTTCCATAGTGGAAAATATATTTACAAATTTGATCTTTATTTCTATTAATATTTTCAAATGAAGATTAATGTACATATTTTACATTGATAATACTATAAGGGGCCAAAGTGAACATTCTGTATTATTCATTGGTTTGAAAATTGAAACAATATTAACCCTTGAAAAAAGCAAAATTTGTAATTCGCTTTTGTGTAATGTGTAATTTGCAAACTGGTTGAAGTAATTTGTCATGATTTATTCGAAATTGTACATGTTGTGTGGATGTATATGTATGAGTCATTTTGTTTAGAAAAAATTATCTGAACTTCTTTTATTGGAATTAAAATGCATAGTATCCAATTAATAATACGAAATATACATGTCTAAAGGTATTATAATAAATTATTATATTTACAACGTTCTAATGCATTTGTACAAGTATTTTAATGTTCACAAAAGATGAAACGTATATTAGTATGCGAGATATTCACCAAAATGATCACTTTTGGTTTTTGGTTGATAGGTATTACAAGACAACCATAATTTTCAGGAAAAACCAAAATTACATATATAAGAAAATTGTTACTGCATAGCCAACTTTTACAAATAGTTTTTTTTTTTAACACTTATTTCTATTAAAAACATGAATGATTCGGTGTCAACTTTAACACACATATAATGACAAGATAAACCCTAAGCATAAAATCTAATTTGCTTTGGAATATGGTAACGTTTGACTTGGAAACGAACCCATTTGGATAGATTATTTTGGGTTTAAAATAAAAATACAATGTTGTCTCAATCAAAAAAATTATAAAAATAAATTTTATTATTTTTATTTGAATATTCATATTTTCATTTGGGATCAAAATTCCTTTTGAATATTTAATACTTAGTTTACTATGTCAACCTAAAACACCTAAAACGTACATATATACACACACACACACACACACATATATATATATATATATATATATATATATATATATATATATATATTCATTTTTCTTTTTTTCCTTTATAAATTTATTGTTTTCCATTAAAAATAAAAGTATTTATTGTTATTGTTTTAGGGAAAGATTTTAAAGTTGTTTTAGATCAAACCTAAGCATTGGAACGCCAGTTTCGGTTCCTAAAATTTTGGAACCGCCTTTAACGGTTCCGGTATCGGTTCTCATATTTTTTGGAACCGTTGCCTAATGGGTACCTGTCCAAACCAGTTTGTATATATAAAAGTTATTTCAATTTAGAGACATGTAATTGCAAATTTGATTTGAGGCAAATAATTAGTTTAAAAGATATGTGATCGGTTATACATAGAAATATATAAAAAGACATATTATAAATATATAACAAATACCTACAAATGATTAACAAAATTCATTTGTTTATAATGGCCATCTCACATTGCTGGATATACATAATATATACATAACGCTAATGATTTATCTCATCTATAAAGATGATGTACGTCTCACAACGCTTGGTGTTAAGAATAGTGATCTCTTCTTTACTCTATAAAATAAAAGGAAGCTCAATTCTCTCCCGCAAGTTTCACAATTTTCCTTCTATTAACGATCCTCGATTACAATAACAATACAAATTATAAGGATTTAAAGAAAATTTTGAAAGTATAAACTATAGAAACTTCCATATCCAAGTGAAAAACCTATTGTAATTACAACAAACACTAACCAACTTCTTATTACATCATATGAAGGTAAAAAAATATCAAGTATAGAAAATATTTACATCTTTTGAGAGATAAACATATTACACAACTTACTTAACATATTGTAATTATAATAGAGGCTAACCAACCAACATTTGCAAGTTAAAAATGACTACAAAACATTGACTACCAAGGGTAATTATCAGAATCCCCCTCCCCTTTAAATGAGTTTAGTGAAGCACACCTCTAACCCCCCTTAGCCTTCCATTTAGCAGCCTTGTTTGTAGCAATTGAGTTATTGCTACAACAACTCCTTTTTTAGCCTAAGAAGATTAAAAATATTAGTACTTCCTTTTAATCACAAAGTCACATGAAATTGCATTCCACCATATCCTCTCCATAAGTATCGGAATATATCACTATTATTGCCATTTTCAAGAAAAAAACCCAAATCGCAAACATGAAATAAAAACACATAAAATATCACAAAGCAAATAATTAGATGTGTTAGAAATTGAACAAAAAACATGCATAACTACACATTCAATAAGATTGTATTTTAGACAAATCAAAACTGCAAAGAAAAGAAGAAATACATGTCATCCCAAAAAAGGGCTAAAAACTCTAATTCTTAACTAAAATTTTAAAACTAATTTAAGAAGTTGATATTATGATTCACATATTATGCATCATCATTCAAGACTATCATATGAACCATGATGTCATAATAGATTTAATGAAGACTACCTCTCACCACTATTACCTGTAACACTCCTACATGGAACTCCAATTTTAATTTCTTTTTTTAATATTATATCACTAAGGTACAAACATCACTCACCGGCTGCAAAACCAAAAAAAAAAAAATTTCATCTTTGTCTAAAAATAGAGAAGAATCAGAAAACATATATAAGATTTGCAAAAATTCAAATCAACTTTTGGTCATTGTTTCATACATCCCACGTTTATGAAGTTAAACACATATAGAATTAATTAAAAAAAATGCATTACACTCATCAGAGATAGATCAAATGATTTCTCTATCCATAAGAAAATTCTCAAGATATGCTCATTTTATACCTGATCAGTCTTAAAATGAGACACGAATGGGTAGTCAAGAATGGGACATTTTAAGTACTTAAAGGTTGTGTCTGCTTCAGGAAAAAGGTAAAATCTATTAAGTAAGAAGAACTATGGGATGCATGCATGTATATGTATGTGATATGTATTAGATCAACAATACGGATGAAGCAATCCCAAAAACATCAATATTACAATTTGACGGAAGTTAACAAAATCAATGATACTGCAGTTTGAATAAAAATTCTTATATGCTTAACTGAACATGTCCATATGAACATATATCGATAGAGGTTTATGAAATAGGATACTAAGGAAGAAAATTTTGATGATACCTTATAAAAAAAACTGGTAGTCGATGAACCTTAATTGGAGAGTTTTAGATTTACATTGGGGAAAAACTTAAAGGGGTAAAAAAAAGGATAAAGACAAATGAAAAAGAAGCGAGTAAATAAGTTTCTTGACTGTATCTGTACTCAATAGTCAATAGCCAACAACCAAAATTCCCATTAACACGAAATCCTTCATCCCAACACCAAAAGATGAATCAGTTTTTTATTCTGGAACATAGTTGGGATGATTTCCAGCAACAACAGGTCGAAATGATGAAACCCCTTTTCCTTCCTTTGACTCACCTCCATCCCTGTTTCTTGAACAACATTCAAAATGTAAAAGATTGAGTTTTATATAAATGATTAAATGCCCGAAAAATAAAATCAAAATGGAGAGAATCGATGTCAAATCTTACTTCAAGGTAGGTCTTTGTTAGATTTCATTTCTAGGTAATTAGGGACGGGATTAATGATTGAAAAGCCCTAAAAATAGGAAACCCCAATATCGTTCGTGTTCATTGAAAAGCCCTAATATCATTTATTTTGCACTTTTTACTGGAAGCATGTGGCTTTAGTGGTGAAATACTTTTAGCCAGAGAAGTGAAATACCAATAGAGGGTTGTAGATGCACTTTCAAAAGGAAATTATATGGTTAAGATGTCATAAACAGAGAAGTGAAATACTTTTAACCAGGAATTGCCCCAACATAGAGCACAGAACATAGAGCACAGAGATGAACTCGTAGTTGGTCACGGGATGGTAAAAACTGTAGAAAGCGATCATGCGCTTAAAATAGTTGATTACCTATTTCCCTCTTTTGTTTGAAACAAAACACAAAGAAGTGACAATCAACAAACATCATAACGGAAAATGAAAAGAAAAAAAAAGGAGGATACACATACCGAGAGATATCTATGGTGAGAGAAGGTTTGAACTCGAGATCTAATCGCCATCACTTGCGATGAAATGTGTTTAGAAATAGAGAGATAGACGAAGAAATATACGAGTGACTACAATATATCAATAATGAGGCAATACAAATGGCGGAGCATGACGGCAGAAGTGTTAAATGGATTTAGATATTTTGAATTTTACAGAAAGAGTCGTGGATGAGGGATTTAAGCTTTTTGGTGAAGAACATATATGTATAAGTATGTGAACCCTAAATGTGAGGAAAATTAGCAGAGTGGCCGAGATTAAGGAAATAAAGATGGAAAGTACGTTAATTTGATAGAATTGTTGTTTTAAAAAGAAGTATGTTTTAGCTAGTTGTACATTGTGTTTATATATTTGTACCTCTTAATTTTCAAGAAAGAGACAATATGTTTAATATATATATATATATATATATATATATATATATATATATATATATATATATATATATATATATATATATATATATATATATTAATCATTGAAAAAAGCAAAATTTGTAATTCGCTTTTGTGTAATGTTCCAAATTGTAAATGTTGTGTGGATGTATTTGTAGGAGTCATTTTGTTTAGAAAAAATTATTTGAACTTCTTTTATTGGAATTAAAATGCACAGTATAGAATTAATAATACGAAATGTACATGTCTAAAGCTATTACAATAAACAATTATATTTACAATGCTCTAATGTATTTTAAAGTATTTACAAGTAATATCAAACACACATTTAAAAATAAAAAAAATCTAAACCCCATCCTCCTACACCACCACAATCATCTTCTAGTCATCAAACTAAAAAAATGCAGTTTAAGTCGAATCAAAGAAGAAAATAAGATGAAAACTAAATTTACCAAATCATGAACAAATATGTGATCAACACCCATTTCAAGAAAGCTTAAAATCTATATTTACTTAAAGTGATTGGAATTCAATTGCAAGAATTAATAGTTCTTATTTCGTAGTAGTGATAGTTATTATAAATCTGATTAATAAGTATGACCTACAATGGAACACATCAAAATATGCTTATAAAGTTTTTATTTACATTCCACAAGCAATGTAGTAATTATTTACAAACTAACATGTATTGTCCATATTGGACCTAACCAATGGTATCAAAGTAGTTAATCAAACTCCTAAACTCATTGATTCGATCAGTTATGGCTTCCGCATCTTTCACTTCCAAGTCCCAACAATGGATTAATGGCTAAAGCCCTACTCATTAATTAGGGTGTCTCCATGTGGAAAAGTTGTATGACTGCCTTATTGAACTCCATAGGCCCCAATTTGCTTGACCCCATTTATGAGGGCTGTTGTACTCTTTAAGTTAGAGTTAGAGATGCATATTGGTGGCTTTAAACCGGTCTTGAGTCCGTCTTGAAACGGTCCGGCCTTTAGTGGTTGATCTTGGAGGTCCGGTCTTCTTTCAGAACCGTCTCACGGTCTTTCCTTGTGTGTTTTTCGGTTCGGTTTTGGTTTTGGTTTTGGTTTTTTGTTTCTGTTTTTTTTTTTTATTTATTTCAAGTTTTTCCATTAACAAACATGTGATTAGCACAAAAATGATGAATTAAGATTTATTAAAGATGATACACTTCACTTTAATAAAAGAAAAAAAATGAAAAAAGCTAGATAATGTGATTAAAATTTATCTAATTCAACAAAAAATGATATGTTTATAAACTTTGGCAACAATTTTTAAACTTGTCTCAGGTCGGTGTTGAACCGGTCTGGTATCGGTTTTGGAACAGTCCGATCTTTATTGGGACCGGTGTCGAACCGGTCTGGTATCGGTTTTGGAACAATTTGATTTTTATTGGGCCAGTCTCAGAACGGTCCAGTTTGTTTTTCGGTCAGGTCTCGTTTTAAAAAGATTCGGTCTCGGTCTTTTTTCGGGTCTAGTCTGAAACTGATCTTTTTGTGCATGTCTACCTTAAGTTCTTAGTCCTGGGCCTAACACGCATGCCACCTTATGTACCTATTGATCATAGGCCCTCGACGGATGCAAAGTTGCACATAAACAAAAAGGTTCAAAAAGATGACACGTATAATAGTATACGAGATATTCACCAAAATGATCACTTTTGGTTGATACGTATTACAAGACAACTATAATTTTCAAGAAAAACCAAAATTACCTTGAGGTTCTACATATATAAGAAAATTGTTACTCTATAGCCAACTTTTACTCTTAGCGCACTTGTATAGTCTAGTGTACACCATATATATATATATATATATATATATATATATATATATATATATATATATATATATATATATATATATATATATATATATATATTCTTTGTCTAATCATTTAGTAGGGTTAATGAGATATATCATTCAATATGGTATCAAAGTTTTGAATGATTTTCCTTCGTTAGCTTTTACCTAAAACCCCCTTTTCTCTCCTTGGTTCCTCTAACACTGTCACTGCCTCATCATGGCGTGTCCAGATATGCCACCAACAACTCTAATGGTCGACGATCGGCCCCAACAGAACAAGGTGTTTAGATTTACGAACACCAAATCTCAAATACTTATTTTCCTCGAGTATGGAATTTAGGGTTTTTGATAAGTTAGGTAGATGAAAGATTGTCATAAAACGGTGATCCACTATAACTTACTTCTTGTTTCAAGTCCTTTAACAACTATACTAGCCATAAATTTTCTTGATTTGTTATAAGTATAGCTCGGTATTCCAATTCAAATCTAGATAGGGATACCATAGGTTGTCATTTGTTACACCAAGATATGATGCTAGACCCAAAAGTGAAGATGTAATGTGTTGTTGATCGATAGGCGTCCATGTCACATGCATAGTCATCATCAAAATACCCTAAAAATTTTCACTTAGACTCCATCGTATACATAATGACAAAGATAAGTATTGTTTTCACATATCTTAGCATTATATGAATGCAACAAGGTAATGTTTTCTTGGATTCTACATGTATTAACTTAGTATTTCAACAACAAAAGTTATATCATTAGTTCTTCTAGTATCCTACCTATATCTAGACAAAATTTAACATTTGCATCCATCAATTAACAATTGGATTGCATTCCAACATTCCAAAATTCCTCAACAAAATCAATGGATTATTTTGATGATGCATCAGTTGTTTTGGTAAAGGAGGGTGGCACCTCCGTTAATATTTTATTAATTGAAAAAATAAAAACAATTGTAGGCTAGGGACTCCCCGTTTATGGAAAGAAAAAGAACCCCTGGATAGTTCCAAAAAACTAGAACAACCTAACTAGAACATTAAAAACAAAATAAATGAGAAAGGAACAAGCTTTAATCCCCAATACATAGTCATAAAAACATAAAAACAAAAAAAATATAGACCACCCATAAAGATAACAGAAGAAACAAACCTTTAGACAAGAGTCAAGGGGGTGTTTTGTGAAGATATGTGTATTCTACATTAGGAACCTCTAAAGAATCTTGGCCATAGAAACATTTGGGGAGGGCTTGAATTAAGTCTTCAATGAACATCATTGATAATAGTCTTGACCAACGTTTCATATGGTTTTCTCTTATTCTTGAAGATCATATTATTTTATTCAATCCATATAATGGTAGATGACACCAACAATAAATAAGAGACAAATAAATAACCAATTGGTGTTACCTTTTTAGACCCGTTTGAGGATGGAGATGATGTTGATCTACTTGTCGTGAGCATTGCTTAGAATTATTGAGGCAATAATCTCATGCTATACAAGAGACAGGTAGGAAATTTAGAAGAAAATCCAATTGACATAATGAGTAAAAAGGTGATAAAAACCGCAAATTAGGTTTTGATTAGGCTCTAGCATCATATTTAATGATGTTTTTAGAATATATTTCAGGGAGACCCATAGGATGAACACATGATGAGGAATATTTTGAAAAAAAATCATACAAGGTGGTTCCAATCACCCTCATTCTTATTATATTCCCATTATCATAGCTAATGGTACACAACTTGTGGTTAAATTAGCTAAACGAGGGGATGCGTCTTTATAGTCAAGATCATACTGGTATTAGAATCCACATGTCATCATGCATGATTTATACCTATTTATAGATTGGTCTGTGCTTAACTTTGTATAGTCACTTTCATGAAAATTGATTTACGTCACATGACTTTGGAACTAATTCTCATGTTTGATTTCGTAATAGGGTTGCTAGTTCGTATTCCATCATTATCGTCCACTCTCGTTTATTGAATATATGTGGTTCACACACTTCATTTCTATTATGGAAACATTGGCATATATCATGGGTTTGGTTTTTAGTCTTGTTGATTGTTTAAGACTTGATGTTTCAACATTGGCATATACCAAGGTGTTGGACTCATCTCCAGCCTCCACTGCCCAAAACTCTAATCTCGAAACCATAAGCCATTTTTGGTAATTGTGAGCTAATCTTGTGCTTTCTTGGTGAGTTTGAAGAAAGAAAAGCTTGAAGGAGGAGCAAGAACGTGTGGGAGGAGAGTAGATCCAGAAGTTGAGCTTCATTTCTGGTTCATCTAAGGTATAAAGCTTCAACCTTGTCTATGGCATGCTTAGATCTAGTTTTAGGATGTTTTAGTCCAAAGATATTGATGATTGGGATTTGGACATCCCACTTGGGCAAACCCTTCAGATCTAGGATCTTGAGGGGACTTCATGTCATAAAGGTACCAACTTTATGGCCATGGAAGTCCCATGCAACTTCTAGACCATTTTTTTGGCCTTTTAAGTGCTAGTAGGTCATGCATGCGAGTAAAGATGGGAGCTTATGTGACCAAATTGTCCCTAAAGTCCATATCTATGACCTCATGGTCTATCTTGAAGTTTTAATGGCTTTTAGAGTTAGATCTAAGCCATTTTGGGTTAGGGTTTGAGTTTATGCCTTGGGGAGAGGTTCTTAATGGGTAAAGTTGGAAACTTTACCCTCCTAGACATATTTCCATCTTGGATCCAGAAGATAGTGCATTGGTTTGAAGAATATGGACTTAATGCATTAAGAAGGATGACAGACTGAAGAACTCGACGAGTCCATAAGCGAACTCGAGAATTTGATTGGAAGTGTCCCGAATCTGTTGGAAAAAGAAGGACTCGACGAGTTGAAAGAGAAACTTGACGAGTCAACTTGGGATATCGCAATTCTGCGAGATAAGGAGGAACTCAGAGAGTTTGAGGAAGAATCAACGAGTTGGATCGTGATTCCATGATTTTATGATTTTTGAGAACTCGGCGAGTTGAAGGACAAACTCGACGAGTCGAGTCGACTCGGAGTTGTAAGGTCTGAAAGGTGTTCCGTCTTGGGCTTGCTATTTAGTCCATTTAGTCACCGGATTGGGCCTGTCCATCCGTGAGTTATTTTTTAGGGTTTTGTATTTATAGGTGCTTGCATGCATCTTAGTATGTAAGATTTGGAAGTCAATCATTCTGAAAGATTTGATTTTTATTTGTTTGTAACCCTAACAGCCTCTACAGCGGAAGTTCTTTATCGAGCTCTGCTGAGGCTTGAATCTATTGAATCATTCGACATATTTTGATTCATTCTTGTGTTTTATATTGCTGTTTTTCGTTTTTGTGATTAACCTGTTAGAAGATCTAAACGATCAAAGAGTTTCTTAACTCATCAATTGGTATCAGAGCAGGAGACTGTGTAATTCATACACATCTCTTCTGTGAAAGAAGTGATTAGGGTTTATTCCGCATTTACTGATATTTATTGAGTCGTCACTCCATAATTGACGTATCTCATTATTTATTCATCTTGCCCTAATATTACGTATTACAAGTCTGATCTTACAACAGGTTAAACGATCAAGCATGGACGATTCTCAATCCAATCCTATCAACATCTCAAACAGTATAGGATCTACAACTAAGATTCCAATTCTCTACACTCAAGATTACGAGGTTTGGGCACATCACTTTGAAGACTACGTCATTGGATCTGAAGATAATGGGTATTTGATATGGGAAGCTATTATGTCTGGACCATTTGCTCATGCAGGAACATCCAGAATTATTAAAACTCAATAGGAGTATAATGATTTGTTAAAAGATATGAAAGATGTTGCTCAGGACGAAAAGGAGAAGTTTCAGTGCAACATCAAGGCATTGAGACTGATTCGATTCGCTCTTCAATCTGACACGTTTAGATTGGTAAGTTCCTGTAGTACAGCTAAAGAAATCTGGGACCGGCTGTGAGAGCTGTATTCTACATATGAAGATCTGGAGCACTCAATTCAGACCTTGCTTCTGTCTGAATTTGGAGAGCTCAAGAAAAATCTTGATGAGTTTGTTACACAGACATTTGATCGCTTCAATCATCTTCTCAGAAAGATGATCAAACAAGATATTGAAAGGAAGCTTATTGAGCAGAAGGTCACTTTTCTGAATGGTCTAAGATCCAAATGGAGAGCTGTTGTGTCAATAGTTAAAGCACACGAGCAGTTCAAATCGTACTCGATGGCGAAACTGGTGGGAATTCTGAAATCCCAAGAAAAGATTGTGCTGCAAGAGAAAAGCGTGGTTTCTAGTCTGGGGTCTCTGGCGCTTCTGTCCAAGGGTAAAAGTGTAGAAGAAGATGAAGAGGATCTTAATCTGGGAGATCACGATCTGACAGCCAAAGACTATGCTTTAATGGTGTCAAATCCTAGAAGGTTTATCAAGAAAAAGTTTCCTTCCAACAAAAATCGTAATTGGCAGGGAAGCTATAGTTCCAAAAGAGTGAAAGATGAACCGAAGGTTGAGGAGTCGAAAAAGGAAGCAAAGGGTGAAGCTGACTCTGGTGTCAATTGCTTCTACTGTGGGGGAAAGAATCACTACGCAAAGTATTGCGTGCTGAAGAAGATGGCAGAGAAAGACGAAGAGAAAGATGAAGAAGCAAGTCTTATGAAAAGACTGGAAGAGATAAAAAGGAAGAAGGCTGCTACTAATTCTTCTATGAATGCTCTTATTGTGCAGGGTTCGGCAGAGGATGACGAGTTCGGTGGCGTACAGGTGTGGTCAACCGACTCAGAAGATGATGAGGTGAGAAAGCCTTCTCATGGAAAGGCTTATGTCGCAAAAGGTGGTGAAACCGGTGGAAGATGTCTGATGGTGACCGATGTATCTCAGATGAGGGGATACAACACTGATGGTGGAAATGAAGAGGCCAAGGAGCGAGAGGACTTATGCTTTATAGCAAAACCTCTTAGTGTGCAGATCAGTGAACTTGATGAACTGATCAAGAAGGTACAATCTGTTTTTGTTTCGTTTAAAATTCCACAAAAATCATATGAAAAGGAATTAAATAACTTGAATTCAAGAATTTCAAATCTAGATAGTTGTTTAACTCAAACACGGGTCACAAATTCTAATCTGACTGACCAAATAAGCAGGGTGTCATCCAAGAGTGGGGAGCGAAGGATGTGGATTGAGCTGAAGGAGTTGGAGCTAATTAAGTCTAGGGATGAAAACATTTATTTACAAAGAGACAATCTGAAATTGTTAAAACAAAGGAATGTTTTTTGTTTGATCGCTAAAAGGCTTTATGCTAACATTACTCAACTGCATCTAAATTGTGAAATAGGGCAGAAGATACATCGCATGATTCTACCCTTCCTTGAGTTTAAGGAGGATGAAATCGATGCCGAATCATACAACTGTGAAAGTGTTGTATCTTCCGATGATGTTAATCCTTCTTATATGTATGGTCTGGACAAAATAGAATCTTTTATAAAGTCCAAAGACCATAAGGACATGCTTAAAAATCTTTTGGATGAAAATGATAAGCTGAAACTCAGGACCGAAACCATACCAAAATTCGACTCATTGAGTACCAATTTAAGTTCAGAAAACAAAATTGATGTTGAAAACGCATCTGAACTTAATGAGGACGATGATATGAGTGAAATTTCTATAGAGGATGAAGTCGACTGTTCTGAGTTTGTCAAGAGCGAACCCGAAAACCACAAAAACCTGATTTCTGAAAATTCTGTGGAATTCGCTCGTTTGTCCAAAACTAAGTCCCCAGCCCTTAAAGAAAAGGCCGTTGTGTTTCAGAAGGTTAGAACTACTCCCAATCAGGTGTATAAGGTCATAGGAGTAACCGAACATCAAACAGCCGAACTCACTGCCATAGTGAACGAAGATAATGCAGATGGTTGTGATGAGTTTTTCTGGTCAGCACCTATAGACAATGCAGACGAAACGTTTGGTCTGTCGGAGCGAACATCCTGGAAGACCAAAGGTAGATATGTGCCCGAACTGCTGAATAAGCCTACCAACTTTGACGTACCAAGTACAAGTGGCACAAAAGAAATTCCTGTAGAAGAAGTCACCTCCACAAGCGAAACCTCATCTATGAAGAGTGAACCGGTTGCCAAGAAGCTGAAAAAAAAGCTAATATCCACAGACAACCGAAACAGGTGAAAAATCAAAAGCAGCAGAGAAACCTGAGATACAAGAAAAATCTCTCAAAGCGAAAGCAGTTTTGGCGCTCTCAAAATCCTCATTACTCTTACCATGATAAAGATTCTAAGTCAGAGAGAAAGACTTTCAGGCCACACGAAGAACAGAACCGAAAGGATAGGTTCGGTCCCGAAAGCAACAACAACCGAAAAGCTAGTTTCGGTCCGCCAAATAATAACAGGCAAAGACCTGATTTCAGTCCATCAAGCTTTTATAATAAAAGACCAAGTTTCGGACCACCAACCAACAACACCCAAAAATCCAACTTCGGCTCATCATCAAGTGGCTACCGAAGGTCCAGGTTCGGTCCCTCTAATGACCACAAACGAAAGGGTCATTTTGAACCCCAAGTCCGGAAAGACTCTCATTGTAATTTCTTTTCCTCTAATTCTTCTCATTCTCAATCTTCTTCTAAACCCAATTCTGTTCCTACACAAAATTCAAGATCATCAACGAACTTGAAAGGAAAAAGGAAGATTTCCTCAGCCAAGGAAGACCGAAAGCAGACTAAAGTCCATACCCCAGAATCTGAATCCAAAAAGCATGCAACTAATCCTAATAAATTCAAAGTGTTTACCATTAAAAGAAAAGATAAAACAACCTTAATAAAACAAACATATCTTGTTGATGTTTCGCTTACTATTCCTGTTCCCTTGAAAGGCTCACGTGGACCCAAGAAACTTTGGGTTCCTAAATCTGCTTAATATTTGCAGATTATTAATGACGAGCAGTTTGACGAAGAATGGTACATTGATAGTGGCTGCTCACGTCACATGACAGGAAGGAAGGAAGAGCTAAGGGAGTTTCGATCACTTCAAAATGGTGGCAATGTCAAGTTCGGTAACAACTCCTATGGAACAATAAAGGGTTATAGGATGATAACCAATGGAGACTTCACAATAAGAATGGTGGCATATGTAGAAGGGTTGCAGCATAATCTCATCAGTGTATCTCAACTGGTGGAAGGTACCGGTCTCAAAGTTTCATACGACGATGAAGGTTTAGAAATTATAGAGAAGAAATCCAACAAGGTCATCCTCAAATCAGATCGAAAAGGCGAAATGTTTCCTCTGAATCTCAGACCAATCAAAGGGAATCCAGCCATATGTCTTTTGTCCAAAGCTCATTCAGACGAAATTTGGTTGTGGCACCGAAGGCTCTCACATCTCAACTTCAAAGACATTAACAAGCTTGTCACCGGCGGTCATGTTCGAGGTCTTCCATTGCTCAAGTGTGATCGTGAACACTTGTGCGCTACATACGAAATGTGGAAACAGAGTCGTCAAAGTCACCCATCAATTATAAACACAAAAGTTGTTGAACCACTTGAGTTGCTTCACATTGACTATGTGGTCCATCATCAATCGAGAGCATTGGCGGCAACAAGTATATTCTTGTTATTGTTGATGATTTCTCACGCTTTACATGGGTATTTTTTCTGAAGCACAAATCTGAGGCCACTCCTAAGCTGAAGATGTTTATCAAGCAGGTCGAAGTACAACTGAGAAAAGTCGTTCGAAACATTAGGAGCGACAATGGACTGGAACTCAAGAACAAAGAATTCGAAGACTTCTTGGCAGAAAAAGGAACCAGTCATAACTTCTCAGCCCCTTATACACCTCAACATAATGGTATTGTCGAAAGGCGAAACCGATCCTTGTGTGAGGCGGCCCGAACTATGCTAAGTTTTGCTTCTCTTCCCTTATATTTCTGGGCTGATGCTATTGCTGCAGCATGTTTTACGCAGAATAGGTCTTATCTCAACAAGTGTTTCTCTCTCACTCCTTATGAGATCATCAACAACAGGAAGCTGAATGTAAAATTCTTCCATGTGTTCGGTTCAAGGTGCTTCATCTTCAACTGCAAAGAACATCGCAACAAGTTTGATGTTAAAGCTGACGAAGGAATCTTTCTGGGATATTCTCTTACTTCTAAGGCATACAGGGTTTTAAATAAACGTTCTAGAAGAATTGAAGAAACCTATTATGTGGCGTTCGATGACAATTACATCAAGAAACTAAAGACTATTGAAGAAGCAATTGGAGAGATTTTCTCTCAAACAGGTCAAGTCACAGCTACGATTGCTAATTTATTTGATCAGTTCGTAGACTTATTCGATGAACCTGAGAAAGCCACTCTCTCGGAAGCTAAGGCAGCAGACAATAAAATCAATCGTCTGAAGCAGATTTTCGAAGATGCAGCCTAACAAATGGGAGAAGGAGAACCAGTTCGAAACGAACCTCCTCAGCACGACACTTCGGTTGAGGGGGAGAATCAATTCTCTTCAAATCAACAGGACTCACACTTTCAGGGGGATAATCCAATCCCTGTAGCACCCAAAAGCCCAGCTACACCCGAAAGTCCTGTAGCACCCGAAAGCCCGGCTACACCCGAAAGTCCCATAGTACCTGCAAGCCCGGCTGCACCTGAAAGTCCTGAAGATCCAATCATCATCTGTCGAGGGGGAGAATTCCGATATGTTCTATGATGATGATATTCAATCAGAGTTGGAAGAAATGGTCAATGTTGAATTGGATCCATCCTATGATGCAAACTTTCCACCACTCACCAAATGGACCAGAGATCATCCTATATCTCAGATAGTGGGTAATGTGTCTGAAAAGGTCCTAACCCGATCTCAAGTGAAGGCAAAGCAAACCTCCCTATTCTCCAAAGTAAAGTTCTGCATGTATAATTCCTTCGTGTCCAAAGTTGAGCCAAAGACCGTCAATATTGCTCTTGATCATTCTGATTGGGTCCAGGAAATGCAAGATGAACTCAATGAGTTTGAAAGAAATAAGGTCTGGCGTCTCATTCCAACACCGAAAGATGCCTCAGTAGTTGGTCTCAAATGGGTATTCAGAGACAAAATGGATAAGGAAGGTAATGTGATTCGAAATAAAGCTCGTCTTGTGGTGAAAGGATACTGCCAGGAAGAAGGAATCGATTATGAAGAAACATTTGCTCCGGTAGCTCGGCTGGAATGTGTTCGAATATTTCTTGCCTATGTTGCACACAAGAACTTCGAGGTCTACCAAATGGATGTGAAGTGCGCTTTTCTGAATGGGGAACTTGAAGAAACGGTTTACGTGGAGCAACCTCCTGGTTTTGTGAATGAAAAATATCCAAATCACTACTACATTCTAGATAAGGCAGTTTATGGTCTGAAACAAGCGCCTAGGGCATGACAAGGACCCGAAGGCATCTTTATCAACCAGGAAGCATATACCAAGACTCTTCTTGCTAAATTCGGCATGATGGGAGATTCAAAAGTCAAAGTTCCTATGGCTTTCGGCACCAAACTCACACCATCCTTGGAAAAACCGACAGTCGACATAACGCTATACCGCCAAATGATTGGTTCCCTGATGTACCTCACAGCTAGCAGGCCTGATATAATGTTTTCTGTGTGCTATTGTGCTAGGTTTCAAGCGAATCCCCGGGAACCACACATGCTAGCAGTGAAAAATATACTCCGATATCTGAAGCGAACAACCTCTCTCGGTCTCTGGTATCCCTCCAACTCAGGTTTCTTTGTTCAAGCCTACTCAGATGCAGACCTTGGAGGATGTGGTTTAGATAGGAAAAGCACTACAGGAGGCTATCAATTCCTTGACGGGAAGTTGGTGAGCTGGCAATCTAAGAAACAAACATGTGTTTCACTGTCTACAGCTGAAGCAGAATATATTGCAGTCGCTTCTTGCACATCTCAAGTGATTTGGATCCAAAGCCAACTCTGGGATTATGGACTCAATATGAAAAAGATCCCACTATATTGTGACTCTGAAAGTGCAATTAGGATCTGTCATAACCCAGTGCAACATTCCAAAACCAAACACATTGCATTGAGGTATCACTTCGTTAAAGATCACGTAGAAGACGGAAACGTAGAAATTCATTTTGTTCGCACTACTGATCAACTGGCCAACATATTCACCAAAGCTCTTCCTGAAGCAAGTTTTAATAAAATTCTACAAGGGTAAGGTATGATGGAATCGGAGTCAGTACCAAAAACTACTTCTCAAAACTAAAAGTTGGAAGCAAAATGAACCGAACGTTCGGTCTATTTCGGGTTCGGTTCACGCAGGTACCGAAATGAACCGAGCGCTCGGGTTCGGTCCCATTCACCTGTCTTCGCTTATTACTCAAAGGTAGTTTCTTTGGTTGTAAACTTATTTGTACTCCTATTTCTCATTTATTTCTCTCTTATTTCCCAATTCTTTTTCTTTTTCAAACATTTTTTTTAAAAACCGAAATGAACCGAGCGTTTAGTCTATTTCGGGTTCGGTTCCAATTTTTTTTTTTGTTTGTTTTATTTTTTGTTTTTCTCTTTGAATCAAAAACTCCAATTTTTTTTTTTACCATTTGTGGATGATCAATGGGGCAGGTATTGTTCTCACACCTTTTACTAGTTAAGTGTCCCTAGAAGCATGCTGCTGTATGTTGTCCAAAGCCTCAACTGATTCTAAATAAAGCCTTACTGACTTGGTATATACAAACCTTGTCTTCCCAATTAGGCTACTATATTTATTCTAATCATGAGCTACCTTACTCTCTTCTCACATGAGATAAGGGTTTTCTGCTTGATCCTTATTTTAACAGCAGAGGTACTTTGGTTTCTTTACACCATCTCCAATATTTTTCTCCATCATATTCGCTTCATACATGTAACCCTTGAGACTCTCAGAAATTACCACTGAGGTTTATGGTTACACAATTTCTGTGTTTATGATCTTAGCTTCGTGCCACTACGTGCTAAGTGAAACCCACAATTCAATACCTACTATGCATTGACGGTGAACAATTAAATTTGCTCTAGTTTTCACTAATGAATTAACGAATTCACCCAAGTGGTTGTACCTTGAAATCTCTAATTTTTATTTTTGTGTGATTCTTATGAAATTGATAAAACCCATAACATTTCTTCCCTTAGAATCCAGTTTCAATTTTTTTGAGATTTCACCTAAAAGTATTTCAACATGTCACTTAAATTCTGTTCACACCTACTTGTTCAACAGACCACATTGGTCTCACAAGTACTTCAGTCGATTTCTGTCTTATGTCAAGATTAGGAATTCTGAACTAAAGCGAAAGCCTCCCAAATTAGCCTTATTAAAAGATGCCTTTCAACACTTCTTAATTAGTGTTTGATCGTAATTCAACGGGAAACCACACAAACACTTTAAGGTCTCTCTTGACTTTGAAGGAAGAGATTCGTGCCCGGGATCCACTGTTTTGTGTCTTTATTGACATCACAATTTCCCACATATGTATTGCTTTATTTCTTTTTCTTTGACACTCTATGCATGAAAATCTTTTTGATTTTCCATAAATCTGGTTTCGTTAATTACAAGCTATTTTTAGCTATGGGATTTACTCTTATAAAAGAGATGTGGTTAACAAAGTTACACGTGGTTCTCTTGATCTATGACGACAGCTGATACTAAAAGGATAAGTTGCTGACTCAACTGAAAGTCTAATCGTTTTGATATTTCAAACGGTGCTTGATGGGAAGGTGTGTGAAGCAGAATCGTTTTTGACATTTCAAACGGCGCCTGATGGGAAGGCGTGTGAAACGGGACAGTCTTTCTCTCTCCTACGTAATCATCGGGGTTCTAAACTGTCACGCGTCAATCACCTAAGGAAACACTTCGTTTTTTCTTTGAATATTTGGGAACAGATTTTTCTCTCTCTTCTCAGCACGGTATAAAAGGTAAATTCAACAGTCAAGTACCTCTTTACTGCACCAAATATTCAGAGAGCAAGAAAAGATTACTTTCTCCTACTGTTCATCATCTTCCCCAAAAATTTCTCTTCAATGGCGGACTCCTCTTCAGTTCATGCTACTTCTCACATTCTGCCCATCCGTCCTCAACAAAGCCTGATCATCGATCTCACCCCACAAGTTTACGATGCTTTCATGTTTCCAATCGTGGAATGTCTCAAGTATTCGCCACTGGTTCCAGCACTTACCAAGGTCGAACCTGTTCCAATGGAGTGTCTGTCGCAAATCTTCTCCACAGCCCACTATGACAAGTCTATCGATAGAATCTTCTTCGACATTCTTGATAAAAAGTCCTCCATCTCCAAACAGCGACTATGTTCGCTTTTAGGGTTTGAACCTAATGAGTCTAGGGTTAACCCTGAATCCATTCCCGTGGGACAGTTGTTTTCCATGTTTTACAACATGGGTTACACTAAAATTCTGACCACCGTTACAAAGTTCAAGAAATCCTACTTACCTCCTCAGTGGAATGGCTTCTTCACTGTGCTGTTCAAAGGGCTATCAGAATGAAGTGCAGGTTCAGATGGGGCGAGCCGTCTGTTTATGACCATTCTCTATGGGTTGTACCACGGCATCAATCTCGATTATGGATCGGTTTTATGGCAGCAGCTGATTCAGAGCCTAGCGTCTACTTCTCACCATTTAGAGATCTCTTACGACAGATTCTGGACGTTGGTTACAAAGTCGGTGATGGACAAGTATCATGTTCCTGTTGTTGCTGATTCTCCACTTACTTTCATAGAAACTTTCCACACTACGAAGATCATAGAGTCTGATTCCTCCAAATTTCAGTTCGTTGGCTCAATCCCTGAGTCAATGTATGGGTGTGTTCCAAGCGACAGTCGCATCATCAGAACTTACAAGGAGTTTCGTCGCTCAGGTCCTAGAGAGCTTACTCCTGAAATGATTTAATCAATCCATGATGCTGATAGACCTGCTCCCAGGGGAAAGAAACATGACAAGGGAAAAGACAAGAAGGTTGTCAAAGGAGCGAAAGGTCCATCTCCAAAGAAACACAAACCTTCCAAGGCAGCTCAATCCCCTCCACCAAAGAAGAGGAAGACTCAACCCAGACGTAAGCTTATTCTTGCCTCCTCCTCCAGTGAATCTGAGGAAGAGAGTTCTTACTCAGAAGAGTCCTTTCGAGGTAATACTCCTCCTCGTTCGCCTACCCCTGAGGTACCTGTTTCTTCTAAACCTGTCTCTCCTCCCACAATCTCCATCTCTACTTCCATTCCCCCCATAACCTCCACTACTCAAATACCACCCACCTCTATTCCTATACCACCTCCCATTTTCACCGAAGCTACCACAACAACCACCACTGGCGATCGAACCAATGTATCTGATACGGGGGCTCCTACTACAACACCCAAACCTACTCCCACTACCGAACATACATCCGCACCCGAACCTACTACCACCACCGAGCCTCCACCCTCGCCCTCATCTCCCGCTCACTCAGCAGAAAATGAAGAACCTTTTCTTGGAGGAGAGAACATGATGTTTGACTCGGTCTATTACAGTCCGTATCAAATGCAAAGTGATGATGATGATGATGCTCTTGTCACCAAGAAGCATCTCAAGGAGCTTCATGAGATAATCGATTCTCTCATTGCTTCCTCCTCCTCTTCCTCTCAATCTACTATCTCAGAGGCTGTTATTCAAGGGCTCGTTGATACGTTCACCAAGGCTCATGAAGCCTCTATCAACTCTACCACTGCCGCTATTGACGCCTCTACCAAGGCGTGTGCTGCTGCGACCGAAAAAGTCGAAAAACTATTTGTTGATGCTAATTCTCTTTTGCAGACTTTACAGGGAGCCGCTGACTCCAATGCAGAGAAGCTTGACTCTCTTGTTAACAAACTGGCCACTTCAGTTGCCTCCGAACTGCAGTCCTTTTCCAGTCTTCGTCAATCTCTCAACGATGACAACAAATTATTCCAGGCGACTGTTGAGGAGCGCCTGACTAAGCTGCAAGAAGACCTCGCTTCATAGATCTCAGTGACGGATGCTCTTGCTCGCAAGACCACTGCTCTCAAGGTCAAGAGTCTTCATCTTTTCCAATCTCAAAAGGAAGTCGCATCTCTTCGATCTGAGCATGAGGTTATTTCATCATGTGTTTCGGATGTCCATGTCGCCCTTTCCAACATCATCGAAGCACATGATCTTATCCTGAATTACTCAGTGAGGTGCACTCTCGCAGAGAAGCTTTCTCCTGCCCTTGCTCTACTAAGCAAAATTGTAGGGCTCCTTGAGTTTGTGGCCTGTCCGAAACAAGGGGGGGAAGATGTATCTCAACCGCCTCCCACTTCCACGGCAACTAAAACCACCGAACCTCCTCCAGCAGTTCAAGCCTCAGGTTCGGGTGTCAAAGACAACGGAAAGAAGATTGCTGAAGACAGTGATGATGATGATAAAGAGACCATCGTTGATCTCTTAAAGAAACAAGGCCGGGATAAAGATGTTGACATGAGCGCTCGCGTTGCCAGAGAGTTTGAGGCGAACGAACGAAAAATGAAGGAGGCTCATGATCTTCTTGAGAGTAGAAAAACTCTTTTCCCTCCGTGAACTCTCGAGAAGCTTATAAAAGAAGCAATTGAAACTCCCAGCATCATGTGGCTCGAACCAGTGATTTCCTTGGATCGAATCAATTCTGTCGACTCACAGTTCGACATGCCGCTGACCCGAAAAGCCTTCATCTTCCATGCTTTTGATAATGTTGCTGATGTCCCTTATCCTCATCCAAAAGTTGATAGGGAGCTTGTCGAATTCTATCTGAAGTCTGCTCAACCTCAGTATCAAACATGGAGCGCTCAGAAGATCGTCAACGTTCGGGTCCTCAAGCCATTTCGAGAGGGGAACTTCACGAACGTTCGGTTCAAAGTGTTGAGGGGTTCTGCTAAAACCGAACACGCTATATCACTTGCTGATCTTCCCAACCTGAATCCACATGATTGGATTATTTTTCATAACATCCTCCTCACCAACGAAGCTGAGTATGGTCCAATCATTGATCACTTCAAAAGAATGCCTGTATGCTACATTATGGAGGTTGCCAAGATGGATCAGGAGATCGCTAGCATCTTCAAGTAAAATCCTACTATCTCTCCTGTTGGCTCTACTAGTGATTTGAACATGATGCAGATGGGAAGAATCGACCCGAAGCGGAATTCTGTCATGTTTACAAGGAACGAAGGCAAAAAAATGCCTGTTCGCCTTGTCAGATAAGCACCTTTACACCACTGCATGCTTGGAACATGTTCTGGGAATCATTTATCGTTGCAAGCAGAATTCAACGGATGACAAGAAGTATTTTGATGACATGATCCAGTGGTACATTCGCTTCAGACAGACCATCCTTGCTCTCATCCCATGTTTGTTTGAAACCACTAAGAAAGTTCCTGCAGCTGTACCCAGCAAGCCGAAGTAATAGTCTCGCTCCAATTGACGCAAAGGGGGAGATTGTAGGGTCTAAAAAGTGTTGCGTCTTGGGCTCACTCTTTAGTCCATTTTGTCTCTGGATTGGGCCTGTCCATCCGAGAGTTATTTCTAGGGTTTTGTATTTATAGGGGCTTGCATGCATCTTAGTACGTAAGATTTGGAAGTCAATCATTCTGAAAGATTTGATCTTTATCGTTTGTAACCCTAATAGCCTCTACAACGGAAGTTCTTTATCGAGCTCTGCTGAGGCTTTAATCTATTGAATCATTTGACATATTTTGATTCATTCTTGTGCTTTATATTGCTGTTTTCGTTTTTGTAATTAACTTGTTCGAAGATCTAAACGATCAAAGAGTTTCTTAACTCTTCACTGCGAAAGACGGCTTGATCTTTCCTTCCTTTATGGCTTGCAGGTAGTCTGGGCAGCTTCTCTTCCAATGCCCTATTTTATGGCAATGGTGGCACTCTGCCTCCTTTGGGTTAGGGTTAGGCTTAGCAGGATCAACTTTTGTCCCACTAGAATAGGAACCATCTCGGGACTTTCCTTTGCGGTGGCTCTTAGACGGAGCCTTCCTCTTCTTTCCTCTTCCTTGCCCAATGGAAAAAACAGGAGCAGCGTGTGGATTGGGAGTGGGTGCAACAGACTTGTCCTTGAGGTTGCTCTCAGCAACCCTAAGGAGACCTTGGAGCTTACTTAGGGTTACCTCTTCCTTGTTCATGTGGTAGGTCATCCTAAATTGATTGTAACACAGAGGCAAAGAGTGAAGCACCATGTCGATTGTCAAGTCTTCCCCAAAGTCAACATTCAAATTGCGAAGACGATCGACATACCTTTGCATCTTTTGCAAGTGCACGGTTAGAGATTCTCCATGACCCATTTTAGCGGATATCATGTTAGTGAAGATCTCGTAACGTTTCTGCCTCGCGTTTTGGTGGTATCTCTCCAACAAGTCTTTGTGCATTTCGTATGGATACATGTCCTCATAGGACTTTTGGAATTCGGCGTTCATTGTGGCTATCATGATGCAATGAACCTTCGTTGCATCACGTTCATGAGTCTCAAAAGCAGTCATTTCAGCCGGAGTAGCGATTTCTGGGTTGATCTTCTTGAGCTTCTCATCGAGGACATACTCCTTGTCCTCGTAGCGAGCAATCGTGCGAATGTATCTTATCCATTCGCTAAAGTTCGTCCCATCGAAAGTCACCTTTTGGCAAAGGCTCATCAATGTGAACAAGCTAGCAGCAGCGTGGTTCGCGTTCGACATCTACAAATAGAAAGGACAAAGATAGATTAGAATTTGAATCCCTAATTATCACCCAATAAGAAGAATTAGGGCTAGGATCCAACAACAATATTTACATATTAGAAAAGGGATGTCGTAATCTAACATGCAAACAATTTGAAGGTAAGTGAATGACGATTCACTAATTCTCCACCATGAAAACATAACTTTAAGTTCTAAATGTATTGAGAATTCCTAGGTTTCGATGAGATTCATTGAACTTTTCAATGGCATGTTTAAATCTCGATATGCCCCTCTCGTTTGTGACTGGGATACCGAGGATCACCAAGTGGGTGTGAATTACCATGCAAACTTACACGGTGCCTTCATTGTAACAATCACCTATTTGATGTGCCGGTAAACCACACACGCTCCATCGAACTATGATAAACAATGAATCACCCTTTGCCACCTTTGCTTAGAACCAATTAGTGTGCTGGTAAACCACACACGCTCCACTAACTTCTTAGCAAGGGTGCGAAGTGTACTTTCATGGGATTGCATCAATTCACTTTTCCTAAAGTAACTAGGATTGGGAATTTTGAAAAACATGTAGTTACTTTATATTTCATATTATACTTTTGATGAGGAAATGAGGTTGCCTTATCCTACCCGTTCAGCTAACGACCCTCCACCGATCAAGCAAGCGGTGGGTGTGAGTTTACACCCATTAAGGGCCATTTTATAGGCCGCAACCTTATACCCACCTTATAGACCAGCTTCGTGAATGAGGCCTACTAACAGTAAGACTAGCATTTTAATGATACATATATATACATATTAATCTTGTAATATTATATTAGTATAGGGTTGAATTTTAAACTTGTAAAATTCTAGGGTTTGAAATTTAAATTGTCTAAATTAAACTTTTAATCACAAAACATAAATTTCAAAACTTGAGGGCTAGTTTTAAACTTTTCAAAACATAGGGAATCAAATAACAAATAATCCAAATTAACATTTAATCACATAATTATCCATATTTGATTTGTTTAATCATTTCTTGCAAAACAATTTACCAATTTAATTAAAATAATTAATCATTTATCACATATGGAAATTAATATTTAATTAATTGATAAATATCTTCAATTAGGTCAAGAATATACTCAAATATATCTCAAAATCGGATATATATTGACCTATTAAGATTAAGGTAAGTTTCCAAAAGATAAACAGCAAGAAATCCTGAAATTAGCTCTTTCTGACGCTCGAACTCGCCGAGTACCACAATGGACTCACCGAGTTGAGCCTACTCGCCGAGTCCACTATGGGACTCGCCGAGTTCATCAGGCAGAATGACAAAATTCGAGTTTTGCAAGCAACAATCAAGCAACCAATGCATCAATTCAATAGAAACCAACCTGGCTCTGATACCACTGATGGGTTTTGGCCATATGAACATTCCTTTGTGCACATACAAACCCTAATGCTTGCATCTAGGTTTCTCTAATTGAACATGCATTGAATCCAAGACTTCTAATGACTATTAGAGTATAATAACATAAGAAATCAGATTTGAAAGATTACCTTGAATCACTTGCTTGAATCTTCTTGTCCTTGGAACTTAAGAGTCACAAGTGTCACTCCTCTAATGACTTACAAACACCAACTAGCAAGAGGATGATTATAGAGAGAGGAGAGAGGAGGAAGAAATCGGCCAGGGTTTCTTTAGAGACAAGTGTGCCGATTTCCCTTAACCCCTAGGGTCTATTTATACTAGTGAGGCTCCTAGGGATTCATTATTAAACCCTAATTGGATAACTTAAGCCCTAAGCAATCCAATACCCTAATGATAATCCTTGGACGATTTCAAGGTCTATCCTAAGCCCCAAAACCGTCCCCCTTATCCATAAGGGATTATAGCCCAAAGTACAACTATCATACGATTGACAGATTATGCCCCTTTATTCAATTAATCTCTTTAAGTCACCAAATTAATTCCTAATTAATTTATGACTTATATTAATAAAATAATAATAATATTATTCCTTATATTATTCTCATAATATATAAATAATATTTCTTCTCTCATTACAAATCATCCTGTCAAGTCGCTATGATGAAGGCAACCCAAAAGGACCATGCTCAATCGGGTCAAATACTTTCCTAATATAGTTGTAGCCTTAGACACTATTCCAACACTCACCAGTCGAGGAATGTGTCGGTCTTGGTGCTAAACGTCAGTTCGGAGCTTCAAAACACGCAAGGTTCCTATGTAATATAAAGAGATACATATATGTATCTAATTAGACCATGAAATACTAATTAATTAAGAATATACACTCCAAGGCACGAAAACACTTTATATCAAGTGCTTAGAATGATCCGAGTTGCATCTAAGGGTGTGTAGGGCCTAGATAAGGAGTTTACTCTTCAAGAGTAAGCCCTTAGGGGAGTTTACGGTCCAATGACCATATCTCCATGAGTTTACGGCCGTAAACTCATGGGTGGTGTGTTCTTGGATGCTAAATGGTCTTACAATGCACAAGGGAAGGTTCTAGGGTTGATTCCATGGCTTAGGAAGTGATCGAGACTTGAATTGACCTTGGAAAGGAGTTTACGGGCTATGAAGATGTTCTTGGTGAGTTTATTACCTTAAACACATGAGTTTATGGTAGTAAACTCATGTTTGTCCATGAATCCTGTGTTTTGGTGGTTGTAGGTTAAGCATACAAAGTTCTAGGTCTAATTCTAAGCCATACAAGGTGTTAAGGGCACTTTAACACCCTTTGGAGGAGTTTATGGTCTAAGAAGGGCTGTTTATGGTCCAAGAATGTTCTTGGGCCATAAACTCAAGAGTGACTCATTTATACATGTTTTGGTGCATCTCATGAAGGAATATAAGGTTCTATGCACTCATGGAGACTCATAGAAGCTTTTGGAGGTGTTTAAGGGGCAATTTAACACCTTCAAAGGTGTTTATGGTCTATGAATGAGGGTTTACGGTCCATGCATGTTCTTGGGCCGTAAACTCATGTTTACCCCCTAAATGGTAAGATTTTGGGACTCTAAGTCCATTCCTGCAAGTCCAAAGGTCTTAACTAAGCACTAGAAGTGATTTGGAAGGGTTTTGGGGCTCCAAAACCCCATTTATAGGTGTTCACGGTTTGGGGAGGTTCCTAGATCGTAAACACAAGTTCTTGGTACCATTTCATGATTTAAACACGAATTTGAAAGCCAAACATGTTATACTATGAGCTAGGATGGATTTCTTACCAAATTGGAGCTTGAAATGGATGATTTTGGATCAAAGTCGAGTTTTAGAGAGAGAGAGTAGTGAGAGAAAGTGTTTTAAGAGAGTGAAAAAGCTTCAAAATGTGGTCACTCAATCCCTTATATAGGGGTTGAGTTTATGGCGTGGTGGAAATCTACCCGATACTGTCGTTAAACAAGGCTTTTGGTCGTACCCGATTTAGTTGTTGTAACCCGACGTAGTCGAAACTAAAAATTTCATAAATAATAATTTGGGATGTTTTCATTTGTTTCTAACAGGTTTGGATACTCACGAGGTCATAATAAAATTCCCACTTTAATTAATTTAAAGCGAAAGTTAACGGAAAAATTGAAATACGAACGGTTTTACTAACGGAAATGGAATATCATGATGGAATAAATTTTGGGTTGTCACATTATCCCGCCGTTAGAGGGAATTTCATCCCAAAATTTAGAATTATGATACGAATCATATAATTGAAAATAAATGCGGATATTTTTGTTTCATTGAGTCTTCACGCTCCCAAGTAAACTCGGGTCCCTGCTTGGCATTCCAGCGAACCTTCACTTATTGGGATACGGCTTTGTTTCGTACGTTTAATCTCTCGATCTATGATTTTGATTGGTTCTTCCATAAAATTTAGACTTTCGTTGATTTCGGTCTCATCAAAGAGATTACTAGGGTTTCATCAGTTAGGTACTTCTTAAGATTTGAGACGTGGAATACCGGATTGATGCTGCTTAATTCTGAAGGTAGTCGGAGTTTGTAGGTTGCGGGATTGATCCTAGCGAGGATCTCGATAGGTCCTATGTATCTCGGGTTAAGTTTCCCACGCTTTCCAAAGCGTATCATGTCTTTCCAGGGTGAGACGTTCAACAGGACACGATCCCCTACTTGGAATTCTAATGGTTTCCGTTGTTTATCGATGTAACTCTTCTGTCTGTCTCATGATGATTTCTATCGTTCTCGTATTTGGATGATCTTCTCAGAGGTTTCATGGATGATTTCATTACCGGAGAGGGCACTGTCAGGGATTCGTCTCTGGGCTAGTTGCGTGTCCCCTGCCTCGGCCCAGCACAGAGGGGATCTGCACTTACGACCGTAAAGGGCTTCGAACGGGGTAGCCTTGATGCTGGTGTGGTAGTTGTTGTTATACGAGAACTTGATCAAGGGTAAATGGGTGTCTCACGGCTTTCCTAAATCGATGACACAGGCTCTCAGCATGTCTTCTAGGGTCTGGATAGTTCTCTCACTCTGTCCGTCTGTCTGAGAATGATAAGCTGTACTCATATCCAGCTTAGTTCCAAGAGCTTTCTGAAGGGACTGCCAAAACCTTGAGGTAAACCTGCTCACTCGGTCGGAGATAATGGATGCAGGTACACCGTGTAGTTGGATTATCTCTTGGATGTAGGTTCGCGTGAGTCTTTTTCATCTTGAATGATTTTTTGATCGGAATGAAGTGAGCGAATTTTGTCAAACGATTGACACTTACCCAAATGGTATTGTACCCACTCGTAGATTTGGGTAACTTGGTGATGAAATCCATAATAATCATCTCCCATTTCCATTCAGGTACCTCGGGCTACTGGAGCAGACCCGAGGGTTCCTAATTGGGCTTCTCGGGTCTGTACGAATAAGTGGGAATGGATTGTCATCGTTAATGTCTTCGCCTTGCGGCTTGAACTCTCCTTTCGGCTCAGGGCATCTGCTACCACATTGGCCTTGTCGGGATGGTAGCGGATTTCACACTCATAAACATTGAGCATCTCAACCCATCGCCTTTGCCTTATGTTTAAGTCTTTCTGTGTCATAGTAGTTACGGGTTTGGCTATTCTGGAAAAATTCTGGATGAACCTGCGATAGTAGCCAGCGAGACCCAAGAGTTGACGGATTTCTATGGGTGTCTTCGGTGCTGACCAATTCTTTATCGCTTTGATTTTGGATGGGTCCACGGGTATGCCTTCTTCGCTTACTACATGACCAAGGAAAATGCTTAGTCCGAAGGGCATCACTACAAACTCGTAGTGTCCATATTGAGTCTTGAATGCCGTCTTGGAAACATCATTCTCGTGAACTCGAAGCTGATGGTACCCTGATCTGAGGTCTATTTTCGAGAAGTAACTGGCTTCCTGATGTTGATCGAAAAGGTCGTCTATTCGAGGAAGAGGATATCAGTTTTTGCACTGTCAACTTGTTCAACTCGCGGTAGTCTATACACATCCGAAAGGATCCATCTCTCTTCTTCACAAACAATACCGGAGCTCCCCAGGGTGAGGAACTCGGTCTGATGAACCCTTTGTCGAGAAGCTCATTGAGTTGACTGGATAACTCCTGCATTTCTGCTGGGGCTAAGCGATATGGAGACTTGGCTACGGGTGTAGCTCCAGGAATTAGGTCAATGCGAAACTCGACTTGACGTTAGGGAGGAATTTATGGAAGTTATTCAGGAAAGACGTCAAGAAAGTTGCAGACTTTAGGGATGCTCTCGAGGTCTTTAACTTCCTCTTTCTCGTTGATTACATGAGCCAGGAATACGTAACACTCCTTTTGCAAGAGCTTTTGAGCTTTGATGCAAGAAATGATACAAAGATTTGAATTAAGATTATTGCCGTATATCATGAGAGTCTGACCAGAGGGGAGATTAAGACAGATGGCTTTTTCGTAACAAGGGATATCTGTATGATTGGGACTCAACCAATCCATGCCAATGATAACATCAAAGCTCTTTATGGAAACTGGCATTAGGTCGATGGGAAAAGAATGATCGTTCAGGGTAAGGGTACAACCTATGAATCTATTGTCACCGTTAGCCATCATGACGGTAAATGTTTTGGTTATTACACGAGGAATATGTTTAAGAAGACGCTTGAATGAATGACTAATAAAAATTCTTTGGCACTAGATTCAAAAAGGATGCGAGTATAAGAATTGTCGAGAAGGAACGTACTAGCGACTATGGTGGGATCGGCGACTGCCTCCTTCTGCTTTATAGCCAGGGCCACCCCAGCGTTGCTAGATGTTGCTGCCATGGGGCAGTTCCTATTGAAATGCCCGACTTCTCCACAACCATAGCAGGCCTGATAGATACTCGATCCGAAAGCTTGATTGGTTGGTTGAGCCGGTGCTTTGCAAGTTCGCGCAAGGTGGCCCTTCTTGCCACAGTTGTTGCAGAGCTTTTCACGACATGGGTCGGGGATACGATGGTGGTAACTGCACCTGTTGCACCAAGGGAGGTTACCAGCATACCTAGTGGTAGGTGCTTGAACTGTAGGAGCTGCGACAGGAGTAGTAGCAGCTTGAACTGCCACCGCTTTGTGCTTCTTGGAGGGTCCTTGTGAACTCTGACCCTTTCGCTTTTTCCAGAAAACCTTCTTACTCTCAATACGCTCATTCTGGTGCTCTTGATCATCTTCATGGTTTTGGGGATAGGCATTACTTCCTGGTCCACTGGACCTGCTAAGGTTCAAAAGCGCCATTGCAGCCGTCACTGCATCAGTAACAACTGCCTAAAATAGGACAGGGTTGAATTGAGAAGGATACAGTGGCGGAGAGTTGTTGTTCCTTGAGTTGGGTCCTTTCTTTGGAGTCATGATGATCTAGAATGATTAGGAAAAAGAGGATGGTAAGTCCTCTGAATTGAAAGATGAGATATGAAACAAGAGATATCTCATTATGACAGATAAAAGGTTCTATAAACGATAAGCAGGAAAGAGTTATCAAAGTAGATAAACTATCGCTAAAGAAGGAACGAGTAGCAATACTCTGAATGAATTTCTACGACGTATTCGGTTTTTGACCAACATGGATGGTAATGTACACACTTATATGGCACGACTGGTTGCAAAGGGCTTCACTCAAACTCCAGGATTGGATTATGATGAGACCTTTTCTCCAGTAGCCAAGATTAAGTCTATTAGGGTTATGTTAGCCATAGCTGCATTTCATGACTATGAAATATGGCAAATGGATGTCAAAACCACTTTCCTTAATGGAAAGTTGACTAAAGATGTTTACATGAGTCAGCCAGAAGGTTTTGTCAGCAACGAGTACCCTAATAGAGTGTGTAAGCTTGAGAAATCCATTTATGGATTAAAGCAAGCTCCTCGCAGATGGAATCTTTGCTTTGATGAGAAAGTCAAGGAATTTGGCTTTTCTAAGAGTGAAGATGAATCTTGTGTGTATGTCAAGGCTAGTGGGAGTAAAGTTAGCTTTTTGGTATTGTATGTGGATGACATACTACTCATAGGAAATGACATCTCAATTCTGCAGGAAGTCAAGTCCTGGCTTGGGAAGTGTTTCTCTATGAAGGACCTAGGAGAAGCTGCCTATATTCTAGGGATAAGGATTTTGAGAAACCAGAGTAAAAGACTAATTGGACTTAGTCAAAGTACCTACTTGCACAAGGTGCTGAAGAGATTCAGCATGTAGAACTCCAAGAAAGGAGAGTTACCTATCTAGAGTAATGCCAGATTGATTAAAGCTCAGAGCCCAAGTACTGATGCTGAGATAGCAGAAATGAGTCAAGTACCTTATGCTTCGGCTGTAGGATCAATCATGTATGCGATGCCGTGTACCCGACCTGATGTAGCCTTTTCCTTGAGCATGGTTAGCGGGTATCAGGGGAACCCTGGCAAGGCACACTGGATTGTGGTAAAGAATATCCTCAAGTACCTACGGAGGACTAAGGACTGGGTCCTTACCCTCGGCGGGAGTGATGACTTGAGAGTTGTAGGGTATAGTGATGCTGGCTTCCAGACTGATAGGGATAATTTCCGCTCTCAGTCAGGCTGGGTCTTTACCCTAAACGGAGGAGCAATCACTTGAAAGAGTTCCAAGCAGGAGACAGTGGCTGATTCCACTTGTGAATCAGAGTATATAGCAGCGAGCGAAGCAGCAAAGGAGGCAATATGGTTGAAGAATTTCATTGGAGACCTTGGAGTTCTACCAGCTATAAAGGTGTCACAATTAGGAATTTTTGTGCCTTGTAACCAACACTTATACCAATTTATGAATCAAAAACATAAGAGCATGAATGATGCATACTCTATGTCACCAAAATTTCAATAAAACACCCCATGCAAGCAATTCAAATAGTCATTAAGCAATTGGAAACCCTAGAAGTTCTTGTGTAAGTCCATTTTGGACTAGGAGTTCCTTATTGGGCCCAATGGACCAATAAGCTTCCAATTTGGCTATCTTGGGCTAAGAATTCTTAAATGGGCTCTAATTGGACCCACTTCCATTTAATTCAATATTTTGGGCCATATTGGGCCTAGAATGAGATAGATTAATTATATGAACCATTTTGGACCATAATTAACCTAATCTAACCTAATGGGTCATAAAAATCATATTTATATTTTTTAGGCCAAAAATCATCCAACCTAGCTATAACATGGGCTTAAGGGCAAAAAGCCCAAAAACCTCCTCTCACCCTCCCCATTCTCGGCCCAAGCCCAAAAGAAGAGGAGAGTTGACTTTATGAGTGACACCTCACAATTGTTCAAGGGACATCCATGCATGAAGACTCAAACATCCATGCACTCACATAGTTCCAAGTCTAGCAACTCTTTTTCTCCCTCTCTCTCTTGCTCTCGGCCGAGTTCAAGCACACACACACACATTTCACTAACTTTTTTCTCAAGGAAACACTCTCATAACTCATCCATATTTCGAGATCTAAGAATGAATCAAGGGGATTTTTACACAAAAATCATCATCTAAGGTAAGAAATCTCTTAGATCCTTAAGCTAGCTACTTCATTTCATCCAAAAATCACCTCTTAATTCATTCAAACTCATGATCTAGCACCTAAGAAGCATCCAAGTTCGAAATCTTCCAAGGAAGGTTGCTAAGGCCGAAATTCTTCTCATTTTCTTCCAAAAACCGAAATCACACCCAAAGGTGAGCTTCATACCCCCTCTTTTTCGGTTTTTATAAGTTTTGTGGGGGAGAATACAAGCAAATGTGTAGATCTATGAGTATATGTATGCCTTGTGTGATTTTTATGCTTATATGTATGGTCTTATGTGATTGTGATGTTTATACTAGCCAAAAGAACCTAAAAACCGAGATCTACAATATGATGAATGAAATAAGTATAAATTATACCATTTCACACTAATCAAGTCTAGAAAAATAACCAAGTTGGTTAATATGAACATTTTTTGACTTAAAACCCATTTTTGGGCTCAAAATGCTAAAATACAAAACTAAGGGGCCCAAAACGACAAAATATAGATTCTAAAAGTTGAGATGAGACTAAACAGTTTCTAATATGTATTTTCTGAATATTAACACTTTTGAAGGGTTAAAAATGTGAAATTTAAACATAATGGGCCAAAATGGGCTTTTCGGCCCAATAAAGCCCCAAATTGCGAAATTTTTGAGTTGGAGGGGCTGAAACTGCACATTTCTGTAAAACAGGGAATTACTAGTGTACCAAATCTATTTCAAGGGTCAAAAATGCTTTTCCAACTAAAAAGGGACCAAAGATGCAAAAAATTTCCATTTTGGGTCAAAATTGTAAAAGTTGCGAAAATGGAGGTTTCAACCGAACAAATTTCATTTTTGAAGGACTTAAGCTGTTTGTCTAGTAAATTTGTGCTAAAAATGTCTTTCCAATAAGTTTTGATACTAAAGTGTCAAGAAAAATAGTTTAAGGACTAAACTAGAAATTCTTTTATACTCAAAGGGTTAAAAGTGTAAATTTTATCCGAGGAAGGGCTTAAGAAGATAAACTCACATTCTTAAAACAATGGATCCCTTAAAATAAAAATACGAGTACTACGTCTACCGGCGAAACGTAATAATAAATACACCTTCAACACCAAAATCGTTGCCAAACGAATTGATTCGGTCTCGAATCAATAACGAATCAAAAATCAATAAGCAATGACACTTCAATACACACGCGGAAGTTTACGAGAAGTCAATACACCATATTTGGGCTCAAAAGTTTCAAATCGTGTTTGTTGGGCCTAGCTAGCCCAATGACATGATCTTTAGGTTTGAAGGGAACGCGCCTACATGTTATTGGGCCTTATATGACCTAATTCCGTGTAAAAGGACTTTCAATAGCTTTATCGTGCTGTTGGGCCCCAAGGGTCCTTTGGTACTACTAGCAAAGTTGAGAAATCAAATGCGAGTCCGGCCAAGTGCCATTCGCATTCACGATAGCCTTGAACGACTTATGGAAATAACGGGGGCTTCGCACCCTCTTTTCTCCTCGGTTGTGGGGCTATGAGAAGTCAGGGTGTTTGGATTAAGTGAGTAGTACGGACGACGCCTAAGGGATCGTTTGTATAGTTGTAAACTAGTCATTTCATTAATGCGTGATTATAACGACTCACAACCCATAATAAATCCAATGTCACCTGGAATTATATAAAACAACGTCGTATCGGAATAATACTAACTAAGCCATGTAATTTGATGTATTGGGAAAACATCGGGTTTTCCCTGGGAAATTCAACACTCTTGATTATGTGATATACATACAAAGTCTAACAATTATTCACGTTTATAATAATCAACAAGCATACTTACGGATCTTCACACTTTTTCTCATATACAACATATTTTTTTTAGAAAATATCGGATTTTCTGAGGTTTTCAAAACTATACAAATCATTTCTTTTCAAACCTTACTTATGAACTCACCAACATTTCATATGTTGACGTTTTCCAAAATACTTGTATTCTCAGGTAACAGGTAAATCGAAGAAAAATGTGTCCAGTTATGTCATGATGTTTGTTTAAATAATATCGAACGATTTATGTTTTGGAATTGTAATGTTTTGAAACAATGTACTGAATGTAAACAATACCGGTTGTAATATTTCAATGCATGGTGACGAATGATGTTATGATTCATGTATATTCATTGTGATGGTATTCAATTGAGTCACAATAGCCCTCGGACGTTTCTGCCGTCTGGTTCGGGGGTGTGACAGGTTGGTATCAGAGCTCTGTTTATAGTGAACTAGCATATCTAGCCACACATTAATATGCAACTATAAACCAAAAGAGGGACTAACACAACTCTGAACAAAACAAGTAAAACATAACAATAAAACACCCTTGCTTGTATTAGGAACGAGAACCTAACACTGAATCAAACAAGATAATGCTAGTATCTCGGTTAATCTAGGACTGTTCTTAGTTGTATCAAGGAACGGATGTAGCCTGATCAACTACATTCCTACCAAGGTATCACTACCACACGTCCTGAGGAGATCATGATAGCTAGGGAACCTAAAAACATACCCCTTTATCACCAAAAAGAGAACGGCTGTTTAGTCTGTACAATAGTGGTAGCATCCTAGGAATAATGGTAGCATATTTACACACTCTCGCAGACAGCATGGCTGGTTTCCATCACTCCGGAGATCCTTACTTCCAACACTAGGGAAATAACGGATGGATCGACGAAGAGCCTGAGGAAGACCCCGAGGAGGAATCTGACGGGGAACCGGAGGCAGGAGCTGAGGGCGAGCCTGCCGAACCAGACGAAGATGAAGGAAACTTTGAAGAGGAACCTGACGACAGCGAAGGGGGTGATTCGGACGCGGAGTCCGAAGTCATCAACCCCCCTTACCCGATTAGGGTGCCTACTTACCGGGTGGGCACCACTGGTCCTACACCCCCCTGGGGTATTGATCTTTGGAGATGGAGCAGACAGCAGGGACAACGACCCCCGTTCGGCATGTCAGGCGAGTTCTTTGACCTGAGGGACGGAGGACCGGCCGATCGAGCCCTTCCGGTCATGGTGAGATGGTTACGAAACACTGGCGATCTTGCTCAGAGCACTGCCGACCAGGTACGCCAACTGTGGACTAGGGTCGAGCGTGCAGAGCAGGAGACACGAGACGTCCTTCGAGAGTTCCATATGAGGCAGGTGAGGTGGAAGTCTCGACTCCAGGACGCAGAACGACAGGTGGCTCGTCTTCAGGGAGCATCCACTTCCTCGGCACCACCCCCGGGCACAGCTCATTGCGATTAGGGATAGGCTTATCTGACTAGGCCATTAGGATCTATGCTATGTACCCCGACTCTGTGTTTAAGTCACTACACTACTCATAGAGCCGTTATGCTCTTTCAAGCAAAGCTTTTATGTATCAAACGCGGATAATATTAGTAAACTTTTACGTGTTTTATTATGATATTACAAATTGCTATGTGTTGCGAATCCATGATTATATGCTAATTTGTAGAAGTACTTAAGTTCGTACCAAGCACCTAGTCAGTAGGATCACAACCTCACAGAAACCACATGCACTCAACATCTTTCCGTTTCATGACAGAAAGATGCCTCGCTGACCTACTTGCGGAAACCATGGACCAACCCCACCCAAAGTTGACTCCACTGTATTCCAGGCAGCCGTATCTGCTGCGGTCACCGCAACTATGGCACAAATTCACCAAGGGAACAACGGAGGAGGCAACGGGCAAGGGGCCGGGAGTTCGAACAATGGAATGAATCAAGGACCCACCAAAACCTGTACCTACAAGGACTTCACAAACGCCAAACCACGAACCTTTAACGGCACCGGAGGAGTGATCAACCTGAAACGATGGATCGAGAAGGTGGAATCGGTGTTCGAGATATGCGATTGCCCTGAAGAGATGAAAGGAAAGTTTGCTGCAAGCACTTTTGTCGACCAAGCGCTCACTTGGTGGAACGGGCACGTGGAAGCCATGACACTCCCCGTAGCCAATTCCATTCCATGGACAGAAATGAAGGAAATGTTGATGGCCGAATACTGCCCTCGTGGTGAGATTCAGAAAATGGAGCAAGAGCTGTGGAACCTCACTGTACGGAATGTTGATATCGATGCCTACATATCAAGATTTAGTGAACTATCTCTGTTATGTCCGGGTATGATCACCTCGGAAGGAAAGAAGATCGAGCGATTCATCTGGGGACTAACCTCTCCGATCCAAGGAAACGTGATAGCTGCAAATCCTGAAACTTTTGACAGTGCTAAGAGATTGGCGAAGAAGCTGTATGACCACAACAACAAGAAGGGTGAGAAGCTAGCGGAGGCTGAAGGCAAGAAGGAAGGCGATGGCAAGAAGGGGAAGAACAACAAGAGGAAGGGGCGTCAAGGCCCCGAGACTTCTAAGAAGCAGCAGACAGTGGCAGTTAATGCTGCCACCGCACAAGTTCCGGCCACACCACATGCTCCAGCCTCAGCTGCTTCGAATGCTCCTAGACCTTATTTCGGTAATCTTCCCAAGTGCAACAAGTGCGGTTTCCATCACAATTGAGAGTGCAAGGAGCTGCAATGCACCAGTTGCAATCGGAAGGGGCACACGGCAAGGTATTGCAGGACTTACCCTCCTCAGAATCAACAACAGGGAAACAACAACAACAACAACAACAACAACCGAAACAACAACAACATCAAAACTGGAGGCAACAATGCAGGGCCTAGCAACACCTGCTATGGGTGTGGGAGGACTGGGCATTTCCACCGAGATTGCCCTAACAACAACAATCCCAGAAAATGGAGGAACAGGAAGGGTGCTGACCATGGGTCAGGGGGAGGCGATTCAGGATCCCGCCGTTGTTACCGATACGTTTCCCCTAAACCACACTTATGCATGCATCCTATTTGACACCGAAGCCGAGCGAAGTTTTGTGAGCAATAAGTTTAAACATTTATTAAAACAACAACCCCAGAAGCTCAATGAAACATTTACGGTGGAAATGGCCAATGGGAAAACTGAATCCACTGGGGAAATCTACACCGGATGTACCCTAACCTTAAATCAACACGTCTTTCGAATAGACTTAATGCTTGCTTCCATTAGGAGTTTTGATGTGATTATTGGCATGGACTGGTTAAGCCCCCACCATGCTGAAATTATGTGTCACGAGAAGGCCGTTCGCCTTCACCTTCCCAATCACGAAACCTAGTTATTTACGGAGACAAACCTAGCACGAACCTTCGCCTCATCTCGTGCATCCAGGCACAGAAGCATCTACGAAAGAACGATTTGACGTTTCTGGCTCACATAGTGGATAAAACCAAGGAAGAGGTTAACATTCAAGACATTCCCGTAGCACGTGAATTCCCAAACGTATTTCCTGAAGATCTTCCTGGAGTACCCCCAGAGAGACAAGTTGAGTTCTGAATTGACCTCGTTCCAGGAGCAACTCCTCTCGCTAAATCGCCCTACCGGCTAGCTCCTGCTGAAATGCAGGAATTGTCCAGCCAACTCAGCGAACTCCTGGGCAAGGGATTCATCCGACCTAGTTACTCGTCATGGGGAGCTCCAGTCCTCTTTGTCAAAAAGAAGGACGGATCTTTTAGAATGTGCATCGATTACAGGGAGTTAAATAAACTCACTGTCAAAAATCGCTATCCACTCCCACGAATCGACGATCTATTTGACCAGCTCCAAGGAGCTAGTTACTTCTCTAAGATAGATCTACGATCCGGATACCATCAAATCAAAGTCCGGGAAGAAGATATTCCTAAAACCGCTTTCGGAACTCGTTACGGACATTATGAATTGTTCGTAATGCCCTTCGGTTTAACGAATGCTCCTGCCGCATTTATGGATCTGATGAACCGAATCTGTCGACCATTCCTCGACAACTTTGTCATCGTCTTCATTGACGACATTCTCGTTTATTCCCGAAGCGAGGAAGAGCATGGCCAACATCTCCGACAAATCCTAGAAACTCTATGATTGGAAAAGCTATACGCAAAACTCTCCAAGTGTGAGTTCTGGCTCCGTAGCGTGAACTTCCTAGGTCATGTTGTTAGCCAAGATGGAATTCATGTGGATCCCTCTAAGATCAAATCCGTTGAAGGATGGGCCGTCCCGACAACACCCCTAGAAATTCGTCAATTCTTAGGCCTAGCGGGCTACTATAGGAGGTTCATTCAAAACTTCTCTAAGATCGCCAAGCCACTTACCTCGCGTACACAAAAGGACGTACCATTCAAATGGACGGGAAAACAAGAAGTTTCATTCCGAACCCTGAAGCAGATGCTCTGCAGCGCCCCGGTACTATCTCTACCAGAGGGAACGGAAGATTTCGTGGTCTACTATGACGTGTCAAATCAGGGTTTAGGTTGCGTTCTCATGCAGCGTGGAAGAGTGATAGCTTACGCATCCTGCCAACTAAAAACACACGAAGTGAATTATACGACCCATGACCTAGAATTGGGAGCCGTGGTCTTTGCTCTGAAGATTTGGAGGCATTACCTTTATGGTACAAAGTGCACCATCTTCACAGACCACAAGAATCTCCAGCACATCTTGAATCAGAAAGAGTTGAATATGAGGCAACGAAGATGGGTGGAGTTATTAAGTGATTACGAGTGTGAAATCAAGTATAACCCAGTCAAGGCCAATGTAGTAGCTGATGCATTGAGCCAGAAAGAGTACTCTAATCGTCGTGCAAAAACTCTCTCAATAACCATCCAATCTCACCTAACCACTCAGATCAGGGTAGCCCAGTCAGATCGCATGAAGACGGAAAACAGAGCAAGCGAAGCATTACGCGAAATAGAAAAGAACCTAGAGGTGAGAGAGGACGGAGTATACCATTTCATGAACCGTATTTGGGTCCCTAAACTCGGAGGATTTTGGGAGGTAGTCATGAAGGAAGCCCACAAGACGCGATACTCCATCCATCCCGGCTCGGACAAGATGTATTTGGATATTAAACAACACTATTGGTGGCCTAACATAAAGGCAGAAATTGCCACCTATGTCGGTAAGTGCCTTACTTGTGCCAAGGTAAAGGTGGAGTACTAGAAGCCCTCGGGATTATTACAGTAACCGGTGATTCCTGAGTGGAAGTGGGAAGGGATTTCTATGGATTTTGTGACCAAGCTACCCAAGACGTCGGACGGATTAGACACTATATGGGTAATAGTTGATCGACTGACAAAATCCGCCCATTTCTTGCCAATAAAAGAATCATACAAGATGGAGAGACTGATGCGTTTATACATTCGAGAAATCGTGAGACTTCATGGAATACCAGTGTCTATCATCTCAGATAGAGACAGTAGATTCACTTCACATTTTTGGCAATCACTTCAGAAAGCACTCGGAACCCATCTCGACATGACCACCGCTTATCACCCACAAACGGACGGTCAAAGCGAATGAACCATTCATACGCTCGAAGACATGCTTCGCGCATGTGTGATAGACTTTGGGAAGTCTTGGGACATCCACTTACCCTTAGTTGAATTCTCTTATAACAACAGTTACAATTCGAGCATCAAAGTCGCTCCTTTCGAAGCACTATATGGACGTAAGTGTAGATCACCATTGTGTTGGGCTGAGGTGGGTGACAGCCAGCTAGCAAAGACACTAGCATCTGACAAGGCGCTAACGGGACTGGAGATCATTCGTGAAACCACAGAAAAGATAGTTCAAATCAGAGCTCTATTACAAGCATCGCACGACCGATAGAAGAGCTACGCCGATAAACGGCAAAAGCCCTTAGAGTTTCAGGTCGGGGATCGAGTGCTGTTAAAAGTCTCACCTTGGAAAGGAGTCATTCGTTTCAGAAAACGGGGAAAACTGAACCCACGATACAGTGGACCTTTCGAGATAGTTGCCCGAATAGGTCCAGTGGCGTACAAACTGCAGCTACCCGCGAAGCTAAACAGTGTACACCCCGTGTTCCATGTCTCCAATCTAAAGAAGTGCCTATCAGATGAAACGCTCGTCATTCCCCTTGACGAGATTGAAATCAACGAGAATCTCCTGTTCATTGAAGATCCGGTTGAAATCATGGACAGGGAAGTGAAGCGTACTAAGCAAAGCCGCATCCCGATCGTGAAAGTACGGTGGAACGCGAAGCATGGGCCAGAATTCACATTGGAACGCGAAGACCAAATGAAGCAAAAGTACCCTCACCTATTGTAGCATTCTCAAATCTAGCTTTCAAAAGAATTTCGGGACGAAATTCCCTCTAACGGGGGGATGATGTCACAATTAGGAATTTTTGTGCCTTGTAACCAACACTTAAACCAATTTATGAATCAAAAACATAAGAGCATGAATGATGCATCCAATTTGGCTATCTTGGGCTCAGACTTCCTTATTGGGCCCAATGGACCAATAAGCTTCCAATTTGGCTATCTTGGGCTCAGAACTCTTAAATGAGCTCTAATTGGACCCACTTCCATGTAATTCAATATTTTGGGCCATATTGGGCCTAGAATGAGATAGATTAATTATATGAACCATTTTGGACCATAATTAACCTAATCTAACCTAATGGGTCATAAAAATCATATTTATATTTTTTTAGGCCAAAAATCATCCAACCTAGCTATAACATGGGCTTAAGGGCAAAAAGCCCAAAAACCTCCTCTCACCCTCCCCATTCTCGGCCCAAGCCCAAAAGAAGAGGAGAGTTGACTTTGTGAGTGACACCTCACAATTGTTCAAGGGACATCCATGCATGAAGACTCAAACATCCATGCACTCACATACTTCCAAGTCTAGCAACTCTTTTTCTCCCTCTCTCTCTTGCTCTCGGCCGAGTTCAAGCACACACACACACATTTCACTCACTTTTCTCTCAAGGAAACACTCTCATAAGTCATCCAGATTTCGAGATCTAAGAATGAATCAAGGGGATTTTTACACAAAAATCATCATCTAAGTTAAGAAATCTCTTAGTTCCTTAAGCTAGCTACTTCATTTCATCCAAAAATCACCTCTTAATTCATTCAAACTCATGATCTAGCACCTAAGAAGCATCCAAGTTCAAAATCTTCCAAGGAACGTTGCTAAGGCCGAAATTCTTCTCATTTTCTTCCAAAAACCGAAATCACACCCAAAGGTGAGCTTCATACCCCCTCTTTTTCGGTTTTTATAAGTTTTGTGGGGGAGAATACAAGCAAATGTGTAGATCTATGAGTATATGTATGCCTTGTGTGATTTTTATGCTTATATGTATGGTCTTATGTGATTGTGATGTTTATACTAGCCAAAAGAACCTAAAAACCGAGATCTACAATATGATGAATGAAATAAGTATAACTTATACCATTTCACACTAATCAAGTCTAGAAAAATAACCAATTTGGTTAATATGAACATTTTTTGACTTAAAACCCATTTTTGGGCTCAAAATGCTAAAATACAAAACTAAGGGGCCCAAAACGACAAAATATAGATTCTAAAAGTTGAGATGAGACTAAACAGTTTCTAATATGTATTTTCTGAATATTAACACTTTTGAAGGGTTAAAAATGTGAAATTTAATGGGCCAAAATGGGCTTTTCGGCCCAATAAAGCCCCAAATTGCGAAATTTTTGAGTTGGAGGGGCTGAAACTGCACATTTCTGTAAAACAGGGGATTACTAGTGTACCAAATCTATTTCAAGGGTCAAAAATGCTTTTCCAATTAAAAAGGGACCAAAGATGCAAAAATTTTCCATTTTGTGTCAAAATTGTAAAAGTTGCGAAAATGGAGGTTTCAAATGAACAAATTTCATTTTTGAAGGACTTAAGCTGTTTATCTAGTAAATTTGTGCTAAAAATGTCTTTCCAATAAGTTTTGATACTAAAGTGTCAAGAAAAATAGTTTAAGGACTAAACTGGAAATTCTTTTATACTCAAAGGGTTAAAAGTGTAAATTTTATCCGAGGAAGGGCTTAAGAAGATAAACTCACATTCTTAAAACAATGGATCCCTTAAAATAAAAATACGAGTACTACGTCTACCGGCGAAACGTAATAATAAATACACCTTCAACACCAAAATCGTTACCAAACGAATTGATTCGGTCTCGAATCAATAACGAATCAAAAATCAATAAGCAATGACACTTCAATACACACACGGAAGTTTACAAGAAGTCAATACACCATATTTGGGCTCAAAAGTTTCAAATCGTGTTTGTTGGGCCTAGCTAGCCCAATGACATGATCTTTAGGTTTGAAGGGAACGCGCCTACATGTTATTGGGCCTTATATGACCTAATTCCGTGTAAAAGGACTTTCAATAGCTTTATCGTGCTGTTGGGCCCCAAGGGTCCTTTGGTACTACTAGCAAAGTTGAGAAATCAAATGCGAGTCCGGCCAAGTGCCATTCGCATTCACGATAGCCTTGAACGACTTATGGAAATAACGGGGGCTTCGCACCCTCTTTTCTCCTCGGTTGTGGGGCTATGAGAAGTCAGGGTGTTTGGATTAAGTGAGTAGTACGGACGACGCCTAAGGGATCGTTTGTATAGTTGTAAAGTAATCATTTCATTAATGCGTGATTATAACGACTCAAAACCCATAATTAATCCAATGTCACCTGGAATTATAGAAAACAACGTCGTATCGGAATAATACTAACTAAGCCATGTAATTTGATGTATTGGGAAAACATCGGGTTTTCCCTGGGAAATTCAACACTCTTGATTATGTGATATACATACAAAGTCTAACAATTATTCACGTTTATAATAATCAACAAGCATACTTACGGATCTTCACACTTTTTCTCATATACAACATTTTTTTTTTGAAAATATCGGATTTTTTGAGGTTTTCAAAACTATACAAATCATTTCTTTTCAAACCTTACTTATGAACTCACCAACATTTCATATGTTGACGTTTTCCAAAATACTTGTATTCTCAGGTAACAGGTAAATCGAAGAAAAATGTGTCCAGTTATGTCATGATGTTTGTTTAAATAATATCGAACGGTTTATGTTTTGGAATTGTAATGTTTTGAAACAATGTACTGAATGTAAACAATACCGGTTGTAATATTTCAATGCATGGTGACGAATGATGTTATGATTCATGTATATTCATTGTGATGGTATTCAATTGAGTCGCAATTGCCCTCAGACGTTTCTGCCGTCTGGTTCGGGGGTGTGACAAAAGGAGTCTATGGAAATTTTTTGTGATAGTGAAAGTGCTGTTGCCTTAGCTAAGGAACCAAGGGATCACGGGAGATCCAGACACATCGACATAAAATATCATTTTATCAGACATCGCATAGAAGAAGGAATCCTTGTTGCAAAGAGGGTATCATCAGATGAGAACCCAGCAGGTCCCCTCACGAAGGGACGGAGTAGGGCTAAACATCTTCAGCATACTCGGAGCATAGGGCTAAAGGATGATATAAGTTTTAGTAGTTATATAAATTATGAAATTTGTAAAGTGTAATTGACATTTGATGATAAATAATAGTTGGTTGTTTATTTATGAGTAAAGTGTTACTATCTTTTTTCAATCATTTACTATAATTTCTTTTACTTGTTTTGACTTCTAGAATATTATATTATGTTTCTACATAGTATTCAAATCTCTACAGTCAGTCATATGTTGGAAGTAGATATGAATTAAGACTGTCATGAAGTTGGTTGTAGGTGTCAAGGTTAAGGACAACACTTCATGAGTACTCATAAGTTCTGAGTACTGGAATCAACCCACACTCACTGGAATCACTTCATGGAATTTATCTCGAGTGATCGTGAGACGGTAATATCACATAAGTCTTCAAACCTAGAGATAAGATTTGTTACTTATGAGTTGGTTATGCATTGATTGTACGTAAATGCATTGGTAACCCGATGTTATAAAACGTGCTTTTGTGTATAATTCAATGAGGAGTAGAACAAACATATGAGTCGAAGTTTATCTATTCCTTCTTGGATTAGAAGCTGATATCTGGGCCCCTCGATGATTTTGTTTTAGCCTATGTACCGGGCCCGATCAGAACTAATTTGATGTGTTCAATTAAGTTCTTTGTCAAACAAATCAGAAATCGGGAAACAAACTGCTGGACAATAAGTAAGACATTGTTCCATGTATTTGTCCAGTTGATATCTAGAACATAGGATTATGTGATCACTTATCTTAAATGGCGTATCAATATTTTCTCAGTTCCGAGAAACCTTGAAAGAGCTACGATTGCTGATCGGTTCCTGAAGTATTACAGTTATAGTTATTAGACTTATCCAAGTGGGAGACTGTTGGATAAGGTGTCTAAGTCCATAACTATTTCTGGTATGTACTTGACCTGACCTGGCATGGTCCATTTGGGTTGCATGGCATCATGCAATTGAATAAACTAAATGAGAGAAATAACACTTATGGTTTATTAATATATTATAAGTTCTAATATATTAATAATATTATTTAATTAGTTTTGATCAATAATTAATTAAGTGATCAAAAGATAACTAATTAGATATATGGGTAGATTATGTAAATCTTCCATATCTTATATAGTGGGCTATGAGGCTCCATGGATTGTCAAGTTGGGTTCCACCCATAGGATGCTCCATGGATGCTCCATGGAGTTAACCCATGGATCAAGAAATGAAGAGTCATGTTACATTAGGGTTTACCTAATGCAACACACTATATAAGCAATGTGTTTCTCCCCAAAATCGGCTACACTAACTAGAAGAAGAGGACTTGGCCGATTTACAAATGTTAGAGGTTTCTCTCAAGTTTGTTCATTGCATTTGGTGTTGTGTGAAGCATTTGAGGCATCACACTTGAGGTACTAGGCTCACAAGGTTTTAAGGAACACTTTCAACAACAAGGTATGTAGTTCTATCTTTCATTCAAAGAAAAATTGTTCCCCATGTATGCTAGATAGGAACATAACCTTGGAAATCGACTTTGCATGATAATTAGAAAAACATAGATCCAAGGTTATTAGGGTTGCATGTACACTTAGGAAGTGTTAGAATGCTCAAAACCCATCAATGAAATGTACTCGTCTTAATGTGTCTTATGTATTGAACATGGTTAGTAGATATCAGGATAATCTTGGCGGAGCCCACTAGAAAGTGTAAAACTTATTGTTATACCGTTCGTGCCCCTCAGAGCCACTTAACTCGCTTTCAAGAAGAAAAATACTGCTTCCAATTAATAGACTGAAATGAAAACTTTGAAAGATGTTATGGAGGGTTTCCAATCGGTGCTAGAACTACTACAATTGCTTTAGTTGGAGCAGTAGTCGGGAATGACAAGTGGCGAAAGCAAGAAAGAGTTACTAAAACCATTATGAATGACAAGTACACACAAGAATGACTCAATCGAGTCCCGAGAGACAGATAGAGCTTAACTAAAACGTCCGCCCAGTCATCCTTCCGCAGAATATTCTTAAGTATTACAGATAACGAAAGAAATGATCTTAGTTTGCGGTGGCAAAGAAAAGTTAAGATTGAGTAGGTATAGTGATGTCAACTTTCAAACATATCGAGATAAGTTTTATTCTCAATCTGGATGGATATTTCGAGTGAATGGTGGAGCAGTAACATGCAAAAGTTCCAAGCAAAAGAAAATGGTTGATTCTTCTTGTGAGCTAGAGTACATGGCAGCAACCGAGGAAGAAAAGGAAGCAACATGACTAAAGAATTTTATTGGTGATCTCATAGTTATTCCGTCAATCCATGAGCGCATTGAAATTTTCGGCGACAATAAAGGTGTAGTTGTTTTAACTAAAGAGCTAAAGGATAATGGGAGGTCAAGACACATTCTGAGAAAATACCATTACATCTGACATAGAGTAGAAGATGATAAACTCATGGTGAACTGAGTATCAATTGAGGATAATCTTGCGGATCCTTTTACAAAAGAATTAAGCAAGATCACGCACTTCAAGCATTGCTGGGAGCATATGGTTAAGAGATGATATTAATTTTACTTGTTATTTGGTAATTTGAAACAATGTCACAAAATAAATTTTAATTCTCTTGGTGATTAAATAACGGAGATTTATTTAAAAGTGTGTTAACTACTTTCTTAAATTATTTATTCTTGTGTTTTGTTTTGCATGTTTACTTCCTGAGTATTAATTTATTAAAAAAATACAACAGTCGACCATACTTTTGGGAGTAGGTAGAGATTTAAGACTATCATGGAGTTTTAGTAGATTGTTCATAGTGATTGGACATATCGTGGATATTGCTGCTATACTCATGTGTGCTTAAAATAGGGATCTTAAGTATTGGTTAAACCTGCACTTAGAGATTACTTCATGGATTGAATCATGAGTAATTCTAATACGATAATATCTTCTATTCTTCAAATGAAAATGCATGAGTTATATTATTCAGATATATTTTGTACAAATTATAATAGGCTTCTAGAGGGATATTGGGTGGTCACTTATGAATAGGATGTCCCTTAAGTTCCTTGCTTTTTGGCATTTCCTAGAAACTCTAAGTATAAATAAGGCTCTCTTATGTCATTTGTACTAGACTAGTATTCTTGTTTGAGTTCTCTAAAGTGATGTAAGACTTACAAGCATTTTGGTTCTTGTTCCCTTTCATAGGATGTGTTTTTTTATATGAGTTAAGTTGAATTAGTTGTCGTATCTTTTTTACCCACCAAACATAATAAATACAATACTTAATAAATTCAATTACTAAAAGATTGTTTTTGTTTTACCAATTTGGCTAAAAATATTTGAGTTGGTTAAGTAATGAAGGACTTTTGGATTCAGATATGAATCCATATTTTCTATTCCACATCTACCGTTATATTCTCCTAAAATCCACACTTTTTTATCAACTCACCAACATGATCTTCAACGCTCCTTCCACCTAATCTCGGAAAATACTCTTTCTGTGTAGGTTTAGATTTAGTTATCAATTGATTTTTTTTGTCCATGGTGTCGTGATGAATAGAGGTGCAAAAAAAACCGAAAACAAAATAGGTTAATTGGTTTAAATTATTTAGGTCTTAGGTGCTTTAATCGGTTAGCAGGTTGGTTCAAGATTTTTCAATGAAACCAATTAACTTGAATAAGATTTAAAAAAACAAAAAAATAGTAAGTATTTCAGGTAGTTACTTAACTTGATTATCAAAGACCCTTTGGCCTAGTTGTATCAAGGTGTTGGAGAGGTGTTTCCTCCCTTAAGGGGTTGATGACTCTAGTCCTATTGTGGATAAAATGTGTAGTATAGGAGTATGATTTAAAAGGTGTGCCTGTTAGCCGTTCCCCAACATAAAATCGAGATAAACAAAAGAACCGACATCAAAAAATTAGGTTAACCTCGCATCCAACTTCCTCTCCATCACGACCCACCATCCTACCTTTTTTCGCCATATAGGCTTGCCTAATGACAACCCCTTCACGAACACAATCCGACCCTAGCAACCCAACGATAAGCCGACCCCTCCTTTTAGTTTTAGTTGATATTTAGGTAACAAAGATTTTGAATCTTATAGAATTTCTTCTGGATTTTTGATTTTGATTTTATTCGTTTTAGGGTTTCTTTTGTTTCTATTTTGGATGCAAGCTAATTATAAATAAATGAAACCCGATTATATTTGAATTATGGGTTTTGCAAGCTCCTTATGTTTCCTATTAGCTCGTATGTGATAAATGATTTTTTTTATCTACTCAATTTTGGTTTCAATGCATTTGTTGTATGGGTCATTGACTGCCTATTATTATTGTCTATGTACTTGATGTATAGATTTTTCAAATTCACATATATATTAATTGGGTAATTCTATGCAGACCCCCGTATTGTTTTGTGTACCCCTTCATGAGTGTAATAATGTATGTATATCACCATGATTTGAAAATTTATATGAGTGTAGGGATATATATAGTAACACATAGTTATGCTCATTTTTTCTTAATAAATTGTTTGATGTTTCAATCTACAAAACCAGATTGAATTTTGAACCCAAATTATATGATATACTCGAAGTATTCGAACCCATGGTTTACCCATAACCCAAAAACTAATTTTTTAAGCCCAAATAACACAAAAACCGAAATTCACCGGAATAACACTTTTACTGCTCAGAATATGCAAGTCTACATATAAACTACTTAAACCGTGGACCTATGGAGGATGGGCACCATTTAATAAACATCTCATACGGTTAGGCTACAAGCCATTTCGTGGATAGAAAGACTTGACCAAAAAAAAAAAAACCTTTAGCCTAGAACTAAAAGTCGGGAGATTAAATGATCTAATTCGCGACAGTAAAGTCTTAAAGTTTGACTTTTAATTCTTTAGCAAAAAGTATACCAACCAAAGGTTAGCCCTTTTTAGTTATCTAATTGTAATTGTGTTCTTGCATATTGAATTTTTTTAAATTCATAAGATTTTCAGTCGACGAAAATATCACTTTTAAACTTTTTTTTAGGGAAGAAATGATACTATTTTACCACATTCATACAAAAGAATGTTATTTAACCGAAAGTAACTCACAAAAAAGAAAAAAGAAAAAAAAAAGTTAAATAAATGGGTGGAGTGAAATTGGCCCGTTAACCCTTGAAATGGGCCCTCGTCTATTTGACATGTTTCCAAAACCCTTCACGGGCACAACATGAGATCGTCGTTGTCGTCTACGTTGTTTTGTCAGATATGCAACAATTATATGCTCATAAAAGTTGACGCCATTATGTATCATGTATATGTATCTTATTATGTTTTTTATACAACCATGACGTTCTATTTTTCAGAATAGCTTTGAAATATTTAAGCTATTTTAATCACCAAACGTGACCCTTAAATAGTTGCAATAAAATTCCGCTGTAAAAGTAAATGACTTCTGTAGACAACAAACATTAGTGATCATATATTCATATTAGCATATAGCTGTAATACACGTTAAATTAACACTAGACATTTATATTCTAGACAGTGATTATGGGATTTTTCAATATATAAAATAAACATGAAAAGACCTTTGATTTTAAAGAATTATCTTTGAGCCCGTAATTCTTCAATAAAATATAAAATCCACAGTAACATCTCTTAAATGAACCCTTTTTTGTTTTGCTTACATCACTTTGGATGATAAACCACTTAAAGGACGTGGAGAAGTCATTGCATAAAATTGTGATGCTTTCAAAGAAGAAAAGAAGAAGAAATAAGGGATCGCGAACAAAGATCTACGTAAGGGTTCATTAACTTGACCCAAATGTTTGTTAACTAGGATCATATGTAGAAGTCGCATTAGTTTTTTTTTTTACTCAACAATTAAGTAACATAAAACATCTAAACAAACCGGTTGACTAATTGAATTTGCAAAAAGTTGTAAACTTAATGACTTAATTGACAAATAAGAAACACAATGTTAGAATCAAAATTTTATGTAACTTAATGTATTTTAATGAATTTGCCATATAATTTAATCTGCAACAATAATTAACTCTCTCTATATATAGCTTTCTAACGTTCTGTAGTATCATTTTAACGATTCCAATATTTGTGAATTTATAACGCTTTAACAATATTCGATAAAGTGTTGTATTCTTTACCCTTGCTGGGTTCATTCCTAGTAATTGAATAATATACAAATATGGTATTCAAACTGACAACGCTAGTGGTTATCAACAGCAAAGTAACCATGATTAAGATCAGTTGCGAAACAAGCAAAATATTGTTGCTAAACGTTAAGAGAAAAGACTAGCAACAATTCATGATTTCTAAATTTACTACTATATGAAAATAACTTTTTGTTTTCGTAAATGCATTTCTAAAAAGAACATTTTGTTAAATGGATTCAAAACTCGGAACAAATCAATTATGCATAATATTTACTCATTTATCCAAGTACAACTAATAAACCGACACTTTCAATTCATCATTTAAGTAAAAAACAAACAATAAAATATATGAAACCAGTGTTTGACGATTGAAAGAACACTAGACTAAAAAAAAATTAAAATACAATTTTAACCTACAGGCCATGATACTTGTATGTACAGGGGTGTTTATGGACACCCCTTGCTTTGTAATTTTTGTTGGAGAGTGTAAAAAAAATTACAAGGACAGCCTTCCACTTTCGGATGGATGCCTTTAGAATTTAAATTCTTAAACAAAAAGTTAATAACCATATACATTTCAGATTTGTAACAAATTAAAACATGGAAATTAAGAAAAAATAGGAAAAAAAATCCAAAACCCTAATGATTTTCACAAAAAGCGTTAATAATCAAGATATATATGTTTTGGTATATACCATCGTCAGTTGTTACCACGCCTCTCTGAAGCTCCGCCCGCCACCACCCCATTCCTCCGATGCTTGCCTCTTCACCAATATCCACTAATATTTTTGTCCATCTTGCTTTTTTTTTACTCTGCGTTCGTCCTCCACTAGCTTCTGGACAATAACTTTATTCTTGAAAATCAGGTTGGTCGTCTTCATCTTAAAATTGTGGTAGTTGATTTTATGTTTTAAGTGAGAAAAAAAAAATTCGTCTTAGGTATGTAAATTTTAAAGTGGAATAAAAAGAGAAAGAGAGTATAGTCATAAATAATATGACAACTAGGTATAGATATCTATTTTATTGTTCATATGATTGATTAGGTTTAGTACTTTTTAATTGAATTTTGAGGGATATAGAAAGAGAAAGATATTGTTACTGTTTCAATGGCTATGTGTTGTAAGTTGTTAATTCATTAGTTAAGAAATGATGTATGTATTGACTACTCCAAAAATATGAAATCTTACAGCAAACAATGTCGGATAAAAAGTTTGATCTTTGCTATTAAAGTTAAGTTTTTATTTCTCTGAGATGGTTTATTGACATGGTTTATTGAAAGTTTGATCCAATAAATTTTTTTAACTCGTTTATTGTATGTCTCATTTGAACTAGACACTCTATGTTTGAATCCTACATTTGTCATGCGATAAACTGACACTTTCAATTCATCATTTATGGGGTCTGTTTAAAAGTTATAATTTATACTACTTTGAAATTAAAGTACGTAGTCTTATTTAGACAACCAAAACTCTTCAAATACCCAAAACATTTGATCTCACAATGGTTAATATGTATTAGTATATGTATAGTATACAATAATAAAACCTCTATAAATTAATAATTTTGGGACTGAGATATTTTATTAATTTAGCAGGATATTATTATATCGATAAATTAATAAATTATTAATTTAGAGGGTTGACTTATATTCGTGAGCAACTCTCAAATTAATGTACCGACCTTCAAAATTTTCATGTTTGTTCACTTTACCTATTTGAATAAAACAGAAACAAGGACCCTCAAAATTCTCATGTATATTCACACATTAATGAACATGTCAAGTTCAATGTACATGGATCTAGATTGATCACTATAAAATGTCTAATGATAAATTTTAAAATTACATCAACTATGGCTTCAAAACTAAAAGGTGTTACAAAATCAGTGATGACCAATCAACAACGAAAACTAAACTATTATGTGAGTATCAGAGAGATCAAAAGGATGCACTCAGCCTTTTGTTACAATACGATAATACAGTGTCTCAACTCTTAAGTGCAATTGAGAGATTTAAAGATGAACCCAATATATATTTGAAGTTCACAAAAAAACAAGTGACTATAGATTCATTTTTTACTAGACAGTTCTCGGATTTTGGAATATTTTAGTAATTATTAATTTATAGTTTCATTGGGACCAATACATTTATATTGGGATTTCAAAAAAATTATTATTTTATTATTTATTGATTGGGGTCCAATTTTGTACTTGTCCCAAGTTAGAATCGGACAAATTATTAATTTTATCGAGGTTACTAATATACCGAGTATTATATTATAAATGTTCTACTGTATATGTCTTCATGGTAGGCCAATTAGCTTGGTTACTTCACAACCCATAAACCCATCGGCCTTTTGTATATCCTTAGCGAGTTCATGTTTTTTTTTTGAACCGGCAAATAGAGGGTAACCCGACCCGATGGATCAGGAATGCCTGGCGGGCCACCAAGAGGGGCACCACTCACCACCAAAGGGAACGAAGAATCAAACCCACGCCAATCCAGGGAAAATCCCCCAAATGTGCTCAGCCAAGAGTAGAACTCTTGACCTCACCCACTGAGGCCTGTAACCCAGGATGCATCACAACTAAATGTATATACATGTTGTATATCACTAAATTGAAGGGAATGAAAATTATCTTTATTAACATGGTATTAGAGATTTGATGATATCCTTTCATTATTTCTTTCCCTTAGGTGTTATTTATTTTTTCGACACGAAAACGCCTAAAGTCTGCAGACTACGTCTGCAAACCTCTACAATAAAAGAGGTGGACCAAAATGGTTGCAGCCTGTAACAGGGGCGGAGGATTGTTAGGGCCAGGAGGGGCTGTGGCCCCCCATATTTTTTTATTAGAAATAGTCTCTATACTTTGATTTTATACATATTAGGCCCAAAAATATAAAATTTTGGCTTTGGCACCCCCTGTTCACCAATTTTTATACACATTATATTTTTGGCCCCCCAAAATATATGTTGAAGCTCCGCCACTGGCATGTAACAAGGAGGCTGTTTGCTTTTTGAAGTCTACGAGTTTCTGCAATAAACTGAAATTAACCATAGAATAATTAAAAACAATTCTAAAGCAAAAAATTATTTATTTTAATCATATTCAACTCAATTATAAAGATCACTATGATGATATGATTTTTAAAGAAATTTATATAAAATAATTAAATAAAATATTTGCTAAATAACACTAAATAAATTGTTAATTTAGCGAACAATATGGTCATTTTGTTAAAATTTTGAAGACAATGGTTATTTTTTTGTTAATAAATTTGGTAATTTTAGTAATTAACTTTATAATTTATTAATATATGGTTATAGACAATGTAATTGAAAAATATATTTATATGAAATTTACCAAATGGTTTTGAAATTATGTGAAATATACTCGAATCTTTTATAATACCCTTCATAATATTAATAAAATAATAAACATGATTATCACACCCCAAAACCGGAACGACGAAAACGTTCTGGGGTGGAGGTCGTCATGTCAAGTATTACAACATATGTAATATAGTAATCAAAGTACAACAACCATTGCATTAATAGTAATAATTTTTACATGGGTTACATTTCATAGAAACATCAAAGTAAATACATAACATAACATAGATGCAACTTGGTACTAGGCTGACTTCGCAAAAGCTCCCGGGATGTACCTGTCTATCGATGACCTGAGAATACAATTTATTTTGAAATCGAGTATCAGCATTTTTATAATGCTGGTGAGTTCATAAGTATTTAATGACATTAGTATAATTACACCTTTTTATTAAAAAAAAACCTCATGAAAGATGGTGGTTTAGAATCTACAGAGTATTAGAATTCTTTCCAGAAAATCCTATATTTTCTAAATAAAAGTAGTCTTCTACCAAGACCCAATTGTTTTATGTTTAAGGAGTAATTTCCCCAAAAGTACTATCATTATCTAAATATAGTTTTTACTTTAATGGAGTTGTAAGAAAAACCTCAAGTAAAATAATAAGGGAAATCATATTTTTCCTCGGCAGAAACATTCCTGGTTAAAAGTTAATAAAACCTAGACTCCAGGCGGAATGCCTCGCAAAGCCTAAAGGTAAATAAATGATAAACTTCAGGCGGGACGCCTTGCAAAGTCTAAAATAAGCAAATCATAGACTCCAGGAGGGTATTGAATGCACAATATGTCTGGCTCAGTCTAAAATAAGGAAGCGCAGACTCCAGACAGTATCGAATGAACGAATACAGCTAGCAAAGTCTAAAACAAAGGAATACAGACTCCAGACAATATCAAATGAACGATACAGCTAGCAAATTCTAAAACAAAGGACTACAGACTCCAAACAATATCTAACGAGCAACAAGTCTAGCAAAGTCTAAAACAAAGGAATATAGACTCCAGAAAGTATCTAATGAGCAATACGTCTAGCAAAGTCTAAAACAAAGGAATACAGACTCCAGATAGTATCTAATGAGCAATATGTCTAGCAAAGTCTAAAAAGGGTCGAATGTGAACTCGTATGTAACCATGTTGATTGACGATCGAATCCTTGCTGACCCTCCGGGTCATGCGATGTATAGTGACATATGTCACCCAAGGGCCTTAACGGCTCGGACTGTAGCTAGCAATCAGGATGCGGGAGTGTCAGTACCGTATAGATCGATACACATGATGTCCGCTCTCCCTCCAAGAGACACTGGTTACACAGCGATGACGCTTGGAAGCGTCGTATCGGGAAATAGTACGTCACATTCTATTTAAAGTAATATAGTAGTAGGATAGACTCATGAATGAACTGACTCTTGTGGAATTCTTCGTACTAGAAAGAGTAAATAGAACCTCCTAACTATTCCTATAATAGTTATTAATGTTTCGGGTATAAGAACAATGAATGGAAGGATGCCTTTGCTACCCAAAGGAAATGAACTGGTTGATGGAAACCTTTATGGCTATATATGTATACATGATATATAACTAATAATTAAATGACCTTCGGACGGATAATTGATACCCCAGAACCACATCTAAACAAGGAAAAGGAGATAGGGCGAGCTAGCCTTCCTAAGTCCCTTAAGCATTACTTATATAACTATACATATACAGACATGCATTTAACAATATAAAAGCATGAAAGAAACTTTGGTAAAACCTTTGTAAAACTTTAAATTAAGAATTTATGACGTGATGTCAGTTTATAAAACAAGCCTTGAAAACCTTTGGATAACCTTTGGAAAATCTTTGATAATCTAAAAGAGAAATTTATACTTTAAAACAAGATTTGAAAACGACATTTGAAAACCTTCAGCTGGATAAAGGAGTTTGACAAGCAAAATCTATTCGGCTATACAGTTATTAATCACATATGACTGATCTAATAAGTCTATAGTTCAACTTGTATTCCACCCCCATAAAAGCATCTAAAATCATTTAAAAAGGTTGATTCAGGGGTATGAACTCACTTGACGTGGGTGATTCGGAAGAACGGACGGTATAGGATGCTAAGTGTCAAGTGAGGACTTGACCACACACGCGAATCCTATTTAACATGTAATGATACATTTTAAGTATCTAACTAGTCATTTAACAACCAATTATGCAAGTAAGGACATCCTAAGGCATGGAAACACTTTGCTACAAGTGCTAGGAGTACCAAGGGTTGCATATAAAGAGAGTATGGCCTCACATTGGAGTTTTACTCCCCACGTGGTGGCCCTTACGGGTGTTTACGGTTTCTGGACCATAACCCCCATGAGTTTACGGCCGTAAACTCATGGTTGTTGTGTCATTGGGTGTTCAAAGGTTCTAAACCACTCAAGGAATTATGTTAGACTCGAATAAAGGGCTAAGGAAGTGACTAGGGCTTGAAATGGGCACTTTTTGGAGTTTACGGTCCTTGGACCACTCCCTTGGGAGTTTACGGCTATAAACACATGAGTTTACGGTCGTAAACTCATGTTAGTCCATTTCTTTTGTGTTTTGGTGGTTCTAACTCATGCATGCAAGGTTCTAGTCACTTATGCAAGCATAGGAAGGTGTTAAGGGAACTTAAACACCTTTAGAAGGTGTTTATGGTTTTGGGATACCTTCCCAAACCATAAAATCATCTTTGTCCCTTCATTTCATGTTCTTGGGGTCCCTAGTTCATGCAATTAAGGTTCTACTCCATTATCCAACCATTTGAAGGCATTAGGGGCATCTAAACACCTTTTGGAGGTGTTTATAGTTTTGGGATGGTCTCCCCAAACCGTAAACCCATATGAACATGGGAAAATGATAATTTTCGAGTGTTAAAATCATCAAGGAAGGGATCTATGCTAGTTGTCAAGGCTTAGAATGAACCAAGGCACACTTTGGCACCTATTTTAGGGTTTACGGTCCAAGAACACCTTGGACCGTAAACACCTTGTTCTTGGTGTTTCTTGGATGATTTCAAGTGTAAACAAGTTCCTATTAAGCACACAAGAAGCTAGGATAAGTGTACTTACGTTCTAGGAGCTTGGATGATCGATTTTGGCGGATTTGATGGGATGAATTTATGATAGTTGAGAGAGAATCCTTGGGTGTTCCTGAGGTTGGAAGTTGGAAAATGAGAGAAAATGACTAAGTGTCATATTTATACTCTCGGGGGTTTGCGGTCAAAAACTCCGAGTTTACGTCCGTAAATTCCAAATTTTTGGAGTTTCGCGACTTACGTTAAACACGGCAACTCTAAATTATACTTCCTTATTTTTGGTTCGCTTGACGAATATTCTTTAAAATATTCCAACGGGCTTAAATCCGGCCAAAAATATTTTGGGATAAATTTGGCTAAATTTTGAAGTGCTTAATTACGGAGATAAAACAAATGGAAATTTCGGGTTGTCACATCATCCCCTCGCTAGAGGGAATTTCGTCTCGAAATTAGAGGTTAGGCAAGGAAGTAGGCATGAACAATCGAGTATGGGGATGAGGGTACTTCCTATTCGGTTGGTCCTCGCGCTCCCAAGTGAACTATGGTATTCGCTTGGCGTTCCAGCGAACCTTCAATAACGGGATGCGGATTCGGTTCGTTCGCTTGACCTCTCGGTTCATGATTCCTACAGGTTCCTACACGAAGTTGGGTTCTTATTGATTTCGACCTTGACGAGTGGGATTTCGAGAGTCACGTCGGACAAACACCTTGTCCATGTTGGAGACGTAAATAGACTAGGGTGGAATTTATGGAGTTCCAAAAGTAGTCGAGGTTTGATGGAAGCTGGACCGATTCTTGACAAGAATCCTCGGTGGTCCTAAGCTCTTAGGAAGATAGGATGTTTCAGTACTTAGAACATAATGTACTTCTATGGTTAGATCATCACTTGGCGTGATCGCCATTCTGAAGTTCTGAAAGTTCTCTCTTACTGAGGGTGTAGTTCCCGGGTTAGTTCTTAGAAGACTCAGGTTAACTTTGGATTTGTATTCCCTACTGATTGGCCTTCGGAGGTTTTCTGGATCATTGGATGTATTGGCTACACATCGGCATCTATTGGTTATGGGACATTTACCTCAATTTAGTGCAAAGATGGACCTGCACTTCTGGCTCTCGAGGTGTTTGTATCGGAAACTCTCAAAGTCAGTGAGATAGGGTTTTACCAGACGATGTTTAGAGAGTTTTAGATTTTCATCATGGTCTAGTTGATGCTTTCACAGTATGATTCCTAACTGGAAAGAATCATTCTCTTACTCTCTTCGTTGTTTCATGCATAGCAGCCTCTGATCAGGGCTATTTAGCCTGTTGAGATTTTCTGAAATGCTGGAATATTTCAGGAGGCGGTTCTACTATCTATTTTGAGATAGTATTCCTTGGAACACCTAGTAGCCCAACGAATCTATAAGACATGCCCTGTTCTCTAAGGTGTCGGTTCATTTATGTTTTGCAAAAAGTGTGTGTTCTTGTATAGCCCATCGACCAACACCTAAACTGGTGTCGAGTCTATAATCTCTCCGGGGTCTGGGTTATAAGGCTTAACGCAACCTACTTTCGTACTTTATTCAAGTATTCTTGGTTGTGGGGGTTATCCTGTGGTTCTTGGCATTCTAGTATTCACTTCGGAGAATGCAGTCTATCGTCTACAGGGTGACGGTGAATTCTTTCTCGTGAGGAGGTGGTGTGTCCTAGGCACTACTCGTCCATAACTGGGTAGACGAAGTGCCTGAGTAGCGCGAGTATTCCTTGCAACTACTCTTCCGGTGGTTCTGAGTTTCCTCGATCTAGATTAAATCTAGAGAGTATATGGTTCTGTCACTCGGAACTTCTAATTTCCTTATCCACTCTTCTCAGAGTTTAACCTATCACAGCTTCCAGGTTTCCGGGATCTCTACTGAGATGCTTAATTCGTGGGATTAAGCGTGAATGGATGGTCGTAGTCAATGTTTTGTCTCTTACGACTCGGTTTGCTTTACTAACTGAGGGTGTTAGCTACTATGTTGGTTCAACCGGGATGACGACAAAATTTCGGGTTTGTGGTCATTTAAGTAGCTCAACCCACATCGGTTTTCTTAACTCCAGTTCCTTGTCTACAGGGGAAAGGATGAAGGGTTGTATTATACGGTTCGTGGTAGAGCTCATACTTGGCTTAATCACTAATACTTGTTGTATGCAAGTCGTATATAATTGAGATCGACGGGGTGTTCAGATGTGTTGTCCCACTCCAGACCCACAACCAAACAGGGAACAGGGGGTAGGGAGGAAGCACACATCTTAAATCTTATCGATTTAAATTATATACCACTCTAATGCATATACTCAATAGTAGAGAGTTAATCTCATGAGTTCCTTCTCTTGATTCATGAATTTGATTGAGAGAGGCTAAGGGTCTTTTGGAGGGATCTATCGTGTAGGCTTCGAGCGGTTATCGTCTTCTGGAATACCTGCAGTGTCTTTCGCTTCGAGTTTTATCTGTCTAAGGAGGGGCTGGTTAACAGTGCGCGATACCCTTCTCCTTGGTATTTCGGAAGGTTTGGATAAGAGAGACGACTGACGGTTCGCATTAGGTTTTCTTATTAGTTTCGGAAGAATCTTTATTTGACGCATAGGCTATGGTGAAAGTTCTCTTTACACAGCACTAGGAATTCTCACATGGTCGCACCAAGTCGAACCATGATTGACGACAGTGTCGAGTTTAACCAACATTGCCATGATATGAGATAACGATCGATAGGACCATGTGCTGAACAGGGCACACAATTTCTTAGCGTCTCGGGTTTCGTCCATGGTATCACTATCGCGGATACTTGGACCGATAGAATCGACGTGGACTATAGGGGGTCCTGATGTTTCAGAATAATGTACTATTCATGAATGGATTTCCTATGAGGCCTCTCTATTATCGCCTAGTATACACTAGTCGTGTATAATTAAGGTGGAAAGGACTGTTGACTGAGTGACTCCGCCCTAAATCCATAACCCAACGAGGAACAGGAAATAAGGCAGCATCACTCACTCGAGGTCTATGAATCTTAATTATACGTGGCCTTAACGTATATATATCGAGCCATTATAGCTTTACCTGATGGATTTTTTAAATTTTACAACAGTGCTGCGACTTTCGCCTTAACGAGCGAGTAATTACCATTAGAATTTATCATTTAATGTTTTCGGTTAACTACTCTGGATAGAGAGAGAGACGCACCAAAAATTCTACCGGGTTCTTTGATGCTTCTCCCTAGGCATTAGGGTTAGACTCCTCCTGCGCCCTTGTCACTTCTTTCAGTTGGGCAGTCCCTCTTGAAGTGTCCAATTTCACCACATAGGTGGCACACTGTACTGGTCCCCACATTAGTGGTTGATGTAATGAACTCAACCGGGGTTCTACAGACGTAAGCGGTATGTCCCTTCATGTTGCACCTAACACAAAAGAGTTCTCGGCAGATACCATAGTGATGGTAGCTGCACTTGCTGCAACGGGGTTCTTGGATGATTTCAAGTGTAAACAAGTTCCTATTAAGCACACAAGAAGCTAGGGTAAGTGTACTTACGTTCTAGGAGCTTGGATGATCGATTTTGGCGGATTTGACGGGATGAATTTATGATAGTTGAGAGAGAATCCTTGGGTGTTCTTGAGGTTGGAAGTTGGAAAATGAGAGAAAATGACTAAGTGTCATATTTATACTCTCGGGTGTTTGCGATCAAAAACTCCGAGTTTACGTCCGTAAATTCCAAATTTTTGGAGTTTTGCGACTTACTTAAACATGGCAACTCTAAATTATACTTCCTTATTTTTAGTTCGCTTGACGAATATTATTTAAAATATTCCAATGGGCTTAAATCCGACCATAAATATTTTGGGATAAATTTGGCTAATTTTTGAAGTGCTTAATTACGGAGATAAAACAAATGGAAATTTCGGGTTGTCACATCATCCCCCCGTTAGAGGAAATTTCGGTGCTATAGAGCATTGTTGATACAAGTAGATGTATTTGATTGAAATTTAGTATTTGGATATTGTAACAATAAAGCAACATAAATTGTAATACATGATATATTGGATATGAGTCTTTCATTAAATAATCGTTGGGTTCTATATTAGCATGTTTAAATCCTTGAATAACTAGGTTATTCTAAATGTCCATAGTTATTCATACTTGTGGATTGGTGGGTTCTCATGGAGATGAGAATGGCAAAGAGCTACTACCAACTTCATAGGTACTTGATTGGTAGAATAAGTATTGGACTTAACCCGTATCAAAACCACGTTATGGACCGTAGTCAAGAGTGATGTTTTGATCAAGGTTGTATTTTTTTAATCATAGACCTGAGATACATATTTGGGACTTGAGATGTCAAGAATGTAGTGCTTAGAAATGGTTTAACGTTGTTTCGTAAAAAGCAATCATAAGGGTCATTATTAGGTATGGCATGAACTGCATTGATGAGTGTATGTAGTTAAGATGATATTTGTATTCTTAGACCTGAGATACATATTTGGGATTTGAAGTGTAAGAATTTTTGTGCTTAGACATGGTTTAATGTTTTTTGGTAAAAGGCAGTCATAAGGGCCATCGTTGGGTATGAAATGAACTACATAAATGGGTGTATGTAGTCGAGATGGGATTTTTCCCTCTTATTCGTTGAGAGCATGTCATCTAAGGCCTTAGTTAAAGTTGAATAGTAAATGAGATTGAACGTGATCCATATCTCATGTTCGACATGATGTTTGAGACAAATGAATAATTGATAACACACCTATGGGGCATGTTTAACATCGAGTGTTTTGGAGATTCTAGTTTTTACTGTTTGACAAAACACTCCGTTTTGAACAAAAAGTATTGTTTGACACTATAAACTTTTAGCGTTTAGTTTAAATAAAACGTTTCAAATCTAAAAGTTATTTCACATAGCATTTAACAAATACTACCAGCTAGTTTTGTCAAACACGTTCATAATATTTATATATTAAATCCTAAATCCTATATATAGACCAATGTTGCAACAAAGCTTATAAATATTGGCATATTGCAACAAAGCTTCTACTTGGAAAAGTGAAATAAAAGAAAAACATCACTGACAAACCATATATTTTTATCTTATTTTTATAATATTGTATCTTCAAATTATTAATTTAGCAAAAATTTGGTAGTACTTAAAAGGAATCATCGAGTAAGATCTCATTCTGAAATTTAGAAATGAACTTCTCTTTCGGAGACACTATAACTTATTACCAATGTTTATTCTTAAATTTTAGGATGTCTTATGTAAGAATTTCTTTTGTTCTTATCTTGAATAGAAAACGTTATTGGTTACTCAAATGTGGGCCTATTCTTATACTATAAGGTACACACCACTTGTCCTACTCCTTTTCCACTTTCAAACTTTAGGCAGTGTGCCTTGAATCACTTCATTAAAAGTTAGTATTTTTGTGTTTTAAAAGATGTGACATGAGTGGGAGTCAAAATACTTTGACTTATTTGAATGATTTAACGACAGATTTTTCTTTTTCACATAATTCAGTAAAGATTTAATTTATTTCGATAACAACATAATTATAAAGTGTTTCCATAATAATTTGTAAGCGTAATGAATACTTCATATAAATATTTAATCATTGAAGTTTATATTTTTATGTATTTATTAAGATAATTTTTAGACAAAATTGCAAAAATGGTCCCTGTGGTTTGTATTTTTTTTTGAGATTTTAGTCCAAACCTCGACCTTTTTGGATCGGTGGTCCTTATGAGCTGGTTTGCTTGTAGTTTTGGTTTCTTGGAAAACTGAAAAGACTAAAATACCCTTGAGGTATTTCTTTTTCATTTTTCTTTCATTTTTTTTTTATCTATTTTAATAATTAAAAATTTAAGAAAACTCTCTCTCTCTCTCTCTCTCTTGATTTTTCTCATCTTGTACCTCTCTCTCATCAAACCAAAAGAAAATTCAACAAAAATATTTCATCTGTATCCACGACATAGAGTTTAGAACACTTTTTAATTAATTTAGTCTCTAACATGAGGAATAGTGAAAGTATCGCATACTTCTCCGCCTATTTCTACCGAGCACCCGCTGTCAAACACCCCTAGAATTGTTGTTTTATTGTCCTCATACCCCTTCACAGCCCTCTCAATGGCTGTCATCCTGTTCGTCTCCTTCCCCCATCGAAGAACTAGAATCACCGGTGATGTTTTCCAGGTTCCTCACTGCCGTCATCCCGTTCGTCGCATTCCCCTGTTGTAAGATATTAATTGTTGTTTGATCTTATCATTCAATTCCAATCGACAATCCAATTTCGAAACCCTAAAAAAGTTAACAACAAAAACCTAATTCTTACAGTTTTGTGTCATCTATCATCGAGATTAACATCGGCCTTGTAGTGTAGAAAAAGCTCTACAATCGAAGCATGACCTTTACTGGCAGATAGATGAAGAGCAGTTCTGTTATCATAATCCTGCACATTAGGCGAACTACCCTCCCTCAACATCATATTAAGCCCAACCCTATCACTTCTCGAAGCACGGCTGAGAAAGTTCCCGATTCTTTGCATTTTAAAATCATTTGTGATGTCATTTTGGATGGATTGATACGCCATAGCTGAAGAAATCAAGAAACCATAAATTGCCTAAGAATTGTCAAACAACATTAGAAGAAATGATGAGTAGCTAACCTTATGAATATGCGGGAGGAGGAAGTACACGAAAGTTATCTGGTGAGGGGGAAGGAAGAATCGTTAATGATGATGGGTTATTTGAGGGTGAAGATCATCGAAAAAATTGAGTCTTCAGTGGTTTATTTGAGATGGTCAATTAGAGAGAGAGAGAGAGAGAGAGAGAGATAGAGAGAGAGAGAGATTTCTTAATTTTATAATTATAAAAATAGATAAAAATGAAATAAAAATGAAAAAGAAATGTCTAAAGGGTATTTTAGTATTTTCAGTTTTCCAAGGGATCAAAACTACAAGCAAACCAACTCATAAGAACCACCGATCCAAAAAAAACCGAGATTTTGACTAAAACCCCAAAAAATTGCATACCACATGGACGATTTTTGCAATTTTGTCTAATTTTTATCATTGCTTTTTTATTATATTGATAAAATAGTACGATTATTAATAGTTATTATAGAATCCTTTGAACGCATTTAGTTACTAATTTTGCTTTTTCAAATTTAATTACTAATCTTACTTTCCGTACATATTTACTCAACTTTTTTTTTTTTTGTAACTTTAATAATATTTTTTTTAATAATACGTATGAATATTTCTATAAAACATATAAATAAATATTTTTTTTAAATGAATATGTTTTTTTACGTATTGTGAATAATTGTTATCTCGATCTATTTGGAAGGTGATGTCATTATAGCAATTCACTTAAGTTCATCTTTGCCACCAAAGACTAAGATCATATTGTTTGTCTTTCGCAAATACTCAAGTATATTATTTACTATGAATATTTCTATAAAACATATAAATGAATATTTTTTCAAATGAATATGTTTTTTATGTTGACGTCATTATAATCATTCACTTAAGTTCATCTTTCACAAATACTTAACTAGATTATTCACTACAATTCAATGAATTATGTCAAGATTTCCATGATATCTGCTAAACATGTTCATATCAAAAGTCACATCAAATCGAATACATGGCATGACATAAATGATCGATTTTATAGACGAAGCATATGTAACTCGAATCATCATATCTATTTTATTCTCACTACTGGGGCATTGAGTCTTACTCAATTTAATAGTATGATGTATGGATAAGTCTCTTTTCTTGGAATTCTCCATATTGAGCTCTTTCAATATTTTATCCAAATATGTGCTCTAGCTAAGCCCAGGAAAACGTGTCTTCTTGTCTCCATAAATCCTTATTCGAAGTATATATGTGGCCTCTCGTATATCCTTCACAGCGAATGTGACAACTGTAGAAATCAAGTCATCGTTAAACGAACAGTGCTAGTCTAATCACTGTTGTAATCGACCTAATGTGTCAAAAAAATATATCATTTTGTTGTTTATAGCGTATTCTACTTTGAAATACATCCAAAATATCAATTAAGTCTTGGATTGATACGAATCCCTGATAAACAAATAGTTTCAGTTTACATAAGGAATGGTTTAGTACATATGATTGAAAGAGATATATGTATTAGACATTATTATGGAGCATCAATAGGTTCAGCACCTAGTCCTTGAAAATACAAAAATTTGGACATAAAGAACGTCAAAAACGAAGTTTGTATGCAAAAGAAACAACCATTTTAAGAATGTGAACAACCGGGTAACACCTCACCGCCTGATAGGTGTCAAAACATGAGCTTCAAAAAAATTACGAGATGTCTTGGGAAATGAATTTTTATACCCGATCAATTTTCTTATGAGTCTCATTTAGCTTAGGAAATTATCACGTTCCTAAATTTTTCTTCCCGAAAAATACCCAGGGTTGTTGTGGATAAGATTGAACGGTTAATGTCCGCCTTATTCACCAAGTAAACTCTGGACGATCTGTAGAGTCACTTTCAGGATTCGTATCAAAAAGTTAGTTATATATTACGAATCAGGTTTTGATGTAGTATTTGATTTAAGACCTAAATTTTCCTACTCATGTCATATCAACTCTTTTACGAAGTGAAAGTTCGTAACTGTAAACAGATAATGTCTGAAAATCACTTTCAAATGCTTCGCTAGCATAACTACGCTATTACTTAATGACTAGAAATCGAACCATTTTTCATAGAAAATCATCTAGTATTTGATTTTATTAACAAAAACATCGCCCCCTCGAAATTTCCCGAAAACCTGTCGCTTAGGCTAGATAAGGTCAAACACTCTAGGATTATTCTCAACCGTCGAATTGCTTTCGTTCTCGACCCTTGGCTCAAATTGAGTTTTAGTATAAATAGGGAGGCCCACTCCATGGAAAAATGCACCAAAAACATGATCCCCTCTCTCCCCCAATAGAATTACTCTCTCTTTCTCTTTCTCTCTCTCTCTCTCTCTCTCTCTCTCTTTCTTTCTCTCTCTCTATCTCTCTCTCTCTCTCTCTCTCTCTCTCTCTTTCTCTCTCTCTTTCTCTCTCTCTCTCTCTCTATCTCTCTCTACCTCTCTCTCTCTCTCATTGTCTCGACTACCGAACACCACGAGCCACCTTCGGTCGCTGATCTCCGCCTTGTTAGAAAAACGAACAACAGTCAGGAGAACCATCTGTTGCCCTCCTTTCTCCGATCTAGAAGATGGTGATGCTCCGTCCAACCCTCACCTGCAAATCAGCCACCTCTAACGTACCTAACGACATTGACAGTCCCCGTGGGCCGGAGATCGCAAGTCCCTTCCGATGTTGTCGTAGATTTTTCAGATCAGTTTGTATAATTTTCCATCCAGATTCCGACAAGTACTATTTATGCCGATCAAGGTGACTATTTACGCCGGTCAAAGTTACTATTTATCAGGCTGCAAAACTGCTATTTTTCGAAAAATCCTAATCTCTTTGGTTTTCCGCATACACTTCAAGCGAGTGAGTGTCACGGCCCCATTTTAAATCTTGTATCATTTTCGGGGAGGGGGAATACATTCACTAATCTATATTATTTATGTTAGTTGAATAGAAAAGTTATTAAAACTATATCAAAACTATGTTTAAACAACATATATATTAGAATGATATTGTAACAACTCTCTCTCAATACCAAGTACAATAGTAATACTGTGGAACCTCGAATTAAGGAATTACTAAAGTATTGTGTATTGTTGTGGGAATAATTATAGTATTGTGTATTGTTGTGGGAATAATACCTAAAAACATGTTATTAAAGTTACGGCTATTAATATGTTTTCAAATTCATGTGAGCCTTTTTCATCAAACTAAGTATCCTTATACTTAGATATACCTCTGACTTATAACATTTAATTTAAACAGAGTCGAACAGTTATGTATAGATCTATACAGGTTGACACCCATACATGTGGTTGCTAGCTACAACTTTGACGACCGATTCACACTGGATGATAATTGTCTTTTTATTATTTGACTCCTTGATGAAGCGTCGGGATAGGCAGATCAGTTTGAAATAACTCAGTTATAGGACCTCATAGTGAATGTTAAATATGTATAGGAAACTTGAATTACCTATATACATATAAAGAATATCTTTTTATCAGGAACCCAATTACTAAAACTAAGGATAATAAAGATACATTATACACACACACACACACACACACACATATATATATATATATATATATATATATATATAAGATATGAAACTATCTATATATCCAAATAATACTTTTCACTCTCGAAAAGTACTTATCAATGCGAATATAGTTATACTTTGGTAAGAAAGTATGTTTTGGTTCAGTTATTACAAACCTGTGAACTCACTAACTTTTTAGTTGACACTTTTTAAAATGCATGTATCCTCAGGGAATTAGACTGTTGGAAGACATGCTACTGGAATGATCATGGGATTACATTTGTCTTTTGGATATTAGTATTTCCTTTGTTGCCTATTGTTAAGGTTTGTTTTAGTAATTTTCAATTTCCTATACCCTAGACAAAGCGATATTGTTTTACTTCAGTATTGTTGTATGTTCAATATATGCTTAATTGTTGTGATCCATGATGTTGTCTCACCCCTCGGCGTTTCCATCGTTAGTTGGGGGTGTGACAGCGAAACACTTTCCAAGCCAAGACTTAACTTCTTGCAATGTTGGAATATCGTTTCCTATAAGGAGTATGTTATCCATATACATGATTAGGATGATGACTAGACTCCCACTAGCTTTGACATACATGCATGAGTCATCTTCACTTCTAGAAAATCCAAACTCCTTCACCATTTCATGGAAGAAAATATTCCGGTTGTGAGATGCTTGTTTTAGTCGATAGATAGACTTCTCAAGCTTGCACACCTAATTATCGAATTTGGCATGTTTAAACCCTTCTAGCTAATCCATGTACATATCCTCAGTATGTTTCCAATTAAGGAAAGTCGTTTTAATGTATGTTTGACATACTTCATATTCATAATACGCAACTATGACAAGCACTGCCATAATTGACGTAGTCTTGGCAACCGGTGAAAAGGTCTCATGATAATCAACTCATCGAGTTTGAGTAAAGCCTTTTGCAACCAACCTTGCCTTGAAGGTTTGTACATTACCATCCATGTCGGTCTTTTTCTTGAAGATCTATTACACCCTACCATCTTTTGTCAAGGTGTCTGGTCAGCCAAATTCCATACATGGATTGGATCTTACTATCCATTGCCACTTTCCATTTAGTACCTTCAAGTACTACCATCGCTTCTTTATTGCTAGCCGGATCATCGAAATTTATCATTGCTTCACCACTGATAAATGTATCCCCTTCTGTCATTATATGAAAACCTTAAAAATTAGGTGGTGTGCTAACTCTACTAGATCGACGTAGAGGTATTGAATTATTAATGAGTTCAACATATTCAGCCTAAGGTTGAGAGCTAGTGTCATCAAATTCTCCTTCATTGGGTGAGTCTTGAAGCTCTTCAACATGAATTGTACTCCTACTATCTCATTTCGGTATGAGCTCTCTCTCATGAAAGACTCCCCTTCGAGATACAAAGACCACATTCTCAATTGGTCTGTAGAACATGTATCCAAACGAAATTTGTGGTTAACCAATGAAAATATACTTCTCACCTCTGTATTCCTGTTTCTCTTGAATTTTGTTCCTAAGGAAGACCTGACAACCCCAGACCTTGATATATGTGAGTAACGGAGGTTTCGCTGTCCACATCTCATGGGTTGTTTTTGTAGCCTTCTTTGTAGGAACAAGATTGAGGATATGGGCGGCTGTCTATAAGGCATACCCCTATAAATATTAAGGAAGTGAAGCTTAACTCATCATGTAACGAACCGTGTTAAACAAGGTTTGATTCCGTCTCTGAGCTACACCATTAAGTTGTGGTGTCCTACAAGGTGATAATTGTGAAAAAATTCCACATTACTTAAGATAGCCATTAAACTCAATACTAACATATTCTCTACCTCTATCCAATCAGAGCATCTTTATCTTCTTTCCCAACTGATTGTCTACTTCGTGCTTAAACTCTTTGAACTTTTCAAAGTTTTCCGATTTATGCTTGATTAGAAAGATATACCCATATCTACTATAATTATTATTAAATGACACGTAGTAGCGATTAGAGTCCCTTGTGGAAGATCTGAAAGGCCCACATATATCCGTATGTAATAGGTCTAACAATCCTTTACCTCTTTCACATGTACCAGTGAGAAGTGACTTAGTCATTCTTCCTAAAATACGTGACTTACATTGGTCGTCTAAATTTAGGTCAAACGATTCCAACACTCCATAATTTAGGAGTTAGGCAATGCATTTCTTATTTATATTCCTAAGACGACAATGCCATAAGCATGCCTTGTCCAAAATATTGGAAGAATCAATACTATAAACATAATTACCAAGTTTATTCCAACATACAATAGTTCATACACACCATTGCAAGGAAAAGATTTGAAAATATATGCACCATTTTTATAAACTAAAATTGCACCATTGTAATCATCAAAACAATAGTGATATCCTTGTATAAATAAAGCATGAAATGAAATTGCACCAGTTGGGTTGGGAAGAGGATTTTTTCTTCATTCTTTTTCCTTTTTGAATAGCCAAATTAGAGGCACTTGTAGAACTGTTGGAATGAGACTTCTACGTTCCAGTTTCAACAATTTTCCATAGGTTATGAAGCTCAATCAATGTCGGCTCAGTATGTTTCAAATGATAGGTCAGGATGAACTGGTCATAACTGCAGGGAAAGTAGTTGAACACTATGAAATCTCTTTGTCAAATTCCACACTAAGATTCTCTAGCCTTTCTATTTGTCTTTGTATTTTCTACACACGAACATACACAAATTCCCATTCTTTCAACTTGCATGCCATAAGGGCATTCATGACATCAAAATGCTCTTATCTTAATTTCTTGTGGAACATTTGAGCAAGATCATGGTTCATCTCATATGGCCATCATTCCTCATAAGACTTTTGAAGGTCAGGTGTTATGGTTACAATCATTTTGCATGAGACCTTGGTGGCATGATTAACGTGATAATTATAATTAGCATGTTCCTCAAGAGTAGTAATTTATTTTTCTCTTTCTAGGATTGGATTCTCAAGAACATACTCTTTGTTCTTGTATCTCAAGGTTATCTACAAATTTCACATCCGGTTCATATAATTAGGACTAGTAAGCTCTTCCTTTGAGAGGATCAACAGGAGATGGAAGTTTTGAGTAGGTGGTTTAGGAGGAGGATGAGGAAGATCACCATTTCCAAACATCTAAAACAAGAGATAACATTCTAGTTAGTTGATTATCCTTAAATATTTTAACCCAAATTAATATTCAAGGCTAGGATCCAAAAATATAATTCAAAATTAAGAAGAGGAATGTTGTAATATAGTCGCAAATTTATTTAAAGTAGGTAAGGCACATTACCAATTTGAATCTACTATGAAATTCCTAGATCATTTGAGATTCATTGAAGTTTTCTATAGGATGTTTAATCTCATATTATGCACTTTAATTTGTGACTGGGATGTCAAGGATCACAAAACAATGTGAATAACCATGCAAACCCGCATGGCATGATCGAGGTCGTTTTTGATCTCACATTGATGTGTCGGTAAGCCGCACATTCTCCAACAACAACCATAAATTCGAGTATGTGCCATTGTTAAACTATGTAGTCCCCAATTCCGGTGACGATTAACCAAAGATGCTCCACTAATGACTCACAAAGAACCAATGTGCGTTTCCATAGATTAGCACACATTTTCACATTTTTATCTTAAGTAATGACAATGGTATTTTGGAAGGTTCTAGTACTTGTGTATTATACTTTTAAGTAATGACACCCATTCAACGGTCAGGTCGTTTCCTTATACACCGCTTATAGTATGGCTTCGTGAATGAGGTGTACTAGAGATTCGACTAACTTTTAGTTATAAAATCTCATAAATATGTATAAGGTGTATTTTAGAACCTTTTGCAAATACAATGTTTAAAGTTAATCTTTTAAACCATCTTGAATTAATATTTATCTTTTAATTAAACAACTAATTAAATTAATTAAATCACTTAAGAATTAAATAATTATCTATAATTAAACCTTAAATAAATTAATTCTATTTAATCCAAATCCTCCTTACATAGATCTCAAAAATTAGAGTTTAGGATTTTAGCTGTTCAAATTTTAAGGCATTTAAAATAGCAAATATGGAAAATAGGAAATCTTAGCAAGCCATAACCAATTTTCGAAAAGAGGAAAGGAGGCAAGGGATTTCGAAAACCCTAGAGGACTAGGAAATTTTTGAAATTACTAGTCTCTTTTAGGGTTTCTCAAGGTGCAAATTATAGAACAAGCCTTAGGCTCACATGCCACTGATGGGTTTTCTCGATTACTTCAATGTACTTATAGAATTTCACATAACTAACTTATGGGCACATGCAATCATAGAAAATTATATGGATTTTCTCATAATAGCAACATACTTTGAAACTACTAAATAATCTAGTTAAAATCCAAAATCAAAAGGGTTATGAAAACATACCTTATTGTTATTTTCAAAAATAACAATGTAGCTCTAGACACTTAGAATGCTAGCCCCAATAGTGCGGAAGTCTCTAATGAATCACATCCAACCCTTAAGAATAACCCTAGGATCGGAAATAAAGAGAGGGAAAGGAGAGTCTCGAAATCCCTTGTAAAATTGTAGGGTTCCTGATTCTTATAGAGGCTCCTATTTATACTTTGTGACAACCCGAAATTTCTATTCTGTACAACCCTTCAATTCAATAGAAGTCAAAAAAGTTACTGCTAAGTTTCAAACTTTTTGGAACCAGTTTGAGTAATTAAGGATTTACACTTCGGGTGATATCAGGAGAGAGGATGTCCTAGGGTTTATTGTGCAACACTGTTATTCCAAAACTCCAAGAAATTAGAGTTTACTGCCTGAATAATATATTTACAGCCAAAAACCCTAAATCTGGGAGTATATATAGGACAATTAGTCATTATTTACACTTTTTCGAAATCTCAAGATCCAAATCTAATTCTCTCTCAAGTATCATCCAAAAGTTTTTCAAGATCTTCAATCTAGTAAGTGTTTCTAGCCTTCTTAAGATGTTATATGACTTAATCTAGTGTTTTAACACACTTCTAACCGTGAAATCATTCCAAAAGGGTCAATCTTCAAGTTTCACCAAGAACACACACTAGTGTTCTTGGACTTTTAGCACCTTTTCAAGTTTCTACCTTGTAAGTGCTTCTATCCTAGAGTCTTATAAGCTTTTTTACACTTCTAACCACCAAGAAAGCACCCAAGAAACCAAGGAGAAAGGGTGTTTACGGTCCAAGAACATCTTGGGCCGTAAACCATAATTATGGTGCCAAAGTGTGCCTTATCCTTTCATAAGCCTTAGAAATTAACCTAGAACCTTACCTTGATGTGTTTAGCACATAAAAATCACCAAAATATCTCATTTACATGTTTTTACGGTTTGGGGATCTCCCAAAACCGTAAACACCCCAAAATGTGTTATGATGACCTATGTTCCTTCCTTATGCCTAGAATCTAACCTAGACTCTTACCTTGAAGTGTTTAGGACTTGAGAACATCAAAATACCATGGTACATAGGAGTTTACGGTAGTAAACTCAAAGGGAAATGCTTTAGGAACCGTAAACTCCATTTAGGAGTGTATTGATGCCACAAACACTTCCTAAGGCTTAAACATGAAGTAGGAATGCTTCAACAGATGGTCAAACGGTTATGAGCTTATGGCCATAAACTCAAGGGTTTACGACCGTAAACCAATGGGTTATGGTCTTTAGGGAGTAAACTCATATTAGGGGTTCCCTTGAACCCTAAGCTCAATAGCTTTGTCCTACAATACTTAGATGCAATCCTTAGCACTTATAAAACTTATATAAAGTGTTTCACATGTCTTAGGATGTCTTAACTTTGTTATTTAATTGTTTAAAGGCTAAGTGGTTACATATATGTGATATTATATGTTAACTAGGGTCATAGAGTGTGTACAAGTCTTCACTTGACACCTAGCATCCTATATAGTCCGTTCAATCCCAACCACTTGCTACAGGTGAGTTCATACCCCTTAATCAATGGTTTAAATGTTTTTAAATGCTTTTATGGGGGGGGGGGGAGATACAAGTTGAATCATGCTAGTTATTATATCAATCATGTGATTAATAAGTAGCATACAAATGGATTTACTACTCTTTTAGCTGTTTTACCAAACAGATTACTTCAAATGGTTTTCCAAACCATTTTTACTTGTTTAAAAATCTTTATCAAACTGTCTTACATACTAAAGGTTTCTTTTCAAACTCTATTACAATTGTGTTTCAAAACAAAGGTCTCGTTATACTTTAAACTGTTCTCATCAAACAAACTGTTTTCAAATCGTTTTACACACTGACATCAAGTCATCTTTTCCTAGTTATAAAACTTTTCAAAGGTTTAACAAAACTTCTTTTATACTTTTATATTGTCAATTGCATGTCTATATATGTATAGTTATATAAGTAATGTTTAAAGGACTTAGGAAGACTAGCTCGCTTTACCTCCTTTTCCTCGTTGGGATGTGGCTTTAGGGCATCGGTTATCCGTCCGAAGGTCGTCTAAATATTAGTTGTATATTATGTATACATATATAGAAATAAAAGTTCTATCAGTTAATTCAATATCCTTGGGTAGCAGGGGTATAAGTTCATGTTCATACGGACCAGTTATTTTACTAGTAAGCTACAATAGGCATACTTTAGGAAGTTACTAATACTATTACTAGAATGTGAAATCATACCATGAGTCAGTTCATTCATGAGTCTATACATGCTAGATAGAGAGAGAAAACACATTACAGCTAGTACACACAGTACATTACTATACATGCTAGATAGAGAGAGAACACATTACAGCTAGGACGCACAGTACATTACAATACTATACAGAGAGAACATACAGGCTAGACAGAGGGAGAACATACAATACAGCTAGCATTCATTACATATACATTCATGCAGTTATGCGAACCATTAAACGGGTCCTAGCACTTCCTGCCATGACCGTTTTTGTATCCAGAATCTCCTTAATTGGGGAGCGTATGAGTTTGCGTATAGATCTATACTGGATTGACTATCATACACCTTGCTGCTCGCTACAGTGGGACTTGCAAGTCTACGGGTGCCAAATGTCATTTCTTACGGCGTCTTACATCGTCGTTTTACTAGAGTCAGTAGCAGGATACAGGTCGATCACATGTTACTTTAAATTACAATAGATTTAAGGTAGTTGGTACGGTTGTAGTTATTTGATACTACACTATAGTACTATTTCATTTTCCCATTACATTCACTTTGTGAACATTCACACGATGCACGGTAATGTAGAAGCTATATTTTTGGTTAATGATAGTCAGATTTGGGAAAATACACACTTTTACATGGGAAATAGTCAAATACTAGATGCCTTGGTAGAAGGCTACTTTCAGTATGAAGCATAGGGTTTTCTAGGATATTCAAAACTTTTACATACTCATACTTACAATTACATTCTTACAAATACAGACGCTAAAATACTTATGACGTCACCAACTTTAAAGCTGATACTCTCTTTCAAAATAACTTGTATCCTCAGGTAGTCAGTAGACAGGTACCGATGCAAGGTTTAGAGAAGATGGAGCTCGTTCAAGACTCATCTTTCATTTTGATTTATACTTTAGTGTCTATTATAATTTGATAAAATACACTTGTATTAAAATTATATTATTAATGTAATGGATGATGTTGTTGCTTGTTTAATACTATTCATTGTTGTGATACTGTACATGACGTCCTCCGCCCCAGAACGTCTCCGCCATTCATGGTTTTGGGGTGTGACATACTTATAGGAAACCATGATTTGATGTCAAAATATTAATAAAATAGTCCTTAATCCTTATTAGTTTCCTTGGTGAGTAAGAAAACTTCTAGAACCCCTCCAAGAGGCATTCCAAAACCGTCCCTGGGACGTTCTACATTGCCTCCTTGTTCAACTATTGAACAATTGTATTTTAACCCCTTAGACTCAATAGTTAATTCTAAATAATGCAACATAATTAATTAAATTAATTATGATATATTCTTAATTAATAATTTATATTTAAAGTTAATATATTAATCTATAATACATTAATAAATTATATCTCCCTACTAATTTCAATTTGGTCAATTTACAAGAAGTGTGATACTTTTAAAAGAAGTGTGAGGAATAGAGCAAGAAGATAAAGCTGGTTACGTAGACATGAATTTTTGTGAATTATGAACACCACGACCACATGGTGAGCGCCAAATTGTTTTCGTTAAAAAACGATCAAGGAAATATTAACCAAATTGTATAGGAGGCGGTGGTGTTGCAATAAATATGATGTGAAAGTGAAATGAAAGTGACGCAAATGATCTTGGACATAAAACCTTGGGAGGTGATAATGATTACCTCCATTGTTTAATCTTATTAATCGAAATGTATATTACATAAAACTGTTTGAGAATACAAGTATAAGGATTCAGTTACTCTAGGTGTCTATTGTGTGATTTATACATGTGTATATATAACCTAGGTTGACTAACTAGATGTTTGATATTCTTGATATCCTCTTGAACAAGTAATTACACGTTGCCTTGACTTGGTAACTCCACGTTTTAAGCTTGATTGGAGCGATTCTTCAGTGTAGATGCATCTTGTGTTTACTATTCCTACACATGTTAATAATAAATAAGAAATATATTCTTTAATCTCGCTAGGATATAATATTTGTTATATTCAGGATCCTTACTATATATATATATATATATATATATATATATATATATATATATATATATATATATATATATATATATATATATATATATTGTAACGCCCGGGTTTCGGGGCTAAGCATTTTTGTCAATTTAATAGTCTAGGTCAACTATTGTAACTCTTTTTGAAGTAATAAAGATGAAATATTTGAGTATTATGTGAATTATGTGTATTTATGTGCTTATTATTTAATTATAAATGTATAATTAATAAAGAACAAAAATAAGCGTCAAAATTAAAATGTGAGATAAGCCCGAAATCTTTATATAAAGTTGTAGTGGTCGAAACAAGGATTCTGGGGATATAAACAACGCCGAAATCCGAGTTATAACGAAGAAGTTATGACCCTTGAAGTTTCGCGACGGAACCGGCATGATACCGGGAAGCGTAAATAGTGAATTTACGATAGAGCGAGATTTAGCCATAGCGATCTAAACGAAAGTCGTAGAATACGTTAAACTAAGAACATCCAAAAAAAATAACCGCCCAAATCTGACTTCGTATGAAGAAGTTATGATTTTTCAAAGTTTCGGATTAACAGTGTACAACCCGAAATTCGAATATTAGATCGATTGGTTTTTAGCCAAAACGACCTAAACGAAAATCGAAGATATCGTTAAGAGTAGCTTAACGAGAAAAAGATGGGCGAAAATAGACGTCGAATGAAAAAGTTATGAGAATTTAACGGACAAATCCTGTCCCGGCCTGTTAATAATATAACTTTTAAAATAGATTCAAAATTAGCCGACGGAGTCTAAACGAAAGTTGTAGAGTACATTCCCACCTTCGCGTGGATATAAAGAACGTTGAAAACGGAGCTCGTATGAAGAAGATACGAATTTTTGAAGTTGTAACTTGAATTTGCGAAGCTGGTGCGAGGGTGATGACGTGGCTCGATCAGGGCCGTAGCTTGCTGGTCACGGTTTGGTCTTCGGATTCGGACACCTGGCCTTGTTACGCCTCATGTATGAAAGGAACGCCCCACGTCGGAAGGAGGTTACGCCTAGCGGTCTTCGGCTGAACGGTTGCAAAGCATGCCACGATGACTCATCTGAGGAGCGCCACCTGTTGTTCTTATCCGAGCCTTACGCCCCGCGTAGCCAAGGAGTATGCCCAGCGTAGTCGAGGCCTCGCAGGCTATAAAAAGGCAGCGAGGGCAGCCGTTTTTCTTGCACGAAATCCCACTCTCTCTCTAAGAACTTTCTCTCTTTAGCTCCTTTTGAGTCCCCTAAAGTCCAGGTGAATCCCTAGCACGCTAAGGAAGCCCCGAGGCTCCCGGAGTCCTGAGAAAAAAGTGTCTTTCGGTTTCGAAACGCTGCTCCAAATAAAGCCCGATTTTCTTTAAAATCCGTTGTAAGTGAGCTACGCTTACGCAATTTTTAATATAACTTTCAAATAATTATAGGAATGTTATTAGGTCCTTAAAATAATTATTTGTGCTATTATTATGAGTTATATTGAGTGTTATTTAACGCTTATATACTAAAAATAATATCTAGACTAATAATTTGTCGCGGTTTTCGTTAGACTAAACCCTAGTGGTATTGGTACTAGGTTTTATCGAAGGAAAATTGCTTGGAGTGTATCGAAGCGTTGTCCGAGTGCTGAGTCACCAGCTTTCAGGTGAGCACATAGTTACTTTCAGCTTACACATAGATATGAAGTATTTTATATAAATTACATGCTATGTGTGCATATTATCTGAATAGTTGCTATCTATGCTGAATGAACGTTTTATATATGTTTTCAATTATTTAAACTATATATATGTATTTTATATCTACGAAAATGTTGGGATAAAACATGGGTATATGTATTAGTTGTTGTGTGATAAAATGAAATAATGAGAGGCCTCGTTATAGATGTTATTGATGATCCATTCATCTAGCGGAGTATAGATGACGACCACAGACTATTCTAGACAGTCCAATGGAACACTAGCAGGCTCACAATCTGTAGGTGTTTATTTGAACTGTGTGCTCACCAGGTGTACTCCATCCCCCACATGGTTGCCTTAAGGGCATTTATTGCTGAGGAATCCCCTTAGCAGTAGTGTCCATCCTGATGATAGTCCTTTGACTAGGTCCCTTGTGTTATATGTCTTAGGGATGTAAAGTGAGGATAACGGGAACGGGTAATCGGGTTTGTTTGGTTTGATTAAGTTAATAAACTTATTTTTGTGGGTTAAAAACCCTATGTGCTCACCAGGCTCCCAAGCCTGACCCACTCAGTTTCCAGTATTACAGGTAGTGGCGCATGAGCATAGATGTTGTGTCTTGGGATGAGAGATTAATGGATTTTAGGCCTGTAAATACGGAATAATGTAGTAAGGCCTATGCTGTATTGTTTATGCTTATGATCTGTATCGAACATGACATCCCGAGTCTTTTTAATAAAATACATTTCTACGGAAATGCTTTTGATAAATCTTTATCATATTTTGTTTTGGGACAAATTCCGCAACACTTTTATTTAAAATATTACTCTGATTTTTAAACAAAGCATAAACAAAATCGGCCTTTTATGGCCGTGAAAATGGGGATGTCATAGTTGGTATCAGAGCATTAGTTTAAGCGAACTAGGAATTTGTAGGATTTCTAGACTTAAACTTAGAATGCTAATCGATGATTGTGAGGTTTGAGCACTAGCTTATCTTAGGAATTATGCCTAAAATGCTTTTATGTGCTAAATGCTTTGTGTCTGACATGCTATTATTTGTTGGGATTTATGGTCTCTTGCCGACCGGATCTGGAAACCTTATGTGTTTAGGATTCTAAACGTAGGAATACGATATTAGAACCAGCATGTAAACATTTTGGAGAGATAAGGATGATTTGAACATCAGTCCTAAATAAAGATCTAAATTCACCTTATTCGGTGTATAGATCAAGATGGCAAGGACCCATAGCGGAAACTTGAATGCAAATGGGAACAGAAACCAACCCCCAGTGATTGAGCAAATACCGGTTGTGGAAGCCGCTGCTGAGCTAATAACGATGGCCGGAGTGCAAGCGATGATCCAGGCGATGTTGGATGGTCAAATGGAGGAAACCAGACGTTTGCTCCAGCAAAATCGAGAGGAAGCAACTATTCAGATCGAACAGCCCGAATTTAACGAAGGGCAGACTCAGGAGGGAAACTATAGTAGGACTGTTGGTCAAGTCAACCCACCAATAGTTTAACAAGACAACCAAGATGAAGGAGTCGAGAGGAATGGATGCAAGTACAAGGATTTTCTGACTTGCAAGCCATCGAATTTCACGAGAAAGGAAGATCCGATCGGGGTCATGGATTGGATCTCGGATATGGAGTTGGCCTGCATGACGTGCGGTAGCAGAGGAAAATTACAGACCACGTTTGTAGTGCGTCAGTTTCGAGGAGGCGATGTACATTGGTGGAATACCTTGGGGAAGACTTTAAGCCCCAACGAGCCCCTGCAACTGACATGGGCATAATTTCTGGTGCAATTCAAATGAAAGTACTGCTCAGCTCAAAACCTACTCGAGCTAGAGAACCAATTTCTAACCCTGAAGAAGGGAAGCGTGTCAATCGACGAATACACGAACAACTTCACAGAAAAGATGGAGTTTGCCTTGAGTCTTGTTTTGGATGAGCTAACGAAAATCGATAAGTACACAAAGGGACTTCCATGGGAGTACACAGTGCCAGTGCGTAAGGCACCTACTTTGGAGGCAGCTATCTGGGCTGCCAAGTCTGTGGAGGATATGATTAAGGGAAGAGCTCCCAGCAAAGTTGTGGTTGGCGAGAAGAGGAAATTTGAAGGGTCTGCTAAACCCAACAAAAAGAAGAGCAAGTTTCGTTCAAAGAAGCTCGGGGGAGGAGGAAATGAATTGAAATGGTGTGAGAAGTGCAAGAAGAAGCACTCGGGAAAATGTAGCGAGGAAATAACCTACTTTAAGTGTGGGAAAACGGGGAACTATGCCAATGAGTGCACCATCAACAAGAGGTTGTGCTACGAGTGCCGTGAAGAAGGGCATATTGCTAAGGATTTCCCAAAGAAGAAAGATGCGGGAAGGCCCAATATACCACCGAAGCCGAAGGTGAGAGCCTTCCAGATGACGCTTGAGGTTGCGAAGGAGGCAGCAAACGTCGCTTCAGGTACCTTTCTTGTAAATGGTTTGCCTGCCAATATACTATTTCATTCCAAAGCCAACTATTCCTTTGTATCGCATATATTTGGTGGGAAATTAGCATTGCCTATAGAAAAACTTGATAATGCCTAATTGTAGAAGTTGCCAGTGGCAAATTCGTACCTGTTAGTAATCGTATTAAGAACGTAGTCATCAACCTAAATGGAAACGAATTCCATGAAGAGCTATTACCCATAGAGTTAAATGGTTTCGACATCGTTTTGGGAATGGATTGGCTTAGCGCTAACGATGCTGAGATGCAATGCCGAAAGAAGATAGTAAGGGTAAACCCACCCGGAAAAGAGTCATTTATGGTGTACGGGGACAAAAGAAGAGTGAATTCTGGAGTCATCTCCTTGATGAAAGCCAGAAAATGTTTGTCCAAGGGATGTGCATCATACTTGGCATTTGTAATCGATGCTAAGAAGGAAAAGAAAGAGGTGCAAAATATACCGGTCGTATGTGATTATCCGGGAGTCTTTACCGAAGATCTTCTCGGATTACCACCTGATAGGCAAGTGGAGTTTTGTATAGACTTGTTACCAGGTACAACACCGATAACAAAGACACCTTACCGATTAGCACCGACGTAGATGAAGGAGCTTATGACGCAACTTCAGGAGCTGTTGGACAACGGTTTCATTTGACCTAGTTCATCACCCTAGGGAGCTCCGGTGTTATTCGTGAAGAAAAAGGACGAAAGTATGAGAATGTGTATAGACTACCGAGAGTTGAATAAGGCAACGGTGAAAAACAAGTATCCCTTGCCGAGGATTGATGACCTATTCGATCAGTTGCAAGGTTCGAGCTACTTCTCAAAGATCGATCTTAGGTCAGGATATCATCAGTTGAAGGTAAGAGAGCAGGATATTGAGAAGACTGCATTTAGAACGAGATATGGACACTACAAGTTCTTATTTATGTCATTCGGACTAACCAACGCTCCAGCAACATTCATGGATTTGATGAACAGGGTTTGTAAACCATTCCTCGATAAATCCGTGATAGTGTTCATCAAAGACATTCTGATCTACTTGAAAAGCCAAGAGGAGCATGGCAAGCACCTACGGGAAGTATTGGAAGTGTTAAAGAAGGAGAAGCTTTACGCTAAGTTCTCCAAATGCGACTTTTGGATACGAGAAGTCCAGTTCTTGGGTCACGTGGTTAACCAAGAAGGGATAATGGTTGACCCCGCAAAGATCAAGGCTGCGATGAAGTGGGAACGTCCAAAGAGTCCCACAGAGATCCGAAGCTTTCTAGGATTAGTTGGATATTACCGACGATTTATCCAAGGCTTTTCTTCGATAGCTGCTCCGTTGACAGCTTTGACTCACAAAGGAGCTACATATAGATGGAGCGAGAAACACGATGAGGCATTCGAGAAGTTAAAGAAGAAGTTATGTGAAGCACCGATACTTTCTCTACCAGATGGAGTTGAAGACTTTGCGGTTTACAGTAATGCATCTGGAGTCGGGTTGGGTTGTGTTCTGACCCAAAGAGAAAAGGTGATAGCATATGCATCTCGATAATTGAAAGAGCGCGAAAAGAACTACCCCACTCACGATTTGGAGTTGGCAGCGGTAGTTTTCGCTCTAAAGATATGGAGGCATTACCTCTATGGCACGAAGTTCAAGTTATTCACTGATCATAAGATTCTCCAGTATCTCTTTAATCAGAAAGAATTGAACATGAGGCAACGACGCTGGCTAGAGTTACTCAAGGACTACGACTGTGAGATACTCTACCACCCTGGTAAAGCAAATGATGTCGCTGATGCTCTCAGTCGGAAAGTCAACCTTGAAAGGAAAAGGCCAAGAGCGTTGAGAATCGAAGTCGTCTCGACAATTGTGGAAAGTATCACGAAGGCTCAATAAGAAGCTTTAGAGAAGAATGACCGAAAGGAAGAACGTTTGGGCAAAACGTTAGTGTTCGGTACAAACAGTCGAGGACTGAAGGTATTCCAAGATCGGATTTGGGTACCTAACACAGGAGGAATAAGAAACCTTCTGATGGAAGAAGCACACAAGACCATGTACTCGATTCATCCCGGTAGCACTAAAATGTATAGGGACCTAAAACCCTACTACTGGTGGCCGATGATGAAGCTCGATGTTGAGAAATATGTGGCCGAGTGTGTGACATGTGCGAAAGTTAAGGCACAACATTAGAAACCGTATGGGAGTTTAGAACCTTTACCTGTACCCATGGGTAAATGGGAAGACATCACCATGGATTTTGTTACTAAACTGCCCAAGACGAAGAACGGACACGACATGATTTGGGTAGTCGTGGATCGTTTCACCAAGAGTGCACACTTCATAGCAGCCAGCGAGAAGTGGTCTATGGATAAGCTCGCAAATGCTTACGTGAAAGAAATTGTAAGACTTCACGCTGCTCCTCTTACAATTGTATCTGATCGTGATAGTCGTTTCACGTCACGGTTTTGGAGGAGTCTACAAGAGGAGTTGGGTACAAAGTTGTGCTTAAGTACTGCTTACCATCCGCAAACTGATGGTCATAGCGAAAGAACGATTCAAACACTAGAAGATATGCTGAGAGTATGTACCATTGAGTTCCAAGGGAATTGGGATGAGCACTTACCTCTAGTAGAATTCTCCTACAACAACAATTTCCACTCGAGCATCAAGATGGCACCTTATCAAGCTTTGTACATACAGAAGTGTCGTACGCCGTCTTGTTGGCTTGAAGCCGGAGAGAAGCAGTTTATGGGCCCCGAGATAGTCCATGAGACTGCTGGGAAACTAAAGGTGATTAGGGAAAGGATGTTAGCAGCTCAGAATCGTCAGAAGAGCTATGCTGACAAGAAAAGACAACCGGTGACATTCGAAGTCGGGGATTCAGTTTTGCTTAAAGTCTCACCGTGGAAGGGACGTATAAGATTCGGGAAGCGAGGGAAGTTGAGTCCAAGGTTTATTGGACCGTTCAAAGTTCTTTAGAAGATTGGGAACCAAGCTTAGAAGCTGGAATTGCCCGAAGAACTCGATGGTATTCATAACAACTTCCATGTGTGTTATCTGAGGAAATTCACATGAGAAGTTCCCGACATAATTCCAATCTCAGAGTTAAGGATGGATGAGAATAAGAGGCTGATCGAAGATCCTGAGGCAATTGTTGACCGTAAGACTAAGAAGTTACGACGCAAGATGGTCGACTTAGTGCTAGTTCGATGGAAACATTCGAATGGGCTGAATCTCACTTGGGAAATAGAGGATGACATGATGAGTCGCTATCCACATCTGTTTGCTGATGCATGATTCCGGGACGGAATCATCCTAAGGGGGAGAGAATTATAACGCCCGAGTTTCGGGGCTATGCATTTTTGACAATGTAATAGTCTAGGTCAACTATTGTAACTCTTTTTGAAGTAATAAAGATGAAATATTTGAGTATTATGTGTATTTATGTACTTATTATTTAATTATAAATGTATAATTAATAAAAAATAAAAATAAGCGTCAAAATTAAAATGTGAGATAAGCCCGAAATCTTTATATAAAGTTGTAGTGGTCGAAACAAGGATTCCGGGGATATAAACAACGCCGAAATCCGAGTTATAACGAAGAAGTTATGACCTGTTGAAGTTTTGCGATGGAACCAGCACGATACCGGGAAGCGTAAATAGTGAATTTATGATAGAGCAAGATTTAGCCTTAGCGATCTAAACGAATGTCGTAGAATACGTTAAACAGAGAGCGTCCATAAAAAGAACGCCCAAATCTGACTTCGTATGAAGAAGTTATGATTTTTCAAAGTTTCGGATTAACAGTGTACAACCCGAAATTCGAATATTAGATCGAACGGTTTTTAGCTGACACGACCTGGACGATAATCGAATATCTCGTTAAGAGTAGCGTAACGAGAAAAAGATGGGCGAAAACGGACGTCGGAAGAAGAAGTTATGAGAATTTAACGGACAAATCATGTCCCGGCCTGTTAATAATATAACTTCTAAAATAGATTCAAAATTAGCCGACGGAGTCTAAACGAAAGTTGTAGAGTACATTCTCACCTTTGCGTGGATATAAAGAACATTGAAAACGGAGCTCGTATGAAGAAGATACAAAATTTTGAAGTTGTAACTCAAATTTGCGAAGCTGGTGCGAGGGTGATGACGTGGCTCGATCAGGGCCATAGCTTGCTGGTCACGGTCTGGTCTTTGGATTTGGACACCTAGCCTTGTTATGCCTCGCGTATGAAAGGAACGCCCCGCATCCGAGTACGCCCCACGTTGGAAGGAGGTTACGCCCAGCGGTCTTCGGTTGAACGGTTCCGGAGCATGCCACGATGACCGATCCGAGGAGCGCCACTTGTTGTTCTTATCCGAGCCTTCAGCCCCGCGTAACCAAGGACTATGCCCAGCATAGTCCGAGGCCTCGCAGGCTATAAAAAGGCAGCAAGGGCAACCATTTTTCTTGCACCAAATCCCACTCTCTCTCTCTCTCTCAGAACTTTCTCTCTCTAGCCCCTTTTAAGTCCCCTAAAGTCTATGTGAACCCCTAGCACCCTAAGGAAGCCCCGAGGCTCCCGGAGTCCCTAGAAAAAAGTGTCTTTCGGTTTTGAAACGCTGCTCCAAATAAAGCCCAGTTTTCTTTAACATCCGCTGTAAGTGAGCTACGCTTACACAATTTTTAATATAACTTTCAAATAAATATAGGAATGTTATTAGGTCCTTAAAATAATTATTTGTGTTATTATTATGAGTTATATTGAGTGTTATTTAACGCTTATATAATAAAAATAATAGGTAGACTAATAATTTGTCGCGGTTATCGTTAGACTAAACCCTAGTGGTATTGGTACAACGTTTTATCGAAGGAAAATTGTTTTGAGAGTATCGAAGCGCTGTCCGAGTGCTGAGTCACTACCTTTCAGGTGAGTGCATAGTTACTTTCAGCTGACACATAGATATGAAGTATTTTATATAAATTACGTTCTATGTGTGCATATTATCTGAATACTTGCTATCTATGCTAGATGAACGTTTTATATATGTTTTCAATGATTTAAACTGTATATATGTATTTTATATGTACGAAAATGTTGGGATAAAACATGGGTATATGTATTAGTTGTTGTGTGATAAAATGAAATAATGAGAGGCCTCGTTATAGATGTTATTGATGATCCATTCATCTAGCGGAGTATAGATGACGACCACAGACTATTCTAGACAGTCCAGTGGAACACTAGCAGGCTCACAACCTGTAGGTGTTTATTTGAATTGTGTGCTCACCAGGTGTACTCCATCCCCCACATGGTTGCCTTAAGGACATTTGTTGATGAGGAATCCCCTTAGCAGTAGTGTCCATCCTGATGATAGTCCTTAGACTAGGTCCCTTGTGTTAGATGTCTTAGGGACGTAAAGTGAGGATAACGGGAACGGGTGATTGGGTTTGTTTGGTTTGATAAAGTTAATAAACTTATTTATTGTGGGTTTCAAACCCTATGTGCTCACCAGGCTCCTAAGCCTGACCCACTTAGTTTCCAGTATTACAGGTAGTGGCGCATGAGCATAGATGTGATGTCTTGGGATGAGAGATTAATGGAGGCCTGTAAATACAGAATAATGTAGTAAGGCCTATGATGTATTGTTTATGCTTATGATCTGTATCGAACATGACATCCCGAGTCTTTTTAATGAAATACATTTCTACGGAAATGCTTTTGATAAATCTTTATCATATTTTGTTTTGGGACAAATTCCGCAACACTTTTATTTAAAATATTAATCTGATTTTTAAACAAAGCATAAACAAAATCGGTCTTTTCTGGCCGTGAAAATGTGGATGTCACACACACACACACACATACACACACACACACACATATATATATATATATATATATATATATATATATATATATATATATATATATATATATATATATATAGGGGAGGGCTCTGTGAAAATACAAATAATTTATGAAAACCAAGAAACAATGAAAACTTATGAGATTGTGTCGGCTTAACCTTATATTTTGGACAAGAATTCATCCAAACTATGAACTACATGATGATAATCATTAATCAATGATACATGAGAAATTGTTTCATATTAGAGCATCTCCAACCCACTCACATTTCCAATATTTCTCCCATTTTTCTCTCATTCTTCTTCAACCCACACCCATTTATTCCCTGATTTTAGGGGATATGAATAGTATTACACCAAATATGGTGTTATACTATTCATTTCTCCCAAAATGGGGATGAACTTTGTGATGTCGGTTTTAGTCCCTTTATTTATATATTTATACATTTCTAATTTATTTTTACCACTAATTATAATTTAATTGTAATATTTTGTTATATATTAACTAATTATAAATATAAAGTTTGTGTTTTATTCATCAAATTCTTATAAAAAGTTAAATACATATTTAAATTTTAAAAAACGCTAATTATTTTACAAAAGCTTATAAATCTGTTATTAATATTATCTTATTTATTTAATATTATTGTAATGAAAAAATATAGATTATATTTTTGTTAAAACAAAATTAGTAAAGGGGTGTTTGACAACTTATGTAAGTTGGAAGAATCAGGTATACTTGGAATATACTTTTTGGAGTAAAAAATAAGATAAAAAGTAGAGTAGCATCGGAGATGAAACACTATTTACCCTATTTTTTACTTTATTTTTGGGGAAAAATGAAAGTGGGTTGGAGATGGTGTTAGTAAAGCAAGTTTTTGACATTTTTTTAAAAAAACTTTAAACTAAAAGTGGTTAAGGACATCAAAAAAAAAAAAAAAAAAACGGTTGTTAAAACCATCTTTAAAAGCAATTGTTTGCCATGAGGAATCAAAATGGAGAGATTTTAACATAGTATTATACGAAAAAAAAGAATCATGTCCACTTTGAGGATCAAAATTTTCAAATGATACAATAGTGGTATCAACAAGATCTAAATACACACTTATACATTAACCAATACGAGTGTGTTTAGATCTATTCATAGTTTCCCGAGAACCCGAAAACTAAAGGTGAAGCGTTGGATCAAAATTAACTCATTAAGGGTATGATAGTCATCATACCAATCCCATTTAATTTTTAGTATTATTTGAAATATTAATAAAAAACTCTTAAATTCACATTATAAAACAAATTTTCGGTTTCTTTTATAAAAAATATAACTTTTGTTTTTATTTAAATTGCAAATTTTTTAATTTTTTAGAGAGCATAAATTAAAAAAAAATTGATTTTTTTTAAACGGCATTTTTTTAAGCAATAGAAAATCTTTAAAACATAGTAATTTTTTAAAAAAAATCTAGAATATTTAAAAAAAATCTGTAGTTTTTTAACCAAAAAAATCAATATTTTAGAAGAACATATGCATATTTTTTCAAGTGTATGTATACATATTTCTTATACTATAATACTCGTAAATAAATCATAAAAAAAACCAATTTTTACATACTAATCTATAAACACAATAGTACAACTATTTTATTCCATACAAAATAAAATATAAAAAACAAAAAATAGCTACAAAATTTCAAAGCGCTTTCATGTTTTTTTGTCAAGATTTATATATTTTCTTCAATTTATCACTTTTCACCTCTCTAATTTTTTTCCAATATTCTTCTAAATCTACAAGAAAATAAAAAAATAATTGATTAATGCAAGAACATTCACAAAAAAAAACATATATATATATATATATATATATATATATATATATATATATATATATATATATATATATATATATATATAATCATGTAAGATTCACATGTGATTAGTTCACGTAGATTCACATGTGAATGTATCTTTTAAGATTCACTTGTGATTTACATTTGAATCACTTGTATTTAATATGTGATTTACTTGTGATTTACATGTGAATTAGATGTTATTCATTTGTAAATTACATGTGAATCATGTAATTCATATGTGATTCACTTGTGATTTACATGTGAACCACATGTGATTTGCATGTGAATCATATAATTCATATGTGTTTCACTTGTGATTTACATGTGAATCATGTAATTGATATGTGATTCAATTGTAATTTACATGTTATTTACATGTGAATTGTGTAATTTAGATGTGATTCACTTGTGATTTACATGTAAATCACATGTCATTTACATGTGAATCACATTTAATTCATATATGATTCACTTGTGATATACATGTAAATCACGTGTGATTTACATGTGAATCACATATGATTTACATGAGAATCACATGTGACTTACATGTGAATCACATATGAATTACATGTGATTCACATGTAAATCACATGTAATCAGAAGGCTAAAATATCCCTGTAAGAAATTAAAGTTATGAAACTATTTGAAAGAGAATATAAGTGAAAATGAACTTTTAAAAATGACTGGTGAGATAATTTCTCCCTTAGTTAAAACATTTTTCAATTTTGATCCTTCGGGCTTTTTATGATTTTGTTCTTCATTTCGAACTTTCAGGGACCAGAACCGATATGAAACCTTGAAAAAATGACCAAAAGTAATAAAAGTTTCAATTTTGGACTAAAAACTGTTAAATTCAAAAAAGTATAGGGACCATTTTTGTAAATATTACATTTAAATCTAAACACTTACAGCAAGGAAGTAACCATTTTCTTAAAATAAAATTGCAGTAACTGCCCCAACATGCCCATAAACCTTGCAACATTTTGCCTACAAAAATCAGATGATATAAGATACAGAAAAACAATGAACCAGGGGCAGTTTTGGAATTTTACCTGGCTCTTCACATCCCAGATTTTAACAATAGATCCAGAAGTACCAGTTCCTAGAATGAGACCATAAGGATGAAAAGCTGCAGATGTGTAGCCAAAACAGGTTTATGTGTCCAAAACAGGATGAAAAAAGATATTTTGAAAGGAAAATGTGTCCAAAACAGGGTCAAATCGATTTAGGGGCAAAATGGCAGGAACTTTTACAAAGAAAAATAAGTGCAAGAATTATATATATATATATATATATATATATATATATATATATATATATATATATATATCATATCACACTTATAAGATTTATACACTAGACCCTTCAACTACTACATGCTCATCTCTACTGCTAGATTAGTGAATCCAGTGATCAGTTATCACATAAACGAACTTAATCGATTTAAAGAGCACCATATCACTATATGATAATTGATAAAAGTTCAAAACTTAATCGTTGAAAAAGAAAAGAAGTAACATAGGTAACAGGAACTAAGTGCTAAAATCAAATAATTTATGTTTCTATCAGTTCACAATACCTTCTAATTGCAATTACATTTGATTATTTTTCTTAATGAAGACTCTATGACACAATCAATCGATTAAAATAAATAGAATAAAATAGATTTATACCATAAGTAAGAGAAATCTCAATGACTTGATCAATCAAGAAAGAAGGCACGAAAACGAGATATTTACCACTAGAAGGATAGATTGTCACCTACTGTTGATTTAAGATCTGTAGCTATGTATGTTTTTAGTGAGATGAGAAGGCCTCAAAAAATCGATCCATTGGAGGAGCTGTAATACTCGATCGATGGAGGATCGTCTTCTCCAACCGAACATTCGATTGGATCTCTATACGATTGATGCCACTCCAATAGGACATTCGATATGACAGTCCTCTCCAAATCAACAAGTCAAGATCATATTCAGAAGAGAACGACCGACCTAATGCTTCTTTGTAGATGATCTGTGTAGGTTCCGGTGAACTCTACGATGCAGTTTTTCATATCTCGTCACACTTCCACGACGATTTCAAGATTTGAGATCCGACGACTTGAGATTGGAGGTGTGATGAAAGGGTAGAGAGAGAGAGACAGAGGATCAAGAGAGAGAGGGAGAGAGAGAAAGAAAGAGAAAGAAAGAGAGAAACAGAGAGAGAGAGAGAGAAAGATGGTATAAAGAGTTTATATATATATATATATATATATATATATATATATATATATATATATATATATATATATATATGTGTGTGTGTGTGTGTGTGTGTGTTTGCGTGTGTATGTAATAATATGATATAAAAAACTTTGTATTTGTAATTAATATAAAAATATGTATGTTTATTATATATATATATATATATATATATATATATATATATATATATATATATATGAAAAAGCACATATTTATTATATAAATTATGTTTTATACGTAGATATATGTTTTATATAAACATTTATACATATTGATAAATAATCTTAAATATTTATAATTTTAAGATTAATGGTAAAGTGTATATAAAATAAAAAATATTAGTGACAATGTATATACAAAACATAAGATTAGCCTCTAAATTTGTACAAAAGAAAGACTAGTGACTAGATTGATATAAAGAAACCTAGAATTAAACTGTTACAATGGTAATTTGGAATGTTTTAAATACCACGTTTTTAGTTGAACTAGAAGCTATGGGAAAAACTTTCTTACTATTTTTATTTTAACACTTGAAATATCTTGAATTTATACTAACATACTGAGCAAGCCCGAGGTCTTTGTCACACCCCAAAACCGAGAACGACGGAAACATTCTGGGGCGGAGGACGTTATGTAAAGTATCACAACAATGCAAAGTAGTAAAGAAGAAACAACATCATCCATTGCATTAATAGTATAATTGTAATTACAGTGTGTTCTTTCATAGAATGAAACAACATAATGAATAATCAAAATGAAAGACGAGTCTTGACTGCTCCGTCTCCACAAAACTTGGTCGTCGTACCTGTGTATTTGTGACCTGATAATACAATTTATTTTGAAAGCGAGTATCAGCAATAAAGCTGGTGAATTCATAAGTATTTATGTGTCTTTGACATGGAAAACCGTAAAGGAAAGACTTGTAAATGTTTGAAGAAAAGTTTGTATCAATAAGCATGTTTGTAAGTAATTGTAAACATTTGAAGACCCTAGAAAATCCCATATTTCCTACTAGTATAAAAAGTAGTCTTCTACCAAGACTCGTCTGTTTTGAAAGTAGCCTTCTACCAAGACCTGACTGTTTTGAAAGTAGCCTTCTACCAAGACCCGACTGTTTTGAATGTAGCCTTATACCAAGACCCGACTATTTTGAAAGTAGCCTTCTACCAAGACCCGAATGTTTTGAATGTAGCCTTCTACCAAGACCCAACTGTTTTGAAAGTTTGAACCTCAACATAAGTGAAGGTTTTTCCTTGTACAACTATTATTATTCGAATCTAATCTACCTCATAGATTTTGTGATTATGACACAAAGTAAAGGTAATAAGGAAAATAATATAATCATTTAAGTATTATCCTTTGGTACTAGGATAATCACAGCAGAGTTAGTTGTCGAATAGTATTAACGTAGACATCCGTCGATGTGCATTTTCCCTTTGTAGCTAACAACTGGGGGTAGAATGGTTAGTCCCGTACTTATATAATAGTATCTACTCATATAATATGTAATAGTATCTCATCATATAGTATGTAACCATGTTTCTTTACTAGTATCTATGTAATAGTATCTACGTAATGGTAACTCTGTAATTGTATGCCTTGTAATTGTATGTATTAGTATCTCTTCATATAGTATGTAATGTATTCGTATTTCTGTAATTGTATCTCTTCCTATATATGTAATGTATTAGTATAGACTCATGAATGAACTGACTCTTGCGTGATTCCTTGTACTTGGAATAGTAAGTAGTGTCTCCTAACTATACCTATTATAGTTACTAGTAATGTATGTGTATAATCGAAGTTATACCTTTTATACTCAAGGGTACTGATCTAACTGATGGAAACTTTTACTTCTATATAAAAGTATAAGAGAATTTTTTGTAAAACCTTTGAAAAGTTTAATAACTAAGAATTGATGACTTGATGTCAGTTTATAAAACCATATGAAAGTAGTTTGTTTGATAAGACATTTTTAAGTATAAGAAAATCCTTTGTTTGGAACACAATTGTAACAAAGTTTGAAAGGAAACATACAGTATGTAAGACAGTTTGATAAAGAGTTTTAACATGTAAAAAATGTTTTAGCAAGTCATTTGGAAGTAGTATACTGAGCAAACAGCTAAAAGTGTAGTAAATCCAATTGTATGCTAGTTATTAATCACATGTGATTGATGTACTTACTAGCATGATTCAAATTGTATTCCCCCCCCCCATAAAAGCATTTATAAACATTTAAAAACATTTAAAAGGTTAATTAAGGGGTATGAACTCACCTGCAGTGAGTGGATCGTATGGAAGTGTCGGACAAGTGCTTGGTGTCAAGTGAAGACTTAAATACACACAATGATCCTAATAACATATAAATACATATGTATATATACAATTAGTGAACATAATACTAATTAGACAAGTATAAACATTCTAAGGCGTGGAAAACACTTTAGTTAAAGTGTTAGGAGGCCATTGGGTTGCAACAAAATATTGCAAGGCATCTTTATTGAGTTTATGGTCTATGGACCATACTTAATGGAGTTTACGACCCAGGGGAGTTTACTCCTGGCTGTAAACTCTCTAATGGGTATCCATTTGAGGCTTAAAGGAAAGATGTCTTAAGTGGTTAAGTGTTTCAAGGCTAAACAAGTGGCTAGGTGAGTTTAAGGTCCAAAACTGACCTTAACTTGTGTTTACGGCCTGGGGACCACTTCCCCATGAGTTTACGGCTGTAAACTCATGGTGGGAAGTACCATTTCATTCCTTGAAGTCCCTAGTTCAATGGGGTATGGTTCTAGACTAAGTTCCAAGGCTTGGTAAGGGACTAGGGTGCAATTTGCCCCACTTATAGGGGTTTACGGCCCAAGAACATGTCTTGGCTGTAAACTCCTTTGATCTTGAGTTTCTTGGTGATTTATAAGCTCTAAACATGTTAAACCTAGAGTACAACAAGTTAGAACAAGACTACTTACGATCTAGGAGCTTGAATGGTCGGTTTTGGCCAAGAACACTAGTGTGTGTTCTTGGTGGAACTTGAAGATATACACAAATGGAATGATTTCATGGATGCAATCATGTAAGATCACTAGATCAAGTAAGATATCAACTAATTAGGACAAGAAAGTTACGAGTTTTGAAGATCGGGATGATACTTGAGAGGATTTGGGAGGAAATCAGCCAAGGGAAAAGAAGGAATGAAAAAATGGCCAACATTTCACCATGTAAGGTGAGTTTACGGCCCACATGGAGCTTATGGCTGTAAACTCCCTTGTGGTGGTCGTGAACTCCTTGTCAAGGGGTTTCAGACTTGTTCTTTGAGCTATAACTTCAGCAGATAAACCTCGACACTTATCCCTTAAGTGTACAAGGCTCAGAACGCTCAAATAACCTCCAATTTGTGTGAAATGATAGCAGGAATGAGTTTGACTTTCAATGAAGTATTTGACTGTATAGGATAGAAAATTTCGGGTTGTCATAGTCTTGGATTTAGTCAATATCTTGTGCATGAACTATATATAACCATGGCTAGAAAGGAACGGACGAAGTCAAAAGCATGTGGTCAAACCCTTGTGAACATTGGAGACTATCAAAGAAATCGATTCAAGCATAGATCAAGGAAGATTCATATGATGTCAGAATAGTTGTTATTATCACTATGTATAAAATCCTAGCTAATCATCATTGACACATACACACACAGACCTCTACTCTCTTTTTATTCTATTGACACTTGAGCACTATTACACTTACATTTAGATCAAATAGCACTTGTGATGTCATTTCGATTAATATAAGTTCTAAAGAAGGTGATTTCATATCTTCCCGAGGTTTTATGTCGGAGCTCCAAAAGGATTAAAGGATTTCCTCATTCATCATTGTGTTCTTGCATTTACTTTCAGCTTTTTGCTATTGTTCAATCGATTACAACAAATTCTCTTATTCATTTAATTGTTAATCTATTTTCATTTCTAAAACTACTAATATATTTTGTGATATCTTGGTAACTTTTTGAATATCTTGAGATTTATTACATGATTTCACTTTTCAACTTACCATAAAACTATTTTCCCTATATACTTCATACACACTTATTTAGATAGAAAGATTAAATAGTTTTTACAAACATTTTTCTATATATCGTTGTTTACTTACCAAGATCATGGGCATGTCAAATATCTACAGCTTATTTCAAGATCTTAAGCACTTTAGTTTACATATCTTATTTAATCTTAATCATACCACACTTACTAATTTGGTTAAGAAATTAGTTTGTTAATTTTTTACCAAAACAATTTGGCACCATCTGTGGGACAAGTGGTTCTATCACATCTTTTTCCTTAAAGTTACTGGAAACTTTTTTTTCCATATTTTCAATCACTTACATATTTTGCACTAAAAATATCTTTTTACAACGAAGGAATGTCGATACCTCTAGAAGGATTGTCCCAACATGTATAACACCCGTGTTTCTGGTCTTGTCATTAATAGCGATGTAATAGTCTAGGTTAACCTTTGTAACCCATCTTGAAATAATAAAGATGTATTACTTGAGTATTATGTGTTTTGTGCTTAGTTGTGTGACTTAAATGAATTAAGTATAAAAATAAGCGTCAAAATGAAATGTTAGATAATCCCTATATCTATGAAGTATGTGATAGTGGTCGTGACGAGGTTTCCGAATATATAAAGAATGCTGAAATCCAAGTTATAACGAAGAAGTTATGACATGTCGAAGTTTCGCGACAGAACTGACACCACATTGAATGACGTAAAATATGAATTTAAGATAGAGAGATATTTAGCCTTAGTAATCTAAACGGAAGTCATAGAATATGTTAAACCGAGAGCGTACATAAAAAGAACGCCCAAATCTGACTTCGTATGAAGAAGTTATGATTTTTCGAAGTTTCAGCTTAGTAGTAGACAGCCCGAAGTTCGAATATGAGATCGAGCGATATTTAGCCAAGACTTTCTAAATGAGAATTGAAGATCTCATTAATATTAGTGCAACGACTGAAAGACGGACGAAAACGGACGTCAGACGAAGGAGTTATGATTTTCTAATGGAATTTTCCTATCCCGACCTGCTAAAAAGAATATAATAAATATATAATAAAAATAAGGTCAAAATTAGCCAATGAAGTCTAAATGAAAGTTGTAGATCTTGTTTTTACCTATGCGTGCACATAAAGAACGTCGAAAACGGAGTTCGTATCAGAAAGTTATGAATTTCTGAAGTTCGGGGCGCGAACCCCAAAGCTGTGTCCGAGTTCACGACGTGAAAACTGTGTGCACGACGTGAACTGACTTCTGACGCCTTCTGGAGCTTGACAGAGCAAGTGGACGATGACGCATGCAATGACGATCAATCCCCACAATGTGAGAATTATAAACTCACGACGTGAACCCAGAAAACTCACCATATAAATAGAAATCAAGGGTCAGCCGATTTAGGTTGCTACTCCCTTACTCTCTCAGTCCCGGTACCCTCTCTAAGCGCTATTTTACCCCCCCCCCCTCGATGCCCCGATATCATCTCGAGACCTGAAGCGAGTCCTGAAGCTCGAAGATCCCGCGAAGAAAAGAGTTTCCGAGCAGAAGCTCTGCCCGTAAAAAGCCCGGTGAGTGAAGTGAACCCAGTTTCACCGAAGAATACTACTCTTAGAGCCGTAGTGCTGTTTGCTCATCTTCTGATCAAGTAAGTGTGTAGTTACTTTCTTCTAACGCATAATTATGAAGTATTTTATATGAAATACGTGTTATGTGTATATTTTGTTGTTATATGTGTGAATTGATGGGTTTTATGCATAAGAACATTCCTATGTGCTCATACAAACCCTAATGCTTGGATCTAGGTTTCTCTATTGAGCATGCTTTGATTCCAAGACTTACAAACCCTAATCTAGCATACAAATAACAAAACTAACTTATAGAATCAGATCTAGATGTTTACCTCTTCAAATGTTGGCTTAGATCTTCTTCTCTTCTTCTCTTGAGCTTAGATTCACAAATGCAACTCCTCTAATGGTTCAAAAACCCCACAAGCAAGAAGGTAATATGAGAGAGGGTGAGAGAAGCTAGAAATCGGCCTAGGGTTCTCTTAGAATCAAGTGGTAGTCGATTTCAATGCCCTAGGGGTCTTATTTATAGTTACAGGCTACTAGGGTTTCAATCTAAACCCTAATGGACAGCTTAGCCACCAAGCAGCCCAAGGAACCTTATTGAATAAGGCCTTGGACGAAAATATGATGGATACCCATCATAATTTCGTTCCCCCTTAAGTCCATTAGGTTTCCTTAACCCAAAACTCAACTATCATATATTTGACAGTTTATACCCCTTTATTCAATTAATTTTTTTTGGTCACCAAATTAATTCCTAATTAATTGATGACCAATACTAATTATTCTTATAATATATTAATAAACCATAATATTCTCTCTTTCTCCTTAAATTACCTTGTCAAGTTGCTTTGGAGAAGGCAACCCAAAAGGACCATGCACAACCAGGTCAAGTACATACCAAATATAGTTACGGGCTTAGACACTATTCCAACAGTCTCCCACTTGGATAAGTCTAGTAACTATATATCACATACGACTTCAGAATCCGATTAGCAATCGTAGCTCTTATACTTCACTGTCAACTCTGATCAACTTGTCCTTTAGATTAGGGATCGTACAATCCTCTGTTCTGGATATCATGCTGATAATGCTTCTTGTCCAACATTTGTTCCTTGATTTCCGATTTGTTCGACATAGAATTTAGTTGAACACATCAACTTTATTCTGACCGGGCCCGACACATAAGTCAAACCAAATCATCAAGTGGCCAAAGATATCACTCTTATTCTCATAGAATAAAAGGAACAGATTAACTTCGACTCATATGCTTCTATTATTCACTAATTAAATCATGCACAACAATGTGTTTTATAACATCAAGTTACTGATGTGGTTACATACCATCAATGCATAACCAACCAGTAAACAACAATCATATCTCTAAGTTTTAAGACTATATGATATTATCGTTTTGCGATCACCACGAAGTGATACCAGCAAACTCGGGTTTATTCCAATGCTCAAATCATACTCATAAGCACTCATGAACTTTGCAGAAAACCTTTGCTATGTCCAAAACCTTTTAGACAATCTACAAACAATTCATGACAGTCTTCATTCATATCTACTTCCAAAATATGACCGACTATGGACTGTTTGAATAATCCTATCATTCAGGAAGTCAAAACATGCAAAAATGAAACAATAGATAGATAACCAACACAAGAGAGTAGCTTTGCTCATAAATAACACAATTATATTTATTCATCGAATGTCAAGTACAAACTATCTATTACACATTTCCTATCTAATCCAAACTTATATCATCCTTCAGCCCAATGCTCCTAGCGTGCTGCAAGTGTTTGACCCTACTCAGTCCCTTCGTAAGAGGATCTACTGGGTTTTCTTCTGATGATATCCTCTTCACAACGAGGAGTCCCTCTTCTACCCGATGTCTGATAAAGTGATACTTTCTGTCGATATGTCGAGACCTACCATGATCTCTCGGTTCCTTGGTTAAGGCAACCGCTCCTTCATTATCACAGAAAATTTCCATCGGCTCCTTTATGTATGGCACAACTCCAAGGTCTCCAATGAAGTTCTTCAACCATATAGCCTCCTTCGACGCTTCGCTCGACGTAATGTACTCTGATTCGCACGTTGAATCAGCTACGGTTTCCTACTTGGAACTTTTCCAAGTCACTGCTCCTCCATTCAGGGTAAAGACCCAGCCCTACTGCGATCAGAAATTATCTCGGTCCATCTAAAAAATAGCGTCACTATACCCTCGTACCCTTAAGTTATCACTCCCACCGAGGACTAGAAACCATTTCTTGGTCCTCCGAAGGTACTTAAGAATATTCTTGACTGCAATCCAATGAGCTCTACCAGAGTTCCCTTGATATCTTCTGACCATGCTCAATGCGAAGGCCACATCAGGGCGAGTACAAGTCATAGCATACATGATAGAGCCTACTGTGGAAGCGTAAGGTACTCGCAACATATCAGCTATCTCTGCCGCTGATCTCAGGCTCTGAGTCTTACTCAGCTTGGTATTGCTTTGGATTGGCAACTCCTCTTTCTTGGAATTCTCCATACTAAAATGCTTTAGTACCTTATCCAAGTATGTATCCTGACTGAGTCCTATCAGTCTCTTTTGTCTGTTTCTTACTATCCTTATTCCCAGAATATAAGCAGCCTCTCCGAGGTCCTTCATAGCGAAACATTTCCCAAGCCATGCCTTGACCTCCTGCAAGGTTGGGACATCGTTTCCTATGAGCAGTATGCCGTTGACATACAATACGAGGAAGCTTACTATACTCCCACTGGCTTTGACATACACACACGATTCATCTTCGCTCCGCAGAAATCCAAACTCTTTAACCTTCTCGTCAAAACAAAGATTCCATCTGCGAGATGCTTGTTTCAATCCATAAATGGATTTCTCAAGCTTGCATACTCTATTTGGATGCTTTGCATCGACAAAACCCTCTGGCTGATTCATGTAAACATCCTCAGCCAACTTTCCATTAAGGAAAGCGGTTTTTACGTCCATCTGCCATATTTCATAATCATGAAACGCAGCTATCGCAAGCATTACCCTAATAGACTTTATCTTTGCAACTAGCGAGAAGGTCTCATCATACTCAACTCCGGGAGTTTGAGTAAAGCCCTTCGCAACCAATCGCGCTTTATAAGTATGCACCTTCCCATCCATGTCCGTCTTCTTCTTGAAGATCCACTTGCACCCGACTGTCTTGCGACCCAGTACATTATCAACCAAATTCCAAACTTGGTTGTCGTACATGGACTGAATCTCGCTGTTTGTCGCCTCTTTCCATTTAGCAGACTCCGGGCCTGCCATGGCTTCCTTGTAGCTACTAGGTTCGTCTAAATTTACTAGTGTACTATCATTAATAAATGTATCCCTATGAAAACCATAAAACTAGGGTGGAACACTAGCCCTAGTGGAACGTCGAAGAGGTAAGGACTTGTCAACAGGTTCAATAGGAGTTTCCTCCTCAAGTTGAGTGCCAGTGTTAGAGGCTCCTTCATCGCTTTGATCTTGAATCTCTTCAAGTTCAATAGGCCTCCCACTGTCTTCTTGGCATAACAATTCCCTTTCTCGGAAAACGCCTCTTCTAGCAACGAAGACAACGTTGTCACTCGGTCTATAGAAAAGGTAGCCAAAAGACTTCTGCGGATAGCCAATGAAATAACACTTCTCACTATGAGGTTCTAGCTTGTCGTGAGTCTCTCATCTTACGAAAGCCTCGCAACCCCAAACCTTAATGTGTGCCAACGAGGGAGCCTTCCCTGTCCACATCTCGTGAGGAGTCTTGGAAACCTTCTTGGTGGGAACTAAGTTAAGTATATTGGCGGCAGTCCCTAAGGCATACCCCCAGAAATATATTAGTAACGAAGTCCGACTCATCATAGAATGAACCACGTTCAACAAGGTCCGATTACGTCTCTCAGCCACACCATTCAATTGTGGCGTCCTCGGAGGCGTTAATTGCAAGACAATTCCGCATTCCTTTAGATAGTCGTAAAACTCAAGACTTATGTACTCTCCTCCTCGGTCTGACCGAAGCATCTTGATTTTCCTGCCCAGTTGATTCTCCACTTCATTCTTAAACTCTTTGAACTTTTCAAAGGTTTCTGACTTTTGTTTGATTAAGTAGATATATCCATATATGCTATAATCATCTGTAGAAGTCACGTAGAAGCGACAAGCATCCCTTGTGGTGGATCTAAAGGGCCCACACACATCGGTGTGTATGAGATCCAATAAACCCTCACCCCTTTCACAAGTGCCAATAAATAATGACTTGGTCATCTTCCCAATTAAACAAGATTCACACGTGTCATCGTCCCTAAGGTCAAATCACTCCAACACTCCATCCTTTTGGAGTTGGGTATACGTTTCTTGTTGATATGGCCAAACCGACAATGCCACAAGCATGCTTTGTCTAGACTAGTAGACGAATCAACATTCAAAACATTATTTCCTAAATTATCAACAATCATCATAGATTCATAAATCCCATTACAAGGTAATGCATTGAAATAAAAGACACCATTCAAATAAACGTTAATAGAACCATTACTATTATCAAAAGAATATCTGAAACCTTGTCTAAACAACCCGTGAAATGAAATAATGTTTCTTGCCATATCTGGCGAATAACAACAATTGTCTAAATCTATCCCTAACCCATTACTCAAAACTAAAGAATAAACACCGACTTTGGTCACAGGAGACGATCTTCTGTTTCCCATAATCAGGTTCATCTTCCCATGTTCCACTTCCCTACTTCTTTTTAGGCCCTTCACATCAGAACAAATGTGGTAACCACACCCTGTATCAAGAACCCATGAAGTAGCAAATGATGAGTTATTAGATTTAATAGAATACATACCTGCAAATGTGGGCTTAATCTTCCCATCTCTTATGTCTTGCAGATATTGTGGGCAGCTTCGCTTCCAGTGGCCCTTTTGGTGGCAATAGAAGCACTCTACTTCTTTGGGATCGGAAGAGGGTTTAGCAGGGCCAGCTTTGGTCCCACTTTAGGACGAACCATCTCGGGGATTTCCCTTATGGTGGATCTTACATGGAGCCTTCCTCTTTTTACTAATTCCTTGACCTATTGCCATCACAGGAGCGGCCACAGCAGGTGACGGTGCAATGGATTTGTCCTTGAGGTTGCTCTTAGCAGTCCTCAAGAGTCCTTGGAGCTTGCTCAAGGAGACCTCCTCTTTGTTCATGTGGTAGGTCATCTTAAACTGGTTGTAACAGGAGGGCAAGGAGTGGAGGATTATGTCGATAGCCAAATCCTCATAAAACTTAACATTAAGTTTGAGAAGACGATCAAAATACCTCTGCATTATCTGCAAATGAGAGGTTAGGGATTCTCCACTCCCCATCTTACCGGTGATCATGTTAGTGATGATCTCATAGCGTTCTTGTCTCGCGCTCTGGTGATACCTGTCTAGCAAATCCTGATGCATTTCATACGGATACATGTCCTCATAGGACTTTTGGAGTTCGAGGTTCATGGTGGCCAGCATGATGCAGTGAACTTTCATAGCATCACGCTCGTGGGCCTCAAAGTCGGCCAACTCTTCAGGAGTAGCAACATTTGGGACGATCTTCTCAAGCTTTTCATCGAGGAAATATTCTTTTTCCTCTTAGCGTGTGATCATGCGAATATACCTCATCCACTCGTTGAAGTTTGAACCATCAAATGTCACTTTCTGACACAAGTTCATCAACGAAAAAGACCCAGAAGCGTTGTTGTTGTTGTTGTTTGCAGACATTTGAAAAAGAAAAGGGACAAGGTTTGATTAGAAATGAATCCCTAATTAAACACCCAAATGAGAAATTAGGGCTAGGATCCAACAACGTTATTTACAACTTAGAAAGAGATGTCGTACTTTAAAAGTAAATAAGTTGAAGGTAAGTGAATGACGATTCACTAATTCTCACCATGAAAAACGAAAAGGCAATTTAGGTTTTAATAGTATTGAAAACTCTTAGATCTTTGAGATTCATTGACCTCTTCAATGGCATGTTTAAATCTCGATATGCATTTCAAATTTGCGACTGGGATACCGAGGATCGCAAACAAATTATGAATAACCATGCGAATCAACATGGTGCACACAATGTCTCTATCACCTAATCCATGTGCCGGTGAACCACACACACTCCATTGATCTATGACAAACATCGAGTCACCCTTCGCTACCAATGTCATCCCCAAATTGACGTGTCGGTTAACCACACGCGCTCCATCAATGTTTGACTAGGGCACGAAGTGTAATTCCATGGATTAGCATCATTTTCACATTTTACCCTAAAGTAACTAAGATTGGGAATTTGAAAAACATGTAGTTACTTTGTATCTTACATTATACTTTTAATGAGGAGAGGGTTGCCCTATCCTACCCGTTCGGCTAACGACCCTCGACTAGTCAAGCAAGCGGTAGGTGTGAGTGTACACCCATTAAGCACCATTTTATAGGCAGCAACCTTATACCCACCTTATAGACTGGCTTCGTGAATGTGGCCTACTAACGGTAAGACTGGCATTTTAAGTTTTATATATATATATATATATATATATATATATATATATATATATATATATATATATATATTAAGTAAGCTTGTAATTATATATAATAGTATAGGGTTGAATTTTAAACTTGTAAAATTCTAAGGGTTTTGAAATTTAAATTATTCAAAATTAAACTTTTAATCAAAAAATTCAAATTTCAAAACTTGAGGGCAAGTTTTGAACTTTTCAAAACATAAGGGATCAAATAACAAATAATTCAATTAAACAATTAATTTCATAATTATCTATATTTGACCTAATCTTATTTTAGTCATTAGATAATTACCAAATAATTTAAAATAATCCATACTTATCATATAAATAACCAATATTCAAAAGATTTGAAATTATCTATTGTTTTGGCAAGGATAATCATTAATTTAAGATAAAAATCGGATTTTAACTTCAAAAAACAAATTAGGCATTAAATCCAAGTCAAAACAGCAGCTAAATCCCGAAATACCCTCTGTCTGACGCTCGAACTCGCCGAGTCAGCTCTGAACTCGCCGAGTAGGGGCCAACTCGCCGAGTTGAGTCGGGCAGAGGCCAAAAACTCGATTTTTAGCAATCAAAATAGTTAAGCATCACATACAACTGAAACCAATCAAGGCTCTGATACCACTGATGGGTTTTATGCATAAGAACATTCCTATATGCTCATACAAACCCTAATGCTCGGATCTAGGTTTCTCTATTGAACATGCTTTGATTCCAAGACTTACAAACCCTAATCTAGCATACAAATAACAAAACTAAAATATAGAATCAGATCTAGATGTTTACCTCTTAAAATGTTGGCTTAGATCTTCTTCTCTTCTTTTCTTGAGCTTAGAGTCACAAATGCAACTCCTCTAATGGTTCTCAAACCCCACAAGCAAGAAGGTAATATGAGAGAGGGTGAGAGAAGCTAGAAATTGGCCTAGGGTTCTCTTAGAATCAAGTGGTAGCCGGTTTCAATGCCCTAGGGGTCTTATTTATAGTTACAGGCTACTAGGGTTTAAGTCTAAACACTAATGGACAGCTTAGCCACCAAGCAGCCCAAGGAACCTTATTGAATAAGGCCTTGGACGAAAATATGATGGATACCCATCATAATTTCGTTCCCCCTTAAGTACATTAGGTTTCCTTAACCCAAAACTCAACTATCATACATTTGACAGTTTATACCCCTTTATTCAATTAATCTCTTTTGGTCACCAAATTAATTCCTAATTAATTTATGACCAATACTAATTAAATAAATATGATTTCTCCTTTAATATATTATTCTTATAATATATTAATAAACCATAATATTCTCTCTTTCTCCTTAAATTACCTTGTCAAGTTGCTTTGGAGAAGGCAACCCAAAAGGACCATGCACAACCGGGTCAAGTACATACCAAATATATTTTATACGAAATACATGTTATGTGTATATTTTGTTGTTATTTGTGTGAATGTATATTCAGTTTCTTCTATCTCATAGATATGATTTATTCTCTATGAAATACGTGTTATGTGTATGTGTTTCATGTGTTGTTTGAAATGTGTATTTAATAAGAATTCTATACAGGTTTTAAACTATGTATATAAATATATATTTTTATCTACTAATATGTTGGGTAGAATATGGGTAGATAGTTGATGTGTGATAAACAGATGAGAGGCCTCGATGTTGTTGTTGTTGATCTAGTTATTCAGCGGAGTATGGATAATGACCACATACTCTTTCTAGACAGTCCTGTGGAACGCTAGCATGTTCATAACCTGTAGGTGTTGTGAACGATGTGTTCACCGGTGTACTCTATCCCCCTCATGGTTACCTGTAGAACATCTACTGCTGAGGAAACCCCTTTGCAATAATGTCCGTCCCGATGAAAATCCTAGATTAGGTCCTTTGAGATAGATGTTGTTTTAGGGACGTAAAGTGAGGATAACGGGAATGGGTAATCGGGTTATTGTTAGTTGGTGAAATTAAATATAATTATTTATTGTGGATTGAAAACCCTATATGCTCACCAGACTCCCAAGCCTGACCCACTCCGTTTTGTTGTATTATAAGTAGTGGCGCGAGAGCATAAGTTGGATGACATATCAAGATCTTTTGATATTAGATCAGTTGTTATATGTAACTGTTGTATGGTCTATCTTTTGTTGTTTATGCTTTTGGTCTGTTTATCGGAACATGACATCCCGAATATTGTTATATAATGAGAATGCATCTCTTGATGAAATGCTTTGATAAACTTTATTTTATCATATTTTGTTTTGGGAACAAATTCCGTAACTCTTTTAAATCAATGGATTTACTCTGAAAATTAATTTAAAGGCATAAATTAAAATGGTCTTTTCTGGCCGTGATTTTGGGGATGTCACAGTTGGTATCAGAGAATTAGTTTCAGCGAACTAGAAATTTGTAGTATTTCTAGAGTTAAACTTAGAATGCTAAGTGGAGATTGTGAGATGTGTGTCTGTTATATTATAGACACGAACACTAGTTTATTTTAGGAAAGTTGCCTAAAATGCTTTTATGTGCGAAATGTTATATGTTGCCATATATGATATTATTTGTTTGGATCTATGGTCTTATAGAGGGTATCAGGGAGTAGCAACCTAAATCGGCCGACCCGATCTGGAAACCTTATACGTGTAGGATTATAAGCGTATGACGACGGTATTAGAACTAGCATGTAAACGTTTCAGAGTGATATGGATGATTTAATTATCTATCATGGATGAGGATCTAATTTCACTTAGTCGGTGTGTAGATCAAAAATGGTAAGAAGCAGGAGTGGCGTTCGAAACGCGGAGGAAAATAGGAATCAACCACTAGCGATTGAGCAAATACCTATTGTAGCAGCAGCACCAGAACCAATAACAATGGCTGGGGTGCAAGCCATGGTTCGGGATATGTTAGCCAAACAAAGGGTAGAAATGCGAAAGATGTTACATGAAAATAGGGACGAACCAATCATACCTATTGAGGAACCCGAACTGATTCCCAAACAATCGTAGGAAGGAAACAATAGTCGCATTATGAGTCAAGTTGGGAGTCAAGGAGAACGAAGGAACGAACCGGAAAGGAGAAACAACAAGGAAGGGAGAATTTACGAGAATTTCTTGGGCGCCAAGCCGCCAAGTCTTTCTGGAAGCCCAAAGCCTGTTGAGATTATGGATTGGATCTCCAAAATGGAGATGGTATTTGAAAGTTGCGACTATAGCAAAAAAACAGAAGACTGTCTTTGTAGTTAGACAGCTGAAGACCAGAGTCTTGAGTTGGTGGAAGTTGTTGGCAGATACTATGCCACAAGGAGAAGCCTTGAAAATGTCATGGGAGGAGTTCTTGGAACAATTAAGGGTGCAGTATTGTTCATAGATAGATCTGATTGATCTGAACAATGAGTTCCAAAACTTAAAGAAGGGGAGAATGAGCATAGACGACTATGCTACTACATTCACTGAGAAAATGAAGTTATTTCCGTACCTAGTGCCAACGGAACTCTCCAAGATTGAGAGGTTCGCTAATGGACTGCCTGCCGACTTTGGTCCGACAGTCAAGGTGGCAACCACTCTGAAAACAGTTGTTTGTGCATCTAGGAGTGTGGAGGTCCAACAGAAGGAAAAGGGTCTGGAAATGATAGATGTTGGTGAGAAAAGGAAGTTCGATGGACCTTCAGGATCCAACAATAAAAGTAAATTCTTGATGTCTAGTTCGAGAGGAGGAGGAGGTGAAGCGAAATGGTGCGACAAATGTAAGAAGAAGCATCATGGAAAATGTGAAGTAGTGGCCACATGTTTTAAATGTGGAAAGCCAAGGAATTTTGCCAATGAATGCACTCTCACCAAGAAAGTTTGCTATGGTTGTGGTGAGGAGGGACACATGTCTAGATGACACTGGAAGTTGCTAAAGGCGAGAGCATTCTAGATGACACTGGAAGTTGCTAAAGATGAAGCTGATGTTGCTTCAGGTACCTTTCTCGTTAACAAATTGCCTGCCCAAATTTTATTTGATTTTGGAGCCTTTATTTCGCATGATTTTGTTAGAAAACTAGCTTTGCCTGTCGATAGAGTAGATAATGCTTTATTAGTCGAAGTTGCTAGTGGCAAGTTTGTATCTATTAGCCATCGTATGAAAAACATCTTAATTGACTTGAATGAGAATAAGTTTCACGAGGAACTATTGCCTATCGAACTTAACGGTTTCGACATTGTGCTTGGAATGGATTGGCTTAGCGCCAATGACGCCGAGATATTGTGCAAGAAGAAGATAGTCAAAGTAAACCCGCCAGGGAAAGAGTCGTTTATGGTGTATGGAGATAAATGTAGAGTAAATTCTGGAATCATTTCATTGATGAAAGCCAAAAAGTGTTTAGCCAAAGGATGTACGTCGTATCTAGCATTTGTGATAGATGCTAAGAAGAAGAAAAAGGCGATGCAGAGCATTCCTGTCGTATGTGAGTATCCGGAAGTATTTCCCGAAGATCTTCCCGGATTACCACCTGATAGACAAGTGGAGTTTAGAATAGACTCGTTACCAGGGACGACGCCAAAAGCATAAGCACCTTACCAATTAGCACCTACGGAGATGAAGGAGATAATGATGCAACTTCAGGAGTTATTAGACAGAGGTTTCATAAGACCTAGTTCATCACCCAGGGGAGCTCTAGTGTTATTCGTGAAGAAGAAAGATGGAAGTATGAGAATGTGCATCGATTATAGAGAGCTGAACAATGCAACAATAAATAATAGATATCCGTTGCCGAGGATTGATGACATGTTAGATCAACTACAAGGTTTGAGCTATTTCTCGAAGATCGATCTTAGGTCAGGATATCATCAGCTGAAAGTAAGAGAGCAGGATATATAGAAGACCACATTCAGAACATGATATGGACACTATGAGTTTTTGGTTATGTATTTTGGACTCACCAATGCTCCAGCAACATTCATGGATTTAATGAATAGGGTTTGTAATCCGTTCCTAGATAAATCTGTGATAGTGTTCATAGATGACATTCTGATTTATTTGAAAAGCCAAGAGGAGCATGGCAGACACTTGTGAGAAGTGTTAGAGTTCTTGAAGAAGGAGAAGTTGTATGCTAATTTCTCCAAATGTGATTTTTTGATTCGAGAAGTCCAATTCTTGGGTCATGTGGTCAACCAAGAAGGGATAATGGTTGATCCAGCAAAGATTGAAGCTGTGATAAAGTGGGAACAACCGAAAAGTCCCATGGAGATCCGTAGCTTTTTAGGATTAGCCGGATATTACTGAAGGTTTATCCAAGGCTTTTCTTCGATCGCTATTCCATTAACAGCTTTGACCCACAAAGGAGCTACTTATGCTTGGAGTGATAAGCATAAAGAAGAATTCGAGAAGCTAAAGAAGAAACTATGCGAGGCACCGATACTTTCTCTACCCGATGGAATTAAAGACTTCGCTGTTTATAGCGATGCGTCGGGTGTTGGATTGGGTTGTGTTTTGACCCAAAGAGATAAGGTGATCGCATATGCGTCTCGACAGCTGAAAGAGCATGAAAAGAAGTACCTAACTCATGATTTGGAGTTGGCGGTAGTAGTTTTCGCTATAAAAATATGGAGGCATTACCTCTATGGCACGAAGTGCAAACTTTTCACTGATCATAAGAGTCTACAATATCTCTTTAGTCAGAAAGAATTGAATATGAGGCAACGACGCTAGCTAGAATTACTTAAGGACTATGACTGTGAGATACTTTACCACCCCGGTAAAGCAAATGTTGTTGCTGATGCTCTCAGTCGGAAGGTCAATCTTGAAAAAAAAAGGCCAAGAGCGTTGAGAATAGAAGTTGTCTCGATAATTGTGGAGATTATAAAGAAAGCTCAAGAGGAAGCTTCTGGGAAGAATGACCGAAAGGAGGAACGTTTGGGCAAAACGTTAGTGTTCGGTGTAAACAGTCATGGACTGAAGGTGTTCCAAGATCGGATTTGGATACCTAAGACAGGAGGAGTCAGAGATCTTCTGATGGAAGAAGCTCACAAAACCATGTACTCAATTCATCCCGGTAGCACTAAAATGTATAGGGACCTGAAACCCTACTACTGGTGGCCGATGATGAAGCTTGATGTTGCAAAGTATGTGGCTGAGTGTGTGACTTGTGCGAGAGTCAAGACACAACATCAGAAACCATATGGGAGTTTAGAGCCTGTACCTGTGCCTATGGGTAAATGGGAAGACATTGCTATGGATTTTTTCACTAAACTACCCAGAACAAAGAATGGTCACGACAAGATTTGGGTGGTCGTTGCTCGATTCACTAAGAGTGCGCATTTCATAGCGGCCAAGGAGAAATGGTCTATGGATAACCTTGCGAATTCTTATGCGAAGGAAATTGTGAGGCTTCACGGTGTTCCGTTAACGATTGTGTTAGATCGTGACAGCCGTTTCACCTCACAATTTTGGAAAAGTCTACAAGAGGAGTTGGGTACCAAATTGTGTTTGAGTACAACTTACCATCCACACACTGATGGTCAGAGCGAACGGACGATACAAACACTTGAAGATATGCTGAGAGCATGTAACCTGGAATTCCAAAGTAATTGGGATGAACATTTACCTTTGGTAGAATTTTCCTACAATAATAGTTTCCACTCGAGCATTAAGATGGCACCTTATCAAGCTTTGTACGGGCAGAAGTGTCATATGCCGTCTTGTTGGCTTGAGGCTGGGGAAAAGCAGTTTATGGGACCGGAGATAGTCCATGTGTGTTATTTGAGGATTGGGAACAAAGCTTACAAGCTCGAACTACCAAAAGAACTGAATGAAATTCATAACACTTTCCATGTGTGTTATTTGAGGAAGTTTACGGAAGAAGTTCCTGACATGATTCCACTTTCGGAGTTGAGAATCGATGAGAACAAAAGGTTGATTAAGGAACCAGAGGCAATCGTTGACTGAAAGACTAAGAAGTTGCGACGCAACATGGTCGAGTTAGTGCTTGTCCGTTGGAAACATACGAATAGGCCGAATCTCACCTGGCAGACGGAGAGTGACATGATGAGTCGCTATCCGCATTTGTTTGTTGATGTGTGATTCCGGGGACGGAATTATTCTAAGGTGGAGAGAATTGTAACACTCGTGTTTCTGGGCTTTTCATTAATAGCAATGTAATAGTCTAGGTTAACCTTTGTAACCCGTCTAGAAATAACAAAGATGTATTACTTGAGTATTATGTGTTTTGTGCTTAGTTGTGTGACTTAAATGAATCAAGGATAAAAATAAGCATCAAAATGAAATTTTAGATAATCCTGATATCTATGAAGGATGTGGTAGTGGTCGTGACGAGGCTTCCGAATATATAAAGAATGATGAAATCCGAGTTATAACAAAGAAGTTATGACCTGTCGAAGTTTCGCGACAGAACCGACACAACACTGAATGACGTAAAATACGGTAAAACGAGAGCGTACATAAAAAGAACGCCAAAATCTGACTTCGTATGAGGAAGTTATGATTTTTCGAAGTTTTAGCTTAGCAGTAGACAGCCTGAAGTTTGAATATGAGATTGAGCGATATTTAGCCAAGACTTTCTAAATGAGAATTGAAGATCTCATTAATAGTAGCGCAATGACAGAAAGACGGACGAAAACGGACGTCAGGCGAAGGAGTTATGATTTTCTAACGAAGTTTCCTTGTCCCGACCTGCTAAAAAGAATATAATAAATATATAATAAAAATAAATCAAAATTAGCCGATGGAGTCTAAACGAAAGTTGTAAATCTTGTTTTTACCTACGATTGCATATAAATAACGTCGAAAACGGAGTTCGTATGCGGAAGTTATGAATTTCTGAAGTTCGGGGCGCGAACCCCAAAGTTGTGTCAGAGTTCAAGACGTCAAAACAGTGTTCACGACGAGAATTAACTTCTAACGCCTTCTGGAGCTTGACAGATCAAGTGGACGATGACCCATGCAATGACGATCAATCCCTACGACGTGAGAATTAGAAAATCACGACGTGAACCCAGAAAACTCACCGTATAAATAGAAATCAAGGGTCTGCCGATTTAGGTTGCTACTCCCTTACTCTCTCACTCGTGATACCCTCTATAAGCCCTATTTTAACCCCCCCCCCCCCCCCCCCCCCGAAGCCCCGGTATCATCCCGAGCCCCGAAGCAAGTTCCGAAGCTCGAAGATCCCACGAAGAAAAGAGTTTCCGAGCAGAAGCTCCGCCCGTAAGAAGCCTGATGAGTGAAGTGAACCCAATTTCACCGAAGAATACTACTCTTAGAGCCGTAGTACTGTCCGATCATCTTCTGATCAAGTGAATGTGTGGTTAATTTCTTCTAACGCATAATTATGAAGTATTTTATACGAAATACGTGTTATTTGTATATTTTGTTGTTATATGTGTGAATGTATATTCACTTTCTTCTATCTCATAGATATGATTTATTCTCTATGAAATACGTGTTTTGTGTATGTGTCTCATCTGTTGTTCGAAATATGTATTGAATTAGAATGCTATACAGGTTTTAAATTATTTATAAAAATATATATTTTTATCTACTAATATGTTGGGTAGAACATGGGTATATCGTTGATGTGTGATAAACAGATGAGAGGCCTCGATGTTGTTGTTGTTGATCTAGTTATTCAGCGGAGTATGGGTAACGACCACATACTTTTTCTAGACAGTCTTGTGGAATGCTAGCAGGTTCGTAACCTGTAGGTGTTGTGAATGATGTGTTCACCGGTGTACTCTATCCCCCTCATGGTTGCCTTTAGAACATCTACTGTTGAGGAAACCCCTTTGCAGTAATGTCTGTCCCGATAAAAAATCCTAGATTAGGTCCCTTGAGATAGATGTTGTTTTAGGGACGTAAAGTGATGATAACGGGAATGGGTAATCGGGTTATTGTTGGTAGGTGAAATTAAATATAATTATTTATTGTGGGTTGAAAACCCTATATGCTCACCATGCTCCCAAACCTGACCCACTCAGTTTTGTTGTATTACAGGTAGTTGCGCGAGAGTATAAGTTGGATGACTTATCAAGATCTTTTGATATTAGACCAGTCGTTATATGTAACTATTGTATGGTCTATCTTTTGTTGTTTATTCTTTTGGTCTGTTTATCGGAACATGACATCCCGAATATTGTTATATAATGAAAATACATCTCTTGATGAAATGCTTTGATAATCTCTATTTTATCATATTTTGTTTTGGGAACAAATTCCGCAACTCTTTTAAATCAATGGATTTACTCTGAAAATTATTTTAAAGGCATAAATTAAAACGGTCTTTTCTGGCCATGATTTTGGGGATGTCACAACATGCTTATTAGTCCCATATTCAGGAGGAATAGCCCAAGGAATACCATTTATGGTCTCGAACAATGAGATCATATCGATCGTAACTATAATGGAGCAACATATCACTGAGAAAGGGAGACCAAGAAGATGATATTTTAAAGAGTGGAGAAGCTAAGCTCAGAATTAAGATGGCCAATGGAACCTACACCATCTTCATTCTTTCAGCCTACGATCCTGAACTGTGAAATTGATGCATCCTCAGAGTGCTTGGTTGGAGACTTCATATCAAGACAAGTGACTCTCCTCACAAATTGTGTAAATCCTAGCATAGAAGGTCATATCCCCCAAGATCTTGGATAGATATTTCATGTCCCGTCTAACACCCAAGATCATGGGATAAGTCCAGTCATGGCGAAGGAACTCGGGCAGTTGAGATATATGATCTTAAGTGTACGAGGCATCATTCAACCTATACCAAAGGTGTCACGTATAAGCTATAGGTTCTCAAGATTCGCATATCCTATCTATAACATTGAACTTCCAAAAAGGTTCCAAACATCCAACATAAAGATGTATGATAGATCCACAAATCCTGAAGAACATGTCGCATAATATAAAGAACACATGGAGATAGTTCTAATCCCTTAACATTTTAAGGAAGCTTGCTTATACAAGGGTTTTTGTTCAGCCCTTATATGATCCAGACTAAATGGCTCCTTAATGTCCCTCCTAAATCTATTACTTCTTTTGAACATTTGGTTATCTTGGTTAATAATCAATTTTCTTGTAGAAATTTTTTTAAAAAACTAACAAGTGGCCTTTACAGAGTAACTCAATGTAATGATGAATCCTTGACAGATTATGTTAGTAGGTTTGGGAAAGAAGCCCTAGTGTAACATTCCATTTAAAATAAAATAAAATAAATAAGTAAATATATAAAGAAATAAATAATAAACCTTAAAACCCCCGAGATGTAGTTTTATATATTTATATATTTATATTTTTGTATTTTTTATATTGGACCTAAATTCATAACAAATTATTAGAGTATTAGCGCAAGGAGTTAAATGTTATAAATTTTGGATAACGGGGATTAAAGTGTAACTTCCAAACTAGTTATAAATAGATTTTTAGGTGTTGGGGGGTGATTGGTAATTTTTGGACTAGTGTTGAAAGGATTTTTGGAATCAGGTGGCTATAGAGAAAAGATTGGACTCGAATTAAAAAGGGATTATGATGCAAGGGTTGAAAGTGTATAATGGGTCACAAGTTTGAGATTTGAGACGGGGACTTAAACCTGTCGTTCCCTCCTTTCCCGTTTATAATGCACCCAAAACCCTAACCCTAATTGTTATCCAGCTGCTACCCTTACCTTCGGCCGCCACAACACCTTTGATGCCATCGCGAACCACCGAAGCCAACCTCCGCCACTGTTGTTGCCGACGATAGCGAAGATCGACGATTCTGTGGCCGCTATTTCCTCTGCCTTTCCGGTAATGGCGCAACCCTTCCACCCCTTCACTTTTCCTGTCGTTTCTACGAGTCCCGTCGCCGCCGCTGCTCTGAAGGCTGTCCCGTTTTGGACATCATCCTTCTGTCAATCGCATAACATAATGGGTGGGTGGCTATGTGGTGTTAATTTTTTTATGTGTATGTGTATGTTACTACTGCATCCTCTCTTTCTTTCTCTCTACCTCTCTCTCTCTCTCTCTCTCTCTCTCTCTCTCTCTTCTCCATTCCTTCTGAAACGATGCAGTCATCCGACCGCTGTAGTTGTTACAATGCGACTGTCACCATATCACTCTCCGAAAACCGCCCGCCACCACGAAAGTGGTTGTGTTGTGTGTGTATGATGGGTTTCAACCTATGTTGATGTGTGTGTGAGTGTTTCATCTTATGTCGCGTGTGTGTGTTGTTGGCCGGAAATGAAAAAGGCACCCACCATGGCAGTTGACCATGGTGGTTGCTGCCGTTTTACCACCACCACTGGCCACCTCTGGTGGTTGTGTGCGTGTGTGGGTGTTGGATTAACGTTACATGTAAACAGAGAGGCTTTGAATGGTGTTTGGGACTAAAATTTATAACTCCCGCCTTTGAAATGGTGGTTACCGCCGCCGACCACCACTGCCCGAGGTTGCAGTGGGTGGTGCCCGATTTAATAAATATATATTTATTTAATTAACTAATCATCTAATTTTAGGATTTGGAAACTCTAGATGGCGTTTAGAAAACCCTAATGTCAAGAAACCCAAATTTTGTAGTTAGTCAAGACCCTCATTAAAACTGTTAATTAAACTTTAAATAATACTTAATAATGTCCTACAATTACCTTAATATAATATTAGACTTAATGGATTAAGTCCTTAAGGGGTTAAGTGTGGAGCACTAACCCTAGTTATCATTTTATATGAAACCCTAATCATCATTTCATGTGAGGAAGTCACTGTTGCAACTGGCTATAACCTGTGATCGGGTATTTACTCGAATATCTTCTTGTAGGTGATAGAAAGTGAGTTGAAGTTGGTAGAGTTCTTCGTTACTACAGTGGTTACCTACACGCATATCAAGGTGAGTTTCGCCCCACTGTACCAGTGGGTCGAAGGCACCAATGTCAGCCCACTAGTTTTGGTTATCTATTAGTAGAGGGATTCCTTAGGGACTGTATATAGTCATGTAGGATAGACTGGCGACTCTTGATCTAAGCTCTCTTACTTGTTCTTTGTATGGTTGTCGTTTTAAAGCAGAATCACCTATTTGGTTTGTTGGGTTTTATGTACTCTAACATCCCTATGGTACAACCCTAATGCTTTGGATCTAAGTTTTCTATAATTATACTTGCAATATTCATTTTCCAAAGCATGAAGCCTAACTAGCATGCAAATGTGATATTTGAATCATAAAAAACTAGTTAGAAGATTACCTTGTGTAGTAGCTTTTCGAACTTGTCGTTAAGAGAGCTTACCGCCTTAAGTGTGACGCCTCAAACAAGTCACAAAAACCATGACCAATTAGAAGATAATGAGAGAGAGTCTAGGAGCACCAAAAACAACTATGTTTACACCTAGGAGTACAAGTGGCCGGTTTTTCAGGCTTAGGGGTTTAATTTATAGTTTGGAATACCTAGGGTTTCAAATTGTAACCCTAATTCACATGGGATTTAGGACTAATAACTCATTAGCCTTTTGGACTAACTCTTCATGGACTCTCACAAAGATTTAGTCCAATCCTAATCAACATGGATCATTAGCCCAAATTATAAGTATTACTGATTTACCTAATCAGTCCCCGTAAATTTAATCAGTCTCTTTTGATCACTAAATTAATTTCAAATTAGTTTTTGATCAATACCAATTAAATAATATGATTTCTCAATTAATATATTATTCTCATAATATATTAATAAATCACAAATAACCTCTTTCTCAAATGTCCATCCTATCAAATTGTTTTGGTGAAGGCAAACCGAAATGGACCATGCTACTCTCAGGTCAAGTACATACCAATTATAGTTATAGGCTTAGACACCTAATCCAACAATCATCTACATGGATAAGTATAATAACGATATCTACAAGTACGACTTAAAAACTGACTAGAAATCGTAGCTCTCAAAAAGTCGTTGTCGAACTTTGACGCGTCCATTAGATAAGGGATAATATATTCCTCCTTTCTAGACATCGTATGGACATGAGACATGGATTATAATCATTTTCTCTGTCCATGTGTTGTTTCCCGATTTCCGATTTATGATGACTGACTAATTGAACAAATCAAATCAGTCCAGGCTAAGCCAAGCGCTTAGGGTTGTCATCCCTAAATCATCGAGGGACCCACGTATATCTCTTTTATCCCTCTTAGGGTAAAAGGAACGTAGAAACTTCGACTCATATGCTTGCTCTATTTACTCATCAAATCACACACAAAGATATGTTTTATAACACCAAGTTACTAGTGTATTTACTGTAACATTCCGAAATTCAGGTAAAGCTATTTAACCCTTCTCCTTCTCCTAAGTTGTCAAGTTATGTCCCTTAACTAAAAAGTTAGGCTTGTGAGTATGCTGGGCATACAAAGGGGTATGCTGCGCGTACTCGCGCGCTTAATTTGGACGCGGACTTGGCTGGGTACGTTGGGCGTAGCGAGCCCAGGTGTAAACCCTAATTTGGGGCTTGTGCACTAAAAAAGGAATGCTATGGCCTTGACCTCAGCCTCCATTCCAGAGAGTGAAACCCCAAAAGAGTGTCCTCCTTCGTTTTCTAGCTAGTGTGTTGGTGTTCTAAGCTTTTAAGTGTCATTTCAAGGTGGTGGAAGAGAAGAAGAGGCCATTTTGGAGGCTAGAAATTTGTGGGAAAGAGTAGATCTGAGCTTTTCAGAGGTTGGAGCTTCTTCTTGAGGTAAAAAGCTCAAAACTTGCCTTGTCTTTTGTGTTGTGTGCTTCTTGGACCAATTTCTTGGGTTTTTTGTCAAAAGATGGAGACTTTATGAGCAAATGGTCTCCATTGGCCTAGATCTATCATATTTCAAGACTATAAGTGTTGTATGTTCATAAAAATGCAATCTTGGACGTAAATATTGAGCCATGCATGAGATCTAGACTTTTGGAGGGAAAAAGGTAAGGTGTTAGTGGGTGTAACGACCTTTACAGCCATGCCAAGGCTTAAAGGTTCCGACTTTATGGGATAAGAGGATCAAGGAGAGTCAGATCTGGAAGTTGAAGTAGTGTCTTAACTGTTTAAGACCAAAATCCATGAAATGGCTGAAACTGAGACTTACACTGAGCGTAACTCTCAGTACGCGCAACGTAAGGGGTTGAGAGCCCGATTGTGGTTCGCCGGCATATGCCCCGCATACAGAGAAGGTATGCGCCGCGTACTGCCTTCTGTTGACTTTCGTTGATTTTTAGGGTTTTGGTCAGCCTTTGGACTTTTGGATCAGGGAGGGTTAAAATGGTATTTTACCCTTCTGTGGAAATTGTAGAGTTGATTTTATCTAGCCTTTGAGAGCCGTTATTTATTTGAGAGTATTGTTATGTGTTTAGGCGGGGGCCAGACCAGTGCGTTCGAGTGCGAGACTATCCGAGATACTGAGGTGAGTCTTCTCGATTGTATCAGATCGGGTGTGCAGGCTGATGCTGGATCGGTCGGTGATCGTGTTCATTGATGATATTATGGTGAACTCGAGATCCAGAGAGCAGCACGAGGAACATTTGAGACAGATTCTCGGGGTATTGAAGTCGGAGAGGCTTTTCGCCAAATTCACCAAGTGTGATTTTTGGTGATGAGAGGTCTAGTTCGTGGGACACCTCATTAACCAAGATGGGATATTGGTCGATCCGGCCAAGATCGAGGCGGTTATGAGATGGGAGGTGCTGAGCTCACCCACCGAGATTAGAAGTTTTCTAGGGTTGGCCGGCTATTATCGGAGATTTATTAAGCGTGTTGCTTTTTCATGGGGTCTGGAGCAGCAGACCTCGTTTGAGACCCTTCGCCAAAGATTGTGTGAAGCCCCGGTGCTAGCCCTCCCGGAAGGGATAGAGGATTTTGTGGTGTATTGTGATGCGTCGATATCGGGGTTGGGTGCAGTACTTATGCAGAGGGGGCATGTGATAGCATATGCGTTGAGGCAGCTGAAGCCTCATGAGACAAGGTATCCCACCCACGATTTAGAGTTGGGGGCAGTGGTGTTCTCCCTCAAGATTTGGCATCACTAGTTGTATGGGGTTCGGTGTACCATCTATACGGACCACAAGAGTTTGAAGTATTTGATGGACCAGCCCAATCTGAATATGTGCCAGAGGAGATGGCTGGATGTGGTAAAGGATTACGATTGTGAGATCCTGTACAACCTGGGCAAGGCTAATGTCGTAGCTGATGCCCTGAGTCGTAGGGCGGAGAGCGCCCCGATTTGAGATATTTGCATGCGATTGACAGTGATGACTCTGGTGTTGGACACTATTCGGGAGGCCCAGGAAGAGGCCGTGAGACCGAAGAACTGGAAAAGGGAGCGAGTGATTGGGTAGCTGGAGTTCATTACCGATAGTCGCGGGCTGATGACCCTTCAAGGTCGGATTTGGGTGTCGTATGCAGGCGAAGCGCACACCACCTTGATGGAGGAGGCGCATAAATCGAGATTTTCGATCCATCCTGGGGCCACTAAGATGTATTTGGATTTCAAGAAGGATTATTGGTGGCCATGTATGAAGAAGGATGTAGCGTGGTTTGTTGAGAGGTGCTTAACCTGTCGCAGGGTTAAGGCCGAGCACTAGCGACCGCATGACATGTTGCAGCCACTTAAGGTTCCCCAATGGAAGTGGGAAAAAATTTCTATGGATTTCATCACCAAGTTGCCGAGGACTGCGAGGGGTGTCGACGCAATTTGGGTGGTCGTCGACCGGCTGACGAAGAGCACTCACTTTCTTGCTATTAGTGAGAGCTCTTTTGCTGAGAGGTTGGCAGAGTTGTATGTGAGAAAGGTGGTATCGCGGCATGGAGTGCCGATCTTGATTGTATCAGATCGGGATGTACCGCTTACCACCCGCAGACGGACAGACAGAGTGAGCGAACGATTCAGACGCTCGAAGACATGCTTTGGGCATGTGTGTTGGACATCGGAGGGAGTTGGGACATGTATCTGCCATTGGCTGAGTTTTCTTATGACAACAGCCACCATTCGAGCATTGGTATGCCTCCCTTTGAGTTGTTGTATGGGAAGAGGTGTCGGACTCCAATCTGTTGGGGAGAGGTAGGACAACGAGTGATGGGTAGCACTGAGATAATGCTTCAGACAACAGAGCAGATACAGCAGGTCAGGCAGAGGTTGTTGATAGCTCAGAGTTGCTAGAAAAGTTACACGGATAAGAGACGATCCGAGCTCGAGTTTCAGGTCGGGGATTTTGTACTCCTGAAAGTGTCTCCTTGGAAATGAGTGATTTGATTCAAGAAAAGGGGCAAGCTGGGGCCCGGGATATTGGGCCGTTTAGGGAGATCGCGAGGGTGGGTAGAGTAGCATATCGTTTGGAGCTACCTGCGGAGTTGGGCCAGATTCATGATAACTTCCACGTGTCTCAGCTGAGGAAGTGTATAGCCGACGAGTCGGTAGTGGTACCGTTGGAGGATATCCAGGTGGACGCAAGTCTGAATTATGTTGAGAGGCCGATCGCGTTCTTGGATTGGAAGACCCAGGTTTTGAGGAACAAGGAGGTGCCCCTAGTTCAGGTTCTGTGACAGCATCGGAGGGGATTCGAGCTGACTTGGGAGCCGGAGTCGGAGATGCGGGAGCAGCATCCGGAGTTGTTTTCGACGTGAGACTTCGAGGGCGAAGTCTGGTTCTAGTGGGGGAGAATTGTAACATCCCTAAATTCAGGTAAAGCTATTTAACCCTTCTTTTTCTCCCAAGTTGTCAAGTTAAGTACCTTAAGTAAAAATTTAGGCTTGTGAGTACGCTGCGCGTACTCGCACGCTTAATTTGGACGTGGACTCGGCTGGGTACGCTGGGTGTACCCAGGGTTACGCTGGGCGTAGCGAGCCCAGGTGTAAACCCTAATTTGGGGCTTGTGCACTAATAAAGGAATGTTATGGCCTTGACCTCAGCCTCCATTCCAGAGAGTGAAACCCTAAAAGAGTGTCCTCCTTCGTTTCTAGCTAGTGTGTTGGTGTTCTAAGCTTTAATGTGTCATTTCAAGGTGGTGGAAGAGAAGAAGAGGCCATTTTGGAGGCTAGAAGTTTGTGGCAAAGAGTAGATCTGAGCTTTTTAGAGGTTGGAGCTTCTTCCTGAGGTAAAAAGCTCAAAACTTGCCTTGTATTTTGTGTTGTGTGCTTCTTGGACCAATTTCTAGGATTTTTGGTTCAAAGATGGAGACTTTATGAGCAGATGGTCTCCATTGGCCTAGATCTATCATATTTCAGGACTATAAGTGTTGTATGTTCATAAAAATGCAATCTTGGACGTAAATATTGAGCCATGCATGAGATCTAGACCTTTGGAGGGAAAAAGGGAAGGTGTTAGTGGGTGTAACGACCTTTACAGCCATGCCAAGGCTTAAAGGTTCCGACTTTATGGGATAAGAGGATCAAGGAGAGTCAGATCTGGAAGTTGAAGTAGTGTCTTAACTATTTAAGACCAAAATCCATGAAATGGCTGAAACTGAGACTTACGCTGGGCGTAACTCTCAGTACGCGCAACGTAAGGGGTTGAGACCCCGATTGTGGTTCGCCGGCGTACGCCCGGCATACAGAGAAAGTATGCGCCGCGTATTGCCTTCTGTTGACTTTCGTTGATTTTTAGGGTTTTGGTCAGCCTTTGGACTTTTGGGTCATAGAGGGGTAAAATGGTCTTTTACCCTTCTGTGGAAATTGTAGAGTGGATTTTATCTAGCCTTTGAGAGCCGTTATTTATTTGAGAGTATTGTTATGTGTTTAGGCCCCTTGTTAAGGTTCTCGGCCCAATGAAGCCCAATTAAAGAGTTTACGGCCCATTAAGGCAAATGAAATCTTTTATGGCCCAACAAAGCCCATTATAGATAGGATGGATTATTTCAGGCCCACATGGACCAAAATGTAACGTTTTATGAATATGGTCTATTTAGAGCTCAATTAGGTTTCCTAGGACCAAAGTGATCAAGTTGAAAGTTTAATGGACCATTAGGCCCAATAAGAGAATCCTAGTTCATATTAAACTTAACCCGGAATGTCTAGGGTTTTCAACACATAATTGACTATAAGAGATGTATTGGGTGAACATAGAGCATGATATTCATTTGGAGTACATGTTTTTACAATGGATGATGTCTACAAGAGAATAGAATTTCCTAGCAAAATGCCAGTTGTGACAGATTCTTTTAAGATTAATTGAACTTTTCAATGGCATGTATAATCTTGATTATGCCCTTCAAGTTTGTGATTGGGATACCGAGGATCACAAACAAGGTGTGTATAACCATGCAAAATAGCTTGGTACTCTCGATGTCATTAATCACCTAATCAATGTGTCGGTTAACCACATACGCTCCATTGATCAATGATAATCTATGAGATACCCATTTCCATCCTTCATTAGTCCTCATTAATGAGTCGGTTAACCACACACACTCGACAAACTGACCAACAAGGTGCAATGTGCAATTTCATGGGTTAGCATCAAATTCACATTTTTCCTAAAGTAACTAAGATTGGGAATTTATAAAGTGTTTAGTTACTTTGTATTTCATTATACTTTTAATGAGGATTTAGGTGTCCTATTAAAGCCGTTCGGCTAATGACCCTCGATTGGTCAAGGGTGCAGTGGGTAAGAGTGGATGCCTAATGGTGATCATTTTACAAGCCACTTCCTTAAACTCCCTAATAGACCAGCTTCGTGAATGAGGCCTACTAACGGTAAGACTGGCTTTTTTTTACTTATACATACATACATACATACATAAATACATACATACATACATAAACATATATATATATATATATATATATATATATAATATTAAGCTTTTAATAAATTATATAGTATAAGGGTGTATTTTACACTTTTAAAATACTAGGTGGTTTAATCTATTAATAAATTAAACTTTTAATTTAATTAACTTTAAACCATATGTTAATGGACTTAATAATACTCTCTTAATTAAACATTTAATTAACTTAATAAAGTCCATAAGAGTGTAATTTGAACTATTCAAAGGAAACATCAAGGTTCTAAATACAAAATTCAAAATTAAAACTACTTAATCAATTTTTAAGTGATGAACCCAAGAGTTGCACCTTTTCAAATTACTAGGTTTTTTAGAATTCAATGTCTCGTAAATGAGATTTTTCAATTTCCAAAACTTGAGGGCAAGTTTTGTAACTCTTGAAAATATTTTGTATTCCAAACTTGATGACAAGTTTTGTAACTCCTCAAAACATATAGATCAAATTTTAACCAATACAATAATCATATTATCTTTTACCAATTTGACCCAATTACAATTCATGTAGCAAGATAAATCAAATAATACAAATAATTAGCTTATCATATAACTTATAATTATCTTAATATTTGACATTTATCTTTTAATTAGATGAGATTAATCACTACCATATCAGAAAAAATAGATTTTATGATATAAAACAGTTCATGGTAATGATTCTAATCCAATTCTGGCCAAAAAACCTGAAAATCGGCCAACAGACTGTCCAACTCGTTGAGTTCAAGCAATGAAATCATCGAGTTCATCATGAACTCGTCGAGTTCCATAGTGGACTCGTCGAGTTCATGCTGACAGAATGCAAAATTTCATTTTTCTTCAGCTTTGAACATTAACCAATGCATCTACATAACAGAAAACACTCATTGGTTCTTATACCACTATTGAGTTTTATGTACTCTAACATCCTTATGGTGCACATACAACCCTAATTGTAACGCCCGTAGATAGATTCGAGCTAGTCAATTTAGAGACGATAAGCATCAAAGTTTCATACAAGGATTAATCTTAAATAAGTTGTAGTATATGTTACAAGGATTTCGTACATATAAAGAACGTCGAATTCCGAGTTATAATTAAGAAGTTATGACATGTCAAAGTTTCACGGCAGAACCGGCACGACACAACGCGATGTAAATAGTGAATTTATGTTAGAGCGATATTTGGTCTTAGTGCTCTAAATGAAAGTCATAGAATATGTTAAAATGAGAGCGTGCATAAAAAGAACGTCCAAATCTGACTTCGTATGAGGAAGTTATGATTTTCCTAAATTTCAACTTAGCAGTATGTAGCCCGAAGTTCGAATATGAGATCGAGTGATTTCTAGTCGAAACGATCTAAACAAGAATCAAAGATCTCATCGATAGTAGTCCAATGGTAAAAAGACAGACGAAAACAGACGTCAAATGAAGGAGTTGTGAATTCCTAACGGAGTTTTCCTGTCCCGGCCAACAAAAATAATATAATAAAAATTAAATTCAAAATCAGCCGACGGAGTCTAAACGAGAGTTGTAGAGCATAATCACACCTATGCATGGATATAAATAACGTCAAAAACGGAGCTCGTATGCGAAAGATATGAATATCTGTAGTTCAGAACACAAACTTCGAGGTCTGTTAGAACTCACGATGTGACCAGGGTCCTCACGACGTGAGCATGCAAGTTGCAATGACTCACTGGATGATGATCGAGCCCACGACGTGAGTATAAGAGGCTCACGATGTGATCATAGCATTTTTTCCCTATAAATAGAAATCAAAGGGGAAGTCGGGTTTGGTTGTTCCTTTCTCACTCTCTCCCTCCTTTTTACCTCGATTTACGTGCAATTTATACCCCCGAAACCCAGGTATCATCCTGAAACCCGAAGCGAGTCCCGACGCTCCGGAGATCCCAAGAAGAAAAGAGTTTCCAAGCCGAAGCTCTGCCCGCGAGAAGCCCGGTGTGCGAAGAGATCATAGTTTCTCCGAAGAATACTACTTTTAGAGCCGTAGTGTTGTTCGATCATCTTCTGATCAAGTGAGTGTATAGTCCCTTTCATAAACATGATTTTAATACAAGTATTGGTTGAATGTATTACATCTATGTTATGAGTGAGTGTGTAGTTACCTTCTTCTAACACATAAATATGAAGTATTTGCTACGAAATACGTGTTATGTACTATATATTGTTTGTTTATTTGAGATGGGAGGGGAATGGATGTTTTATACAGGTTTTTAAATGATTTAAACTGTATACGTATTTTATATCTACAAATATGTTGGGTAGAACATGGGTAGATGAAATACCTGGTGACTATGAGACGTAGTGCCTATTGTGTAATCCCTGGTGACTATGAGACGTATCACCTATTGTGTAAACCCTGGTGACTATGAGATGTAGTGCCTATTGTGTAAACCCTAGTGACTATGAGATGTAGTGCCTATTGTGTAAACCATGGTGACTATGAGACGTAGTGCCTGGTGACTATGAGATGTAGTACCTATTGTGTAAACCCTGGTGACTACGAGACGTAGTACCTATTATGTCAACCCTGGTGACAATGAGACGTAGTGCCTATTGTATAAACCCTGGTGACTATGTGACGTAGTGCCTATTGTATAAATCGTGGTAGCAATGGACTTTGTTCCAATTACTTAGGTCAATCCTTAGGAACGAATGAAGGAAGGATAGTCGATTCTTAGGGTAAAACCTTATGATATAAGGAAGATAATGGGGATGGGTAAATGGGTTGATTGTTTGATGATTGAATATAATAATTATATTATTGTGGGTTGAAAACCATATATCCTCACCAGGATTCCAAGCCTGACCCACTCAGTTGGCTTTGCATTACAGGTAATGGCACAAGAGTATAAGTTGGTGGACTTTACGAGAGATTTTGGATTATAGATCAGTAGTTATAAATAACTGTTGTAAGGTCTATTTTGAACTGTTTATGCTTTTGGTCTGCATTGGAACATGACATCCCGAGATTTTTTTATTTAATAAAAACACATTTCTTTAAAGAAATGCTTTGATAAATTCTTATCACATTTTGTTTTGGGAACAAATTTCGCAGTAGTTTTCCTTAAATGATTACTCTGATTTTAAAACAAAGCATAAACAATTCGGTCTTTTCTGGCCGTGAAAATGGGGATGTCACAGTTGGTATCAGAGCATTAGTTTAAGCAAACTTTGAATTTGTAGGATTTCTAGACTTCAACTTAGAATGCTAAGCGATGATTGTGAGATCAGTGTCTAAAATGATTTTATGTGCTAAATGTTATATGTTTTCCATATATGATATTATTTGTTCGGATATATGGTATGTTGCCGACCGGGTCTGGAAACCTTATGTGCTTACGATTCTAAGCATACGAATACAATATTTGAACTAGCATGTAAACGTTTCGGAGAAATAAGAATGACTTGAATATCTATCATGAAGGAGGATCTAAACTCACCTTATTCAGTGTATAGATCAATAATGGTGAGAACAAGAAGTGGAGTTGGAAACGCTGACGAACACAGGAATCAAGCACCTGTGATTGAACCAGTAGTTGTGGCAGCAGCAGCACCTGGAGTGCTAAGATGGTGGAAGCTACTGGATGGTTCTATGCCCAAGGGGGAAGCTAGAAAGATCTCGTGGGAAGATTTTGGGGTGAAACTAAAGATGAAATACTACTCTGAGCAGGATCTTCTGGAAATCAATAATGAGTTCCATAATCTGAAAAAGAGAAGGTTGAGCATCACCGGGTATGCTACTAGTTTTATGGAGAAAATGAAGCTTGCTCCCTACCTACTTCCAACGGAACTTTCCCAGGTCAACAAGTTTTCCCTCGGATTACCAGCGGACTTTGGTCTGATGGTCAAGCAAGCGACCACTTTGAAAGCCGCCATTTGGGCTGCTAGGAATGTCGAGACTCAGATAAGAGAGAAAGTCTGGAGAGAGATGAAGTTGGAGAGGAAAGAAAGAATGAGGGATCTTCAGTGATCAACAAAGAAAGAAAATTCTCGAAATCTGGGGGAAGAGATGAAGCTAAGTGGTGTGAGAAGTGTAAAAAGAAACACTTCGGGAAGTTTAGCGAGGAGATGACTTGCTACAAATGTGGGAAGACACGGCATTACACCAACAAGTGTGTATCCAACAACAAGGTGTGCTACGGGTGTAACGAAGCAGGGCATGTTTCTAGAGACTGCCCAAAGAAAAACACACCACCACAACCAAGGGCATTCCACATGATCCTTGACGAAGCAGACAATCACGCGAGGAATCAAGGATGAGGATTTCATATCCAAAGACCAAGTTATGAAGTAGCAAGGCGAATAGTAACTTGTGGTGTATCCTATTAGAGGCATAGTATAGGGTGAACTTGAACCTTTGTGTAATCGTTTCAAGAAATAATATAAACCCTGGTTTTGATAAGTATGTGATATTTATGGTTTTAATATCTGATGTGTTAAATGATTGTGTGATTTTTGTATGGTGACTTGGTTAGACTGAGAGACAATACTTGGGACGAGTATGAGTAGGTGTGAATAGTAGTAGAGATCTATACTACTTGAAGCACAGGACTCATGCTCGGATCAGGTAAAGTCACAAGGTTACCAAGAAGCTAGTAATTGATTCCGTTTTATTCAAGTATGTCATTACCATTGTTTCGGTAATGACTAGTAAGATGGTTTTTATTCCGACCCTAGTGGTCATATTGAATTAAGTCCGAGTACAATGAGTTTGTTACGTGGTTCAGAGAACCAAGTTTGAGGTAGCATCTGACTTAAGTCAGAAGATTGAAATCAATGCGACCAATAACATTGCGCTCATTAGTAGCTGGAGATGCTACATGTTAAAATGTGACTATATCACATTAGAATATGAAGGAAAGTATATTCAATTTTGTAATTTGACTCTAAGATACTTGAGTCAAAGCGTTGCATCATACGATGAGAGGTCATTAGAACATGACCCATCGATCTGTTAAAATAGATAAATGGAAGTACTTATCCTAAGAAGAAGAAGGAGTCCTCAATAAGGATTTATTTTGTAACTCGAAGATTATGATTGAAAGTCCAACATAGTACAAAGAGTAGGTGCAAGATTTAGCATCACGGTTAACTTAGGATGCAAAGATAACATATGAGATCATTATACAAGCCCTATTTCGTTGATGATTCCGGGACGCAATCATCCTAAGGGGGAGATAATTGTAACGCCCGTAGATCAGGGTTAGTTAATTTAGAGACGATAAGAATCAAAAATGACTTTTTGTTGGAAGATTATTTAAAAGGATTAATCTTAATTAAGTTTTAGTATATGTTACAAGGATTTCGTAGATATAAAAAATGCCGAAATCCGAGTTATAATGAAGAAGTTATGCCTTGTCGAAGTTTCGCGGCAGAATCGGCATGACACAGCACGATGTAAACAGTGAATTTATGTTAGAGCGATATTTGGCCTTAGCAATCTAAATGAAAGTCGTAGAATACGTTAAACCGAGAGCGTGCATAAAAAGAACGAGAGTTGAAGAGCTCGTATGCAAAAGTTAAAGTCAAAATCAGCCGACGGAGTCTAAACGAGAGTTGTAGAGCATAATCTCACCCAGGTGTGGATATAAAGAACGTCGGAAACCGAGCTCATATGCAAAAGATATGAATTTCTGAAGTTCGGAACACAAACTTCGAGGTCTGTCAGAACTCACGACGTGAACAGGGTCCTCACGACATGAGCAGGCAAGTTGCAATGACGCATTGGATGATGATCGAGCTCACGACGTGAGTATAAGAGGCTCATGATGTGAGCATAGCATTTTTTCCCTATAAATAGAAATCAAAGGGGCAGTCGGGTTTGGTTGTTCCATTCTCACTCTCTCCCTCTATATTATCTCGATTTACATACAATTTATGTAGGGTTTTGAGCATTCTAACACTCCTAAGTGTACATGCAACCCTAAATAACTTGGATCTTTGTTTTCTCTATTATACATGCAAATATGAACTTTTCAAGGTATTATCCTAATCTAGCATACAAAACAATGAATATAACAAGATAGAATACATACCTCTTTGATGTAGAAAGTCTTCATGAAGCTTGAGTGCCTAGTGCCCCAAGTGTGACACCTCAAATGGTTCACACAACATCAATTGCTTTTGGAATAACCTTGAGAGAAATGTGGAACACTTGAAATCGGCTAGCCCTTCTCTAGAATAATACTAGTGTCGATTTTGGTCAAGAATAAGATGCATATATAGTTAGGGTTACACCATTTCCTATATCCGAAGCATATGGGACACGATTCATGATGTCTCACATAAAGACTAAACTAGTCTTTTGCTATAACATTTCCATTTCTATTTGCCAAGTTGTCATAATTCAGATTATGAAAAGGGATTCCGTAATCATAATCGAATTTTAGAACGCAAATAATGGAACCATATACTGAATTTCCTTATGTTGAGCCATTCCAACATGAAATTCATATATATATATATATATATATATATATATATATATATATATATATATATATATATATATATATATATATATATATATATATATATATATATATATATCCTTGACTAAATACGTTTAAAACCTCAATCTAAGCTTTTAGATTTGAGATGAAGTATAATTTCCTCTCGCTTAATTATAGTAAAACAACTCTTTCCCAATTGAAACTTTTGTTTTCTATAATTAACATTGCTAACTTACAATACTTATCATAATTATCATGCTCCCCCTAACATGATGATTATTAGCATAACACTTATGCTCCCACTAGCTTTGACATGTACTCAGAAATTAGCTGGACTTCTAGAAATCAATACTTTAATGACTTTCTTACCAAAGTTCAGATTTATGATACTAGATTGCTTTGATAAAACTTTATCAATATCATACACCTTATCTTAGGGGCTGTTTGGCAGGATCTGAATTTTTAAGATCTGAATTTTTAAGAGGTCTGAATATTTAAGAGGGTCTGAAATTTTAAGAGCTGAATGTTTAACATGCTGTTTGGTTGGGACCTCTGAATTGTTGTGCTGAATTATTAAAATGACAATTTTACCCTTCTGTTTTATTTTTTTTATTGAATTTAACTGTTTATTTAGAAAATAACCTAATAAATTTCTTAAATATGTATTTAAAAAAAATATAAAAACCATATAAAATCCAAATTTAGCATAAATCAAAATTAAACACAAATCCAAATCAAACTTAAATATTTTTAAATCCACAAAATCATACTAAAATCCAAATTAAATCCTACAAATTTAATTTCACCCCAATTGATTCGCAATCTGGTCACGCAAATTATTCATGTATTCATTTCCTTGTGAACCCCATTCCATATCGTGTACGCTTTCGCCATCATTCTCTCCCCCTTGTGCTTGAGCATTGTTCTCCTCGAACGTCATAAATAACTCATCATGAATATCGCATTTCCTTATGAAATTGTGGACTGCAAAACAAGCAATGACTATATATCGTTGCACTGAAAAAGGAAAAGGAGCCATTCGTTTTAGGATTGGGAATCTCGCCTTCAAAACACCGTAAGCATGTTCAATAACATTTCTGAGTTGCGCATGTGCGTGATTGAATTTTTCCTCCTTAGTTAATGCACGTCGTCGTCGATAATCGGCTAACCAATACCTCGTGTTACGGTAAGGAGTCATAAATCCACGAGTGTTGGTGTATGCAGCATCGCAAAGGTAATATTTATCTATACACATGAGTGAAGGAAGTATTATATATAGAAGTTTAAAATTGTATTTTAGAATAAATTTAAAAAGAATTAAAAACCTGGAGGAGGGAACGGAAAGCCTGAAGTCGGGTTACATGCTACTTCTTTCAGAACTCGCGAATCATGTGTTATACCCTCCCAACCGGCCCATACAAATGTGAATATCATATCAAAATCACAAATTCCTAAAACATTTTGAAAGCATTCACCTTTTCCTCTTCCCCTATAGCGAGTTTGGTGATCAGCAGGCACGACTGCATGTACAAGAGTTCCATCTAACTCACCTATTGCACCAGGAAAGATTTCTTTTAGCTTACTATGTCTCTCTGAGGAATTCACGGTTGCATTAGAATTCTTTGGCACTATAACTTCTTTTGCAAAAATCATCATTGCATTTAGCACCTCGTGAAAGCATCTATGAACTGTTTCTGTGGAGTGTTGAAACCTTCGTTTGATAATCCTGAACCGTTTATTATGTGCTATAGTTGTCAAGAACATAGCCATCTTTTCTTCAACACTTATATGCCTACTACTTTGCAACCAATTTTTTCGTCTAAAATGATTGCATAAAAGTACATAGGCTTCACGTGAAAGACGCATTAGCTCATGACATTGTGTAGAAGTTCCATGTAACAATTATTGTGTATGTTGATGACCGCTCATTTCCGAATCATTATCAATTGCCCTTCCAATTCTGTTGGATGCTAGATTCAACCAATAGCAACATAGTAACATGAAAAATGCAATTTCTTCATCCGAATCCATAAGCAATCTGTTATTTTGAAAATACATAACAATTATATTAAAAACATACAACATAAAAATTCATCTAAAACTTCAAGTCATTCTTATCATATAAAAATCTAGTAATCCAAAACATCAGGTAATTCAAAACATCAAGTCATTCTTATCATATAAAAATCTAGTAATCCAAAACATCTGGTAATCCAAAACATCAAGTCATTCTTGTCAAGTAATCCAAAAAAAACCATCTAGTGCAAACCAAAAATCTAGTTATCCAAAAAAAACCATCAAAACATTCAAAAAAATCTACTTAGCGAAACATTCCATAATGTGCTCCATCAGTCTTGACCCAATTCTCACAAATAGCCGGATCAATGGTTAACCACACGTGCCTCTTATCCACACCTTCACCAAAAAGAGCAACAACAGTAGTGTATCTTGGATCAAATATTCCCCATCCTAACTTCTCCAATTTTTCCATACACGCATCCAAATTTGAAGAAGAATGCTTTTCCACAAATATTTTAGCAACTGTGGCAATATCTTCCCCGATTTCAAGCAATCTTGAATTGGATGCATCTTTACCCTTATCTTTGCCTTTATCTTTACTTTTATTTTGACTCTTTGTCTTATCCGTAGTCTTTCTTTTTTTTGATTGAGCGGATGACTTGTCACTGAGACCTACAGTTTCTTGTTGAGTGCAATCAATGTAATCAAAGTCATGCAAACTATACTGACTTGACTCTTGAGTAGGACGGGGAAGGGTAGAAGTTGGCCCCCAACTATGAATGCCTATCGCAGTCGTGCCTTCAAACAACTGTGTGCAAAGGTCGGGGTATGGTAGTGGCGTGCGTCTCAAAGAATCCACATGTTTGTTTGACTGTTTGGAACAAATATTTTATTATTTAAAGATGATAATGTATTTTTTATAACTAAATAAAATACCTTCGATTCTAGTTCCCATTCTTCTTTGGAAAGATTGAAGGTGTTGGTTGTTGAATTGTACACATTGCCGGTTTTGTTTTTTAACTTCAGAAAAGCACCAAATTTTGACTTTAGGTAGTCATAGCGGTTCTTCATTTGTTTTTGGTCGACAATGAAGTTATGTTCAATTTTTAATGTTTCAGCAACATTCCTCCAAGATAATGCTTTCAAACTACTCCCTTCCCTTCCATTAATCGTAACTTCACGTAAATAAGCTTCTAGAAAGGTTTTTTCTACACCTTCATCCTTCCAACTAATCCTATCCTTCTTTTCTCCCATTGCTTTGATCAATTCAACAAAAAAATGTATGTTTTAACAAGTTCAACATTGCAAATACACATTTTCAACCACAATTTAAACAATATAAAGGCACATTATCAATAATTACTTCAACAAAATAAATGCACAATAGCAAAAGTAATGAATATTTCATGAACATCAAAGAGAAGTAAGAATTTAGCAACAAAATTTCAGCATAATACTCATGAAATCATTAGACATAACATCAAAATAACACTAAAATTCGGCATATAACATCAAAACTCATCATATAACATCAAAATTCTGCATATAACATCTAAATTCAGCATATAACATCAAAATTCTGCATATAATATCTAAATTCAGCATCAACATTGAATCAAACATAACATCAAATTTCAGCATCAATATTTGATCATACCCATTGAACACATTCAAATTGAAACATATAACATCACTACCCAACATATAACAACATAATGAAGCATATAACATCATAATGGAGTAAGACATCAAGTATTAATTTTGATTTAAGAAATCAGAAATATATAGCATAATGAATTCGATTTTTGACTTTCAATTTTGAAGGGAAAGAAGGAACAGTCGTAGGCGGAAGGAAGAAAGGAAGAAAAATAACGAAAAAACAAACCTGCTGCAGTGGCGACGTTGTTGGCTGCGTCGGTACCCGCCGTCGCTGGCTTCGTTGGTGGGAGCAATCGGTGGGACCAATCGCTGGGCGTCAGACCTGGAGGGGAGAAAGTCGATGGCAGGAGACGGTGTGGGAAGGAAAGAAAGAGGCGGTTAGGGCAAATAGAAGGAACGCGTGTTTTTTTATTTTTCAGACTTGCTTTAACATCTGAAAAAATAAGAGGTATTTTTAAGTTTAAGAGGTAAAATATAATATGTAAACAAACGCTCTAAATCTGAAATTTTAAGACACTGCCTCTTAATTTTACAATTAAGAGGTAAACAAACGACCCTTTAGATAGCTCACAGGTGTGTCTAAACAATTTTAAGAACTATGAAAAGGGATGTCGTAATCATAGTCTCGATTGTTTAGACCTTTTCCACTTTCACAAGTCCATGTTAGTGTGCCGGTTAACCACACACGCTCCACTAACAACTTTGAGAATGCAAATATCACAATTGCTATCTAGCTAACGTCAAAATCAGTCGACGGAGTCTAAATGAGAGTTGTAGAGCATAATCTCACCTAGGCGTGCATATAATGAACGTCGGAAACCGAGCTCGTATGCAAAAGAAATGAATTGATGAGGTTCGAAACACAAACTTCGAGGTCTGTAAGAACTCACGACGTGAACAGGCTCCTCACGACATGAGCAGGCAAGTTGCAATGACGCATTGGATGATGATCGAGATCACGACGTGAGTATAAGAGGCTCACGATGTGAGCATAGCATTTTTTCCCTATAAATAGAAATCAAAGGGGCAGCCAGGTTTGGTTGTTCCATTTTCACACTCTCCCTCCGTATTATCTCGATTTACATGCAATTTATGTAGGGTTTTGAGCATTCTAACACTCCTAAGTGTACATGCAACTCTAAATACCTTGGATCTATGTTTTCTCTATTATACATGCAAATATGAACTTTTCAAGGTATTATCCTAATCTAGCATACAAAACAATGAATATAACAAGATCGAATACATACCTCTTTGATGTAGAAAGTCTTCATGAAGCTTGAGTGCCTAGTGCCCCAAGTGTGACACCTTAAATGGTTCACACAACATCAATTGCTTTTGGAATAACCTTGAGAGAAATGTGGAACACTTGAAATCGGCTAGCCCTTCTCTAGAATAATACTAGTGTCGATTTTGGTCAAGAATAAGATGCATATATAGTTAGGGTTACACCATGTAAACCCTAATTGACATGGCCTTTCGTTTCCATGATCCATGGGTACAAAAACACCATGGAGCATCCATGAAGCATCATATGGGTTTTAGCCAAACTAGTTAATCCATGGAGCATTAGCCCGCTATATAAGTATGGATGATTTACACAATCAACACATATATTTAATTAGTCTTCTTTTGATCACTTAATTAATCCTAGATTAATTCTTGATCAATACTAATTAAATAATCTTATTAATATATTAGAACTTATAATATATGAACCAACCTTAAGTGTTGTTTCTCTCATTATAGTCTATCCAAATGCATGATGCCATGCAACCCAAATGGACCATGTCGGGTCGGGTCAAGTCTTACCAATTATAGTTATAGACTTACACATTAATCCAATAGTCTCCCACTTGGATAAGTCTAAAACTATAATTGCGTATCACTTCAAGAACCAACTGGCAATCGTAGCTCTCAAAAGCTTCTGTCGAACTCTGACCTTGTCGATAAACTCTGACCTTTGTCAATGACTTGTCCATTAGATAAGGGATCATATATTCCTCCATTCTAGATATCATATGGACTGAGACATGGATTATAATTATTCTGTTTGTCCATTTGTTGTTTCCCGATTTTCGATTTATGACGACTGACTAATTGAACAAATCAAATCAGTCCTGGCCCGGCCGAGCATTTCCATTTGTCATCATCAAATCATCGAGGGGCCTACAAATATTGCTTTTATCCCAAACCACTACTAGAAAACAAACCTTTAATGACACGCTTTTTACGACACGCACTAATTAATGATACGCAAAAGAGCATGCCCTAAAAATAATGTTAGATCTTTAGAAATTTAATGAATTTTGGACGTGCATTCTTGTGTGCCCTAAAATTAGTGTCTCACAAAAAAAATACACGGAGGGTGCTTATGTTAAAGGCGTGTCGTCTAGAAATGTTGCTTTATAATTTTACAAATGCACTCTTCAGCAACTAGCAGTAGGAAAAAGGAAATAAAAAAATTAGAAAACCCGCCTTCCTTCCTTGTTTCCCCTCTTTAGCTCTGGGTGTGTTCTTTGACCACAAAAATCTTCTCCGGTCTTCCTCCGCCTCCCTACATTGAGTGTTGCTTGATTCTTTCATTTAGATTCCAACCGCCGCCTCCAATTCTTCCCCGTGCGTTGACATCGATCAAGGCTCATTTACTTCTACCCACTGGAACCACCATATCTCCCACTCGATGTTGAAATTGTCAGAAAAAGCCCTAATTCAGTATTATACTCTCAAGTCCCAATATTAAGAATGCAAATCTTGATTATCGTTTGTTTCTTATTCCCTACAGATAAATCAAAAAAGGGGAATTAGAATGACGAAGGTAGCGGGAGTTTTGGTCTGGTGGTTGTGGGTCATCTATCGAGCAAGGAAGATGGGAACACAAGCAGTCATGGTGGCTCAATGATGGCAATCAATCGAGAAAGGGGAAGCACCTCTGGTGCGGGACCGATTTGACGAAAGGAGAAGGGAGAAGCACGACTATGAGTCCCAAAGCACAAAATCAAGACTAGGGCTTTTTACAAAGATCTATCTCCATCTCTCTCTCTCTCTCTCTCTCTCTCTCTCTCTCTTAGGTTCCAAATGGTGGCTTAAGGGAAGGAAGAAGACAGCGAGGGTGGCTTAGAAGAAGGAAGACACCACGATGGTTATAGGTAAAACTAGGGCTTTTTTGATTGGAGACCTTACAACCTAGTTGCTTCACTCCCGATTGCAGCGTCGTTCGGCAACTAAGACTCCTCCATTGTACTGGTGTTGCGACTCCTCAGGCTACGACATCGGGTACTACACACCTGTCTATTAATCACTCTCATACTCATCATATAAGAACGAAAAGTTATCTATCACCATTGTTACATCAGTATCGACTCCTCATGCTCACTGGTCCACCTCCCCTCCACCCTACTCCGTCTACTAAGACTCCTCAGGTTTGCAAGCCCTACGTCCAATTGCACTAAGGTATGAAAAGGATGCTTCTACCTTGCCCTATTTCTTCAGCCGTTCAACAAATAAGAGGAAACATAATTTCTCATTCATCTATCGACTTCATCTTCTCAATAAAGCAAAACGGCTTATGAGTCTTTCCTGCATCTACGATTTCACCTGGTATTTTTGATTTCTCCTTTATGCCTCCATTTTTTTCCTACATCTACTTCTCATCTCTGAAAAAAACTTGATTTCACCATTTTAGGTTACAACTATTGGTTTAGAACTTTAGATCCTTCAAGGAATTTGGGAAAAGAAATGCCATACCTATGGGCACACCTTCTTAAGTTAAATGAGTACATTTTTTTCACATAAACAAGTTTCATATTTCCTTTTTTTGTTTCTGTCAAATTTTCAAATTATGAGTTTTTTCTTGGCAGGTTATATGGAAGTAACGTATGTGGTGAAGGGGGAGCTGAATTTCTTGCAAGCCCTTTTAACTTCTCATCTATACAAGAAAGTGTAAACATAATGTACCTCACTAATAGTGACAAGGGAAGTGGTTAGTTCATGGATATAATATGATAACATTGTCTCTCTGTTACCATTGCTTTTAGTTTCATTCTCTGAACAAGTTGTTGTTGTTTGGGAAGCTACCTGTCAAGTGCAGGCAACAGGTATCCAATTATTAGTATATACAACTAGGCTACAAGAATAACTTCTTATAATCAAGAACCAACTAGTCAAACTAATGTTATATTCTCTAATATGTGATGTATTTAAGTATAACTAGTTTTTTCTAATATTTTTTTATGATTTAATGGAGTGATGGTCATCTCTTTTTTTATTGTTTTTCTTGTTCCTAGGTTTTTTTAAGACCTGGTAGACAAGGACATGAGTTATATACTCTCTTATATGCCATGTTTCTTGAAATTGTAGTGATTATTATAACTTCTTTTCATGATACAATAGGAGGTAGTCGAAAACAAAATGAAGGCCTACAATACGAAAGTGGAAGGTGAGTCGCTTAAGTTTTAGTGAGAAGCATATCATAACCTTTTCTCCTTTAACATGACTGAACTTCAACTCAAATAGGTAAAAGGTTAATGAATTTTATTTGGTCAATTTCTTGCAGATAAATTTTATAAGTTTTAAATATTTCTCATCTGATCTCAAGGTAAATCTCCCTTTTTCATTGTGCTTTTTTCATATTTAATAACAGTAAGTTTCATTTCATGTGTAGGATGGAGAAGCTTATGCTTACCTGCTAAATGTTCTTGCACCAAAACATTGCAACCCAACCACATTGAATACCAAGGGTCTGGTATCCTCTTTCTTTGAGTTGTTCATCATGGAAGTAGGTGGATGTTGTTGAGTTGCAATATTTGGATTAAAAATATCTGGAACAGCTGCTGATTCATACCCCCACCCCCACCCTCTAATATGATAAAATGCTAATGTATTTTCATTGTTGGTGAGGCTAATTTCCTTTTTGTTATCTTAATTTAGGGACTTACAAGACATGCTTGTTGTCTTGTCTGTAATGCTTGTCACATATCTCAATGTGTCGGTATGTATTTTATTACATTATCATGAATTCATGACTAGTTCTCTAATTTCTAGTGTTCGCCCAAGATATGAAAAAGATGGTCATTATGTTATGAGTTTGAAAGTTAACTTCTAAATTTTCTAAAGTTAACATCAGGTAGAAGACTTTTTGTTGGAGGCGTTGCTTGGGAGACTTCAGAAGGTATGTTAATGCAACTTAATTTCTTGATGATACTCTTCTTTAGTATATGGCTGTTGGAGTAAATGGTGTTGTAGGGAAGCCAATTGTGACAACCCGAAGTTCGTTCCGTCATCGTAACCCGGTTCCGTTAATAAAACCGTTACGTTACAATTTTTTTGTTAACATTGTTTTAATTTAATTTAATTGCAACTTCTATTTAAGTTTCATAAGTGTCGGGATACATTTTAAAACATTAAAATATTTTCTAATTTCATTTAGAAAATATTTAGTTTCATCTAAGTTGTAATTACGGTAACTTAATCGGGTGTGACCAAAAGCCTTGTATAGCGTCGGTATCGGGTAGTATTCCACCGTGTCCCAATCTTTAAGCATATATAAAGTTGAGAGAGCCTCATTTGAAGCCTTTTCCACTCTCTATACTATCACTCTCTACTTTCTCTTTGTAGAACTCGAAATAAAGCCAAAATCATCCAAATCAAGCTCCAAATCATCAAGGTAACTATCCTAGCTCCTAGTATAACACCTTTAGCCATCAAATTCGTGATTTGTATGAGGATTAGAACCATAAACATATGTTTACGGTCCTGGAACCTCCTTAGGCCGTGAACACATGTAATAAGGGGTTTTGAGCCTTAAAACCCTTCCAAACCTCATTTGGAGCTTAGATATGACTAAGGGACTTATTTGCATGGACTTAGAACACATTAAACACTTCATTTAGGGTGTAAACATGAGTTTACAGCCCAAGCACATGCTTGGACCGTAAACACCTGTTCATGGGGAGTAAACTCCTTTTAAGGTGTTAAAATGCCACTTACACACCTCATAAGCCTTAGAATGAAGTCTAGAAGCAACCACAAACAAGATAAGGGCCTTAAACATGCTAGAACAACCCCCATAGGAGCTTACGGCCGTAAACCCCCCCCCCCCCCCCCCAAGAATGGGTTCTTAGGCAGTAAACTCCTAAAACATAGTCAAATGGTGCTTTAAAGTCATTCCATGGCTTGTAGAATTAGCTAGAAACTCTTGTAAAGGCCTATGACCACCAAAACATCAAAGGATTGAGTGTGGGAGATTTTACGGCCATAAACTCCTAGTTTAATGCCGTAAACTCCATTTGATGGTCCATTTGTGAGTTTAATCCATTCCTATGCCCTAGATTTGATCCTAGCTAATTTTCCCGAGTGATATAAGGCCATTTAGCACCATAGAACACCTCACCATGATTTTACGGCCGTAAACTCATGCGGAGTGGGTCATTAGGGTCATAAACCCTCTTATGAGTTTACTCTTGAAGAGTAAACTCCATATCCAAGTCGTATATGTCCATAGATGTCACCCAGGTCACTCCAAACACTTGTAATGAAGTGTTTTCTCGTCTTGGAGTGCATAATCCTATCTAAATTGTAGTTCAAATCCTAATTAGATACAAATGTGTATCTTTTCATATTACATAGGAACCTCGCGCATTATCAAGCCCCGATCTGACACTTAGCATCCTAAACGACACGTTCCTCGACTGGTGAGATCATACCCCTATGCCTTTTTCCGCATTTTTCAATGTTTTCAGGGGGGGAATACAAGCAAATTATAAATGTTTTCAAAACCTAAAACTGATATACTTCTATAAATATATGGCTAACTTTTAGATATCTTTACCTATTATGTATTATGTTGAGCATAAGGGATGTTTTTATCAATTATAACTACATGGAGTTCAGTAAAGAAAACAATCAAATCAATCAAATTATTATGGGAATAACTTGGGATCTTTAGTTCTTGTTTAACGAGCACAGATTTATGTAAAGTTATTAGATAAACTATGTCTGATTCAGTTTATCTCTGTTTAATTTAGAGTATATTGTCAGATAATTCCATTGTATTTAACAGTTTTCAGTGTATTATGTTTCAAAACGATTAGTATGTTTGATAACGTCTGAAAATACCGTGAATAATTCAATACTAGCTTGTGAGATTCGTCATTACCCTTTGGGTTATCAGTAAATCCTCCCCGGAAGTGTAACCAGAGTCTCCTGGAGAGAGAGCGTGGAATTTGTGAATAGAATCTATTCGGGACTGACAATCCCACACCTAAATTGCTAGCTACAGTTAGGCGGGCACGCCTGGGGTGACAAATTCTGGAAATCGTCCGACGTCTGACAAACGTCAAGGAGGTCTCGGTGTCGCATTAGCATGGTTATCCGACTCACAATACATATTAATATAAATTTATTCACGGATTTGATTTTATATCTATCTTCAACCTATAGTATCTATATCTAGTACGGGATGTTAATCCCATGGTTTTGAATCTATATCTAGTACGGGATGTTAATCCCATGTTTTTGAATCTATATCTAGTACGGGATGTTAATCCCATGGTTTTGAATCTATATCTTCTCTAATCTATGGTTTTATTGGATGGTATTCCCAGTGATTTTAAATCTATATCATCTATTAATCTATAGTTTTACTGGATGGTATTCCCAGTGGATTTTTCAAATATATATAGTTTTACGTGTTAAACTATCTACTGCTGTATCGAATGAAAGTATAGAACTTTAACTAAACTTTTCTTTTAGGCAAATAAGGGTTTTTCCTGGGATAATTTAACTGTTCCTAACTAGACCGTGTAACTAATGGATAACTAAACTACACTTATAAGAAAATATGGGATTTTCTTGGATAACAAACTTTTTCGGAAAACCAAGGGAAACTTGTACATTTTCATAAAACAAACCTCTTATGAACTCACCAGCTTTATGCTGACTTTCAAACTGCTTGTATTCTCAGGTCCACATTAGACAGGTACACCGCGATCTTTTGGAGAAGATGGAGTACTTAGAAGACACGTCTTTACTTTTGTCCATATGATATGTATATGTATAACGCATGTAACTCTTTGTTTTTAGACAATGTAAATGAATCTATGTAATGTAAAGTTTTGTGTTTACTATGCTTACTATGTACATTGGTTGCGATATTCATGACGTCCTCCGCCCGGAACGTTTCCGCCTTTGGTTTCGGGGTGTGACACCAATGATACGTGAAGGCCGTGACTTTCATATCTTTATCAGGCGCAGTTTAAGAGACATTTTTTGCAAAGTTTCAATTTTTTCCTTGGAAGTGAAGGTTTGGGCTTCAAATTAAACCCACTGTCACAGTTTTCTGTTTTTATATGTTTTCATAATATGATGGAACACGTAAATCCACTATTGCAAACAGATAGGCTCATTGCATATCGTGGTGTCTGACAAAGAATATGGTATTATTACCAACTGTCTTGCCATGAATTTGGGTGAACAACCTAACCTCCCTCCTCCTTTCCGTGACATAAACTCTGACAACTCAGATACAATTCGCCTCTTGGCTGATAAAGTCAATATGACCAGTCAAGTATTTTTGTAATGTTCTTGAGTTGGGATAGAACTTTCTCTTCACGGTATTCTCTCTCTCTCTCTCTCTCTACATAGGAAAAAATGGATTTTTGTGTTGTTATGTACTTAAGTCTAGATTTAGAAGTTAGAAGTTTGAACAACTCAAAACGACTTAGTTTTAAATTAAAAACAGAACCCCTTGTGAAAGGTGTTCTTATTTCTTAATTCTATTTTTTCTTTTTAGTTATATAATAATGATATTGCTGACACTGACTTTGGTTATTTTGACCAGGTTGCCCTCATTCTTGAAGGGATGGGTTCATCAGCACAAATCTTGTTTACAGTGAGCAGGGATGGGTTCATCATCACAAATCTTGAAACGTTACTTATCATTCACAACTATAAAATTTGTTCCTGATTTTTCAGTGCATGCATATTTGCAGGTTTATTCTTGTTTCTTGTCATTTGTATTGCATTTAATGATAAGGATCAGGAGGGACTTTATGTCTTTTTTTTATCCTTCAAAGTTTTGGAGTAGGGATCTGATTCAGCAAGCAAGCGTATGATATTATTCTCATTTTTTATTAAAAAGATTATGTCTTAATAAGTAAAATCTTGGAAAGACTGAAAAGAAAGTCAAAGTATGTTAATATGTCCAAGTAGTGATATCGTATGATGTTGGCGCAGGAACTTGATCATATTGTGGAAGAACATGAAAATATTGCTAAAGTGAATCTCCTTTAACACAGATCCATTATTTCACTAATTGAATAGGTTTATTTATTGTTACATCGTAGAAAATTTGTTATTCTGGAGTTCCATAGATAGCACATTTGACTAGTGTCAAATTGTTCTTGCATATGCTACAACTTAAATGGGATCTTACTTAATTTACCAACGTTTTTACTTAACTTACCAATGTTTTTATATTTATGATAGATTGGTCCTTTAGAATGTTGGCGAGGTGGGTTATACCTTTCAAGATCTATTGGAGATAGAGATGTTGGGGAGGTCATTATTCCAGTTCCTCATGTCAAACAAGTGAAGGTTAGTTTAGTAATTAAACTCAATTTATTCCTCTTTTTATTAACAACTTTTATTTACTCATGATCTTCATCTATCTTTTGCTGGTGGGTGGCTTGTAATTTCAAGTGATGGGATCGCGGATTGGCTCCGGAATCAGCAGCAGCACAAATTGTCAAAGTACGGAAACAAAAAATGTCAAGTTTGTAACAAAATATTATGCAATGGATTCTATTTTTTGTATATGATATTTTATTTTCTATTATGAGACATTAAATGCAAATTTAATTTGAAAATTAGTAAACATATATTTTTTTAAACATTTAAAATTATGATACGCAAAAATGTGTGTCATCTTCATTTGTGACATGGCCTTTCTTGACAGGGGCTTTCTTGATACACTTTGCGTGTCATTAACACGTGCATCGTAAGGTTACGACACATGAATGTGTGTCGTCTTCCTTTATGACAGGGTCTTCGTTGATACGCATTGCGTGTCGTAAACGCGCGTCGTAACTGCGTGTCGTAAATGAGTGTCGTCAATGCGCGTCGTCTCTCTTTATGACAAGGCCTTCCTTGACGCGCATTTACACGTCGTATGAGCCTTTTATGACGCGCAATGAGCGTCATAAAAGGTTGTTTTTCTAGTAGTGAAGGTAAAAGGAATGGATAAACTTCGACTGATATGGCTTGTTCTACTACTTGTTGAATCATACACAAAGACACGTTTTATAACACCGAGTTACCGAATGCGTTTTCGTGCAATCAATGTACAACCAACTCATAGTAACAACTCATATCTCTAGGTTTGAAGAATATAAGATATTATCGTCTCATGATCACTCGTGATAAAATCCATGAAGTGATTCCAATGAGTACGGGTTGAATCCAATACTCAGAACTTATGAGCACTCATGAGTGTTTAGCCCTTTGTCCAACATCTTAGACCTCTACAAGCCAACCCATGACAGTCTTAATTCATATCTACTTCCAACATATGACCGACTGTGGATGGTTTGAATAACTTAGTCAATCAGAACAATGACCTAGTTATTCTGGAAGTCAAAACATGCAAAGTGAAACACAATAATAATCGAATCTAATATCGTATCAAAACCTATGAACATAAATAAAACACCTTTTATTTATCACCATATGTTTACACATTATTCATTGTATACTGTTTTGAGCTATCAACTTTATTCTTGAATTTAAAACAATAGTTGTCCCATGCTCCAAGCATGTACACTATGTTTTCGAAACACTAGTCATGCCATACACCAAGTATGCATACTATGTTTGTCTATGATCTTCACTTTGTGAATTAGATCAATTGAACATAACTCCAATGATCCTCTTTCACAGTCCCAAATCCTTACTGCAAATGCAAGAATTCCAAATTCATGCCATTTACTGAAATCTATTAGATTGTAAACTTATATGCATTGATCCTCTTGTAATGATTATGCACACAGTCAGAAAGACTTGACAACAATCATTACAGAGCATTCCAAAGGAGATCAACACCTTGGAAACTTGCATTAAGTTTCCTAATCTTACACAAATTAAACAATTTGAAACACTTCCATATTCCATTTTGACTACCACTTCTGAACAAGAGTTGCTTCCTTACAGATTATGTCAATATGGTCCTTCCAGAATTAACATTATACTTACAACTATCCTTGAGCAACCAATCTTTGGTACACCTTAGATTGTCCTCGACAATTGTTTAATCCTTTTAGTCATATCCAATTCTAGACCTTTTCCCTTCTTAATGCCCCAGGCATTTGGAAAATTTTAGAAAGGATGAATATAGCACATGTAATCGATCCTATATCCGAAGCATATGGGACACGATTCACGATGTCTCACATAAAGACTAAACCAGTCTTTTGCTATAACATTTCCATTTCTATTTGCCAAGTTCTCATAATTCATATTATGAAAAGGGATGCCGTAATCATAATCAAATTTTAGAACACAAATAATGGAACCATATACTGAATTTCCTTATGTTGAGCCATTCCAACATGAAATTCATATATATATATATATATATATATATATATATATATATATATATATATATATATATATATATATATATATATATATATCCTTGACTAAATACGATTAAATCCTCAATCTAAGCTTTTAGATTTGAGATAAAGTATAATTTCCTCTCCCTTAACTATATTAAAACAACTCTTTCCCAATTGAAACTTTTGTTTTCTATAATTAACATTGCTAACTTGCAATACTTATCATAATTATCATGCTCCCACTAACATGATGATTAATAGCATAACACTTATGCTCCCACTAGCTTTGACATGTACTCAGAAATTAGCTGGACTTCTAGAAATCAATACTTTATTGACTTTCTTACCAAAGTTCAGATTTCTGATACTAGATTGCTTTGATAAAACTTTATCAATATCATACACCTTATCTTAGATAGCTCACAGGTGTGTCTCGATTGTTTAGACCTTTTCCACTTCTCACAAGTCCATGTTAGTGTGTCGGTTAACCACACACGCTCCACTAACGACTTTGAGAATGCAAATATCACAATTGCTATCTAGCTAAAATCTACTTAGTGAAAGTGTTTCCTCACCATCATTTTCAAGAATCGGAGAGAAACCTTATGACACTTAGATTTAATGGTGTATATGTTCTTATCCATGTGAATTGTCAAAACCATAGTCACAAGACAAGGATAATGACAAATCCAAACTCATATGAACTGAACTCAATCTTAATTTATTGCCACCTGGCAGCTCAAGGGCCTGCCATTGCGTCAAAGTTGTTGTGCAACCAATTGAGAACTCTAAGAACTCATATGCAAAGCCAACTTTAACTGGAATGGGCACAGAATATGTCAACACGATAGGTTATAAACCTCAAGTCGTGTGCTAGTGAAGAACTTCAGGTTTTATTCTTGATTAGTTCTTGAGACTTTCAAGACTTTAAAGACTCCCACTGTCCTCTTGACATATAAGACTTTCTTGTCAGAGATTCAAGAGATAGTGAGGATTCTAATCAAGACAAACACTTCACAAAATTGGCCTTAGTTGGTCTTTGTTTTATCAAAAACATCACAACTTACCAATTTCAAATGTACAAGAGTAGAAAACTTTTACTCTTACATTTGACATGTGTTTTAAACCTTCTTTAAGACATGTCACTCAAGTTACATTCTTAGAGTATAACTCTAACATATTACTACAACTTAGTAGCATACTCGATACCAGAACACATATCTAATAGATCATTACAGCACAACAACATACTCGATACCAGAACACAGATCTAACAGATCACTGCAGCATAGCAACATAGTTGATACCAGAACACAGATCTAATAGAGCACTACAACATAACAACATACTCAATACCATAAAATAGGTCTAATATATCAACAATCCAAGTAATTCATGACCGTATATACTTAGAGGTAAGATAGTCAGCCGTGTTGGATTAGGTGTCTAAGCCCATAACTATAATTGGTATATACTTGACCCGAGAGTAGCATGGCCCATTTCGGGTTGCCTTCAGTAGAACAATTTGATTGGATGGATATTTGAGAAAGAGGTTATTTGTGATTTATTAATATATTATGAGAATAATATATTAATTGATAAATCATATTATTTAATAGGTATTGATCAAAAATTAATTTGGAATTAATTTAGTGATCAAAAGAGACTAATTAAATTTACAGGGAGTGATTAGGTAAATCAGTAATACTTATAGTTTGGGCTAATGATCCATGTTGATTAGGATTGGACTAAATCTTTATGAGAGTCCATGAAGAGTTAGTCCAAAAGGCTAACCAGTTATTAGTCCTAAAGCCCCAATGAATTAGGGTTAAAAGTTAAAACTCTAGTAATTCCAAACTATAAATTAAACCCCTAAGCTTGCAAAATCGGCGATTTGTACTCCACGGTGTAAGCCTATCCGTTTTTTGTGATCCTAGGCTCTCTTTCTCATTATCTTCCACTTTTTCATGGTGTTTGTGACTCGTTTGAGGCATCACACTTGATGTGCTAAGCTCTCTTAAGGCTAAGTTCTACAAGATACTACACAACGTAATCTTCTAACTAGTTTTTTATGATTCAAATATCACCTTTGCATGCTAGTTAGCCTTCATGCTTTCGAAAATGAATATTGCATGTATAATTAGAGAAAACTTAGATCCAAAGCATTAGTGTGACATCCGCATTTTCACGGCCAGAAAAGACCGATTTGTTTATGCTTTTTTGTAAAATCATAGTAATCGTTTAAAGAAAACTACTGCGGAATTTGTTCCCAAAACAAAATATGATATCAAATCATTTCTTTAAAGAAATGTATTTTCATTAAATAACAAAATCTTGGATGCGTACTTGTTGGCATAATGCCCTGTCTTCCCACATTTGTAGCAAGTCATCTCCTCGCTACACTTCCTGAAGTGTTTCTTTTTACACTTCTCGCACCACTTAGCTTCATCTCTTCCCCCAGATTTCAAGTATTTGCTTTCTTTGTTGATCACTGAATACCCCTCATGCTTCCTTTTCTCTCCAACTTCAGCTCTCTCCAGACCTTTCTCTCTTATCTGAGTCCTAGCATTCCTAGCAGCCCAATTAGCGGCTTTCAGAGTGGTTGCTTGCTTGACCATCGGACCAAAGTCCGCTGGTAATCAGAGGACAAACTTGTTGACCTTGGAAAGTTCCTTTGGAAGTAGGTAGGGAACAAGCTTCATTTTCTCCGTAAAACTAGTAGTGTACTCGGTGACGTTCAACCTTCCCTTTTTCAGATTCTGGAACTCATTATTGATTTCCAGAAGATCCTGCTTTGAGCAGTATTGCATCTTTAGTTGCACCCCAAAATCTTCCCATGACATCTTGCTAGCTTCCCCCTTGGGCATAGAACCAGCCAGCAGCTTCCACCAGCTCAGCACTCTAGATTTTAACAGAGGAATCGCAAGTGCAGTCTTCTATCTGTTGCTACACTCGCAACTTTCAAACATCATCTCCATCTCGGAGATCCAGTCCATAACTACCACTGGTGTCGGGTTTCCAGCTAGACACGGTGGTTTGGATGCCATGAAATCCTTGTACTTGCATCCACGTCTGTCATTTCCGCCATCCAAATTGTTCTGTCGAACTAACGGTGGGTCGGCTTGACCGATTAACCCATTGAAGTTCCCTCCCTCTGACTGCCCTCCATTCACTTCGGGCTCCTCAACTTGAATTGACAGTTCTTCACAATTCTGCCTAAGCAGACGTGTCGTTTCTTCCATATGATAATCCAACATTGTTTGAATCATCATTTGTACACCAGCCATTGTCATTGGCTCGGATGTTGCTGCTGCCACAACTACTGGTTCAATCATAGGTGATTGATTCTTGTGTTCGTCAGCGTTTCCAAATCCACTTCTCGTTCTCACCATTGTTGATCTATACACCGAATAAGGTGAATTTAGATCCTCCTTCATGATATATATTCAAGTCATCCTTATTTCTCCGAAACATTTACATGCTAATTCTAATATCGTAGTCGTACGCTTAGAATCCTAAACATATAAGGTTTCCAGACCCGGTCGGCAACAGACCATAGATCCGAACAAATAATATCATATATGGAAAATATATATAGCATTTAGCACATAAAAACATTTTAGACATCTTTCCTAAAGTATACAAGTGCTCGTGTCTTAAAATATGGTAGACACACATCTCATAATCATCACTTAGCATTCTAAGTTTAAGTCTAGAAATCCTACAAATTCCTAGTTCGCTTATACTAATGCTCTGATACAAACTGTGACATCCCCATTTTCACGGCCAAAAAAGACCGATTTGTTTATGCTATGTTTTAAAATCAGAGTAATTGTTTAAAGAAAATTGTTGCGGAATTTGTTCCCAAAACAAAATGTAATAAGAATTTATCAAAGCATTTCTTTAAAGAAATGTATTGTAATTAAATAAAAAAATCTCGGGATGTCATGTTCCGATACAGCCCAAAAGCATAAACAGTTTAAAATAGACCTTACAACAGTTATTTATAACTACCGATCTATAATCCAAAATCTCTCGTCAAGTCCACCAACTTATACTCTTGTGCCATTACCTGTAATGCAAAGAAAACTGAGTGGGTCAGGCTTGGGAGCCTGGTGAGCATATAGGGTTTTCAACCCACAATAATATAATTATTATATTTAATCATCAAACAATCAACCCATTTACCCATCCCCATTATCTTCTTTATGTCTTAAGGTTTTACCCTAAGAATCGACTATCCTTCCTTCATTCGTTCCTAAGGATTGACATAAGGAATTGGCACAAAGTCCATTGCTACCACATTTTATACAACAGGCACTACATCTGATCGTCACCAGGGTTTATACAATAGGCACTACGTCTCAGAGTTACCAGGGCTTACACAATAGGCACTACGCCTCATAGTCACCAGGGTTTACACAATATGCACTGTCTCATAGTCACCAGGGTTTACACAATAGGCACTACTTCTCATAGTCACCAGGATTTACACAATAGGAACTACGTCTCATAGTCACCAGGGTTTACACAATAGGCCCTACGACTCATAGTCACCAGGGTTTACACAATAGGCACTACGTCTCATAGTCACCAGGTATTTCATCTAACCATGTTCTACCGAACATATTTGTAGATATAAAATGCACATATGGTTTAAATCATTTAAAAACCTGTATAAAACATCCTTTCCCCACCCATCTCAAACAAACAAACAATATATAACACATAACACGTATTTCATAGCAAATACTTCATATTTATGTGTTAGAAGAAAGTAAATACACACTCACTCATAACATAGATGTAATACATTCAACGTAATACATTCAACCAATACTTGTATTAAGATTGTCTTTATGAAAGGGACTATACACTCACTTGATAAGAAGATGATCGGATAGCACTACAGCTCTAAAAGTAGTATTCTTCGGTGAAACTGTGATATCTTCACACACTGGGCTTCTCGCGGGCAGAGATTTGGCTCGAAACTCTTTTCTTCTTAGGATCTTCAGAGCGTCGGGACTTGCTTCAGGTCTCCGTATGATACCAGGGCTTTGGGGGTATAAATTGCACGTAAATCGAGGTAATACGGAGGGAGAGAGTGAGAAAGGAACAACCAAACCCCACTGCCCTTTGATTTCTATTTATAGGGCAAAAATGCTATGCTCAGGTTGTGAGCCTCTTATACTCACGTCGTGAGCTCGATCATCATCCAGTGCGTGATTGCAACTTGCCTACTCACAACGTGAGGACCCTGCTCACGTCGTGAGTTCTTACAGACCTCGAAGTTTGTGTTCAGAATTTTGGAAATTCATATCTTTCGCATACGAGCTCCGTTTTCAACGTTTTTTATATCCACGCATAGGTGAGATTATGCTCTACAATTCTCGTTTAGACTCCGTTGGCTAATTTTGACTTTAAGTTTTATTATATTTTTTTAGTAGGTCGGGACAGGAAAACTCCGTTAGGAATTCACAACTCCTTCATCTGATGTCTGTTTTCGTCTATCTTTTTACCGTTGGACTACTATCGATGAGATCTTCGATTCTCGTTTAGATCATTTCGGCTAGAAATCACTCGATCTCATATTCGAACTTCAGGCTGCATACTGCTAAGCTGAAACTTAGAAAAATCATAACTTCCTTATACGAAGTCAGATTTGGATGTTCTTTTCATGCACGCTCTCGGTTTAAAGTATTCTACAAATTTCATTTAGATCGCTAAGGCCAACTAACGCTCTAAGGTAAATTCACTATTTACGTCGTGTTGTGTCGTGACGGTTCTGCCGCGAAACTTCGACATGTCATAACTTCTTCGTTATAACTCGGATTTCCGTGTTCTTTATATGTATACAATCCTTGTAACATATACTACAACTTAGTTAAGATTAATCCTTCTAAATAATCTTCCATCAAGAAGTCACTTTTGATGCTTATCATCTCTAAATTGACTAGCCCGGATCTACAGGCGTTACATGGTGGCGGGTGGTTGTTATAAGTGGTGAAGGTGGGTGGTGGTGATGGAAGGTTGTCGATGCTCAGTGGTTTTGGTGGTTGGTGGGTAGTGGGTGGAGGTGATGGTGGTTGGTGATGATGGTGGTGGGTGGTGGTGATGGTGGTGGTAACGAGTGATGGTGATGGGTGTCAGTAGTGGTTGGTGGTAGTGACGGGTTGTGGTGATAATGGTGGGTAGTGGGTGGGTGGTGATGGGTGGGTGGGGGTGATGATGATGGGTGGTGGGTGGGGGTGACGGTGGCTAGTGGTGATGATCGGTGGTGGTGGCGGGTAGCGGTGATGGGTGGTGGTGGGTAGTGGTGGGTAGTAATGGGTGGTGGGTGGTGGTTGGTGGTGGTGGTGGTGGTGGTGTGTAGTGGTTATGGTGGCGCGTGGTGGGTGGCGGGCGATGGTGGGTGGTGGGTAGTGATGGGTGGTGGTGGTGGTTGGGTGGTGAGTGGTGATGATGGTGGCGGGTGGTGGTGGTGGGTGGTGGGTGGTGATGGGTTGTGGGTGGTGGTGGTGCTTGGTGGTGATGGTGGTGGCGGGTGGTGCGTGGTGAGTAGTGATGGGTGGTTGGTGGTGGTGGTGGCGGTGGTGATGGGTGGTGGGTGGTGGTTGGTGGTGGTAGGTAGTGATGGTGTTGGTGGCAGGTGGTCGTTGGTGGTGGTGGTGGTGATTGTGGTGGGTGAGTGGTAGCGAGTGGTGGTGGGTGGTGCGTACTGATGGGTGGTGGGTAGCGATTGGTGGTGGGTGGTGGTGGTAGTGAGTGTTAGTGGTGGGTGGTGGTGGGTAGTGATGGCGTCTGGTGGCGATGGGTGGTAGGTAGTGGTTAAAGGTGGTGGTGGAGGTGGGTGATGGTGGTGGTAGGTGGTTGTGGTTGCGTGGTGATGGTGGTGGTTATTGGTGGTGGTGGTGGGTGGTAGGTGGTGATGGGTGGTGGGTGGTGGTGGGTGGTGTTGGTTGGGTAATGAGTGATGTTAGTTAGTGGGTTTTTTTAATTGTTCGTAACTATTTTTTGATTTATATGAATATTATTTTATAATTTTAATTAAAAAAATTATGTGCTCCAAATTTGTTTTCAAATGTTCTCGCGATTGAATGTTATATATATATATATATATATATATATATATATATATATATATATATATATATATATATATATATATATATGGTTAAGATTAAATGTGAATCAAAATTATTGTGTGAATGTATAACCATTTTTGGACCATTAGATTAAAAAAAATGAATGGTTATGATGAATAATGGCATGATAGTAATTAATTGTAAAAAATTAATTCTTTTCCAAATTTAAAAAACCAATAAGGGTAAATTTGATATTTCGTTTACAACCAAATTAGGAAATTTTGGATATTAAATGATACAAACCAAAATTTAAAGGAAATTTCAAATCAAAATTTAAGAAATACAAAATAACGTTTTTGAAAATTAACTTTTCAGGAACGTTTTAGAGATAAATTCAACTTTCTTTCTTATCATTCTTATTATTCTCAAAGAATAAGACGTGGATCATAAGTTCATAACTAAAATTCTTTAAGAATAATAAGCTTTATTATGGAAAAAATACATTCTTGAAAATTAATAAATTAATTACAAATGCATAACTTAGATTCTTGAAGAATAATTTAACATTTTAAAAAAAATATAAAACATTCTTTAAAGAATATGACATTAAATAAATAAATAAATAACTAAATTACAAGTACAAAAAGAATACATTATGATAAGAATGAACATAATTTACAATTGAAAAAATGCTATTTTCATGAGAATTAGACATAATTACGAATACAATGAAATGAGACATTCTATAAGAATGACATTGTGAAAATGACATTCTGTGAGAATGTATGCAATGAGATCAAACTTTAAGGCTTCTTTTTTTAGACAACACTTTTCAACTTCTTCTCCAAATGAAGCTGATAACGTCATCATCAGAACCTTGCAAGATCATTATGCTCTCCTTTTTTTATTTTTCCTTTTACATAAATAAAAGTACTATTAGAAATTGCAATATCAAGGTCATATAAATTAGAAAGCCACATAGTAAATAACCAAGATCAAAAGAAGTCAACAATTCGATGTAGAATCATTGTAGAAAAAAAAAGTTAAAGATTAAAAAATAAACAATTCAAGAATTCAAGAAATTAAGCAACTACTAAAAAATAAACAATTCAAGAATTCAAGAAATTAAGCAACTACGCTACAAAGCCATTTAGCCAAACAATTGAAGATCTGAACAAATTAAGTAACTAACAAACAAAGCTTAAGCCAAATATATCACATCTGTTAAAAAATTCAGGGATGTTGCTCCATAGAGTTGACCATCTTAACATAAACACAAATATATCACATTTGTTCAAATATCAGGCATGTTGCTCCACCTTTCTTATAGGATTTTGCAATTTCAACCTGTCATAACACCAGTCAAAACAAGAATTATTTACTAGATGCAAATTCCAAGTTTGTATATTCACTAATCACTCTTCAAAACCCCACAAGACCGAACCCAACTAAGTCATATTAATAATAAAATAATGAAAACCTTAAACATGTTTTGTTTTTAAAATATTATGTAAATATATATGGTAGTACAAATGATATTGCAATTTTTGATCCATTTGATGGCATAATGATCTTTTTAAGTGGAAGGGAATCACATTCCTTTTTGGGAATAGTCTATTGCATTCAATCATGCAAAACAAACAAGTTATTGTCATTCCTATGGAATGGGACATTCCAGTCCTTCTCCGATTCCATCATACCAAACCAATGCTACCTTAGGGCATATAGTTCAAGGTTATAAGCAAATCAGAAACTAAACATTCAAATGTAATCCCAACAACTTATTTGCAATCAAGATCATTATGATAAACTAAAAGCTAATTTTAAGATGGCCATTTGCAAATGAGATAATATGCATTCTAAGTTTTTTAAGATAAACATTTGTAGTTAGATACCATACAGTATGCATACATACTAAAGACAACACTAATTGAGTTAATAACCTCAAAATATATACATAAACAGTCAAAAAAATGTTGAAGCTAAAGTAAGTTTAGCTAGTGTAATATACATGTAAAGCAAATAAAAGAAATATGTTTTTGTTAAAGCATTAAAATCTTACCTCGTTTCTTCTTGAATGGAATCAATTTCGAGTTATATCCAAGGATTCGAGCTTGCAGCTCTATAGTGTAGTATACAAGTAAACCAAACCTTGGGCTTCAATATATGTACTTATAATAGTTGATCAAGTTCAATGACATATGAAAATCCATCAGATGCCCATTTGGGTGTACCACATCTTAATTCTTCGTCTGATTTAAGCCCTAATCTTCCATATTCGAGCTCGATTATGTCTTTCAATATAAAGGACATGGTTGATTCTTCAGTTATACAAGATATTTCAACTGATCTGGACCCTAATTGAGCATGTCTTGTTTCGATGGTTGTTTTTTCGTTGATGAATCTGGTGATGGGGGTTGATGGTATTATTTTAGGGTTATTTTAGGGGTTTATGGTGGATAGATAGTGAAGATGATGATGGTCATGATAAGATTCAGTGGGTGATTCCAAGCAGCAAAATGGAGAAGATGACAGGCTTAACGAATTTTACTTTTGGCCAAAAAATGTTAATGATTGTAAACAATATTGATTAAATTCCATAATTTTAGTCTTATAATTTTGGGTAATTAATTAACTAATTAGTCAATTTATTATAATGCTCCTATCTATTGATTGATCTAGAATTTGTCATACACTCACACAATAGATGAGGGTTATATATGAACCTAACTATATATATATATATATATATATATATATATATATATATATATATATATATATATATATATATATATATATATATATATATATATATATATATATTATTTTGTTGAAAATACGGCCAACGATGGTAATACCTTCTCTACATCATGAATCTACTTTTAGTTGCACGTTTTAGTGTTGACAAAGTTTTCTACCAATCGGCTACCAGGGATAGATAATAAGATCTTTCTAAGTTCATAAAAGATTTTACTTCTTTTATATTTATAAATAGATATTAATTATAAAGTAGACAAGTGGCACCGAAAATTTTAATACCCATACATAAGTTTGTTTAACTTCTAATAAAAGCTATTTAATAATCATCGTGTCTCCTACTAGATACTTTTTACGTTTTGTATCAAATTTAAAGTTACATCTTTTCTAGAAAGAAGAAAATAAAGGGAAATTAAGTAATCTAACTCTCATAAATGATATATTTGATAAAAATTAACCAGTTTTTTTCGGTAATCGTATTGTTCTGGATAGATCTATGTAATTTTGGAGTATGACTCCAGACCATGTTTCTGAAATACATTTTTTTTGCATGTAATATGTGGTTTTTCTTTTAGTATAAGTTTTGGTTTAATATAATGTATATGTTTTGTTTTTATAACATGTATAACTTTTGGTTTTATAAAATATAAAACACAATTAAAATCAACAAACAACTAATAAATACATAAACTAGATGTATGATGTGTATGTAAGTTATATTACAAATACGATTTACAAATTATCTTTGTCCTTATATCCAAAAAAAATTTATAGTCGTTTCGACCTATAGCCCATGGACCTGTTTTACCCTTTATAGAAATCGATGTCCCGATGATTAATGCTTCTAGGAATCAACACAAAAACACTTCATAATCCCCTATGTTGTCAATCTGTTGTAGTACGTCTGAGGCTTTTTCTAGGGTCATCTTGAAGCTCGCAAGTAGGATTGAATCAGTTGGTTCAGTACTCCAATAGTTGACTCCCACTACCTGTTTGTGGATGTGGGCTCCCAGACCTATAAACTGATCCTTATTTTTCGAATAGTAGTCGCTTTTCTAATGACTATCATATATAGTAATTTTGAATGTCTTCAAATCTAAAGCACCCAAAAACCAATGAGTTTGTGGTATATTGATTAGGATGTAAAGCTACTAAAAAAGTTAGAAATGATTAATTAGTATATCAAAACTCAGGTAATGTAATCCAAACAAAATTATACAGTATCACACTCTGCCTAAGCTTGGTAAACAGATCAGTCAACCATGTCACTCAAGTCAAACGTATCAGTGTTGGTAGCTGACGACACAACCGTCTACCGAACATCATCCGCTCTACACTCTAACAACAATGAGATCCACATCATCAAGTGCTGTCATTTTTTTTGTAGTAAAGTAAGTATTGTTATTAGAAGCTTAGTATCGAATGAGCACATAATTATGTTACTTACATCACATGACAACCATCCTTTATAACTATCCGCATATAACCATATCCAAAACTTAATTGTAGCAAAACTGGCCAAATAATTGTGACCAAACAACAACAAACCACCCCGTTCTTTATATACAATGTGTACGGTAGACTCTAAAAGTTTGTCCAACGATGTTGGTTGTTGCGGTGTAACACATTTCATCTTCATTTGTATCCATGGCAACTTATACCATATGGACATAACTTTTTTGGCGCTTAGAATGCCTAAGTAGTGCTTGTGACGATGTTTTGTACTCATCTCGTAGAATCTCGTTTGCTTATGACACTTGAATACCCGGAGATGACTGCTCATGGCTATCATTCAGTGGCTGTTCTGGGGTGCTTAACACATAATCATGCTCCCATAAGTAATCGTTATTGCAGTATACCCGTACGGTTCAATAATGTATACTTGTAAACGATGTAATAACATAAGGACCATAACGATTAAATAATTAAAAATTTACCTCCACCCCCTTTGAGGTACCAACATGGTCTCCGGGAGTTTATTGATAAGCTTTAGAACCATGGCTAAAGTAGCGTCATGCTCTGCTAAACGCTGATCATTTGACATCAACTGCTCGCGACATTCACTAAGCTAATTTTTCAATTGACAAACCTCATTTTGCAAGTCACTAATAACTCGGTCTTTGTCAGTTGATGGGTCAACGGTCGGCGGTGGTGGTGGTGGTGGGTGGGATGGATCATCTATATGTGCCTTTTTTTCACGAGGCTCATGGGTAAGAGAGTTTTTGGGTGATGGTGTTAGGGAAGGTACCCTGTCAACTTTAGTTTAGGGAAAATCAGGGCCATCGATCCTCTCTAAGCTAACTGTCCACTATTTAGCACGTATCTTATCTTCTATCAGCTCCAACTACTGTACGAGTCTATTATCATGCTAACAAAATTATAAAATTAGAAATAAACATAAATTATAAAATAAATAAATATTTAAATAATAAAGTAACCATACGTCGTTGATTTGAAAAAACTTGTTACATTCAGGATTTTTTAAAGGCCTCAGTTTTGACCATGCAACAGCCCGATGGGTCACTTTCTGTTGTCGGGTACCAAACAAACTGTTCACCGAAAAAGTCTCAAGAATCCATATTTGAATGTTAGTGAACAAATAAATAAAAAATTGTTAGAATTTTAACAAACAAAAATAAATAATAAAATTTTCATCATATACTTACCTTAAAAGCGTATATAAACCCGTTTAAGGTGTAGCTCATTTATTGAGGTTGTTTCTCTTTCGGTTCGACTGGATGTATATGCTTGTCAACCTTATTGAATACAATTTCCAATTGTGAGTACAATTGATCCAAAATTATGATCCCCCATGGATATCTACCACATAAAAATTAATTAAGAATTCAATTTGTAAAAATATTAGTAACGCTAAGTAATTATAAAATAGACGACATTATACTTGTTGAATTCATCAATGTGGGATAGCAAATTGAAATACTCTTCTGTAACATGTAGTTTAGGCAACCACCCATTGAAACCCTTATCTAACAGGTATAGAAGACATATACGGACTGCATCCTCGTCCAATAACTCATTAAGTGAATATTTAAACACCTTAATAACATCGTTTAATTTGACCTAGACATTCCTTGAGACCGTAGGAAATACACGAGAATGAAAGACGGCATCGGATGCAGAAGTAGGAAAATAGTCACCAAACCGGAAGGCATTTATGAGATAAAATTCTTTCTTCCCAGAAGAAAGCTCATAACACCCAATCTCAAAAACCATTTCCTATAATTGGCTTTGGGGGTCGGTGACGACTTCGTGACAAAAGGCGTAATGTAGAAGTAAAGGATCCTACATTAGGAATGTCTAACCACCTCCCAAAACATGTATTCCAAAACATAGTCTCGTATATGGGTCTGTCTCTGAATGACACAAGAATTTGCCTACCAAGTTTGGGTTTATAAGAGAATGTAATGGATACATCAACATCCCTGTCATGCTGCACAAATAAAAAAAAATTGTTATTACTTCATTTCGAAACAAAAATGACCAATATTCTGAACCAGCTCCAGACCAGTTGTAACACCCCGAGATTCAGGTGCATTTCTTTCACCCTTATTCTTTGTCAATTGGTCATGATTAGTCCTTGAGTGGAGGGAAACTAGCAAGTGAGTACGTTGGGCGTACCAGAGGGGTATGCTGCGTGTACTCATGCGCTTAGTTTGGACGTGGAGTTGCTAAGGTACGCTGGGCGTACCCAGAGTTACGCCCGGCGTACCCGGCCCAGGAGCAAAAACCCTAATCCGTCTTGTGCACTATTTAAATGGTGCTAAGGCTCATTTCTCAGCTTCCATATTAGTGAGTGAAACCCTAAGAGAGAGCCTCCCATCGTCCTTAGTGTGAGTGTTGTTGGAGCTAATTATGTTTTGGTGGCTTAGTGAAGAAGAAGGAAAGGAGATCTTGGAAGTTAAAGCTTGAAGTGCCATTTTGGATCTGAGATCTACAGAGAAAGGGGCTACACTTAGAGGTATAAAGTTCAAAACTTTCCTCTTCTTTTGGTTGTTGTTGCATGTGCCGTTTCTAGGGTTAAAAACCCCAAAGGTGGAGACTTTATCAGTATAAGGTGCTCCATGGTCCGAGATCTGTCCCTTTTTAGTGGTATTAGTGATTTAGCACCATAAAGTTTCCATCTTGGCTGTTAGTTTGAGGTCATGCTTGAGTATTAAGCCTTCTAGAGTTAGAGGATGGAATATTATGGGAGTTGGTGGCTTGTTCAGCCATGCAAAGGCTTAAAGTGATCAACTTTATGGAGTAAGAGGCTTAGATGTGGTCAGATCTAGAAATTGGACGTGGGTCTTAACTGTTTAAGACCTTAATAGCTAAGGGGCTGAAGTTGGGGAGTACGTCGGGCGTAATCCCAGTACGCATCGCGTACTGGGTGGCGTTCCCCGATTCTGAGAGGCAGCCGGGTACGCTCAGTGTACACATTTGGTACGTGCAGCGTAACCCGGAAAGTTGACTTTTGGTTGATTCTTAGGGTATGGTCTATTGAGGGGCCTTTTGAGTTATGAGAGGGGTAAAATGGTCTTTTACCCTTCTAAGAGTGTCATAAGAGGACATAGTCTAGCCTTTGAGAGTTATATTAAATAGAGTATTTATTTCATATGATTAGGCGGAGGCTAGGCCAGCGTTTACCGAGACAAAGATTTACCGAGATACCAGAGGTGAGTCTTCTCATTATACTTTACCTAGTGTGGTAACAGAGTCATGTGAAAATGTCATTTAGAGATGTGTGCTAGTGTATTTGCATGTTATTTGTGTGTTGTGTTTTATTGTGATACGTGATATGCATGATTCAGAGTTTATAGAGTAGGACCAGTGGGTCCATAGAGTTAGTACCTTTGGGTCCATAGAGTTAGGGCCAGAGGGCCCACAAAGAGTTGGTCCTGGAAGGTCCTACTGAGACACATTGACCAGAGGGTCAACAGAGTTATAGCCTCAAGTGGCTAATATATGTTAGAGTGGTATTTTGGGGAACTCACTAAGCTTTATGCTTACAGTGTTATGTGTTATGTGTTTCAGGTACCAGTGATGACTGTGGGAAGGCGCCGGCATGATTCGTATACACACATATGGGATTTTATGTATTTCGATCTTGGGGGATGTTTTGTGAAACAAGGATATGATACAATGACATTTTATTAATAAATGTGTTTGGAAAATGTGTTTTGAAAATGCGAAAAATTGTTTTAATTTTTACGGTGTTACAAGTTGGTATCAGAGCCTTGGTTTGAGGGATTCGGGTGCACCTTCGGGCGTATCTGAACTCAAACTGAGGATTAGAGAAAATTTTGACAATAAAATAGTTTTCAAAAGAATAAAAAGAGCTTTCGAGACAAAACAGAGCAGAGTCGTGTATACGAACAGTCAGCACCGGAACGGTGATTTCCCGAAATACCATTACAATAAGTGTTATGAGATATGATATGATATGATATGATATGATATGATATGATATGATATGTGATGAGTTATATTATGCATGCCAGAGTAGACTATGTATTCTTATTAGGACTAGAGTGGCCTGATATGTGATGCCTTAGTCTAGGAGTCTTGCTGCTAGGGATGCTTCAGAGTGTTTAGATAGCAGCGAGGAGGTTATGAGAGATCTGCTAGCGAGTATCATATGATTAGTGAGAGTAGAGTGCTTGGGATTTAGAATCTGGGAGGAGGACTCGGGGTGAATGCTGATGTGGTGTGAACGGTAGTATTGGGCTCGTACAACTAAAGACACCAGGTCAGTGCACAGTCCAACTAAGAATCCTTAGAGTACCAAGAAACAAGTAGGGTGGAGTATTCGAGTGTGAGTATACTCGAGCAAGTCCCTGATATGTTTTTATGTTGTATTTCAGAGAGAGGGGGACCATGGTTGGGACACACCACACACCAGAGAGCAGCGGTACGAGTGACGAGGAAATCCGTAGGATCATCCACGAGGAGGTGGCTGCAGCCATCAGGGCAAAGATACCAGAGATGTTTGGGTCTATCAAGACCACACTGATAAAGACATTTGATGAGAGATACGCTGCTCTTTTTGAAGCTGTTGTTGCTGCGGCCACTGCAGCTATAGCTGCGACTAGGCCGCAGGGTGGTGATGCGTTGCTGTTCCGAGAGTTCAGCAACACAAAACCACCGGAGTTTGACGGGACCCAGGACCCGATTGCGGCGATGAGGTGGATTTCAGACATAGAGGGGTGTTTCTTTACTTGCTCATCTCCAGAGCATTTAAAAGTCCGGTTCGCGCTGAACCAGCTTTGCTTGGGAGCGAAGGATTGGTGGAAGTTTGTGACGACACATTATACGTCTGCTGAGCTTGCTGCAGTGACCTGGGAGAGGTTCAGTGCTATGTTCCGAGATGAGTATGTTCCCCAGGTGGAGAGGGAGTGTTTGGCCCAAGAGTTTCTGACCCTCAAGCAGGGTACTGAGTCTGTTACAGTGATTACGAGGATGTTCCATGAGCAGGCGATGTTCTTCCCAGAGCATGTGTCCTCCGAGCAGGCACGTATGAGCCGATATCTGAGCATTTTGAGGAGGGATATACGAGATTTCGTCGCGAACTCGACGTACCGGACATTTGCCGAGCTTCACGAAAATGCCCGGAAGAGGGAGATAGAGCTGGAGACCCAGGCTAAGGAGAGGCTGAGTCTCAGGGGAGGGATCGGCGACCGATGCATACTCAGCTGGTAGCCAAGTAGGCCAAGCCCGCGGATTCGAGACCAGGGAGTCAGAGGGGTCGCACTTGTGGCAAGTGTGGCAAGAGCCATGATGGGGTGTGCAGAGCAGGGTCTTGCTACACATGTGGCAAGGAGGGGCATATGGCCAAGGATTGCCCCAAGGGGTTTGTAGTATATTTTCACTGCAACCAAACCGGACATCAGAAGGCAGAGTGTCTATAGCTGCGGGGATCAGCACAGGGAGCATCTCAGGGATCTGCCCCTGCTGCTATCAGAGCTACTGAGAGCCGGCCAGTGAAGGCCGAGGCACCGAAGGCACGAGGGAGAGCCTTTCAGATGACCGCGGAGGAGGTCCGCGCAGCGCCCGATGTCGTGGCTGGTATGTACTCTTTCGTGTATTTATTTTGATGTTGATATATTGTGCTTATATTATGTTATGCGTAAGTACTTTTTTTGTGAGATTTGTACCTGCCTTGGTGTTATTTGACTCGGGTGCGAGTCGGTCTTTTGTATCTTTGGCTTTTAGTCAGCATATCAGTGTTAGTCGTGAGGCATTGAGTCGACCTCTAAGAGTTTCCATAGTTGATGAGAGGGCGGTGTATGCCACAGAGGTGATCCGAGGGTGTGTACTCGAGATTTTCGGTGTTGAATTCCCGATTGATTTAGTTCCTATTGCAATGGGGGATGTCTGTGTCATCGTGGGCATGGACTGGTTGAGCAGATTTGGAGCGGTTATCGACTGCGAGCGACAGCTGGTGACCATACGAGACCCTAGTGGGGGAGTTCTTACGGTGTACGGCGAGGGTACACGTTCTGGGTCAGCATTTTTTTCGGCCGCTAGAGCGAGACAGTGTATACAACAGGGTTGTAGGGGCTTTGTAGCGTATGTGATGGATACGAGGGTTGATTCAGAGAGACTGAGGTCAATTGATGAGGTGCCGATAGTGCGTGAGTTCCCGGACGTATTTCCGAAGGAGTTGTCGGGAGTGCCTCCCGTGAGGCAGTGGAGTTCATTATCGATTTGGTTCCGGGGGCCGCACCTATCTTCAAGGTGCCTTATCGCCTTGAGCCTCCAGAGATGCAGGAGTTATCCTTGAAACTTCAGGAGTTGCTGGGGAAGGGGTTTATGCGGCCGAGTAGCTCGCCGTGGGGAGCGCCTATCCTTTTTTTCAAGAAAACGGATGGTTCACACCGGACGTGCATTGATTAACGGGAGTTGAACAAGCTAACGGTCAAGAATCGTTACCCGTTGCCAAGGATCGACGATTTGTTCGATCAGTTGCAGGGAGCATCTTGGTTCTCCAAGATCAACTTGAGGTATGGGTATCATCAGGTGAGGGTGCGAGATGAGGACATCCAGAAGACAGCGTTCAGGACTCGTTATGGGCATTACGAGTTTGTGGTGATGCCTTTCGGACTCACCAATGCACCGGCGGTGTTCATGGATATCATGAACAGAGTGTGCAGGCCGATGTTGGATTGCTCGGTGATCGTATTCATTGATGATATTTTGGTGTATTCGAGATCCAGAGAGCAGGATGAAAAGCATTTGAGGGAGATACTCGGAGTTCTGAGATCGGAGAGGCTTTATGCCAAATTCTCCAAGTGTGATTTCTGGTTGCGAGAGGTCCAGTTCCTAGGGCACCTCGTTAACCAGAAAGGGATATTGGTCGACCCTGGAAGATTGAGGCAGTGATGAGTTGGGAGGTGCCGAGGTCACCCACCGAGATCAGGAGTTTCTTAGGGCTGGCAGGCTATTATCGGAGATTTATCAGAGATTTCTCTAAGATCGTCGTGCCACTCACCAGGTTGACCCGGAAGGGTGTTGCATTTTCATGGGGCCCAGAGCAGCAAGCCTCCTTCGAGACACTTCGCTAGAGACTGTGCGAAGCCCCAGTTTTAGCCCTTCCGTAGGGGGTGGAGGACTTTGTGGTGTATTGTGACGCGTCAATATCAGGGTTGGGAGCGGTACTGATGCAGAGGGGGCATGTGATAGCATACGCATCAAGGCAGCTGAAGCCTCATGAGACGAGGTATCCCACCCACGATCTAGAGTTGGGGGAAGTGGTGTTCGCCCTCAAGATTTGGCGTCATTACCTATATGGGTTTCAGTGTACCATATACACAGACCACAAGAGCTTGAAGTACTTGATGGATCAGCCCAACTTGAATATGCGACATAGGAGATGGTTGGATGTGGTGAAGGATTATGACTGCGAGATCCTGTACCACCCAGGTAAGGCTAATGTTGTAGCCGATGCACTGAGCCGAAGGGCGGAGAGCGCCCCGATGCGAGATGTTTTTTTGAGGTTGACAGTGATGACTCCGATGTTGCACACCATTCGTGGGGCCCAGGCTGAGGCCGTGAGATCAGGAAACCAGAAGAGAGAACGAGTTGTCGGGTTGGTATCGGAGTGCGTTAACGATAGCCGGGGGCTTATGACATTCCAGGATCGTATTTGGGTACCGTTTGTGGGCGGGACGCATACCATTTTGATGGAAGACGCTCATCGATCGAAGTTCTCGATCCATCCTGGGGCCACTAAGATGTATTTGGACCTAAAGAGAGAGTATTGGTGGACCTGTATGAAGAGGGATGTCGTGTGGTTTGTTGAGAGGTGCTTAACCATTCGTAAGGTTAAGGTCGAGCACCAGAGACCGCATGGTAAGTTGCAGCCGTTCGAGGTTCCCGAGTGGAAGTGGGAACAGATTACCATGGATTTTATCACCAAATTGTCGAGGACTACTAGGGGAGTCGATACAATTTGGGTGAATGTTGACAGGTTGACAAAGAGCGCCCACTTCCTTGCTATCAGTGGGAGCTCTTCCGCTAAGAGGTTGGCAGAGTTGTACGTGAGAGAGGTGGTATCGCGGCATGGAGTACCGATCTCGATCGTCTCGGATTGAGATGTGCGTTTCACTTCCAAATTCTGGAAGAAATTTCATGAGGAATTGTGTACGACGCTGCATTTTAGTACCGCATACCACCCACAGACTGACGGGCAGAGCGAGCGGACAATTCAGACGCTCGAGGACATGCTTCGGGCATATGTATTGGACTTCGGAGGGAGTTGGGACACGTACCTACCTTTGGCAGAATTTTCCTATAACAACAGCCATCATTCGAGCATCAGTATGCCGCCTTTTGAGCTGTTGTATGGCAGGAGGTGTCGGACTCCCATCTGCTAGGGAGAGGTAGGGAAACGTGTGATGGGTAGTACGGAGATAGTACTTCAGACGACGGAGCAGATTCAGCAGGTCAGACAGAGGTTGTTGACCGCTCAGAGTCGCCAGAAGAGTTATGCAGATAGGCGTCGGTCCGAGCTTGAGTTTCAGGTTGGAGATTTTGTGCTCCTGAAGGTATCTCCTTGGAAAGGAGTGATCCGTTTTAGGAAGAGAGGCAAGCTAGGGCCCTGGTATATTGGTCTGTTTAGAGTGATCGCGAGGGTGGGTAGGATAGCATATCGTTTGGAGCTACCTGAGGAGTTGGGGCAGATTCATGACACTTTCCACGTGTCACAGTTGCGGAAATGTATAGTCGATGATTCGGCAGTGGTGCCATTAGAGGATATTCAGGTGGATGCGAGCCTGAATTATGCTGAGAGACCGGTGGCAATCAGGGATCGGAAGATCAAGGTTTTGAGGAACAAGGAAGTGCCTCTGGTTTTGGTTCAGTGGCAACATCAGAAGGGGTCCAAGATGACTTGGGAGTCAGAGTTGGAGATGCGAGAGCAACACCCAGAGTTGTTCGACGAATGAGACTTCGGGGGCGAAGTCTGGTTCTAATGGGGGAGAATTGTAACACCCCGAAATTCAGGTGCATTTCTTTCACCCTTATTCTTTGTTAATTGGTCATGATTAGTCCTTGAGTGGAGGGAAACTAGCAAGTGAGTACGTTGGGTGTACCAGAGGGGTACGCTGCGCGTACTCATGCGCTTAGTTTGGACGCGAAGTCGCCAAGGTACGCTGGGCGTACCCAGAGTTATGTCGGGCGTACCCGACCCAGGAGCAAAAACCCTAATCCGTCTTGTGCACTATTTAAAGGGTGCTAAGGCTCATTTCTCAGCCTCCATATCAGTAAGCGAAACCCTAAGAGAGAGCCTCCCATCGTTGTTAGTGTGTTTGAGTGTTGTTGGAGCTAATTGTGTTTTGGTGGCTTAGTGAAGAAGAAGGAAAGGAGCTCTTGGAAGCTAAAGCTTGAAGTGCCATTTTGGATCTAAGATCTACAGAGAAAGGGGCTACACTTAGAGGTATAAAGTTCAAAACTTTCCTCTTCTTTTGGATGTTGTTGCATGTGCCGTTTCTAGGGTTAAAAACCCCAAAGGTGGAGACTTTATCAATATAAGGTGCTCCATGGTCCGAGATCTGTCCCTTTTCAGTGGTATTAGTGATTTAGCACCATAAAGTTTCCATCTTGGATGTTAGTTTGAGGTCATGCTTGAGTATTAAGCCTTCTAGAGTTAGAGGATGGAATATTATGGAAATTGGTGGCTTGTTCAGCCATGCAAAGGCTTAAAGTCATCAACTTTATGGATTAAGAGGCTTAGATGTGGTCAGATCTAGAAATTGGACGTGGGTCTTAACTGTTTAAGACCTAAAGAGCTAAGGGGCTGAAGCTGGGGAGTACGTCGGGCGTAATCCTAGTACGCGCCGCGTACTGGGTGGCATTCCCTGATTCTGAGAGGCAGTCAGGTACGCTTAGCGTACACATCTAGTACGCGCAGCGTAACCCAGAAAGTTGACTTTTGGTTGAATTTTAGGGTATGGTCTATTGAGGGGCCTTTTGAGTTATGAGAGGGGTAAAATTGTATTTTACCCTTCTGAGAGTGTCATAAGAGAACATAGTCTAGCCTTTGAGAGTTATATTAAATAGAGTATTTATTTCATATGATTAGGTGGAGGCTAGGCCAACGTTTACCGAGATAGAGATTTACCGAGATACCAGAGGTGAGTCTTCTCACTATACTTTACCTAGTGTGGTAACAGAGTCATGTGAAAGTGTAATTTAGAGCTGTGTGCTAGTGTATTTGCATGTTATTTATGTGTTGTGTTTTATTGTGATACGTGATATGCATGATTTAGAGTTTATAGAGTAGGACTAGTGGGTCCATAGAGTTAGGACCTTTGGGTCCATAGAGTTAGGGCCAGAGGGCCCACAGAGAGTTGGGGCTGGAGGGTCCCACTGAGACACATTGACCAGAGGGTCAATAGAGTTATAGCCTCGAGTGGCTAATATATGTTAGAGTGGTATTTTGGGGAACTCACTAAGCTTTATGCTTACAGTGTTATGTGTTATGTGTTTCAGGTACCAGTGATGACCGTGGGAAGGCGCCGGCATGATTCGTATACACACATATGGGATTTTATGTATTTCGATCTTGGGGGATGTTTTGTGAAACAAGGATATGATACAATGACATTTTATTAATAAATGTGTTTGGAAAATGTGTTTTGAAAATGCGAAAAATTGTTTTAATTTTTACGCTGTTACACCAGTTCCTCATGTTCCGGACGAGTTCATCGTGTTCTGGAATAGTTCTATAACATCCCAATTTTCAAGACCAAAAATTTTGTTTTTAATGATGTTACTTACAAAATAGTTTACTGAAAAATGTCTTAAATATCATATTAATCCATAAAACCATAATCACGTGTCTCAAAAATCACACCATCAATAGTAATAATGTCAGAGTACAATCCCATGGATCTCAAAATGCAGAAATCATGTGTGTAGGATGCGCTGCTACCATGCCAGCTCCTCCGCCTTCGACAAAGAGGTACCTGAAACCAAAACTGAAAACCATAAGCTCAAAGCTTAGTGAGTTCCCCCATCATACCACATACCATACATAACACATACTGTCAGACATATCTAGGTGCCCGACCTACCCTGCTGAGCATACAGGGGTGCTCAACCTACCCATATTAGACATACCGAGGTGTCCGACCTACCCCTCGACTTTATCTCAACCGGTTACGGAGAATATTTCACCCTACTACTACCATATAAAACATAACATAATCATACTATCAGGCATACCGGGGTGCCTAACCTACCCTTTGGCCCTATCGACTAAATATGGGACTATTCCCTCTACTACCACTATCACATAACATCATATCATGCTAGCACATAAACATATCAAATAGTGGCAAAACCGAAAATTATCACAAAGACAATCATTCATAATCACTCCTACTAGTGGGCCGACATTGTGGCCTTAGACCCACTTCTACTGGAAGGTAACTCACCTCAATGTCATGTAATAGTGGAACTGTTCTCGATGTCAGGATCAACTGCTCTCAACTCCTACACATAATAACCTTCCTTAATTTACCATTACATACTCTTAACCCTTACAAGGGTTACTTAGGTCAAAGACAAAGTCAAGGTCAATACCTTGATCAAAGTCAACTCTGGGTCAAAGTCAACGTTTGGTTGACTTAACTCACCGAGTTGACCCAACAACTAGTCGAGTCCCCCAAAGTCCAAGTACATATACTTGATTTCAGTCGAGTTCAATACATCCAAAAGATAGATCTAACCTCCTAGGGTCCATAATACACGTAAAGTTACAAACTTGACGTTCATGTATGGGGTATTTGGCTCAAATGGCCCTAAAGTTGAGTCTACAAGATGCATGGGGCTTTTATGGCAATAAAGTTGTCATCTTTATGCCATGGGAACCCCCAATGGTTCCAGATCTGAAGTCATAACCCCTTAGAACCACAAAATCCCAAATATGGCTCTACTAAAGCTTAGAAAAGGTAGAAATGAACACTAACTAGAGATCTAAGAGACAGATGGTCAAGGTTGAAGCTTTTTACCTTGAATTAGTTGGAAATGAAGCAAAACCTCTGGATCTCCTTGCTTCTTTTGGAACCCCCAAGCTTCCACTTCCTTCTTCAAGCTTCAAACAACCAAAAACACACAAAAATGGCTTAAGAACACTCCAAATGCTTTAGGGTTTCGAGTTAGGGCTTTTCTAGACTGAGAGAGAGGATGGAGGCTGGATTGGGACAAGATAAGGTGTTTAATAGGGTGCAAAGGGTTTCATCCAGACAGACCTACTCGCCGAGTTGGGCACCTGACTAATCAAGTAGGTTACTTAAAACCCGCGTCCAAAGTCTAGCCTACTTGACGAGTTGGGCCTCCAACTCACCGAGTCCCAGTGTAAAAACTTACAATTATTTAAATTTAAAATACATACCGGGAACCGGGTGTTACAAGTTCATCGCATTCCGGAGGCTTCCGGAATGAACTTTTACGATTCGGAACCCTACATCTCGATGTAAATTAATAACACCTATGAATCGAAACTACTTTTTAGTTGGTCCTACAACAATGTCACCATTTATTTAAACTCCGAAGCGATTTCAGTTCATTCTAGAGGTGTTCTATGCATTCCGAAGTAGAGATAGTAAATGAATAGACATAAACAAACAAGCAAACTATGTAAGGAGAAAGCAAAAAACGTATCCATAAAATAACGGAGTCGTAGTGCTCTTCTTCCATGTCGGAGATCGGAATGACGATTAAAATTGAAAGTCAAATGACCATGAATCGCGTGTCGAAATCGGAAGTCGGAGCAAGATCCGGAAGAAAGGCTTTAGTCTGGATTTTTTAAAATTATATTCCAGAATTTGAAATTCAATTTCCCGAACTGGACACGAACGTATAGTCTGTAATGGTAATTCCGGACCCACGGTGATAGGCCGGCCCACCCGGAAATTGGTCCGAAATATGTTTCGGAAAGGCCCATTCCGGAAAAGGCCCATTCCGGAATAAGTGGTCATTTAAAAGAAAAATATTATATTTTAAAAAGACACCCAAGAATATGGTTAGATCACTCAATTTCCCAAAAACAAAATAACTTACATGCTCTAATACTCTCTATGTTAACCTTAATTCATAATTTATTATTTTATCTTTTTCACCATCAATCCGTATTTTCAAGGTTAATCACAACATCACTTTAGTCCCGTATAAACAAAGTATAAGGATGTGGAATGGTCGGTAGCCCCAACAAAGATTGGAAGACTACTTGAAGGTTAATCAGCACTAAGTTTATCATCAATTTCTCACCAAAACAACATCATGTTTTTCAAATTACTCTTTCTAATAACAGGACATTACTTTTAATATCAATAATTAGTTTACGTAGACAAGTTTTACATATAGAAAAAAGAAAATATAACGTATTTCATAATTTGTTTAATGATAATTATTTATAGAAATTATATCCTTGGTTACAAATAAAACCCCTCCAGTTTTAATTCAGTGAAAAATGAGTTAGATATTTAATATCTATGATGTGATATTGGGGTATATATTATTATGTTTGACTTCATAAAAAAAAAAACAAGTGATGGTCAAACCACGCCATTAACGTGATGCCATACACACCCTTGTATGTGGTGTGAGATTCCTAAGTTTCACCCAATTTAACTCAACATATACGTGGGATTTGACCATCCACCACCAACCCCGTCGCTAACCCTACCTCAACATCTACAGGACCATAAATCTTTTCAGCACATTTCCCATAATCATTAGTGACATCCCTACAAATATAATTTATGAATTTGAAAACATAATCGGGAAAAGATAATTAACTATTGAAAGGCTTTTAATCCAACCACCTTAGTAATTGTTATTTATTTTAGTTTTTTTTTTTTTGAACGGCATAAATATATTAAGAAACAAACTAGCTAGAGGCTAGGAGGTACAAAATGTTTTAGTACAAAGAAACAAAAACAGGACAAAAGAAGTTCAATAAAATTCACAGCCTACATTAACATTCTAGAATTGGGTTGTAAAACCACTCAAGCCACCTTAGCTTATGTCCACTCCGTTTCCGAGCATTGATCCATAAGTGTGAATAAGCTTGTACCTCATATGCAAACACCGATTTTGAAATTGAATTTGAGTTTAGAACATGAGCCTTACTGTTTCTGAATCTCCAAAATATGGGGCGTGTATTTTGTAATTTTATTATAATGAATTTGCAATTTAAACAAACAAGATTTTCTAACATATGCTTTAACAACGAATAAACACATCTATAAAAAAACATCAATTATATAAAATATTAATATAATTAACTATGAAATGGATTAATTACAGAAAATATTATTCATAATTAATTCTTTAGGACAAATGTTATATATATATATATATATATATATATATATATATATATATATATATATATATATATATATATATATAACATCTTTGGCTATCACAAGCCGGGAAAATCCAAACTTCAAGTTTTCAACCTTGGGAAAGGTTTATGAAAATATACGAAATGTTTTTGATTCATTATTCTTAAATTCAAAAATCTTCACTTTTTATACATCATATACTAGGCGAATATCTTTCGTTGCATAAAATAAAAATTATATAGTTACATTTGTTACACATACATATCGAAAATAATAAGACATTAACTATAAATTAATAACTTTTACTTTAAGTTGATACATAAAATTTTAATTATTTTGAACCATATTGTAAAATATACATATATCATAATCATATTATTCAATAACATATACTTGTAGTTTGTGTTTAAATAAAACTAAACATACTTTTGATTTAGTATTGCAATTAACGTTATGATTGAATAATTTACAACTATTTATCTATTGATCTATTTTTTTAATATGGATCATGGTGGTTAATTGAACCATACTATAAGATAATGCATCCATTAGAATCATATCATACAATAACATGTATCTATGGTTTGAGTTAAAATAACAGTAAAAATGATTTTGATTTGGTAGTACAATATATCGTTATAATTGATTAATTTACAAATTACTTATGTAGTAGTTACGTCGCTAGATATTTCGTTAAAATATATTTTTACTTCGATTGACAAATGTAAACTTCTTATAAAGAAATAAATGTGAATTATTCAAACATAATATGTTTATATATATATATATATATATATATATATATATATATATATATATATATATATATATATATATATATATATATATATATATATATATATATATATAATGTTCACGAATTTTGGACACATATTATGTCTATATAATACTTTTGTAAATTATTTATTTTAAAACTTAATAAATATGGCCAAATATTTAAAAATAAAAGATTATTTACGATAAATAATCTTAACGAAAGTCATAGTCATCGTAATTACGATCCCGAAAATATAAAGAACGTCTAAATCTGACATCATATGAAGAAGTTATGATATTTCGAACTTTTGCCTTTAACTCGACATAACAATGTGTGTCATAAAATGTGAAATGGAGATCGGTTGCTTTTCAGCTAAAACAATATAAACCATATATCTAGGTTTAAAGACTATATGATATTATCGTTTTGCGATCACTCGTGATAAATTCCATGAAGCGATGCCAACAAGAGTAGGTTTAATCCAATACTCAAATCTTATTCATAAGCACTCATGAACGCTACAGCAAACTTTTGCTATGTCTAATACACTTTATACAGTCTACAAACCAATTCATGTCAGTCTTCTTTCATACCTACTTCCAAAATATAAGCGACTATGGATTGTTCGAATAATCTTATTATTCAAGAAGTCAAAACATGCAAAGTGAAACAATAGGTAAATAATTAACACAAGACAGTAACTTTACTCATAAATAATAAACCTTTATTTAATCATCAAATGTTAATTACAATTTATCTATTACACGTTTCGAAACTATCTAATCTAAACTAATATCATCCTTCAGCCGAATGCTCCTAGCGTGCTGCAAGTGCTTAACCCTACTCAGTCCCTTCGTAAGGGGATCTGTTGGATTATCTTCTGACGATACCCTCTTCACTACGATGAGTCTCTCTTCCACCCGATGTCTAATAAAATGATATTTCCTATCGATATGTCTGGATCTACCATGATCCCTCAGTTCCTTGATTAAGGAAACCACTCCTTCATTATCACAGAAATTTCCCATAGGCTCTTTTATGGCTGGCACAACTCCAAGGTCTCCGATGAAGTTCTTCAACCATATTGCCTCCTTGCTTCGCTCGCCGCTATATACTCTGATTCGCACTTTGAATAAGCTACGGTCTCCTACTTGGAACTTTTCCAAGTCACTACTCCTCCATTCAGGGTAAAGACCCAACCCGACTGAGCATGGTAATTATCCCAGTCAGTCTGAAAACTGACGTCAGTATACCCTCGGACCTTGTCACAACTAGGAATTCTATAACATGTAACAACAACAATGATAACATTTGTGAACCAAAAATGTGAAAACATGCATGATGCTTATTCAATAACAACAAATTTTCCATCAAACCCTCTATGCAACCACTTCAAATAGTCAACAAAGAATTGGAAACCCTAGAAACCCCGGGTTAAGTCCATTATCGACTAGGATTTCCTTATTAGGCCTAATGGACCAATAAGCTTCCAATTTGACTATTTTGGGCTCAGAACTCTTAAATCGTCCCTAATTGGACCCATTTTGATTTATTTTGACATTTTGGGCCATAATGGGCCTGGAATGAAATAAAATACCATAATGGACCTTATTGGGCCATAACTAACCTAATTAGCCCTAATGGGCCATAAAACTCATACTTGATGAATATTTGGGCCATGAATTTCTCTAAAAGGGCCAATGGGTCGAAAACCATCGAATTAGGCCCATATTATGGACTCAAACTCAAAAAGGCCCAACGCATTCCTCTCCTTAGCCCATTCTCGACCAACATATAAAATAAAAGAAGATTAATGGAGTTGACTTCTAAGTTGACACATCATTATTACTCAAAGGTTATCAAGGTATAGTACATCTCATGCATCTAGGGCATCTCATGTTCCCATGCAACTACTCTCCCCTCTTCTCCTCTTAATTCGGCAGAAACACACACACACCCCATCACCATTTCAAAGTTCTTCAAAACCCTTTTTAGACCTCTTTCATTTTCTCCAAAATTTCGAGAATCACAAGGGGCTACAAGAAGACATTCTCTTAATATCACTAATCCTTGGTAAGTTGTTGTTTGATCTATGCTTTAACTTCTTGAATTCCTCAAAATCTTCCTTAACTTATACAAAAATTCGTGATCTTGCTTCTTAGAACACACCTAAGCCAAATATCTTCCAAGAAGCTTGCTAGGCCGAAAAATCTCACCGTTTTCTTTCATTTCTTCTTCAAAACCGAGGTCCACAAGAAAAGGTGAGTTCATACCCCTCTATTTTCGGTTTTCATATGTTTTATGGGGGAGAATACAAGTAAAATGTGTAGATCTATGTGTATCTGTATGTTATGTGTGATTTTATGTGTTTTTCTGGTAAATGTGTAACAAAAAGAATAGAAATTCGAGATCTATGACTCTAAGAGGAAGATAAACATGATCTAAGAAGTATTACACTAAAACAAGTCAAGAAAAATTACCCTATAATATTAAAATATACATATTTCAACATAAAACCCATTTTTGGGCTAAAATTGCCAAACAAACAAAAGTTGTGTTGAAAAATTGCTACTAACGTTTTTCTCAGGGGATAAAAGAGTCAAAACAGTAAAAATAAGTGTTTTTATGAATATCATACTCTTTTAAAGGCTAGAAGTGTAAATTGTAGCTTAATGGGCCAAATTTGGGCTTTTCGGCCCATTAAGCCATAACTTGCGAAAATCTCAACTTTCAAGGGGGTGAAATGATAAACATCTCTAAAAAAAGGGGTAAAAAGGGTAAACGAAACTGTTTCAGGGGTTAAAATTATGTATTTTCCAAACAAGGATAAAAAATGTAAACTTCTTGGATTTTCGGCCAAAATTGTAAAAGTTGAAAAAAGTTTGGGCTTTAACCGAAAAACACTTTTCTGGAAGGGCTGAAATTGGTAAAAGTAAATTTTGAGTTAAAATCATCATTTAAACAAAGTCTATGGGTCAAAAATTACAAGAAAATGGTTTTAGGGCCTAAAATGTCTTTTTTTATTTAAGGAACTAAAATTGTCATTTTTATTAAAGAAGGGCTGAAAAGGGTCAAACCAATATTTAAGTTAATTATTTTCTTATTAAGATATTTGGGTCAAAATTACCAAACTACAACTTATGAAAAATAAAAAGATGAACATACATAAATTTCCAAATATCGTTATAAACGATCGACCGGTCTCGTACCGATACAAATTTAACAATGGTTCAATCAAACTTTCCAACAATTAAACTATACCTAAAACAAGTAAACATTAATTTCTTTGGGCTTGAAAGTTCCAAACATGCTTGTTGGACGTTTGTGACCGATTAACATGATTTTTGGACCAAAGGGATAATAATAAATGTTATTGGGCCTTCTATGACCTAATTTCATATTTAAGGGACCCTCAATGGCTTTTAAGTGATATTGGGCCTTAGTGGCCCATTAGCATTGCTAGTAACCTCCAAGTAAATCAAATGCGAAATGGGCCAACGTGTCCTTCGTATAACCAGTAGCCGTAGATAATACGCAAGAATAGTAGGATCTTGTAATCCTCTTCTCCTCGTTTATTAGGCCGATCGTCAACCCAAGTAAACAAATATAGGTCGATAATCAAAGTCAATTGGGTTTTAGTGAGTAATAATGGGTGGCACCAATGTATGTCGGTCGTAGTCTGTAGTTATAATCAAATTCTCCTGGAGGGAGAGCGAGAGTTTGTGTATAGATCTATACGGGGGTGACTCCCCCACACCTCAGTTGTTCGCTATAGTTCGACTCGGCCAGTCTAGGGTGACAAAATCTTAAGATCAATTCCAGCATTCACCAGAGTGCCAAGACAGACGAACTAGTCATTATCATGCATGGTTATAATGACTCACATAAATAAATCCAATATGATATTATTTTTATTTGTCGGAAAACATCGGATTTTCTGGGGAAGTTCAACATTTTTCACTGGTAGTTTTAATATGAAGCTTTTCAACTATACACGTCTGGAAATCATGATGCATATATTTACGGATCTTCACACTTTTCAGAAAATACCGGATTTTCTAGGTTGTTTTCTTACAAACTACACAAAAAATTTTCATATCAAGCCTGCTTATGAACTCACCAACATTCCATATGTTGACCGTTTTCAAAATAACTTGTATTCTCAGGTAACAGGTAAGTTGAGGAGTAGTACCAAGTATGTTAGTGTGTTGTGCTTTTGAAAACTATCAAACATTTTATGTTATGGATTTGTAATGTGTAAAACAATGTACTTGATGTGAACAATGTCAGTTGTGATATATTGATGCATGGTGATGTTTATGTTATGATTCATGTATATTCATTGTGATGATATTCAAATTTAGTCACATGAGCCCTCGGACGTTTCCGCCGTCTGGTTCGGGGGTGTGACACGTTGGTATCAGAGCACTGTTTATAGTGAACTAGCATATCTAACCACATATTGATATGCAACTATAAACCAAAGAGGGACCAGAAACAACTATGAATAAAACAAAACAAATAAAACGCAACGATAAAACAAATCTACTTGTACGATATAGGAAAAATAACCTAATACCAAATCAAATAAGATAATGCTAGCATCTCGGTGAAGCCGGGACTATTCATAGTCGTATTAAGGTGTAAATGTAGCCTGATCAATTACATTTCCTCAGAGATACAACTATCACATGCCCCGAGGAAATCACCATGGTAGGTAAACCTAAAAACATACCCCTTTATTTCCAAGAAGAGAACGTCAACTCAAATCATATAGCAATTAAAACTTCGTAGGAGTAATGATAGTCTATTCATATACCTTCTCTCAGTCACCATGGAAAGAGAGCACCAGGGCATTCAGTTTCATCACGTCTTAGTGGCCCACGGGATGATCAAGGACGAGCCCGAGGGAGAAGCACAAAACGTTGGGCCTGACAAGTACAAGGACACTGACTACGAGTTTGATGGGACTGATGACGACATGGAGGAAGAACAAGACACAGACGAGGATTCTGCCACATCACCTGCCAGCGAGATGCAGCAGGACCACCCCGCCCCACCAGGAAATCCCGTGAGAGAGAATCGCTCTCCAGAAGCTGAGATTGCTACTCTGCAGCAACAACTATTCGCCATGGAAGCACGAGCGGTGCAGGCTGAACAGGAAAGAGATGAAGTCATTGGAGAAATGACTGAGATGGCCCGGTTATTGGCACAACACTTCGGTGTATGACCTCACTGCCGACATCGGGGGATCCTTAGAGTGTTAGGATCAGCCTTACCCTACTAGTACTATGATCTATGCTATGTACCACCGACTCTATGTTTAAGTGATTACACTACTCGTAGAGTCGTTATGCTGCTGAACTTATATCCTATATGTAAGCTCTCTCGAGCAAATTTTCATGTAACAAAGTACGGATATTATTAATGGAAAATATATGCCTTTTGTTGTGATGTTATTATCTGTTATGTGGTATGCGTCTATGATTATATGTTGATATACGAGACTACTTAAATACATGATAGAAACCTAGTCATAAGTCCACCAACCCACAAAACTTAGGCACTCAACATCTTTCCGCTTCGTGACAGAAAGATGTCTCAATGACCAACCCGCGAAAACCCTGGGCCAACCCCACCCGAAGTCAACTCAGCTGCATTCCAGGTAGCTGTATGTGTTGCGGTCACCGCCGCCATGACACAAATTCACCAAGGGAACAATGGAAGAGGCAATGGACAAGGGGCTAGAAGTTCGAACAACGGAATAAATCAAGGACCTACCAAGACATGCTGCTACAAAGATTTCACCAGTGCCAAGCCACAAACCTTTAATGGCACCGGGGAATGATAACCCTAAAAAGATTGATTGAGAAGGTGGAATCGGTGTTCGAGATATGCGAGTGCGCTGAGGGGATGAAGGTGAAGTTTTCCGCATGCACGTTCGTTGATCAAGCTCTCACTTGGTGGAACGGACATGTAGAAGCCATGACTTTTCCCGTGGCCAATGCCATGCCCTGGGTAGAGTTGAAAGAAATGCTGATGGCCGAGTACTGCCTGCGAGGCGAAATTCAAAAAATGGAACAGGAATTGTGGAATCTCACCGTCCGAAATTCCGACATTGATGCATTATATCAAGGTTTAGCGAACTGTCTTTGTTATGTCCTGGAGTGATTACTTCGGAGGGAAAGAAAATTGAACGATTCATCTGGGGACTAACCTCTCCAATCCAAGGAAATGTGATAGCTGCAAACCCTGAAACCATCGACAGTGCCAAGAGATTGGCCAAGAAACTGTACGATCATAACAACAAGAAGGGAGAGAAGCCAGTGGAAACTGAAGGCAAGAAGGAGAGTGACAACATGAAGGAAAATAATAATAAGAGGTAGGGACGACAAGGCTCGGATTCGTCCAAGAAGCAACAAACAATGACAATTAATGCTGCAACCACCCAAGTTCCCTCCGCACCACATGCTCCAGTCTTAGCTGCTCCAAGTGCTCCTAGACAGTATTCTGGAAATCTCCCAAAGTGCAACAAGTGCAGTCTTCATCATAATGACGAGTGCAGGGAGATGCATTGCACCAGTTGCAATCGAAAGGGTCACAAGGAAAAATATTGCAGGACCTATCCTCCCCAGAACCAGCAGCAAGGAAACAACAACAGCAACAACCGCAACAACAACAACACCAACACCAACAATAACGGCAACAATGCAGGACCAAGCCCTACCTGCTATAGATGTCGAAAGATTGGGCATTTCCGTCGAAATTTCCCCAACAACAACAACCCTGGGAATAGAGGAACATGAAGAGTGCTGACCATGGGTCAGGGAGAAGCGGTTCAGGATCCCGCTGTTGTAACCGGTACGTTTCTCCTAAACCACACTTATGAATGCATCCTATTTGATACCGGAGCAAAACGAAGCTTTGTGAGCAATAAATTTAAACACTTGTTAAAACAACAACCCCAAAAGTTTAATGAAACCTTTATGGTGGAAATGGCCAATGGGAAAACAAAATCCACTGGGGAAATCTATATCGGATGTACCCTAACCTTGAACCAACACGTCTTTCAAATAAACTTAATGCCTGTTTCCATTAGGAGTTTTGATGTGATTATTGGCATGGATTGGTTAAGCCCCCACCATGCTGAAATTATGTGTCATGAGAAGGCCGTTCACCTCCATCTTCCAAATCACGAAACCCTAATTATATACGGAGACAAACCCAGCATGAACCTTCGTCCTATCTCGTGCATTAAGGCACAGAAGTGTCTACGAAAGAAAGACTTGACGTTTCTGGCTCATATAGTGGATAAATCCAAGGAATAGGTCAATATTCGAGACATTCCAGTAGCTTGTGAGTTCCCAGATGTCTTTCCTAAAGATCTTCAGGGGATACCCCTAGAAAGACAAGTCAAGTTTCGAATCGTCCATGTGCCAGGAGCTACGCCCATCGCCAAATCGCCCTACAGATTGGCTCCTGCGGAGATGCAAGAATTGTCTAGCCAACTCAGTGATCTTTTGGACAAAGGATTCATCCAACCCAGTTTCTCACCCTAGAGAACTCTGATTCTCTTTGTTATGAAGAAAGACAGATCCTTTAGGATGTGCATTGACTACAGGGAACTAAATAAGCTCACTGTCAAAAATTGCTATCCACTCCCGCGAATCGACGATCTATTTGACCAACTTCAAGGCGCAAGCTGTTTCTCTAAGATAGATCCACGATCTAGATACCATCAACTCAAGGTCCGGGAAGAGGATATCCACAAAACCGCTTTCCGAACTCGTTATGGACATTATGAATTTGTCGTAATGCCCTTCGGTCTAACGAATGCCCCTGCCACATTCATGGACCTAATGAATCGAATCTTCCGACCATTCCTCGACAACTTTGTCATTGTCTTCATTGACGACATTCTAGTTTACTCTCGAAGCGAAGAAGAGCATGGCCAACTTCTCCGACAAATCTTGGAGACCCTGCGAACCGAGAAGCTATACACAAAACTCTCTAAGTGTGAGTTCTGGCTTCATAGTGTGAAATTTTTGGGTCATATTGTTAGTCAAGAAGGGATACACGTGGATCCTTCTAAGGTCAAAGCCATCGAAGGATGGGCGATCCCAACAACACCCATAGAAGTTCGCTAATTTTTAGGTCTGGCAGGCTATTACAGGAGGTTCATCCAGAACTTCTCTAAGACAACCAAGCCACTTACCATGCTTACACAAAATAGTGTACCCTTTGAATGGACAGGTAAGCAAGAAGTTGCATTCCGAACTCTGAAACAAGCACTCTGCAGTGCACCGATACTATCGCTACCAGAGGGAACAGAAGACTTCGTAGTCTACTGCGACGCGTCGAATCAGGGTTTAGGCTGTGTACTCATGCAGCATGGGAAGGTGATAGCTTATGCATCTCAACAACTAAAGACACATGAGGTGAACTATACGATACATGAACAAGAATTAGGAGTTGTGGTCTTCGCCTTGAAAATTTGGAGGCACTACCTTTATGGTACAAGGTGCACCATTTTCACGGACCACAAGAGTCTCCAACACATCTTTAATCAAAAAGAGTTGAACATGAGGCAACGAAGGTGGGTTGAACTACTAAACAATTATGAGTGAGAAATTAAGTACCACCCTGGCAAGGCTAACAAGGTAGCTGATGCCTTGAGTCGGAAAGAATACTCAAATCGTCGTGTAAAGACTCTCTCCATAACCATTCAATACCACCTGACCTCCCAAATCAAAGCAGACGAGTTCGAAGCCACGAAGATGGAAAACAAAGCAATCGAAGCGTTACGAGGGATGGAAAAGAATTTCGAAGTGAAGGAGGACGGAACATATTATTTTATGAGCCACATTTGGATCCCTAAACTTGGGGGATTCAGAGAAGTGGTCATGGATGAAGCCCACAAGACGCGATACTCCATCCATCCGGGTTCAGACAAAATATACTTGGATATTAAGCAACATTATTGGTAGCCCAACATGAAGGCATAAATTGCCACCTATGTTAGCAAATGCGTTACTTGCGCTAAAGTGAAGGTGGAAAATCAGAAGCCCTCGGGATTATTACAACAACTAGTAATTCCCGAGTGGAAATGGGAAAGGATTACTATGGACTTTGTGACCAAATTACCCAAGTCAGCAGATGGATTGGACACCATATGGGTAATAGTCGACAGATTAACGAAATTCGCTCATTTCCTGCCAATAAAAGAATCCTACAAGATGGAGACGTTGACGAGGATATACATCAAGGAAATTGTGAGACTTCACGGAGTGCTAGTATCTATCATCTCGGATAGAGATAGTAAATTCATTTCACGTTTTTGGCAATCACTTCAGAAAGTACTGGGAACACATCTCGACATGAGCACTGTTTATCATCCGCAAACGGATGGTCAAAGCGAACAAACCATTCAGACACTCGAAGAAATGCTTCACGTGTGTGTGATAGACTTTGGAAAGTCGTGGGATACCTACTTACCCTTAATCGAATTCTCGTACAACAACAGTTATCACTTGAACATCAAAGTTGCTCCCTTCGAGGCGTTGTACGGACGTAAATGTAGATCACTGTTGTGTTGGGCTGAGGTAGGTGACACCCAGCTAGCAAGAGGACTGACACCAGGCAATGTGTTAACGGGGCCGGAGATCATACGTGAAACAACGAAGAAAATAGTTCAAATCAAAGCTCCACTACAAGCATCACGAGACCGATAGAAGAGCTACGCTGATAAACGGCGAAAGCCCGTGGAGTTTCAAGTCGGGGATCGAGTGTTGTTAAAGGTCTCTCCCTAGAAAGGGGTTATTCGTTTTGGAAAAAAGGGAAAGCTGAACCCACGATATATTGGACCCTTCGAGATTCTTGCTCGAATCGGTCCAGTGGCGTATAGACTGCAGCTACCCGCTGAGCTTAGCAGTGTACACTCCGTGTTCCATGTTTCCAATCTGAAAAAGTGTCTATCTGACGAAACCCTCGTCATTCCAATTGAGGAAATAGAAATCAACGAGAATCTCCTATTCGTCGAAAAACCAGTCGAAATCATGGACAGAGAGGTGAAGCGTACTAAGCAAAGTTGCATTCCGATTGTGAAGGTATGGTGGAACGCGAAGCGTGGGCCAAAATTCACATGGGAACGCGAAGACCAGATGAAGCAGAAGTACCCTCACATATGCTCACATTCTCAAATCTAGCTTTAGAAATAATTTCAGGACGAAATTCCCTCTAACGGGGGGATGATGTCACAACTAGGAATTCTATAACATGTAACAACAACAATGATAACATTTGTGAACCAAAAATGTGAAAGCATGCATGATGCTTATTCAATAACAACAAATTTTCCATCAAACCCTCTATGAAAGCACTTCAAATGGTCAACAAAGAATTAGAAACCCTAGAAACCCCAGGTTAAGTCCATTATGGACTAGGAATTCCTTATTGGGCCTAATGGGCCAATAAGCTTCCAATTTGACTATTTTGGGCTTAGAACTCTTAAATCGTCTCTAATTGGACCTATTTTGATTTATTTTGACATTTTGGTCCATAATGGGCCTAGAATGAAATAAAATACCCTAATGGAGCTTGTTGGGCCATAACTAACCTAATTAGCCCTAATGGGCCACAAAACTCATACTTGATGAATATTTGGACCGTGAATTTCTCTAAAAGGGCCAATGGGCCGAAAACCATCAAATTAGGCCCATATTATGGACTCAAACGCAAAAAGGCCCAACACATTCCTCTCCTTAGCCCATTCTTGGCCAACATATAAAAAAAAGAAGATTAATGGAGTTGACTTCTAAGTTGAAACATCATTATTACTTAAAGTTTATCAAGGTATAGTACATCTCATGCATCTAGGGCATCTCATGTTCCCATGCAACTTCTCTCCCCTTTTCTCCTCTTAATTCGGCCGAAACACACACATAGCCCATCACCATTTCAAGGTTCATCAAAACCCTCTCTAGAACTCTTTCATTTTCTCCAAAATTTCGAGAATCACAAGGGGCTACAAGAAGATCTTCTCCTAATATCACTAATCCTTGGTAAGTTGTTGTTTGATCCATGCTTTAACTTTTTGAATTCCTCAAAAATCTCCCTTAACTCATATAAAATTCATGATCTTGCTTCTTAGAACACATCTAAGCCAAAGATCTTCCAAGAAGCTTGCTAGGCCAAAAAATCTCACCATTTTCTTTCATTTCTTCTTCAAAACTGAGGTCTACAAGAAAAGGTGAGTTCATACCCCTCTATTTTCGGTTTTCATATGTTTTATAGGGGAGAATACAAGTAAAATGTGTAGATCTATGTGTATGTGTATGTTATGTGTGATTTCATGTGTTTTTGTGGTAAATGTGAAACAAAAAGAATAGAAATTCGAGATATAGGACTCTAAGAGGAAGATAAACATGATCTAAGAAGTATTACACTAAAACAAGTCAAGAAAAATTACCCTCTAAGATTAAAATATACATATTTCAACATAAAACCCATTTTTGGGCTAAAATTGCCAAACAAACAAAAGTTGTGTTGAAAAATTGCTACTAACATTTTTCTTAGGGGATAAAAGAGTCAAAACAGTAAAAATAAGTGTTTTTATGAATATCATACTCTTTTAAAGGCTAGAAGTGTAAATTGTAGCTTAATGGGCCAAATTTGTGCTTTTCGGCCCATTAGGCCATAACTTGCGAAAATCTCAACTTTCAAGGGGGTGAAATGATAAACATCTCAAAAAAAAGGGTAAAAAGGGTAAATGAAACTGTTTCAGGGGTTAAAATGATGTATTTTCCAAACAAGGATAAAAAAATGTAAACTTTTTGGATTTTGGGCTAAAATTGTAAAAGTTGAAAAAAGTTTGGGCTTTAACCGAAAAACACTTTTCTGGAAGGGCTGAAACTGGTAAAAGTAAATTTTGTGTTAAAATCATCATTTAAACAAAGTCTATGGGTCAAAAATGACAAGAAAATGGTTTTAGAGCCTAAAATGTCTTTTTTTGTTTAAGGAACTAAAATTGTCATTTTTATTAAAGAAGGGCTGAAAAGGGTCAAACCAATATTTAAGTTAATTATTTTCTTATTAAGATATTTGGGTCAAAATTACCAAACTACAACTTATGAAAAATAAAAAGATGAACATACATAAGTTTCCAAATATCGTTATAAACGACCGACCGGTCTCGTACCGATACAAATTTAACAATGGTTCAATCAAACTTTCCAACAATTAAACTATACCTAAAACAAGTAAACATTAATTTCTTTGGGCTTGAAAGTTCCAAACATGCTTGTTTGGCCTTTGTGACCCATTAACATGATTTTTGGGCCCAAGGGATAATAATAAATGTTATTGGGACTTCTATGACCCAATTTCATATTTAAGGGACCCTCAATGGCTTTTAAGTGCTATTGGGCCTTAGTGGCCCATTAGAATTCCTAGTAAGGTCCAAGTAAATCAAATGCGAAATGGGCCAGCGTGTCCTTCGTATAACCAATAGATGTAGATAATACGCAGGAATAGTAGGATCTTGTAATCCTCTTCTCCTCGTTTATTAGGCGGATCGTCAATCCAAGTAAATAAATACAGGTCGATAATCAACAGTAATCAAAGTCAATTGGGTTTTAGTGAGTAATAACGGGTGGCACCAACGTGTGTCGGTCGTAGTCTGTAGATAAAATCAAAGTCTCCTGGAGGGAGAGCGAGAGTTTGTGTATAGATCTATACGGGGGTGACTCCCCCACACCTCAGCTGTTTGGTACAATTAGACTCGACGAGTCTAGCGTGACAAAATCTTAAGATCAATTCTGGCGTTCACCAGAGTGCCAAGACAGATGAACTAGTCATTATCATTCATGGTTATAACGACTCACATAAATAAATCCAATAATAATCAAGTAATCAAGGTAAACCAAAAATCATTCAAGTGATGGAATAACAATTCGAACAGTTATATGATATTTTTTTATTTGTCGGAAAACATCGGGTTTTCAGGGGAAGTTCATCATTTTTCACTGGTACTTTTAATACGAAGCTTTTCAAGTATACACGCCTGGAAATCATCATGCATATATTTACGGATCTTCACACTTGTATATAAACAATGGTCTTTTCAGAAAATACCGGATTTTCTAGGTTGTTTTCTTACAAACTACACAAAACATTTTCATATCAAGCCTACTTATGAACTCACCAACATTCCATATGTTGACCGTTTTCAAAATAACTTGTATTCTCAGGTAACAGGTAAGCTGAGGAGTAGTACCAAGTATGTTAGTGTGTTGTGTTTTTGAAAACTATCAAACATTTTATGTTATGGATATGTAATGTGTAAAACAATGTACTTGATGTGAACAATGTCAGTTGTGATATATTGATGCATGGTGATGTTTATGTTATGATTCATGTATATTCATTGTGATGATATTCAAATTTAGTCACATGAGCCCTCGGTCGTTTCCGCCGTCTGGTTCGGAGGTGTGACACACCTTAAGTCATCACTCCCACTGAGGACTAGAAACCATTCCTTGGTCCTCCGAAGGTACTTAAGAATATTCTTGACTGTGGTCCAATGTGCTTTGCCAGGGTTCCCTTGATATCTGTTGACCATGCTCAAAGCGAAGGCCACATCAGGGCGAGTACAAGTCATAACATACATGGCCGAGCCAACGACGGAAGCGTAAGGTACTCAGCTCATCTCTACTATCTCGAATTCGGTAGTCGGACTTTGAGTCTTACTCAACTTGGCATTGCTTTGGATCGGTAACTCCCTTTTCTTGGAATTCTCCATACCAAAACGCTTTAGTACCTTGTCCAAGTAAGCATTCTGACTATGTCCTATTAGTCTTTTACTCCTCTTTCTTACTATCCTTATTCCTAGAATATAGGAAGCCTCTATAAGGCCCTTCATAGTGAAACACTTCCCAAGCCAGAACTTAACCTCCTGCAGGGTCGGGATGTCGTTTCCTATGAGTAGTATGTCATCGACATATAATACGATGAAGCTAACTATACTCCCACTGGCTTTGACATATACACATGACTCATCCTTGGTCCGTAGAAAACCAAAATCTTTGACTTTCTCATCAAAACAAAGATTCCATCTGCAAAATGCTTGTTTCAATCCATAAATGGATTTCTCAAGCTTACACACTTTATTAGGATGCTTCGCATCAAAAAAAACCTCTAGCTGACTCATGTAAACATCCTTAGCCAACTTCCTATTAAGGAAAGCAGTTTTGACGTCCATCTGCCATATTTCATATTCATGAAATGCAGCAATGGCTAGCATCATCATAATAGACTTTATCTTCGCAACTGGTGAGAAGGTCTCATCATAGTCAACTCTAGGAGTTTGACTAAATCTCTTCACAACAATCGTGCCTTGTAAGTGTGTACCTTCCTATCCATGTCGGTCTTCTTCTTGAAGATCCACTTGCACCCGACCGTCTTACAACCTGGCAGATTGTTAACCAAATTCCAAACTTGGTTGTCATACATGGAATGAATCTCGCTGTCCATAGCCTCTTTCCATTTCACAGACTTAGGGCCTACCTTGGCTTCCTTGTAGCTGTTAGGTTCATCCAAAATTATTAGTGTAGTATCACTAATAAAAGTATCACCCTCACTTGTTATATGTAAACCATACAACATAGGTGGAACACTAACTCTACTAGAATGTCTAAGAGGTAAGGACTCGTCAATCGGTTCAACAGGAGTTTCCTACTGAAGTTGAGCACCAGTGTTAGAGGTTCCTTCATCGTTCGATTCTTGAAGCTCTTCAAGATCGATTTGCTTCCGACTGTCCCTTTAGCTTAAGAGTTATTGCTCTCGAAAAACCCCTATCCTCGCAACGAAGACAACATTGTCACTCGGTCAATAGAAGAGATAACTAAAGGACTTCTACGGATAGCTGATGAAAATACACCGCTCACTACAAGGTTCGAGCTTTTCGTGAGTCTCTTATCTTACGAAATCCTCGCAACCCCAAACCTTGATATGTGCCAATGAGGGAGCTTTCCTTGTCCACATGTTGTGAGCTGTTTTGGCAACCTTCTTTGTAGGGACTAAGTTAAGGATATGGGCGACAGTCTCAAAGGCATACCCCCTGAATGAGATATGTAGCGAAGCACGAATCATCATGGAACGAACGATGTCCAACAAGGTTCGATTACTCCTCTCAGCTACACTATTCAATTGCGGTGTCGTAGGTGGCGTTAATTGCCAAACGATTCCGAATTCCTTGAGGTAGTCGTGGAATTCAAGACTAAGTTACTCTCCTCCTTGATCGGATCGAAGAATCTTGATTTTCCTGCCCAAATGATTCTCCACTTCCTAGTTAAACTCTTTGAACTTTTCATAGGTTTCTGACTTGTGCTTGATTAAGTAGATATACCCATATCTGCTATAATCATCAGTAAACGTCACATAGAAGCGGCTTGCATCCCTTGTGTTGGATCTAAAGGGCCCACAAACATCGGTGTGTAAGAGATCCAATAAACCCTCACCCCTTTCACAAGTACCAGTGAAGGGTTACTTGGTCATCTTTCCAAGTAAAGAAGTGTCACACCCCCAAACCCAAACAACGGAAACGTACGGGGGTGGAGGACGTCATGTACAGTATCATAACAATTAAATAGTAAAGAAAGTACACACCACCATAATATAAATATATTTGAAAATTTTACATGATTGTATGTGTTACATGTTTGAATATCAAATATAATATGGTGATCCAAAATATGTTACTAACGCCAACGTGTTAGTCTTCAAAAGTAGTTGCTACTTGATTTAGCGTTTTCCTGATAATACAAGTTATTTCAAAGAAAAATTTCAACAATAAAGTTGGTGAGTTCATAAGTACTGTTTTGAGAAAATGTATGCTATTTGAAAGTTCGTGTATGTTTTCGAGAAAATCCGATATTTTCTAACAATTGTATGAAATGAGTATGAATGATTGTTGTATAAATTGTATGTATTTGAACCAGGAAAATCCTATATTTTCCTACAAGTGAAAAGCAGTCTCAGATGACCAAGACTGTAACCTGTAAGCAACTATGACATGCTCAAAAGAATGATGTATAGTCTTATTATAAAACAAAACTATAAGAAAATTTGTATTTGAATGTGAAAGGAACTGTATTTTTTACTTTTCCCGTGAAAACATAATACCATAATAATTGTCTATCTAGTGAGTTTTTATAACCGTACTATCATAATTTTCTTGTAGCGATGTTCTTCAGGCGTCGAATCGAGATGACACTTATCACCCCGAGGACTGTAGCTAGCAGTCAGGGCGCATAATCATTAGTCCCGTATAGATCTATACACATTTGTCACGTTCTCCGGACGGGAGATTCTGGTTATAAACATGACTTCTAGCGATACCTTGAAAGGTATTTTGAAGATAAATGACTCACGAATTCTCAATTAAGTCACATATTAGAATGAATATGTTTGTCTCTGAAATAATTACCGTTTTCTACAGTTTTGACAAGGTATAATAATGATTGGTATGTTCTTGCATGTTTATGAATGTTATAGTAAAAATGGTTACCCTTGATATGATGCAAACATATAAATAAAACTTCAAATATTCATAATTATGCTTCATCCTGAGAGGGTATAGTAGTATAAGATGTTTGCATGTTAACAAAATCTATGTAGTAGTTATAAAGACAACATGAAGTGTATAATAAAAGATTTATGTTTTCATACGGGATTAACCGTTAAAAATCCATAACTTCTTCATCCGACGTCCGTTTTCGTCTGTCTTTTTACGGTTGTATCACTATTGTCGAGATCTTCAGTTCTCATTTAGGTTGCGTCGGCTAAAAGTCGCTCGATCTCTATTTCGAGTTTTTAGCTGTCTACCGTTATATCCGAAACTTCGAAAAATCATAACTTCCTCATACGAAGTCAGATTTGGGCATTCTTTTTATGTATGCTCACGGTTTAGGGATATCTACGACTTTCATTAAGATACTTAAGGCCAAAAAGTATTTTATTGAGATTTTGTGTTTTAGGCTTAATAGCGCTTTAACGGTATTGATACGGATCTTTGATTGGTCATAACTTCTTGGTTATAACTCAGATTTTATTGTTCTTTATATTTTTGGAAACCTTGATACGATATCTACCACTTAGTATACTCAACCTGAGCTTTTTGAACATTTCATTTTTGACGCTATTTTTAATAATTCACAAAGATATTACAATAGTTGACTTCCAGTCGTTACATTGACCTGAAATATCGGGTTGTTACATTATCCCCCCGTTAGAGGTAATTTCATCCTAAAATTAATTACAAAGCAAAAGTTTATGAACTAGGGAAAAGATGTGGGTACTTTTGTTGCATCTGATCTTCTCGCTCCTATGTGAATTCGGGTCCCCACTTAGCAATCCAGTGAACTTTCACTATTAGTATGCGACTCTGCTTAGTTCGTTTGATTTCCTTATCCATAATTTCGACGGGTTCTTCCACAAAGCTAAGATTTTCATTCAGCTCGATTTCCTTGAGTGGAATTACAAGAGTTTTGTTGGATAGACACCTCTTCAAGTTAGACACGTGAAACACCGGATGTACTTTGTTAAGTTCGATTGGAAGTTGAAGTCTATAAGCTACTGGACCAATCCTTGCAGTAATTTCGAAGGGTCCAATGTTCCTAGGGTTTAGCTTTCCACGTTTCCCGAAGCGTATCATGCCCTTCCAGGGTGAGACCTTCAGTTGAACGCGGTCACCAACCCGAAATTCCAATGGTTTTCGTCTTTTGTTGACATAGCTCTTTTGTCTCTCTCATGAGGCTTTCAGTCGCTCTCGAATTTGAACGATCTTTTCAGTCATTTCCTTTATGATTTCCGGACCAGTGACAGTACTATCAGGGACTAGACCTTTCGCCAACTGCATGTCGCCCACCTCCGCCCAGCACATAGGTGATCTACACTTGCGACCATAAAGGGCTTCGAATGGAGCAGTCTTGATGCTAGTGTGATAACTGTTGTTATAAGATAACTCCACCAATGGCAAGTGGATGTCCCATGCTTACAGAAGTCGATTACACATGCTCACAACATTTCTTCTAGGGTTTGGATTGTTCTCTCACTCTGCCCCATCAGTTTGTGGGTGATAGGCTGTACTCATATTCAGCTTAGTACCTAAGGCTTTCTATAGTGTTTACCAGAACCTTGAGGTGAATCTATTGCCTCGGTCCGAGATGATAGATATCGACACTCCATGAATTCGCATGATCTCTCGGATGTAGGTTCTTCTTAGCTTCTCCATCTTATTAGTATCTTTGATTGACAAGAAGTGGACAAATTTGGTTAACCTATCGATGATCACCCAAATGGTATCGTGACCGCCCGATGTCTTGGGTAGTTTGGTTATGAAATCCATGGAAATATGCTCCCACTTCCACTCAGGTATTTCGGGCTGATGGAGTAACCATGAGGGCTTTTGATGTTCTACCTTGACTTTGGCACAAGTCAAGTACTTACCCACATAGGAAACAATTTTTGCTTTCATGTTTGGCGACCAGTAGAGTTGCTTGAGGTCTAGATACATCTTATCTGAGCCCGGGTGCATGGAGTATGGGGTCTTGTGTGCTTCGGCCATAACCATTTCTCTGAACCCACCAAACGTTGGTGTCCAGATTTGGTTTAGGAGATAACGAACTCCATCACTCTTAATCTCAAAATTTTTGTCCATTCCTCTAAGTGCTTCACCTGCCATGTTTTCGGGTTTCAAGGCTTCCAATTGAGCTTTATTGATTTGTGTTGATAAGTGTGAATGAATTGTCATGGTTAATGACTTCACTCTTCGACCAGAGTACTCCTTATGACTAAGGACATCTACCACCACATTGGCTTTTCCCGGATGATAACGAATCTCAAATTCGTAGTCGTTGAGTAGCTCAACCCAACGTCTTTGCCTCATGTTGAGCTCCTTTTGATCGAATATGTGCTGAAGGCTCTTGTGGTCTGTGAAGATGGTGCACTTCGTACCGTATAGGTAGTGTCTCCAGATCTTTAGAGCGAACACCACTGCTCCAAGTTCTAAGTCGTAAGTGGCGTAGTTGGCTTCATGTGTTTTCAGTTGTCGTTAGGCGTACATAATAACCTTTCCTCGCTGCATTAGCACAGAACCCAGCCCTCGATTGGAAGCATCATAATATACTACGAAGTCTTCTGTCCCCTCTTAAAGGGACAAGATGGGTGCACTACACAGGGCTTGCTTCAAGGTCTGAAATGCGGTATCTTGTTTTTCTACCCATTTGTAGGCCACACCCTTCTGAGTCAGGGAGGTAAGAGGTTTCGCAATGCTGGAGAAGTTGTGTATGAACCTATGGTAATATCCAGCGAGACCTAGGAATTGGCGAATCTCGGTTGGCGTTGTGGGCGCCGCCCAATTCTTGATAGCCTTGATCTTAGAAGGGTCCATGTGGATTCCCTCTTCGCTGACCACGTGCCCTAGGAAGTCCACTTTCTTAATCCATAATTCGCATTTTGAGAACTTTGCATAAAGTTTCTTAGCTCATAATGTCTCTAAGACTTGTCTCAGGAGCTGACCATGTTCTTCTCTACTCTTTGAGTAGATGAGTATGTCATCTATGAACACAATCACAAATTTGTCCAGGAAGGAACGACATACTCGATTCATTAAGTCCATGAACACGACAGGGGCGTTGGTTAGTCCGAACGGCATCACTACAAATTCATAGTGACCGTATCTTGTTCGGAAATCCATCTTGGGAATATCACCGTCTAGGACTCGTAGCTAGTGATATCCCGATCTCAGATCGATCTTGGAAAAATAGTTTGCTCCTTGGAGTTGGTCGAATAGATCATTTATTCGTGATAGGGGATACCGGTCCTTGATGGTAAGTTTGTTGAGTTCTCAATAGTCGATACACATTCTGAACGATCCGTCTTTCTTTTTCACGAACAACACTGGTGCTCCCCAAGATGAGAAGCTTGGTTGGATGAATCCTTTGCTGAGAAGTTCATTTAGTTGACTGGATAGTTCTTGCATCTCTGCTGGGGCTAAGCGATACTGCGCTTTGGCCACAGGGGTGTGAAACATCCCAAAAACATAGTCTGAAAATTTCGTTTAATTTAATAATAAAAACCATAGTCGATAAACCTCATATAAAAATTATAAGCAATGTATCTCAAAATATCATAACAACTATCAAGTATATCAGAGTATAAACATCCCAGGCTGAACAAATGGTGGGTGCACTGTAATCTTCCCGAGCTCCTCTTTTGAAAACTGAGTACCTGAAACCAAAACTGAAACTGTAAGCACGAAGCTTAGTGAGCTCCCCCAAACTACCGCATACCATACAATAACATATAGACAAATATTGGGCCTTGCCCACTGCATCGGACCGCAGTCCAGAAACTGACTAGGGCCTTGCCCTATGCATTGGACCGAAGTCCGGAAACTGCATCAGACTGAAGTCCGAAACTAACTGCATCGGACCGAAGTCCGGAACTAACTGGGACCCTGTCCCTTGCATCGGACCGAAGTCCGAAACTAACTGCATCGGACCGAAGTCCGGAACTCACTGAATCATAACATAGCATAACATGTCAACTAGCATGAACACATATACTGCATACTGCATCAGAAAAGAGTCCGGAACACATAACACAAAACATGCTTGAATCACAAAGACATCAAGCACCCTAACTACTGCATCGGACCGAGGTCTGGTACTAACTAAACATAGTATAACATAATCATAGCATATAACATGAACACATATACTATATACTGCATCAGACCATAGTCCGGAACACATAACTCATACCATGTCTGTATCACAAAGATACCAAGCATACTGAACTACTGCATCGGACTGAAGTCTGGAACTACTGCTAACTAAACAGGCCGACATTGTGGCCGTAGACCCGTTCCTACTGGAAGGAAACTCATCTCACACTGTTGAAGTCCCGTAGACACAATCCCACATTGTTGAAGTCCTGTAGACTCCACCCCAACTGCTGGCTGACAGATTCCCGAACTGTCAACACCAAATAACACCCAATTAATAATTGGGTTCTAACACATAACTAAAAATACATGCTTTGGATAATTACTACATTACCCCTAGCTTGGCTTACCCAAACCCAAGGCCCAATCCATAGGCCCAAAGTTAACTAGGGATCAAAGCCCAACTTTTCAAATTGGGCCCAAACCTCAACACGGACTTCCCTTAAGGCCCAATTGCTCAGTCCAGTCCAACATGTCTCATTCTAATGGCCCAATATCATACAACCAACTAGGCCTAACTTTGGCCCATCTATGGCCCAATTTTCCAAATTAGGCCCAATCCTTCATATGGGCCTTACCCTAGAGCCCAACTAATTACTCTAGTCCATTTGATTATTCTTGGATGGCCCAGCAGAAAGCCCAAAGGAAATTAGGGTTTCACATCAAATGATAACTAGGGTTAAGTGTTTCTTACTTAACCCACTAAGGACTTAACACACTAGGGACTTAATCCATTAAGGACTTAATCCATTAAGTCCATTATTGCTTAGATTAATTTCTATCAATGATTATTATTTAATATTCACTTATTAAATAATTCTCGTGTGTGTCCTGATAATTTCTCAAATATTAGGATTTTCTCAATTGGCCCATTAAGGAGTTAGTCCATTAAGTCCTTTACTCTACTAGATAAATGGCCTGGAATAGTTTGGGCTTAATTCACAATCCAATCCCAATGGCCCACAGGTGGCCCAATACTCATAATTAGGGTTTTCCACCCAAACATGGCCCAATAGGCCCAAAACCAGTCTCTAAGCCCATTAGGATTTGCTAGCGGGGCACCACCCACTACCACCTCGGGTAGTGGTGGTCAATGGCGGTTCGAGGCGGCGACCACCACCTTAAGGTGGTGGTTTTCCATATCTTTTCATAATCTTTTGGAAATTACAATTAAAATGCTTTATACACACACACTAACTAACTAACACACACACACAACCACCCTAATGGTGGTCGGCGGTGGTACAAGGCGGCAACCACCATGGTTGGCGGCCATGGTGGGCATCTATTCCGTTTTCCGGCCATTAACACCTTCTACAACAAAACACACACACCTACAAGATTTTATTTGCACAAAGGTCCAGCCACCCTCCCTTGGTGGCTCACGGTGGCGGCAGCAACACTAAAAAGCAACAGCAGCGACGGTTGTGATGTTAGCCACCACCCAATGGTGGTGGCGGTGGTCTTTCTTGTCTCTCATCCGAGCAAACGAACAGCAACCACACACAACCACGATCTGTAGACTGAAACTTTCCCAACTCAGCCACCATGGGTGGCAAACGATGGTCGGAACCAAGAAACGACGATTCTTTGGCAGCAAGATCGCAATGGCGACCTTCCTCGACAGTGTGGCGGTCGGCGGTGCTCATTGGCGAGGCAACAGGCGCCCTGCTTGGTCAGAACAGCGAACGACAACATTCTTCACGCATGGCGGCTGGCTTGGCGGAGAAACGATGGTGGCGATAAGTCTCGATAGGGCGGGTGAAGGCTCTAACATAGCGGCTGGAGTAAGAGAAGGAGAAGAAGGCGGTCGATCGGCGGCCATGAGTGACCGGAGGGTGGAGGAAACAAGTGGTGTCGGCTGAAGTGGGTGCTACCCGGCGGCTGCTACCACAAGCTAGGGTTAGGGTTCCCATATAACTTATATACCCGATCCCTTAAAACCTTATCCCATAATAACAATATCAGTCCCTCCCCCTTCCCTTTTCTTTTAAATTCAATCCAATTATTACCAAATGAACCCTTAGCATTAAATCGTTTACATTTTAGGTACGAAAATTACCAAACAACCCCCTATATTCCATACTCTCTTCAAATGAAGTCCCATAAATTACCATTTACTCCTTGTCTTCATAAATACTTACAAAACTAATCCGGATTTTACACTTTTAACCTCCTACTTCTAAAATCTTCACAAATTTGTCTGGGACTTACATTTATTAATTTATTTAAATAAATGGGGCGTTACAACTCTCCCCCTCTTAAATTAGATTTCGTCCTCGAAATCACTCCTTATCATACCTTACACGCTATCAACTCAAGTGACATGGTTACCATCCTGGGCGCACCCTAACATTCTTAGGGTAGCTATGACCAATCATCACAAATCCATAACATCTGTAGGTGAACTAATCCCTCGCAAGAAGCTCACATGTACTCTGTCTGACATTTGCTATCTCTAGATGATCTAAATCCCTAACAGACCACTCATACTGAATCATTATAGCTGAACCCCACGGTGGGTGACTAAGAATTACTCAGCAATCTCTTACACTTATCATACATGAGATCCTCAAATACCATCACTGATGGTGACCCAAAACTGTCTGAATCCCTGATCTGCCTGAAAACACTGAACTGCATGAAACACTGACTGTCTGAAACACTAAACTGCCTGAACACTGAACTGCCTGAACACTGAACTGCCCAAACACTAAACTGCCTGAAACACTGAACTGCCTGAACACTGAACTGCCTGAAACACTGAACTGCCTGAACATTGAACTGCCTGAAACACTGGACTGTCTGAACTATATGCTGCCACATGGTTGTTTCCCATCGTCTACCGAGACCTACCTAGTCTCAATTTCCGCCAATCATCTGAAATATCGGGTTCCAGCCCAACTGCAGAGCCAAAGGACTCCCTACTTAGCCGCCTCGCACGACTTCTGGACGAAATCCTTCTATGGATCTAGCTGCTACTAGTTATCCTGACACTGTGGCCCTAACGGCCTTCTGCTCTAACTGATTGGTTCCATGCGTCAAATCCTGATGTCACCAAACCCAAAGCTAAACGCGATTGCTACATCACCAATTGTAGCCTTATGTCATAAATGACCTTAAGCAGTCCACTGCTTCCTTGCTCTCATCTCTATAGTCGCGCTTCTACAATCTTATCACTGGCTTAACCAGGTCTCATCCGTCTGGGAAATTCCGAAATCCAATCCGTGGATGTCCATTTCCTCACTGCTACACCCGAACTGGTGGGTACTACTGTTCTTTCCACGTCATACCAACGCACTCACGCTATCTACCAACCTAGTGAAGGCCGCGGCTACACCCACAGACTCACATCACTCTAATACTATCTGACTGCTAGTGAATGCTACAGCTACACCCGCAGACTTACAACACTCTGATACTATCTGACTGCTAGTGCATGCTACGACTACACCCGCAGGCTTACAACACTCTAATAGTGGATCGAACATGCGCTTGCCCCGCACTCAACTGAACTCATGTCCTAAATGGAATCCCAAACCTGATTCCCTAAGGCTTGCTAGTAACATCACGAGAACGTGATCTCCTTATTGGCAAGCTTTTCTGAACTTCCATCTCACACAATCCTCAAACCACACAGCCGCTTGGGCTATCTTCCTTCCCAATAAGGATTCAAAACTTATCCTAGTCTCAAAACTGCCTCGCTTCCGAATCCTTGGGTGATTCTCCCCCACTTTGATTTAGCTAATGCCCTACAGCACACAAAACTGGAAGAATTCCCAATCCTTCTCACCACCCATGACCAATCTGCTAACCACACTTACCATTGCTAGTGTTTCAACACTAGCTAATCCAAAAGATCACACAACTCTAAAAATTCGAATAAATCTCCGGTACTAACCCGCTAGACCCAGGAAGCTCCGAATCTCAATTGGAGACCATCAGAATCTCCCACTTTATCACGACCTCTATCTTGGCTGGATCGACTAGAATATCCTTCCGATTGACGAGGTACCCAAAGAAATTGCACCCCGTGCAACCAGAACTCACGATTAAAGAACCTTTCAAAAATTCTCTTCCTCCTCAAAGTCTCTAGCAACTCCCTCAGGTGTTTCTCGTGCTACTCCTCAGTCTTGGAATAAACCAAGATGGCGTTGTACTCTCCCAATCCCGTAATCTGGGGAATTGGTCTGTCACTATTCGCCAATGCTTCTCGGTATGCAGTTGGCATATAACATCTCATAAAAATACAATTCAGATACAAATTGAGGATAACTCAGGGTTACACTTACTCAAACCTCTAGAACGAAAGGCTCCCTTGTGTAGTTTCCTGCAAGTGCTGCACCGAATCTGTCCTGCTGGTCTCTTGAAAGCTAATCTGAAATCTATGGTCCCCTCCCAAGACCCCTCACTATAAGCAACTGATTTGGTTCCCTCTTACCAATGTGCTCCAAGTCCATATCCCACTCTCAAGCTATGGAAGTCATATCATTCAGGGTCTTGCATCCCGAGATACTCACAATCTCCCTGCTATCATTCTACAGTATGTTCTGATAACTTACCTTCTTCATTTCCTCATCTGCTGCATACTATGGTACCATATAAGCTCTTTCACGAGACTTGGCAGTGATCTATGCCACAGTCTCAGTCTTCTGGTGGAGATCTAACAACTGTTGCGCCAACTGCTACGCCTCAATCGCCTGGGCACACACTGCTCATAATCTGATCTGGAAGTCATCCCATGACATAGCATCAACCACGTCATCACTCAACTCACTACCAACCTCTTCCTATCAATCTCGTGCTCTATCCCTCAGGAGATAGGAAGTAAGTCATATCTTGTCTCCTTTCGAGACAATGTTTGGTACAAAAAGTGTTGGTGACGTCCGCCAACCATCTGCTACTAACAATGGGGTCCCTAACCCCCCATGACAATATGAAGCTTCACAAACTCTGAATTCTCAAAACATCAACGTACGGGTCTCTATCATGACTGCTATCTCAGTGCAGAATGCACTCGTCCTCTCATCACAAATCTCTATGATGCCCTCCTTGATCACAATAAGGATCACAGGATTCTGGTCAATGATATTGCGCGAAATTCTCAAATGAATTGAACTCCCTCATCTGAACATCAATCTGCCCGGCTCTAGAGTCCGAGCCTGATCCCCTATCGACACCAGAACTACCATCTGGTCTACCACATAGCGTCACTATACTCGGCAACATCTCATCACTAACATCACACTACTCATCCAATCTCGATGGATCTCACACACTACAAGTTCCCTGGATTCATCTCAGCCTTCCTTGATTCGAGTACGGATCCTCTGCTTTCAGTAGTACGGGCCCATACTACCTTCCACATCTATCCGTACTTTCCTCAAGAACTGCGTCGACTCCACCAAGCCACTTCTACTACTGATGATCTCTGCTACTCTCATCCTAGGCTTGCCCTAGGGAAATCTCGGACTCCACCCAATCCAGTCCTCAGCTGCTGAAGGCCTCCTTGTAATGCCAACTATCCATTACCTGAATACCATCACATTTGGCGAGGCTTAGATAATCCTTCGAGTAAAAGACTCGTCCCTACAACGATTAAACTCAAAAAAGAGTTGCGCAATAGGGCCACATCTAGCACTCTGAGATTATTCAATCCTGATCACATGTGATGTGACATATTCATGTAATGGCTAGCTCCCATTACTCCGAGTCCCACAAAGCACAAAGCAAGCAACATTCAGAAACAGGAGACTACTCAAGCAATTCTATCCTCATAACAAGAAACTGTACTAGCATGCAATGCTAAGCTCATACTATCAGGCATAACCTACACAGGCCATCCTACTGCTGTCTACTCAATACTAGCATGCAATTCTGATAAAACTGAAACACATATAGCAGACACATAAGGCATCCTCCTAGATCTTTAGTCTAATTCTAGCATGTTGTTCTACTGAAACTGGAACTGGTAAACATAACATGAACTTGTATGGGTAATTTGGGAGTACTTACTTGAGCTCGGCTGATTACATGCACCACACCCTTTTTCTCTTTTCAAAATTCTTTTCGCTTTTTCTAAAACTCTTTTCCTTATACTTTTTCTAAAATTGTCTTCTTTCTCAAAATTCTTTTGTAACCATGGTTTTTCTTTTGAAAACTTTATACCACTTCCTTAGTTTGAGTTCAGACACACCCGAAAGTGTGTCCGAATCCCTCAAACCAAGGATCTGATACCAACTTGAAACATCTCAAAAACACAGTCTGAAAATTTTGTTTAATTTAATAATAAAAACCATAGTCGATAAACCTCATATAAAAATCATAAGCAATGTATCTAATAATATCTTAACAATTGTCAAGTATATCAGAGTATAAACATCCCAGGCTGAACAAATGGTGTGTGCACTGCAATCTTCCCGAACTCCTCTTTTGAAAACTGAGTACCTGAAACCAAAACTGAAACTGTAAGCACGAAGCTTAGTGAGCTCCCCTAAACTACCACATACCATAAAATAACATATAGAAAAATATTGGGCCTTGCCCACTGCATCGGACCGCAGTCCGGAAACTGACTAGGGCCTTGCCCTCTGCACCGGACCGAAGTCCAGAACTAACTGGGACCTTGTCCCCTGCATCGGACCGAAGTACGGAAATAACTGCATCGGACCGAAGTCTGGAACTCACTGAATCATAACATAGCATAACATGTCAACTAGCATGAACACATATGCTGCATACTGCATCGGAAAAGAGTCTGGAACACATAACACAAAACATGCTTGAATCAAGAAGACATCAAGCACCCTAACTACTGCATCGAACCGAGGTCCGGAACTAACTAAACATAGTATAACATAATCATAGAATATAACATGAACACATATACTGTATACTGCATCAGACCATAGTCCGGAACACATAACTCATACCATGTCTGTATCATAAAGATACCAAGCATACTGAACTACTACATCGGACTGAAGTCTAGAACTACTGCTAATTAAACAGGCCAGCATTGTGGCCGTAGACCTGTTCCTACTGGAAGGAAACTCACCTCACATTGCTGAAGTCCCGTAGACACAATCCCACACTGCTGAAGTCCCGCAGACTCCACCCCAGCTGCTGGCTGACAGATTCTCGAACTGTGAACACCAAATAACACCCAATTAATAATTGGGTTCTAATACATAACTAAAAATACATGCTTTTGATAATTACTACATTACCCCTAGCTTGGCTTACCCAAGCCCAAGGCCTAATCCATAGGTCCAAAGTCAACTAGGGATCAAAGCCCAACATATGGCCCAACTTTCCAAATTGGGCCCAAACCTCTACACGGACTTCCCTTAAGGCCCAATTGTTCAGTCCAGTCCATCATGTCTCATTCTAAGGGCCCAATATCATACAACCAACTAGGCGCAACTATGGCCCATCTATAGCCCAATTTTCCAAATTAGGCCCAATCCTTCATATGGGCCTTACCCTAGAGCCCAACTAATTACTCTAGTCCATTTGATTATTCTTGGATGACCCAACAGAAAGCCCAAGTGAAATTAGGGTTTCACATCAAATGATAACTAGGGTTAAATGTTTCTTACTTAACCCACTAAGGACTTAACACACTAGGGACTTAATCTATTAAGGACTTAATCCATTAATTCCATTATTTCTTAGATTAATTTCTGCCAATGATTATTATTTAATGTTCACTTATTAAATAATTCTCGTGTGTGTCCTGATAATTTCTCAAATATTCGGATTTTCTCAATTGGCCCATTAAGGAGTTAGTCCATTAAGTCCTTTACTCTACTAGATAAATGGCCTGGAATAGTTTGGGCTTAATTCACAATCCAATCCCAATGGCCCACAAGTGGCCCAATACTCATAATTAGGGTTTTCCACCCAAACATGGCCCAATAGGCCCAAAACCAATATCTAATCCCATTAGGGTTTGCTAGCGGGGCACCACCCACCACCACCTCGGGTAGTGGTGGTCAATGGCGATTCGAGGCGGCGGCCACCACCTTACAGTGGTGGTTTTCCATATCTTTTCATTAATATTTTGGAAATTACAATTACAATGCTTTATACAGACACACTAACTAACTAACACACATACACACACAACCACCCTAATGGTGGTCGGCGGTGGTATGAGGCGGCAGCCATCATGGTTGGCAGCCATGGTGGGCATCTATTCTGTTTTCCGGCCATTAACACCTTCTACAACAAAACACACACACCTACAAGATTTTATTTGCACAGAGGTCCAGCCACCCTCCCTTGGTGGCTGACGGTGGCGGTAGCAACACTAAAAAGCAATAGCAGCGACGGTTGTGATGCTAGCCACCACCCAATGGTGGTGGCAGTGGTCTTTCTTGTTCCTCATCCGAGCAAACGAACAGCAACCACAGACAACCATGATTCGAAGACTGAAACTTTCCCAACTCAGCCACCATGGGTCGCAAACGATGGTCGGAACCCATAAACGGCGATTCTCCGGCAGCAACATCGTAATGGCGACCTTCCTCGATAGTGTGGCGGTCGGCGGTTCTCATTGGCGAGGCAACAAGCGCCCTACTTGGTCGGAACAGCGAACGACAACAGTCTTCACGCATGGCGGAGAAAGGATGGTGGCGATAAGTCTCGATAGGGCGGCGGAAGGCTCTAACATAGCGGCTGGAGTAAGAGAAGGAGAAGAAGGCGGTCGATCGGCGGCCATGAGTGACCGGAGGGTGGAGGAAACAGGTGGTGTCGGCTGAAGTGGGTGCTACCCGGCGGTTGCTACCACAAGCTAGGGTTAGTGTTCCCATATAACTTATATACCCGATCCCTTAAAACCTTATGCCATAATAACAATATCAGTCCCTCCCCCTTCCCTTTTCTTTCAAATTCAATCCAATTATTACCAAATGAACCCTCGGCATTAAATCCTTTACATTTTAGATACGAAAATTACCAAACAACCCCCTATATTCCATAATCTCTTCAAATGAATTCCCATAAATTACCATTTACTCCTTGTCTTCATAAATAATTACAAAACTAATCCGGATTTTACACTTTTAACCTCCAACTTCTAAATTCTTCACAAATTAGTCTGGGACTTACATTTATTAATTTATTTAAATAAACGGGGCGTTACAGGGTGGCTCCAGGAATTAAGTAGATTCTGAATTCGACTTGCCTTTTAGGAGGGATTCCTAGAAAATCCTTAGGAAAGACATCAGGAAAGTCACAGACATTAGGCACGCTCTTGATGTCTTCTACTCTTCGTTTCACATCCACAATATGTGCCAAGAACGCGTGTAATTTCTGGCGCAAATATTTTTGAGCCTTGATGCAAGAGACGATACGAAGAGGGGTGATAGGTTTGTCTCCATAAATAACGAGGGTTTCGCCATTTGGCAGATTAAGACGAACGGCCTTATCGTAACATAAAATGTCCGCATGATGAGAACTTAGCCAATCCATGCCTATGATGATGTCGAAACTTTTTATTGAGATTGGCATGAGGTTGATTGGAAAGGATTGATTGTTTAATGAGAGGGTACAGTTTAAGTATATTTCCTTAGTGCTTTCTGTTTTCCTGTTAGCCATTTCTACTATAAACGTTTCACTTAATGATTGATGGAATTGTTTGAGTATGTTTTTAAAACTATGACTCACAAAACTCCTCTCCGCTCCACTATCAAATAACATATATGCATATGCGTTGTCGAGGAGAAATGTACCTGTAACAACAGTGGGGTCTGCAACGGCTTCCTCCTGGCCTATTGCGAGTACTCGGCCACTTCCACCAGTATTCCCATTGTTTGCTTTCGGGCAGTCCCTTCGGAAGTGTCCCGTTGCTCCACACTTATAACAAGTACGACGTACTCCCATAATTGTGGCTGGCGCTGCTGGTTGGGTTGGTTCCTTGCAGAAGCAGACAGTGTGTCCCTTCCATTTGCACTTGGTGCAATGCATCTCACGGTAGGGTCCATGGTGATGGAAGTTGCACCTATTGCACTTTGGCAGATTGCCGACATACGACTTTGTTGGTGTGGGGGTGGTAGGGATAGTAACAACGTGAGCTGTCACTAATTGTTGCCTCTTGGGGTTCTCTTGCGGGGATTTCCTCTTTCTCTTGTTCCAGGGTTTCCTACGGTCCTCTACCTCCTTCGGTGGGTCAGCAGTAACTGCGATAGTACCATGTTTAATCCCGTGATCGATTAGTCGTTGAGACATGCGCTTCGTGCTATTGAATGTGATTGGGTTGGAAGCCAAAACATGCCCTTGAATCTGGGATGACAACTCCCATATGTATCTTTCAACTTTCTTCTGCTCCGGGTTGACCATTCCCGGGCATAGGGCTGACAAATCACTGAACCTGGCTGTATAGGCAGCTAGGTCAGAACCAACCATTTTTAAGTTCCATAGTTCCTGCTCCAGTTTTTGAATTTCGTCCCTCGGGAAGTATTCTTCTAACAGTAGGACCTTCAAGTCCTCCCAGCTCATGGCGTTGGCGACTGGAAGAGATACGGATTTCACATGGCCCTTCCACCATGTGAGGGTTCGTCCTGTGAAGGTACAACAACAAACTTGACCTTGCTTATTTCTTGGCATGAATAGATTTCAAAGACCGTATCGATCTTTTCAAACAATTGCATAAGGGCAATGACTCCCCCAGTGCCATTAAACATTTTTGGCTTAGCATTCGAGAATTCTTTGTAGGTGCATTCCCTAATATGACCATGACCAGTGCCATGGTTATGATGATTGGTACTACTCCCACTCGCTGTAGCTCCATTAGTGTTTATTTGGGTTAACTCAGCTTCTACTGCTGCGGTGATGGCAGCCTGTACCATAGCGGGATCGTAAGTTGGGGCTGGTGGTGGCGGTGTTGGTGTCACGTTCCTGCGAGCGAACCTACGAGGAGGCATCGTGCTGTTACAGAAATAACGAAAGACAACAAGTCTCAAATGATTGAAACTCGTGTGTTAATGGGTTAGCTATTTTCAACATTTCATGAATTAGTTTCGACTTAAACAAGGTTTTCGTGTGTGATTCATAATAAGAGTTTATAGATAACTTATGATTTTGAGTAGTATGCAACGAATTAACATATAAAAGAAGTACTTCAATATATTAAACATATATCGGGTTACATTCTGGAGTCAGGAAAATTTTGACCTTTCTAAAGGTCTCCGATTACAAAAGTTAGAGAAAAGTAAGACTTTTAGCTGAGATCCTATTCTATAACAAAATTTTGGGAGTCGGGCAAGGACTACTTGCGAGGAGGGTTGTGCTTGGAGCTTGACTTCGCGTCTAATTGCTTGGTTCCCATTAAGCACCTTTCAAAGGTGAGTTGCTACTCCCTCATTTCTCTTACCTCAACGAGAATTATATTCATTTGATCCTGGAGTGTGTCGGTGTGGAGTTGGGCATTTTCCTGTAACCTGTCAAGGCGACGAATGTCGGCAGCACTACCTTGTACTTCTATCTTGACTTCATGAATATGGTTCGCACGAGACTCCTGATTGGTAGGATTGGTTAACTGTTGCCTACAATGATTGGGAGTGCTCAGTCAGCTGAACGTCCATTACTGACGTTATAGAAGTCTCAACACATGCCGTAGGGAGGACACACTCCTTGTTGCTAACTCCAATGGTGATTATGGCTTCCCTAGATGAGAGTTGGTCCCTGAAAACCCATTCTAACAGTAGGAAGTCGGACGGCTGGTGGGTTGATTACCTTTGGCTTCGAGTCTGTCCCCTCCGAGCCTTCCTCTTTCTCCTCTTCCATGGGTTCCTCATCCTCTTATGGGTCATCCTCTACCCACCCTTTGTTTCCTTGATTTGGGTAGGGGTCCCCTGGTAGATGGAATCTAGCCATTGTGTCTGCGTGAGAATAGAGATGTGAGAATTGTCTAAAAATTAAAACATGTAATTCTAAACATGTAAGTTAAACTATTGTATTTACAAAATACTCCTATAGTATTTAGAAGTTAGGTTTGATTCTAAAGTTTATAGGTTTGGTAAGTTTTAGACTTTTTGTCCATTATAAGTATCCCCTGACATATGTTGGTCGACACCTGGATAAATATAGTTGATCATGCTATATCCATGCTATTCCCGATTACATATTCCAAGGCATACATGTATTTCACAACTCATCTATAATACTTCTATATTGTTTTTATTATGATACTGACCCTGTTACATAATGTATGCATGTAAACTTTATAAAAGTTTCATTTTAAAAGTATAAATCTCACTCAGAGTGTTTTTGCCCAGTTGTGTTTATAGTTGTATATCAAAAATGGTTTTGATATACTTAGTTCACTATAAACAATGCTCTGATACCAATCTGTCACACCCCCAAACCTGAACGGCGGAAACGTTCGGGGGCGGAGGACGTCGTGTATAGTATCATAACAATTGAATAGTAAAGAAAGTACACACCACCATAATATAAATATATTTGAAAAGTTTACATGATTGTATGTGTTACATGTTTGAATATCAAATACAATATGGTGATCCAAAATATGTTACTAACGCCAGCGCGTTAGTCTTCAAAAGTAGTTGCTACCTGATTTAGCATTTTCCTGAGGATAAAAGTTATTTCAAAGAAAAGTGTCAACAATAAAGTTGGTGAGTTCATAAGTATTGTTTTTAGAAAATGTATGCCATTCGAAAGTTCGTGTATGTTTTCCAGAAAATCCGATATTTTCTAACAATTATGTGAAATGAGTATGAATGATTGTTGTATAAATTGTATGTATTTGAACCAGGAAAATCCTATATTTTCCTAAAAGTGAAAAGCAGTCTCAAATGACCAAGACTGTAACCTGTAAGCAACTATGACATGCTCAAAAGAATGATGTATAGTCTTATTATAAAACAAAACTATAAGAAGATTTGTATTTGAATGTGAAAGGAACTGTATTTGTTACTTTTCCCGTGAAAACATAATACCATAACTGTCTATCCAGTGAGTTTTTATAACCGTACTATCATAATTTGCCTATTGCGACCTTCTTCAGGCGTCGAAATGGGATTACACTTGTCACCCCTGAGGACTGTAGGTAGCAGTCAGGGCGCGGGATCATTAGTCCCATATAGATCTACACACACTTGTCACGTTCTCCAGACGAGAGATTTTGGTTATAAACAGGACTTCTAGCGGTAGCTTAAATGTTATTTTGAAGATAAATGACTCACGAATTGTCAATTAAGTCACGTATTAGAATGAACATGTTTGTCTCTGAAATAATTACCCTTTTCTATAGTTTTGACAAGGTATAATAATGATTTGTATGTTCTTGAATGTTTACGAATGTTATAGTAAAAATGCTTACTCTTGATATGATGCAAACATATACATAAAACTTCAAATATTCATAATTATGCTTCATCCCGAGAGGGTATAGTAGTATTAGATGTTTGCATGTTAACAAAATCCATGTAGTACTTATAAATACAACATGAAGTGTAGAATATGAGATTTATGTTTGCACACGGGATTAACCGTGTGTGTACTTGTCTCCCCCCACCCCCCCCCCCCGTAAAGTGTTCAAAATAATTTAAAATCAGTTAAAAGCATAGGAATGGGGGTATGAACTCACTTGGTAGTTTCAAGAATGTGAGACAAAAATCGAGCAGAACTTCGACTCGAGAAAGCTGATTTCTCGGGATTCTCGGGAATCTCGGGAGCATAAAACATCCTTCAGAACTTGGATATGAAAACCGGGATGTCGGGATGGCTTCGAGGGTTTAAACGCAGAGCACAAGCACGAGAAAGGGAAGAAATGAGCAAATTTGCCCGGAACCCTCACACCCCTTTTATAGGAGGCTGAACCGCCTCGGTACGCTGGGCCTACGAGGTTACGCGGGGCGTAGCGGACGTCACTACTTACGCACTTTGGATGGGAGGGCTTCTGTTCGATGGGAGAGCTTGTTGGCCGATGCGACGAGGCTCCTATCCTCTGGTACGCGGGGCATAATCTGATTTTTCAAACTTCTAAATTACGTAACTTTGCGTACCAGCTCAGTTTTTCGTGTTCTTTATATCCACGTGTAGATAAGAATGTACTCTACAACTTTCCTTTAGACTCCGTCGGCTAGTTTTGACTTTATTTTTAATTATATATTTTTAACAGGCTAGGACACGAAAAGTCCGTTAAAAATCCATAACTTCTTCATTTGACGTCCGTTTTCGTCTGTCTTTTTATTGTTGTGTCACTATTGTCGAGATCTTCGGTTCTCATTTAGGTTACGTCGGCTAAAAGTCGCTCGATCTCTATTTTGAGTTTTTAGCTGTCCACCGTTATATCGGAAACTTCGAAAAATCATAACATCCTCATATGAAGTCAGATTTAGGCGTTCTTTTATGTATGCTCACGGTTTAGGGATATCTACTACTTTCATTAAGATACCTAAGGCCAAAAACTATTTTATTGAGATTCCGCGTTTTAGGCTTAACAACGCTTTACCGGTATTGATACGGATATTCGATTGATCATAACTTCTTCGTTATAACTTGGATTTTATTGTTCTTTATATTTTTGGAAACCATGATACGATATCTACCACTTAATATACTCAAACTGAGCTTTTTTAACAATTCATTTTTGTTGCTATTTTTATTAATTCACAAAGATATTACAATAGTTGACTTCCAGTCGTTACATTAACCTGAAATATCGGGTTGTTACAACAAGACTCGCACACGTCATCTGTTGGATTAGTGTCTAAGTCCATAACTATTTTGGTATGTACTTGAACCGATTATGAGCATGGTTCTTTTGGGTTGCCATCACCATAGCAATACGTAGGATGAATTAAGGAGAGAAAGGATTAATTATGATTTATTAATATATTATGAGAATAATATATTAAAGGAGAAATCATATTGTTTAATAAATATTAGTCAAGAAGTAATAAAGAATTAATTTTGTGGCTAAAAGAGATTAATTAAACTTTGGGGACTGGAATTGTAATTATAAGATAATTGCAATTGGGCTATGGATCACCTTGGAATAATAGGTTGGACGAATTCTATGGGGAAGCCCATTAGAAATCGTCCAAGGCATGTTCCAGAAGGGGTCCATGGGCTACTTAGGGATTAAGTAGTCAAATTAGGGTTTCCTTGTTAGATAACCCTAATTTCCTACCTATTTAAATAACCCTTGAGACCTAAAAACGTGAAAAAGTGCTCCTTTAGGGTTTCCAGCCATCTTTGGTGCCTCCTCTCTCCTCCCTCTTCATCCAAGTTGCTTAGTGGTGTTTGTGACTCCATTAGAGGTGCAACACTTGAGGCACTAAGCTTTCAGAAGCCAATGATGGATTGTTATTGCTATATAACAATCAAAGATAAGATGTAAACCCTAATTTCTGTTATAGTTTATCAGATCTAGGGTTTATGGCTTTGGAGTATCAATTGCATGTTCAATAGAAAAACTAGATCCAAAGCGGTTAGGGTTTTCATGTACACCATAAGATTGATGTATTGCTCAAAATTCATCAGTGGTATCAGAGCCTAGGGCTGTTTGTTAGTGAATTTGATGCTTGATTGATCAATTTTTTTGCATTAAAAACGAAGCTTTTTGCCCTCTGCCTTACTGGCTCGGCGAGTTAGTTGATGAACTCGGCGAGTCCAGTCCCTGACTCAGCGAGTCCATGGATCTGGCAGCTGTTTCGCGATTTTCTTGCCTATTTTTCTATGGGATACTTACCGAAACATTTTTTATCAATAAAATCCGATTTTCTTTGATATAGGGTGATTTTCTTTGCCGAAATTAAAGATATTTTCATGTTAATTGAATAATTACTTCCTTATATGATAAAATTTAATTATTTGAATTATTTGGTGAATTATCTTGCAAGAAATTGGACTTGGTCAAAATTAGATAATTGCCTTAGTTGAATTGTTGATCTAGAATGTTCTTGACAAAGTTTGAATAGTTTCAAATTTTCCCCTTTAGGTTTTATAGTTTAAATTTGAACTTAAAAGTTTTTTTTTGTTTTTGAAATTTAAATAGTTAAACCCTAATGTTTCGAAAAGTTTCAAAACTTGCCCTCAAGTTTTGGAATTTAAATTTTTTATTAAAAGTTTAATTTTGAAATATATTTAAATTCTAAACCCTAATGTTTTGAAATGTTTCAAAACTTGGTCTCATGTTTTGGAATTTAAAAGTTGATTAAAAGTTTAATTTTGAAATGTTAAATTCTAAAACACCTAGTATTTTAAAAGTGTAAAATACACCCTATACTATATATATATGTAACATTAAAAGTCTAATATTATATATATGAGTAAAGAGTCAGTCCTACCGTTAGTAGGCCTCATTCACGAAGCTGGTCTATAAGGGGTGTTTAAGGAAATTGACTATAAAATGGCGATTGAATGGGTATCCACTCTTACCCACCGCACTCTTGACTAGTGGAGGGTCGTTAGCCGAACGAGTAGGATAGGACAGAAACCTTCCATTATAAGTATAATGAAGTTCAAAGTAACTAAATGCTTTTACAAATTTCCAAATCATAGTTTCTTTAGGAAAAATGTGAAATTGTATGCTAATCCATGGAATTACACTTCATATCCTTGTCAAACGTTAGTTGAGCGTGTGTGGTTAACCGACACACTAATTTGGGGATGACATTGGTAGCGAAGGGTGGCTCGATGCTTATCATAGATCAATGGAGCTTGTGTGGCTAACCGACACATTGATTAGGTGATAGTAGCATTTGGTGCACCACGTGATTCGCATGGTTATTCACACCTTATCTGTGATCCTCGGCATCCCAGTCACAAATGAAGGGCATAATCGAGAATTAAACATGCCATTGAAAAGTTCAATGAATCTCAAAAAATCTAGGAGTTTCAATTCATTTAAAACTTAAATTTCCTTTTCGTTTTTCATGGTGGAAATTGGTAAATCGTCATTTACCTACCTTCAAATATTCTGCAACTAGATTACGACATCCCTCTTCTAGGTTGTAGAGTATTGTGTTGGATCTTAGCCTCGATGTTTCATTTGAGAGTTACATCAAGGATTCTAATCAACTTAACTTGAATTTTCTCCCGTTTTGTAGACATCTAGTTTTGACAAACATGGTCTTCCCAAATACCATTGAACAAGCTTTCCAAACGAAGATGATATTCCACGATATGATCGAGGAACAAGAAATCATGCTTCGCTTACTCCACCTCCTCCAATTGTTCTCCATAACCCAAAAGTTTGAAGGCTTGAAAAGTTCAAGCTCACTCAAGCCCTTTTGGCAAGTAAACATGAATATGGGAAACCTGTGTGTGCACACATCTTAGAGATAACGTCACACATTGATAGGTTAAGGATATTGGGTGTTGAGATTTCAAGTGAGTTGGTTGTTGACTGGTTTCTTCAGTCACTTCCTGAATCATATAGTGTGTTCATTAGAGAGTACTATATGATGGATCACGACGTGACCCTCATTGATCTCACCTATTTGCTTATACTTGCTGAATCAGCAATGATTTGGCGTGTTGGTCAAGCACATTTGTCGGGTGAATCCAACTCTGAAACTTCAATGCACATTGAAAATGGTGACATTGGAGATCCAGAAAAGGAAAACTCTGAGATATTTCCTTGTGCCATTCCAAAAGAGTCCATTTGCTTTTATTGCCAAGAGAAGGGGCATTGGAGACGAAGCTGCCCTATTTACCTAAGAGATCTAAGACATGGGAGAGTCAAGACGTATGGCTCTACTTCAGGTAAAATCCATTAACCAACTCTTTTAAGTTCCTATTCTAGATTCTTAATACATCATGTGATAAGATTACATTTTGATGTTTTGTAGGATCGAAGAAAATAGAGGAAGCTTAAGGGAAGAAGTGAGTGGAATCTAATCGTGAAGAAATGAATTTCGATCGCGTTGCTTGAAGATTGGATTCTTGAGCTACTACTCGGAGTTAGAATAGATTGCTAAGAAATATGTAATAACATAGTTTTTCAATTGAATTGCATTGTAAGGACAAATTTTTCCACAATAAAATGAATTTTGGTTTTATCTTATTTATTTATCCTTGCAATGGCGTGTATGAAAAATTGATGTTTGATAGTTTCTATTATTAGCAATAATGGATTTGATTCTTAATTATGTTATTTGTGGAGATGTCAAGAATTTACCAAATAGGGAGACTTTCTCATCGCCCAAGTTTCAATTCGACAGAAACTTAGAATCATACAACATGGTGCGTGATGATTGAAAACTTTCATATTTAGAAATTAGACTAATTCTTTGACAAAGTGTCAAGTGAAGGACTAGGAGATCGAGTACACTAGGTTGTGCGTTGATCAAGTCCACCACAAAGAGAGATAAGATATTCGTCATGATTTACTAAAAGTTTAGTAAATATGATTATACTTATAAGATTAAGTGTAATTCTGTGTTGATTGAAAGAGTTTCAACGAATAGCAGAACGAATAACGAAGAATCAAGTAGGCAGAAAGATAAAAGTTTCTCTATTATAAGGAGAAGGGAGAGTACCTTTTATTGTGTTTTATGATAAGTCTTAATGATTAAGAACCATACATCAATTGATTCTCTAAGTGACTCTTAGTGCATTTGTATCGAGAATTGTGGAAATGGTTAAATAAAGAAGTCAATCATACTTCATTCAAATATCAAGTCTTAGAGTTATACTCCAAGATTGGGAATTGAGTGACAAGTCTTAAGTAGGTTTATAACACTCATCAAATGTGGAATTTGGAAAAATTTTCTTATTCTTTCACATTTGAAATTGGTAATTTTTGATGTCTTAGATAAGACAAAGACCAACTAGGACCAATTTTGTGAAGTGTTTTGTCTTGATAATAGGTACACTATCTCTTGAATATTTGTTTCCCAAGAAATGTTTCTTCACTAAGAGAATCATATATGTCAAGAGGTCAGTAGGAGTTTTAATGATCTTGAAAAAGGTTCAAGAACAAATCAAGAATAAACCTTATCAATGATCACTAGCACATGACATGAGGTTTACAACCTATCGGTTGACATTATTTTGTTTTCTGTGCCGTTCCAGTTGAGTTAATTATGCATGTGAGTTCTATGAGTTCAAAGACAAAGTACCTTGATTAATGGAAAGTACATTGATATGTAAGGATAAGTTGCTAAACCACTTGAAAGACATGGTGGGCACTCGTGTTACCATAAGGCAAGAAATCAAGATAAAGAAAGTTCAGTCCATATGAGTTTCGATTTGTCGCAAACTTGGTTTTAGTAAATTCACATGGATATAAACACATACACCATAAAAATCTAAGTGTCATAAGATTCCCTCCTTCATGAAAATGACTGTGAGCAATTGCTTTCACTAAGAGAGTTTTTAAGAAGATAGAAATTGTGAAAAATTGTATTCTCAAATTCGATTATGGTTATGACATCCCTTTCCATAGTTCGAATTGTGAGATTTGGCAACTAGTCTACCATTTGGGACTTATTGATATAAGTTCTGAATTGTTTAGACACACATATGAGCTATCTAAGTCAAAGGTGTATAGAGTTAAGAAGCTTAGATAAAGGCTTATCGAAGCATCTGATATTAGAAATATGAACTTCAGAAATTCAATAGGTATTTTTTTCTGGAAGTTCAGTTGTTTTCTGAATACATGTCAAAGCTAGTGGGAGCATAAGTGTTATGCCTATATGATAATAATCATCATGATAGTGGGAGCATAAATGTTATGCTTGTATGATTATTAAGGTAAGTATTGCAAGTTAGCAATATTAATTATAGAAAACAAGAGTTATACTTTGCAAGGTCGCAAGGGTTGAAAATTTGTTTTACTATAATTAAGGGAGAGAATATTATACTTAGTTTCAAAATCTAAAGCTTAGATTGATAAATTTTAATAAATTTAGTCAAAGGATACATAGTGTGTTCTTAAATTTCGATTATGATTACAACATCCCTCTTCATAGTTCGAATTGTAAGAACGTGACACATAAAATATTACGGAAAAAGATTGATAAAGTATCATATATTTATGTAAGACGTTATGCATCGTGTGTCATACGCTTCGGGTATAGGATTGATTGAAAATGTTATAATATTTGACCATTATAATTTTTTTCCAAATGTCTAGCGCATTAAGAGGGAAAATGCACTAGAATCGGTTTTGACTAAAATAATTAAACAACTATCAAAGGACGATCCAATGTTCACTGAGGATTGGTCGCTTGTGAGTAGTTGGAAGTATGGTATTTGATGGACCATATCGACATTATTATGAATAGATAAGATTCTATTCAGAATGAATTGTCATATGGCAAATATGGAAATGTTTCCATATTGGGAGTTAGATATTGAGAGTCTATGTCTAGATTAGAAAATTTTATGCAAGGAGGATGTTCAAAGGAATGTACTTTGAATGTGAGACTTCGCGTCTATGGAATTGTCTTGTAACAATTTCGGATAGAGTACTTTGTAATTTCATTGGCCAAGTCTTAGTGACTTTTGTGCTATGACTTTGCGAAAGGATCGTTGCATAAAATGTTAGAATCTAGCATATTCTAATAGTGGCAAGAACCTTGTGTTCTTAAACTAATGATAAGGATTGGGAATTGTGAAATGAGTATCATTGGAAAAGTTTTTCAATTGATCTATTTCACAAAGTAAGGACCATTGGAAACATAGTGCGCATACTTGGGGAATGGGACAACTATTGTTGTAATTTGAGTAATAAGTTGATTTTCTGAAACAGAAAACAATGAATAATGAGTAATCAATATGGTGTTTAAATAAAATTGTTTTGTTTACACTCAAAAGTTTTGGGGCCATCTAGGAATAAATATTATCATTGTGTTTCACTTTGCATGTTTTGACTTCCAGAATAACTGGGTTATTCGAACCTCCACAGTCGGTCATACGTTGGAAGTAGGTATGAAGGAAGACTGTCATGAAGAGTCTGTAGATTCTCTGAAGGGTTTAGGCATAGCACAAGTCTGCTGCAGAGTTCATGAGTGCTTTGATAAGATTAGAGTATTGGATTAAACCCACGCTCACGTGAATCACTTCATTTATTTTATCACAGGTGATTAGTGAGATGATAACATTGTATATTCTTGAAACCAATACGTGTGAGTCGTTATTTACTGGTCGCTTGCACATTGATAATAAGTAAACGCACCAGTAACTTGGTGTTATAAAACTTATTGTTGTGTGTGTTTCGATTACTGAATGCAAGCGAGCATTTGAGTCGAAGTTTATCCATTCCTTTTTCCCAAAGTGGGATAAAAGCGATATATGTGGGCCCCTTGATGATTTAGTGATGACACCTAAGCGCTTGGCCAAGACGAGACTAAGTTGATGTGTTCAATTATAGTCTGTTGTCAGTCGTCATAAATCGAAAGTCGGGAAACAATATAGAGAGAATGATCGAAATTCATGTCTTGTGTCAATACGATATCTTGAGAATGGAGGAATATATAATCCCTTATCTAAAGGACACGCGTATCTGATAAGATCAAAGTTGACGGCGGCTTTTGAAAGCTACGATTGATGATCAGGTTCTAAACTTATGCAAAATAGTTATTATACTTATCCAAGTGAGAAACTGTTGGATTAGTGTCTAAGTCCATAACTATTTTGGTATGTACTTGACCCGATTATGAGCATTGTTCTTTTGGGTTGCCTTCACCATAGCAATATGTAGGATGAATTAAGGAGAGAAATGATTATTTATGATTTATTAATATATTATGAGAATAATATATTAAAGGAGAAATCATATTGTTTAATAAATATTAGTCAAGAAGTAGTAAAGAATTAATTTTGTGGCTAAAAGAGATTAATTAAACTTAGGGGACTGTAATTGTAATTATAAACGTGGAAAAGTGCTCCTTTAGGGTTTCCAGCCGTTTTTGGTGCCTCCTCTCTCCTCCCTCTTCATCCAAGTTGCTTAGTGGTGTTTATGACTCCATTAGAGGTGCAACACTTGAGGCACTAAGCTTTTAGAAGCCAATGATTGATTGTTATTGCTATATAACAGTCAAAGGTAACATCTAAACCCTAATATTTGTTATAGTTTATTAGATCTAGGGTTTATGGCTTTGGATTATCAATTGCATGTTCATTAGACAAACTAGATCCAAAGATATTCGGGTTTGCATGTACAGCATAGGATTGATGTATTGCTCAAAACCCATCATCATTGTCCCTAAGGTTGAATGACTGCAACACTCCATCCTTTTGGAGTTGGGCTATGCGTTTCGTGTGGACATGTCCAAGACGACAATGCCACAAGAATGCTTTGTCCAAACTATTGGAAGAATCGACATGCAACACATCAGTTCCTAAGTTGTTTATAACCATCATAGTTTCATATATTCCATTACAAGGCAACGCTTCAAAATAGAAAACACCATTAAGAAAAGCATTAACAGAACCCTTTTCATTATCAAACGAAAATCTAAATCCTTGTCTATTCAAACCATGAAAAGCAATGATGTTTGTTGCCATTTCTGGCGAATAGCAACAATAATTCAATTCTAGTCCTAACCTACTACTAAGCACTAAAGAGTAAACTCCAATCTTGGTGATAGGCGACGTCTTCTGTTCCCCATGATCAAGTTTATCTTCCCATGCTCCACATCCTTATTTCTTCTTACGCACTGCAAATTAGAACACATTTGAAAACCACATCCTGTATCAAGAACCCAATAAATAACATGCGATGATTTATTAGATTGAATACCATAAATACCTACGAAGGACGGATTGATCTTCCCATCGTTGATATCTTGTAGATACTTTGGGCAGCTTCGTTTCCAATGCCCCTTCTCAAAGGAGTAGTAGCACTCTGCATCCATTGGGTTGGAGGTGGGTGCATTGGGACCAACCTTGGTTCCACTAGAAGAGTTGTCATCATGGGACTTTCCCTTATGGTGGATCTTTAAAGGAGCCTTCATCTTCTTAAACTTCCCCTACCCAATAGCCAAGATGGAGGAAAATGTATCGGGAGTTGATGCAACAGATTTATCCTTGAGGTTGCTCTCAGCAGTCCTTAACAAGCCTTGAAGCTTGCTTAAGCTGACCTCCTCTTTGTTCATGTGGTAGGTGATGCGAAACTGGTTTAAGCAGGGTGGCAGTGAATAAAGAATGATATCAATCACCAGCTCTTTATCGAAGTTAAAATTTAACTTCATCAGGAGGTCAACATATCTCTGCATCTTCTGCAGATGAACAATGACAAACTCTCTGTCCCTCATCTTGGTCGTGATCATTGAAGTGATGATCTCGTACCTCTCCTGCCTGGCATTTTGGTGGTACCAGTCCAACAAATCCTGGTGCATCTCATATGGATAGTAGTCCTCGTAGGACTTCTGGAGTTCTATAGTCATAGCCGCGAGCATGATGCAATGGACTTTTATAGTATCTCCTTAGGAGTAGCAGTGTTGACGTTCACCTCCTTCAGCTCCTTGTCGAGGACATACTCCATGTCCTCGTAGTAGGTAACCATTCGGATGTTCCAGATCCAATCATTAAAATTGGTCCCATCGAAGATCACCGTCCCACACAAGTTCATGAGTGAGAATGAGCCGGATGAGGTTGAGCCTGAAGCGTTGTTGTTGTTCAAGTTAGACATCTAAAAGGGAAAAGAGACATAGTTTGATTAGATAAGAATCTCCAATTAAACACCCAAATGAGAAATTAGGGCTAGGATCCAACAACATTATTTGCAATTTAGAAGAGGGATGTCGTAATCTAAACAACAAACAATTTGAAGGTAAGTGAATGTCGATTCACTAATTTCCACCATGAAAACAAAAACAATTAAGTTTTAAATGTATTAAAAACTCCTAAATCTTATGAGATTCATTGAGCTTTTCAATGGCATGTTTATATCTCGATATGCCCTTCAAGTTTGTGACTGCGATACCGAGGATCACAAACAAGGTGTGCATAACCATGCAAATACATTGGTGCCCCCAATGTTACAGTCGCCTAATCAATGTGTCGGTTAGCCACACATGCTCCATTGATCTATGACAAACATCGAGTCACCCTTTTCCACCTTTTCTTAGAGCCAAATTAGTGTGCCGGTTAACCACACTCTCTCCACTAACGTCTTAGCAAGGGTACAAAGTGTAATTTCATGGAATATCATTAAATTCACATTTTTCCTAAAGTAACTAAGATTGGGAATTTTATAAAAACATTTGGTTACTTCATTAATCATTATACTTTTAAGGGGGAATTAGTTGCCCTATCTTACCCGTTCGGCTTACGACCCTCCACCGATCAAGGAAGCGGTGGGTGAGAGTGGACACACATTAAACGACCATTTTATAGGCCATAACCTTATACCCCCTTATAGATCGGCTCTGTGAATGAAGCCTACTAACGGTAAGACTAGCATTTATCTTATACATATATAATAATTATTCTTATAATATTATAATAGTATAGGGGTGAATTTTAAACTTGTAAAATTGTAGGGTTTGAAATTTAATTATTTCATAATTAAAGTTTTAATCAAATTTAAATTCCAAAACATGATGGCAAGTTTTAAAACATTTCAAAACTATCTAGATCAAAATTCAAATAATAATAATTAAACAATTAATAGGGTGATTATCTAATTTTGACCTTATCCAATTACATGCAAGATAATTGGTCAAATAATTCAAACAATTCGGGTTTATCAAATAAGGCAACAATTATCTAATTAAATGATCAAAATATTTTATTTTGACAAAGATAATCAAAAGGAATTAATAAAATTTGTATTTTATTAATTCACAACACTTATGGGAATTATCCCAAGTCAAAATAAGCAAAAATCACGAATTTCCCTCTGTCTGACTCCCCGACTCGCCGAGTCCCCATTTGGACCCGTCGAGTTCATCTGACTCGCCGATTTCACTTTAGGACTTGACGAGTCTGTCAGACAGAAGGCAACAAAACCGATTTTTAAACAAAGGACAAACAAACAATGCTTCATATGCAATAGAAACCAAGCAAGGTTTTGATACCACTGATGGGTTTTGAGCAAAAGAACATCCTATGTGCACATGCAAAACCCTAAAGATTTGGATGTAGGTTTCTCTATTCTACATGCGAGTTTTCCAAAGCTTGTAAACCCTAATCTAGCATACAACAAAACTAATTGAATATCAAATAAACAAGTTAGATGAATACCTTAATTGTTGATTGTAGATCTTGAAGCTTCGAGAACCTTAGCACCCCAAATGTTGTGCTTCTAATGAATCACAAACACCAAAAGCAATTGGATAAAGCAAGAGAGAGAGGGGAGAGGGAAAAATCGGTTCCAAGACTTCTAGGGTTCAAGTGTAGCCGAAATCTCATGCCCAATGGGTCTGTATATAGGTGTAGAAATTAGGGTTTCAGTCATTATCCTTTTCAGTCATCCAAGTTGCTTAGTGGTGTTTGTGACTCCATTAGAGGCACAACACTTGAGGCACTAAGCTTTTAGAAGCTGGATTGATTGTTATTGCTATATAACAGTCAAAGGTAACATCTAAACCCTAATATTTGTTATAGTTTATTAGGTCTAGGGTTTATGGCTTTGGATTATCAATTGCATGTTCATTAGACAAACTAGATCCAAAGCTATTCGGGTTTGCATGTACACCATAGGATTGATGTATTGCTCAAAACCCATCATCATTGTCCCTAAGGTTGAATGACTGCAACACTCCATCCTTTTGGAGTTGGGCTATGCGTTTCGTGTGGACATGTCCAAGACGACAATGCCACAAGAATGCTTTGTCCAAACTATTGGAAGAATCGACATGCAACACATCAGTTCCTAAGTTGTTTATAACCATCACAGTTTCATATATTCCATTACAAGACAATGCTTCAAAATAGAAAAAACCATTAAGAAAAGCATTAACAGAACCCTTTTCATTATCAAACAAAAATCTAAATCCTTGTCTATACAAACCATGAAAAGCAATGATGTTTGTTGCCATTTCTGGCGAATAGCAACAATCATTCAATTCTAGTCCTAACCTACTACTAAGCACTAAAGAGTAAGCTCCAATCTTGGTGACAGGCGACGTCTTCTGTTCCCCATGATCAAGTTTATCTTCCCATGCTCCACATCCTTATTTCTTCTTACGCACTGCAAATCAGAACACATTTGAAAACCACATCCTGTATCAAGAACCCAATAAATAACATGCGATGATTTATTAGATTGAATACCATAAATACCTACGAAGGACGGCTTGATCTTCCCATCCTTGATATCTTGTAGATACTTTGGGCAGCTTCGTTTCCAATGCCCCTTCTCAAAGGAGTAGTAGCACTCTGCATCCATTGGGTTGGAGGTGGGTGCAGTGGGACCAACCTTGGTTCCACTAGAAGAGGTGTCATCATGGGACTTTCCCTTATGGTGGCTCTTTAAAGGAGCCTTCATCTTCTTAAACTTCCCGTACCCAATAGCCAAGATGGAGGAAAATGTATCGGGAGTTGATGCAACGGATTTATCCTTGAGGTTGCTCTCAGCAGTCCTTAACAAGCCTTGAAGCTTGCTCAAGCTGACCTCCTCTTTGTTCATGTGGTAGGTCATGCGAAACTGGTTCAAGCAGGCTCGCAGTGAATAAAGAATGATATCAATCACCAGCTCTTCATCGAAGTTAAAATTTAACTTCATCAGGAGGTCAACATATCTCTGCATCTTCTGCAGATGAGCAATGACAAACTCTTTGTCCCTCATCTTGGTCGTGATCATTGAAGTGATGATCTCGTACCTCTCTTGCCTGGCACTTTGGTGATACCGGTCCAGCAAATCCTGGTGCATCTCATATGGATAGTAGTCCTCGTAGGACTTCTGGAGTTCTATAGTCATAGCCGCGAGCATGATGCAATGGACTTTCATAGTATCTCCTTAGGAGTAGCAGTGTTGACGTTCACCTCCTTCAGCTCCTTGTCGAGGACATACTCCATGTCCTCGTAGCAGGTAACCATTCGGATGTTCCAGATCCAATCATTAAAATTGGTCCCATCGAAGATCACCGTCCCACACAATTTCATGAGTGAGAATGAGCCGGATGAGGTTGAGCCTGAAGCGTTGTTGTTGTTCAAGTTAGACATCTAAAAGGGAAAAGAGAGTGGGTGAGAGTGGACACCTATCCTACCCGTTCGGCTTACGACCCTCCACCGATCAAGGAAGCGGTGGGTGAGAGTGGACACACATTAAACGACCATTTGATAGGCCATAACCTTATACCCCCTTATAGATCGGCTCTGTGAATGAAGCCTACTAACGGTAAGACTAGCATTTATCTTATACATATATAATAATTATTCTTATAATATTATAATAGTATATGGGTGAATTTTAAACTTGTAAAATTGTAGGGTTTGAAATTTAATTATTTCATAATTAAAGTTTTAATCAAATTTAAATTCCAAAACTTGATGGCAAGTTTTAAAACATTTCAAAAATATCTAGATCAAAATTCAAATAATAATCATTAAACAATTAATAGAGTGATTATCTAATTTTGACCTTATCCAATTACATGCAAGATAATTGGTCAAATAATTGAAACAATTCGTGTTTATCAAATAAGGCAACAATTATCTAATTAAATGATCAAAATATTTTATTTTGACAAAGATAATCAAAAGGAATTAATAAAATTTGTATTTTATTAATTCACAACACTTATGGGAACTATCCCAAGTCAAAATAAGCAAAAATCACGAATTTCCCTCTGTCTGACTCCCCGACTCGCCGAGTCCCCATTTGGACTCGTTGAGTTCATCTGACTCGCCGATTTCACTTTAGGACTTGACGAGTCTGTCAGGCAAAAGGCAAAAAAACCGATTTTTAAACAAAGGACAAACAAACAATGCATCATATGCAATAGAAACCAAGCAAGGTTTTGATACCACTGATGGGTTTTGAGCAAAAGAACATCTATGTGCACATGCAAAACCCTAAAGATTTGGATGTAGGTTTCTCTATTCTACATGCGAGTTTTCCAAAGCTTGTAAACCCTAATCTAGCATACAACAAAACTAATTGAATATCAAATAAACAAGTTAGATGAATACCTTAATTGTTGATTGTAGATCTTGAAGCTTCGAGAACCTTTGCACCCCAAATGTTGTGCTTCTAATGAATCACAAACACCAAAAGCAATTGGATAAAGCAAGAGAGAGAGGGGAGAGGGAAAAATCGGTTCCAAGACTTTTAGGGTTCAAGTGTAGCCGAAATCTCATGCCCAATGGGTCTGTATATAGGTGTGGAAATTAGGGTTTCAGTCATTATCCTTTTCTGGTTACTTAGCCACCAAACAGCCTATAAGATAATTCTAGAACCCCTATTTGGACGAATACCTAAGGCATTATCCTTAGAATTAGTCCACCCTATACTCTAGGGTTTCCTTACCCAACTTTGCAACTATCACATAATTACAAGTTCAGTCCCCTTAAATCAATTAACCTCTTTTGATCACAAAATTAATTCTTAATTAATTTTTGACCAATGATAATTAAATAAATATGATTTCTCTTTTAATATATTATTCTTATAATATATTAATAAACCATAATAACCTCTTTCTCAATTATTCGTCCAGTTAAGTTGTTTTGGTGAAGGCAACCCAAAAGGACCACGCGACAATCGGGTCAAGTACATACGAAATATAGTTATGGACTTAGACACTAATCCAACATTTATGAAAAATGCAAAATGTTTCTTTGAATTTTTTTATTTCATCTTGCAATCATAATGTTTTCGAACAAATTCCACTCTAGTATATTCTATAAAAGAATACTAGTTTTTAAATAGCAATAAAGAACAGTTTTAATTGGCCAAAAAAATTAGGGAGGTAATAGTTGGTATTAGAGCATTAGTTGAAGCAAACTAGGAATTTTGGTAAACTCTAGACTTAAACTTAGAATGCAATATGAGGATGGTGAGGTGTGTTCCTAGTGTATTTTAGGTTATATACCTAAATTGCTATCTTATTGACACAAGCACCATTTTACTTTAGGATAAATGACTAGCTTGCTATTATGTGATAAAGAGTTATATTAAAAGATGCCTTAGGTTGTTGTCGCACCCCCGGACGGCGACAGAAACGTCGGGTTGTACGACGTTAAAATATTGGATCTGGAGTTAGGTATATTGATCAATACACAAAAATATCACACAAACATTTCTTTTATTTATTATTAATAATAAGGGTTTACATTGTTTGATAGCTAAGAACACATCCTAATCATAAATTAGAAAAATAAGACTTCCTTCAGCCATTTGATGACTTCCTTGAACACTCGACTGCCCCTAATACTCATTCCCCTAAGAATACATGGGTTTTGAAAACGTCAACGTAATGTAGGTAAGTTCACAAGTTTTTGTACTTTTATACTTCTAGAATAGTTTTATTACTTATTCTTTAAAAGATTTCTATTCTTTATATCTTATCTTCCTAGGATAAATTACTCCTTACATACTTATCCTATAATTTGTTGCTGATTTTATATTATCAACATATTTTGGTGTAATTATTATTAATAATGAGATAGACTGAGCTCCATTTATTGACCGAGATAGGAGGTGTGGGGTGCACACTCAGAGTGATAAATGTGAACACGAGAATAAGGGGGTCCAGGGCAGCGCCCCTAAGTGCAGGGTTCCAAGGGGTTGCGTCCCTAGCGGGGTCTAAGGAGTAGAGCCCTTGGCAGTAGTTCCCACTAAAACTATTACTGATATCATGATGATGTCATAAGTTGGTTATGTTTTAATAACCAACATTTTTGGCGCCAAAAGCATGCAACTTCCATTTAACTACCTTTCTCTCTTGTATAAGAACTTGTTTTATGTTCCAGAAAAAGGGTTACACTATAGATACTTGAAAATCTATTCATTAAGGTTTTCTGTATCTCTCAAGAACACATCAAGCAAGGTATTTTGTGTTTTACGATCTGAATTAGGTATGTAATTCAAAATAGTTCATTCTTGGATTTTCCCACTTCTGAATTCATGTACCCCATGAAAAAGGGACGAATTACAAATTTCAAAAAGTGTTTCAAAACACGACCCTTGAATCTATCCAAGTTTGTATTTATTGTTATTTCTAATTCCCTAAAATCTAACATTCGAAATCTGTAATATCTGTAAAGGAATAACCATGACATAATTTATTAGGGACCTGAGTTCCAAGTTTGGAAAATGTGATAGGTTTGATGGAAACAAATTTCATCATTGAAAGAAGAAGATGCACTTTATTCTTACCACTTGAAGGTTGTACATTTTTTGAGGACTTCTGCAACAGAAGCCCAAGAGAATGAAATGTTGGAAAACACCAGAAAACGATGAAAATTGGAAAATGATGATTAAATTTGTTCTAGGCACATTCTGAATGGCATGTCAGACTCTCTCTTTAACATCTATCAAAATCATGAATCTGAAAATGATATATGGGATGAACTTGAATCCAAATATATGGCTGAGGATGTTTCAATTAAGAAGCTCCTTGTTAGTAATTTCAACAATTAAAAAGTGGTGGATGCAAGGCTTGTCATGGAAAAATACAATGAACTTATGACGATTTTAGGACAATTTGAACAACACATGATGCAAATGTATGAATCCATTTCTGTTTAAAGTGTCATTGAAAATTTTCCCTCATTATGGAAAAACTTTAAGAACACTTTGAAACACCAAAAGGAAGAGTTGTCTCTGGTATACCTTGGCAGTCACTTGAGAATTGAAGATGATCTTCAGGCTCAAGAAAGTGGCAAGGAAAAAAAGAAGTTCCTAGATCATCAGTGAAAATGGTGGAAGATGAAGAATGTCAGAAATTAACAAAGGAGAAAGGAAGAAGAAGGATGACCATCACAAAGGTTCAAACAAGAAAAGAAACTTGTGTGTTAGAATTTTAACAAACCTAGTCACTTGAAACGAGATTGTCGTTTAAAGAAGAACAAGAATGGTATAGGGACTTCTGGACAAGGAACCAATGATCAAGGTCTAGAACCACGAGGTCAAATTTTTATTTCTGAAATTACTATTATTGTTGCCATATATCATGTAACACTTATTCTCGAATCATTCTATGTTCAGGACGATGACCATGCATGTGTTGGATTAGTGTCTAAGTCCATAGCTATAACTGGTATGTACTTAAACCGATTTGGCATGGTCCATTTGGGTTGCGTGGCATCTGAACAATTTGGATAGACTTTTGTGAGAAAAGGATATTTAAGATTTATTAATATATTATAAGTTCTAATATATTAATATGAACTCATTTTATTTAATTAGTATTGATCAAGAATTAATTTGGAATTAATTTTGTGATCAAAAGACACTAATTAAATATATGGGGATTGATTGTGTAAATCATTCATTCTTATAATTATGGGCTTATGATCCATAGTTCTTCATGTTGGGCTAAACCCATAGAGGAACCCATGGATAATCCATGGAGGTTTTAACCCATGGAGCATGAAGAATATGGAAAGTCATGAGTTACATGGTGTAACCCTAATATATTTAATTAGTGTCTTTTGAGCATAAGAACTTTTCCCTCAAGTTATTCCAAGTTGTTGTTGGTGTTGTATTAACCATTTGAGGTGTCACACTTCGGGCACTAGGCTCTTAAGCTCCATGGAATCAAGCTACAACAAAGAGGTATGTTATCCTAACTAGTATCTTGTGTTGTTTATGTCAAATTGCATGCTAGTTATATGTTAATGCCTTGGAAACCATTTGCATGTATAATTAGTGAAAACATAGATCCAATGTATTTAGGGTTGTATGTGCACCATAGGATGTTGTAGTATAGTAAAACCCATCAGTGGTATCAGAGATAAGGCTTGTTTTCATTATACTTGATGAAATTTGCTGAAAAAAGCTGAAAAAATTGAATTTTTTGCTGTCTGGACAGGGGACTCGACAAGTCCATGTGTAAACTCGACCAACTCGTCGAGTTGGTTCTTCCACTCGACGAGTTGGAGCCCCTGACAGCAAAATTCAATCATTACCACAAAATGTTTTTGTTCATAAAATTTGATTTTGTTGTTGTGGTTATGATGTTTCTCATCCAATTAAAAGATAATTGTCATAATTTCAAGATTTGTATTAGTTTATATGTTCATGCTAATTTCTTGAAGATTGATGATATGAATTATCTTGTTCTTATGAGTTGGCTTAGATTAATAGAAAAATTATGTGATAATTTGTTTTCAATCCAAATTGATCTAAAAGGTGTTCATAAAATGTGCTTTTGTAACTTGTCCTCAAGTTATATGAAAAGTCTCATTTATGATTTTTAAAACTCATAAATTTTCCATAAGTTATGAAAATGAAGAGTCTCATTTTTTAAATGTTTTAAAGTCTACCATAACTTGTCTTCAAGTTATGGAACTTGAAGAGGTTTTTCATTAAAACTACTTTAAACTCATAAGTTATGGACGCCAAAAAAAATTTAATTGTTCAAAACTTGCCCTCAAGTTTTGGAATTTGTAAAGTTTTCCCTCCATGAATACTTTAATTCCATGTTAAACCCTTAGAATTTTAAAAGTTAAAATTCAACCCTTATACTATTATTAAATTAATAATAATAGTTATATATGTGTATAAGAACAAAGTTAGTCTTATCGTTAGTAGGCCTCATTTACAAAGCCAGTCTATAAGGGGTATAAGGTTACTGCCTATAACATGACAGTTTAATGGGTGTCCACTCTCACCCACTGCTTCCTTGACTGGTGGAGAGTCGTTAGTCGTACGGGTAGGACAGGACTCTAATTCTCCCTTCATTAAAAGTATACTGATAAATATAAAATAACTCAACTTTATTAAATTCCCAATCTTAGTTACTTTAGGAAAATGTGAATTTGGTGCTAACCCATGAAATTACACTTTGTACGTTACCAAGTCGTTGGTGGAGCGTGTGTGGGTAGCCAGCACACTAACATGGACTAGTAAGAGTGGAAAAGGGTAACTTAATGTTTATCATAGATTGTTGGAGCGCGTGTGGGTAACCGACACATTGATTAGGTGATAAAAATTAAGGGTACCAAGTTAATTTGCATGGTTATTCACACCTTGTTTGTGATCCTCGGTATCCCAGTCACAAACTTGAGAGGGCACAACGGGGATTTAAACATGCCATTGAAAAGTTCAATGAATCTCAAAAGATCTAGGAGTTTCAATCCAATTAAAACCCTATTAGGTTTTCATGGTGGAAATTGGTGAATCGTCATTCACCTACCTTCAGATACTGTATAGCTTGGATTACAGAATCCCTCTTCCAAGTTATAAAATATTGTGTTGGGTCCTAGCCTTAATATTTCATTTTGGGTGTTATATTAAGAACTTAAATCAACTAACTTGAATTTCTCCTATTTTAGATGTCTGGTTCAGATAACTATGGTCTTCCCAAATTCCTTGAAACAAGATTTCCTAATGAAGATGATGTCCCACGATTGGATCATGTAAATCATACTTCTATTCCTCCATCTCCTCTAATTATTCTCCCTAACCCACAAGTTCAAGGTCAGTCAAGCCCTATTTGCAAGCAAAGTTTGTGTGTGCTCACATCTTTGAGATGAAGTTATATATAGACATGCCGAGAGAGTTGGGTGTCAAAGTCTTGAGGAAGTTGGTTGTTGACTAGGATATTCAATCACTTATTAAGTCACATAGTGAGTTCCTTTAGGACTACTATATGACAGAACATGACATGACCCTTTAGGGCACCAGTAAAGCAAATTTGATTGGAAGATCGACTTCCCAAGGTTCCATGGACATTGACAATGGTAACATTGGAAATCCAGAAAAGTTTTCTCTTCCCAATGGAAAGGGATCGGCCATAGTCAACTCGGTTGACCAAATGGTAAAAAGAAAGACGAAGTCTGAGATACTCCTGTGCACCATTCCCAAAGGTTCCATATGTTTCTATTTCCAAAGGAAGGGGCATTGGTTGCGAAGCTTCCCTATTTACCTGAAAGATCATAGGGATGGTAAAGTCAAAAAGTTTGACTCTACTTCGGGTAAAGTTCACTATCTAACTATATTAAGTTCCTTTTTGAGATTCTTATTACATGATGTGAGTAGGTCACATTTTGATGTTTTGTAGAATCAAAGAAAGGAAGTTTAAAGGAAGAGTAAGCTGATTCTGATCGTGAAGATCAGAATTTTGAGTTACTGCTTAAGAGTTATGATAGATTGTTTAGGAATAGATAACAACATAGTTTTCATATGCATTTGCATTGTAAGGATAAGTTTTTCCACAAGTTTTGAAATAAAAGAAAAAGTTTTAATTTTATTTATTTTAAATTTCCTTACAATGGAATTTGTGAAAAATTGTTGTTTATATGATTCCATTGATAGCAATATTGGAAAATGGATTTGATTCTTTCTTTTGTGGTAGTGTCATAATTTACGAAATAAGGAAAGATTCTCATCACCCAAGTTTTAGTTGGATAGAAACTTGGAATCATGCAGCTTGTATTGTATGATGAATGAGAATTTTCATCTTTGGGAAATTAAGACTAATTCCTTGATCACATGTATATATGAGTCAAGAGAAGGATTAGAGGATCGGGTACACTTGAGTGTGCGCTGTTCAGGTCCACCATAGAGAATGATAAGACTAATCGTCATGATTTACTAAAATTTAGTGAATATGGTTATACTTCCAAGTTTAAGTGTAATTCTGAAACATTGGAAAAGTTTCAATGTATGGTAGAATGAATGAGAAAAATCGAATTAGGCAGAAAGATAAAAGTTTCTCCAATCTGAAAAGATGGGAGAGTACTTAAGTATCTTGTTTTATGATTGTCTTAGTGAGTATGAAACCATATCACAATTAATTCTCTAAGGACATCTTAGTGCATTTGTTTGACTAAGAAGAGGAATCGTGAATTGTTGAATTGGTTAAATCAAAAAGGTAAATCACACTATGTTCCAAAATTGAGTCTTAGAGTGATACTCCAAGATTATAACCTTGAGTGACATAAAGAAAGGTTTAAAACACTTGTCAAATGTAGAGTAAAATGCTTTCTACTCTTTTACATTTGAAATTGGCAAGTTGTGATGTCTTGGATAAGACAAAGACCAACTGTGACTAATTGTGTGAAGTGTTTATCTTCATAAGAATCCACACTAACTCTTGAATAATTGTTTGTCAAGGAATGGTTCTTGACAAGAGAATCTTATATGCCAAGAGGTCAGTGGGAGTGTTAAAGATCTTGAAAAGTTTCAAGAACTAATCAAGAATAAAAACTGTTGTTTATCACTAGCACATGACTTGAGGTTTGTAACCTATCATGTTTTCATATTGTTGTTTCTGTGCCTATTCCAGTTAAAGTTGACTATGCATGTGAGTTCTATGAGTTCTCAGTTGTTTGCATAACTACTTGGAAGAAATGGTAGGCCCTTATGCTGCCAAGTGGCAAGAAGTTATGATTGCACAAGTTCAGTCCATATGAGTTTGGATTTGTCACTAACCTCCTCTTGCGGTTATGTCAAATTCACATGGATAGGAACACATACACCATATAATCTATGTGTCATAATGTTTCCCTCCGATTCATTAAAATGATGGTGAGGAAGCGCTTTCACTAAGTAGATTTTAAATAAATAGCAATTGTGATATTTGCATTCTCTAAGTTGTTAGTGGAGCGTGTGTGGTTAACCGACATGCTAACATGGACTTGTGAGAAATGACAAAGGTCTAAACAATTGAGACTATGATTATGGTATCCCTTTTCATAGTTCTAAAAATTGTTTAAGACACACATGTGATCTATCTAAGAAAAGGTGTATGATTTTGATAAAGTCTTATCAAAGCATATCTTATCAGAAATCTAAACTTTGGTAAGAAAGTCAATAAAGTATTGATTTCTAGAAGTCCAGTTGATTTCTGGATACATGTCAAAGCTAGTGGGAGCATAAGTGTTATGCTAATAATTATAATGTTAGTGGGAACATGATTATTATGTTAAGTATTGCAAGTTAGCAATGTTAATTATAGAAAACAAAGTTTCAAGTTTGCAAAGATGAAGGGTTTAAAAAGTTATTTTGCTATAATTAAGGGAGAGATATTATATTTCATTTCAAATCTAAAAGCTTATATTGTGAGATTTAATCTAATTTAGTAATGATTACATTATTTGCGTTCTAAAATTCAATAATGAGAACATGGCAAATAGAAATAGAAATATTATAGCAAAAGACTGGTCCAATATCATGTCTTTATGTGAGACATCATGAATCGTGCCCCATATGCTTCGGATATAGGATCGATTACATGTGCTGTAATTTTCATCTGTTCTAAATTTTTCCAAATGCCTGGGGCATTAAGAGGGAAAAAGTACTAGAACTGGGTATCACTTAAATGATCAAACAATTGTCAAGGAAAATATGAGGTTTTCCAAAGATTGGTTGCTCATGGACAATTGGGAGTATAGTGTTAATTTTGGAAGGACCATATTGACATATTCTGAAAGGAGGAAAATTTTGTTTAGAAATGATAGTCAAAATGGAATAGGGAAATGTTTCCATAAGTGGAAGTTATTCATTAAATATGTGTAAGATTGGAAAACCTAATGCAAGAAGGATGTTCAAAGGAACATACTTTGAATTTGAGGCTTCGTTTCCATGGAATTGCTCTGCATTGTCATAATATGTAAATGTTTGTTTCCAAGTCTTTATGACTTTTGTGCATAGTCATTACAAGAGGATCAATGCATATAAGTTTAGAATCGAACAGATTTCGGTAAATGGCAAAGAATATTGTATTCTTACATTTGCGGTAAGGATTTGGGATTGTGAAATGAGCATCATTGGAATCATGTTCAATTGGTCTATTTCACAAAGTAAGGATCATAGACAAATATAGTGTGCATACTTGGAGTATGGCATAACTATTATTTGGACAAACATAGTGTGCATGCTTGGAGCAAGGCATGACTATTGTTTTAGCTCAAGTATTAGGTTAATAAATCGAAACATTATACAAAGAATAATGTGAAATCAATATGGTGATAAATAAACGGTGTTTTATTTATATTCATAAGTTTGAGACCATATTGGATTTGATTATTCTTGTGTTTCACTTTGAATTTTTTGACTTCCCGAATAACTAGGTTATTCAAACTCTCCACATTCAATCAAACTTCGGAAGTAGATATGAATAAAGACCGTCATGAATTGGGTTTGTAGATGTCTAAAGTGTTTAGACATAGCAAAAGTTGCTGCAACATTTATGAGTCCTCCTTGAATGAGATTCGAGTACTGCATTAAACCCACGCACATTTGAATCTCTTATGGATTTTATCACGAGTGATCATGAGACAATAATATCTTATATTCTTCAAATGGACACGTGTGAGTTGTAGTTACGCGTCGGTTGCACATTGACATATGTAAACGCAACCAATAGCTTGGTTGTTATAAAACATATCATTATGTGTGATTTGATGAGTAAGTACAAGTGAACATTTGGGTCGAAGTTTATCCATTCCTTTTACCCTTGGAGGGACAAAAGCGATATCTGTGGGCCCCTCGATGATTTTGTGATGACAAACGTAAGTGCTCGGCCGGGCCTGGACTGATTTGATTTGTTCAAATTGTCGGTCGTTATAAATCGGAAATCAGGAAACAACAAATGGACAGAGAAAATGATTATAATCCATGTCTCAGTCCATATGATATCTAGAATGGAGGAATACATGATCCCTTATCTGATGGACACATCATTGATTTGTTCAGAGTATGAAAACGACTTTTAAGAGCCACGATTGCTAGTCAGGTTGCAGAATCATACTTGTAATAATAGTTATTAGACTTATCCAGGTGGGAGACTGTTGGATTAGTGTCTAAGTCCATAACTATAATTGGTATGTACTTGACCCGATATAGCATGGTCCATTTGGGTTGCATGGCATCGGAACAATTTGGATAGACTTTTGTGAGAAAAGGATATTTAAGATTTGTTAATATATATTAATTGTTCTAATATATTAATATGAAATCATATTATTTAATTAGTATTGATCAAGAATTAATTCAAAATTAATTTTGTCATCAAAAGACACTAATTAAATATATGGGGATTAGTTGTGTAAATCATTCATTCTTATATATGTGGGCTTATGATCCATGGTTCTTCATGTTGGGCTAAACCCATAGAGTAACCCATGGATACTCTATGGAGGTTTATATGGAAAGTCATGAGTTACATAGTGTAACCCTAATAGCCACAATATATAAAGACCCCATTGCTCAAGAAATCGACACTAATGATTCATATGAGAGGGTTAGCCGATTTTGAGCATAAGAACTTTTCTCTCAAGCTATTCCAAGTTGTTGTTGGTGTTGTGTGAACCATTTGAGTTTGTCACACTTGGGGTACTAGGCTCTTAAGCTCCATGGAATCAAGCTACAACAAAGAGGTATGTTACCTTAACTAGTATCTTGTATTGTTTATGTGAAATTGCATGCTAGTTATAGGTTGATGCCTTGGAAACCCTTTGCATGTGTAATTAGTGAAAACATAGATCCAATGTATTTAAGGTTGTATGTGCACTATACGAACTTGTAGTATACTAAAACCCTTTGCATGTATATTTAGGTTTTGACTCCATATAAAAATAATACATTTTCCAAGTTCAAAAGTATAGTTTCGAACGTATTATTTTGAGTTTCCAACGTCTAGTATATATATCCTTCGTTTAATGGTTTACTTACCAAATAAGTATATATTTATAAGTCTGATATATTATAAATATAAATGTTTGTAATTCCATACAAACTAAGTTGCTACGTATAAATCTTATTTAAATTCTATACGAGTAAAAGCGCTACGTATAAATCTATTTCAATTCTATATGAGTAAGTAGGATAGGTATAGTGGTCTACTTAATATACAATTAATATACCTACTAGATTGTTATACTTAGAGTATAAGTTTTTGGGAAACTTATACTTAACATTCATACTTGTATATCGACAAAGTATAATGCTTCTAAAGTTGTTCTACCATGAGTCTGTAGCTGCGACTGTATGACTTACTTTTATACCTCTTACTATTATTACAAGGATCACACATTGCGGTAGTACAGGGATTACACCTTGCACTGGTACAAGGATTACACCTTGCGGTGGTACAAGGATTACAACTTGCGGTAGTACAAGAATCACACCTTGCGGTAGTACAAGGATCACACCTTGCGGTAGTACAAGGATCACACCTTGGGGTAGTACAGGGATCACACCTTGCGGTAGCACAAGGATCACACCTTGCGGTAGTTTCCGCACGTTTCATCGACGCCAAAACAATAACAAATAAAAGGATAGTTCATCACTCACTTTTGGTTGACTGTAGCTAACAGTCACAAGTGGCGTGGTCAACCCCTATACTAATTAAACACGACTTCCTCTCTCACACGGGATTAACGAATGTAGGTCAGAGGACTTTCACTAAGATCCCCAATCTTAGATGATGAACATAGTAGCTCAGGTAGACTTTGACGACGTTCTATAGTTCTAACAACAAAAGCATTTTCGTGTCTAAAATCCTAAGTTACTAGACTATGCTTTTAAACATTACTCCTAATTTCATAACATTTAGGCAGTATAACAGCTATAACTTGAAGTAAAACTAGCTTTTATCTTAACATAAAACCAACAATAATAAAATATAACACACCAGGTTTTATCTTAACATAAAAACAACAATAATAACATACTTAGAAATCAATATATATAACTCTCGAGTATAGCATCGAGGCTATATCGCACATAGTATATATAGAACTTCCGAGTAAAACTCAAGGTTTACATTAGTATAATAACATGATAACAAATTTACGATAGTTGTATGTTTTAAGAATATCATATATACTTTAGTTATATATGAGGCAAGACAACTATATCACAGTTAATATAACTATATATGTTGATACGAACATACTATCATATAAACATAATATTAACTTTTATTCAATATTTAGCATACGTTTTCCACCGAAAATATTAGAAAGTGGGGCCGTGAAACTCACCTTAGTAGCGTGATTATAGAATCTAAACGGTCAGAGGCTCGTCGTTCTCAGGCTCGAGAAGGGAAAACGGCCTTCGGAAACGAGAGAGAATGAAAGGAGAAGGTTTAAGGATTGAATGAGCTTTGATCGCTATTTATAGGGTGTTTTGGGGCCATTCACGTCGTGAACATGATAGGTTCACGTTGTGAACTTCCATGAGTCATCCCATAGCCTTAACGCGTGTTTTCTAGCTTCGATTAGTGTCTGTTGACTCCTCACGTCGTGAATTTTTGATGTTCACGTCGTGAGTTCAATTAAATTAGGGTTTCTGATAGCTGCATCTTCGGAAGGCCATAACTTTTGCATACAAACTCCATTTTCGGCGTTCTTTATATGCACGCGTAGATAATTTCGAGTACTAAGAATTTCTTTTAGAATCCAATAGCTAATTCTGAATCCATTTTAAATCCCTCTTGTTATAATGCATTATAGCGTTAGAATTTATCATAATTTCTTCACGCGAAGTCAGATTTTGATCTTCTCTATATTTTTGTAATGGTATGAACGTATACTTTGAGTTGTATATGAAAGTTCATACTTTAACATGAATTACATTGTAAGTTTATCACATTACTAGTTTAACAAAATCACATTACATGATTGGCATAATCACGTGTGATTGTTTTTGACCTAATTTTGACGGGTGTTACATTCTCCCCCCATTATAATAATTTTGTCCCGAAATTTATCTTGTGGATGGGGTTTTGTTAAATAGTTGGGGGTATTTTTGTTTCATCTAATATTCACATTCCCAAGTATATTCAGGTCCTCATAAAGAGTTCCATCGAACATTCACTATGGGAATACGACTTTGTTTTAATCGTTTGGTTTATCGATCCATGATTTCGACAGGTTCTTCTACAAAGTTGAGTTTGGTATTGACTTGTATCTCGTCGAGAGGTACAACAAGAGTGTCATATGATAGACATATTTTGAGATTTGACACATGAAAAACATCGTGTACAATGCTTAGCTCGTGAGGTAACTTGAGTTGGTATGCGACAGAACCAATTCTTGGTAGAAAAAGTTCCTATATACCGTGGGTTTAGTTTTCTTCGTTTCCTGAATCGAATTACGGCTTTCCAATGAGAGACCTTCAACATTACTTTATCTCAAACTTGGAATTCTAAAGGCTTACGTCTTACGTCAACATAGCTCTTTTGACGATCACGTGCAACCTTTAATCAATCCTTAATTTGTACGATATTTGGGTTTGTCTTGTGGATTATTTCTAGCTCAGCACATAAGGTATCACCTATATGTTTTCTGGCCAATTGTGTGTCTCCAACTTCTCAGTGAAAAAACTACAGCTACCAATTCAAGGTCATGGGTAGTGTAATTATTCTCATGCATCTAAAGGTGTCGTGATGCGTAGGCGATAAATTTTCCTCTTTGCATCAACACACATCCTAATCCTTGATTTGATGCATCGCAATATACGACTAAATCTTCTATCCCATCTGGGAGGGATAGGATTGGTGCACTACACAACATTTTCTTTAGTTTCTGAAAAGCAGCTTTTTGTTTGACTTCCCAATTGAACTTCATATCCTTCTGGGTTAGTGTTGTAAACGGCTTGGCTATTTTGGATAAATTCTCTATGAATCTACGGTAATATCCAGCAAGTCCTAAGAATTGATGCACTTCTGTTGGCGTCTTTGGTGCTTCCCAATTCTTAATTGCTTCAATCTTTGAATGTTGGACATGAATCCCTTTGTTACTAACTACATGTTCTAAAAATTGTACTTCTCTAATCCAAAATTCTCATTCGGAGAATTTGGCGTACAACTTTTCTTTTCTTAGTAGTTCCAAGATTATTTGTAAGTGTTGACTGTGTTCTTCCTTGGTTCATGAATATATCAATATATCATCAATAATACTATCATGAATTTATCCAAGTACAGTTTGCAAACACTATTCATGAGGTCCTTGAACATTGTTAGAGCGTTGGTCAATCCAAAGGCATAACAAAGAACTCTTAATGACCATACCGAGTCCTAAATGTTGTTTTCGGAACATTGTCTTCTTGTACTCCAAGTTGATGGTATCCTGATCTGAGATCTATCTTTAATCTTCTAGAATCTTCAGGTGTTTTAGTCTATCAACCACCGTATCCAATTTTAGTTGTCCATCGGTTTAACCATAATTAAACATAGGTGATCAGTCTACGTTTAGTTTTGGTTCAGCCCATTTACAATAAAACTCGACTAAGTAGTTTGACCTAAAACATTGCGTTGTATTCTTATCAAGGGTTTGGGTTTTCTATATTTTGGATTATACACGTGTTCTCATCGTGGGACTGAGTTCATACATAACTCTATATCTTTGTGTTTGTTTTATTTCACGGGTATTATTAATTATGGTTTGTTACTTCAGGTCTAGCTGATAAGGCACTGACCAGTCAGGACAGTCGGTGGGCAGGATCATTTTAGCATATAGCCGTTCTGAAATCCATCAACCCAAGCAATGTGTCTATCCTGTCACCGCTCCTGTAAGTAGTCCTTCAGTAGTAGAATTTAATAATAATTTTATTTGTAGGTTAAGGGATATACCTAAACCTAACAGAGTTAGCCCGAAACTATAGTCGTGCTTTGCTAAGAAAGTACTAATTCACTATAGTTAATAGCTTTGATACCAATCTGTCACACACCGGCCATCGGCGGAAACACCGGGCAGTGTAACGTTATTTCTCGTATCATAGTTATCAACTTCTGGAAAACACATGCATTTAAAAATACGTCAACATAAAGTTGGTGAGTCCATAGGTTTGGACTCCAAATAAAAATAATACATTTTCCAAGTTTAAAAGTATAGTTTTGAAAGTATTATTTTGAGTTTCCAACCTTTAGTATATATATCCTAGGTATAATGGTTTACTTACCAAATAAGTATATACCTATAAGTCTCATATATTATAAATATAAATGTTTGTAATTTCATACAAACTAAGTTGCTACGTATAAATCTTATTACAATTCTATACGAGTGAAACCGCTACGTATAAATCTATTTCAATTCTATATGAGTATGTAGGATAGGTATACTGGTCTACTTAATATACAAGTAATATACCTACTAGATTATATAAGTCTTTGGGAAAATTATACTTCACATTCATACTTGTATATCGACAAAGTATAATGCTTCTAAAGTTGTTCTACCATGAGTCTATAGCTGCGACTGTATGACTTAGTTTTATACCTCTTATTATTATTACAAGGATCACACATTGCGGTAGTACAAGGATCACACCTTGCAGTGGTACAAGGATCACACCTTGCAGTGATACAAGGATCACACCTTGCGGTAGTACAAGGATCACACCTTGCGGTAGTACGAGGATCACACCTTGCCGTAGCACAGGGATCACACCTTGCGGTAGTTTCCGCACGTTTCATCGACGCCGGAACAATAACAAATAAAAGGATAGTTCATCACTCGCTTTTGGTTGACTGTAGCTAACAATCACAAGTGGGGTGGTCAACCTGTATACTAATTAAACACGACTTCCTCGCTCACACGGGATTAACGAATACAGTTCAGAGGACTTTCACTAAGATCCCCAATCTTAGATGATGAATACAGTAGCTTAGGTAGACTTTGACGATGTTCTATAGTTCTAACAACAAAAGCATTCTCGTGTCTAAAACCCTAAGTTACTAGACTATGCTTCTAAACATTACTCCTAATTTCATAACATTTAGGCAGTATAACAGCTATAACTTGAAGTAAAACTAGGTTTTATCTTGACATAAAACAAACAATAATAACATATAACACACCAGGTTTTATCTTGAAATAAAACCAACAATAATAACATACTTAGAAATTAATATATATAACTCTCGAGTATAGCATCGAGGCTATATCGCACATAGTATATATAGAACTCCTGAGTATAACTCAAGGTCTACATTAGTATAATAACATGCTAACAAGTTTACGATAGTTGTATGTTTTAAAAATATCATATATACTCTAGGTATATATGAGGCAAAACAACTATATCACAGTTAATATAACTATATATGTTGATACGAACATACTATCATATTAACATAATATTAACTTTTATTCAATATTTAGCATGCGTTTTCCCCCGAAAATATTAGAAAGTGGGGCCGTGAAACTCACCTTAGTAGCGTGATTATAGAATCTAAACGGTTAGACGCTCGTCGTTGTGAGGCTCGGGAAGGGAAAACAGCCTTCGGAAACGAGAGAGAATGAAAGGAGAAGGTGTAAGGATTGAATGAGCTTTGATAGCTATTTATAGGGTGTTCTGGGGCCATTCACGTCGTGAGCATGATAGGTTCACGTCGTGAACCTCCATGAGTCATCCCATAGCCTTAACGCGTGTTTTCTAGCTCCGATTAGTGTCTGTTGACTCCTCACATCATGAATTTTTGATGTTCACGTCGTGAGTTCAGTCAAATTAGGGTTTCTGACAGCTGCATCTTTAGAAGGCCATAACTTTTGCATACAAACTCCGTTTTCGGCGTTCTTTATATGCACGCGTAGGTAATTCCGAGTACTACGACTTTCTTCCCGACTCCAATAGCTAGTTATAAGTCTATTTTAAATCCCTCTTGTTATAAGGCATTATAGCGTTAGAATTTATCATAACTTCTTCACGCGAAGTCAGATTTAGATGTTCTCTATATTTTTGTAATCATATTAACGTATACTTTGAGTTGTATCATGAAAGTTCATACTTTAACGTGAATTTCATAGTAAGTATATCACATTACTAGTTTAACAAAATCACATTACATGATTGGCATAGTCACATGTGATTGTTTTTGACCTAATTTTGACCGATGTTACAGTAACTCTCTATAAAATTTAGTACAAAAATAAAACAAACTTAGTATATCTTAAAGTTTGGGGTTGTCGGGCTGTTATCAGGCTGAATGAAACAAAAATGAAGAGTTTGGGTGAAAGATGTATTGATTGTATTTTTATAGGATATTGTTGCTATGTGGTTTCCCGGATGCATGTGTGGCTACCGGTGTACAAGCTTCTTCCAATGATCCCTCCTGATAACACGTTGTATGAAGCTGACAAATCTAGGTTTGAAAGCCATAACAAGGGTGGTCTCCCAATGTAGGTCTCTGGTGCCTAAATTAGAAGTCATATTTGGAGAATGGATGTTGGATTTTCTAGAATTGCAAAGAGTTATGACTTCCCTTCTTTTGGGTTTTGCGTTGGTCCTTAGGTCGTAAGGGTAAAGATCCTTTTATTAAAATATTCTTTCCTTTTCCTTGTTTCATAGGGATACTTCATAGGGTGATTCTTGTCCTACGTGCTTCATATCATTCCTGCATTTGTGGCTATTTTATCGGGCCGAGTGTATTGGCTGGCTTCGTGCTATGTGGGTTGAAGCCTATAACCCATTAGATATGCTGAGCATTTTCAAGGCTTCTTAATGCTTCTATTTTAGTTAACCTTGTTATGGAATCTAGAGATGGAATATTTGAAGAAATCGATTTTCATTCTTATCTAGATCAAAGGACATGGTTTCTAGTTCAAGTGGAACTACCAAGGAAATTGTACCTGATTCAAATGAATAACCTGAGCTAAAAAGAAGCAAAAGAAAAAGGAAAGCTAAATCATTTGGTAATGACTTTTTTGCTTTAACTAGTTGAGGGTTCTAGAGAGGAAATTGCAAATTATTATTTATATTGTTTTAGTTTTAAAGAAGATCCTAAAACATTTGATGAAGTAATGAAATATCAAGTTGTTGCTTTCTAGAAAGAAGCACTAAATGCTGAGACGGACTCAATCATGGGGAATAATACTTGGGTGTTGTGTGATCTTCCTCGAGGATGCAACCATTTTGGTTGCAAGTGGATATTGAAGGTTTTAGACAAATACACGACATTGACTATTTAACACTTATGCTCCAATTGGTCATATATCTACCATTACGCTATTGATTGCCTTAGCAACAATTCATAATTTGGTGATTCACCAAATGGATGTAAAAACAACATTGTTAAATAGTGATTATGTGGAGAGGTATATATGCAATATGTAACAACCTGTTATTTTAGGTCAATATATCAGAGCCAGGGCACGGGTCGATGTGTTCGACGGGGACGTCGAACCCTATAATGGGGGGTGAAAGTGGGTTAGATCTGATCCCACATCGGCTGGGAAGGAGAACTAAGCATTCCTTATAAGGGGTGTGGATACCTTCCCTATCACAACGCGTTTTAAAGCCGTGAGGACAACAGATCCCTACAAGTATATCAATCCATAAAAGATATACAAACTATAAATACATTGGGGCTAAGAGCTCTGACTACAAGTATACTTTTAAGAATTTTAAGTATTTTTACAAGAAGTATACTAACCCTCATCCCTACAAGTACCTAGTCATAAGAACTTAAAAGTATTTGGATGTTGAACATTATAGTTAAACCCGAGCAGTTATGTAATCATGTCTAGAATTAATATAGCCTGATCAACTATATTGATTTCAGACATGACCAACATGTGTTTGGGAGTGATAGTAGTGTTGTGACGTATCTAAAACTTACCAACTACCAAAGAAACTCTAAGAACAAAACATAAAATACTATAAGAATATTATAAACATCGATATGCTTTAGTTTTCTTTTCAAGCATTTCTCATAACCTTATTCTCGTACAGACACAATGGCAGGACATCATCCACCAGGGGACCCTTATTTTCCAAATCATGGCAATCAGGAATGGATAGTGGAAGATCCAGAAGAAGACTCAGATGAAGAACCATTTGAGGACAGCGAGTCAAGCGGTACCGATATAGAGCCACAAGTCTGCAACCCGGGGATACGTCCCCCTAGACAAGAGGAAGCAATACCTATACCCGAGTGGGGCCAATACATAAACCATTGGAGTCGACAAGATGGCCAACGCCCTCCCTACGGAATGCAACAGGGTTTCTATAACGTCTCAGAAGGAGGAGCAGCTGACAGAGCTCTTCCAGTTATAGTGAATCGAATTGCCCGACAATTCGATCAATCAAGGATGTCAATCAATCGTATCCTAGAAGTGAATGCGGCTGCACAGGCTAACGCTGCTGATATCCTTCGTCTTGACGAGATGCAAGATGATACCCAACACCATACTGAAGCCCTTCAAAGGCAACTTAATGCTGCCGAATCAGAGATCAGAGGACTGAGGGAGCATCAAGCTGCCCAAGAAAGGCGCTGGAAATCACAAGACGAAGTAGAACCCAGTAACCGTCATAGCAACCGTCGCAAGTAGTGTTTACACTACTTTTCTAGTTTAATATACTGAATGTATAGACTACTTTCAGGACATGTACAAAATTAAGCATCAATAAAATAATAAGCACCTTACTTCAACAAGAGCTATTACAATTTTCACAAACATTCCATTCCAAAGTTTTGGGATTAAGGATATGTTCCAGTGTTGTTTTTCATACTTTTCGATACGGCCGCGAAATTTTTTATTTTCGGTAGGTCGGTTTAATGTCGATACTTTCATAGTATTATGGACCTACTTGAAGGTCACATATATAGATTACATAGATATCAACACAATCGACATGTATTTAGATATTCTTTGAAAAATAACCACTCCAATTTATATTATCCTATTGCAAGTTATACTTGCAGTGGACATCTATTGTCAATTCTTTACAAGATTCTTGTTGAATTAAGTGTTTAAGTTCAGAGATATCAAATTCATATTCATTCTTGATATCTCACTATCTTTTTATCTATTGACTTTTATAGAAAAAGATGCCTCCTCGTAGGAATCCTAGACGTAACAATGAAACGGAAGCACCGACACCACCTCCACCACAACCCCCTCAATTCGATGCTGCCATGTTCCAAGTGGCAGTCACGGCAGCTGTAGCGGCTGCCTTATCTCATATCAATGCTGGCGGTACTAGTGGGTCGGGAGCTGATCCACGTCCTTCTAACCTTGTCGAGGGTCATGAGCGCTCGAGGGAGTGCAGTTATAAAGACTTCTCGAATGCCAAACCTAGGACCTTTAATGGAACTGGAGGAGTGATGGTTTTAAGGCAGTGGATTGAGAAGATAGAAGCAGTCTTTGAAATCTGCTCCTGTCCAGAGGGTAGCAAAGTTAAATTTGCTGCCTTTACTTTCTTAGATAGGGCCCTAACATGGTGGAATGGCCATGTTAAGTCACTAACTTTGGTGGTGGCTAATACTATAAGTTGGGAGAACCTAAAAACCATGCTGATGCGTGAATACTGCCCGCGAGGGGAAATCCAAAAACTGGAACAAGAACTCTGGAGTATTACTATGGCCGGTGCCGACATAACGACTTACACGAATCGATTCTGTGACTTGGCGATTCTGTGTCCGGATATGGTTGCTCCAGAGAGTAAAAAGATTGAAAGGTATATTTGGGGACTGTCGCCCCAGATACAAGCAAGTGTCATTGCATCAAAACCTGTCACTTTTGACAGTGCCAAGGAATTGGCACAGTCACTTATTGACCACAGAAACCGTCAAAACTCTGTGGTTACCGCCCCAGAACAACCTAGGGAGAACAACAACAACAACAAGAAGAAGGGTTGGAACAAAAGGAAGGGAAAATCTCCTCTGGAATCTTCAAAGAAGCAACAAATAGTGGCAGTCCATGCTACTACTGTGCCTGCTACCATACCTACTACTACACCTGCTGTTGCTCCTAACTACTCAGCACCAACTAAGCCCTATGCCGGTAGCCTCCCCAAATGCAACAAGTGCAATTTTCACCACACTGGAAATTGCCCTGAAATGCAGTGCCGTAACTGCAACAGGAAAGGGCATACTGCCCGATTCTGTAGAACACCGCCTCAACCCCTTAACCAAGTACCTGCCGCTGGAGTAAGTCGAGCATGCTACCAATGCGGTGATGTGGGGCATTTCAAGAAAGATTGTCCAAAAGCTGGAAATGCCGGTGGGGTTGGGAGAATTCTAGCACTAGGTCACGAAGAAGCGGTGGCAGACCCTGCTGTGGTCACGGGTACGTTCCTTCTCAACAATACTTATGCATGCATTCTTTTTGATTGTGGTGCCGAGAGGAGCTTCGTGAGCCATAACTTTAAACATCTACTAAATCAGAACTCCCAACCACCAAATAAAACCTTCACAGTAGAAATGGCTAACGGGAAATCCGAATCCACCAATGATATATACATAGGATGTACCCTTATGTTAAATGACTTGTCTTTCCCAATAGACCTTATGCCGGTCTCTATCAAAAGTTTTGACATCATAATAGGTATGGATTGGTTGTGCCCCAACCATGCCGACATCCTATGCTATGAAAGAGCTATTCGTTTGAACTTACCAACTAACGAAACTCTTATTATCTATGGTGACAAACCCTGAACAAACCTTCAGATCATTTCAAGCATCAAGGCACAGAAATACCTTCGCAAGGAGTATTGTGCATTCCTAGCTCATGTGGTAGATAAAAAGCAAGAAGTGAAAGACATCGCAAGCATTCTTGAAGTCTGCAACTTTCCCGATGTATTTCCCGATGATCTTCCAGGAGTGCCTCCCGAACGACAAGTCGAATTCCGAATCGACTTAATCCCTGGAGCTACCCCTGTAGCCAAATCCCCCTATCGTCTTGCACCTTCTGAAATGCAGGAATTATCCAACCAACTTAACAAACTCCTAAGCAAAGGTTTCATAAGACCGAGCTTCTCACCTTGGGGAGCACCGGTTTTGTTCGTAAAGAAGAAGGATGGATCATTCCGCATGTGTATAGACTACCGCGAGCTGAATAAACTTACCATTAAGAATCGATACCCTCTGCCTTGCATTGACGATCTGTTCGACCAACTTCAAGGGGCGAACTACTTCTCGAAGATAGACTTAAGATCCGGGTATCACCAGTTACGAATTTTGGAGGAAGACGTTCCCAAAACCGCGTTCAGAACTCGTTATGGTCATTACGAGTTTATAGTGATGACATTCGGATTGACGAATGCACCTGCAGTGTTCATGGACCTAATGAACAGAGTGTGTCGTCCATTCTTGGACAAATTCGTTATAGTCTTCATTGACGATATCCTTATCTACTCAAAGAGCAAAGAGGAACATGGCCAACATCTTCATCAAATATTACAAAAACTTAGGTCGGAGAAGCTCTATGCAAAGTTTTCAAAGTGTGAATTTTGGATCAGGAAGGTAGATTTCCTAGGTCACGTGGTTAGTTCAGAAGGAATACATGTCGACCCTTCCAACATAAAGGCAATTGAAAACTGGTCAGCACCCAAAACACCTACAGAAATCCGTCAATTCTTAGGTCTTGCTGGCTATTATCGCAGATTCATTCAAAATTTCTCTCGAATAGCTAAGCCTCTTACTACTCTGACCCAAAAGGGTGTAACCTTTAGTTGGGGAGAAAAGCAAGAAACAGCGTTCCAAATGCTGAAGCGAGCCTTGTGTAGTGCACTAATCTTGTCTCTCCCTGAAGGGACAGAGGATTTCGTAGTGTACTGTGATGCTTCTAATCAAGGGCTTGGATGTGTTCTTATGCAAAGAGGAAAGGTTATATCCTATGCCTCAAGACAGCTAAAGACACATGAAGTCAACTATACAACACATGACCTTGAACTAGGAGCAGTGGTGTTTGCTCTGAAGATTTGGAGACATTACTTATATGGCACAAAATGCACAATATTCACGGACCATAAAAGTCTCCAACACATCTTCGACCAGAAAGAACTGAATATGAGACAACGACGATGGGTGGAGCTACTGAACGATTACGAGTGTGAAATTCGTTATCACCCTGGTAAAGCAAACGTAGTAGCTGACGCCCTTAGTAGAAAAGAATACTCGGGACGCCGAGTAAAGTCGTTGACCATGACAATCCATTCGCATCTTTCCATGCAGATCAAGGAAGCTCAACTTGAAGCCTTGAAACCCAAAAACGTAGGAGGTGAAACTCTAAGAGGAATGGATAAGAACTTCGAAGTCAGGGATGATGGAGTCTATTATTTCATGAATCGGATCTGGACACCAAAGTTTGGTGGTTACAGAGATGTGGTTATGAATGAAGCACACAAAACCCGATACTCCATCCACCCAGGTTTAGACAAGATGTATCTGGACCTTAAAAAGTTATATTGGTGGCCTAACATGAAGGCCGAAATCGCTACCTTTGTGGGCAAGTGCCTTACTTGCGCCAAAATTAAGGTAGAGTACCAGAAACCTTCAGGCTTATTACAACAACCTGAAATCCCTGAATGGAAGTGGGAGCGGATTACAATGGATTTCATAACCAAGTTACCCAAGACATCAAGTAGTTATGATACTATTTGGGTAATCGTCGATAGATTAACCAAATCCGTACACTTCTTACCAATCAAGGAGACCGACAAGATGGAAAAGCTAACCAGAACGTACCTCAAGGAGATTGTTAGATTACATGGTGTACCAATATCTATTATTTCAGACCGAGATAGTAGATTCACCTCTCGTTTTTGGCAATCTTTACAAAACGCTCTGGGAACCAGGCTAGACATGAGCACAGCCTACCATCCGCAAACTGATGGACAAAGTGAAAGGACGATTCAAACGTTAGAAGATATGTTACGAGCTTGCGTGATAGACTTTGGAAAAGCATGGGATATTCATTTACCCCTTGCTGAGTTCTCTTATAACAACAGTTATCACACTAGCATAAAAGCTGCTCCGTTCGAAGCCCTCGATGGTCGCAAGTGCAGATCCCCTCTGTGCTGGGCTGAAGTGGGTGACACGCAGCTAGCTAGAGGTCAAACTCCTGACAGTGCTCTCACTGGTCCAGAAATTATTCGAGAAACTATCGAAAAGATCGTACAAATTCGGGAATGACTTAAAGCTTCCAAAGATAGACAGAAAAGCTACGCAGACAAAAGGAGAAAACCCTTGGAATTCCAGGTTGGCGACCAAGTTTTGCTAAAGGTCTCACCCTGGAAAGGCATGATACGCTTTGGAAAGCGTGACAAACTGAACCCAAGGTATATAGGACCATTCGAGATTCTTGCCTGAATCGGCCCTTTAGCTTACAAACTTCGATTACCCGAAGAACTAAGTAACATTCATTCTACCTTCCACGTTTCGAACTTGAAAAAGTGTCTTTCCGACGAGACTCTTGTGATACCCCTCGCATGCGAGCCTCCACGTGTTGGCTGCTGAGTGGACCGAAGTCTCGCGTGTCACCTCCTGATTCGGCCACTTCTGCAGTCCAATCCCACTCGGACAGCCTTGCAAGGAGACACACCGGGGATGCTCCTCGCACACGCCTCGCACCACCCTCGGACACCCCTTCGCATGTGGCTTCTTTGCATTGGACCGAGGACTAGACCAATCCGAGCCTACCACCTCCGAACCGAAGGTGCTTCCCTTCGCAGAATGTCAGCCTCGCATAGCCTCGCACAAGCTTCGGGTCCGAGGCTTCGGCCTATATAAGGCATGCGAGGGTTTCCAGATTTTTTACACTTTTCACCCCAAATTTTACTCTCTTTCACTTTTTCCACACCCTTAAGCTTATATACAACCCTTAAATCCCCGGTATCAAGACTCGAGCCCGAAGTAAGCCGTGAAGCCCCGAAATTCTCGAGAATTCATCCTCTCTCCTGTTAAAACTCTGCCCGATTTGAGCCGGTTTCTCGACAAATAAACTCCTTTTCGTGAAACGAAACCCTGTCCGAATCACCACCTACCAAGTGAGTTCATACCCCCGTATTTTCATAATTTCTACTGTTTTAAGGGGGGAAATACAAGTATAACACAACAACTTTGGGTTATAAATAAATGACTTCAAATCACGATAAAATGATTTTAAAGCATCGAAAATACTTCAGATTTTGAACTCTTTTATAAACTTATATTTTTCCCAAATATGCATATTTGTATATATAATTTAATATAAATAAGATTTAAAAGGCTTAGGACTAATAATTCATGCTAGGTCCTTTTCCTTGTTTGGATGTGGACTTATAGTACCAGTTATTTGTCCGAAGGTCGTTCAAATTTTACTTATTTATAAAATTGTATATGTATATAAAATTAAAAGTTATTTCATCAGTTTAATCACCCTTTGTAACATGTTGAGCAAAGGATTACATGCAAAAATAGTTATTTACCAATTCATAAAGTACATATAAATTATAATAGGTATAGTTTATGATACATAGAGCAATAATTCATATGAATACATTGTTTTACATGCAACAAGGGTTTTAACTCAAAACAAATCAAGGGTTTACACTTATCAAATACATGTTCGGGATACTAAGTCAAGAACATAATGTCAATCATTTATCTCAGAATGATTGGGTTTTCATAACTAATATACATGTAACGTTTATATGCTTTTTATGGGACATTCAATTCAGGTTGTTTAGATTCAGTCTAGACAACCAAGGTAAAGCCCTGACATTATAACCAGAATCTCCAGTCCGGGGATCGAAACAAGTTGTGTATAGATCTATATCGGGATTGACAACCCCGCACTCAGGCTGCTAGCTACAGTCAGGCATACATGCCAATGAGTGGCAATTGTTATCAACAGTTTAAGCGCTCATCAGGCGTTTGTTTCAGGCGTTCATGTCTTAGTATAAACAACTAAACGTAAGTATTAACAACACGTTAGTGTTTACAAAAGATACTAACAACACGTTAGTGTATAAACAACTAAACGTAAGTATATCTTCAAAGTACCAATTTACAAAATGCAAAGTACAATGCTATACTATAGTTTTCAATAACAGCTGGTGAAGCCAGGCACACTCTCAAATACAAGTTTTACAAATACAATGGTTTACAAATAAGACGGTTTTATAGGAATAAAACTACTTTTCACATACCACAGAAAATATGGGATTTTCTAGAAGTGTTTTCATATTCAAAATACAAATACACCCATTCAAAACATAAAGACTTATGTACTCACTCAACTTATTGTTGATACTCTCTTTTCAAATTACTTGTATTATCAGGGAAATAATAACAGGTACTCCCCGAGCTTTTTGAGAAGATGAAGCCATTAGGAGTCTTATCTTCTTCCTTTGTATAACTGTTTTGGTTTCAATATACAATGATTGAACACATGTAAATATTACACTTTAAAATACAATGGTTGTTTGTACTTTGATTACTATGATGCATGTGTTGTGATACTACAAATGAAATCCTCCACCCCCGGACGTTTCCACCGTCTGGTTTGGGGGTGTGATACAATAAAAGTCAACAAAAGTCAATGAAAGTCAAACAAGAGTCAAGTAATTGGAAACTATTTGATATAAGTAAAATTTACATCTAATTATGTGTATTTAGTAAAGGAATAAAATGCACTTAAAAATCAAAACTTTTCTCTTTGGAACCAACAACCTTCGCACCGAAAACCCTTCTTCGGACCGCAAACCACCTCATCACAAACCCTTTTTCGGTTGGAGCTTGGACCAAAATCAAGGTGATTTCGGTTGGACTTTTCACCCGGAAACATAAGTCATTTCTCACTTTTCAAACCGAAAACACACTCATTTTTCTTCCGAGTATCATCCAAGAATCTTGAAACTTGAAACTTGACCGAAAACCATCTGGACCGAGAACCACTAGACCAAAATCCTTCTTGACTGAGAACCCTTCCTTAACCGAAGACTGATTTCAGTCAGTACCAAAATCATCCTGTGAAGGGTCCTGCAATTGCACCAAAAAAGCTCATCTTGGACCTACTTTCATGCCGAACACACCTAGCAACACTCTAAATAATTCTCGGTAATTTCCGTAAGTATTCCTTACATAAATTAAGTGTTGTCTAACACTTTAATTAATTAATTTTCTAATTTAATTACGATTATGTGTTTAAATATTATTAGGACACCTTCATTTGCACATACGCTAGCCTGAGGATCATCTCAGTAGTTTTGCTATCCAAATATTATTAGGACACCTTCATTTGCACATACGTTTTCACTATTTTTCAATGTTTTTAGGGGGGAATACAAGTTAAACACAATGATTTTTGTGTTAATATTGAAACGATTTCAAAACTGTTACAAACCATTTACAATCGTTTCAAATTGATTTATTGCTACATTTTAACAAAATATATTTATATATATATATATAAATAAGGTTCGACAGACTTAGAATTAGCAATTTCGTCCTAAATCTTTTTCCTTGTCTGGTTGTGGGTTAGGATAGAATTACTTATTTGAATGCCTTTTCATTCTTAATTATTTATGTTGGGAATATATATTAGTATATAAATATATTTCATTATATTGTCAACCCTTTTGTAACATGCCGAGCAAAGGGAATTTTACACAAATCTTTTATTACTATTTTATGCATACTAATAAATTGCAAAGGTTTACAGTTTATTACAGAGCATACATTTAAATTATAATAGGTATAGTTTGTGAATCATTACACTATTTTGCTAAGTTCAATAAACGTTACAAGAACATACATCTAAACTATAATCGGTATAGTTTGAGAACCACTACACTATTTTACAAGCTCAAGAACACTATACAGAAACATGTATAAAAATTATAGTAGGTATAGTTTATGGAACACTACTCTATTTCACTAATTCACGGATACACTACTAAATGATTATTTAAGTATAATTATTTTACATTACAAATTACACTACTACAAGGTAATACATACATTATCAAGTACAAGAGAACACTATAACACTACACGTAAACTAGTTAATACAAGGTTATGAGGCACTACTTCACGGTACCCATCAGGGTACAGGTTCAAGTCCTATAAATTATAACTAGAGTCTCTTGGAGGGAGAGCGTGAATTTGTGTATAGATCTATACTGTCATGGCATCCTGCAACTGAGATGCTTGCGACAGCTAGGCCGGCAGGCCTGGAGTGACAAATGTCATAACATTATGACGCCTGAAGAACATCATAAAGGCCACTAGGTCATATCAATATGGTTAAATGATAATCACAATAGTATCAGCTAAAACATTGTTTACGGGATTAACACTACTTCAGATGTTTTATTTTAAACAATAAAACTACAATACACTATTTTCCATTATAGCTAGTAGATCCTAGGCACCCATACAAAAGCTTTTCATACAAACACTATTACGACATGCTACTTTTTTAGTACATAGTACACTAGAATACCATACAAATTAAAGAAACATTCATGATATAGTCTTAATTATTAATAAGACCACGGTTTACTATTTCAGAGTACAGTAACAAACATACATTTTAGTCTTAAGGCCTAACACTACATTTCATTTACTAAAGAAAATATTGGATTTTCTGGAAGGAAACTATAACATTTTCAAAGAACAAACACAAGCTTTCCATCTCAAATACATACTTATGAACTCACCAAGTTAAATGTTGATACACTTTCAAAACCACTTGTATTCTCAGGGAACCGGTAGACAGGTACACCACATGTTTTGAGAAGACAGAGCTTTGTAGAGTCACGTCTTTTATACTTTTATACACTTTTGTTGTCATACAAACTATGTATTGAACAGATGTAAACACTATATTTTATCGATGTAATGGTTGTGTTTGCTATGATTACTATTATGCAATTATTGTGATAATGTACATGACATCCTCCGCCCCCAAACGTTTCTGCCGTTCCGGTTTGGGGGTGTGACACAATATCCTGAGGGTTTTATTATGTCTGGAAATGAGCATAAGGTGTGCAAGTTGGTTAAATCATTATGTGGGCAAAAGCAAGTACCAAAATAGTGGCATCAAAAGTGTGATGTTGTCTTGTCACATGGTTTCAAGTTGAATCAATCAGATAAGTGTGTATATAGAAAATTTGATGAGTCTGGTAAAGGAGTGATCATATGCTTTTATGTAGATGATATGTTAATCTTTCGTATGGATCAAAGGCAAGTTTTTATGACCAAAGACTTTTTATCATCTTAGTTCTCCACGAAGGATATGGGAGAGGGAGATGTGCTTCTTGGAAGAAAAATCAAGCGTGAACATCAAAGAATCTCAATTTCACAGTCTCACTACATTGAGAAAGTGCTTAAGAAGTTCAATTGTCCCGATTGTTCTCCTGTGAATACTCCTTTTGATCCAAGTATGAAACTTATGCCAACTAGTGGTGAACTAGTTTCACAACAAGAGTATTCAAAGGTCATTGGATATTTGATATATGCTATGAACAACATAAGACCTAATATTGCATTTGATGTAGGAAAGCTAAGTAGGTTTTCTAGCAATCCTATTAATCATCACTAGCAAGCAGCTTTTGGTCCTTGCTCTCCTCACAAAAATCCGTAGCTTCTGGTTTCCTTCTTCCTCTCATATTTTGAAGTCAAGCGTGCAGAATTAGAGCTTTCCTTTGTATCTTAATTTAGTGCTTATGTTGATAAGCACTTAAAGGCTTAAAGAACAAAGTATTACAGGAAGGAACTAGCATTCCAAGTGCCTTTATCTTGATGGTGGATACTTGTAGAGAATATCCTCTTCGTTGATCTTTCTATCTTCATCAACACGCCTAAACCAAGTAGGTTCAAAGGCTCCAAAGGTTGTCATTCTAAAACACTCTATGGTTGTTTTTAGTATCATTCTAACCTCGATAAATGGATCCTACATGGTTTGGTTTTGTTATAAACTCAAAACTAAACTTGTTATTTGTAAAAGCTTCTTTTGCTTGTTTTTATAAAAACTAACTTATATTTTATATCGAAACCCATCAGTGGTATCAGAGTCATCTTTTATATGTCAGAATAATTTTTTATGTTTCATAATCTTTTGTTTTTGGAAAATAAGCATGGATTTCTTTTGGTTAAGAAATATTCATAATTGTCTTCTTTGGTAGCTTGTTTTTTAAAATTCTTTATTCTTATATATAACCATTTTTCATGAATTTTGGTTATATAAAAGTTGACTTAGAAAAAACAAAGAGTTCTTTTTTATTATATTTGATATTTAGTTGTATATAAACAAGACATTTTGACCTTTGTGTTGTGTTTAGTTGATATTCATTTATTCATAAGATGTAACAGATAAATATGTATTTTTTTCATTTGTTTATTCTATTAGACTAGTTGTATTTTTATTTAAATGTGACAAGATGAAGAAATGACCAATTTGAAGATGACTTAACCACTTGAGAACATAATCCCAACTATGAGTTTCTACTATTGGTTTTTGGCTTCATTATAGTCTTAATGGTTTAAGTTCTACAAACTTTACAACATGAAGACTTGAAGTTCTTTTGCAAGCAAAAGTTTTTTTAGCAACTAGGAGCTTGAAGAACTTATGAAGTGTCCTTTAAGTCCTTTAGGAAAGACTTAATAATTCATGTGATGGCTCACAAAATTATTACTAGATATGACTTGGTTTATACACATTTTAATACATGCATGTAATGTTCATTTTATGTTGTACATTGTGTTTTATGTATGAAAATAGTTTTTACATGTGAAAAAACATTTTAACCTAAAATAATATCACTTGGAGTTTGTGTAAAAAATATTTAAAACGGAACATAAGATGTTTTTAAATGACTGTTTATAAAAACGTTTTACATGTTACCGGTTACCAGTTAAAAATCACCTTTTTGTTGAAAATAGTTTTATTGTAAAACTTACAAATAGTCAACTTGAAAATATTTAAAATGGTTTAAAAAGTGTTCAAACATTATATAAACTCTGTGTCTTTATAATAATTAAGGGTTTTTTTATTAAAGAGACTACAATCGGTTTAGAGCGTTATAATGACAAATAATAAAATTGGTTATTATTTTTATGTAGAAACTTAATATATGATATTGGTGTTTTAGAAATAACGCAACGTGTTCATATAATGTCTTATGCATGCCAAATGAGATTTGAAAAATAAGTATCATCACCCAAGTTTTGGTTTATCAAAATATGATAAGATTTATAAAATTGAGTCTATAAAATATAATGAGTTTATTCTACAAATCCATGAAGCCATAAGATTTTGATTATTAAAGAGAGATTAAAAATTTTGATTTTAGAACTCATATAAAACTTGAGGTCTTAAGTATAAAATGAAATTTTATTAAGACTATTACTAGTTCATAACCGCTCTATGTCTAGGGATGTTAACGGGAGCGGAAATAGCTACCCCCCTCACCTAACCCCCTGTTTACATAGACCCCGATCCCGCCCTGGAATTCATCACCCCCGATCCTACTGTCGTTCCCCCGTTTTATAGGCTTAACATTGATTTTTTTTTGCTAAAAAAATTGTTATATTTTGGGTTAGAAACATATTTTTCATAACTTTAAAAGCTTAAAATCTAGTTTTTTAACAACTAAAGATATTAAAAATCCAACATTACAAAACGACAAATCCAACAAACTTTCAAATATAAAATACGACAAATCCAACATTACAAAAAAAAAGTACCACATGTCCAAAAATGTATCACTAATTCACTATCATATCGTCGTATGCTATGAAGTGGAAGAAAGTCAAGAAACTCTTTCTTTTTGTTTGTAGTTGTAAAATGAAGGTCCCTAGAAAATCTCATATTTTCTATTGTATGAAAAATTGTAATCTTAAACCCTAAGGCTGGAGTGGTGGTAATGGTGCACAAAGGAATGAGGTGTAGTTTTGTATTTTATAAAACCAGTGAAGTGTATGCTTTTTGTAAATCCATAATAACATTGTTAATCCCTATGTGAGTCGTTACAACCATGCTTCATGTAACTGATATGCCTGTCATGACGTTCTTCAGGCGTCACTTTCGGTAAGATATTTGTCACCCTAGACTGGCTCTGTATAGCTGTGGCGAACAGCTCAGGTGTAGGGGTGTCAACCCTGTATAGATCTATACACAATTACCTCGCTCTCCCTCCAGGAGGAGACTCTAGCTATAACTACAGGACTTACAATGTACTCTAGGTAGGCACGGCAAAGGAAAGTCTCACAAGAGCCTTAACAGATTTACGCGAACTTTGACTCCCATTATTGAGTAATGAAAATAACATTACTAGTGTAAATTCATGACGAAAGTTTCATGACACGCATTTTACAGCTTTATGACATACAACTTATAACTTCTACTTTTAAAAGCTTTATGATGGAGAGTTTATGACACGCAAATTTTTCTATTGTAATAAGTGTTAAAAGATATATGTCCAAAAGTTAATATGCCTGAGTACGACACTCATATTCTTGTCATTTTTGAATGTACAACCCATATCCACAAGATTTCATGCAACATATATGCTAACAAACACATTTCTCATGATTTTTATGAGATGTATAAGATAAACTACATGTTCATGCAATTACCTAAAGGTTAAACACATAACACATTGGTCCATGCAATTATCCAATGGTTAAACGAAAACTTGACTTGTATCCCCCCTCCCAAAAAAAATATGAAAAACTCGAAAAAAGTGGGGTATAAGCTCACTTTGGTTGATTTCGAGAGGTAGGAAGAAGAAGAAGGAATTTTTTTTCGAGCCTAGCCTTGTCTAGGAGAGATTCTCGAAAAGTTGGTGTTTGTAAGAGCTTAACACACAACAAAAGTGTGTAAACAAGAAGTTCTTGACTCAGATATGTATAGAAATCACTTAAGTTTACAAGAATCTTACCAAGTTCTTGTAAGTTGTTTGAAGAAAACCTTGAGGAAGGTACCACACTTCGAATTTTTGGGAGAGAAATGAGAAGGATTCTTGAGACCACAGTGAAAAAATGAAAGTGTTTTGTATTTGTGAGGGTGTGGTGGTTGCGGCTAAAGTTAAGAGAGAGAGGAAGGGAGAGTTTTTTTGACTTTTGATAGTTGATGTGAAAGTAGCATGGATACATGGTAGTCCATGGCTTTGTTATATGAGAGACAAACATGAGGTGGCAAGGTATTTTCCCTTTTCTTTTCTTGTTCAAACCCCAACTGACCCCATATAGGGTTCTTGGTCCAAAAGAAAGCCCAAAAGAATGGGTTTCGATTTTTGGCTTGGCCTAAAAAGAGCTTCAGGCCCAATAGGAGTTTTCAGCCTAATAAGGTCTAAAGAAAAACGCACTCGGCCCAATAAGGTTCACGGAATGAGTTTCCGACGCAATAAGGCCCAAGAAAGATTTTTTGGCCTAATAAGGCCCAACGAAGGGTTATCGGCCCAATAGAAAGCCCGATAGAAGTTTTCGGCCCAATAGGGCCCAAAGATAGGTTTTCGGCCCAATAGGGTGTTGGGCCGAGAATTATTCGACCAAAACCCAAAATGGATTGGACTCAGCTATTGGATCAAGTTTTTGGGCTTGTACGAGGCTGTTTCAACTTGATTTGCAATGTGCGTACGTATGAACTTAAATAACATTGTAGTTTGAATTTCACTAAATGGAGTGTTGCAAGGTTACATGAAGGAAATTGTCTCGTACAAGAATAACAATCTCAACCCTAATTTGCTGGTTGTGACATGTATATATAACTGCTAATAGTCATACGCCCTGAAAAACCTTTTTCTTGTTGGGTATCAAGAGATTGTAACATTTGATGGTTATTATTTCTATAATTGGTGTAATAACTTGAGGTTCTTCCTTAAGGAGAGGTTGTTCAGTTATCGGATCCTTTAGTCTCTCTCTATCTCTCTCTCTCTCTCTCTCTATATATATATATATATATATATATATATATATATATATATATTTATATATATATATATATATTTATATATATATATATATATATATATATATATATATATATATGTATGTATATATATATATAGAGAGAGAGAGACTAAAGGATCCGATAACTGAACAACCTCTACAACCAGTCAGTCTGATAATGATGCTTTGATGGAAGTATTATGGTGATGATATTCATGTGTCCCACACCATACTGGAGTAATTAACCTTGACTTGCAGAAAGTCTTGGATAATTATGAAAAATGTCAGATGTCTCATCAAGAAAAGCAAATATTCATTATGAACAGTAGAACGTGCTTCAAACCCGTTCAAAAATTGAATAAAAGGAATATCTAAGAGATTGTGCACTCTAATAGAAATATAGTTCAGTTAAGGGAAATACAACATAGACACAAAAATCAACAAAGATAAAAGTATTACTGTTGTTTAGATCGTGGATGAAACTGGAAACTGAATGAGGAACTGCTCCTCAAATCTTATCGTGCTAAAGAAGTCTGACTTGACACGACTTCAAATATCTATATGATAGAACTATTTATTGCCATCATTCATTTGAGTATGATATACTTTAGGTGACACTAAAAATTGATATTATGAGCTTATGATTGGAAGAAATAATCAACTGATTAAAACGAATGGCATTTCCTGTTGAAGATACAAGTGTTGTTACTATCTATATTTGGACAATAAATGTTTTCTACCAATTTTATAAGGACATGTAACAATTGTAAATTTATGAATAAATCAAGATTTACTTATCTTTTAATGTATGTTCACATTCATGTTCTAAAACTATGAAATCCGTGTTAATAATACTTTCTCATAATGATATTTATGAAGTAAATCTATAATCTTTCGTTAAATTGATAGTTCTGATCATAACAACTAAATAAACAAATGATGTCAGGTTCAAACTTATCTATGCCATAATGATCATGACTATGAAAACATGAAACACATATACCAACTTCAAAAGGATGGATTTATTGATGGCAAATGAGCTTGATTCATTTGATATATGGAAATCCTATTTATATTGGAAGATGATTCCCAAGTGTCGTTATCTATTAGCAGTTAAAGAACAAAAAGGTTTGATAAAGAATTATACATAACTGACGTATGTAATTTTTTCAATCCATGAATACATTTGGTGATAGATACTTAGTAAATTTCACTAAAGACTTTTATTTGTTATTGTTGAAGCTTTTGATTTGCTCAAATTATTTCATAGTGAAGATTAAAATACAACTTAATAAGACAATAATTAACCTTTCCTTATGATAAAGAAAATGAGTTTTGTAAACCAACTGTTCTTGGAACATCTCAAAAATTTTGGAATCGATTAACAACTCATTCCATCAAAAATATTCACTAGTCATTTTCATGGTTCTCATGGCACAAGATCACTGCTCGCTTGGATTTGGCTTTTAATGTTCGAGGAAGCCTTCATAATCTCTAGTGGGATAGGGTCACTTGGCAACTAACTGAATGTCGATAGTACTTTTTTTGAAGAGAATAAAATAGTCCTTATAGTCTATTACATGATGTTTTAAAAGAACTATTTACTTTAGAATTGTTTTGGAATTATACACACAGTAACAAATACATACTGAATATATATATATATATATATATATATATATATATATATATATATTTCCAATCAAAAAGTATATTTAATACTTTCATTAGACTAAGGATGTAATTTATCCTTATCCAAAAGGTATGAAGTTATGAAGCTTGTGTTAGACAATAAACTTAACTCATTCTTGGCATCCACTAACTGCATTTGAATGGATTATCCTAAATGATTTTTTAGGATGAAGTTTCTACTAATCTGACTAACTGGCATTCCAGAAGACAATTACTTAGAAAGTTCTTTTTCTAAATGGGAGCTATATCAAACTTTAAGGGAAAAAGAATCATAAACTAAATGCATCATAGTTTGGAACTAGCAAGTTTTCAATAGTTGTTGAATATGGTCATTAGTTGATTAAAACCTAATGAATGAAATAGAGATACATTCATGTATGATTATTGAGTATGGGCTTGGTTAATATTCCTCGATATATATTGAATATAAAGAGTAAGTGAGTTTTCAACGGAAAACATATACATGAATGAAAATCATTTCAAATTTAGGCTAACATCTCAAAGTAAGAATCTTCTTTCTTATAAGTTAATTACATAGTTTGATTTAATTATATCAAATCAACATGTACTATACACTCAACATTCATTTAGGACATAAAAATGTCTAAATCATACACCTACAAGGGAGTTTCTCTTTTAATATGAATAAAATGTTCTGTCACCACATTCATTCCTCAATGTAATCAAAAGAAAATTCCATAAGCATAGTTAACTATTATTATATTCCTTCATTATAAAATTAGATAACATCCTAGTGTCGTAAGTCCACAATAAAAGCGATCACAACTTGCTCAATATACCAACAAATAAAACACCCATACTATCTCCAAACGAGGCTTCATAACTTCTCTTGGACCGTCATTTAACATTTCTGGTCCTTTTTTATCGATTTCAACTAACAATGGGCGTCTATCGCGACACTAATTGAGCAAATGTCTTCTTTTCGACACACAATTATTTTTCTTAAAAATATCCTATATATATAGCTATCACCTCCACATCATATAATATAAGAGTTCGTTTCCCCATTATAAAGCTTCCAAGTGTAGGCCCTTCATATAAAGTCAAACCTTCCTTTTTTCCTTGACCATACATTGTTAAATGATGTCATTAAACTCGTGAATTTTATCAATATGCTCATAAACCATCACATCTTTCTTCTTTGACACCAAGAGTTCTTTAATACCTATTTCTTAAAACATGTTGTCCTCATGGCTTGTTTCTTCCACTTAATGTATAATAGAAGGAATATCAGTAATTTAAAAGGTTGAATTCCCTAATCAAACTTCGACCTTACCACAAATACAATCTACTTTTCTGTCTATCTTAATTGGCTTTAATATCGCATAAATATTTATTGCCTCCCACATTGCATATATCAATCACCCATCAACTTCATTCAATTCCATCTTTTAGACTCTACTATGTATTAAGCTTTAGTCATTCACTACTATTGTCTTTTACACCAATTCACATGAATCTCGAAAAACTTACTTGTATAGCTGGGAGTTAATATTTAATAAAACAGTTGTCAGCAATAGTCACCAAACTCAACATATTCTACCCTTTAGATCATGGACTACTCTTATATATGTTATGCACAATAATATCTCCCAATACAAAGCTCACACTACTACCATCTATTGTATGTGTTGCACTATTAATCAAATAGATTTAGTATCATAGTTCATCATAGCGTCGTGTATAGACCCAAAGCATGTCGTGATCACCACATTCAATTATGACAACGTACTTCATGATCGCGTTATGAGTATTTATTATTCACGCCATGCTTAACAAAGTATGTTGTTATTTTACATACGTCCGTCGCGCTGCGAGTCGGACACATAAACCATCTAAAATTCAAAAAATCTTCACTATTCTCCAGATAGCAACAATAGTATTAACATTAATTTGTTCCAAAAATTCTTACTGATACCAGTAAAACTGCATCGAATTTCTCCACTTTGCAACATACATCGCAATGTGTAGTGCAATCTTCACCACAACATTATTCATAGGGATTGATATATATATATATATATATATATATATATATATATATATATATATATATATATATATATACATATATAGGGGACAGTTCAAATAAAAACAGTAAATAGTGTGAGAACATAAAAACACTATTTTTATGTTCTTATTCTACAATGAATTTTGTATCCACAGCCTTATGTCATTATTCAGCAATGAATAAATGATTAGTCAGAGGTTAAAACTAAAATTCAAATTTCAACAAAAATTCATATATATATATATATATATATATATATATATATATATATATATATATATATATATATATATATATATATATATATATATATATATATATATATATATTCATATCACCAAACTCCCTAAAATTTCTAATAGTTGCACAAATTCGAGTCAATTTATATCTTTCTACTTTCCGGTTTAAGACCAAAAATTTACTACAAGACACCTACTTCACCTAAACACGACTTTGATACCAACTTGTGAAGCCTATGTTTTGACACTAGGTACACCCCAATAAAATTTCATTTGGTTACAATCTTATAAAACATTTTTGGTGTACACTAGCATACTGCAATATAAGAAGTTTCACTAGGAATCGTACTAGCATTAAGTACATGATTTGAGATGAGTCTTACAACAATCCAACATGCAACACAACAATAATAAACATTGTAAGCCTTAAGGCTTAAAGAATAATAACTACAATAACATAACAACTTGTAGCATCATTTACAAATTTAACTTATCATCTGACATATACGTCACATCGAATATATTAATTAAATTATACTAGTTAGTTATTATTTTCTGACTCTTCAATAGACCTACTAAAATCATCTCGCATAAAATGTTATCACCTGGAAATACTATAAAGAGTAACTAAGGATTCATTACTATGATAACCACCACTTTGGGAATCCTCCATCTAAATTAAGTGCATCACGTTCATTTTCCATTCCATTCCATATATTATCTATCACATGAACTTATTTCATTGGATTACATTGTACTATCACCTCAATGATTCATAATATAATGATATCACAATATATTAAATTATAAAATTATTTAATAACACACATCGGTAACTTCCGATGTCAGGAGTAGAGTTACATACTAATAGATTAGCGGACTAATTGTAGCTTTGGTCTCTGATCTCCTGTGTCTTTCAGCTTTCCACATACCAACACCAAATCAATAATATATCAATTTGCTTAGAACTTGTAACCACTTACTAGGAACTAAAATTTGTGACCTTTTGTCACCAAACTAATTAAACTCCATAATACAAGTACAACTGTCTTAACTTCGAAATTCATTAGATAAATCTTACATATTTGGTGATTCTTATAAATTAGGGTTTATAACTCTGACTATCTAGACTATGTATTTAACTATAAGATTTATCTACTAGTCGTACCATAGGGTTTGTAATGGGACCATTTCATGATTTCCCATAACACACTCAAGGTCTAACAAGCGACTACAAAATACTATAAACATAATTGCAAAATAACAAGTTAAAAGTACCTCGACTCATCTTGTAACTTGACCCTCATACACTAGTAAATTATTCCGGTCGTAGGCCCATGAGAACACCACCAGAGGTTCTACCAAAAAAAATTTAAAACCTCTAATGGACACATACAAAGAAGCCATTTAACATGTCACTTCCGAGCGTCCATGTGTCAACGGAGCTTCTCCACTACAAAATACTATGTCCAGGAATCTCGTTGCGACCTATGATACATGTCACTTCCGAGCTTCCACGTGTCCTCTTCTATCGTCACATGTCCAGTCTATCTAATGTGGATCAAAGAAAAAACATATCATACCCATTGCCCCGCGTTTGCATAAATTCCGCCGTATGAATGACCAAAAAATAGCATTGTACATTTCAAACGATCACAACTTTCACATGAAGACTCCAATTTTGATGATCTTTATTGCATGATAATATATGTTATAAAAATAGGTTTTACATCTTAGGCCTAAGTTTAGAATGTTACAACAACAAAGATATGAATTATTATCTTGTCAATCAATCAACCAATATTGTAAAATATTTAAATGGCCTTTATGTTGGTTGGATAGGTCCGTAAATATCCCTTTGAAGTCTCTCAAGAAAATGACAAATCATTTTTTTAGGTTTTTGCTGTAGTGGTTTGAGAAGTTTCTTTCTAATCAAGCATGTCGGTGATAGACTTATTAGCTTAATCACATAATTCTTTCCAATACGAAGATACCATGAGAAGAATTTATTGTTTGAACTATCGTATTTTGACCCGGGTATCCCTACCAGCTATGTAATTACATGTAAGTTCCCCTGTCAATGGGTGCTCGGCGAATAATTAGATTGTTTTCAATTTTTTGGATTGTAGTAACATACAAACCATTTGAGAAACAGATCAACTTCTCTAATATATGCTTTTCGTCGTATTAAGTGATGGTAATTATTAAAGTGCGTCGTAAGTGCCTAACGAATAATAAATAAGTATAATTTTTTTTTTCAATTACATTAAGGGGTAGCACATGAAATCAGGGTCGAATCCATAGGGACACGTCCTAAAGTATATGCCCTTTTGCATAAGGCATACACACTAGTTTGTCAGTAAACTAAAGGGGGGTGATAATTAAAATTAATATTAAACCAAAACTTGTGAAAATTGTGTACTATCTAAATTGGTACTAGAAATCATTAACAAGCTCTAACAATCTTCTTTTACCGGATTGTTTAACCAATATATTCTCTTTGAATTTAACCTTACTTTTTTCTTGTAAATGAAATAACTATACTATTGGAAATATATGACATCAGTTTTATGACATGCAAATTATATATGACACGCAAATTATATCATTAATAATTTGCCTTGTATGTTTTTGTGTTAATTATTTATATAAATGTTGTATAAATATCAAACTGAAAATATGACCACTTTAACTCGAAAAGTTATTTTTAGCAAGATTTCCAAAATTTGAAATTTTGTACTTCTCATTTTTACCGGCTAATATTTGTATTATAAAATAGTCTATTTATGTCATCTTTCCCATTCAAACTCATAGATCACCATTTTTATAATATCAAATAGAGACTTAAACATTATTATGCAAATATTTGTGTCATTTTCAAATATTAAAAAAAAAAATGAGACATGTATGTATCCAAAACTCAAAACAAATATATATATATATATATATATATATATATATATATATATATATATATATATATATATATATATATATATATTACCTTTGTGTGTATCAACTCATAAACATGATTTTTGTGTAAACAAAATGGTGATAACCACCTAGTTCACGATTTTTCGGGGTAAACAAATGATCATCTACCTTTTATACATGGATTATTCCATATTTATGCTAATAGACGTGGTACATGCTAATATCCGAAGGTCAAATACATTATTGTCTTGTAAAAACCTTGCAAATCACCATTTTTATGTATGACATATGATAATTTCAACATTCTATGCATATATTACGTTAAGGGGTAGCCCAGGAAATCAGGGACGAATCCATAGGGACACGTCCTAAAGTATACGCCCTTTTGCATAAGGCATACACACTAGTTTGTCAGTAAACTAAAAAGGGGTGATAATTAAAATTAATATTAAACCAAAACTTATGAAAATTGTGTACTATCTGAATTGGTACTGGAAATCATTAACAAGCTCTAACAATCTTCTTTTACCGAATTGTTTAACCAATATATTTTCTTTGAATTAAACCTTACTTTTTACTTAGTTAATCAAATAGGCTCTTAATTTATTCATAATAGTAGCATTAACCACAATGTAAAATTCCCACTAAAGTTCAACATTTTTCATAGGCCAGAAAGCGTAAAAACTTGTTTAATAAATTTATATTAGAGTTAACTCCTAGCACATAATCAATCTAATATTCGTTATGTATTACCGGTTAATTAAAACGATTAAAAATGTAAGAGTTAATAGGAATGATTTATTCTCATTTCAAGTGGCCAACAAAAACTGAACAAAAATCAAACATTCATTTAAACATGAAACCGAACAAACTAGATAGAATCAAAACCAAAAATTAATCCTAATGATTACTTGCACACAAATTCAAGTCAATGCGAAACTGAAATCTTGGGATTTTAGTTGGACAAGGCTAAAAATGAATTACAAATGATAGAAATAAGCACTAAAGTATAAATCTTACTAAGTAGAAGTAACAAACTGAATTGCATTCCTCAGATCTTCGTTCTTCACTAGAAACCCTGAATTTTTTTTCCAAATAGTCGTCAGGAACCAAGTTAAGGTGACAGAAGGGCAATAAGGTACTATTTATACATATAGATAGTCACCGAGAAACTCCATGATTTTTTTTTGGGAATCTCGATCATTTTTTCTTCAATCCGTGTCTAAATCTAGTTCAATGAAGTATGTTGCTATTTATAGACTTTTTGCTATTTATATGATTGTTTTTTTAGGTGAACCATGATCGTGTTTCTTGACCACAATCATGTTTTGGTTCATGGAAGGCCTTCAAGGATTTTCAAAGCAAAAATAGCATCATATGAGAAACATGATCGTTTGTTTGGGCTTTCCACAATCGTGTTTTTCTACTAGTATTTAGATTTCATAAAATGTCTACATAAAATCCTCGATACTCCTACATGATTGTGGTTTTGTGGAGAAACGATCGTGTTTTTGTAATTTCATAAAAAATGAACGTTATTCTCTGATTAACGTAGTTTTTGATCACTCCTCAACATTAATCATCAATTTCCAACTCCTGTTAAGCTCCAATGCCTCATCGAACACTTCCTCATAGTGTCGCATTCTCATTCCCCTCTAATTTTCCCTAAAAATAATAACAAATGTGAGTAGTACGGGGTATTCTGTGAATATAATGAGAACTACATAGTTTATAGTAGTACAAGGGAGAAAGTAAGAAAATTATTAGAAAATACTTATAAAAGGGTGCTAAAAGATGCCTATAAAATGCATCAAACAAACCTCCCCAAGATTGAACTTTACTATTCCTCGAGTAAGGAAAGAGTAGGCATCGAGATCAAACGAGGAATGCTAAGATGAAGGAAGCTAACCTAGCTAAACTAAACTAACTGATTGGGAACCTTAACTAACATGAAAAATAACGATACAAAAAATAGAATATACACGCAAAAAAGTAGATAAACAAAAATAAAGCAAAAACATAAAAAAATGAATATATTTTTTCTTTTCTTTTTTCACACGATTAGACTTTACATCGAGAAAGATCCAATAGAATCACTACATAGACGACAATTACTATACATCCCATCTATCCTAGATTTTCAAGGTAAGAAGACTCTCGACAGTGTAAACCGATAAACCAACCATAAATTTTATACCTTCATTTACATTTTTCACAAAAGTAACATATTTTAGAATTTCACTTCTTTTCCACTAAAACATAAAAACCAAGCTCGACCCATCCTTAAAGATCCCGTCACATCAAATCAACTTTCACAGAAGTAGTCAAACCTCATGTAGGGGCCCGAGCTCCTACGCTTCCACTTTGTTAACACTATCATATACTATAGCACACAGTTCTTTAGTTGTGCCAAATTTCACTTTGAGGCGACTCTTGATTCGATGGAAAATTGAATTTTTGTGTCTTTTTCCTTTGCCTTTAAGTTCTTAAATTGTCTTTATGTGTTTATTGAAATTTCTTAAATTGTCTTTACGTGCTTGAAATTTGACTTGGATACCGGATAGTTTGTACCCGCGACGAGCTCAGGTATGACAATTTTACTCTTTTCTTCATTTTTTTGTTGGCTATATCAATAGGATATATGACTACCTGTTATCGCAAAAGGTTACGCGCGTCAAAAAATAGGCCGTGTTCTGTGGGGTCAAGACTTATCGAGCATAGTTCTTAAAATTCTCAAGAAATTAGTTATAAGACGGCTTTATTTTGTTTACTCAGTGTTTCGATATATGATTCTTTTTATTTTTATAGTTGGCCCGATAACTTACTATGTTTTCTAATCCCTAGTTATGAAAATTGTTACTACACTTACCATTATCGATCTTCTCTTATTCGGGCATTTATTTTCCACCTTCACAGAGCTAACGAATGTAAAGAATTCCTTCATCTCTTATTTTTTTTATGTAGAAAAATGCTAAAAATAAAATATTTTTGGGATTTTATATTTTTATAAATGCAAACATGGAAAATAGAAAATCTTTTTGAATTTAAAAAAAAAAAACTAATGCAGACAAAAAAATTTACAAAAATTCACTAATCCCCTCCGCAAACTTTACCTAATGCATTGTCCTCAATGCTTAGGGAGGAGCAAACGAACTAGTGAGGCGGGGGTGGATTGGGTTTTGACGCATCCTGAAAATCAGATTTCATAGATCAGGTTGCTCATATTGCTACAAATGGATGGCCTGAATAGGGATACGCTGCTCATAATCTAGGTGCTGAGTTGAAGATATGGGGGTGTCATGGTGGCAGATGAGGAAGGGTGATCAAAATAATGTGGCAGTACATTTTTTTGCTAAAACTTAGGTACAGCAGTGGTTTGGTTCATATTAAATGGAATTAACCAGTTGGTGGAACTAATTGGAGTGGCTAAGATGATGGTAGAGGTATCAGTTACCAAAAGATATCTAATACACCCGTGAAACCAAACATAAGTTGATGAGGTTGTACAAAACATATGCATTAACTCAAGATTTTAAATGGACAGGCACGACACACCTTGAAAAAATGGAGAATCTTCCTGCACATGTGAGATGACACCCTGAGTGATTCAGTTCGCTAAACTGCCACACAAAATAGAACTATTTTTATTGCGAGAAACTTTGAGAAATTTCTACATTGACCAATAACTGAGATGTGGATGGTGTCACACCCCCGAACCAGGACGGCAGAAACGTCTTGGGGAGGATGACGTCATTGTATAGCATCATAATAGTTGAATATACATGAAACATAGCAACCCAAGCAGCATACATTGAGAACACAAACTTACACTGTTTACACACTGTATTTGTTGATAAGTTACACAAAAGGGACGAAAATGTAAGAATTCCAAAAATGCAACAATCCAATTCACAAAGACTTAGGTACGTGCTTACTGGTTCCCTAAGAATAGAAGTGGTTTTGAAAAATCGTCAACATTGAATGTTGGTGAGTTCATAAGCATATTTGTATGAAAAGATTTTTATCTGCTTTGTTTAAAAAAGGTTCATATATCTCTAGAAAATCAGATATTTTCTATAAAAAGGCGTTGTAAGTCTTACACCAAAGACTAAAAATATATGTGTGCATGTCCTTTGCTTCTTGTCCTTGTAATTGTAAAATGGATGTTCCCAGAAAAGCCAATCTTTTCTGTCGTACGAAAATTGTAGTCTTAAACCCTAATACCAGAACTGTAATCAATAGTGTACTGAAAAGTAGTATGCATTTTTATATTTTAATAAAACCGGTGAAGTGTAAGTTTCCAGTAAACCAAGATAGTATTTTTAATCCCTATGTGAGTTATTATAACCATACTTAATGTGACTGTTATGCCTGTACGACGTTCTTCATGCGTCGGAATCGGGAATATATTTGTCACCCTAGACTGGCCCGTCTAGCTATAGCGAATAACTTAGGTGTTGGGTTGTCAATCCCGTATAGATCTGTACACAACTATCTCGCTCTCCCTCCATGAGACTTTGGTTATAATGCATGACTTAAAGTGTATGCTAGGTAGGTATGGTGAAGAGAATGTCTCACTAAAGCATTAACAGATTTACATGAACTATGACTCATTTTTCTTGTAAATGAAATAATTATACTATTGGAAATATATGACATCAGTTTTATGACATGCAAATTATATATGACACGCAAATTATACCATTAATAATTTGCCTTGTATGTTTTTGTGTAAATTTATATAAATGTTGTACAAATATCAAATTAAAAATATGACCACTTTAACTCGAAAAGTTATTTTTAGCAAGATTTCCAAAATTTGAAATTTTGTACTTCTCATTTTTACCGGCTAATATTTGTATTATAAAATAGTCTATTTATGTCATCTTTCCCATTCAAACTCATAGATCACCATTTTTATAATATCAAATAGAGACTTAAACATTATTATGCAAATATTTGTGTCATTTTCAAATAGTAAAAAAAATGAGACATGTATGTATCCAAAACTGAAAACATATATATATATATATATATATATATATATATATATATATATATATATATATATATATATATATATATATATATATATATATATGTTACCTTTGTGTGTATCAACCATTAAACATGATTTTTGTGTAAACAAAATGATGATAACCACCTAGTTCACAATTTTTAGGGGTAAACAAATGATTATCTACCTTTTATACATGGATTATTCCATATTTATGCTAATAGACATGGTACATGCTAATATCTGAAGGTCAAATACATTATTGTCTTGTAAAAACCTTGCAAATCACGATATTTATGTATGACATATGTTAATTTCAACATTTTATGCATATATTATCTCACGAACAAGTTGGTGCATGGAAATATCGATGGTGTAAACGTATTTTGACTTGTATGCCTCCCCCCCATAAAAAGCATGTAAAACACGAAAAATTGGGGGTATGAAGCTCACCTTGGTGATTTTCGTGGGTTGTAGGAAGGAAGATGATGAAGATGTTGAGCCTAGGATGAAGGTGATGAACATTGAAGAGCTTCTTGGAAAGGTTGGTATTATATGGATTTAACACACGAAAAATGTGTGTAAACATGGTGAAATCTACATAAAATCACATAGAAAAGCTAGAAGTTCATGAAATAACTTACCTAAAGCTTGAAATTTTTTGGATGATGAAGAAACCCTTGAATATTCTAACTTGTTTTGAGAGTGAGATGGAGAAATGGAAGAGTTTTTGCCTATGGGGGTGGCACAAATGGCATCTCGGCCATGGTACTTATGAAGGAACAAAAAGTGGTTCATGGATGTATGGGCGGTTGTTGCATATCTTGCATGAATATTTGAGGGATAATAGGAAGTGTAATGTGGAGATTTGGAGGGTAAAGAGGTGCAAAGATGTAATAAACCTAAGATATAGTGCGAGTAGTGAAGCCACTAACTCACTTGGCTATACTATTCTATCATATGCCAAAATGGTGCAAAAGGTGCCTAGCTATTTCACTCATTTCACGAGTGGCCTCTTCCGCCCTCTATTTTGCTAAGACTACCCTAGCCTCAACTGCAAGTAATTGTTGTCTCATGGTGACCACATCCTCCTTTAAGGAGTGTAGACGGTCTGTAATGTTCTCTCACTCTGCTTGTTGGTTTAGCATATCTCCTAAATGGCGTTCTTGTCATTCATGGAATTGTTGAATTCGCATTGTCGCATTCCGAGCTTCGCCTCCAATCTCCATTACCTCATGATGGAGAGCCTGAACTTGGGCGTCTAGACAAGCCACTGGTTGTACCATTAGAGGTAATTCTTGATTGGTGAGGATGTTGGGGCCAAGAGTATGGTGTAGTGGATGCATGCCTAATACGGATCATCGGCCGACTCCTCTAGTCTAGGCATGTCGTTGGGTTGCCCCTTGTGGAGGTGCTTCCTGGGCAAAGGTTGATGTCAGTAACGAAGCCTGCCCTTGCATGGGGGATACTTTCTTGCTAGAAATGTTCATCCAAAGAGGACCCCTATTGGGTGCTTACGTACCTAGAAGGAAGGAGATGAAAGGGTCTCTTGCCTGCTCCTGGTGGGGTAAGGTTCGCTAATGATTTCTCCAACACCTGCTTCCTTGTTTGACTCCTTATTAGAATCCTCCCATTCGTAATCCACCTCTTGGTATTCTTCAGGAGCCACTTCTGGGTTCTCTACAAGAACCTCTTCTAGCTCCTCCTCGATCCATCCGTTGGCTGCTATGGCAAGGTAGTGGGGGTCTTTGTGGTGAAATTCAACCATGTTGTATGTACGAGAATAGAGGTATGAGAAATACGCAGAGGATTTAAGTGTGTGGTTCTATGGTATCCTAAAATACTCCTATAGTATTTTAAATGTGTTTGATCATGGGTATCTTAGCGTTGGTAAGTGTAGACTTGTCGTTTACTACAACTATTTCCCAACATATGGTAGTTACACCTCGGATAAATATAGTTGATCTGGCTATATTTATTCAAGGTCTAATTACATATCCCGAGGCCTACCCGTAGTGTTCAACTCATCATACAACTTTTATAATGTACTTATTATGACACTGTTCCTTGTATGTATGCATGTATGTATACTTTTATAAAAACACTTATATTTATAAAAAGTATATTTTTAGTCAGAGTGTTTTAGTCCCATCGTATTTATAGTTGTATATCTTGTATGGTTTGATATACTAGTTCACTATAAATAATGCTCTGATACCAATCTGTCACACCCCGAACCAGGACGACGGAAACATCCAGGGGCGGATGGTGTCACTGTATAGCATCATAACACTTAAATATAAATGAAACATAGCAACCCAAGCAACATATATTGAGAATACAAACTTACATTGTTTAAATATTGTATTTGTTCATAAGTTACACAAAAGTGACAAAAATGTAAGAATACCAAAAATGCAGCAATCCAGTTCTCAAAGACTTAAGTACCTGATTACTGGTTCCCAGAGAATACAAGGGGTTTTGAAAAAACGTTAAACTTGAATGTTGGTGGGTTCATAAGCATATTTGTATGAAAAGATTTGTAACTGCTTTGTTTAAAAATGGTTTGTGTATCTCCAGAAAATCTGATATTTTCTATAAAAAGGCGTTGTAAGTCTTACACCAAAGACTAAAAATATATGTATGTATGTCATTTGTTTCTTTTCCTTGTAATTGTAAAATGTATGTTTCCAGAAAAGCAACTATTTTCTAGTTGTACCAAAACTTTAGTCTTAAACCCTAAGAACATAAATGTAAGCAATAGTGTACTGAAAAGTAGTATGCAGTTTTATATTTTAATAAAACTGGTGAACTGTAAGCTTCCCACAAACCAAGATAGTATTGTTAATCCAATTGTGAGTTATTATAACCGTTCTTAATGTGACTGTTATGCCTTTACGACGTCTCTTAGGAGTCATAATCGGGAAGATATTTATCACCCTAGATTGGCTTGTCTAGCTGTAGCGAATAGCTCAGGTGTGGGGTTGTCAATCCCGTAAGCGTTGATCTTGGAATGATCCACATGAATTCCTTCCTCACTGACTACATAACCCAAGAAGTTCACACTAAGAATCCAGAACTCGCATTTGGAGAGTTTTGCACATAGCCTTTCAGCCATAAGAGTTTCCAAGATCTGGCGTATATGTTGACCGTGCTCCTCCTTACTTCGAGAGTATATGAGTATGTAATCAATGAAAACGATTACAAAATTATCAAGGGATGGGAGGCAGACTCCATCCATGAGCTCCATAAATGTTGCAGGAGCATTTGTCAGACCGAAGGGCATAACAACAAATTCATAATGACCATATCGGGTTTGGAAAGCAGTTTTGGGGATATCTTCTTCTCGGACTCGTAGCTGATGATAACCGGACCTTAGATCTATTTTAGAAAAATAACTGGCTCCTTGAAGCTAGTCAAATAGATCATCAATCTGAGGGAGTGGATATCGATTTTTGATGGTGAGTTTGTTCAAATTCCGATAGTCGATGCACATTCTGAAGGATCTGTCCTTCTTCTTGACAAACAAGATCAGGGCTCCCCAGGGTGAGAAGCTCGACCTGATGAATCCTTTGTCTAAGAGTTCACTTAATTGACTTGATAACTACTACATTTTGGCGGGAGCTAACCTGTAGGGTGATTTGGAAATTGATGTGGCTCCCGGTATTAGGTCAATTTGAAATTCGAACTATCTTTCTGGGGGTATTCCCGGAAGGTTTTCGGGAAATACGTCCGGAAAATCACATGCCACTGGATATTTTTAATTTTTATTTCCTCTTTTGTTTTATCTACTACATGGGTGAGGAGGGAATATTTTTTCTTGTAGCATGGATTTTTGTGCCTTGATGCACGAGATAAGACGGAGATTGGCGTCAGGTTTATCACCATGGCTTATTAGGGTTTCGTTGTCGGGGAGGTGAAGGCGAACGGCCTTCTCATGGCACATAATATCAACATGGTGTGGGCTTAACCAATCTATGCCGATTATCACATCAAAACTCCTAATATTAACTGCATCAATTCTATTTGAAATGAGTGGTCGTTTAATGTTAATGTGCATCTTACGTAAACATCTTTGGTTGTTTCAGTTTTCCCATTAGCCATCTCCACCGTGAAGGTTTCGCTTAGCTTTTGGGGTTGTTGGTTTAGTAAGTGTTTGAATTTATTACTCACGAAACTCCGCTCTGCCCCACTATCGAATAGAATGCATGCGTAAGTGTTGTTGAGGTAAAACGTACCAGTAACAACCGTCGGGTCTTGAACTGCCTCTCCTTGACCCAATGTCAGGACCCTGCCTGATCCTCCTGCTCCTTGGTTGTTGGCTTTAGGGAAATTTCACCTAAAATGGCTAGTTCCTCCACATCCATAACAAGTACGACTGGCCCCAGCGTTATTGTTGTTATTGTTGTTGTTGTTGTTGTTGTTGTTGTTGTTGTTGTTGTCGTTTGGTTGTTGGTTTTGTTAGGGTTGAGATCTACAGTATCGGGCGGTGTGCCCCTAGCGGTTGCAGTTGGTACACCGCATTTCTCTGCACTCGCCATTGTGGTGGTAGTTGTATTTGTTACATTTGTTGGATTAATGTCTAAGTCCATAACTATATTTGGTATGTACTTAACCCGACCCGGCATGGTCCATTTGGGTTGCACTTCACCGACACAATTTTATATGGATAGTCTTTTGAGACTAGTATATTTATGATTTATATTAATATATTATAAGTTCTAATATATTAATATGGAATCATATTATTTAATTAGTATTGATCAAGAATTAATTTAGAATTAATTAAGTGATCAAAAATGAACTAATTAAATATGGGCTCCTATATATATGGAATGAGCCAAGTTCATTTAGGTTGGGCTAAGCTTTCATGGATAGTCCATGAGGTGTCTATCCCATGGATCATATGAAATGAAAGGTCATGGGTTTAACCCTAGTCTCCATACTATATAAAGATGACCCTGGTTGGTGAAATTGGCACTAGTGTGGGCACACTAAGAGGGCTAGCCGATTTCTCTAGAGAGAACCAAAGTATTCTTATTCTCAAAGTCTTCCAAGGTGTTTTTGGTGATTTGTGATTCCACTTGAGGCTTCCACACTATTGGGGCTAAGCTCATAAAGCTTGAAGACATCAAGCTACATCAAAAGGTATGTCATCTAACTAGAACTTTGTAGTATAGGTGCTTCATAATATGCTAGTTAAGATGAAACCTTGGAATATTTAATATTTTCATGTTTAATGGAGAAAACATAGATCCAAGGTTTATAGGGTTGCATGTACACCTTAGGAGTGTTAGAATGCTCAAAACCCAACAGTGGTATCAGAGACTAGGTTTGTTTTCTTGTTATACTTGCAAAATTGGCTGAAAATCGAGTTTCATGTTGTCTGCGCAACAGACTAGCCGAGTCCAAGATAAAATGCATCCAACTTGCCGAGTTTGGACCCCCAGACAGCATATATTCGATTGTTTTGGCTGGAATTGGACTAGTAACATTACCCTAAGATGTTTTTGGACTTATAAACTTGTTTTTGATGTGGTAATTTTCATGCTAATCCAATTTCAAAGATAATTGTCAATACATTCATGTTTTGTATTAGTTTAAAGTTTATTCTAATTACATGAAAAAGTTTGATGTGCATTATCCTTGTTCATATGAGTTGCTTAGATTAACAGATAAGTTAATTGATTATGTGTTTTCAATCCATTTTAATCTAATATATGATTCTAAAATGTGTTTGTGTAACTTGTCTTCAAGTTACATGAAAGCTCATATTTAAGTTTCTTAAAACTCATAAAAGATGGAAAAGGTTACAAAATGAAGAGTCTTGTTTTCATTAAATGGTTTTATTACTCCATAACTTGTCCTCAAGTTATGGAGGTTTAAGAGTCACTTCATTAAGTAATAAAATGTGTAACCTTAATTAAATCCATAAGTTACAAAATAAAGAAAAGATACATTCTTTTATTAGTTTAAAGTCTTCCATAACTTGTCCTCAATTTATGGAACTTGAAGAGTTTTTTTTTTAATTAAAACTATTTTAAACACATAGGTTATGGAATTAATTAGTTTTGAATAGTTTCAAAACTTGCCCTCAAGTTTTGGAATTTGAAAAGATTTCACTTATGAATACTTTAATTCCAAGTTAGCCCTTAGAATTTTAAAAGTTAAAATTCAACCCTTATACTTTATAATATTATAAGTTAATAATATATATATATATATATATATATATATATATATATATATATATATGTATGTATAAGAGCAAGTCAGTCTTACCGTTAGTAGGCCTCATTCACGAAGCCGGTCTATAAGGGGGTATAAGGTTACTGCCTATAAAATGGCAGTTTAATGGGTATCCACTCTCACCCACCGCTTCCTTGACTGGTGGAGGGTTGTTAGCCGAACGGGTAGGACAAAGACTATAAATTATCCCTTCATTAAAAGTATTAATGATCAATACTAAGTAACTAAACCTTTTATAAATACCCAGTCTTAGTTACTTAGGAAAATGTGAATAAGGTGCTAATCCATAAAATTACACTTTGCACTTTGTTTGAGTTGGTTAGTGGAGCGTGTGTGGTTAACCGGCACATCAATTGAGGGGTAAACACTTAAGGGTACCAAGTAATTTGTATGGTTACTTCACACCTTGTTTTGTGATCCTCAGCATCCTGGTCACAAAACATGAAGGGCACACTCAAGATTGAAACATGTCATTGAACAGTTCAATGAATCTCAAAAGAATCTAGGACTTTCAAAAACCAATTAAAACCTAATAATACATTTCATTTATCTTGGTGGAAATTGGTGAATCGTCATTCACCTACCTTCAAATATTTTATAGCTTGGATTACGGCATCCCTCTTCTGAGTTATAAAATAGTTTGTAGGGTCCTAGCCTTAATATTTCATATTGGGTGTTATATTAAGAACTTTAGATCAACTATCTTGAATATCTCCCAAAAGATGTCTAGTTCAGACATCTATGATCCTCCCAAATCTCTTAGAACTTCACTTCCTCCACCTCCTCCAATTATTCTCCCTATCCCACAAGTTCAAGGTCACTCAAGCCCTATTGGCAAGGCAAGGTCTAGGTGTGCTCACATCTTGGAGATGAAGTCACATACTGACAAGTCGGGTGAGTTGGGTGTCAAAGTATTGAGAAAGTTGGTGGTTCAATCACTTTCTGAGTCACATAGTGAGTTTCTTTGGGACTCCTATGAAACAGACTATCACAAGACCCTTAATGATCTTATCTGTTTGCTAAGATCAACTTCCAAAAAAACTTTATGGACATTGAAAATGGTGACAATGGAAATCCAGAAAAAGCATTCTCTTCCAAATGGAAAGGGATCGGCCATAGTCAACTCGGTTGACCAAGTGGTAAAGAGAAAGGCTAAGTCTGAGATTATCCCATGTACCATTCCCAAAGGATCCATATGGTTCTATTGCCAAAAAGGAAAGGGCATTGGTTGCGAAGCTGCCAAATTTACCTAAAAGATCATAAGGCTGGTAAAGTCAATAAGTTTGACTCTCCTTCAGGTAAAGTCCACTATCAAACTCTATTAAGTTTCTATTCTGAGATTCTTATTACATGATGTGATTGGGTCACATGTTGATGTTTTAAGAATCAAAGGAAAAAATGAAGGAAACTTAAAGAAAGAGTATGTTGAATCTAACCACGAAGATGGATTTCTATCGCTTGATTGAAGATCAGATTCTTGAGCTTCTTCTTAGGAGTTATGATAGGTTGCTAGGAAACATGTAATAACATAGTTTTCATTTCAAGTTACATTGTAAGGAAAGATTTTTTTCTGCATTTTTAAAATAAATAAAAGTTTTTTTACTTTATTCTTATCTCCTTACAATGACATTCATGAAAACTTAATGTCTGTATGTTTATAACAATATTGGAAATATGAATTTGATTCTTTCATTTGTGGTATTGTCTAAATTTACCAAATAAGGAAATATTCACATCACCCAAGTTTCAAAGGACCGAATCTTGGAATCGTACAAGGTGTTGAGTGTGATGTGTGAGAATTTTCAACTCTGGAAAATTAAGACTAGTTTCGTGTTCACATGTATATGTGACTCAAGAGAATGACTAAGGGATCAAGTACAGTTTCTTGTGCACCTGTCAAAGTCCACCACAAAAGATGGATAAGACTATTCGTCATGATTTACTAAGGTTTAGTAAATATGATTATACTTACAAGCTTAAGTATAATTCTGAGACATTGGAAAAGTTTCAATGTATGACAGAACGAATAAGAAGAATCAAATTAGGCAGAAGGATAAAAAGTTTCTCAAATCTGAAAAGATGGGAGAGTACTTTAGTATCATGTTTTAAGATCATGTTAATGATTTTGAGACCTTATCACAATTCATCCTCTAAGTGAATTATGATAGTTAAGGAGAGGAGTTATGAATTGTTGAAGTGGTTAAATCAAGAAGATGATTCATACTTTGTTCCAAAAACAAGTCTTAGAGTTATACTCCAAGACTGTAAGTTGAGTGACATATCTTTAAGAAAGGTTTAAAACACTTGTCAAATGTAAGAGTAAGTTGGTGATACATTTGAGTTCTACATGGTCTCAATTGTTTGCATAACTACTTGGAAGCAATGGAAGGCCCTTATGCTGTCAGGTGGCAAAAAGTTAAGATTGCACAAGTTCAATCCATAAGAGTTTGGATTTGTCACTAACCTTGTCTTGTGATTATGGTTTTGATAACTCACATGGATAAGAACACATACGCCATTAAAATCTAAGTGTCATAAGGTTTCTCTCCGATTCATGAAAATGATGGTGAGGAAATTCTTTCACTAAGTAGATTTTAAGTAGATAGCAATTGTGATATTTGTAGTTCTCAAATTGGTTAGTGGAGCGTGCGTGGTTAACCGGCACACTAACATTGACTTATGAGAAATGGCAAAAAGTCTAAACAATTGAGACTATTATTACGGCATACCTTTTCATAGTTCTGAAATTGTTTAGACACACTTGTAAGCTATCTTAGATAAGGTGTATGATTTTGATAAAGTCTTATAAAAGGAATCTAGTATCAGAAATCTGAACTTTGGTAAGAATGTCAATAAAGTATTGACTTCTAGAGGTCCAGTTGTTTTCTGGATACATGTCAAAGCTAGTGGGAACATAAGTGTTATGCTAATAATCATCATGTTAGTGGGAGCATGATAATTATGGTAAGTATTGCAAGTTAGCAAAGTTAATTATAGAAAACAAAAGTTTGAATTCATGAGGTTGCTTGGGTTGGAAAAGTTGTTTTACTATAATTAAGGCAGAGGAAATTATACTTCATTTCAATTCTAAAAAGCTTAGATTGAGTTTATAGTCATTCGAAAGAGCTTATATTGAGATTTTAATCACCTTTAGTCAAGAATATATATATATATATATATATATATATATATATATATATATATATATATATATGAATTTCATGTTTGATTGGTTTAACTTAAGAAAACTCTATATATTGCGTTCTCAAAATTCAATTATGATTACGGCATCCCTTTTCATAGTCAAATTTTGAGAATATGGCAAACAGAAAATTATAATGGCTAAAGACTTGTCTAGCACCATGTCTTTATGTGAAACATCATGAATCGTGTCCCATTTATTTTGGATACAAGATCGATTACATGTGCTATAATATTTATTCTTTCTGAATTTTCCAAATGCCTTGAGGCATTAAGGAGGAAAATGTCTAGAATTGGATACGACTAAAGTGATTAAGCAATTGTCGAGAACAATCTAAGGTTTACCAAAGATTGGTTGCTCAAGGACAGTTGGAAGTATATTGTTAACATTGGAAGGACCATATTGACATAGTCTGAAAAGAGGCAACTCGTGTTCAGATGTAGTAGTCAAAATGAAAATATGGAGTTGTCTACATAGGTGGAAGCAATCTGTGTAAGGTTAAAGAAACGTAATGCAAGAAGCATGTTCAAAGCAATGCACTTTGAATGTGAGACATCATTTCCATGAAGTTGATCTTCATTGAAATACCCTGTAATGACTGCTGACAAGTCTTTGTGACTTTCTACACATTCATTACAAGAGGGTCTGTGAATATAAGTTTAAAAATCTAAACAGATTTTGCTAAATGATAGGAATTTGGAATTCTTACATTTAAGACAAGGAATTGGGAGTGTGAAAAGAGGATCATTGAAATTATGTTCAATTGATCTAGTTCACAAAGAAAAAGGATCATAGACAAACATAGAGTTCATACTTGGTGTATAGCAAAGCTATTTTTTAGAAAACATAGTGTATAAGCTTGGAGCATGGGACACCTAGTGTTTTTTAATTCAATTATAAAGTTGATAAAACCGAAACAATGATTAATGAGTAATCAGTATGGTGATAAATAGAAAGTGTTTTATTTATATTCATAGGTTTTGATACCATATTAGATTCATTTATTCTTGTGTTTCACTTTGCATGTTTTGACTTCCATAATAACTAGGTTATTCTTCCGGGATGACTAAGTTATTCAAAGCTTCCACAGTCGGTCATATTTTGGAAGTAGATATGAATCAAGATTGTCATGGGTTGGCTTGTAGAGGTCCAAGTTGGTGGACAAAGTTGTGCTACAACACTCATGATTGCTCATAACTTTTAAGTATTGGATTCAACCCGCGCTCATTTGAATCACTTCATGGATTTTATCACGAGTGATCATGAGACGATAATATCTTATATTCTTCAAACCTAGAGATATGAGTTGTTACTATGAGTTGATAGTACATTGATTGCACAAAAACGCATTGGTAACTCGATGTTATAAAATGTGCCTTTGTGTATGATTCAACAAGTAGTAGAACAAGCCATATGAGTCGAAGTTTATCCATTCCTTTTACCTTCGGGATAAAAGCGATATCTGTGGGCCCCTCGACGATTTAATGATGATACATGTGAGTGCTTGGCCAAGCCAGGACTGATTTGATCTGTTCAATCACTCAGTCATCATCAATCGGAAATCGGGAAACAACAAATGGACTGAGAGAATGATTATAATCCATGTATCAGTCCATGTGATATCTAGAATGGAGGAATATATGATCCCTTATATAATGGACAAGTCATTGACAAAGATTAGAGTTCGACAGCGGCTTTAAGAGCTACGATTTCCAGTTAGGTTTTGAAGTTATACTCAATAATAGTTTTAGACTGATCCAAGTGGGAGACTGTTGGATTAATGTCTAAGTCCATAACTATATTTGGTATGTACTTAACCCGACCCGGCATGGTCCACTTGGGTTGCACTTCACCGACACAATTTTATATGGATAGTCTTTTGAGAATAGTATATTTTTGATTTATATTAATATATTATAAGTACTAATATATTAATATGGAATCATATTATTTAATTAGTATTGATCAAGAATTAATTTAGAATTAATTAAGTGATCAAAAATGAACTAATTAAATATGGACTCCTATATATATGGAATGAGCCAAGTTCATTTAGGTTGGGCTAAGCTTTCATGGATAGTCCATGGAGTGTTTATCCCATGGATCATATGAAATTAAAGGTCATGGGTTTAACCCTAGTCTCCATACTATATAAAATGTCCTTGGTTGGTGAAATGGGCACTAGTTTGGGTACACTAAGAGGGCTAGCCGATTTCACTAGAGAGAACCAAAGTATTCTTATTCTCAAAGTCTTCCAAGGTGTTTTTGGTGATTTGTGATTCCACTTGAGGCTTCCACACTATTGGGGCTAAGCTCTTAAAGCTTGAAGACATCAAGCTACATCAAAAGGTATGTCATCTAACTAGAACTTTGTAGTATAGGTGCTTCATAATATGCTAGTTAAGATGAAACCTTGGAATATTTAATATTTGCATGTTTAATGGAGAAAACATAGATCCAAGGTTTATAGGGTTTCATGTACACCTTAGGAGTGTTAGAATGCTCAAAACCCAACAACATTTGGTAAGGTTCCTGAGTATGGCATGGGAGTAGTTTGTACAGATAAGGTTGGAGCAGCTGGTGCTGGTGTAACTTGAGCGGTAGCAGCATGGACTGCTACAGTTTGCTGCTTTTTAGAGGATCCCTGATTCTATCCCCCCATTTCGTTTGTTTTCCCTATTTCTCTTGTTATTCCCTTCCTTCTTGGTCTCGGTCTCAGCAATTTTGGTACTCTTCTTGTTTCCATGATCGTAAAGCTTCTGAGCTAGCCTTTTCACACTGTCAAAAGTCTCAGGGTTTGCTGCAATCACGTTTCCTTGGATTGGGGAACTTAATCCCCAAATGAACCGCTCAATCTTCTTTCCTTTTGAAGTGATCATACCGGAGCACAGAAGGGCTAGTTTACTGAATCTTGAGATGTACGCCTCGATGTATGAGTTTTGCATTGTGAGGTTCCATAACTCTTGTTCTAGTTTCTGTACTTCCCCATGGGGACAATATTCTACCATTAACATCTCTTTAAGTTCTCCCCAAGGCACGACGTTTGCATCCAGAAAATTCATGGCCTTCAAGTGACCATTACACCAGGATAGGGCTTAGTCAACAAATGTGAAGGTTGTGAACTTCACCTTGCTTTCCTTCGGACTTTCGCAGATTTCAAAGACAGACTCTATCTTTTTAATCCAGCGCTTCAAGGCTATCACGCCACCAGTTCCATTGAATGTTCGAGGTTTGGTATTTGAGAAATCTTTGTAGGTGCAAGATTTTGTAGGTCCTTGGTTCATTCCTTGGTTTGAGCTTCTAGTTCCTTGACCATTACCGCCACCGTTATTTCAATTATGAATATAAGCCAATGATGCGGTGACTGCAGCCGATACTACTACCTGGAACGCAACAGAGTTTACCTCCAGCGGAAGCGGTGGTGGTGGTGGTTCCGTGTTGTGGCTTCCGCATACCGGTCTTTGAGGCATTTTCTGTCATGGAACAGGAAGATGGTGAGTACATAATAGTTTTCGGTTTCAAGTTCCTTTGGCATATAGCGGTTTCGGTGGTTCGGTTGTGAATATAAGTGAAATCATACAATATCATGAAACAAGGAAAATAGAACACATAGCAGATAACATCACAAATAAATCATAGAGCCATTTCATTAATGATAAACTTTGTAGTACAATGCGTGAAAATTCTCCTTGGAAGGCGTACAGTACACATGGAAAATAAAATCCATCAGCATAACCGCTTTATGAGCAGTGTAGTCACTTAATCATAGAATCAATCATACATATAATAGTACATGAGAAAAGAGAGTCCTATCAATAGGGGAGATGATACTCCGATGCCGAAGTGACAGACCAGAAGCTCAGCCAATTCACTCATCTCACGAGTGATCTCATCCTCCTTTTGCTCTATTCAAACTTCCTTAGCTTTAGCCGCAAAGAGTTGTTGATTTAGGTTGGCTACTTCCTCCTCTAGAGAGTGTATACGGTCAGTAGTTCACCCTTGCACTGCGTGCTGGTCCGGTGTGAATTCCAAAGGGTAGAGTTCACTAGGGGTCTTTTTAATGTCTTCTCCTTCCTCTGACTCCTCGCCTGATTCACTATCCTTATAATCCAGCTCCATATACTCTTCGGGTCTTGCTTCTGGATTTCCTTCTTGAACCATTTCTGGTTATCCTTTAATTCATCCATTGACAACTAAGGCCTGGTAGTAAAGGTCACCTTGTGGAATTTCAGCCATGGTGCCTGTGCGAATATGGAGGCATGAGAAGTGTGTAGAAAGTGCATGTGCGACGGTTATATGATATCCCAAAAACGCTCTTATAGTATTTTAATTGTTTATGTTTGAGTTTCTTAAAACTTTTTGGATACAAGGTTGGTAAGTTTCTAGATTCATTGCCTACTATGATCACTCCCAGGCACATGTTGGTCGTATTTTGAATAAATACAGTTGATCAAACTATATTTACCCCCAATACGATTCCTTAATTGCCCGAGTTTAACCGCGAAGTTCAATTTCTCCAAAGACCTTTTCTTCTTATTGTAATAATGCATGCATAGGTATGTATTTTATTTTTGTTCAGAGTCTTTTAGTCCCAATGTATTTATAGTTGCATATCTCGTATGATTAGATATGCCAGTTTACTATAAACATAACTCTGATACCAATCTGTCACACCCCCGAACTAGACGGTGGAAACGTCCGGGGGTTGGGTGACTTCATCTTGTAATATCATCACAGTGTATATAATTGAATCAAAGACAACATCATCATCACACATGAAATATAACAACCATCATAGGTTACATCAGTGTGTTGGTGTACAAATTACATTCCAAATGTCAAATGTATGATGATAACAAAAATACACAAAAATCCACGTGTTCTTGATGACCAACCTGCTTAACGATTCCCTAAGAATACAAGTTATTTTGAAAACAGTCAACATATATAATATTGGTGAGTTCATAAGCATGTTTGTAAGAAAAGTTTTATATCATTTGTAAACTCCAGAAAATCCGATATTTTCCGCAAAAATTGTTTGAGCATTTTTTTTCAAATATTGTATTATAGCATGTGTGTTCATATTTTGAAACTGTATAAAGAGAGAGCTCCAGAAATTTCTATATTTTCTATTGTAGTAAAATGTAAGGTATCGTGTTTGTTTCCAAGAAAATCCGATATTTTCTACCGGTAAAAGAGTTGTAGTCTTTAAACCATAAGACCCAAGTGTTATAGAAATGAATAGCTCGTACGTGTATCAAAAGTATAGTATAGGTATGATGGGTTTTGAGCATTCTAACACTTCCTAAGTGTACATGCAACCCTAATAAACCTTGGATCTATGTTTGTCTAAGATACATGCAAATAATTATTTTTCCAAGGTTCATATCCTAACTAGCATGGCATGGGGAACATGAATCAAATAAAGCTAGTAGAAATACTTACCTTGTAGCTGTAGTTGATTGTTTGGAGTTTTAGAGCCTAGCACCAATAGTGTGGATGCCTCAAATGGAAATCACAAATCACCACAAACTTGGAACTTTGAGAGAATAGTCACTACTATCTTGAAATCGGCCCTCACCTCAAGAAGTGTCAACTACTGTGATTTCAAGAACCAAAGCCTTCTTTATATAGTGTGGTGGATTAGGGTTACATCCATGTAAACCCTAATACCCATGTCTCTTCATTTCCATGAGATCCATGGGTTAAAGCTCCATGGAGTATCCATGGACTTTTCCATGCAAGCCTAGCCCATTCCAAATAAGCCTTAGCCCACACTATATAAATATAGAAGCCCATATTTAATTAGTAATATCTTTGATCTCTAAATTAATCCTAGATTAATTATAGATCAATACTAATTAAATAATATGATCTTATATTAATATATTAGAACTTATAATATATTAATAAATCAAAACTTGTACTATTCTCAACAGATTATCCATAAATTGTTCGGGTGAAGTGCAACCCAAATGGACCATGCCGGGTCGGGTCAAGTACATACCAAATATAGTTACGGACTTAGACACTATATCCAACAGTCTCCCACTTGGATAAGTCTAATAACTATAGTTGCAAGTATGACTTCAGGAACCGATCAGCAATCGTAGCTCTTTAAACTCTGTTGAACTAGAACGCGCCATTTTAGATAAGTGATCATATAATCCTCTGTTCTAGATATCAGCCGGACAAATACATGGAACATGGTCTTACTTATTGCCCAGCATTTGTTTCCCGGTTTCCGATTTGTTTGACATAGAACTTAACTGAACACATCAATTTAGTTCTGACCGAGCCCGGTACATAGGTCAAAAAAATCATCGAGGGGCCCAGATATCAGCTTCGAATCCAAGAAGGAACAGATAAACTTCGACTCATATGTTTGTCCTACCACTCATTGAATTATACACAAAGGCACGTTTTATAACATCGAGTTACCAATGCGTTTTCGTACAATCAATGCATAACTAACTCGTAAGTAACAAATCATATCTCTAGGTTTGAAGACTTATATGATATTACCGTCTCACAATCACTCGAGATAAAATTCCATGAAATGATTCCAGTGAGCGTGGGTTGAGTCCAATGCTCAGAACTTATGAGCACTCATGATTGTTGTAGCCATGTCCAACACCTTAGACCTCTGCAACCAATCATGACAGTCTTGATTCATACCTACTTCCGACATATGACCGACTGTGGAGGTTTGAATAATATGATATACCAAACATAATTATTCTGGAAGTCAAAACATGCAACAGAAATATAGTAAACGATCAACAAGAGATAGCAACACTTTACTCATAAATAAAACACCTTTTATTCATCATCTAATGTCAATTACACTTTACAAATTTCATAATTTATCTAACTACTAAAACTTATATCATCCTTCAGCCCTATGCTCCGAGCATGCTGGAGATGCTTAACCCTACTCAGTCCCTTCGTGAGGGGATCTGCTGGGTTCTCATCTGATGATACCCTCTATTCCATGAGGATTCCTTCTTCTATTCGATGTCTGTAAGGACCCAGTCCTTAGTCCTCCGTAGGTACTTGAGGATATTCTTTACCGCATTCCAGTGTGCCTTGCCAAGGTTTCCCTGGTACCTGCTAACCATGCTCAAAGCAAAGGCTACATCAGGTCGAGTACACGTCATAGCATACATGATCGATCCTACAACTGAAGCATAAGGTAGTCGACTCATTTCTGCTATCTCAGCCTCAGTACTAGGGCTTTGTGTCTTACTCAATCTGGCATTACTCTGAATGGGTAACTCACCTTTCTTGGAGTTATGCATGTTGAATCTTTTCAACACTTTGTCCACATAGGTGCTTTGACTAAGTCCAATTAGTCTTTTACTCTTGTTTCTCAAAATCCTTATCCCTAGGATATAGGCAGCTTCACTAAGGTCCTTCATAGCGAAACACTTCCCAAGCCAGGACTTAACTTCCTGCAGGGTTGGGATGTCATTTCCTATGAGTAGTATGTCATCCACATACAGTACCAAAAAGCTGACTATGCTCCCACTAGCCTTAATATAGACACAAGATTCATCTTCACTCCTTGAAAAGCCAAATTCCTTGACTTTCTCATCAAAGCAAAGATTCCATCTGTGAGGTGCCTGTTTCAATCCATAAATGGATTTCTCGAGTTTACACACTCTATTGGGGTACTCTATACTAACAAAACCCTCTGGATGAACCATGTAAACATCTTCAGCCAACATTCCATTAAGGAAAGCGATTTTGACATCCATTTGCCATATTTCATAGTCATGAAATGCAGCAATGGCTAACAGAACCCTAATAGACTTTATCTTGGCCACTAGTGAAAATGTTTCATCATAATCAACTCCCGGAGTTTGAGAATAACCTTTTGCAACTAGTCGAGCCTTATAAGTGTGTACATTACCATCCATGTCGGTCTTCTTCTTGAAGAGCCGTTTGCACCCTACAATCTTACGACCTGGTACATTCTCAACCAAGTTCCAAACTTGATTGTCATACATGGACTGTATCTTGCTATCCATATCCTCTTTCCATTTAGCAGCCTCAGGGCCTGCCATGGCTTCCGTGTAACTGTTAGGCTCATCTAGACCTACTAGTGTCTCATCACTAATAAGTGTCTCACCTTCCGCAGTAATATGGAAACCATAGTAATGCTCAAGTGCATTCCTAACTCTCGTGGAACGCCTCAGAGGTACAGATTCGTCAATTGGCTCAACAGGAGTTTCCTCCTCAAGTTGAGGGCTAGCGTTTGAAGTTCCTTCACCACTTGACTCTTGAATTTCTTCAAGATCAATTTGCCTCCCACTGTCTCCTTGGCTTATAAACTCTCTCTCTCTCGAAAGACTTCTCTTCTTGCTACAAAGACCACATTATCACTAGGTATGTAGAAGAGGTAACCAAAGGATCTTTGTGGGTAGCCGATGAAAATACACCTCTCGCTTCGGGGTTCTAGCTTGTCATGAGTCTCGCACCTCACAAAAGCCTCGCAATCCCAAATCTTGATGTGGTCTAGGTTGGGTACTTTACTAGTCCACATCTCGTGAGGAGTTTTGGCAACTTTCTTTGTAGGGACTAGATTAAGAATATGGGTGGCAGTCTCTAAGGCATACCCCCAGAATGAGATTGATAGCGAAGCTCGGCTTATCATGGAATGAACCATATCCAAAAAGGTTCGATTACGCCTCTCAGCTACACCATTCAACTGTGGTGTCCTGGGAGGTGTCAATTGTGAGACAATCCCACATTCCCTAAGATAGTCGAGGAACTCTGAACTAAGATACTCACCACCTCGATCGGATCGAATCATCTTAATGTTCCTGCCCAATTGATTCTCGACTTCCTGTTTAAATTCCTTAAACCTTTCGAAAGTCTCTGACTTATGCTTGATCAAGTAGACATATCCATATCTACTGTAATCATCAGTAAAAGTCAAATAATAACGATTAGCATCCCTTATGGCATGTTTGAATGGTCCACACACATCCGTGTGTACAAGGTCCAACAAACCTTCACCCCTCTCACAAGAACCTGTGAAGGGTGACTTTTTCATTTTCCCAAGTAAGCATGATTCGCAGCTATCATCTGACTTTAGGTCAAACGACTCCAAGACTCCATCCTTTAGGAGTTGGCCTATGCGTTTCTTGCTTATATGTCCAAGACGACAATGCCCTAATGATGCTTTATCCAAGTTATTATTATTAACAGAATCAATACACAATACATTATTTCCTAAGTTATCAACCACAAATACTGTTTCATACATGCCATCACAAGGTAATGCTTTAAAATAAAGAACATTATTAAAGAAAGCATTAATCGAACCAACTTCATTATCAAATGAAAAGTTGAAACCTTGTTTATACAATGCATGAAAGGAAATAATATTTCTTGCCATTTCTGGCGAATAACAACACTTATTCAAATCTAAACTAAACCCACTACTTAGTGATAAAGTATAAACTCCAATATTGGTGACAGGTGAAGCTTTCCTGTTTCCCATGATCAAGTTTATTCTTCCTTGCTCCACATTCTCACTTCTTCTTAGTCCCTGTAAATCAGAACATATATGAATACCACAACCGGTATCAAGGACCCAAGAATTAGAATGGGGTGAGTTATTAGATAAGATAGTGTAAATACCTGCATGGTTGGGTTTAACTTTCCCATCCTTCACATCTTGCTGGTACTTTGGGCAGTTCCGCTTCCAATGTACCTTTTCATGGCAATAGAAGCATTCAGCCTCTTTTGGGTCAGAAGAAGGAGTGATGAAACCTTTCTTGGTTCCACTTGAAGAAGAGCCATCAAGGGTCCTAACCTTGGTACCCTTCGAAGAACTTTTTCTCTTCTTCCCTCGTCCTTTCCCGATTGCCAAGACAGGGGCGGAGTTGGTAGGAGTAGGAGTAGTAACAACTGCCTTACCCTTAAGACCACTTTCCGTGGTCTTTAAGAGTACTTGAAGTTTGCTGAGAGTAACCTCTTCCTTGTTCATGTGGTATGTCATGCAGAATTGATCATAACATGAAGGTAAGGAGTGCAAAATAATATCTATTGCTAGCTCCTCCGGGAAGTTCACATTAAGCTTCAACAAACGGTCCACAAATCTTTGCATTTTCTGCATGTGGCCCGTGATGGGTTCACCATCCTTGATGCGAGTTGTTATCATGGAGGAGATGATTTCATACCTCTCTTGACGAGCACTTTGATGGTATCTTTCCATCAAGTCTTGGTGCATCTCATAGGGGTAGAAATCTTCATAGGATTTTTGGAGATCCGCGGTCATAGTGGCCATCATGATGCATGCCACTTTGGTGGCATCCCTTTCATGTGCCCTAAACTCAGCGATCTCATGAGGAGTAGCAAATGTCTCATCAATCTCCTTAAGCTCCTTATCGAGGACATAGTCCTTGTCCTCGTAGCGAGTAATCATTCTAATGTTTCTGATCCATTCATTAAAGTTGGATCCATCAAAAGTGACTTTCCCACACAAGTTCATAAGAGAAAAGGAGCCACTAGGATTAGAGCCAGAAGTAGCGTTGTTTGCAGACATCTTGTACGAGAAGAAAGAAAGAATTAGTTTAGATATAGAGATAGTCCTTAATAAAACACCCAAATGTAATATTAAGGCTAGGACCCAATCACAATATATTATACTTAGAAGAGGTATGCCGTAATCTAAGTAATAACATATTTGAAAGGTAGGTGAATGACAATTCACCAATTTCCATCAAAGTCGAAATATTAAAATATTTAATTTGGTTCTTAGAAACTCCTAGATTCTTTTGAGATTCAATGAACTTTTCAAAGGCATGTTTCAATCTCGAGTGTGCCCTCCAAGTTTTGTGACTGGGATGCCGAGGATCACAAAACGAGGTGTGAAGTAACCATGCAAATTACTTGGTACCCTTAATAAATTACCCCTCAATCGATGTGCCAGTTAACCACACACGCTCCATCGATACTATGATAAATATTAAGTCACCCTTTACCTACCTTGTTAAGTCCAAGTTAATGTGCCAGTTAACCACACACGCTCCACTAACGACTTAGACAAAGTGAAAAGTGTAATTTCATGGATTAGCACCTTATTCACATTTTTCCTAAAGTAACTAAGATTTGGAATTTAATAAAACTTTTAGTTACTTTATAATATTCATCATACTTTTAATGAGAATTTATAAGTCCTTGTCTTACCCGTTCGGCTAACGACCCTCCACCAGTCAAGCAAGCGGTGGGTGAGAGTGGACACCCATTAAGTTGCCATTTTATAGGCAACAACCTTATACCCACCTTATAGACCGACTTCGTGAATGAGGCGTACTAGTGGTAAGACGACTTTAATCTTATACATACATATATATATATATATATATATATATATATATATATATATATATATATATTATTAACTTATAATATTATAAGTAAAAGGGTTGAATTTTAACTTTTAAAATTCTAAGGGTTGGAACTAAAGTTTTTAATATGACTTTACTTGTTCCAAAACTTGAGGGCAAGTTTTGTAAACTTTCAAAACTTTTCATTTCTTGTAACTTATGAGTTTAATAGAGTAATAAAAATGAAGACTCTTCATTTTTCTAACTCTTGTGTTCTTTTAATGGTTTTTAATTCAAGTGACTTTTGGTTTTCCATAACTTGAGGACAAGTTATGGACTCCATTAAAACACATTATGATCAAGAATTAAACTACCACATAGGTTACAAATAATTCCTATGATCATCTAAACATCATAAGATCAAGAACATGAATATGAACACGTTCATGAATCAAAAATTACACATAAAACTTTGTAATTTTGATAACAAGTTGTTGTAAATGGATTAGCAAAGACATTACACCATCTAAAACAAGTTTTCAAGTACCAAAACAGTTTAGGGTAATGTTTCTAGTCCATTTCCAGCAACTAAAGTCGAAAATTTGCACTCTGTGGCTTATACTCGCCGAGTGCATGAACCTACTCGGCGAGTAGGATGAAGATACACATGAACTCGGCGAGTCCCCCATGGACCCGGCGAGTTCATCAGGCAGACAGCAAGTTTTTCGACTTTTTCAACTATTTTGTATCAAGTATCAAACAAACAAGCCTAGTCTCTGATACCACTGATGGGTTTTGAGCATTCTAACACTTCCTAAGTGTACATGCAACCCTAATAAACCTTGGATCTATGTTTGTCTAAGATACATGCAAATAATTATTTTTCCAAGGTTCATATCCTAACTAGCATGGCATGGGGAACATGAATCAAATAAAGCTAGTAGAAATACTTACCTTGTAGTTGTAGTTGATTGTTTGGAGTTTTAGAGCCTAGCACCAATAGTGTGGATGCCTCAAATGGAAATCACAAATCACCACAAACTTGGAACTTTGACAGAATAGTCACCACTATCTTGAAATCGGCCCTCACCTCAACAAGTGTCAACTAGTGTGATTTCAAGAACCAAAGCCTTCTTTATATAATGTGGTGGATTAGGATTACATCCATGTAAACCCTAATACACATGTCTCTTCATTTCCATGAGATCCATGGGTTAAAGCTCCATGGAGTATCCATGGACTTTTCCATGCAAGCCTAGCCCATTCCAAATAAGACTTAGCCCACACTATATAAATATAGATGCCCATATTTAATTAGTAATATCTTTGATCTCTAAATTAATCCTAGATTAATTATAGATCAATACTAATTAAATAATATGATCTTATATTTATATATTAGAACTTATAATATATTAATAAATCATAACTTGTACTATTCTCAACAGATTATCCATAAATTGTTCGGTTGAAGTGCAACCCAAATGGACCATGTCGGGTCGGGTCAAGTACATACCAAATATAGTTATGGACTTAGACACTATATCCAACAAGGTATTCCATAAATTTATCGTGATGTTAAACTCTATGTGAGTCGTTATAACCATGTTTGATATGACTAATCCGCTTGTGATGACGTTTTCAGACGTCGACTTGTTTAAGGTAAGACATTTTTCACCCTAGACTGGCCTAGTCTTCTATAGCGAACAACTCAGGTGCAGGCTGTCAACCCCATATAGATGTATACACAAACTCTCACTCTCCCTCCAGAAGACTCTGGTTATAACTACAGGACTTACGGCTGTACACTAGGTAGGTACGAATGAAAGAACGTCTCACAAGAACCTTAACTAAATTTTTGCGAACAGTGTATCACATTGTTTATCGTTTTAAAATAATGTTTCGAGTATGCATTTGATTACAAAACATTGGTGATGAAAATACCATTTGTTTTTATCAAAGTTTCAAGTATTGTTTGTTATTGGCCCGATTAACATAAAATGTGTCATGAGGCCCAATAAGAAAATCAATGGGCCTATAAGGCCCAAATAACATGTAATGAGAACACAAGGCCAAATAAGCATGTAAATAGGTATTTAAGGCCCAATAAACATGAAATGAATATACGAGGCCCATCAAACGTGTAAATGGGTCAATAAGGCCCAATAAACATGTAATCAATATACAAGGCCCAATTAAAGTGAAAATGACGTAATTAGCCCGTTTGTTATTAAAATGCTTGTTTTGGCTCAATTACTACCAATGTGACATAAAAGGCCCACTTTCCTTAGAAATGACATTTTTGGCCCAACTAATCAAGATTTTTCAATAAAAGCCCACTTTTGACCAAATTTTAATTATTTGGCCCACTAAAAACCAAAATCTACAACAAAGGCCCATTTTCCTTTCAAATGACATTTTTAGCCCATTAAAAACCGAAAGATTATAAATAAGGCCAATTTCGATAAAATGACATTTTAAGTCCATTAAGGCCAAAAATTTACATTTCAAGCCCATGAAACCATGAATTTCCACATAAGGCCCCCTTTTTATGAAAAATGACCAATTTAGCCCATTAAAACCGTGAAGGCCCAAAATAAGCCAATTTTGTCAAAAATAACACTTTAGACCCATATCAAACCGTGAATGTCATAATAAGTCTTTTTTATAAAAAAGTAACTCTTTTGACCCCTTTAAAACCGTGAATGTCTTAAAAACCCGTTTTTATCCAAAAATGACTCTTTTGGTCCTCTCAAAACCGTGAGTTGTCACAAAAAGGCTCACTTTTTGTTTATTTGTCAAAAATTGCCCTTCATTAGGTTTTCTATTATTTTAAAGTATCCTTTAACATGTGTTATCTTTTCAACAGCATAATGAGTTACATAAAGTAATTTTTTTTCCTAAGATCTTCAAGACTTGGAAATATATCAAGTTGATGAGGGTTTAACATAGATTCATAACATATTTGCACAACACATCATGAAAATACACACAAGCATTCATAAATACTTAGATCTAACACAAACCAACTTGTATTCTCCCCCAAAACATAGTAAAACTGAAAACAAGGGGGTATGAAGCTCACCATGGTGATGGATTCGATTTTGATGAAGAAATGAAAGAGAATGAAGGTGTTTTCGGCCTAGCAAGCTCCTTTGGGAAGATCCTCGAAAATAAGATGATTCTAGGAGCTTAAACACGAGAATGGTGATGTTTTTAGGGAAGATCTTAGCATAAGATGGATTTATTCAACTTAAGTGTGAAGTAGCTTACCTAGTATGTGAGTTTGAAGGACCTTCTTGAGCACACACACACAAAATCACGATTTCTTGGAGGAAATGTGAGAGACTTCTTGAGAGCTTAGTGAGGAAAATAGAAATGGAATGAAGTAATTTTTGTGAAGGAAAATGGCCTTTGGCCGAGTTTAAGGAGAGGAAAGAGTAAGAGGATTCAAATGGTTATTACATGGTGGTTTGGACATAGAAATATGGGAATTAGATGCTTGGATTACCATAAAACAAAAATGAGGTGTCACCCCATAAATCTCCATCTTTTCTCTCTATCAATCTCTCTCTCTCTCTCTCTCTTTCTCTTTTATTAAACCGAGAATGGGAGGAAGGATAGAAGAACATGGATCTTGGGCTTGTTATTGCATTGGACCATTAGGGGATTTTGATCCATGTAGGCTAACATAAGAGTTTATGGTCCAAAAAGGGCAAGGATATGGGTTTTCGGCCCAATAAGGTTCAAAGAAAATATTTACAGCCCATTAAATTAAAGAAGATGGTTTTTGGACCAATAAGGCCCATGATGAGCCTTATGGCCCAAAATGTTATTTATTATTGAATGTAGGTCCAACTAGGGCCCAAATGAGGTTTCTTAGCACAAAAGAATCAAGTTGAGGGTTTATTGGTCCATTAGGCCCAATAAGAGGATCCTGGTCCAATAAAAGTTTGAACGGAGAAGTTACGGTTTCAAAACCAAAGTTGAGTGAGTGTAGCGCATTGAATTAGGTTTAGGGCGTCACGTTTGAATTTTGATTTGAACTGTTGTTGTTGAATGAATAATATGTTTAACATAATACTTAGGGTTACAAAAACTCTACAAAAGTAATTACACATGGACATAATTTCCTAGCCTTAAAGTACTAGTTGTGACAATGATCATTGCATAATAGTTCATGAATTGGTGAAAACATTAGGAAATCGAATAAAGATTCTTAATAATGTTTATATTGGAAACCAACTTAATAAATCCTTATTTTGAAACTAACCATAGGAAAAAGGGGCTTCAAAGCTAAATGAAAGTGTCTTCATAATCTTGATTACAATCTTCTTTAGTTAGTTGTTTGTTAGTTTTTAGTTAATTAAGTAGTTAAGTTAATATGAACTTGCAAAATCAGATAAAACCCTCAATTTAGTTATTGTTTTTAGATTAATTTTTAGTAGTTATTTTATTAGCCAAATATCATTCATTGTGTTCGACAACTGACTTACCTAAACTATCCAATAAATTAACTAGCTGCATTGCCTAATTGCAATTATTTAGTTAAGTAGGTTAGGTTTATAAATTTAAAATTGGTAGCATATAAATTGCACATCAATATGTATGTTCAAGAATGATTAATCATATATGATTATGGTTGTTGGTGGTAGAAGATATGATGGTGCCAGAGGTGGTGGTGGTATAGGTGATGGAGGTGACAGTAGTGGGGTCGGTTGATGGAAGAGGTGGTGGTAGTGGTGGTGGCAGTGGAGGGGGGAAAAAGGAACGATCGATGCATAATAATCATTTATGATTATAACTTTCCCTCCGCACCGGTACGCTTGAGCGCTATACCGGAAAATGAGAAATATGTGGTTAAAATTGAATCTAAAGATCTGTATTTTTTTTTGGAATATCAATGAAATCTAAAGATCTGTATTATTTGAGACCATACTAATTTTGTGAGACATGAGACGTGATCTTAGTTACTCATCTTGAAGATAAAAAAAATAAAAATAAAAATTATAAAATTCAAAATAAAAGCAAAATTCAAAAATTCTTTTTTTTAAATATTATTTTCATTATTTAATTTATCCAAAAAAAAATAAAATAAAATAAAATAAAATAAAAAAAATCACCGGTTTTTCTAAATATTAGTGAAATATTCTAATATAATATATTACATTGTAAATAATTAAATCGAGTTCTTAAAATGTTAGAATATTATAATATTCTACTAAAATTGGTAGACATGTTAAAATATTCTAATATTCTACTTGAATCTTTAGATTTTTTAGAATATTTAAAATTTTGTTAGAATTTTTTGAATATTTATAGTTTAATATTGTAATAGAATACTCTAACATTTTAAAATTTTGATTTGACTATTTATACTATAATATTTCACATATTATTTGAAAAAAAAAATAGAAAGTTTTTTTATTATTTTTTTTGGATATTAATATAATGAAAATACTATTTCAATAAAATAAAATCGAAAATTTTCATTTATTTTGCATTTTTATAATATTTTTTTTATCTTCAAAATGAATGCGTATAATTGTACCCTAATTCTCATAAAATATGATTCTAATGTAATCATATATATATATATATATATATATATATATATATATATATATATATATATATATATATATATATATATATATATATATATATATGATCATTTGAGAACTTATAGTTTCCTGAGAACCCGAGAACTAAAAGTGGAGTGTTAGATAAAAAAAAGGATGGTCATGATGCATTGTGGCATTTTTGTAAATAAGTAGAAAAATAAAGGGACGGGGGTATTGAAATTAAATGGTATTAAGGGCATTTGAGGGTTAAAGAAATTACTCCATATACAAGTCTCCTAGTCACACTTCCTCATTATATCTCTCTCCTTCCTCTCTCACACGTCTCTACTGTATCTTTTCCCTTCCATCGATCGTCTTCGTCCTCCATCAATCGACTGCCTTTATCTCCGTCGACGATCATCTATCGGAGAATTAGCCAGTCACAACGTTTGTTTTTTGACATTGAACACTTCGTCGTCGGTCTTCCCCATTATCCGTTGTCTTGTCGGAAGGAACCAATCGATACAAAGTTTCAAAATGGAAATGCAAATCGGAGTTAGCACCTCGAAAGTTCTGATCCCCGTCGAAGCAGGTTCGTTTTTGTATATTCAAATTGTTTTACGAACCCTAGAACTTTGAGATTCAAAATTGTATGCTTATTTTAGGGTAATCTTATTGAATGGTTGGAAATTTCTATTATTGAAGAGTACTATTGTTGCATGTTTGTTTCTGTTTTTCTACTCATATTTGTGAAAATGAACTAATCCATGGACTCAGATTGATTTATATGAACCGTCATATTTTTCTCTTATGATTTATCTTACACAAGCCAATTACACAATCTTTAGATTTTGTGACATATCTTAATTCAGTGTTATGTTGTTGCATAAGTAAATAAAGTTGGGCCTTGTGGTTTGCAGATCAAGGATATTATTCCTTACTCAGTAGGATTCTTTTTTTATGTTGATGAAAATGGAAGACAACAAAAATTTACACCTTTTTGCAAAGGGTAGCCCATTTCTAAGCAATAAAATAGTTCAATACAATGGAAATATTACATTTCCCTGTGAAGTTTGTACACCAAAAAGATGGATTCAACAATATTAACTATGGTTGGTCGTTTCATGGTACAAACACTATAATTCCCCATTCATATGTTGAGTTAATTATTAAATGTTATTTTAGATCAGTCCAGATCAATTCCAAAATCTTTACATATTGATAATACATTAAGTTGATATATAGTAAAATAAATTAGTGAAAAATAGTAAGATATAACATATAAGTATTCGTTGTTGATTAATTTTATGTGTCTAAGGCGTTGTGTACCAGCTCCAATAGCACCTGATGAGATTTTAACATTTATTATATTATCTGATGTCATTTCTTAGATACATCATGAACACATTCAAATTAATTTATGGATTTTCATGGAAATTGCTTCAGCATGCAGATGTTAGCCAAGATTCTATACTTGTTAATGCTCCATAAAAGATTGAATGCAATTCCAAATTGGCCGTTGCATTTTCTGTTATCGATGATTGTTTTGTGCCAATTATAGATGGGAGAAATGGAGTTAACATGATTCATGATGTTGTTTACAATTGTGGGTAAGTTATAATGAAATGAACTATATTGTTCTTGTATTTAAGTGGATGTAGTTTAAAAAGTAGTGTTATTTAATTAAAAAAAATTAATTCAGGTCAAACTTCAGGAGGTTGGATTATTCTGGATTCTTTACAACAATTTTGGAGAAGGCCGATGAGTTGATCTCGATAGCATCCATAAGGTTACTTTATTTATAACTTTTTAAAATTTTTCTGAATTTTGTTCTTAAGATTTTTTTAAAGTAACAATAATATTAATAACAACCTATACATATTAGATCTATGAAATGATATAAAATAAACCAAAAAAAATGTGATAGAAACTCACAAATCCCCCAGCTGATGCAAGATAAATATGGACGGTTGTTTCTTGTTGATTTCAACCTATACATATTATAATAATATGATGGACAAGAAGCCATGTCAGATATATGAGTTACATGTGATTCATATATAATTTACATATGAATCAAATGTAACTTATATATGAGTTACATGTGATTCATATGTAATTTACATATGAATCAAATGTAACTCATATATCTGACATGGCTTTTTGTCCATCATACTATTATAATATGTATAGGTTGAAATCAATAGGAAACACCCGTCCATATTCATCTTGCATCAGTTGTAGAAGCTAGGGAATTGGTGATTTTCTTTCACTTTTTTTGGTTTATTTTATATCATTTCATAGTAAGAATCAAATGTAACTCATATGTGATTCACTTGTAATTTACATGTGATTCACATTTAAATCACATGTGATTCACATGTAAATCACATGTGATTCACATGTAAATCATATGTGATTCACATATGAATTATATGTGATTTACATATGAATCACACGTAATTCACAAGTGTGACAACCTGAAATTTCTATCTTGTACACTTATTCAAATCAATCAAGGTCAAAATCGTTTTTACTATCTTCTAGCATTGTTTAGAGTCAATTTGAGTGTTCTAATCCTAGTATAACCAAGGTATGAGGCTAGGGATGAGTGTATTTGAGTTCAACACCTTTCAATTGAGCCAAACACCCCTTCATGAGGTGTGTGTGGCCACACACATGGGTGTACGACTATATACCCATCCCAACCGTACACTCTCATGTATAAATGAGATTCTTAGCCTTCATTTACCTCATTTCACACTCCTAAGCCAAGAAATCAACTTCTCTCTCTCAAGTATCATCTGATTTTTCATCTAGATCTTCAAGTTGTAAGTGTTTCTTCCTTTGATTTGATGATTCATTACACTATCTAGTAAGGATCTATCATTTCATCCATGAAATTATTCCTTTTGTTTAGATCTTCAAGTATTCTCCAAGAACACCAAGAACACCTACTAAGTTTTTTGACCTCAAACTCCCCTAAAGGCTTCTATATTTCAAGTATCACTCCTTATGCTTGTTACTTACTAGGTATACTCCATAGAAACGTCCAAGCCATGATCAACAAGGAGTGTATGGTCGTACACACCCCATGTGCCCCTTTATTGTGTGTATAATGGCCTCAAAACTCATGTTCTATGCTTGCAATTGATCAATAACACTTAGGGGATGCAAGTTAGAGACTTGGAATACACTTTTGACCATATTTACATGATCATCAAGGGTGTACGGCCATACACTCCCTGTGAGGCCATACACACCCTTTTTAAGGTCCAAAATGGCATTAAACTTCCATTAAGGCTAAGCATTGGTCAAGACACACTTCCTAGATGCTTAATAAGACTTTAAATCACTCATTGGCATGTTTAACCATGAGTGTGCGGCTGCACACCCACTTGGGCCGTACACTCTGGCCGTACACACCCATGAAACACACCATTCTGGCCGTATACTCCAGGGTGTGGCCATACACCCATGATATGCAACCTTGGTACTTCTAGCACTTGAATCTAAGTGTTACCTATGTCCTAGGGTGTCTTTCCTTGCATAATTAGTCGTTTAAACACTAATCATATACATATATGTGTTATTATATGCTTATTAGGATCCGTTGTGCTCAAGTCTTCACTTGACACTTAGCATCCTACAAACCGAACTTTTATTCGTATTACTCATTGAAGGTGAGTTCATACCCTATAACTTATCTTTTAAATGGTTTTAAATGCTTTTATGGGGGGGGGGATACAAGTTGAAACATCATAGTTATTATATCATTCAGATGTGACTAATAACTATCAAATAGACAGATTTCTTATATTTCAAAATTGTGATATCAAACAAACAGCTTCAAATCGTTTTATAAACTATTTTACATAGTAAATTCATTACTTAAACTCTTTTAAACTTATAGGTTATCAAAATCATGTTTATATAGATATAGTTATATAAGCAGGATTGAAAAGACATAGGACTGATAACTCGCCTTATTTCCTGTTCCTTGTTTGGTTGTGGACTTAGGGTATCAGTTGTTTGTTCGAAGGTCGTTTTAATCTTAGTTATATATTATGTGTATGTATATAGATATTAAAGTTCTTCATTCAGTTCAATACCTTTAGTTAGCAAAGGTGTGCAAACATGTTCATTCATACAAACAACATTACTAGTAAACTATAATAGGTATAGTTTAGGAAGTCACTACTTACTTTTACTAGAACAATGAAACATATAAGAGTCAGTTCATTCATGAGTCAATAAAAACATACTATGATGAGAAACAAAGAGAACATACTATGATGAGAAACAAGGAGAACATACACTACACTATACAAGAAAACATACAATACACTAGTATAGAGAGAAAATACAATACACTAGTATAAAGAGAACATACAATACACTAGAACATACTATACAAACACTAGAACACTATAACATTAATGTGAGCCAATACTTCATGGCATGACAAATCTACTGTTGTGTCACGTTTTGCAACTAGAGTCTCCCAGGGGGAGAGCATGAATTGGTGTATAGATCTATACAGGATTGACTATCCCACACCTTACTGCTAGCTATAGTGGGACCTGCAGGTCTGCGGGTAACTAATATCATACCATTTCGATTCCTTAGAGCGTCGTGTTTTAACTAGTCGATCAAGCATGGTTACAACTATATCACATTTTACCTTAATTAAAATAATTGTTTTAAGGTAGTTAGTACAATGGTAGTAGCTATATGCTAATACTACAAGTACATCATTATTATTTTCCCATTTCATTCAAATTGTGATCTTCTCACATAAACAATAATGTAAACTATATTTCTGGCAAATGAGAGTCTGTCTTTGGGGAAAATTACACACTTTTACAAACAAACAACATACAGAACATTCGGGCCTTGGTAGAAGGCTACTTTTAGTAGAAAATATAGGATTTTCTAGGAGATACAACCATTTACAAATATGAACTACAAACACTTTCATACAAGCAACGACACTAAAATACGTATGAACTCACCAGCTTTAATGTTTATCTACGCTTTCAAAATAACTTGTATTCTCAAGCCATCAGTAAACAGGTACCAATGCCAGGTTTTGAGAAGATGGAGCACGTTCAAGACTCGTCTCTTATTTTGATTCATATTTTTCGTGTCTTATAAACTATACACATAACATACTTGTATTAAAATTATATTATTAATGCAATGGATGATGTTGTTGCTTGTTTACTATTATACATTGTTGTGATACTGTACATGACGTCCTCTGCCCCGGAACGTTTCCGCCATTCAGATTTTGGGGTGTGACAACAAGTGCTTCACATATGAATTATATGTGATTCACACGTAAATCATATGTAATTCACATGTAAATCACAAGTGAATCACGTATGAGTTACATATGAATCACATGTAGCTTACAAGTGAGTCACATAAGAATTACATATGATTCACATGCAAATAACATGTAATTCACATATGAATTACATGTGATTCACATGTAAATCACATCTAATTCACATATGATTCACTTGTGATTCACATGTAAATCACAAGTGAATCACATATGATTCACATGAGGATTATTGCATTAATCAATTTTTTTTTAATTTTCTTGTAGATTTTGAAGAATTTGTGGAAAATATTGAAGATATGAAAAATGATAAATTGAAGAAAATATGGAAATTTTGATATGAAGAAATGATAACACTGTGAATCTTTGTAGTTATTTTATTTTATTTTATTTTATTTTGTATCGAATAAAATACTTGTAGTATTATGTTTATAGATTGATTAATAAATATGAGATTTTTTATAATTAATTACAAATATTATATTATAAGAAATATTCATATATGCATTTGAAAAAATATACAAATATACACCTAAAACGTTGACTTTTTTTGTTAAAAAAATGAGATTTTTTTTAAATATGCTAGTTTTTTTATTTATTGATTTTTAAAAATTTACATTTAAAAAAAATGTTGTTGTTTTTAAAAATTACAGTTTTTTTCGAAAGAAATGCAGTTTTTTTTTTGAAAAAATTGCATTTTTTTTTAAATTGCAGCGTATTTTTTAAAAAGAATGCCTTTTTTTTTTATAAAAATGCATTTTTTTTTGGAAAAAAGTGCAGTTTAAATAAAAAATATTTTTTTTCATTTTTTTAAAAATTCATATTTTCTAAAAAAATCTTCATTTTTTTATAAATAGAAAATAAATTCTTTTAAAAAAAATCCGAAATTTTATTTATTTTTTTAATTTTTAAAACCTTTTTTTAGTATTTCCAATAATAAAAAAAATTAAACATTAAATTAAATCGGTAAGATGACGATCATGCACTTAATGAGTTAAATTTGATCTAACGTTGCACTTTTAAGGTTTTCGGAAAAGTATAAGTTTTCAACCGATCTCACATATATATATATATATATATATATATATATATATATATATATATATATATATATATATATATATATATATATATATATATATATATATATATATATATATATATATATATACTTCTCAAGTTAAAAGATAAAGTATTAAAATGTAAATCGGAATATATAGAAGCGGCGAAACATGTAATATACTGAGAGAGATGGATAGAAGAAAGTAGAAAATGATAATGATGATGAGAGGTGTGAGAGTGATGATGTCCACCATTGGGACTTGCGGTGGGTCCTACACGCTGCTCCCTTATTTCTCCTTAAATACTGAGATAATTATATATTTACTCTCTCTCTCTCTCTCTCTCTCTCTCTCTCTCTCTCTCTCTCTCTCTCTCTCTCTCTCTCTCAATTTTCTGTTAACCTTGCTCAGCTCGACCGGTCTGTTTTAGCTTGGCTTGGCTTGGCTTGGCTTTAATGAACGTTATTCCATTTTTTTTTTTTTATATTTCATGTCTCTTTTTTTCGTACAAGAATAAAAATATATGGTCCCATATTATTAACACAGTACATTAGATTGCGGAGATTCATATCAACCTTTCCTTAATCCAAGACCTTTTTATTTTAATACTTCCCAAGTTTACTCTTTATTTAAATATCTTTTAAGAAACAAATACGATTAATAAAATTTGAAAATAAATTTACTAAAGTTATGTTATTACGGTTTAATGGCATATAAATATCACTTTCTCCGGTTTAATTAGCATAGATCAACTAATTCAGAGTAAAAGTTTTTTGACGAATATTTTGAAAAGTTAATTCATTTAAATGATCGTAATAAGTGGCGGTGTCACAATAGAAATCATGATTTGCTTCGTCCATTGGCGAATATGCATTCTAACAAAGGAACGAGTGACATTTATATGAGATGGTTGTATCATTGTCTAATTTAACGGTTATTAATTTCATTTTTAAGGAGCATCATTATCGACTTTGGATTGTGTGTGGTATTCACGAAGACTTAGGTAATGTTTGTTTTTTGTCTGCAGATCTGCGAAGCCTCTTCTGTCTGCGCCGCGCAGACCACGCATAGACATTAGCCTTCGCAGACTGTTTGTTTTTTTGAAAACTGCAGACCTAAAAATGTCTGCGCGCCCTCTTCTTGGCGCAGATGTGGACCAAAGTCTTCTAACATCTTCAGGCATCTTTTAACCTAAAAAACATATATATCTTTATTTTTTTCAAGTTTTTTTTTTTAATTTATATTTTTTCCAACTTTATTAATGATAACAATTTGAAAAAAATTACAAAACTTAAAAAAAAAAAAAAAAAAAACTTTTGACGATACAAACATGATATTTTTGACAAATTTATAAATAAAGATTTATTACAATAATAGTCGTTGAATTTGTTTATATAAATATGAAAAAAATCATAATATTGTAACGACCGAAAAATTCCAACCAATTTAAATTTTTCAAAAACAACCTGATTCCATTAAAGTTATTACAAAAAGGTTTTCAATACAATTTATTTAAAGTATTCCCAGAATCACATCACGACAAAACATGAGGAGCGGTACGATCACGCCTTCGCCTTGCCACGGTCTCCTGAAGAACCTGAAAAACATTAAACCACAACTGTAAGCTCCAAAGCTTAGTGAGATATCCCCAAAATACCAACCACATATACCATACACGCATAACATGACATATCATATCCGATCACAGAACAGTCATGCACTTCGGGTCTACTGTGTGACTGGTCCACCGCACCGGCCAACAGTCCACCTGGTCCACCCTCCGAGTCTAGCCATATACCTCAAGTCTGTAGTGTGATTGGTCCTCCCGTACCGGGCCTTCAATCCACCTGCTCCACTCTCTGAGTCTACAGTATGACTGGTCCGCCCGTACCGGGCCTTCAGTCAGCCTGGTCCACTCTCCGAGCCTCGGCACGTCTGGTCCGCCCTCTTGGGGACTACAGCCTATCCGGACCGCTCGCTGGGCCTTCGGGACAACCGGTCCGCCCTGGGTATCTTGGCCTACAGCACAAAGCAGGACCCGCCTCAACCCAACTCCAGTCCAATCAACCATGTGCATATAAACATACAATCATATAACAATTCACAGTCAACAAACCGATCAACAGATCATAGAACATATCATCATCCTAACCAGGATACCGACCTAACTAGTCACTAGCATATACCATCCTAACTACCAGGATGCAACATATCAAAGCAATAACATACAACAAATACCCGGATCTCAATTCGATAAAGGGCCGACCTTGGTGCCTTAGACCCTGTTGATATAGTGAGGATAACTCACCTCGAAACTGCCGACTGAACAGATAACCCAAGCTACTCCGATCACTGATACGATCTCCACCACTGGACAACCACCAAGGCACTGAACTCAAAACAATATCCAACAATTACCAAAGTGCCCCTAGAATCGCTGATCAACCCTTGGTCAAAGTCAAGGTCAAAGTCAACCCCTGACTGACTCTACTCGCCGAGTCAACCTGATGACTCGCCGAGTCCCCATGCTCAGAAATTCCCCAATCCGCGACTCAACTCGCCGAGTCACCCCGAGACTCGCCGAGTTCAACCATTCTTAGTCCACTCGCACACAACTCACCGAGTCATCCCTTGACTCATCCATTCTCGGCTCAACCAGAAAAGATTGGGACCTCACGACCAGACTCGCCGAGTCCAAGAACAGACTCGCCGTGTCTAAGACTATCTTCAACCTACTCACCGAGTTGTTCTTCCAACTCGCCGAGTTCAAGGCTATCTTCAACCTACTCGCCGAGTTGTTTTTCCAACTCGCCGAGTTCCAGCCTATCTTCAAGCAACTCGCCGAGTCCACCCATGTGACTCGCCGAGTACCACCGGGTCTGAATCCATACCGAGGCTTTCCAAACCATGCAGATGATCCAAACCATAGATCTACCCTTCTTAAGGCCATCCATCACGTAAAGTGGAAAACTTTACGTGAATCCAAGGAGATCTAGGCATTTTCACTCTAGGGCTAGGGTTTGGGACAAGGTAGCTTCACCAATCACTCATCAACAGGGACTTTATGACATACAAGACCATCCCAAGCTTAGATCTGAAGTAGCATCCTCAGATCCAAGCTTATATCTCAATTTAGATGCATATCAACCACCACACATGAACCCATGAAGAAATAGCTTAAGGAAATGGTTCCTTACCCTTAGAATGAGCCCAACCAACTGTAGATTCCTGATCCCCCCTAAGCTTCCTGATACAAGCCTCCAATCTTCAAGCTTAAAGCACCAAATATCCTTCTCCAAGCTCTAATTCACTCAACAATGGGGTCTCCTCACGGATTTAGGGCTTCTGGAACTTAAGGAATGATAAGGAGGATGGGGAGAAGATATGATGTTCTTTATATAGGGCTCATCCTCCGGATTTAGGGTTTTCTCCACTCAGCGCTTACTCGCCGAGTCCATCCGCTGACTCACCGAGTCCATCCGCTGACTCGCCAAGTCGGCCACTTAACACGCGACCAAAGTCGCGACCCTACTCGCCGAGTCCTCCCATGGACTCGCCGAGTTCCCCTTCCCAATTTACTCTTTTAGCTCTTCAACTTTACTCTTGATATTCCGGGATGTTACAAATATATTCTTATATTTTTTTGCCAAGTTTTGTAAAACATTATTTAATACAATATCGTCAATTTCTCGAGAAAATATTTATGGTACGTTTTTAATAGATTTAATTGAAAAAATCGAAGTTTATTTCCATAAATTTATATATCAAATTCTTTTATCACTAATTATAATGTTTAGTTATAATTTTGCAACCAAAGTTGTTGGTTTTTATCAAATATATATGTTAATTCATACCATTTTTAATTTTATTTTTTTATACAATAATACATAAAATTTGATCTAGATTCGTTAATTATTTATAACAAAATCATAAGAATATTAAAAAATCACTTTGAAGTTTAAAAAAATAAGTTTATTTAGATTTCAGTTTATTTTAGTAGCCCGCAGATGTTAAAAAAACAAACAGTCTTCTTTTTTCAGACTGCAGACGTTTGGTCCACCTCTTCTACCACATAGGTCTACAGAGGTGGTCCGCAGACTGTAGACATTTTGCCTCAGAAAAAACAAACAACACCTTAATATAAGCATCCTCTTCTTGTAACCGCTTTGTAACGAACCTTGCTAGTACTTGCAGTAACGATTGTTGTTATTTTTTTTTAAGGATTTTTATATAAATTTGTGACATTTGAACACTTTTTTTAAAAGTTTTCACTGGCTTGAGGCTTAAAATATGCTTTGGAGGATGTTGCAGTGTTGTTGTCCAAATTTCATTAAGAACATAACTAAAATGCGGAAGACAATCAAAGTTTGAAGATTTGAGATTTTCTAGAAGATTATGTGGACGAAACAATCTATGCATTGGATTTGACTTGGTTAAGTATGTCAAAATCATGTCTCTGGACAAAACGGAAGTGACTCGGTCGAGTAACCCTATGGTGTAATTATGTCAAGTCGGGTTGAAAGACAACAAAAGCAAAAAAAATTCGCAATTTAAGCCTCTTGGTCAAGTCTCTCCTACATTCTGAGTTGACTTGGTCGAGTCGGGTGTGACTTGCTCGCCTCGTTTTTTTAAAGACTACATATCATATATCATTTTCTTGACATACAAATTTTTTGAAGTCCAAGACGACTTTTGGAGAAACAAAACACGAAGAATGCACTTTGGAGTCGCTATTCAGTATTTTTATCATTAGATTTGAAAAAACCTTTAGCAACTAATCTAATATTCCAAAATCAGACATATTTTTTTTTATGAAATCAGAGTAAGCATAATAAAAATAGGGTTTCATTCATAACACCATCAACCGTAATGTATCTAAAAGTTATTATAAAAAACGGAAGCTGATATAAACAAAAGATAAACATAAAATGGACACCATGCCCCCAATGAATGTCTAGATCCTCCAATCATGCCAGCTCCTTGCCATTCGAACATGAATGACATGTAACTAAAAGACAAAGTAGAAACTGTAAGTCTAAGACTTAGTGAGTATTAACAATACTTGCTCATTACACATATAATATGCAATAACAATCAACAAATAACATCAATAATAAGTCATATATCAGTTATATTCTACCACATAGTATATGTTTGATGAGTTTTAGCCATAAGAACATCCTATGTGCTCATGCAAACCCTAATGCTTGGATCTAGGTTTCTCTATTGTACATGCAATGTATCCAAGACTTACAATCTTAGATCTAACATATTATAAACTGAAATTAGGGTTTATAGAATTACCTTTGATTGTTATGTAGTAATAACAATCTCAAATCCTCCTTGTAATGACTTTAGAAAGCTTAGAGTCACAATTGTCACTCCTCTAATGGCTCACAAACACCAAGAGCAAGAGGATGAAGAATAAGGAGAGAGGAGGCTGCCCAAAACATCCAGAAACCCTAGTGAAACTCTTAGCCACGTTTTGGGGGTTTAAGGGTACTATATATATACATGTAGGCTATTAGGGTTTTCAACTAGGATACCCTAATTTGACTGCTTAAGCCCTAAGCAGCCCATGGACCTTTTTAGAATATCCCTTGGACGATTTCTAATGGATTTCCCCGTAGAATTCATCCAACCTATTATTCCAAGGTAATCCATAGCCCAAATGCAATTATCTTATAATTACAGTTCCAATCCCTTAAGTTTAATTAATCTCTTTTAGCCACAAAATTAATTATCAATTAATTCTTGACTAATATTAATTAAACAATATGATTTCTCCTTTAATATATTATTCTCATAATATATTAATAAATCATAATTAATCTTCTCTCTCCATAATTTATCCTATCAAGTTGCTTTGGTGAAGGCAACTCAAAAGGACCATGTACCATCGGGTCAAGTACATACCAAAATAGTTATGGACTTAGACACTAATCCAAGAGTCTCCCACTTGAATAAGTCTAATAACTATTTTGTGTATGACTTCAGATCCTGATCTGCAATCATAGCTTTCAAAAGTCGCTGTCAACTCTGATCTTATCAGATACGCGTCCTTTAGATAAGAGATCATATATTCCTCCATTCTAGATATCGTATAGACTGAGACATGGATTTAAATTATTCTATCTGTGTATGTGTTGTTTCTCGATTTCTGATTTATCACGACTGACAACAGACTACAATTGAACACATCAAATTAGTCCCAACTTGGCCAAGCACTTAGTGTCATCAATAAATCATCGAGGGGCCCACAAATATTGCTTTCATCCTACTTTGGATAAAAGGAACGGATAAACTTTGATTCAATTCTTGCTTGCACTCACTCACCGAATCACACACAATAATATTGTGACATCCCCAAAATCACGGCCACAAAAGACCGATTTCATTTATGCTTTTTAAAATAATTTCAGAGTAAATCATTTTGATCTAAAAGAGTTGCGGAATTTGTTCCCAAAACAAAATATGATAAAATAATATTTATCAAAGCATTTCATCAAGAGATGCATTTTCATTATATAATCAAAACTCGGGATGTCATGTTCCGATACAGACTATAAAGCATAAACGATAACTTTACAAGTCATTCAACAAATATATACATATACAGACTTGTAAACAAAACAACTTGATGATTCAACCATCTTATGCCCTCGCGCCACTACCTGTAATACGAATAAACTGAGTGGGTCAAGCTTGGGAGCCTGGTGAGCATATAGGATTTTCAACCCACAATAAATAATTATATTTAATTTCACCAACCAACAATAACCCGATTACCCATTCCCGTTATCCTCACTTTATGTCCCTAAAAAAACATGTATCTCAAGGGACCTAATCTAGGATTTTCATCAGGACGGACATTACTGCTAAGGGGTTTCCTTAACAATAGATATCCTAAAGGCAACCATGAGGGCGATAGAGTACACCGGTGAACACATCGTTCACAACACCTACAGGTTATGAACCTGCTAGCGTTCCACAGGACTGTCTAGAAAGAGTCTGTGGTCGTTATCCATACTCCGCTGAATAAATAGATCAACAATAACAACATTGAGGCCTCTCATCTGTTTATCACACATCAACTATCTACCCTTGTTCTACCCAACATGTTAGTAGATAAAAATATATATTTTTATACATAGTTTAAAACCTGTATAGCATTCTCATTCAATACATATTCCACATAACAGATAAGGCATACCCACATAACACGTATTTCATAGAGAATAAATCAGATCTATGAGATAGAAGAAAGTGAATATACATTCACACACATATCAACAAAATTATACACATAACACGTATTTCATATAAAATAATTCATAATTATGCGTTAGAAGAAAGTAACTACACAATCACTTGATCAGAAGATGATCGGACAGCACTACGACTTGTAGAAGTAGTATTCTTCAGTAGATCTGGAAGATCTTTACAAAAATTGGGCTTCTCGCGAGCAGAACTTCGACTCGGGAATTGCACTTCTCGGGATCTTCGGGGCTTCGGAACTTGCTTCAGGGATTGGGATTGATACCGGGGCTTCAGGGTACTTCTTGCACGTAAATCGCGGTAAAACGGGAGAGAGATGAGACAATGTAGCAACCCTAAACGGCTGGCCCTTCAAATCTATTTATAGGGCAAAATTGGCCCTTGCTACGTCGTGGAACATTTTTCCACGTCGTGGGCTTGGTCGTCACTGCATGCATCATCGCAAGTTGCGTCCGGGGGACTCCCGGAGGTGTCAGAAGACTCGCCACGTCGTGGCACTGCTTGTCACGTCGTGGTGTCTGAAAGTTTTGGTGTTTCGCGACCCGAACTTCAGAAATTCATAACTTTCGCATACGAACTCCGTTTTCGACATTCTTTATATCGAAACGAAGGTGAGATTATGCTTTAAAACTCTCGTTTAGACTGCATTGGCTAATTTGGACTTGATTTTTAATATATTATAAGTATATTACTTATATATTATTTTTAGTAGGCCGGGATAGGAAAACTCTGTTCGAAATTCATAACTCCTTAATCTAAACTCCGTTTTCGTCTGTCTTTTTATTATTGGACTACTATCAATGAGATATTCAATTCTCATTTAGAAATTGTTGGCTAAATATCACTCGATCTCTATTTCGAGTATTCGGGCTGCATACTGCTAAGTCGAAACTTCGAAAAATCATAACTTCCTCATATGAAGTCAGATTTGGGCGTTCTTTTCACGCACACTCTCAGTTTAAGGAACTCTACAACATTTGTTTAGATCACTAAGGCTAAATATCGCACTAACATAAATTTCACTTTTTACGTCATTCAGCGTTGCCGGTTCTGTCGTGAAACTTCGACAGGTCATAACTTCTTCGTTATAACTCGGATTTCGGCATTCTTTATATATTCGGAAACCTCGTTTCAACCACTACAACATTATCCATAGATATTGGCTTTATCTAACATTTCATTTTGATGCTTATTTTTATTCTTAATTAAATTAAGACACACAATTAAGCACATAACACATAATACTCAAATAATACACTTCTATTATTTCAAAACGGGTTACAAAGGTTAACCTAGACTACTATATCAATATTAATGATGAGCCCGGAAACACAGGCGTTACAATTCTCTCCACCTTAGAATGATTCCGTCCCCGGAATCACACATCAACAAACAAATGCGGGTAGCGACTCATAATGCTACTCTCCGTCTCCCAGGTGAGATTTGGCCCATTCGTGTGTTTCCATCGGACAAGCACTAACTCGACCATCTTGTGTCGCAACTTCTTAGTCTTTCGGTCAACTATTGACTCTGGTTCTTCAATCAACCTTTTGTTCTCATCGATTCTCAACTCCGAAAGTGGAATCATGTCGGGAACTTCTCCCGTGAACTTCCTCAAATAACACACATGGAAAGTGTTATGAATTCTATTTAGTTCTTCTGGTAGTTCGAGCTTGCAATCTTGGTTCCCAATCCTCTGAAGAACTTTAAACGGTCCAATAAACCTTGGACTTAACTTTCCCCTTTTACCAAATCTTATAAGTCCCTTCCACGGTCAGACTTTAAGCAAAACCGAATCTCCAACTTCAAAAGTCATCGGTCTTCGCTTGTTGTCAACATAGCTCTTTTGACAATCCTGAGCGGCTAACATTCTTTCCCTAATTATTTTCAACTTTTCAGCACTTTGATGGACTATCTCCAGTCCCATAAACGGCTTTTCCCCAGCCTCAAGCCAACAAGACGGCCTACGACACTTCTTGTCCGTACAAAGCTTGATAAGGTGCCATCTTTATGCTCGAGTGGAAACTATTATTGTAGGAAAATTCTACCAAAGGTAAATGTTCATCCTAGTTACCTTGGAATTCCAGGGTACATGCTCTCAGCATATCTTCAAGTGTTTGTATCGTCCGTTTGTTCTGACCATCGGTTTGTGGATGGTAAGCCGTACTCAAACACAACTTGGTACCCAATTCCTCTTGTAGGCTTTTCCAAAATCGTGAGGTGAAACGGCTGTCCGGATCTGACACAATCGTTAATGGAGCACCGTGAAGCCTCACAATTTCCTTCACGTAAGAATTTGCAAGCTTATCCATAGACCATTTCTCCTTGGCTGCTATGAAATGCGCACTCTTAGTGAATCGATCAACGACCACCCAAATCATGTCATGACCATTCTTTATTCTGGGCAGTTTAGTAACAAAATCCATAGCAATATCTTCCCACTTACCCATAGGCATAGATAAAGGTTCTAAACTCTCGTACGGTTTCTGATGTTGTGTCTTTACTCTCTCACAAGTCGCACACTCAGCCACATACTTTGCAACATCAAGCTTCATCGTCGGCCACCAGTAGTAGGGTTTCAGGTCCCTATACATTTTAGTGCTACCGGGATGAATCGAGTACATGGTCTTAAGAGCTTCTTCCGTCAGAAGATGTCTGACTCCTCCTGTCTTAGGTATCTAAATCCGATCTTGGAACACCTTTAGTACATGACTGTTTATACCGACCACCAACGTTTTGCCCAAACGTTCCTCCTTTCGGTTATTCTTCTCAGAAGCTTCCTCTTGAGCTTTCTTTATACTTTCCACAATGGTTGAGACAACTTCAATTCTCAACGCTTTTGGCCTCTTCCTTTCTAGATTGACATTCCGACTGAGAGCATCAGCAACAACATTTTCTTTACCGGGGTGGTAAAGTATCTCACAGTCGTAGTCCTTAAGTAACTCTAGCCAGCGTCGTTGCCTCATATTCAATTCTTTCTGATTAAAGAGATATTGGAGACTCTTATGATCAGTGAAAAGTTTGCACTTCGTGCCATAGAGGTAATGCCTCCATATCTTTAGAGTGAAAACTACCACTGCCAACTCCAAATCATGAGTCGGGTAGTTCTTTTCATGCTCTTTCAACCGTCGAGATGCATACGCGATCACCTTATCTCTTTGGGTCAAAACACAACCCAATCCAACACCAGACGTATCGCTATAAACATCAAAGTCTTCAACTCCATCGGGTAGAGAAAGTATCGGTGCCTCGCATAGTTTCTTCTTTAGCTTCTCGAATGCTTCTTTATGCTTATGACTCCAAGCATAAGTAGCTCCTTTGTGGGTCAAAGCTGTCAATGGAGTTGCGATCGAAGAAAAACCTTGGATAAACCTTCGGTAATATCCAGCTAATCCTAAAAAGCTCCGGATCTCTGTGGGACTTTTTGGTAGTTCCCACTTCATTACTGCTTCAATCTTTGCTGGATCAACAATTATCCCTTCTTGGTTGACCACGTAACCCAAGAATTGGACTTCTCGAATCCAAAAATCACATTTGGAGAACTTTTCATACAGCTTCTCCTTCTTCGAAACTTCTAACACTTCTTGCAAGTGTCTGCCATGATCCTCTTGGCTTTTTGAATAAATCAGAATGTCATCTACGAACACTATCACAAATGTATCTAGGAACGGATTACAAACCCTGTTCATTAAATCCATGAATGCTGCTGGAGCATTGGTTAGTCCAAACGACATAACCAAAAAGTCGTAGTGCCCATATCGTGTTCTAAATGCAGTCTTCTCTATATCCTGCTCTCTTACTTTCAGCTGATGATATCCTGACCTAAGATCGATCTTCGAGAAATAGCTCGAACCTTGAAGTTGATCGAACATGTCATCAATCCTCGGCAATGGATATCTATTCTTTATTGTTGCTTTATTCATCTCTCTATAATCAATGCACATCCTCATGCTCCCGTCTTTCTTCTTTACGAACAACACCGGAGCTCCCCAAGGCGATGAACTAGGTCTAATGAAACCTTTGTCCAATAATTCCTGAAGTTGCATCATCAGCTCCTTCATCTCTATCGGTGTTAATCGGTAAGGTGCTTTTGCTATTGGCGTCGTCCCTGGTAACAAGTCTATTCTAAACTCCACTTGTCTATCAGGCGGTAATCCAGGAAGATCTTCGGGAAATACTTCCGGATAATCACATATGACAGGAATGCTCTGCATCGCCTTTTTCTCCTTCTTAGAATCTATCACAAATGCTAGATATGACGTACATCCTTTGGCCAAACACTTTCTGGCTTTCATCAATGAAATGATTCCAGAATTTACTTTGCGTTTATCTCCATACACCATAAATGACTCTTTCCTAGGCGGGTTTACCTTTACAATCTTCTTCTTGCACAATATCTCGGCGTCATTGGCGCTAAGCCAATCCATTCCCAACACGATGTCGAAACCATTAAGTTCTATAGGCAATAATTCCTCGTGGAACTTATTCCCATTTAATTCAATTAAGATGTTTTTCATACGATGGCTAACAGGTACAAAATTGCCACTAGCAACTTCGACTAATAAAGCATTATCTAGTCTATCGACAGGCAAAGCTAGTTTTCTACCAAATTCATGCGAAATAAAGGAGTAGTTGGCTCCAAAATCAAATAAAATCTGGGCAGGCAATTTGTTTACGAGAAATGTACCTAAAGTGGCATCAACTTCATCTTTAGCAGCTTCCAGTGTCATCTGGAATGCTCTCGCCTTCGGCTTTGGCGTAATGTTGGGTCTTGCTGCCTCCTTCTTTTTCGGGCAGTCCCTCGACATGTGTCCCTCCTCACCACAACCATAGAAAACTTTCTTAGCGAGGGTGCATTCATTGGCATAGTGCCATGGCTTTCCACATTTGAAGCATGTGTCCACTACCTCACATTTTCCATGATGCTTCTTCTTACATTTTTCGCACCATTTCGCTTCCCCTCCTCCTCCTCTCGAACTAGACTTCGAGAACTTGTTTTTCTTGTTGGACCCTGAAGTTCCATCGAACTTCCTGTTTTCACCAACCTCTATCCTCTCCAAACCCTTTTCCTTCTGCCGGGCCTCCACATTCTTAGCTGCTCGAACAACTGTTTTTAGAGTAGTTACCATCTTGACTGTCGGGCCAAAGTCGGCAGATAGTCCATTAGCGAACCTCTCAATCTTGGAGAGTTCCGTTGGCACTAGGTACGGAAATAACTTCATTTTCTCAGTGAACGCAGTACATAGTCATCTATGCTCATTCTCCCCTTCTTTAAGTTTTGGAACTCATTGTTCAGATCAATCAGATCTATCTCAGAACAATACTACACCCTTAATTGTTCCGAGAACTCCTCCATGACATTTTCAGGGCTTCTCCTCGTGGCTTCTCCTCGTGGCATAGTATTTCACGTTCTCACAATTCAAACTATGAATAGGGATGCCATAATCATAATCGAAATTTTGAGAACACACTATGTATCCTTGACTAAATTTATTAACATTCTACAACCTAAGCCTTTAGATTTGAAATGATGCATAATATTCTCTACCTTAATTATAGCAAAACAACTTTTTAACCCTTACGAATTGCAAAGTATAACTCTTGTTTTCTATAATTAATATTGCTAACTTGCAATACTTGCCTTAATAATCATACAAGCACAACATTTATGCTCCCACTATCATGATGATTATTATCATATAAACGTAACACTTATGCTCCCACTAGCTTTGATATGTATTCAGGAAACAACTAAACTTCCAGAAAACAATACCTATTAAATTTCATAAGTTCATATTTCTAATACCTAATGCTTTGATAATCTTTTATCTAAGCTTCTTAATCTTATACATCTTTGCCTTAGATAGCTCATATGCGTGTCTAAACAATTCAGACTAATTGCCAAATCTCACAATTCGGATTATGGAAAGGGATACCGTAACCATAATCGAATTTGAGAATACAATTTCACAATCACTATCTTCTTAAAATCTCTCTTAGTGAAAGCATTTCCTTACAGTCATCTTCCTGAAGGAGGGAATCTTATGACACTTAGATTTTAATGGTGTATGTGTTCCCATCCATACGAATTCGTCAAAACCAAAGTTTGCGACAAATCCAAACTCATATGGACTGAACCTTCTCAATCTTGATCTATTGCCTTATGGTAACACGAGTGCCCACCATGTCTTCTAAGTAGTTAAGCAACTCACCCTTTCCTATCAATATACTTTTCACTGATCAAGGTGCTTGCCTTTTATGCGTTCAAATGAGAACTCATAGAACTCACATGCATAATTAACTCAATTGGAATGGCACAGAAACAAAATAATGTCAACACGATAGGTCATAGACCTCAAGCCGTGTGCTAGTGATGATTGACAAGGTTTATTCTTGATTAGTTCTTGAAATATTCAAGACCATTAAGACTCCCACTGAGTCCTTGACATATAAGATTCTTTTGTCAATAAACATTTCTCGACAAACTAATATTCAAGAGTTAGTATAGCTTTTATCAAGACAAAACACTTCACAAAATTGGTCCTAGTTGGTCTTTGTCTTATCCAAGACATCACAACTTTCCAATTTTAAATGTGCAAGAATAAGAAAACCTTTTTCAAATTCCACATTTGATGAATGTTGTAAACCTTCTTAAGACTTGTCACTCAATTCACAATCTTAACTGTAAGACTTGTTTTTGGAACGAAGTATGATTGACTTCTTGATTTAACCATTTCTTCAATTCTTGATTCCTCTTCTCAGACATACAATTGCACTAAGACTCACTTAGAGGATCAATTGAGATATGGTTCTTAATCATTAAGACCTATCGTAAAACATAATAAAAGGTACTCTCCCTTCTTCTTAGAATAGAGAAACTTTTATCTTTCTGCCCACTTGATTCTTCTTTATTCGTTCTGCTATTTATTGAAACTCTTTCAATCAACTGAGAATTACACTTAATCTCATAAGCATAATCATATTTACTTAACCTTAGTAAATCATGACGAATATCTTTGTTACTCTTTTGGTGGACTTGATCAACACACAACCTTGTGTACTCGATCTCATAGTCCTTCACTTGACATTTTGTCAACGAATTAGTCTAATTTCCAAATATGAAATTTCTCATTCATCATGCAACCAAGTTGTATGATTCCAAGTTTCTGTCCAATTGAAACTTGGGCGATGAGAAACTTTCCTTATTTGGTAAATTCTTGACATTTCCACAAATAACATAATTAAGAAACAAATCCATTATTGCTAATAAAAGAAACATTCAAACATCAATTTTTCATACACGCCATTGCAAGGATAAATATAAAATCAAAATCTATTTTATTGCAGAAAAATTTGTCCTTACAATGCAATTCATTGAAAAACTATATTAATACATATTTCATAGCAATCTATTCTAACTCTAAGTAGTAGCTTAAGAATCCAATCTTCAAGAAATGCGATCGAAATCCATTTCTTCACGATTAGATTCTGCTCACTTCTTCCCTTAAGTTTCCTTTCCTTTCTTTGATCCTACAAAACATCAATTGTAATCTTATCACATCATGTATCAAGAATCTAGAATAGGAACTTAAAAGAGTTAGTTAATGGATTTTACCTAAAGCAGAGCCATACGTTTTGACTCTCCCATCTCTTAGATCTCTTAGGTAAATAGGGCAGCTTCGTCTCCAATGCCCCTTCTCTTGGCAATAAAAGAAAATTGACTCTTTTGGAACAGCGCATGGAACTACTTTAGACATTGCCTTTCTCTTATGATCAAACCCTTCGATCATGGCATGCCTTTAGTTGCCTATATCCACTGAGTTCTGGAAGGCAAATCCACCAATCAACTTTGCTTTTCCAGTGCGCCAAATCATTGCTGATTTAGCAGCAATAAGCATATAGGCGAGATCAATGAGGGTTACGTCATGGTTCATCATATAGTACTCTCTTACGAACTAACTATATGAGTCAGGAAGTGACTGAAGAAACCAGTCAACAGCCAGCTCCTCACAGACAACAGATCCCAACATTCTTAACCTATCAATGTGTGACTTCATCTCTAGGATGTGTGCACACACTGACTTTCCTTCTCCATGTTTACTTGCCAAAAGGGCTTGAGTGAGTTTGAACTTTTTAATCTTTTGAACTTGTGGATTAGGGAGAATAATAGGAGGAGGTGGAGGAAGTGAAGCATGATCTCGTGTTCCTCGATCGAATCGTGGAATATCATCTTCATGTGAAAAGCTTGTTGCACGGGATTTGGGAAGACCATAGTTGTCATACTTTGACATCTACAAAACAGGAGAAAAATTAAATTCAAGTTAGTTGATTGATTGAGTCCTTAATAAATCAACCAAATGAGATATTAAGGCTAGGACCCAACACAATACTCTACAACCTAGAAAAGGGATGCCGTAATCTAGTTGCAGAATATTTGAAGGTAAGTGAATGACGATTCACTAATTTCCACCATGAAAAACGAAAAAGAAATTTAAGTTTTAAATCTATTGAATATTCATAGATCTTTTGAGATTCATTGAACTTTTCAATGGCATGTTTAAATCTCGATATGCCCCTCTAGTTTGTGACTGGGATACCGAGGATCACAAAGCGGGTGTGAATAACCATGCAGACTTACATGGTGCCCCCACATGTTACAGTCACCTATTCGATGTGCCGGTTAACCACACACACTCCACCGAACTATGACAAACATTGATTCACCCTTTGTTACCTTTGCTTAGAACTATTTAGTGTGCCAGTTAACCACACACGCTCCACTAACATCTTCGCAAGGGCACAAAGTATAATTTCATGGAATTACATCAATTCACTTTTGCCTAAAGTAACTAAGATTGGGAATTTGTAAAAGCATTAGTTACTTTTGTACTTCATTATACTTATAATGAAATGTTTTTGTCCTGTCCTACCCATTCGGCTAACGACCCTCCACTAGTCAAGAGTGCGGTGGGTAAGAGTGGATACCCATTCAATCGCCATTTTATAGGCAGTTTCCTTAAACACCTTTTATAGACCAGCTTCGTGAATGAGGCCTACTAATGGTAAGACTGACTGTTACTTATACATATATATAATATTAGACTTTTAATGTTATGTATAGTATAGGGTGTATTTTACACTTTTAAAATACTAGGTGGTCAAATTTAATAATTATACTTTTAATTTAATTAAACTGTGAACCAAAACTTTATGGATTTATTAAATCTCCTTTAATTATACACTTTAATTATTTAGTAAAACCATAACGGTGTGATATGAACTTTTCAAAACAATACTAAGGTTTTAGAATTTAACATTTCTAAATTAAACTTTTAATCAAATTTTAAATTCCAAAACTTTAGGGCAAGTTTTGAAACATTTCAAAACATTAGGGTTTCAACTATTTAAATTTCAAAACAAAACCTTCAAGTTCAAATTTAACCCATAAAACTTACATGGGCACAAATGAAACTTTTTCACAACACAAGGATCAAATAACAAATAATAGAAATTAAACAATTAATTTTGTCATTATCTATATTTGACCTAATTTCAATTTCTTGCAAGATAAATTACCCAATTAATACAAATAATCACTCTTTAATCATATAAGGAAGTTATTATCTAATCAATTGGTAATTATCTTGTGTTTTGGCAAGGATAATCTTTTAGAAACATTAAAAATCATATTTTATAAGTTTAAAACGAATATGGTAATTATCCTTAAGCAAAATAGCAATAAAATCCGAAATTCCCTCTGTCTGACGCTCCGACTCGCCGAGTCACACATTGGAACTCGCCGAGTAGTGCAGACTCGCCGAGTCAGTTCGAACAGAAGGCCAGAATTCGATTTTCAGTTAATAATTCAACATAGCATCACATACAACAGAAACCAATCAAGGCTCTGATACCACTGATGGGTTTTAGCCATAAGAACATCCTATGTGCTCATGCAAACTCTAATGCTTGGATCTAGGTTTCTCTATTATACATGCAATTTATCCAAGACTTACAATCTTAGATCTAACATATTATAAACTGAAATTAGGGTTTAGAGAATTACCTTTGATTGTTATGTAGCAATAACAATCTCAAATCCTCCTTGTAATGACTTTAGAAAGCTTAGAGTCACAATTGTCACTCCTCTAATGGCTCACAAACACCAAGAGCAAGAGGATGAAGAATAAGGAGAGAGGAGGCTGCCCAAAACATCCAAAAACCCTAGTGAAACTCTTAGCCACGTTTTGGGGGTTTAAGGCTACTATATATACATGTAGGCTATTAGGGTTTTCAACTAGGAAACCCTAATTTGACTGCTTAAGCCCTAAGCAGCCCATGGACCCTTTTAGAATATCCCTTGGACGATTTCTAATGGGTTTCCCCATAGAATTCGTCCAATCTATTATTCCAAGGTAATCCATAGCCCAAATGCAATTATCTTATAATTACAGTTCCAGTCCCTTAAGTTTAATTAATCTCTTTTAGCCACAAAATTAATTATCAATTAATTCTTGACTAATATTAATTAAACAATATGATTTCTCCTTTAATATATTATTCTCATAATATATTAATAAATCATAATTAATCTTCTCTCTCCATAATTTATCGTATCAAGTTGCTTTGGTGAAGGCAACCCAAAAGGACCATGCACCATCGGGTCAAGTACATACCAAAATAGTTATGGACTCAGACACTAATCCAACAATGTTAGCATATTTCTAAATATTATGTCTAGATCTTCCCTCAGAGAGGCTATTCGCTAGAACACATATCTTCTGATCAAACTTCCCTCCAAGAGGCTGTTTGTGATCAACACTAACATGGTACAACTAGAAATTCCGTCTGAGACATTATTCTCTATTTTCCCGATCCTCTCGACCATACGTCCCTCCAAGAGGTTGTTAGTTGTCATAGTCAACATAAGGTAGGCGATACTAGTACCGCCTCGAACATCTACACAATAAATAACCCTAATCTAGTAATTAAGCATAATTCTTATATTTCCTCTCTAGATGAGTCCTTCTCTTTCTAATCCTCATCTTGGTGCAAAAGACCATTTTGCCTTTAATTGATAGTCTAAATCTCACTTTTACTAACATTTGACTAAAATTCAACTGGTCAAAAAGTTAATAGTCGAGGATCCACCACACCGTGGTCTAATCTCGACAAAACTAATGCTACACTTATGAGTCGTGGTCCGTATGGAAGAACAACTTCTTCATTATGTCCTTAACCGATGAAGTTCAAGCCTCATACTTCTAGGAGGCTTTAATACTCCCTTAAGGTCCATAGAAATTGAAACATTAAGAACATAAAGATGTCATTCATGTCTCACCCCAAACTAGGTCAAAAAGGGTAAAAATATGGTCCAAACTTCATGCATTGCACCAAATAGTGAGTAAAAGGCAGATCTAACACATATAATACTCTTAGGACATCTGAAAGCAATAAAGTTGCCAACTTTATTCCAATCACTTACTCAAAACTCACAAAATGGAAGGAGCTTGCTTATAAGCTCAAGATCTAGGAGAAATAAACCACAAAGGTCGAGTCTTAAAGACTTACAAGAGTCCAAAAGATGCTCAAGGGTTGCTTGTGCTTTTCTTATTGGTTCCTTGCACCACAAAAGCACTCCATCTTCTTTCAATTGGGACAAAACAAGCATAATGAGCTTAATATATACAAGATGAGGCTAGAGTTCAATATTATGCTCGTGGAGATGATGGAAGTTGAGAAGTAAAAATTATTGTTGGGAAATTGTAAGAAACCTAATGCAAAATTTCAATCAACCTCTAAGAGCTTGATTATATTGCTTAGTATCAACATAGGTAATTAGATATCTAAACATCAATCCATAAATTAAATGCATATAATTGAATTAAACACAAAACAAAAATCATCTAAAAATGATTTTTTTTCAAAATAGGAATTTGACAAGTTAAAATCATTTGTTTAGTATCTTTATAGATTCAATCCCTTCTTGAGCTATACTATTCTTTCGTATAACTTAGTTGTACTCTATACTACTATTATTTGTAGATTTCATGACCTAACAAATTCAGATTATTCCTAAGGACATGATAATATTAATTGTTTTATGCCAAGATCTTTTTGTACAAGTATCCATTAGAGTTTGGCATAGGAATTAATAAAACGCAGAAGAAGCTAAGGAAGCAAGATAGGTTTAAAAAGAAATCATTTAGTTGCTAAGTTTCATCCATATTTACATCTAGCATCACTTGGAAATATACATTCTTGTCTAGCAATGAGCCTTCAAGTCGTACTCTACCATCTTCACTCTGCAACATCCATAAAATTCATGAAAAAATTTAAACTATTAAAACCAACCATAGATATTTATTGTTTACAAAATAGTTTTCAAAACATGTTCAGTACTAGAGTCTTCCCAAAATCATAAAACAAAACATGAGGAGGTGCACGATCACGCCTTCGCCTTCCCATGATCCATAGAGGTACCTGAAACATAATCCAAAACTGTAAGCCCAAAGCTTAGTGAGTTCCTCCAAAATACCAATACAAAACAAATATCACATATATAATAACAGGATGTAATGGGTCCATAGCTAACATCCTGGATTACCCCTGAGCCCACATTATAAGTGTGGCTTGCCCTTGGCCCACAACTTATGCTTGGCTGGCTCCCCGCCCTGGCCTGTCCTAGGACTAAATACCACTAAGTCCTCAATACGAGTCTGGCATGCCCTTCCTGGCCCTCAGCTCGTATTTGGAATGTACATGAGCCCTCAGTATAAGTCTAGCATGCCCTCCCCGACCCTCAGCTCATATATGGCTTGCTCCAGGGTTTGTTTTCTATATTACAGAGTAGTACAACCTCAACCCGACGCACACAATATGTCGACATATAACATATAATATCATACATAGATAAACAGACAGTATCATAGGTATTCCTAAAGATCTACCAGACTAGCATAGCAAAACTAGCATGCATATCTATTCTTTACTCAAGATATCACAAATATCAGGTTATGAAAACAATGGGCCGACCTTGGTGCCTTCGACCTGCAAGTACAGTGAGGAAAACTCAGCTTATGAACTGGACATAAGTGATAAGGCTCGATTCCGAATCTCATCTCTCTACTGAAAACCTACCTCCACCAAGTGATCAATTTCATTAAAATCCCGAAATACCCAAAATGCCCTCAAAGTCCAACTTGGTCAAACGTGGTCAGACTTGGTTAAAGTCAAATGGTTAAACCCACTAAACCAACCGAGTTAACCCAGCCGAGTCAAATCAACTGAGACAACTCAGTATGGGGTGACTCATTCGAGTACACGGGGCGCAACTCAAAGGTATGCTGATTAGCCAGTTTACAGGGTGGCTGACTGAGTACGTGGGACATACTCCTACCTACATGGGGCGTAACTTCGCAATCCTCAAATCTTCATTAAGTGCTTAATGGATTAAGAACTTAAGCACATATTTTAGATCTACGATCCAAACACACCCTAAAGTCATAAAGTCCCTAACTTTATGACTTTTCACGTCCATAAAGTCCTTAATACAGGGTCTTAATCTATTAAGAGCCTATACAAGATGCATGAGATCGTTTTAGCCATTGGGACCTCATTTTCATGGCTGAGGACCCTTCCTAGGGTCTGGAAGGATAGTTCAAAACGTCAATAACCAATAATGCATAGAATGGGACCTTTGGGGACAATAAAAGCAACATAAAACTCCCACAGATGGGATCTAACAACCAAAACATAAAGGTATAGACTTTATTGTTGGATTAGGTGTCTAAGTTCATAACTATTCTGGGATGTACTTGACCCAATCAACATGGTCCATTTGGATTGCATGACATCATGCATTTGGATAGACTAAAATGAGAGAGATAACACTTAAGGTTTATTAATATATTATAAGTTCTAATATATTAATAGTATTATTTAATTAGTATTGATCAAGAATTAATTTGATATTCATTAAGTGATCAAAATAAGACTAATTAAATATATGGGTTGATTGTGTAAATCACCCACACTTGTATAGTGGGCTAATGCTCGATGGATTATTAAGTTGGGCAAAAACACATAGGATGCTCCATGGTGTCTTTGAACCCATGGATCATGGAAATGAAGAGCCATGTCAAATTAGGGTTTACATGGTGTAACCCTAATTATGACACACTATATAAGCAATATGTTGTAGACCAAAATCGGCACTAGTGTAAGAAATAAGAGGGCATAGACGATTCTAAGTGTGTGACATTTCTCTCAAGGTTTATTCCAAGTGCATTTGTTGTTGTGTGAGACATTTTAGGCATCAAACTTGGGGGTGCTTGGCTCACAAGGTTCTCAAGGCATCTAAAGTTCTACAAGGTATGTTTTCTTACTATCTTTTATGATTAAAAGTTCCCTTGTATGTTAGATAGGTTGAGAACCTTGGAAAAATCAAATTTTCATGTATCATAGATAAAACATAGATCCAAGGTTTCTAGGGTTGCATGTACACCATAGGAGTGTTAAAATGCTCATAAACCATCAGTGGTATCAGAGACTAGGCTTGTTTTCTTGTTATACTTGCAAAATTGGCTGAAAATCGATGTTTGTATGTTGTCTGGACAGCAGACTCGCCGAGTCCAAGGCAAAACTCATCAAACTTGTCGAGTTGGTTCGTGCACTCGACGATTTGGACTCCCAGACGGCATATCTTCGATTGTTTTGGCTGGAATTGGACTAGGAACATTACCCTAAGCTGTTTTTCAACTTATAAACCTGTTTTTGGTGTGGTAATGTTCATGCTAATCCAATTTCTAAGATAATTGTTAATAGATTCATGTTTTGTATTAGTTTAAGGATTAGGCTAATTACATGAAAAAGTTTGATTTGAATTATCATGTTCTTATGAGTTGCTTAGATTAATAGAAAAGTTATGTGAAATTGTTGTTTTCAATCCAAATTAATCTAAGAGTGATTCTAAAATGTGTTTTTGTAACTTGTCCTCAAGTTATATGAAAAGTCACATTTAAGATTCATAAAACTCATAAATATTTCCATAGGTTATGAATAAAGAAAAGTCACATTCTTTTAAAAGTTTAAAGTCTTCCATAACTTGTCCTCAAGTTATGGAACTTGAAGAGTTTTTGGATTAAAACTGTAAATCCCCAATCTGCTTGTGTATCAATCAGATCCAATTGATGGTGCGGAATCCCAATCAATTGGATGATGCCAGATCAAAATAGAAGAGAAGGAGAAGAAGAATAACTTGAATCTATGATGTATTGATGATATGATTGATGCTCCTTACAATAGATTCTCTGACACACACTATTCTTCTCTCTCTCTAGAACACCTTTGATTTCACACACTTAAGATCCTTGGCCATACACTCACATGCACTCTTCACCCTATATATATATATATATATATATATATATATATATATATATATATATATATATATATATATATATATATATATATATATATATATATATATATATATGAGACACCAGCCGTACACCCGTGTACGACCGTACACAGGTGTGCGGCCGTACACACGAATACGACCGTACACAACCACAAAATTACATATTACATCATAGAAAAATATATTTTCCTAGAAAAGCAAAGTATAAACCATAATTTTGACTTAACAATCTCCCCCTTGGTTTATAGCTTTCTTTTCTAATTGACCCAAGAAACTCCTCCTAAAAAGTAGCTAGCTTTTCTTGTTAATCTTCATTGGGAGCTTGGCTTCAGCATTAATCTTTAAATTTCTTCACAGCATCAAGATGAACATATGAATCTTCAATAATGACTTCATCTTGAGTAGTTGGGATTTCTGCAGAATTTGACATTAAACGCACATTGGGTGAGGAGGCTTCTTGTAGAGATTCTTGAATGATGGTGCTTTCATCTTGACAATCTTCAGAGAGAACATCAGAGAGAAAAAATCTTATGGATCACTTCAACAGGTTCATAGATAGCAGCAAATTGATTGAGGAGGCTTCAATGCAATCTGTCACATAATCTTCAAGTCAGCTTCACCTTGCTTCTGGGGTTGAAGGATTGAATGTTGAAAGAATAATATTCATTTCTTGCTCCTTCGAATAAGAATTCTGCGATGATCACGGATGAAGCTTTGGCTCAGAAAATTTCGATACAGTCTCCATGAGTCTCATCTACACCTGAATTCAGTTTTCAAGACAAAACAAAACTAAAAGAAAACTTAGCACACAATATATATATATATATATATATATATATATATATATATATATATATATATATATATATATATATATATATATATATATATATATATAATTTCTGAAAAAATAAAACAAAAATAAAAATATTTTTGGATTTTCTGATTTTCTTGAACAAGAAATAAAACAGAAATAACACTATTTTTTTTGATTTTTAATTTTCTGATTTTTGTTTGATTTTTGAGTTTTTTTTTATTTTTTTATTTTAATTCTCCCTCTAAATTTGTGCATAGAGGAAAACTATGAACAAATTTAACAAAAACAAAAATATTTGGGATCAAAGTTGTGAGACAGTCTTAACTTTGTTTATCAGTATCTTCACCTTCATGAATCGATTTGTTCAATTGTTGGTATTATGGTCCACTTAAGAACAAAGGATATCGACATACGTTTATAAATAAACCATTTAGCTGACGATGACCACGTGTATTGTTGTCCACTTAAATTAAGCAGCGACATCTACAGACAACCTCTAAATGATTTAATTTTAGTTGCACTAGAACATGTTTCCCACTTCTCGATATACCATGATTATCAAGAACTTCCAAAGAACTCGTTACATTAGGTGAATAGACAATTATTAAAGAGGAAGTCAGATTTAGAAATAGATGCATATGTTGTGTCCCAGGTCAGATCTCTTTCAATCATGCAGAGGGGACAACATATGACTAACAGAGATAGAGGGATTGAGAGGTAGAATGTTGCATATGCTGTGTTCCAGGTCGGATCATTTCAATCACGCAGAGGAGACAACATATGACTAATAGATAAAAATAATTTCATAGATAAGGAGGTTCATAGAAATAGAGTTGCATATGTTGCATTCCAGGTCGGATCTCTTCCAATCACACAAAGGAAGCAACATATGACTGACAGATAGAAAGCAAGAAAATAATTTCCTACATACCTACTTTATCAAAACTCCCCAGTCGCCCTATCAGAACCAGAATTAAGGACATAAGTCCGTACATAAAAGAAAAGTTGAACCGCTATTCTAGATGCGTATTAATTTAGTGTATCCCATGGGTTCCTGTGTTTATCTCACTTCTCAATCTATCTGAGCGTCGAATGGTCAGTCCAAGCAATCCAATCTAAATCCACACTGTCAAATCCTTCGTGCCTACCAGCACATTGAACACAGAGTCTAGACAATTCAGATTCAGTCCCTTACACATGTTTTAGACTTCCCGTTATCACTTTATCTTTATATCACTTCCCATAATACATACTAACAAAAAACCATAAGAAAATAAAGTTTGTCTTCAAAATGAATCAGTGTTAGACAAACTCAGGAGTATACAAAAGAAAATTCAAACCGTAAATCACCGATTGAATTTGCAACCAGAAGGTCTGAGAACCGCACGTATAATCTCGGAACAGATCCGAAAATTCTTCATGTCATTAAGCACAAGCCCCATGAGTGATCCCTTCCTTTCTTCCTTTTCCGTAAAGGACACATACTCTCAAACAATGTTCTGAGTGTTGTACAGTTGAGAGATGCCTCCTATCATGTGCCTTGAACAGCCACTATCAACATACCAAAGTCTGATGATATGCCTACATAGCTGCTCTGACATAGAGCGCGATCAGTTGGTCTTTGGAACCCAGTCCATTTTGAAATTGGGTCGACCTTTGTCATCCTTGCACGATACTCTCTCCCATGACATATCTTGTTTATCACAAACAAAAGATGTAGAAATATTAGAATCATTAGAAGATTTGGGAGAGTGACCCTTCGAAACCCATTTGTAGTTGGGTTTAACCCATTTCTTTTTCGATCTGATGGGTGGCTCAACACTTGATTTTGAACTCGAAGTCGATCGCCATGGTGACTTTAACCTACCCGGGCTTGGTTTCGCTGGCACATCTCTTGGATTTTGCTTCTGCGCCGACATCCCTTCTTGCCTTTGGGATTTGGATTCTTGGCCTTGGAAGTTTGATTATTGGCCTTCTGTGCGTTCTAGTCACCATTGACTAAATGTGATCTTGAGGGGTTTCTTTTGGAGTATCTCCCTCTTGGCGCGTTCTGCCAGCCTTGTGTGTAGTAGGGAATGTATGCGCGATTAGGACAACTTCTGGCAATGTATCCAGGTCTTCCATAGTAAAAACATGTGTTTTTCTTCACTATGAAGTTGTTTCTTCCTACCTATGGTGGCGTATCCTTGCCTTGTCTCTTATTGTTCCCATAAGCACACTTGAAGCAGGCACTTTGTTTCACTGGAATTGGTGGCCTGTATTTCTCAACAGCAGGTTGATCAGAAGCAGCTAAGTTCGAAGCAACAGATTCAGAGCTGAAGGAGATGTTGGTTTGTTCAATGGTTTTTCTCCTTGTTCTCATCTTCCACTACTTTACCTGCACATAAAGTAGAAATATTAGAATGGTTCAGCTCAACACTTTCTAACACAAATCCAACTAGTTTGTCATATTGAAGATGTGCCTCCCTGTCAATTTCTTCCTGTGTCATAAGGATGGATGTGTAGTTATGATTGAAAGGTGGAGGAACACTATCATACCTGTGACAACCCGAAATTTCCATTGTACGAACATTATCTATCCAATAGAAGCTAGTCCAGTTTCTGTGATTTTCACACTTTTCCGAACAAGTTTGTGTACATTAGGGTTTATGTTTAAGGAGATATCAGGAGAGTGGATGCTCCTGGTTTTGTGAAATTTGAGCATTTCAAGTTTCATAATGTTACAGTCCTATATCGGGAATAAAAATATTTTATGTCAAAATATTCCAGGACTATAAATAGTTTTCTGAATTAAATTAATTCATTATTCACAATTCCAAATAGAGAAAAGCCATATTCTCTCTGACGGATCTTCGGGTTTTCATCCTAGATTGTGAGTCTACTTTACTAAATGTGTTTAAATACTTGTTAGATGCTTTATAACATCAATTACATGTTTAGATTGCAAGATCCGGGAGTTTACCGCCCAAGAACGTTCTTGGGGAGTAAACTCCAAAATGGAACATTAAGGCTTCCTAGACCCATCCCCATGTTAGGAAACTTATTAGGGACCATGTGTATGATCTTTATAGACTAGAAAGCATCCAAAATCATCAAGTAATTGGAGTTTACGGCCAAGAACTTCTCTTGGGCCGTAAACCCCTTTTCAAGGGTTAAATGTGCCCTAAACTACCCCTAAAGCTTAAGGACTTTAACCCTCAAATGCTTGTACCTATTTTAGACATCAAAACACTTCAAAATCATTAAGTTATAGGAGTTTACGGCCAAGAACATCTCTTGGGCCGTAAACCCCTTTTTCTAGGGTAAAAAGCATTCCAAACACCCCTAAGGCCTTAAGACAATTACCCTTGAACACCTAGGACTTGAATGAGGAGTAAAAGACATCAAGAACATCCCTTAAAGGGAGTTTACGGCCAAGGAACATCACTTGGGCCGTAAACTCCAAGTGAAGGCACAAATGTGTGCCTCTTGTCCCCATTAGCCTTAGATAAAATCATGGAAGCTATCCTTGATGTGCAAGTGCCTTAAATGAATTAAAATCCAAGACCCCATAGGAGTTTACGGCTGTAAACTCTAGGGTATATGGACATTAGGCCGTAAAATCCCCTATGGAGCATTCTAGGGCCTTAAACTACTTCATGTGTTATTCCAACAAAGCTAGGAGTGTTCTAGGATCAAGATAACACTTTAAAACACCCAAAACCACCATGTGAGGAGTTCACGGCCATAAACCCATGAGTTTACGGCCGTAAACTCCAAAGGGTGGGGTTTGTTGGGTGGTGAACTCTTATGCAAGGCCATTTGATGTTTCAAACCCTTTTGCATTGTCCCGTAGCAACTTAGATGCAACCATTTGGACCTTAAACACTTATAAAAAGTGTTTACATGTTCCTAAGTGTCTTAACTCATTTATTAAGTTATTATTTGTCTAATTAGTTATATATATGCTTATTATATGATAACTAGGCTCGTGCGTGTAAACAAGTCTCCGTTTGCCACCTAGCACGGTATCCGACACTGCAATTCAAACGACTCACCACAGGTGAGTTCATACCCCTTAAATCAACCTTTGAAATGATTTTAAATGATTTTAAATGATTTAAATACTTTATGGGGGGGGGGATACAAGTCAAATACTTATAGTTATTGCTTCAATCACATGTGATTGCTTTTAATCACATGTGATTAATAACTAGGAAAACAACGATTTTTACCACTGTTCAAACTGTTATCAAACTACTCTACATTGAAATGTTTTACAAACTCTTTTACTATCCAAACTTATTTATAGACTGTGATTCAAACAAATGCTTCTTATACTTAAACTGTCTTATCAACTTATGCCTTCAAATTGTTTTATAGATCGACATCAAGTCGATCTTCTCTTGAAATTATATTTATGCTTCAAATGTCTTATGAAAACTTATTTATGCTTTTATATATTCAATTGCATGCCCATATATGTATAGATGTATAAATAATTTTTAAAGGACTTAGGAAGGCCATCCGTCCTATTTCCTTTTCGCGCCTTGAGATGTGGTCTGGTGGGATTTCGGGTGACCATCCGAAGGTCGTTTCAATATTACTTATATATCATATATACATATATAGACATAAAAGTACTTCCATATTCATACTTATCAGTACATCAATAGTTAGTTACCATCGGGGTAACACAAGTACATATACAATTATACTAGAAACAAGTACATATACAGCTATACTAGAAACAAGTACATATACAACTATACTAGAAACAAGTACATATACAACTATACTAGAAACAAGTACATATACAGCTATACTAGAAACAAGTACATATACAACTATACTAGAACGAGAAACATTACATATACATGAATACGTTGACAATTGTGATCCACTGTGTCGGAGCATGCCTTAAATGTCATGGCCCGAGTTGTAGCAAGAATTCTCTTGGAGGGAGAGCGTGAGTTTGCGTATAGATCTATACTGGATTGACTATCCTACACCTTGCTGCTAGCTACAGCCGGACCTGCAGGTCTGCGGGTGCCAAACGTCATTTCTTTATTACGACCATTCATTATGTCGTTGTTACCAGTCGATAGCATGGTGCAATTTATCACATTATACCTTAATATAAATCCGGTTTAAGGTAGTAATTAGTACAGCAGTAGTTCTTATTATACAAAGCTACAGTACTACAATGATTTACCCATTACATATTTTAGTGATAATCTCACTTCAGCATTAATGTACAAACTATATTTTATTAAATGATAGTTACTTGGGTAATTACACACTTTTACAACAAACGAGTATACAAGACAGTTAAGCCTTGGTAGAAGGTTACTTTTATAGAAAATATAGGATTTTCTGAGAGATTCAAACTTTTGCAAACACTTTCAAACATTTACTTACATTTTTACAAACTTATACATTGAGACAGGTTCAAACGTTTTTGCCAACAAACATTGACACTAAAATACTTATGAACTCACCAGCTTAATGCTGATAAACTCTTTCAAAATAACTTGTATTCTCAGGTCATCAGTAGACAGGTACCGAGGCCAACTTTTGAGAAGATGGAGTGCATTCAAGACTCATCTCATATTATTTTGTGTTACATTATTTTTGGTGTCTATAACTGTACAGAACACACTTGTATTAAAAGTATATATTTAATGCAATGGATGATGTTGTTTACTTATTTACATTTACTGTGTTGTGATACTATACATGACGTCCTCCTCCCTAGAACGTTTCCGCCGTTCTTGGTTTTGGGGTGTGACAGATTGGTATCAGAGCATTGTTTATAGTGAAGCAAGTATATCAACCCATAAAAGATATACTAAACTATAAACCCAAAAGGGATTAAAACACTTTGACCAAGAGTCTATACTTTAAATAATAAAATATTTAATTAAGTATACTAGTCTGCATTCATACTAAAATAAGTGTCACAATGACAAGAACAAAAGTATTACGATTGTTAAATATCATAAGTGAGCTCGGGGATGTATGGTCAGTCCTGGGAATGGCATAGCCTGATCAACTATGCTGGTCCTAGGAGTGATTAGAATATGCCCTAGAATGGTTGTGATATGTTAACAAGTCTAAAAACTTACCAACACTACCACAAGAAGATCAGTAGAACTTAAACTTAAAATACTATAGGAGTATTTTGTGCTACTAGTTACACGTATACTATATTCTTATACCTCTCTTCTCGCGTATATCTAAATGGCTAGATTCCATCATGGCGACCCGTACCTTCCCAATGAAGGCAATGCCGGGTGGATCGAGGAAGAGCCCGAAGATGATCATCCAATCCCTTTGGATGATCACCTCGCAGAAGGCTTTTCTGATGGATCTGACTCTGAGCCTGAAGTCAACAACCTACCGCTTGTAGGTCAAGCCCCGAACAACAACCCTCGACCAGCGTTTCCAGGTCCTACACCCATGTGGGCAAACAACCTGAACCGCTGGAGTGATGAACAGGGTCAACCCTTACCATACTTTGGGGACCGAACCTTTTACAACATTAGCGATGGTGGCTCTGCTGACAGGGTCGAGCAAGGTTGAGCAGCCATCGACCGGGTCATGGAGATTGATGCCAATTCAGGTGTCAACACAGTCCGCATCCGCCGTCTTGATGAAGACATGGAACGGACCCAGAGAACCAACGAAACCCTACAACAACAGCTGGCTGCCTCCCGAGCTGAGGTCGTGGAACTTAGAGCTCGTCAGAGAGCTCAGGATCGACACCTTCAAGAGGTGTTTCGCCAAGTGTCCGACCTCAGGGCTCGCCCGAGGAATTCCCATCGCCATTAGATGATGTCTAGTACATCTCTGTCTTTTGATTTAGGGATAGCCTTGAACTTATGTGCTCTAAGTAGCACTTGTCTGTAAAATATTCCTAACTTTCGATACTCTAATTAGGAATCTAAGACTGTCAGTCTTGACCTTTTGGTATGATGTAAGACCTACTGTTAGGTCGATTTTCCTTGAACTTATTACATTAGTAATACCCGTACTATTGAAATCTATCTAATCTGTGGGAAAAATTTGTACACTTGTGTATTCCTACTGATATTTCTTATTGTGATTTCAAACACTCATTCAACTGTTGGGCTATGGTTAGTTAGTCCATGTGTCACTCTCACGTTGCTTGCAAATTGATTCTTACCATCTTTCTTGTCTTTATAAACTTATAGCTGAAAGATGCCTCCTCGCAAGACTCCCAGGAATAGGAATAATCCTGCACCTCCACCGCCTCCGGTCATCGATACTGCAGCCCTGAATGCTGCCGTAGCTGCAGCAGTGGCAACTGCCATGGCTCAGTATCACTCATCCGATGCTAGCAGAGGTGGAACCCCTGTTGAATCTATTCCAGTTGAAATCCCTGTGCGCTCGAGAGAGTGCTCTTACAAGGATTTCACAAACTACAAGCCGAAGCCTTTTTATGGCACCGGCGGAGTCATTGCTCCAAAACTCGATCAAAAACCCATTTTTATGAATAATGCGAAGAACAAACCCCCCTAATTTTCAGAGATCTATCCAAAAACGCAAAAATCGTTCGAAAATAAGATCAAATAAGCTCCAGATCTGACAAAATTCACTGATACAATCCAGGCTCTGATACTACTTGTAAGTGCCCAATCTGCTTGTGTATCAAACAGATCCAAGTGATGTTGCGAAATCCCAATCAATTAGATGATGCCAGATCAAAATAGAAGATAAGGAGAAGAAGAATAATTTAAATCTAGGATGTATTGATGATATGATTGATGCTCCTTACAATAGATTCTCTCACACACACTATTCTTCTCTCTCTCTCTCTAGAACACCTTTGATTTCACACACTTAAGCTCCTTGGCCATACACTTACATGAGCTCCTCACCCTATATATATAAGACACCAGCCGTACACACGAGTACGGCCGTACACAGCCACAAAATTACATATTACATTATAGAAAAATATATTTTCATAGAAAAGCAAAGTATAAACCATAATTTTGACTCAACAAAAACTACTTTAAACACATAATTTATGGAATTGAATATTTTTGAATAGTTTCAAAACTTTCCCTCAAGTTTTGGAATTTGAAAAGTTTTCCCTTATGAATACTTTAATTCCAAGTTAAGACCTTTGAATTTTAAAAGTTAAAATTCAACCCTTATACTTTATAATATTAGAAGTTGATAATATATATATATATATATATATATATATACATATGTATAAGAGTAAATTCGTTTTACCATTAGTAGGCCTCATTCACGAAGCCGGTCTATAAGAGGGGGGGGGGGGTTATAAGGTTAGTGCCTATAAAATGGCAGTTTAATGGGTGTCCAGTCTCACACACTGCTTCCTTGACTGGTGGAGGGTCGTTAGCCAAACGGGTAGGACAAGGACTATAATTCTCCTTTTATTATAGTATTAATGATAAATACTAATTAACTAAAACTCTTATTAATACCCAATCTTGGTTACTTAGGAAAATGTGAATTTGGGGCTAACCCATGAAATTACACTTTGCACTTTGCTTAAGTCGGTTAGTGGAGCATGTGTGGTTAACCGGCACCCTAGCTTGATTTAACAAGGTAGGCAAAGGGTAACTTAATGTTTATCATAGTATCGGTGGAGCTCCTTTGGTTAACCAGCACATCGATTGAGGGGTAAAAATTAAGGGTACCAAGTATATTTGCATGGTTATTCACACCTTGTTTTGTGATCCTCGGCATCCCAGTCACTAAACCTGAAGGGCACACTCGAGATTGAAACATGCCATTGAAAGTTCAATGAATCTCAAAAGATCTAGGAGTTTCAAATCCAATTAAAACCTAATAATTTATTTCATTTTTCATGGCAGAAATTGGTGAATCGTCATTCACCTACCTTCAAATATTTTATAGTTTGGATTACGACATCCCTCTTCCAAGTTATAAAATATTGTGTTGGGTCCTAGCCTTAATATTTCATATTGGGTGTTATATTAAGGATTTAAATCAACTAACTTGAAATTATCCCTTTGTAGATGTCTGGTTCAGACAACAATGATCTTCCCAAATCTTATGGAACAAGCTTTCCTAATGAAGATGACTTCCTGATTTTGGCTCATGAAAATCATACTTCTCTTCCTCCTCCTCCTCTAATTATTCTCCATGACCTACAAGCTCAAAGACATGAAAAGTTCAAGATCACTCAAGCCCTGCTCACGATGAAACATGAAGATGGAAGACCTGTGTGCACTCATGTCTTAAGAATGAAGTCACACATTGATAAGTTGAGAATGTTGGATGTCATTTTCCCAAGGAAGCTAGCTATTGACTGGGTCCTTCAGTCACTTCCTGAGTCATATAGTATGTTTATTAAAGACTATTATGTGACAGATCCCGACATAACCCTATTAGATCTTTCTTATTTGCTTATTGCTACTGAATCAGAAATGATTTGGCGCGATAGTCAAGCAAATATGGGTGGAAGGTCTACTTCTCAAACTTTCATGGACATGGGCAATGGTAACATTGGAAGTCCAGAAAAGCTTTCTCTTCCCAATGGAAAGGGATCAGCCTTGGTCAACTCGGTTGACTGGAAGGTAAGGAGAAAGTCTAAGTCTAGAATAGCCTTTTGTACCATTCCCGAAGAGTCTATATGTTTTCATTATGAATAAAAAGGGCATTGGAAGCGAAGCTGCCCTAACTACCAGAAGGATCTGAAAGGAATCAAAAAGTTTGATTCTGATTTAGGTAAATCCACTATCTAACTTTGTTAAGTTCCTAATTGTTGATTATCAATACATGATGTGACTAAGTTACATTTTTTTGTTTCGTAGGATCAAGCAAAGGAAAGGAAACTTAAAGAAAGAGTATGCTGAATCTGATTGCGAAGATGAATTTTTTTCTCTTGGTTGAAGACCAAATTTTTGAGCTACTACTTAGGAGTTATGATAGATTGCTAGGAAATATATAATAGCATAGTTTCATTTAAAGTTTCATTGTAAGGAAACCTTTTTCCGCATTCTTATAAATAAATAAAATTTTGATTTTATTTTAGTTTATATCTCCTTGCAATGACTTTTATTGAAAATTGATCTTTATATGTTTCTAGCAATTATGGAAATGTGAATTTGATTCTTTCATTTGTGGTAGTGTCTAAATTTACCAAACAAGGAAAGCGTCTCATCACCCAAGTTTTTCAGTTGGATAGAAACTTCGAATCATACAAGTTGTACAGTATGATGAATGAGAACTTTCAGCTTGGAAAAATTAAGACTAGTTACTTGTTCACATGTATATGTGAGTCAAGTGAAGGACTAAGAGATCAAGTACACATTCTTGTGCACTGATCAAGGTCTACCACAAAAGGTTGATAAGACTATTCGTCATGATTTACTAAGGTTTAGTAAATATGGTTATACTTACAAGTTTAAGTATAATTCTGAAACATTGAAAATTTTTAGTGTATGGCAGGACGGATGAGAATAATCAAATTAGGCAGAAGGATAAAAGTTCCTCAAATTTGAAAAGATGGGCGAGTACTTTAGTATCATATTTTGTGATCATCTCAATGATTAAGAAACCATGTCACAATTGGTCCTCTAAAGGCACCTTAATACATTCATATGGCTAAGAAGAGGAATCAAGAATTGCTAAAATGGTTAAATCAAGAAGATGATTCAAACTTTGTTCCAAAAACAATTCTTAGAATCATACTCCAAGATTGTAACTTGAGTGACATATCTTAAAGAAAGGTTTATAACACTAGTCAAATGTATGAGTAAAGTGTATCCCACTCATGTACATTTGAAATTGGTAAGTTGTGATGTTTTGGATAAAGCAGAGACCAACTTAAGGCCAATTGCATGAAGTGTTTGTCTTAATAAAGAATCTTCACTATCTCTTGAATATTTGGAAAGTGAGTCTTATATGTCAATAGGGAAGTGGGAGTCTTAAAGATCTTGGAAATACTTCAAGATCTAATCAAGAAGGAAAAACCTATAGTTTATCACTAGCACACGACTTGAGGTTTATAGCCTATCGTGTTGACATATTCCAATTTTTGTGCCCATTCCATTTAAATTTGGCTTTGCATATGAGTTCCGAGAGTTCTCAATTGGTTGTATAACAGCTTGGAAGCAATGGCAGGCCCTTGTGCTGCCAGGTGGCAAGAAGTTAAGACTGCACAAGTTCAATCCATAAGAGTTTGGATTTGTCAATAACCTTGTCTTGTGATAATATTTTAGACAAATTCACATGGATAGGAACAAATAAACCATAAAAGCTAAGTGTCATAAGGTTTCTCTCCGATTCATGAAAAGGATGGTGAGGAAACACTTTCACTAAGTAGATTTTAACTAGATAGCAATTGTGATATTTGCATTCTCAAAGTCGTTAGTGGAGCATCTGTGGTTAGCCGGCACACTAACATGGACTTGTGAGAAATGAAAAGGTCTAAAGAATTGAGACTATGATTTCGGCATCCCTTTTCATAGTTCTGAAATTGTTTAGACACATATGTGTGTTATCTAAGGAAAGGTGTATGATTTTGATAAATTTTTATCAAAGCATCTCGTATCAGAAATATGAACTATGCTAAGAAGGTCAATAAAGTATTGATTTCTAGAAGTCCAGCAGATTTCTAAGTACATGTCAAAGCTATTGGGAGCATAAGCTTCATGCTAATAAGCATCATGCAAGTGGGAGCATGATAATTATAATAAGTGTTGCAAGTTAGCAATGTTAATTATAGAAAACAAAAGGTTTCAATTGGGAAAAAGTTGTTTTCCTATAATTAAGGGAGAGGAAATTACACTTCACTTCAATTCTAAAAGCTTAGATTGAGGTTTTAATCATATTTAGTCAAGGATATATATATGAATTTCATGTTGGAATGGCTTAACATAAAGAAATTCTGTATATGGTCCATTATTTGCGTTCTAAAATTCGATTACGATTACGGCATCCCTTTTCATAATATGAATTCTGAGAACTTGGCAAATAGAAATAGAAATATTATAGTAAAAGACCGGTCTACTATCACGTGTTTATGAATCATGTCCCGTATGCTTCGGATATAGGACCGATTGCATGTGGTATAATATTCATCTATTCTAAATTTTTCCAAATGCCCAGAGCGTTAAGAGGGAAAAAGTACTAGAACTAGATATGACTAATTTGATTAAGCAATTGTCGAGGACAATCTAAGGTTTACCAAAGATTGGTTGCTCAGGGACAGTTGGATGTATAGTGTTAATTTTGGAAGGACCATAGTGACATATTCTGAAAAGAGGCAACTCTTGTTTAGGTGGAAGGTATTCATTAAATCTGTGTAAGATTAGGAAACTTAATGTAAGAAGAATGTTCAAAGGCAATGAACTTTGAATATAAGACTTCGTTTCCATGGAGTTGATCTCCATTGGAATACTCTGTAATGTTAGTTGACAAGTCTTTATGAATTTGTGCATAATCATTACAAGAAGACCAATGCATATAAGTTTAGAATCTAACAGATTTAGGTAAATGGCAGGAATTTGGAATTCTTGCATTTGCGGTAAGGATTTGAGATTGTGAAATGAGTATCACTGGAATTATGTTCAATCGATCTATTTCATAGAGTAAAGATCATAGAAAAAACATAGTGTGCATACTTGGTATATGGTTTGACTAGTTTTTAGAAAAAGATAGTGTACATGCTTGGAGCATGGGACGACTATTGTTTTTAATTCAAGTATAAAGTTGATAGTTTGAAACAGTATGAAATGAATGATGGATAATCAATATGGTGATAAATAAAAGATGTTTTATTTATATTCATAAGTTCTGAGACCATATTGGATTCAATTATTCTTGTGTTTCACTTTGCATGTTTTGAATTCCAGAATAGCTAAGTCGCTCTTCCTGAATGACTAAGTTATTCAAACCATCCACAGTCGGTCATATGTTGGAAGTAGATATTAATCAAGACTGTCATTGGTTGGCTTGTAGAGGTCTAAGATGTTAGACAAAGTGGTGCTATAACACTCATGAGTGCTCATAAGTTCTGAGTATTGGATTCAACCCACGCTCACTGGTATCACTTCATGGAATTTATCTCGAGTGATCGTGTGACGGTAATATCATATAAGTCTTGAAACCTAGAGATATGACTTGTTGCCTATGAGTTGGTTATGCATTGATCGTACGAAAATGCATTGGTAACTCGATGCTATAAAACGTGCCTTTGTGTATGATTCAACGAGTAGAAGAACAAGCATATGAGTCGAATTTTATCTGTTCCTTCTTGGATTAGAAGCGATATCTGGGCCCCTCGATGATTTTGTGATGACCCATGTACCGGGCCTGGTCAGAACTAAGTTGATCTGTTCACTTAAGTTCTATGTCAAAAAAATCAGAAATCGGGAAACAAACTGTTGGACAATAAGTAAGACATTGTTCCATGTATTTGTCCGGCTGATATCTAGAACATAGTATTATATGATCACTTATATTAAATGGAATATCATCGTTATCTTAGTTCCGCGAGACCTTGAAAAAGCTATGATTGTTGATCGGTTCCTGAAGTTATTCTTGCATATATAGTTATTAGACATATCTAAGTGGGAGACTGTTGGATTCGGTGTCTAAGTTCATAACTATTCTGGGATGTACTTGACCCAATCAGCATGTTCCATTTGGGTTGCTTGGCATCATGCATTTGGATAGACTTAAATGAGATAAATAACACTTAAGGTTTATTAATATATTATAAGTTCTAATATATTAATAGTATTATTTAATTAGTATTGATCAAGAATTAATTTGATATTAATTAAGTGATCCAAAGAAGACTATTTAAATATATGGGTTGATTATGTAAATCACCCATACTTGTATAGTGGGCTAATGCTCCATGGATTATCAAGTTGGGCTAAAGCCCATAGGATGCTCCATGGTGTCTTTAAACCCATGGATCATGGAAATGAAAAGCCATGTCAAATTAGAGTTTACATGGTGTAACCAAAATTATGACACACTATATAAGCAATATGTTGTAGACCCAAATCGGCACTAGTTTAAGAAATAAGATGGCATAGCCGATTCCAAGTGTGTGACATTTCTCTCAAGGTTTATTCCAAGTGCATTTGGTGTTGTGTGAGACATTTAAGACATCATACTTCGGGTACTAGGCTCACAAGGTTCTCAAGGAATCCAAAGTACTACAAGGTATGTTTTCTTACTATCTTTTAGGATTAAAAGTTCCCTTTTATGCTAGATAGGTTAAGAACCTTGAAAAAATCAATTTTGCATGTATCATAGATCCAGGGTTTCTAGGGTTGCATGTACACCATAGGAGTGTTAGAATGCTCATAACCCATCATTTATACCTTCTTGAGCTTCACACGGGTACAAAGATCCCAGATCCACAAGCTTGCTTCCACTTCAAGGCTTCTTGATGCAACTTCTCCATCCTCTAATACACCAAGAACACACTTTAGGGCTCAAATCACACTCTAAGGGGTTAGGGATTTTGCAAGAACGACTCTAAGGCTTTGGAGGTTGAAAAGGTGGGGATAAAAGAGCCATAAGGATATTTAAATACCCCTCAAACCCTAAAACATAAGGTTTTCTCCAGACATAAGTACGCCCAACATACAAAAGTGTACACCCAACGTACTTGGGTGTTCCCTAGTATGCTTAACGTACCTTCATGTACGCTTACCGTACTTCTCCTGTCCCAAAATTACAAAATTGCCACTAGGGCTTCTCATGGATACTTCCTTCTATTATAGGGACCAAAATGACATGAATTAAACCTATAAGGATGAATTTATGAGTACATGAATACTGGGGTGTTACAAATATCCCCCACTTGAACTAACCTTCATCCTTGAAGTTTTCTGTAGTGAACAAATATAGATAGTACTCTCGTATCTCAGCCTCTAGCTCCCAGATCCACTCAGAGCCCATCCAGTGCTACCATCGTACCTTTACCAAAGGTACTTACTTGCTACACAAAACCTTTACCTCCCTTTCCAGGATAGCTAACGGCCTCTTAACATAGTTCAGGCGCTCATCAACCTGAATATCATCCAATGAAACCACCACATCCTCATCCAATACGCACTTCCGAAGCTGCGAAACATGGAAAATGTTATGAATTTAACTGAACTCCTCAGGAAGATCCAATCTATAAGCAACCTTTCCAACCCTGGCAAACACTTGAAATAACCCAATATACCGGGGACCCAATTTCCCCTTCTTCCTGAAGCGAATCACACCTTTCCAAGGCGAGACTTTTACAAACACCATGTTAGTGACCTGAAACTCCAACTCGGATCGGCTCCGGTTGGCATAGCTCTTCTAACAACTCTAAGCACTCTACAACCTCTTTCTGATATGTTGAATCATCTCCATGGTCTGAATGACCACTTCGGTCCGCCCCATAACACTATGACCAACCTTTCCCATCAAACTGGGGTACGACATCTCCACCCACACAAGATCTCAAAAGGCAGAGCACCAATGCTGGAGTGATAACTATTATTGCAGGAGAACTCGCAAGAGGTAGGTAGGAGTTCACGCTCCTACCAATATCGATAACATATGCCCGTAACATATCCTCAAGGTTCTACATTGTCAGCTCACTCTGGCGGTCAGTCTGCGGATGATAAGAAGTGTTGAAGTGCAACCATGTGCCCGTTTTCTCATGGAACTTCTATCAAAAATAGGAGGTGAAACGAACATCACGGTATGAAACATTGGAGACCGGAACCCTATGGCGAGCAAGGATCTCGTGAACATACACATCAACCAACTTCTCGGCTGATGAACTCTCCCAAATTGCCAGAAAGTTGGCACTATTGGTCAATCGATCCACGATGAACCATATAGTATCAAAACTCTTTGCCGTCTTCGGCAACTTGGTGATGAAATCCATTGAAACCTGCTCTTATTTCCACATGGGAACCTCTAGAGGCTACAACTTGCCATGCGACCTCTGATGCTCAGCTTCAGCCATCTTACAAGTCATGCATCTCTCCACGTAGCAGGGTATCTCCCTCTTCATACACGACTACCAATAATTCAATCTCAGATCCTAGTACATCTTGGTGGCCCCCAGATGTTGACCGAGGATTCTCCATCGACAAGGGTACTTTTGGCAAAGTGATTGGTGATGAAGAGGATGATCACCAATTCGTCATGGTGGGGATCTTAGATGTCTTCCCTATCCACTTCATCGAATGTGATTTCCTTTTCACTCGTGACTGACATATTCTTCTAGTGTCTTTCCTCCTTTTTTGTCTTAGACATCTTGGCATGCCTTTTTGCTACAAAATAAGAAGTTCCACAAATTTCAAAACCTCCGGAGATAACATTGATTAGCTTGGTATTTATAGGACTGGATCCTGGTTTTTCTAGGATCTTGGGAGGATCTTATCTTTTTCTTTGGATCTTTCATTTATTCTTCCTATGATTTCTTTGAGATATCCTTTGCTCTGGAGGTACCTGATCTTTTTCCTGAGAGCTATACAATTCTCAATAATGTGGCCAAGTCTTAATGGTATAAACACCACATAGACTTGTCTTTCCAGCTGGTGAACTTTTCTCCTTTCTTTGGCGACCTTGCTTTCTCATCGAGATCCTGCATAACATATATTATACCTAAAACATCCATAGAGAAACAACAGTCAATGATCTTGGGAAAATCATCCTCCTCCCTTTCATCCTCAAAGGCATTAACCAAGTGATGGTGAGGTCTCGAATAAGGTTTTGACTTGTAGGGTCTTTGGATTGAGGAGTCGACCATCTTATTGGGGTTATCATATGAGTTAGGAGGGTTTCTCTTATGCTAGATATCTTTGTCCTCGTCTAGCCCAGTAAACCTCAAAGCTTTGCTCCTGACTTCATCCATACTTTTGCATGGGGTCATTACAAGGTCTTAAAAAAGGAGAGTCTTTCTTCGGAACCATTTTGAAAGCTTCTACAGTGGTCACCATATTGACGTTGGGGAGAGTCAAGGCTTCCCTGCCAAACCTATTTACAAAGTCCCTAACGGATTCCTTAGGATCTTGGATTACCGATAAAGATTACTAGTGATCTTCTCGAAAGAATTGCTACAAGAAAATTGATTATTATAAAGATTAACTAAATGTGGAAATGATGTAATAGAATAAGGTGGAACATTAGTTACCATTTTAAGGGTGATCCTGTAAGGGTCGAACCAAAACCCTTGCACATGCAAGCTTATTTTAAGTGTAATGGGATAGGGATGATTTGCATTCTTTCCCTATATTATGCTAGCTGTTCCTCAGGATCTGTAGTTCTGTTTTAAGGTTTCATGCTAGGAGTCTAAAGTGTTTTGGAACTTCAGTATTGGTTATTATGGGAGTGAATCACGAGATCACGTCGCTTGAGGGGGATGCTTCTGGCATAGGTTGGACTATTCCTGGTACACACGAGATCATCTGTCTCATTTGTTGAAGTTCCCTAGCCTTGATAAGACCTATACCTATGTCAAGACCCTTAGAGTTAGTATTAAATGCATATTTAGCAATTCACGAGTGTCTAGTCTTTTAAGGGTAGTGAAGGTTTCTTTACGATCTTGCATTACCGGGGTTTGTTTATTTGTTATTTTCCCCCAAGTTGAAGCAGCAACATGTGCCGAGGTTGTACCATCTCGATGATTCCCTAGGGATCCTGCTCTATTGAAAATGAGGACCTTGGGTTGCAAAATTGAAGTTGTTTTTTCATGTGGTTTGTAGATCTCTTCTCTTATTCTTTCCCTTTGTTTAAGCAACAATCTATTGTCCTCATGTTGTTGATTCATTTTTTTGCTTTACCACATTCACAATAGAGAAGAGTGTGATGTTAAAGATCGGAACAGGAGGATCCTGGAATCCCAAGGATCCTAAATTCCCATAGCTAATGATTGGAAATGTGTTCTTTTTAGAGGTATCTGGAGTTCTCCTCTGACCAGTAGGTCCGCTTGGAGGTGGTGGAAGATTCTTTGAGCAAATGAAAGGAATAGAGGAAGAAGATAAAGCTGGTTGTGTAAACATAGTTTTCAATAATTATAAACACCATGGCCCCATGGTGGGCGCCAAATTGTTTTCGTAATAAATCTATTGAACAAAGATTAACCAAGTTGTATGAGAGGCTGTGGTGTTATGAATAATACGAGTATTGAATTGAGATAAAAATAAAACAAGTGTTTTACAAGGAAAGCCCTTGATCCTTGCTAGGATCTATGACATAAAACCTTGTGAGGTGATAATGATCACCTACCTTGTATGATCTTATTAATTAGAATGTAAATTATAGAGACGATGATAGAAATATAATTACAAGTTTTTGCCTAGATCTTATTGATTTGAATGTAAATTATAGAGACGATGATAGAAATACAATTACAAGTGTTTTCCTAGATCTAGGTCTGCATGGTGTTAAAATATTTCTGGGATCTTGCTGAACTGGTATTTGCAATATGCTTTGAGTTGGTATTCCCGAATTTTATGTTTGGTTGAAATGTTTCTTTGTTGTGAATGAGTCTTATGTTGACCATTTCTACACATATGAGAAATAAACAAGAAATATAGTCATTGTTCAGGATCCTAATGTATGTTCGGGATCTTGAGACTCCTGTAAGATCCAGGATCCTGGATAAGTTTAAGGATTTGTAGAATTCTTTGAGATACAAGATCCTGGATAGGATTGAGGATCTTGGCCCTAACACCATACTTACTAATTTGGTTACCAAATTACTAAATCTACTTTTAACCAAAATAATGGAAATTTCTCTTCTTTACTTCTTATGAAACCAAAATTGTTGACTTTCTTATTGAGACAAATATTCATATTCTAGATTTATGATAATAAATGCAGTTTTTACATCCATTTTCCATATTTCATAATCATGTAATGTTGTTGTGGCAAGTAGACTCCTAATAGACTTCATCATCGCCGATGGTGAGAAGGTTTACTTATAATTAATTCCTTTAATCTGAGTTTAACCCTTCATAACTAGGCAAGATTTTTACATGTGTACATTCCAAATTCAAAACTTGGTTACTATACATGGATTGAATCTCTATGTATTGCCTCTTTCTACTTATCAGTCTGTGGACCTACCATGGCTTCTTGATAGTTTCTTAGCTCATCATCACCAAGTAGTTTTCCATCACCCTCGGTGGTATGGATCCTACTAGCTCCTTGAGATATTGAAAGGATGTTTGATTTATGTTTGAATCAATCGAAGTAAAAAGGAAAGTAATATTAAACACGATGATCTAAATAAGATCAAGTTTCACCTTAATTATATTCCATAATGAGTACAGAGAAGGCTTAGGCGTACAAACGCCCAAAAGATTTTACAACTCTTTATAATATTTACCCTATTTATAGGGTATTAACAAAAACAAAAAATACTAGGACTCAACATTAAAATGCGAACCACTAACGTTCCTAGTAAATATATTAGATAATGAAGTCTTGATGACCTTCACTATTTACAAACGATTCCCAATCTAAGAAACTTTCTAAGGTTCATCATCTCACAAAATATATTGACTCTATATTCTTACCCTTTGTGATCAATCATGAATCTTCAAATTTTGGGTAGTGTCTTCATCGTCTGCAACAAAGCTTTCCTTATCTTCATGTACCAAAAGATGATCTTTCGAATCTCAACTCTGTTTTCATTCACATTCTTCTGACAGTTTTTAATGTGAAACAAGATACTTGAAAGATGTGAGTTTGAGTATCTTTCAATATCATTGGCATGAAAAATAAATTTATTCATTCCCCCTTTATTCTTCTTCCCTTGGAATATGACTCCCAGTGGTTGATGTATATCTCTCCATCTTCATAATCTTCAATATTAAGTTTCCCTTTCAATAAGGCCTTTGGAACTTTATCCAACGATGAAAGAAGTTTTATCTTGTGACAACCTGAAATTTCTCTTCTGTATAAACAATATCAAGTCAATAGAAGTCAGAACAATTGCAGTAAATTTTCAGACTTTTTAGTATAAGTTTGTGTATTTCAGGATTTACACATAAAGAGATATCAGGAGAGAGGATGCACTAGGGTTTTGTGTAACTTTGTTATTTCAAAAATCTATGAAATTAGAGTTCATTGCTTGAATAAAATATTTTCTGCCAAAAACCCCAGGGGTATATATATGGTTCTTAGCCAAATTTATTCATTTGTTACATTTCCAACTAGAGAAAAGCTGAATTCTCTCTCACGGATCTTCGGACTTTCGTCCCAAAACGTGAGTACTTCTATCTAGGTGTATTATAGAGCTTATTATGTGCTTAATAACCTAGAAATCATATCAAAACGACGAGATTAAAGAGTTTACGGCCCAAGAACATCTTGGACCGTAAACCCTTCTTTAAGGGACAAATGAGTGCCTAGTCCTCTCCTTTTGCAATGAAACTGGCCTAGACTCGTATCCTAATGTAAGTAGGACTAGAAAACAACCCAAGAGCACCAAGAGTAAGGTGTTAATGGTACAAGAAGTTCTTGGACCATGAACTCCAAACAAAAGGGCCTAAGTGTGCTTTAAACCCTCCATAAGCCTTGGACACTAGCCTAGATTCATTCCTAGTTAAATTAGGGACTTGAAATCACCAAAAACCCATACCCATGAGAGATTACGACCGTAATCTCTAAGGGAATTGGTCTCAGGGCCGTGAAGTCCTTGTGTTTTGGTTCTTGGAGAGTAAACTCCTTGTGTTTTGGTTCTTGGAGAGTAAACTCCTTGTGTGTTGGTTCTTGGAGAATAAACTCAAGAATGGGGTCCTTTGGAACCCTAAACCCACTAGCCTTGTCCTACAACAACTTAGATGCAATCCTTAGCGCTAGTAACACTTATAAAAGGTGTGTAGCATGTTCTAGGAGGTCTTAACATTTTCAATTAGTAGTTTAAAACAAATTGGGTACATATATGTGTGATTATATGTTAACTAGGATCATAGAATGTGTTCAAGACTTCACTTGACACCTAGCAATCCTACGTCTTCAGTACATCCGTACCACTCAATACAGGTGAGTTCATACCCCTTAATCAATGGTTTAAATGTTTTTAAATGCTTTTATGGGGGGAGGGGGGGATACAAGTTGAATACTTATAGTTATTACATCAATCACATGTGATTAATAACTACAAAACAAGTGGTTTTTCTTACTATTCAAATTGTTTATCAAATTGTTTTGCTTCAAACTGTTTTACAAACTATGTTACTTATAAAATACTTCTACATAAGTTCTTTTATACTTATTATCAATTGAATGTCTGTGTATGTATAGTTATATAAGCAATGTTTAAAAGGCTTAGGAAGGCCTGCCCGCTTTATGTCCTTTTCCCCGTTGGGATGTGGTCTGCTAAGGTATCGGGTATCCATCCGAAGGTCGTTTAATTATTAGTTATATATCATGTGTATAGATATAGTCATAAAGGTTCTTCGAGACAGTTCAATATCCTTGGGTAGCAAGGGTATACTTCCATGTTCATACGTACCAATTACATTACTAGTAAGCTACCATAGGGGTAGTACAGGAAGATACAATTACTATTACTAGAAATTTGAAACATACAATGAGTCAGTTCATTCTTGAGTCAGTACGAGTAATACATACAGTACATTACTATACATGCTAGATAGAGAGAGAACATACATTACAACTAGTACACACAGTACATTAGTATACATGCTAGATAGAGAGAAAATACATTACAACTAGCACACGCAGAACACTTCAGTACATACAGGCTAGACAGAGAAAGAGTACACTTTTCAGTTAGCACATTCATTACATGTACATTTATGCAGTTATGTGAACCATTAAGCGGGTCATGGCAGTTCCTGCCATGACCGTTTTTGTATCCCGAATCTCCTTAATTGGGGAGTGTATGAGTTTGCGTATAGATCTATACTGGATTGACTATCCTACACCTTGCTGCTCGCTACAGTGGGACTTGCAAGTCTACGGTTGCCAAATGTCATTTCTTACGGCGTCTTACATCGTCGTTTTACTAGAGTCAGTTGCAGGATACAGGTCGATCACATGTTACTTTGAACACCTTTTTTTTAAGGTAGTTAGTACAGCGGTAGTCCTTTATTACAAATACTACGGTACTTTGATATTTTCCCATAACATTCACTCGTGAATATTCACACGATGCAGGGTAATGTAAGAACTATATTTTTGATAAATGATAGTCAGAATTGGGAAAACACGCACTCTAACAAGAGACACACACACAGACACTAGATGCCTTGGTAGAAGGCTACAGTTAGTAGGACACATAGAGTTTTCTAGGAGAGTTCAAACATTTTAAAAAAAATTGTACAAAACATCTTACAAATGCTTTCATACAAAGACACACATTAAAATACTTTTGATCTCACCAACTTTAGGCTGATACTCGCTTTCATAATAACTTGTATTCTCAGGTCACCAATAAACAGGAACAGGTGCCAGGCTTTTGAGAAGATGGAGTACGTTTAACGCTCGTCCTTTATTTTGATATGTATATGTTTGTGTCTATAACTTTGACAGAACACACATGTATGAAATTATTTTATTAATGCAATGGATGATGTTGTTGCTTGTTTACTATTATTCATTGTTTGTGATACTTTACATGACGTCCACCGTCCCAAAATGTTTCCGCCATTCATGGTTTTGGGGTGTGACAGATTGGTATAAGAGCATTGTTTATTGTGAATTGAGTATACCAACCCATAAAAGTATACTAACTATAAATACATTGGGATTAAAATAGTCTGACAGAGAGTTTATACTTTAAATATTTAAAATATTAATGAAGTATACGTGCCTGCATTCATACTAAAATTTGTGTCACTAAGACAGTACAAAAGTATTACGATTGTTGGGCAACACAGGTAGACTTAGAGACATATAGTCAAAACTGGGAAGATATAGCGTGATCAACTATATTATCCGAGGGTTGACTAACATGTGCCTAAGTGTGGTTGTGAGGTTGCAACAAGTCTAAAAACTTACCCACAATACCACAATGAGAACAATAGAACATAAACTTAAAATACTATAGGAGTATTTTGCATTACTATAAATTACTTATGTGCTAGATTTTTATACCTCCCTTCTCGCGTAGATTTAATGGCTGGATTCCACCTTCCTGGAGACCTGTACTATCCCAACCACGACAATGTAGGATGGCTAGAAGATGAACCAGAAGATGATCACCCAATTCCTTTGGATGATCATGAAGCTGAAGGCTTTTCTGATGGTTCTGACTCAGAGCCAGAAGTCAACAACATACCACCAGTAGGTCAAGCCCCTAACAACATCCCTCGCCCATCATTTCCAGGACCCACACCCTTGTGGGCAACCAACCTGAACCGCTGGAGCGACGAGCAGGGTCAACCCTTACCTTACTTTGGGGACCGAAGCTTTTACAACCTCAGCAAAGGTGGCTGTGTTGATCGAGATCTGCCCGTCAAGGTTCGCAGAATAGCTTGTAACGTTGAGCAGGGTCGAGCAGCCATCGATTGAGTTATGGAAATGGATGCCAACTCTGGTGTCAACACTGTCTGCATTCGTCCGCTAGAGTCTTCTCACGAAAGGGCTCTGGTTCACAATGCAGCTCTTCAGAGGGAACTCACTGAAATGCGAGTTGAAGTCAGGGAACTTCGAGCTCAGCAAGCAAGAGCTGATAGGCGCATGTGGGACATAGAACGCCTTCTGTCGGGATCAAGAACTCACTCTGGTAGTTCTCGTCGCCAATAGATTCTCATCAATTTCTCTCTTTTGGATATAACCTAGTTATGTAAAACTCTGATCTAATTCCATATCTTTGTAAATCATAGGCCTGTTAGGTCTTGGTTAGGTTGTAATGCTGTCAAAATTTTCCCATTTTGGTTGATGTAAGGCCTCTTTTAGTTGGCCGTTTTTCCCGAACTTATTACATCTGTAATTCCAGTAATATTGACAAGTACCTAATCTTATGGGGATTATTATCCAAATGTGATCATATATTAGTTCTAGATTTCCATTCAATCGTATCATTGGGCTATGGAGAGTTAGTCCATGCGTCATTCTCATCAATTCTTCCATTGAAATCTTATCAATATTTTCATCTTCATAAACTATAGATCAAAGATGCTACCTCGCATAAATCCAAGGAGAAACCTCAAAAACGAAACACCACCACCTCCTCCACCTCCTCAACCACCTACTCCTCAATTCAACTCGACAACCTTAAATGTTGTTGTAGCTGCAGCTGTGGCTACAGCCATGTCTCAGTATCAATATCTGTTTCCACTGGAGGAGGAACCCCTGTTCTGTCTATCCAGGTTGTAGCTCCTGTGCGCTCAAGAGAGTGCTCCTATAAGGACTTCACCAACTGCAAGCCATTGTCCTTCAAAGGGACTGGTGGAGTCATTGCCCTCTCGCAATGGTTTGAGAAAACCGAATCGGTTTTCGAAATCTGCTCTTGTCCTGAGGGTAGCAGGGTGAAGTATGCTGCTTGCACCTTTGAAACCAAAGCCCTAACATGGTGGAATGGCCATGTTAAGTCACTATCTCTTATAGTGGCTAATGCTATCGGCTGGGAAACTTTGAAAGACCTCATGATTGAGGAATACTGCCCGAGAGGCGAGATCCAAAAGTTGGAGGAAGAACTGTGGGGCCTAACCATGAAGGGCTCCAACATAGTCGCCTACACCGCCAGGTTCTGTGAACTGGTGGCCCTCTGTCCCAACATGATTCCTTCAGAGGGAAAGAAGATCGAGAGATACATATGGGGAATAGTGCCCCCATACCAGGGAAATGTTTTGGCATCACACCCCACTACATTTGATAGTGCCAAGCGATTGGCACAGTGGCTCATAGACCATGGGGTTCGTACCCCGGCCGCAACAACTACCCTGGCCATCTCAGAACCTGCAAGAACCGCTGACCCCAAACGAAAGTTTTGGGATGAAAAGAAGAAGGCTAAGGCTGCCAAAAAGCAGCAGGTCGTGGCAGTACATGCTGCGATAGCACCTACCGCTGCTGCTCCGATAAAGCAGTACTCTGGAAGTTTGCCTATGTGCAACAAGTGCAACTTCCATCACGTCGGCACATGCCTAGAGATGAAGTGTCTGAACTGCAATGGGAAGGGGCACACGGCCCGTTTCTGTAAAACTCCAGCGAAGCATATCAACCAAGCCCCCGGTGCTGGAGCGGGCCAAACTTGCTACGGATGTGACAAGGTAGGCCACTTCAAAAGAAACTGCCTGAAGGCAGGGTTTCCATTGGAGCGGCAAGAGTTCTGGCCATAGGCCATGAGGAAGCGGTAGCCGACCCCACAATGGTCACTGGTACGTTCCTCCTCGATAACTCTTATGCATGCATTCTATTTGATAGTGGAGCGGAGAGGAGTTTCGTGAACCAAAAATTTGCTCATTTACTTAAGCAAAAATCATGAACACTTAATGAACTGTTCACTATAGAAATGGCTAATGGAAAGACAAAGAGCACTAGCAGTATATTCATAGGGTGTACCCTAACTTTAGATAACCATTCGTTTTCTATCGATCTCATGCCGGTCTCAATTAAAAGTTTCGACGTCATTATCGGCATGGATTGGTTGAGTCTTCATCGTGTCGATATCATGTGTTACGAAAAGGGTGTACGCCTTAATCTGCTGTCTGGCGAAACCTTAGTAGTTTATGGCGACAAACCCGACACGAACCTTCGTATCATCTCGAGCATCCAAGCTTAGAAATTCTTGCGAAAGGAATGTCGTGCATTCCTTTCTCATGTGGTCGACGTGACCCAATAAACGAAGGAAATTTAGAACATTCCAGTAGTACGCGAATTTCCTGACATCTTCCCAGAAGAACTCCGAGGATTACCTCCGCAACGTCAAGTCGAGTTCTGAATCGACTTAGTTCCAGGGGCTACCCCAGTAGCCAAATCGCCCTATCGTCTAGCACCTGCAAAAATGCAAGAACTGTCCGGTCAACTTAACGAACTGCTCAACAAGGGCTTTATAAGACCAAGCTTCTCACCCTGGGGTGCCCCAGTCTTGTTCATCAAGAAGAAAGATGGATCGTTTCGTATGTGCATCGACTACAGGGAGCTCAACAAACTGACGGTCAAAAATCATTACCCATTACCTCGTATCGACGATTTATTTGACCAACTTCAAGGAGCGAACTTCTTTTCAAAACATTACTCTCGTAGTAAGGAGGAGCATAGTCAACATCTGCGACAAGTCCTCGAAACATTACATTTGGAGAAGCTCTACGCGAAGTTCTCGAAAAGCAAATTTTGGATTCGACGAGTCGAATTCTTAGGGCACGTGGTTAGCAAAAAGGGTATACACGTGGACCCTTCCAAAATCAAGGCCATTGAGAACTGGTCAGCACCAAAGACGCCTACAAAAATTCGTCAATTTCTAGGCCTCGCTGGCTACTATCGTAGGTTCATTCAGAACTTCTCCCGCATAGCGAAACCTCTTACAACACAGACCCAGAAGGGCGTGGCCTTTGACTAGGAAGAGAAGCAGGAGAGAGCGTTCCAAACGCTCAAACGAGCCTTGTGCACCGCACCAATACTATCCTTTCCCAAAGAAATAGAAGACTTCGTCGTTTATTGTGATGCATCGAATCAAGGACTCGGATGTGTTCTGATGTAGCGAGGTAAGGTCATCGCCTATGCCTCGAGACAGCTAAAGACACATGATGTCAACTACACAACCCACGATCTTGAACTAGGAGCAATTGTGTTTGCCTTGAAAATTTGGAGACATTACTTATATGGAACGAAAAGCACTATCTTCACGGACCACAAGAGCTTACAACACATATTTGAACAGAAGGAGCTCAACATGAGACAACGATGGTGGTTCGAGCTACTCAATGATTATTAATGCAAAATTCGTTATCATCCGGGTAAATCCAACATAGTAGCTGACGCCTTGAGTCGGAAAGAATATTCTGGTCGTAGAGTCAAATCATTGACTATGACTATCCATTCACACTTGTCCACACAAATTAAGGCAGCTCAGCTCGATGCTTTAAATCCTGAAAATGTGGCGAGTGAATCCCTAAGAGGGATGGATAAGAACTTGGAGGTTAAGGGTGGCAGATCTTATTATTTCATGGACCGGATCTGGACCCCGAAACTAGGTGGTTTCAGAGACTTGGTCATGAACGAGGCACACAACACTCGTTATTCCGTGCACCCGGGATCAGATAAGATGTATTTGGACCTCAAAAAGCTACACTGGTGGCCTAACATGAAAGCAGAGATTTCTACCTTCGTGAGTAAATGCCTTACTTGCGCAAAGGTCAAGGTCGAATACCAGAAACCCTCCGGTCTACTACAACAGCCTAAGATACCGGAATGGAAGTGGGAGCGGATATCTATGGATTTCATAACCAAGTTGCCCAAGACGACGGGTGGACTTGATTCCATATGGGTCATCGTCGATAGACTGACCAAGTGTGCACACTTCCTGCCGATCAAAGAAACAAACAAGATGGAGAAACTTACAAGAACTTACATTAGGGAGATTGTAAGACTGCACGGTGTTCCCTTATCCATTATCTCAGACAGAGATAGTAGATTCACCTCGAGGTTCTCGCAGCCGTTAGAAAGTTTCCTCGGAACCAGGCTAGACATGAGTACAACCTACCATCCACAGACCGACAGACAAAGTGAGAGAACTATCCAAACCTTGGAAGATATGTTGCGAGCCGGTGTGATAGACTTCGGGAAAGCATGGGATACTCATTTACCCCTTGTCGAATTTTCCTACAACAACAATTATCACACGAGCATAAAGGCTGCTCCATTTGAGGCCCTCTATGGCTGAAAGTGCAGATCCCCTTTGTGCTGGATTGAGGTGGGTGATACCGAGTTAGCTAAAGGATGAGTTCCTGAAAGCACTCTCACAGGTCCGGAGATCATATGGGAAACGACGGAGAAGATCATTCAGATCCGTGAACGATTGAAATCCTCTACAGACCGACAGAAAAGCTACGATGATAAACGCAGGAAACCGTTGGAATTCCAGGTGGGCGACTGTGTTCTATTAAAGGTCTCACCCTGGAAGGGATTGATATGCTTCGGAAAGCGTGGAAAGCTAAATCCAAGGTACATTGGGTCTTTTGAGATTATCGCAAGAATCAGCCCTGTAACTTACAAACATAACTTACCGCGCGAACTCAGTAACATACATTCTACCTTCCACGTATCGAACATGAAAAAGTGTTTGTCCGACGAGACTCTTGTTATTCCACTCGACGAGATCGAGATCAACGAGAGCCTCAACTTCATGGAGGAACCAGTAGAGATCATGGATCGAGAGGTCAAGCAAACGAAACAAAGCCGTATCCCGATAGTGAAGGTTTGCTGGAATGCTAAGCGATGACCGGAATTCACTTGGGAGTGTGAGGATCAGATGAAACTGAAATATCCTTGTCTTTTTACATAATTAATTGTAACTACTTATTTGCTTAAATTCTAATTTCGAGACGAAATTCCTTCTAAGGATGGGATGACGTGACAACCTGAAATTTCTCTTCTGTACAAACAATATCAAGTCAATAGAAGTCAGAACAGTTGCAGTAAATTTTCAGACTTTTTAGTATAAGTTTGATATTTCAGGATTTACACTTAAAGAGATATCAGGAGAGAGGATGCACTAGGGTTTTGTACAACTCTGTTATTTCAAAACTCTATGATATTAGAGTTCATTTCTTGAATAAAATATTTTCTACCAAAAACCGTAAGGGTATATATATGGTTCTTAGCCATATTTATTCATTTGTTACATTTCCAACTAGAGAAAAGCTGAATTCTCTCTGACGGATCTTCGGACTTTCGTCCCAAAACGTGAGTACTTCTATCCAGGTGTATTATAGAGCTTATTATGTGCTTAATAACCTAGAAATCCTATCAAAACAACAAGATTAAAGAGTTTATGGCCCAAGAACATCTTGGACCGTAAACGCTTCTTTAAGGGACAAATGAGTGCCTAGTCCTTTCCTTTTGCAATGAAACTGGCCTAGACTCGTATCCTAATGTAAGTAGGACTAGAAAACACCCCAAGAACACCAAGAGTAAGGTGTTCACGGCCCAAGAAGTTCTTGGACCGTGAACTCCAAACAAAAGGGCCAAAGTGTGCTTTAAACCCTCCATAAGCCTTGGACACTAGCCTAGATTCATTCCTAGTTAAATTAGGGACTTGAAATCACCAAAAACCCATACCCATGAGAGATTACGACCGTAATCACTAAGGGAATTGGTCCCAGAGCCATGAACTCCTCAAAGGAGTTGAAAGGTGCCTTAATCTCTTCCACGGACTAAGCCATCAAGTAACAATACTTCTAAGGGACATATAAGACTTCAAAACACCATATAAACGAAGGCTTAGGAGCTTACGGCCGTAAAATCTAGGGTTTACGACCGTAAACTCCTTATGTGTTGGTTCTTGGAGAGTAAACTCCTTGTGTGTTGGTTCTTGGAGAGTAAACTCCTTGTGTGTTGGTTCTTGGAGAGTAAACTCAAGATTAGTATACATGCTAGATAGAGAGAGAACATACATTACAATGAGTCAGTTCATTCATGAGTCAGTACGAGTAATACATACAGTACATTACTATACATGCTAGATAGAGAGAGAACATACATTACAACTAGTACACACAGTACATTAGTATACATGCTAGATAGAGAGAAAATACATTACAACTAGCACACGCAGAACACTTCAGTACATACAGGCTAGACAGAGAAAGAGTACACTTTTCAGTTAGCACATTCATTACATGTAAATTTATGCAGTTATGTGAACCATTAAGCGGGTCATCGCACTTCCTGTCATGACCGTTTTTGTATCTCGAATCTCCTTAATTGGGGAGTGTATGAGTTTGCGTATAGATCTATAATGGATTGACTATCCTACACCTTGCTGCTCGCTATAGTGGGACTTTCAAGTCTACGGGTGCCAAATGTCATTTCTTACAGCGTCTTACATCATTGTTTTACTAGAGTCAGTTGCAGGATACAGGTTGATCACATGTTACTTTGAACACCTTTTGTTTTAAGGTAGTTAGTACAACAGTAGTCCTTTATTACAAATACTACGGTACTTTGATATTTTCCCATAACATTCACTCGTGAATATTCACACGATGCACGGTAATGTAAGAACTATATTTTTGATAAATGATAGTCAGAATTGGGAAAACACGCACTCTAATAAGAGACACACGCACAGACACTAGATGCCTTGGTAGAAGGCTACAGTTAGTAGGAAACATAGGGTTTTCTAGGAGAGTTCAAACATTTTACAAAACATCTTACAAATGCTTTCATACAAAGACAAACATTAATATACTTATGATCTCATCGGCTTTAAGCTGATACTCGCTTTCAAAATAACTTGTATTCTCAGGTCACTAATAAACAGGAACAGATGCCAGGCTTTTGAGAAGATGGAGTTCGTTCAAGACTCATCTTTTATTTTGGTATATATATTTTGGTGTCTATAACTTTGACAGAACACACATGTATGAAATTATTTTATTAATGCAATGGATGATGTTGTTGCTTGTTTACTATTATTCATTGTTTGTGATACTGTACATGACGTCCGCCGCCCCAGAATGTTTCAGCCATTCATGGTTTTGGGGTGTGACATATCTTTTTCTTGAACTAGATACTTATCCATCTCTCCCAAAATCTTCGTAACAGTGATGCGATCCTTGACATTCATCAGAGGGAAATCAACAATCGTGAATTCGAACACAGCATTGTTGGCTCTAACAACAATGTAACGATGATTTTGCAAAAGGCCTTCAAAAATAACATTAGGTATGATTGAAAAGACTTTCACTATCTTGACAAGAGACTAGACTTCCTCTTCACTCTTTCCCAAAACGGCATGAAATCAAAATTTCAACCTTTTGTATTCATCTTGATCTTTTTAACTTTAAGATACTTTGAACTGACCAATGGCGAACAACAAATGATTTATGGGAAAATCAAGTTGATTAAAGTTCGTATCTTCAATAGCATAACTCTTCTTTGGATTCTTCATAAATTCATCTACACCATCAAGAACAACAGTCTTAGTTGTTTCATCACACTAGACTTTATTAAGATCACCTTTGTTATGTCATGGTGGATCATTCGCCCTTTCAGTCATGATGCTATTCAACTATCTTAGTCTTTCCATCTGTAGTTCATGAAGTTTCTTTTTTTTTTTCTTTTGAAAGTTTCACACTTGTACCCTTCCCTTTTGAGTTTTTTAGTAGTTGTATTTTCTTATCATTTTTTTGAACCTGATCCTCCTTCATCAATACTCAATCCTTTATTGGATTGAAGTTTGGACACATCGATATTGATATTCGGAGTAGTCAATATTGTTGTCATTGCTTTCACTACTGGTTTAATTGGTAACCAAGTAGGTATTTGAGTAAAGATAACCTTCCCGACTACTTTGCATTTAGCCTCATAACTAGCTTGCGTTGAACTAACCCCCATTTCTCCCTCTTGGGCCACATTCGTAGAACATGGATCCTTAGATGGAAGTCGGATGACCAAATCCATAATCGGTGCCAACTCATTTTTGAAACACGATATGAAAGACGAAACCATTGTAGACAATTGGTCTCGGGAAATCAAAGTTGTTGGTGTAAAATTAAACTTCGATAGAGTTCTTGAAACCTAATGAGAGACTTTTCAATGTTATCAAACACCTTCCAATCTTCTTCTTTCATAAGCTTCATTTCGTTAGTATAACCTTTGTTGAAGGAATTAATATCCTCCACCAATTGAGTAGTAGCACCATTCAAAACATTAACCTTTTCTGTAATGCCATCACAAAACGTATCAAGTTTCTTGAACTCTTTAGAGAATAAGTCACTAAACGCCTTAAGCTTCAACTCAATAAAGGTTATGGATGTAGTCACCGACTTCTCAAAAAACTCATGTCGCTTACGTGGAACATCTTGTAATTTCATAATTTCATGATTGAAAGTATAAGAATGAGTAGACAGACACTGATCAATACTGTTATCAACACGTTCAATTAAAGTCCTAGTTCTTGACTCTTGTGACTTTAATAAGTATTCGACCTGAACGCCACTAACAACCGAATTCCTAGAACTATCATTTAAAAATTGAAGAAGGGTTTAGTTTAAGTTGAGAATCTTGAGTTCTTTACCAGACATGATGGCATTATCAGGAACATTGTCTTCTTCCAGATTAAACTCCAATTTAGCAAACCCAACCATTACGTCATCATTATAATAGTCATTATTCTTCATCTCTCATCAGTCTTAGATTCCCATTCATTATTTACTATAATCAAGCTTTATTTCTCAACTCACTAAAGCGGAAACACGAGATGCAACAGTACAAAGGGTTTCATAGCAAAAGATAAAAACAACACAAACCATAGTATTAAAATACGTTACAATTACAATATCATTTGAAATTTTTTTAAAAGACATTAGAATGTATTTAAATAAAATAACATACGCAAATGCTCCTACAAGTGATGTATCCCTATGTACCACTTACTCGATGATTCCTGAAAAAGCATGTAAAATGAGTGCAACTATAAAAATAGTCGGCGAGTTCATATGTTTACAAAAAACGTGCTTTCATGAATCATAATCAAAGTTTTGATAAAAGTTACCATAAGCAAAAGTACATTGCTAAAATGAGTAAATAAGTTCGTTGTCATCATGAGAATAAAGTATGTTGCCAAAATGAGATGCAAAGTTCATATTCTTATGGGAAATAAAGTTCGATGCTATCATGAGAAACAAAGTCCATTGTTACCATGAAAAAAATTTTGTTGCTAAAATAAGTAGCAATTTCATTGCTATAATGAGTAAAAAATATTGCATAACAAAGTTCATTGCTATCATGAGTAAATAAGTTTGTTGTCTTCATGAGAATTAAGGTGTGTTGCCAAAATGAGATGCAAAGTTCATATTCTCATGGGATATAAGTTCGATTCTAAAATGAGATACATGGTTCGATGTGCATAATGATCAAATCATGAGTTCACAAATCAAGCCTAATGACCGAGGGGTGCCCTATTGAGATCTACGTGTATCGCTCACATAGGTAGGAATGGTAAAATGGACTTCGCGAAACGGGCGAGTGAGGAGTTGTCTACCTCCTAATAGCGCTATCCATAATAACTATGGGATTAAATGAGTTAATGAGTTGTATGAATTGATTATAGGGACTTAACCGCGATATGGCCTCATGAGTTAACAATATCATACACATACATAGCAAATCACCTTTGATAGAATTGAAAATAAGTACAACTAACATAATTGAGTAAACGACATGGTTTTCCACCCCAAAACATTTGAAAACTGAAAATAGGGAGAGGTGTGAATACTCACAATGATGCGTGAAGGTATTTGTGATGCCTTAAGCTAACTTTCCTCACATCCTACTATCGATTCTCTACGACAAGGTTGCACACTAGTAAGTCTCTAGTTGAACATCTACCACTAGTATACTTAATTTTTACAATAGAATTATGCCAATATTATGTGAAAATTAGGTTTTGTATAAGTTACGAACATTTTTCCGTATATTTAGATTTCCATGGATCAATTTGTTAAATAAAAAATTTAAGTGAAAAATCTCATTTTTGGAAATGTCAATTGAAGTGTAATTATAACATTCCGGAAGATGTTTCAAATAGATAAATATTCAAAACTAAATCAAATAAGTTATAAAATTTTCCAAACTTTGTATTTCAGTTTAACTGAAGTCAAAGACATTAAAATAATTTTTCTTGAATTTTTGATATCTCTAACTATTTTTCACCAATTAAGTTCCTTGAAAATGTCATAATATTGGGGAAAATAGTAAATGATCATGGAAAATCCTTAAAATTGTTGTGTTACTGCTTCATAGTGTCCGTAAACTTGGAAAATTAATAAATGTCAATTTTATTAAAAAAAAACCCGGTTTTATTATTTAAATATGTTTTCCACCAAGAAATGTTAATTAAATATCAAAAAGTAATTAAAAATCACCGAACTTTTTATTTGTGTTCCAACTGAAGTCAAGGAATTCCAGAAAATGTTCCATAAACTTTAAATATGTATACCATTTTTCCTTTATTTAACCATTTGAATCCTCAAAAATTCAAGAAAAACAACAACCCGTTAATAAAATGACCAATATTTTTGTACAACTTATATACAATGTATGTAAACTAGAAAAAAAATGTGAAAAGTGGTTTTTAAAGTACTTAACCTGATTTCATGATTTATGAGTATTTGTTCTAGGAAAAATGTAAATAAATAATAAAATATTTTATGATAATTTCTTGTTATTTTTGAATAAGTTTAAATATTTTTCCTTTATTTATTCTCATAAATAACCATTAATTCATGAAAAAAAAATACTAAATAATACTAAATAGTAAGGAAAATTCAATGAACTTTTTATTTACGGTTAATATATATATATATATATATATATATATATATATATATATATATATATATATATATTATAAGATATTCTAAAAACGTTTTATAATTTTTTGACAAGTTTTGCTATTTTTCATCAATTTATTCCCTTAAACATTTATTAAATTGGGAAAAATAAGAAACTATCTTGGAAATGCATACGACTTCATGAACCGTCTTTACTCAGTGTATAGGTCATATCAGAAATTTACCAGAATTTATTGACAAAAAATATTTTATATGTATTATTGCTCTATTTTATTTCAATAAATTAAGAAAAATGAGTTATTTTCTGAAAATTTCAAATCATCTTAAGAAAAAAAATACATTTGTTTAGAAAATAAGTTTTAGATATTTATTGTGAATAAATTCTTTATAAGCATTCTTAACAATGTACGTTGATTATCAAGCCTTTAAGCATGATGTTCATCACATACATTATGGTTTGAAGACCATGATTGAACTTATTTTATTCAAAATGATGTTTCTAAATGAAAATTTTGAATGTATGTGGTTTTGGATCTTTAAAACTTGTAAAACTCAAGTTGGTGGATTTGATTTAGGCTTTGATCATTGGATTTCACCTTCTAACAACATCCATATTGATTTTGGGTGAAATCCTACCACCATCATCATCAAATTCAACATGCTTGAACATGCATATGAATGTTCATAAATAATGGTGTAGAAAAGGGAGAAAATGCAAAAAAATTTGATATTTTTTTAAAGAAAAGCGAACAAAATGTAAGGAAATTGATTTTACCTTGAAGATCTACTTCAAATGATGAAGCTTCTTGAGTAAAATGAGGGATATTTGCTGGAAATTTTATGGGTTTTGGAGCTAATTCATAAAGGGAATGAATGGGGGGTTTTGGAGAAAAGAAAACATAGATTATGTCTTTGTGGATACCCACTCTCTCTCATCATCTCTTTGGGGTTTCACCCCACCTAAATTGGCCACCAAAACATAGAGATGTATGTTATCTTATGAAATTGAAAATAAAAATGTCTCCATTATTCTGCTTCTACGCTCATCGTTGTTAGATGAAGATAAAAGTTTTAAAGAGAGAAAAATGGGAGGTGGAGTGAATGGGAAGTGAAAATGTTTAGTATTGTTGGGAAGGGGAAGAGTGGCCGAATTTGAGGGAGTGAGAAGGGGTTTCCCTCTCTTCCATTTTTATAAAATACAAATCCTTTATAAAAATATGCAATTTTATAAAATATATGCATCTTAACCTAGTTTTTATTCATAAAAACTTTGATTTTTTGAATTTGAAATTAGAAAATAAGGTGTTGTTAATCAACATTTTCTTTCGTTGATTATATTCCATCACTTAGTTATTTAAATTTTGATATAATAAGGTTCATAACAATTTTATGGAATTTTGGATGTTATATTTTATAAAATTTAGGTTTTTAAGGCTTTTAGGATTTTAAGGAATTTGTTAATATTTAGATATCAAGATAGATTGAATTTTGGAGACATCAAATTATTTTTGAGTCTTATAACTCTTTTATAGTTATAAATAATTTTTTTAATTTGTTTTTATTGGTTTATTGGCATTTATGTGTAGTGGTTCCGAGATTCAAGTGAAATTGAAGAACCAAGTATATTAGTCAGAGTTTCAACTTTGACTTATGTTCCTACGTGACTCGTACCTAATTTATACTACTAGGTCAAGTGCATGATGTGTGTACATGTTTCATGCAAAGATATCCAGGTCAAGGAATGACTTGAATTTGGATAGTCGCTACAGTTAAAGTATTTATAGAATTCACATATCAATGTGAAATCTAAGTACATTTTGATTCTACTTATTTCCAAGTTTGTAGTAGGGTATAACTTAACTTCTAGTTACTAAGTCTAGTATATTTCGTGCATATATGTACAACTAAGTTTAGTCAAGTCTAGAACTCACTCGAATTTTGATGGTTGGAGACTTGGTGACTTGAAGAACCTTATGAACATATTGGATTAATACCTCAAGCATGAGTCAAATCCTTTAGCTATAATAAGGTTAATTTTTTTGCCAATTCAAGTTCTACAGTCAGGATTGTAAGAAATTAGGATCATGGGAATCATGATCCAACCATGGCGACCTAGCCGAAAAGAGATTATATAGTTAGAGATTTTCTGAATTAAGAGAGCAATATAAGTTTTGTTGAAGCACCAACTATATTGAATGCTATGTTCGTATTGATCCTTAAGTCACATTCTAAATCAGCACTAACTGTAAATTCACCGCCTAATAAAGAAGAAATTAGGGACTATTTGCTCGCTTTCAGGTTGGCTACTAAATCTGGAAAAGATATATACTGAAACGGGAAGAAGAGGTAGCACGAATGAAAGAAAAGCAATCAGGGGTAAGTTCCTAAGGATAAGCCCTAAGGGTAGGCAACAATGTTTTGGTGCATTTCAAATGTAAAGACTATCCAAGTGTCGTCTACATAATAAATTACGAAATGATCGAGGATCTTTGAGGCTATATTTACCACTACAATTACTCTTACTATACTAGAACCACATTCGAAGAATATATATACTTAGAGAGTCATTATTGCGAACGGAGGCATTGAAACTTTATGATAAATTAAGTCACATTTTCTAGATAGCATTAGGAGTGTTTAGAAGTGACAGAAAATCTCACTGTTATGAAAATGTGTAATAATTTTGTGAGAATGAAGATACATGTGTAGCGATCAGACAAAGTAGGAAAATAATAAAATGATTTATTAAGGTTAAAGGTTTAAGTCGTCAATAAGGGAATTTATACAAAACATATTTAGATTATTCTTTTGAAAAATTGTTTAATTATTTGCGTCAAGACAAATACAAGTTAATGAGGAGTCAGGATATTTATGAAAACAAGTTTGAGAGTTTAGGAACTCACTGGAAATTGCAAAGTAGAATGTTATTTTAAGAAATTTGTAAAAATGTCGGTCATTGAAAATAATGCATTCTTAATTTAGTGATTCAATAAAAACAATCATTTGAAGGATAGATAATCGAAACATTTAAAACTTTTTGTGCTTTTAAAGAAAAGAAGAAACATAAGATATTTATTATTCACATTATGTTCTAGATTTAGAAAAATGATAAGAACAATTGTAGTCACCTTGTGTATTAATTGTAAGGGACATACAATGAAAATTGCACTTTTAATGAAATTTGTAAATTTTGAACAAAAGAACAATGAAAATAAGGACCACATGTTTACGGTAGATTTCATAATAAAAGAAAATTATATATGATAAGAGGTGTAGTTGAATATATAAAGGTTGACCAAGTGAAAATTATTCCTCATGACAATATATGCATTAATTGCTCAAAACGAGAAGATAGACTTCTAGTCTGTATGCATACAAATATGGTACCAAGGGAATTAGATTCGACTAGAACAAATTTAGACCATGCATTAAGTTATTATAATGGGTCTGTGAGATCGCAAATCAGATATAGAGTAAGAATTCAAGTGCGAGGGAAAGAAAAGGATGGTAGTAGTAGCAATGATTGTTGTTGTTTAAATTATAAGAATAATACATATACGTAGATTTATAACTAGGTTGAGTTATATTTCAAACTTCAATATTTGATGTATATTGATGATTAAATAGACATGTGGAAGTTTTAAAGTGTTTGCTAAAAAATCATGAGTTATCTATTAAGTTAAACTCCATTTGTGAAAAGAAGAAGCACTAAAACAGGTAATTGAAAATCTGACAGTTTTGATCTTTTAAACTAGAGTCCAAGAATGGTTAAAATGGATAAGTTAAAGACTCAACATATTTTGAAGAGTAAGTGTACATTGTTGAACGTGCGGGACTGTAAGTCTAAAAGTGAACACTAAGTTTTGCAATGTTGTAAATTTTAGAAACTTTATAGATTATAAAATTATATTGAAACAAAGTACACAAATGGTGGATGCTTTGAAATGTAAGCATTACAGATGTCTTATAAACATGTTTGAAGTAGAAATTTGTAGAAATATCATGTTGGGTTTCGAGAAAACGCATTAAAGTAAATTACAATGTCTAAATGAGAAAGTGGTCAAAAGAGTAAAAAAAAGTGGTTTGATAGATCCGATGAATCTTTTACACATAATATGAACTTCAATGTCATATATTTAAGTATTATAGAATAAAGTTTAAACCCTTTTATAAAAGAATATGTTTCTAAGTTTTTCAAAAACGTGCCAAAATGGTAATCAAGGTTTAACATGGTCTATATTCCCTTTAAAAGCACATATATCCATTGAAACGGATTTGAAATGAAATTGAAATAGCAAGGTTGAAAACAACATTGGTTAAATTGAGTTTTCAAGAAAAATGTTAAGTTAAAGAAAGTTGTCAAAATTAAAGTTGGTTGTTTTTAGCAAGAAATATAGCTTAGATTGTTAGGAAAGGAAAGGTCTAGTAAGTTATATGAAGTGGCTACAAATTATTTTACTTACGGTAGAAAATACAATGAAATGAAATAGGTTTTTGATTGAAGATTAAAAAGTAAGGAATAGGTAGCTTAGTGTAGCTGATCGTACCTAAATACTAAGTCAAGTATAAGGCGAGTACTGGTAACTTTTCCCTGAAATAGAGGACATGATAAGTGGGTGTAAAATGTTGTATAGTGTAGAGGCAGTTTCGTGCCTTTTTATGGGAGTCAAAGGTTAAGTTATAGGTTTAGCAGGTGGCGTAAGAGGATACATCCTTGATAATGATGGTAATGTCAGTAACACTAGTAAGGACTCAAGAGAATGTATGAAAACGATAAGGGTTAAAGGAGGATTTGAAATTATAGGAAAGATTCATACAACAAAGTTGTGTGATGTTTGATCGGGTATGAAAATTTAAGGTTGAAGGTTTGTGTATGAAAGATGTTAGTAATTTGGAAAAGTGTAATATGATGGGATACTTGAGAAGATCACTAGTGCATCTAGGGGGTCTTGAACTAAGACATATAAATTTTTCAGTAAAGGGGATGGTTTGTACTTTAATACAAAGTAAAGATGGTAGGGTAAGAATCACCAAAGATAAGGCTTTGGGTTAATGAGACATCATATGTTAAGTTTTAAGCTCAAGGTGGAAACAACCTAAAGCTAAATTCGTACTGTAGCAGAGAAGTCTCATGTATTGGTAGAAATGGGATGAACTTTTGTGCCTCCTCGAGAGTCATATCAGGGATGCTCGCTAATGGTATCCAAGTGAATAATCGTGATGAATCATATACCTTCTAACGCGATGATCCAGTTGTTATCTGTGTCGGTATCGGAACGCTTTTCATAGTTTTAACCATAGTACAAGGACAACAAAGAGTTATTGAGGTATATGTTGGGTACAAAGTTCTCCATTAGATGACTAGTGAAGGATTGGCTTGAGAAGACCCACTTGCATGTGGTATTGATGCATTGTGACATGAAAAATAGATAGATAGATAGATAGATAGATATATAGATAGATAGATAGATAGATAGAGACATGTTAACACCTGTATATATAGTGGGTGGCATACCACTTGTAGAGTGTGTTTCAGAGATGTAGTTCATAGTGACTAGTAAGTGGGATATTTATGTAGAGCTAGATCTAGTTCCTTCTTTGTACTCATTCCTATGATTGAATACATCTTTTAGTACCCAAATCAATGTGTCCTTTGTGTTCTTTTAATTCCGCATGCCAAATCAAATGCTCATAATTCACTACATTTGGTATCAGAGAGGGTCTTCAAAGATTAAAGCGATTTTTGAAAAAAATGGTTCTCGGTTTAGCTACTTTCAACACAATTGGAACCTTTATGGTGAGATTCTCAATGATCTCTCAAAATTTCTTTGTTTTGTGCTAGAATTTTTGAATTTTCGATCATTTTGACTCATTGGATCAATTTTTTTTAAAACACCCTGATGAGTTAAAAAGTAACTTGAAGATCGATTAGATCTTATAACAGGTAAAATAAAGAATACGAAAACAGTAAACAACTCAAGTATGGATCGAAGAATGTCGAATGATTAATCAACAATCCTCAGCAGAGCTCGATAAAAAACTTCTACTATAGAGGATTAAGGGTTTACAAGAACGATAAAGAAAATAATCTGTGATCTATTGTGATCGCTATCAATCCTTTTTTTTTTAATATGCATGCAAGCACATTAATTTATATTAAAACCCTAACAGCTCACGGTTGGACAGGCCCAAACCTGAGTAACAAAACTTGGACTATAAACCGAGCCCAATAGACGCAATACATCAAAACTGCTATGCTATGCTACCCAACAATCTCCCCCTTTGCGTCAAATTGGAGCGAGATCACTACCTCTTGCTTGGGCCAGCCGTAGGAACCTTCTTCTTTATAGTTTCAAACAGACGTGAGATAAGCGCGAGGATCGTCTGTCTGAACCGGATGTACCACTGAATCATATCATCAAAATACTTGATATCATCCGCTGTATTTTCCTTGCAACTGTGTCCCCAACACATGCTCTAGACAAGCAGTGGTATAAAGATGTTTATCCGCTAAGGCAAAGAGACATTTCTGTCCTTCACTCCTAGTGAACATGACCGAGTTTCGCCTGGGGTCAATTTTTCCCATCTTCATCTGGTTTAGATCACTGGCCGAGCCAACAGGAGAGATCTTCGGTTTCTTCTTGAAGACAGTTGCAATCTCCTGATCCATCAGTGCAACCTCCATGATGTAGCACACCAACATCCTTTTAAGATGGTCGATGATCATACCATATTTAGCTTCATTAGTCAGAGGGATGTTGTGCAGAACAATCCAATCATGAGGATTGAGGTTCGGTAGATCTGCTAAAGAGATGGCATGTTCGGTTTTTGCGGATCCCCTAAGCACCTTGAATCGAACATTGATAAACTTCCCAACAGTGTACGGTTTCAGGACCCGAACGTTGATGATCTTCTGAGCACTCCAGGTTTGATACTGAGGTTGAGCAGCCTTCAAATAGAACTCAATCAATTCCCGATCAACCTCTGGATAAGGATGAGGGAACTGGGCAACGTTGGCGAAGGCGTGAAAGATGAACGCCTTTCGGGTAAGTGGCATGTCGAACTAAGAGTCGACAGAATTATAACAGTCAAACGAGATGACTGGTTCAAGCCACAAGATGCTCGGGGTGTCGATTGCCTCCTTTATCATCCTCTCTCGAGTCCAAGCAGGAAAAAGAGTTTTCCTACTCTCAAGGAGGTCGTGGGCTTCTTTCTTTTTGCGTTCAGCTTCTTCAGCTTCTCTTGCCACACGAACATTATCATCTTCATCATTGCGTCAACTTTTGCGTTTCAGCAAGTCGACAATGGTTTCGTTGTCTTCTTCCTCTTCTTCCTCAGCAATTTTCTTGACTTTATCCTTCACACCCGAACCAGAGGCTTAGCCTGCAGGAGAAGGTTCGGTGGTGTGTGTTGCTTTTGAGGAATGAGGTGGTTGCGATCCAGACTCCTTTTCTCCCCTTGTTTCGGAGTGGACACGAAATCGGGTAGCCCTTCAATTTTACTTAACAGATCTAGGGTAGGAGCGAGCTTTTCTGCAAGGGTACGCCTCACAGAATGATTAAGGATCGGATGATGTGCTTCAAGGATGTTAGATATTGCTGAGTGGACATCCGAAACACACGTCTTGATGACCTCCCGTTCGGACCGAAGAGTGTCAAGTTGTTGTTGAGAATTGGAGAATTGAGCACTTTTGACCTTTAGGGCAGTGGTCTTCTTTTCCAGAACATCCATCAACGAGTTCTCAGTAGCTAGGTCCTCTTGGAGTTTAGAGAGGCGCTCGTCAATAGAGGCACGAAGGGCAGAGTTGTCGTCTGTCATAGATTGACGAAGTGTGGCAAAGGACTTCAACTCTGTAGAGACAAACGTGGCCAACTGTTGAACAATTGGTTCCAATGTAGTCTTTGTGGCATCTGCACTCTCCTGTAAGGACTTTAACAGGGCAGAGGCATCAGAGAATAGTTTATCGACTTTTTCGGTCGCAGCCTCACAGGCTTTCGTTGAGGCATCAATGGCGGCGGTTGCAGAAGCGACCGAATCTTGCTGAGCCCTTGAGAAGGCATCAACAATCTTCTGAAGAGCGGCTTCAGAGAGGGATGATTGAGAGGTGGAAGAAGAAGCAATGAGAAAGTCGACCTTGTCATGTAGTTCCTTAAGATGCTTCTTTGTGACCGGAGCGTCTTCGTCATCGTCACTCTGCACTTGAAACGGACTGTAATAGATCGAATCAAAGGTCATCTTTTCCCTGCCAAGGAAAGGGTTATCTCCGTCAGAGGCATGACCGGGAGATGGTGGTGGTGGTGAAGCTGGGGGTGTAGTGGTATGGGTAGGTTCAGGTTGTGTGGTTTCGGGTGTAGGTGTAGGTGTAGGTTCGGTTTGTTTTTGATTAGGGGTAGGTTTGGGTGCTGTTTGGGTTTCAGTTGTGTGAATGGGTTCGGTTACTGGTGGTGGTTCGGTTGCATCGGTATGAACCCCCGTATCAGATACGTTGGTTGTAACCTTTGCAGTGGATGTTGTTGTAGCATCAGAGAAGATAGGTGGTGGCATTTGGAATGAAGGTTTTGGAATATGGGTAGAGGGGTTTATGGTGGGAATGGAAGTGGGAATTGTTTGAGTAGGAGAGGGAATCGGAGAAGTATGGATTTGCATGTCAGGAGTAGGTGATCTAGGTGGTGTGTTGCCCCTTGGAGGTGTGTTGCCTCTTGGAGATGTGTCAGAATCCGAACTCTCTCCCTCCGACTCACTGGAAGAGGAAGCGATAATCAGCTTTCGCTTCGGTTGTGTCTTTCGTATCTTCTGTTGCGGTGACGGAGCAGCTTTGGTGGCCTTTCTCTTTTTAGGAAAAGAGCCTTTAGCCCCTTTTGCCACTTGCTTCCCTTTGTCTGCCTTTTTGCCTCTCGGAGCAGGCTTTTCGGCATCGTGAATGGATTTGAGCATTTCCGGCGTGAGATCCCTTGGACCAGACCTCTTGAACTCCTTGTAGGTCCGGATGAGCCGGCTGTCAGCTGGAACATCAGCGTACATAGTTTCCGGAATGGAACCATTGAAAGGGAATTTTGAAGCATCTGAAACGATGATCTTCGTGGTATGAAAGGTACCAATCGAAGACATCGGTGCGCCGACAACAGTGGGGACATTGTTCTTATCCATCGCCTACTTAGTGATCAAGGTCCAAAACCTGGCATACGACACCTCTGAATGCCGTGAAGAAGAAGATAAACTTTGGATGAGTTGTTTCCAGAGAACAAACCCATAGTCGACGTTAATACCGTTGTAGACACCGTACAGGATGGACAGGAATAGTCGACTGGAGCCATCTGAACCAGAGCTTCTTTCTGAGAGACCCTTGAATAGCACAGTGAACATCCCATTCCACTGTGGCGGTAAACATGACTTCTTAAACTTTGCGACGGAGGTAAGCACCTCCGTGTACCCCATATTGTAGAACATGTTGAAAAGGTGCCCCATTGGAATAGTCTCTGGATTAACCCTTGTTGGGTCAGCTTCAAATCCTAGTAGAGAACAAAAGCGTTGCTTGGAGATGGACGCTTTGTGATGAGAAACTTCGAAGAAGATCCTATCGACCACTTTATCGTAATGTGCAGTCGCATAGATCTGCGATAAGAACTCCATGGGCACTGATTCCACCCTAGAAAGTGCAGGTGCAATCGGCGAATACTTCAAGCACTCGATGATTGGGAACATGTAGGAGTCATAGACATGAGGCGTTAAATCGATTACGAGACACTGTTGAGGGTGAATGGGAAGAATGTGGGAAGTGGCATGCACAGAGGATGAATCGGCCATTATTGAAGAGAGTGAAGAAGATGATGAACAGTTAGGGTTCAGGGAATTCTTACTCTCTTGGGAATTTTGATTGCAGTAAAGAGGTAAATGGGAGAGGATGTCGCCTTTTATAGTGGGTTAAAGGAGAGAGAAAGATCTGCCCATATCTTCTATCGAAATACCAAGAGTTTTCCGGAGGTGACTGATGCGTGATAGTTGGGGAACCGATGATCACGCATGAGAGAGAGTGTCAGATTCCGAAGAACACGCCTCCCATCAAGCGTCGTTTCTGATAAACCGTTTCAAATTCACACGCGCCCTTTCTGTGCCAGAGATGAACCGTTTCAAATTCGCACACGCGTCTGCGACGTCAGTTAGAGATTAGACGTTTCGCCTGAGTCAGCAACTCTTCATCTTATCCCTTTAAAGTATAACGGCATCTTTTGAATAATACGCACACGTGGATTAAAGTTGACCTCAGCTTTTAATCAACCACCAATCCAAAGAAAAAGCCTGTAATTATTAGAACCAGAATTTTGGAAAATCAAAGATTTTCGTGCTAAGGGTGTAAAAGATAAGAAATAAAGCAATTCTTTTGAGGAAAAATTGTGATGTCAATAAAGACACAAAACAAAGGATCCTGGGCACGAATCTCTTCCTTCAAAGTCAAGAGAGACCTTAAAGGGTTAGTGTGGTTTCCCGTTGAATAACGATCAAACACTTATTAAGAAGTGATGAAAGGCTTCTTTTAATTCAGCTTTGTAGGGTGGTTTTTGCTTTGATTCAACAATCCTATTCTTGAAATAAGATAGAAAGTGAACAAAGTACTTGTGAGACCGGTGTAGTCTGTTGAACAAGTAGGTGTGAAATAATTTAAAAGTGGCTAGTAAATATAAAATCTCAACAAAAATTAAAAACTGGATCCCAAGGGAAGAAATGTGATGGTGTTTAACAATTTCATAGGAATCACACAAAATAAAAGTTTGAGATTTCATGAAGATACGTCCGTCAATTCATTATTGAAAACTTGAGCAATTTAATTGTTCACCGTCAATTCAGATTGGGTATTGAATTTTGGGTTTCACTCAGCTCGTAGTGGCACGAAACTAAGATCATAAACACAGTTTTTGAGTAACCATAAACCTCAGTGGTAATGTCTAAGAGTCTCAAGGGTTATGATTGTGAAACGAAGTTAAATGGAGAAATACAATAGAGATGGTGAAAGAATATAACGTACCTCTGCTGTGAAAAGAAGGACCAAGCAGAAAACTCTTATCTCATGTGAGAAGAGTGTTAGGCAGCTCACGATTAGAATAAATGTGATAGCCTAATTGGGAAGACAAGGTTTGTGTATACCAAGTCATTAAGGCTATTATTCAGAATCTGATGAGGCTTTGGGCACATACAGCAACATGCTTCTAGGGACACTTAACTATTTCAACAATTTCCCCATAGACGAACGAACTCACAAATAAAATTAAAGACAAAAAGTAAATAAAGAATAAAATATATTTTTGGAGTTTTTGATATTAAAAAAATAATGAGAAGTAAAAAAAAAATAAAAAAAATAAGACTGAGAAAGAAAATAAAGGATATATGAAAAAAAGAAACTTTGGAACTAAACCCGAGCGTTCGGTTGAATTCGGTTGAGAAAAATTTTGAAAAACAGAACCCGAGCGTTCGATTGATTTTGGTTTTGAAAAATTTTGAAAAACCGAACCCGAGCGTTCGGTTGATTTCGGTTTTGAAAAAATTTTGAAAAACCGAACCCGAGCGTTCGGTTGATTTCGGTTTTGAAAAATTTTGAAAAACCGAACCCGAGCGTTCGGTTGATTTCGGTTTTGAAAATTTTTGAAAAACCAATGAACTTAGACTTTCAAAAAGGAAATGCTTTTGACAATAAGATAAACAAGTTTGTAAAACAATTGTACATGAAATTTACAGCCAAGAAAACTACCTTTAATTGATGAGCGAAAGACAGGTGATCCAACCGAACCCGAACGTTCGGTCTATTCCGCTTCTTACGATTGAAGTTGAGAGGTAGTTTGTGGTACTGACTCTGATTCCATCATACCGAACCGTTGTAGAATTTTATTGAACGACGCTTCAGGAAGGGCTTTGGTGAAGATATCAGCCAGTTGATCAGTGGTTCTAACAAAGTGAATTTCAACGTTTCTATCTTCCACATGATCTTTAATGAAGTGATACCTCAGTGCTATGTGCTTAGTCTTTGAGTGTTGCACTGGGTTATGACAGATCCTAATTGCACTTTCAGAGTCACAATATAGTGGGATCTTTTTCATATTGAGTCCATAGTCTCTGAGTTGACTCTGGATCCAAATCACTTGAGAGGTACATGATGCAGCTGCAATGTATTCTGCTTCAGCTGTAGACAAAGATACACACGTTTGTTTCTTTGATTGCCAGCTAACTAACTTCCCGTCAAGGAATTGGCAGCCGCTTGTGGTGCTTTTCCTGTCTAATCCACAACCTCCAAGGTCTGCATCTGAGTAGGCCTGAACGAAGAAGCCCGAGTTGGATGGATACCATAGACCTAAAGAGGTAGTTCGCTTGAGATATCGTAGAATGTTCTTTACTGCAAGCATGTGAGGTTCGCGCGGGTTCGCCTGAAATCTAGCATAGTAACAAACAAAGAGCATTATGTCAGGCCTGCTAGCAGTAAGATACATCAGAGAACCGATCATCTGGAAATAAAGCGTAATATCAACTGCCGGTTTATCCAAGGATGGAGTGAGCTTGGTGCCGACCGCCATTGGAACTTTGACCTTTGAATCTCCCATCATGACAAATTTTTCTAGAAGAGTCTTCGTGTAAGCTTCCTGATTGATAAAGATGCCTTCGAGTCCCTGTCTAATAATAAACCAAGGAAAAAGTTAATTGGACCCATTGAGCTCATTTCAAATTTAGTCTCCATCAGCTTTCTGAAATCAGCCGTTAAGCTGGGATTCGTAGAGCCAAAGATGATATCATCGACGTAAATTTGAACAATCATAAGGTGGTTACCTTCCTTCTTACGAAAGAAGGTTGGGTCAACGGAACCTTGTTTGAATTTCGACATCTTTAAAAAGTTTGTCAACGTTTCATACCAGGCCCTCGGAGCTTGTTTCAGTCCATACACGGCTTTGTCCAAAATATAACAATGATTAGGATACCTTTCATTTACGAAGCCAGGAGGTTGCTCCACGTACACTGTTTCTTCGAGTTCACCATTGAGAAATGCACATTTGACATCCATTTGGTAGACTTCAAAGTTTTTGTGTGCAGCATAGGCAAGAAAAGATTCTAACGGATTCCAGCCTAGCTACAGGAGCGAAAGTCTCTTCATAGTCAATTCCTTCCTCCTGACAGTATCCTTTCACTACCAGACGAGCTTTGTTTCGAATCACGTTCCCTTCTTTGTCCATTTTATTCCTGAAGACCCATTTGAGACCAACAACCGAGGCATCTGGAGGAGTTGGAATTAGTCGCCAAACTTTGTTCCTTTCGAATTCATTCAGTTCGTCTTGCATAGCTTGAACCCAATCGGAGTGATCAAGAGCTGTGTTAACTGTCTTTGGTTCAATTTTTGAGACGAAGGAGTTAAACATACTAAATTCTACTTGAGAAAACAAGGAAGTTTGTTTTGCCTTGAGTTGTGATCGGGTCAGAACCTTTTCAGATACATCCCCAACGACTTGAGTGACAGGATGATCTCTGGTCCTTTTGACGAGAGGAGGGTAGTTTGGATCAAAGGATGGATCCAATTCAGCGTTTATCATCTCTTGTGGTTCGGATGGACTTTCAACGTCATAAAGCATATTGACATGCTCCCCCTCGATAGATAAGCTTTCAGGAACGTCTTGAGTATCTTGAGCTACAGAGGTTTCTGGTGGTGCTGAGCTTTCGGGTGTTGAACCACCTTCGGGTGGTGAGGTACTTTCGGTTGAAAAATTTCGTCGGGAGCAGTTTGAGACCTCAGCTCCCCCTCAACATGTGAGCTCGGCTGAGATGATGATGGCGGATCCTCCCCCTCGACTGAAGCATTGTTTTGTGGAGGGTCTTCAGAACCTGATTCTCCTTCATTCATTCTCCTTGCAGCATCGTCGACAAGTTGCTTTAAGTGATCTACCCTGTTGTCAGCTGCGCTGGCTTCTGAGAGAGTGGCCTTCTCTGGTTCATCAAATAGCTTAACAAACTTCTCAAATAGATTAGCGATTGAGGCTGTGACCTGGCCAGTTTGAGGAAAGATTTCTCTAGCTGTGTCCTCGTTGGCCTTCAGCTTTTTGACATAGTTGTCATCAAAAGTCACATAGTAGGTTTCTTCTATTTTCCTCGAACGCTTGTTTAATACTCTGTACGCTTTAGAAGTAAGAGAATATCCCAGAAATATCCCCTCGTCGACTTTGACATCAAACTTGTTGTGGTGTTCTTTGGAATTGAAAATGAAACACCATGAACCGAACACATCGAAGAATTTGACATTCGGCTTCCTGTTGTTGATGATCTCATAAGGAGTGAGAGTGAAGCGCTTATTGAGATATGACCTGTTGTGTGTAAAACAAGCAGCAGAAATAGCATCAGCCCAAAAATATAAAGGTAAGTAAGCGAAACTTAGCATGGTTCGGGCTGCTTCACACAAAGATCGGTTTCATCTTTCGACAATCCCGTTTTGTTGAGGAGTGTAGGGAGCTGAGAAGTTGTGACTAATTCCCTTTACTGCCAGGAATTCTTCAAATTCTTTATTTTTGAACTCCAGTCCATTATCGCTCCTGATATTGTGAACGACTTTCTTCAGCTGTACTTCAGTCTGCTTGATGAACACCTTTAGCTTATGAGTCGCTTTAGATTTAAGCTTCAGAAAGAACACCCATGTAAAACGTGAAAAGTCATCAACAATAACAAGAATGTACTTGCTACCACCGATACTTTCGATAGATGATGGACCACACAAATCAATATGAAGTAATTCTAGTGGTTCAACAACTTTAGTGTTTATTATAGATGGATGACTTTGACGACTCTGCTTCCCTATTTCACAAGCAGCACACAAATGTTCTCTAACGTACTTGAGCAACGGAAGACCTCGAACATGACCTCCAGTGACAAGCTTATTAATATCCTTAAAGTTAAGATGAGAGAGCCTTCGGTGCCACAACCAGCTTTCCTCAGATCGTGCTTTTGATAACAGGCAGATAGTTGGGTTTCCTTTGATGGGTTTGAGGTTTAAGGGAAACAATTCACCTTTACGCTCTGATTTGAGAATAACTCTTTTCGTCTTCTTCTCAATTATTTATGAACCCTCGTCGTCGAATGAAACTTTGAGACCGGTACCCCCAACAAGTTGAGATACACTGATGAGGTTGTGTTGTAATCCTTCCACGCATGCAACCTTTCGTATAGTGAAATCACCGTTTGTAATCATTCCGTAGCCTTTTATGGTGCCGAAGGAGTTGTTCCCGAACATGACATTTCCACCGTTTGAAAGAGACCTGTATTCTCTTAGCTCTTCCTTCCTTCCTGTCATGTGACGCGAGCAGCCACTGTCAATGTACCATTCTTCGTCAAACTGCTCGTCACTGATAACCTGCAAAAATTAAGCAGATTTAGGAACCCAAAGTTTCTTGGGTCCATGTGAGCCTTTCACAGGAACAGGGATAGTAAGAGAGATGTCAACAAGATATGTTCTTTTTATTAGTGTTGTTTCATCTTTCTTTTTGATGGTGAAAACTTTAATTTTATTGGGTTTTGTTGCTTTTGGTTTGGATTCTAGTTTAATTGATGAAACCTTAGATTTTCCTTTCGGTTCAGTTAATGATTGAGGTTTTTGAGAGTGAACAGAATGGAATTTAGACTGAGGTGGAGAGGAATTAGAAGAGTTAGAGTGTGAGAGCTTAAAAGGAGAGGACTTCTTGGCTGGAGATTGAGATGACTTCTTGGCTGGAGATTCTAGGTGACCCTTTTGCTTTTGATCATTAATGGGACCGACCCTAGAATTTTGATCTCTTTTGTTCTCAGAACCGAACCTCTGCTTTTGGTTGAAGTCATTCTCTGAACCAAACCTTTGCTTTCGGTTGATTTTTTTCTCTGAACCAAACTTCTGCTTTCGGTTGAAGTCATTTTCTGAACCGAACCTCTGCTTTCGGTTATTATTGCTCTCTTGTGATTCAACAGGACTTTTCCCTGACTTTAAGTTCCTATCTTGATGTGAGAAATAGGCATTCTGAGATTGCCAAAACTGTTTTCTTTCAGAGAGATTCTTCTTGTATCTCTGATTTCTTTGTTGTTTTTGATTTCTCATCTGCTTCGGTTGATGATGGATATTAGCTTTCGGTTTTTGTTTTTCTTTAGCTGGTTCACTCTGAACTGATGAAGTTTCACTTGAAGGAGTGACCTCCTTTGCAGGAATTCCTTTTTCTTGAGGAATATCTTTTGTACCACTAGTACTTGGCACATCGAAGCTATCAGGCTTATTCAAGGGTTCTGGCACATATCTGCCTTTGCTTTTCCATGAAGTCCTTTCAGATAGACCAACCGTTTCATCAGCATTATCAATGGGAGCTGACCAGAAGAACTCGTCACAGCCATCAGCATTGTCTTCGTTTATAATTGCTGTGAGTTCAGCAGTCTGATGTTCGGTTACACCTGTGACCTTATACACCTGATTTGGAGTAGTTCTGACCTTTTGATATACTACTGCCTTCTCTGCAAGAATCGGGGACTTTTGTTGGGTCATACGAGCGAATTCTACTGAATTTTCCGAAATGAGATTCTTGTGGTTTTCGGGTTCACTCATCACAAATTCTGAACAGTCAACTGTGTCCTCTACATAAATTTCACTCATATTATCGTCCTCATTAAGCTCAGATGCATTTTCAACTTCAATTTTGTTTTCTGAGCTCAAGTTGGCATTTAAAGAGTCAAATTTTTTTATGGTTTCGGTTCTCAGTTTCAGTTTATCATTTTCATCCAAAAGGTTTTTAAGCATGTCCTTATGATCCTTGGACTTAATAAAAGATTCAATTTTGTCCAGTCCATACATATACGTCGGATTAACTTCTTCAGATGAAATAACACTTTCATAATTATACGCTTCAGCATCAATTTCATCCTCCTTAAACTCAAGGAAGGGTAAAATCATGCGATGAATCTTTTGTCCTATTTCACAATTCAGATGAAGCTGAGTGATATTAGTGTAAAGACGTTTAGCAATCAAACAAAAAACATTTCGCTGTTTTAAAAGCTTTAAATTGTCTCTTTGCAAATAAATGTTTTCATCTTTTGTTTTAATTAACTCCGACTCCTTCAGTTCGATCCACATCCTGCGTTCCTCATTCTTCGAAGACACCCTGCTTATTTGGTCAGTTAGGTTAGAATTGGTGACTCGAGTTTGAGTTAAACTACTGTCTAGATGAGAGATTCTTGAATTAACACTTTTTAATTCTTTTTCATATGAGCATTGTGGAACTTTGAATGAAACAAAAACGGATTGTACCTTCTTGATCAGTTCATCAAGCTCGTTGAACTGTACGTTGAGCGGTTTTGCAGTGAAGCACAAGTCCTCTCGCTCCTTTGCGTCTTCAATCCCCCCGTCCGTGTTGTATCCCCTTATCTGAGAAACGTCGGACACCATCAAGCATTTTCCACCACTGCTCTCTTCTTTCGCCACATAAGCCTTTCCATGAGAAGGCTTCCTTACTTCATCATCTTCAGAGTCGGTTGACCAGACCTCCACGCCACCAAACTCATCATCTGCTATCGAACCCTGCACAATTAAAGCGTTCATAGAAGGGTTAGCAGTAGATCTCTTCTTTCTGATCTCATCCAGCTTTTTCTGCAACAAAGCTTCTTCATCCTTTTCCTCATCCTTTTTTGCCATTTTCTTGAGGACGCAATCCTTTGCATAGTGATTCTTTTCTCCACAGTAATAGCAGCTTACTCCCGAATCTCCTTCAGCTTTCGGTTCCTTCCTTGATTCTTCTGCCTTCGGTTCATCTTTGACCTTTTCAGAACTATAACTCCCCTGCCAATTTCGGTTCTTGTTTGTGGGGAATCTCTTCTTGATGAAACTCTTGGGGTTGGACACCATCATACCATAGTCTTCAGAAGTGAGGTCATAGTTCTCCAAGCTGAGGTCTTCTTCTTCCATCACTGCTTTGCTTTTGGACAGGAGGGCCAACGAACCCAGGCTTGAAACCACATTTTTCTCTTGTAACACGATCTTTTCTTGGGATTTCAGGATGCCCACTAGTTTTGCCAAAGAATAGGATTTAAATTGCTCATGGGCTTTAACTGTGGACACTACAACTCTCCACTCAGATCTGAGACCGTTCAAAAACGTAACCTTCTGCTCAGTTAGCTTCCTTTCAATGTCATGTTTAATCATCTTGCTAAGAAGATGATTGAAGCGATCGAACTTTTGCGTCACAGTCTCTTCGGCTCCCTGCTTGAATTCACCAAACTCAGACAAGAGTAAGGTTTGAGTGGTGTGTTCAAGATCTTCGTCTGTAGAGTATAATTCTCGTAGCCTGTCCCATATTTCTTTTGCAGTCGTGCACGAACTCACCAGTCTGAAAGTATCGGATTGAAGAGCGAATATGATTAATCTCAATGCTTTGATATTGCACTGAAATTTATCTTTTTCGTCTTGAGCAATATCTTTAACGTCTTTCAGAAGATCATTATACTCCTTTTGAGTTTTAATAATCCTTGAAGTTGCTGAATGAGAAAAGGGTCCAAAGATGATTGCTTCCCAGATGAGGTATCCATTATCCTCAGATCCTATAACATAATCTTCAAAGTGATGTGCCCAGACTTCATAATCGTGGGTGTATAGGATGGGAATCTTCGTTGTTGATCCAATGTTGTTCGAAATATTAATGGGATTGGATTGCGACTCGTCCATGCTTGATCGAATAACCTGTTAAAAGATCAGACTTGTAATGTAATAAATTAGGGCAAAACAATAAATATCGAGTTACGTCAATTATGGGATGACGGATCAATAAATATCAGTAAATGCGGAATAACCCTAATCGAAACCTTTTTCACAAAAAAGAAGTGTATGATTTACATAGCCTCCTGCTCTGATACCAATTGATGAGTTAAAAACTAACTTGAAGATCGATTAGATCTTATAACAGGTAAAATAAAGAATACGAAAAAAGTAAACAACGCAAGTATGGATCGAAGAATGTCGAATGATTAATCAACAATCCTCAGCAGAGCTCGATAAAGAACTTCTACTGTAGAGGATTAAGGGTTTACAAGAACGATAAAGAAAATAATCTGTGATCTATTGTGATCGCTATCAATCCTTTTTTTTTTAATATGCATGCAAGCACATTAATTTATATTAAAACCCTAACAGCTCACGGTTGGACAGGCCCAAACCGGAGTAACAAAACTTGGACTATAAACCGAGCCCAATAGACGCAATACATCAAAACTACTACGCTATGCTACCCAACACACCCATTTGTTATGATCCAATAAATTTTTTCATTGATCAATCCAATCCAATCCAATATTCTTTTGTTTGATTCAATTATCAACTTTCAATTGTTCATTTGAATCAAGATTCCGCCCAAAATCATTTTAGATCCATTACTTTTCATGATTGGTTTTATGCCCAAAAATCATTTCCTCTATGATCCAATATTAAATATCTTTTACTATTCATGAATGTATTGAGCATATATGTTATATTAATCCAATATCATCATTGTTTGGGCCCAATGATTCATTAAATCCATTCGATACAAATTAGTTGTTGTTTGTCTTCGTCATATGCATATTCAGTTGTATGAAAATGCTATTGACTTTATTCTTGATCATGATATTCTTGTTTTTCGTTTTCGTCTCATCACTCCTAATAATTAATTAGAAGTATTTCTTAATAAGAACTTGTAAATCCATTTTATATGAGTTGTTCTATTAGAAGTCGATGATGATCAAGTTGAAGTTGATATATTGTCAAATTGATTCTCCGATTTTTAAGAAATTGATCAAGAACAGTTGAAGGAGTTAAAGAACATTTGAATAACCACCTTTTGATCTGAAATTCATTGTTAGATCATCAATTTTGTGTTTGTTGACCAATGATTCTGAAGAGATAATCTCGGAAAAAGTCAACATCAGATTTTCAAGTGTTGATTCAATAAATTAAAGGCTAAAATTGGTTGATACAAGTTGTACTTGGGTTACTTGATGTTGAAATAGTGTTTGATTTAGATTTAATTTCGAAAATTGGTTGCATTCATGGACTTGATATCGAACACTGTGAATGGAGTTTATGTTCACATCGTGAATTTTGATTTCAAAATTGGATGACTTGTGGTCAATATTGATTTTGAAATAGTACTTGGTGTTGAGAAGAGTTAATTTTGCCATATAAGGTCTAATTGAAGGGTTTTGAGCATTCTAACACTCCTATGGTGTACATCTAACCCTAGATGCTTTGGATCTATGTTTTCTCTAATTATACATGCAATATTGTTTCCAAAGCACTAAGCCTACAACTAGCATACAAATGACATAAACATCATAGACATAAGTTATATAATTACCTCTTTGTTGTAGCTTGTAGTTTTGGCCTTTAAGAACTTAGCACCAACAATATGAATGCCTCAAATGGAATCACAACACACCTTTGGACAAATGATGACTTTTGAGAGAATTATCCTAACAACAAAATCAGCCCAATGATCTCCAAGAAAACTAGTGTCCAATTTTAGGAGCTAATGGGTTTCTTATATAGTGTGGTAAAAATAGGGTTACACCATGTAAACCCTAATCTGCAAGCATTTCCATGTTCATTAGGCTCCATGAGTTTAAACCCCCATGGATCATCCATGGGTAGTAACATTAGTTTAGCCCAACCTAATGAATCATGGATCATTGGCCCACACGATAAGAATGAATGATTTACCAAATCAACCCCTTATATTTAATTAGTCTCTTTTGATCACAAAATTAATTCTTGATCAATACTAATTAAATAATATGATTTCATATTAATATATAAGAACTTATAATATATTAAAAAATCATAAATAACCTCTTCTCAAAAGTCCATCCTATCAAATTGTCCTGGGGATATGCAACCCAAATGGACCATGCTACTCTCGTTTCAAGTACATACCAATTATAGTTATGGGCTTGGACACCTAATCCAACAGTCTCCCTCTTGTATAAGTCTAATAACTATTATTGCAAGTACGACTCCACAACCCGACCAACAATCATAGCTCTTAAAAGCCGATGTCGAACTCTGACCTAGTCAATGACCAGTCCATTAGATAAGGGATCATATATTACTCCATTCTAGATATAATATGGACATGAGACATGGATTATAATCATGATCTCTATCCATCTAGTTTTTCTCGATTTCTGATTTATGAAGACTGACTAATTAAACAAATCAAATCAGTCTAGGCTTGGCCAAGCACTTAGGGGTGTCATCACTAAATCATCGAGGGCCCCACATATAACGCTTTCATCCATATGGGGAAAAGGAACATATAAACTTCGAACCAAATGCTTGCTTGTATTTACTCATCAAATTACACGCAACAATATGTTTTATAACACCAAGTTACTGGTGCGTTTACATATGTCAATGTGCAACCGACTCACAACTACAACTCACATGTATCCATTTGAATAATATAAGATATTAAAATCTCACAATCACTCGTAATAAAATCCAGGAAGTGATTCAGATGAGCGTGGGTTGAATCCAATGCTCGAATCTTATTACAGGAGTACTCATGAACACAACAGCTATGTCTAAAACACCTAGACAAACTACAGACCCATTCATGACAGTCTTGCCTCAATATCTACTTCCAAAGTATGATCAAATGTGGATGGTTTGAATAACCTAGTTATTCGGGATGTCAAAAAATACAAAGTGAAACACAAGAATAATACTAATCATATATGGCCCCAAAACTTTTGAGTGCCATATTGATTACTCATTGTATAATGTTTTGATTTATCAACTTAATACTTGAATTAAAACAATAGCTATGCCATGCTCCATGCATGCACACTATGTTTGTCTATGGTCCTAACTTTGTGAAATAGATCAATTAAAAAACATTTCAATGATCCTTATTTAACAATTCCAAATCTTTATTGCAAGTGTAAGAATTCCAAATTCTTGTCATTGGTAAACTATCATGCAATGCAGCCTTTGTAATGTCATGGAACCAAAAGTCACAGAGACTTGACCAACAATTCCAGTGGATATTGATAACAACAATTCCAAGGAAGCGAAGTTTCAAATTCAAAGTACATTCCTTTGAACATCCTTCTTGCATAAAAGTTTCTAACTTTCTCATATATTCTTAATCTCCAACTCCTATCTTGCCATACAACAACTCATTATTAATAAAATCTTGTCTATTCATAATAATGTCAATATGGTCCATCCATTACTATACTTCTAACTGTCCTTAAGCGACCAATCCTTGGCGAACCTTAGATTTTTCATGACAGTTGTTTAACCACTTTAGTCATACCCGGTTCTATTCCTTTTTCCCTCTTAATGCCCTAGGCATTTGAAAAAAAAATAGAACACGAGAATGTCATAGCATATGCAATCGATCCTATACGCGAAGCATATGGGATGCGATTCATAATGTCTAACATAAAGACATGATACTTGATTAGCATTTTGCTATAATATTTTTATTTTCCATGTTCTCATAATTTTGATTACGAAGTGGGATGATGTAATCATAATCAAATTTTGAGAACGCAATTAACATTTCCATATATAAAATTTCCTTATGTTGAACCATTCAAACATAACATTCATATATATTTGACTAAATTTGGTTAAAAAGCACAATCTAAGCTTTTAGATTTTCAAACCCTACATCTTTGCAAATTGAAACTTTTGTTTTCTATAATTAACATTTCTAATTTGCAACACTTTCCATAATAATAATTCTCCCACTAGCATAATAATTACTATCTTACTAGCATAACACTTATGCTCCCACTAGCTTTGACATGTATTCAAAAATCAGATGGACTTCTAGAAATCAATACTTATTAACTTTCTTACCAAAGTTCAGATTTATGATAGAGATGCTTTAACAAGCCTTTATCTAGGCTTCCCAAAATCAAACACCTTTCCTTAGATAGCTCACATGTGTGTCTTAACAATTTTAGAACTTACAAAAATAAGTCTCAAATGGTTAGACCCTTTGCCATTTCTCACAATTCAAATTATGAAGAGGGATGCCGTAATCATAATTGAATTGGACAATGTAAATATCACAATTCTATAACCTTAAAATCTACTTAGTGAAAGTGTTTCCTCATAATCATTTTCATGAATTGGAGAGAAAGCTTATGACACTTAGATTTTATGGTGTATGTGTTCCTATCCATGTGAATTTGTGAAAATAAAAATCACAAGACATGGTTAGTGACAAATCCAAACTCATATGGACTGAACTTGTTCAATCTTAATTTCTTGCCACCTGGCAGCATAATGGCCTACCATTGCTTCCTAGTTGTTATGCAAAGAATTGAGCACTCATAGAACTCACATGAATAGTCAATTTTATTGGAACTGGAATAGAAACAAGAATATGTCAACATAATAGGTTACAAACCTCAAGTCATGTGCTAGTATTTAACGATAGGTTTATTCTTTGTTAGTTCTTGAAACTTGTCAATATCTTTAAGACTCCCACTGACCTCTTGACATATAAGATTCTCTTGTCATGAACCATTCCTTGACAAAAATATATTCAAGAGTTAATGTGGATACTTATCAGGACAAACACTTCACACAATTGGTCTTAGGTGGTCTTTGTTTTATCCAAAACATCACAACTTACCAATTCAAATGTACAAGAGTAAGAAACATTTTACTCTACATTTGATGGGTGTTATAAACCTTCTTAATTTAGTTTTAATCAAGGCACAAGCTTGGAGTATGACTCTAAGACTTGTTTTGGAATGAAGTATGACTCATCTTATAGATTTAACCATTTCAACAATTCACGATTCCTCTTCTTAGCCATATAAATGCACTAAGATGTCCTTAGAGGATCAATTGTGATATGGTTTTCATAGTCATTACGATGATCATAAAAAACGATACTAAAGTACTCTCCCATATTTTCATATTGGAGAAACTTCTATCTTTCTGCCTAACTTGATTCTTCTCATTCGTTCAGCCATACACTGAAACTTTTCTAGTGATTCAAAATTATACTTAAACTTGTAAGCATAACCATATTTACTAAACTTTAGTAAATAATGACGAATAGTCTTATCATTTGTGATGGACACCCATTCAACTGCCATTTTATAGGCAGTAACCTTATACCCCCTTATAGACAGACTTCATTAATGAGGCCTACTAACTGTAAGATTGACTTTACTCTTATACGTATATATAAATATTAAACCTATAATATTATAATAGTATAAGGGTTGAATTTTAAACTTTTAAAATTCTAGGGTTTGGAACTAAATGTTTCAAAGTGAGACTTTGCATTTGCAAATTCCAAAACTTGAGGGCAAGTTTTGAACTATTCAAAAACTTTTGGTATCCATAACTTATGAGTCTAACATAGGTTTTATGAAAAGACTCTTGACATTCCATAACTTGAGGACAAGTTATGGAGTTCATAAAATCATTTATGTAAAAGACTCTTCAAGTTCCATAACTTGAGGGCAAATTATGGAAGACTTAAAACCACATAAGATGACATTTAAAAAGGAGACTCTTCAGTTTCCATAACATGAGGACAAGTTATGGATTTCATGAAAACAATTAGATCAAATGTTCTAACAAGAAAATCAAACTATTTTGCCTATGATCTAATTAAACTCACAAGTTAAAGATAATTCATATCAAACAAGTTTCAAGAAATTAGCCTAATATTTTTAACTAATACAAATCATGAAACTTTGACAATTATCTTTTAAATTGGATAAGCATGATCATTACCACATCAAAAACAAGTTTAGAAGTTCAAAAACAGCTTAGGGTAGTGATCATAGTCCAATTCTAGTCAAAACCCTTGAAAATCTACATTCTGGACCACCAACTCGTCGAGTGCGTGAATTGCCTCGGCGAGTTGGTCAGTTTTCAGAGGGGACTCAGTGAGTCCACTGTCCAGAAAGCAGAAAATCGATTTTTTCAAGCTTTGAAAACAAGTAGCATCAAGTATAATGGAAAACAACCCTGGGCTCTGATACCGCTGAAGGGTTTTGAGCATTCTAACACTCCTATCGTGTACATGAAATCCTAGATGCTTTGGATCCATGTTTTCTCTAATTATACATGCAATATTGTTTCCAAAGCATTAAGCCTACAACTAGCATACAAATGACATAAGCGTCATCGAAATGAGTTATTGAATTACCTGTTTGTTGTAGCTTGTAGTTTTGGCCTTTAAGAACTTTGCACCAATAGTATGAATGCCTCAAATGGAATCACAACACACCTTTGGACAAAGCATGACTTTTGAGAGATTTATCCTAACACCAAAATCGGCTCAATAATCTCCAAGAACACTAGTGTCCAATTTTAGGAGCTAATGGGTTTCTTATATAGTGTGGCAAAATTAGGGTTACACCATGTAAACCATAATGCGCATGATTTTCTATGTTCCTTAGGCTCCATGGGTTTACACCCCCATGGATCATCCATGGGTTGTAACATTGGTTTAGCCCAAGCTAAAGAATCATGGATCATTGGCCCACACCATAAGAATGAATGATTTACCAAATAAATCCATTATATTTAATTAGTCTCTTTTGATGACAAAATTAATTCCAAATTAATTCTTGATCAATACTAATTAAATAATATGATTTCATATTAATATATTAGAACTTATAATATATTAACAAATCATAAATAACCTCTTCTTAAAAGTCCATCCTATGAAATTGTCCTAATGATATGCAACCCAAATGGATCATGCTACTATCGGGTCAAGTACATATAAATTATAGTTATCGGCTTAGACACCTAATCCAACACTAATTTGGTTTGGAGTTTGATCATAGTGTCGAAAGTATTTGTACTGATGATGGATTGAGAATGAACGCCCGTGTTTGTGGTCAATAGGAAATTTTAGAGTCAACATTGGTTGCTTCGGTTAATTGATCAGGCTCGACTTATGGACATCGAAACAAGTTGGAAAAGAAATGGGTTTTGAGCTTGATGTCGAACGTTTCAGACCAGTTAGATGAGTAAACAACGAGACTTCTCTTTTGGGGTCACGATAGTATTTTGATTTGGAGGTCAAAACTGAGTTCGACATTGAGGGTCGACTAGGAATGCTGGTAACGAAGGGTATTGTTAATGGGAAGTTGGTTTTTGTTTGATAGCGAATGGGAAGGTCCAATTGTTTGGGAAGTCTAAGAGGGTTCGCATTTATGGATCGTGATTTGGTTTAGAAATTGAAGATACCTTCGTTGTGGGTAAATTGGATTGACGGTCAAACAAGGTTTGCTATAGGTTAATCGTTTTAGAGATTGAAGGATTCGATATTGAAATTTGGTTTGGATATCAAAATCTTACATTGTGTTTTGCTCGATTGGGTTGACAGACGAGTTCGACATGAGAATATCATCCATTAGGATTTGGATGTCAAACTAACAACGATTTGGGAAATTGTTTTAGCAGTTTAAATTAATTTCTCTATGGGTTGATAGAGAGTTTGCCGTGTGAAGGTTGTTGTTGAACTCATCTGGATAGCGAAGATCATTGGTCGCTACTGGAAAGCAAAGTGAAGAGGAGAAGAAATAGAACTTGTTGATCCGAATCCCACAACTTTCAACGAATTGACAATGTTCACACACTTTCGACATGAGGTCTAAAACTATGAATAAATGTTGAATTCCCATTTCAAATACCTATAGTTTTTCCATGTTGGGATAATTTACCCAGTTTCGACATCGGGCCAAAAATTCTATGAAATAGGAAATTTTTTGAATCATGTCCCTGTTAATAATGCGAATTAACAATTTATGCCAAGTTTCACAATTGGACAAAGTTTCTCATTTGAGGCTTTTTTAGCGCAACGGGTCATTGGAGAATTTCGTAATTAAATGTTTCTACTCGAATTTTTGAATATTTTGTCAAAAGTGGTCCGAGAAGAATCAAATACGAAAATTGTGATATTTTTGGATTTTCCAAATTGATGCAAAACGTTTACGCCTTGTTTTAAAGGGGAGTTATGTATGGAAAATTCCGAATTGAGTGCTTTCTCATTCCTTTTCGGTTTATAATCATTTTTCGATTATAAAAAGGGGGAGATAATTAAATATGAGAATTCAAAAGTTGTGAATGTTTCATATTATGCCGACTAGAAGACCGATGTGACATTGAGCAATTAAAGTTTGTGAAGTGATTCGATTTGAGATTCGGAAGAGATTTGGGTTTGCATGGTTTATGATGGGTTTGGAATTAATGAAGTTTTTTGGGGTGTCCTTTTATTCTTAAATTTGGGTAATCTTGTAGAGGTGTAGATACTCCTAATTATCTTTTGATGCCTGGTTTGTAAGGACTCACACTGTCACCACTGTGAATTTTAAGCTATGTAATCTATACATTCAAGTTAATGTGAATCAAAAACTTTAACCAAATACAAGATACAAGTACTATAGATAGTCATCAAACAATTGGAGACCCTAGAAGTTTTGGTTAAGTCCATTTTGGACTAAGACTTCCTTATTGGATCCAAATGGACCAATAAGCTTCCAATTGGACTATCATGGGTTTAGGACCCTAATTGGGCTCTAATTGGACCCACACTTATTTATTTTAACATTTTAGGTCATGTTGGGCCTATAATGAAATGAATTGAAAGCTTTGGGCCATGATTAACCAAAACTAGTTCAAGAAAAACATAAAAATCCTACTACATTCCCTTAAGCATAAAACACACTCTAACTAACTCAAATATTGGGCTTTAGGGCCAAAAGGCCCAAAAATCTTTTTTTTCTTTCAAATTCTCGGCCCAAGGCCCACACCCAAGGAGAAATGGAAGAGTTGACTATTTGCTTGCCACCTCATTATTACCCAACATGTTTCCATGCACCTTAGTCCATATCTCCATGCATATCACTTCAAAAGTCATTTCTTCTTCTCTCCTCTCTCACTCTCGGCCAAGCATCATCACACACACCAAAATATCTCAATTTTCTCTCTAGAACACTCAAAGAACTCTCCTTCCCTCCCCTCTCCAAAAATCTCGAAATTTAGGGACTTTCCAAGAGGATTTTGCAAGTAAATCATCATCTAAGGTAAGATTATGCATAGATCTATGGTTTAAATTCTTTTGTTATCAAAATCTCTTCCTAATCCATGTAAAAACCGTGATCTTGCACTCTAGAAACCCCATAATCTCGAAAAGTTCATCAAGGAGTGCAAGGACCAAAAATCACTTCATTTCTTCCAATTTTTCTTCAAGAACCGAAACTACCCACTCAAGGTGAGATTCATACCCCTATTTTCTGTTTTTAAGAGTTTTTGTGGGGGGGGAATACAAGTCAAAGTGTAGATCTATATGTATTTGTATGCCTTGTATGATTTCCATGCTTATATGTATGCTTATATGTGTTTTAATGTTGGATCTAGCCATTAAACCCCTCAAAACCGAGATATAACTCATGTTTTATGATATTAGCTTCAAACATGTTCCTACATAATAAGTGGTACTAGATAAATAGCCAAGTGGTTAGCAACAATTTTCTTTAAGCTAAAAACACACATTTTGGGCCAAAAATGTGAAAAATACAAAATTAAGGGCCCAAAATGACATTTTACAGATTCTGATGGTTGAAATGTGTCAAAACAGTTTCAATAAAGCTATTTCTGGAATTTTATTCAATTGGTGGATTAAAAACATAAATTTCAAGCCTATTGGGCTAAAAATGCAAATTTCGGCCCAATAAGGCCCATTATGCAAAATTTTCTGTTTTGGAGGGCCAAAACTGTAACTTTCTGTAAAACAGTGGACTATAAGTGTTCCAAATCCTTTTCAAAGGTTTAAAATGCTTTTTAAATTTAAAAGGGACCAAAGTTGCAAAAATTTTCCATTTTGGGCCAAAATTGTCAAAATTGCGAAAAGATGGGCTAAAACCGAGAAAAACTGCATTTTCAGGGACTTAAACTGTTTCTTTGAAAAATATGCTGGAAAATATTAATTTCAATACTTTTTGGTGTTAAAATGTCAAGAAAAATAATTTAAGGACCAAACCGGGAAATATTTCATAAGAAGGGTTGAAAATGTAAATTTTACAAATAATGAGGGGCTGAAAACAGAAAAATTTCAAGGCTGATTCATTATACACAATTTGATTAAATAATGGCATCGCGGCTATCGACGAAATTCAATACACTACAATACCAAAAGTCGTTGTTAAACGAATTGGTTCGGTCTCGAACCAATAAAATCCGAAAACTACTAACACTACGACGCTATGACACTACGACACTACGATTCATACAACTAACGATTTGGAATTCACTATACATACGAGTGTGCACAGACGTCTACGCACCATCTTCGGGCCCCAAAAGTGTAAAATCTTGTTCGTTGAGCCTAGCTAGCCCAATGACCTGATCTTAAGGCCCGAAGACCTCTATCTTACGAAGTGTTGGGTTTTACCAATCCGACACGACGTAACCGGACTTCAATGGCTGTAGACTACTGGTCCCCAAGGGTCCTTTAGTGTCGCCAGTGGAGTCTGCCTTTTTGCGAGGCGGGTCTGGGACCCCTCGTACACTATATCCCCAACCGGTTAATGGAGTCACCGGGGTCTTCGTGACCTCTTTCTCTTCGGATGTGGGACTACACCTAGTCAGGGCGATTGGATAACGCGATTAGTACTGACGACGCCTTCGGGTTCGTTAGTATAACTATAAACTGGGCGTTTGTGTAACGCGGGTTTGTAGTAAATAATCCTGCTCGAGAACCTTCCAACGTCGCCTGTGACTGACACTATACGCTATGCAATGGTTTCAATGTAACTTCATGTAATTCAAGGAAATAGGAGAACATCGGGTTTTCCTAGGGTTTTCAATACATACAGATTTGAAATGCATACATCTTCAATGAACATTTTTTTTTTTTTACAAGTATAGAAACAAACAAGCATACCTATGGATCTTCACAAACGTTTTCCAAAGCTTTTCTTTTCAGAAAATATCGGATTTTCTGGTGGTTTTTCAAGCAATACAAACATTCGATTTCCAACACTACTTATGAACTCACCAACATTTCATATGTTGACGTTTTTCAAAATACTTGTATTCTCAGGGAACCAGTGAATCAAGGGAAATCATACTCAGTGACGGTTGCAGTTTATTTTTGAATGAACCAAACAACATTAATTTTTGGAAATGTAATGTCTTAAACAATGTATGACATGTAAACACTACTGGTTGTACTATGTTGATGAATGGTGATGAATGTTGTTATGTTTCATATATATTCAATGTTATGGTATTCAATTGAGTCACGACAGCCCCCGGACGTTTCCGCCGTCTGGTTCGGGGGTGTGACAGGTTGGTATCAGAGCTTTGTTTATAGTGAACTAGCATGTCGAGCCATACATTGATATGCAACTATAAACCAAAAAGAAGGACTAACATAACTCTGAACAAAACAAATAAATAAAACATACTTGCTTGCATTAGGAATAAAGACCCAACGCTGAATCAAACACAATAACACTGGTATCTCGGTTAATTCGGGACTGTTCTTAGTGATACCAAGGAGTGAATGTAGCCTGATCAACTACATTCCCTCCAAAGTAAAACTAACACACGTCTTGATGAGATCGGAATAGCTAGGGAACCTAAAACTATACCCTTCTAGCACCAAAAAGAGAACGTATGTTTAGTCTGCAATAGTGAAAGAGACATAGGATAATATTAGTGAACTTTTACGTGTTTGCTATGTGTTGCGAATCTAGGATTGTGTGCTAAATGATAGAAGTTCTTAAGTCCGTACCATACCCCTAGTCAGTAGGACCACAACCTCACCGAAACCACGTACACTCAACATCTTTCCGTTTCATGACAGAAAGATGCCTCGCCCAGCTACTCGCGGAAATCCCGAACCAACCCCGCCGGAAGTTGACTCCACTGCTTTCCAGGCAGCCGTGTCTGCTGCGGTCACAGCGGCTATGGCACAACTTCACCGAGGGAACAACGGAGGAGGTAACGGGCAAGGATCCGGAAGTTCGAACAACGGGACGAACCAAGGGCTCACTAAAACGTGCACCTACAAGGATTTTGCGAACGCTAAACCCCGAACTTTCAACGGCACTGGGGGAGTGATCGCTCTAAAGCGATGGATCGAGAAGGTAGAGTCGGTGTTCGAGATATGCGAGTGCCCCGAGCAGATGAAGGTGAAGTTCGCGGCCTGCACTTTTGTGGACCAAGCACTCACTTGGTGGAATGGTCACATAGACGCTATGACACTCCCTGTTGCCAACTCTATACCCTGGACGGAAATGAAAGAGATGTTGACGGCTGAGTACTGCCCCCGAGGTGAAATACAGAAGATGGAGCAGGAACTGTGGAATCTCACGGTGCAGAACGGGAACATCGATGCTTACATATCGAGATTCAGTGAACTATCTCTATTGTGCCCGGGAATGATCACATCAGAGGGAAAGAAGATCGAACGATTCATCTGGGGACTAACATCCCCCATTCAAGGGAATGTGATAGCTGCGAACCCTGAAACGTTTGACAGTGCAAAGAGATTGGCAAAGAGGCTATATGATCATAACCACAAAAAGGGCGAGAAACCGGTAGAGACCGAGAAGAAGAAGGAGAGTGATGGTAAGAAAGGATGGAACAACAAGAGGAAGGGGCGTCAGGGCCCCGAGACCTCTAAAAGGCAGCAAACGGTGGCAGTTCACGCTGTCACTGCGCCGGTTCCAGTCACCCCACATGCTCCAGCCTCAGCTGCTTCAAATGCTTCAAGACCCTATTCCGGTAGTCTTCCCAAATGCAACAAGTGCAGTTTCCATCACCAAGGAGAATGCCGGGAACTCCATTGCACCAGTTGCAACCGAAGGGGACACACTGCAAGGTTCTGCAGGACTTATCCTTCTCAGAACCAGAGTCAGGGAAACAACCCGAACAACAACAACAACCACCGCAACATCAACAACACCAATGCCGGCGGCAACAACGCAGGGCCTAGCCACACCTGTTTCGGGTGTGGAAGGACGGGACATTTCCGTCGAGATTGCCCTAACAACAACAACAACTCAGGAAACAGAGGAACAGGAAGAATGCTGGCTATGGGTCAGAATGATGCAGTTCAAGATCCCGCAGTTGTGACCGGTACGTTTCTCCTAAACCACACTTATGCATGCATCTTATTTGATACCGGAGCGGAGCGAAGTTTCGTAAGCGAGGAGTTTAAACATTTACTAAAACAACAACCCCAGAAGCTAAATGAAACCTATACGGTGGAAATGGCCAATGGGAAAACCGAATCCACTAGGGAGATCTACATCGGATGTACCTTAACCCTTAACCAGCACGTCTTTCGAATAGATCTAATGCCAGTATCAATTAGGAGTTTTGATGTGATTATCGGCATGGATTGGTTAAGCCCCCACCATGCTGAGATTATGTGCCACGAGAAGGCCGTTCGCCTTCGTCTCCCGAATCACGAAACCCTAGTAATTTACGGAGACAAACCTAGCACGAATCTTCGTCTTATCTCGTGCATCAAGGCACAAAAACATCTGCGAAAGAACAACTTAGCGTTCTTGGCCCACATAGTGGACAAGACAAAAGAAGAAACTAACATCCAAGACATTCCGGTAGCGTGTGAATTTCCGGACGTGTTTCCCGAGGATCTTCCAGGAGTACCCCCAGAGAGACAGGTTGAGTTCCGAATCGACCTCGTCCCAGGAGCAACTCCTCTCGCTAAATCACCATATCGACTGGCTCCTGCTGAAATGCAGGAATTATCCAGCCAACTCAGTGAGCTTCTGGACAAGGGATTTATCCGACCTAGCTACTCGCCATGGGGAGCTCCGGTGCTCTTTGTCAAAAAGAAGGACGGATCTTTCAGAATGTGCATCGATTACAGAGAGTTGAATAAACTCACTGTCAAAAACCGCTACCCACTCCCGCGAATCGACGATTTATTCGACCAGCTCCAAGGAGCTAGCTATTTTTCTAAAATAGATCTACGGTCCGGATACCATCAACTCAAAGTCCGAGAAAAGGATATTCCAAAAACCGCTTTTCGAACCCGCTATGGACATTATGAATTCGTCGTAATGCCCTTCGGTCTAACAAATGCACCTGCCGCATTTATGGACCTAATGAATCGAATCTGTCGACCGTTCCTGGACAACTTCGTCATTGTGTTTATTGATGACATCCTCGTCTATTCGCGAAGCAAAGAGGAGCATGGCCAACATCTTCGACAAGTCCTAGAAACGCTGCGATCGGAAAAGCTTTACGCCAAACTCTCTAAGTGTGAGTTTTGGCTACGGAGCGTGAATTTTCTAGGTCACATAGTTAGCCAAGATGGAATTCACGTGGATCCCTCTAAGGTCAAAGCTGTGGAAGGATGGGCAACTCCGACTACGCCCACAGAAATTCGTCAGTTCTTAGGCCTAGCAGGCTACTATAGAAGATTCATCCAAAACTTCTCAAAAATCGCCAAGCCACTTACCTTGCTTACGCAAAAGAGTGTGCCGTTCAAGTGGACAGACAGACAAGAGATTGCGTTTCGAAACTTGAAGCAAGCTCTTTGCAGCGCTCCTGTACTATCTCTACCTGAAGGAACGGAAGATTTTGTAGTTTACTGTGACGCGTCAAATCAAGGCTTAGGTTGCGTTCTCATGCAACGTGGAAGAGTGATAGCGTATGCGTCCCGTCAACTGAAGACGCACGAAGTAAATTACACAACCCATGACCTAGAACTGGGAGCTGTGGTCTTCGCTCTAAAAATTTGGAGGCACTACCTGTACGGTACTAAGTGCACCATCTTCACAGACCACAAGAGCCTCCAGCACATCTTGAATCAGAAGGAGCTGAACATGAGACAACGAAGATGGGTGGAATTGTTAAACGACTACGAATGCGAGATCAAGTACCATCCAGGCAAGGCCAACGTGGTAGCTGACGCATTAAGTCGGAAGGAGTACACAAATCGACGTACGAAAACGCACTCGATAACCATTCAGTCTCATCTGACCACCCAAATTGCATCAGCCCAGGCAGAGGCTATGAAAGCGGAAAATAGAACTAGCGAGGCATTATGCGGAATGGAGAAGAACCTGGAAGTCAATGAGAATGGGGTATACTACTTCATGAACCGTATTTGGATTCCAAAAATCGGAGGATTCAGGGAGATCGTTATGAAGGAAGCCCACAAGACACGATACTCCATTCATCCTGGTTCGGACAAGATGTATTTGGACATTAAGCAGCACTATTGGTGGCCTAACATGAAGGCGGAAATCGCAACTTATGTTAGTAAGTGCCTTACGTGTGCCAAAGTAAAAGTGGAATACCAGAAACCTTCCGGATTGTTACAACAACCGGCAATCCCTGAGTGGAAATGGGAGGGGATTTCTATGGACTTCGTGACCAAGCTGCCCAAGACGTCGGACGGATTGGACACCATATGGGTAATAATCGACCGACTGACGAAATCTGCCCATTTCCTGCCCATCAAAGAGTCCTACAAGATGGAGAGGCTGACGCGTTTGTACCTACGAGAGATTGTAAGACTTCATGGAGTGCCAAAATCCATCATCTCGGATAGGGACAGTAGATTTACGTCGCGGTTTTGGCAGTCGCTCCACAAGGCCATGGGAACTCATCTTGATATGAGCACCGCGTATCACCCACAAACGGACGGTCAAAGCGAACGAACCATTCAGACGCTCGAAGACATGCTTCGTGCATGTGTGATAGACTTCGGAAAGTCTTGGGATACCCACCTACCGTTGATCGAGTTTTCATATAACAATAGTTATCATTCAAGCATTAAGGTGGCCCCTTTCGAAGCACTGTACGGGCGTAAATGTAGATCACCGTTATGTTGGGCTGAAGTAGGTGACACCCAGCTAGCAGGAACACATACGTCGGATAGGGCAATGACAGGACCGGAAATCATTCGCGAGACCACAGAAAAGATTGTTCAGATCAAAGCTCGATTACAGGCATCGCGTGACCGGCAAAAGAGCTACGCTGATAAACGACGAAAGCCCTTAGAGTTCCAGGTCGGTGATCGAGTATTGTTGAAGGTCTCACCCTGGAAAGGGGTTATACGTTTCGGAAAACGAGGAAAGCTAAACCCACGGTACATTGGACCTTTCGAAATCGTCGCCCGAATAGGTCCGGTAGCCTACAGACTACAACTACCCCCGGAGCTAAACGGTGTGCACCCCGTGTTTCATGTTTCTAATCTGAAAAAGTGCCTATCAGATGAAACCCTTGTCATTCCTCTTGACGAAATCGAAATCAATGAGAATCTCCTGTTCGTCGAAGAGCCAATCGAAATCATGGACAGGGAGGTGAAGCGTACTAAGCAAAGTCGCATCCCGATCGTGAAGGTGCGGTGGAACGCAAAGCGTGGGCCAGAATTCACGTGGGAACGCGAGGATCAAATGAAGCAGAAGTACCCTCACCTATTCTAGTTTTCTCAAAACTAGCTTTCAAACAGAATTTCGGGACGAAATTCCCTTTAACGGGGGGATGATGTCACCACTGTGAATTTTAAGCTATGTAATCTATACATTCAAGTTAATGTGAATCAAAAACTTTAACCAAATACAAGATACAAGTACTATAGATAGTCATCAAACAATTGGAGACCCTAGAAGTTTTGGTTAAGTCCATTTTGGACTAAGACTTCCTTATTGGATCCAAATGGACCAATAAGCTTCCAATTGGACTATCATGGGTTTAGGACCCTAATTGGGCTCTAATTGGACCCACACTTATTTATTTTAACATTTTAGGTCATGTTGGGCCTATAATGAAATGAATTGAAAGCTTTGGGCCATGATTAACCAAAACTAGTTCAAGAAAAACATAAAAATCCTACTACATTCCCTTAAGCATAAAACACACTCTAACTAACTCAAATATTGGGCTTTAGGGCCAAAAGGCCCAAAAATCTTTTTTTTCTTTCAAATTCTCGGCCCAAGGCCCACACCCAAGGAGAAATGGAAGAGTTGACTATTTGCTTGCCACCTCATTATTACCCAACATGTTTCCATGCACCTTAGTCCATATCTCCATGCATATCACTTCAAAAGTCATTTCTTCTTCTCTCCTCTCTCACTCTCGGCCAAGCATCATCACACACACCAAAATATCTCAATTTTCTCTCTAGAACACTCAAAGAACTCTCCTTCCCTCCCCTCTCCAAAAATCTCGAAATTTAGGGACTTTCCAAGAGGATTTTGCAAGTAAATCATCATCTAAGGTAAGATTATGCATAGATCTATGGTTTAAATTCTTTTGTTATCAAAATCTCTTCCTAATCCATGTAAAAACCGTGATCTTGCACTCTAGAAACCCCATAATCTCGAAAAGTTCATCAAGGAGTGCAAGGACCAAAAATCACTTCATTTCTTCCAATTTTTCTTCAAGAACCGAAACTACCCACTCAAGGTGAGATTCATACCCCTATTTTCTGTTTTTAAGAGTTTTTGTGGGGGGGAATACAAGTCAAAGTGTAGATCTATATGTATTTGTATGCCTTGTATGATTTCCATGCTTATATGTATGCTTATATGTGTTTTAATGTTGGATCTAGCCATTAAACCCCTCAAAACCGAGATATAACTCATGTTTTATGATATTAGCTTCAAACATGTTCCTACATAATAAGTGGTACTAGATAAATAGCCAAGTGGTTAGCAACAATTTTCTTTAAGCTAAAAACACACATTTTGGGCCAAAAATGTGAAAAATACAAAATTAAGGGCCCAAAATGACATTTTACAGATTCTGATGGTTGAAATGTGTCAAAACAGTTTCAATAAAGCTATTTCTGGAATTTTATTCAATTGGTGGATTAAAAACATAAATTTCAAGCCTATTGGGCTAAAAATGCAAATTTCGGCCCAATAAGGCCCATTATGCAAAATTTTCTGTTTTGGAGGGCCAAAACTGTAACTTTCTGTAAAACAGTGGACTATAAGTGTTCCAAATCCTTTTCAAAGGTTTAAAATGCTTTTTAAATTTAAAAGGGACCAAAGTTGCAAAAATTTTCCATTTTGGGCCAAAATTGTCAAAATTGCGAAAAGATGGGCTAAAACCGAGAAAAACTGCATTTTCAGGGACTTAAACTGTTTCTTTGAAAAATATGCTGGAAAATATTAATTTCAATACTTTTTGGTGTTAAAATGTCAAGAAAAATAATTTAAGGACCAAACCGGGAAATATTTCATAAGAAGGGTTGAAAATGTAAATTTTACAAATAATGAGGGGCTGAAAACAGAAAAATTTCAAGGCTGATTCATTATACACAATTTGATTAAATAATGGCATCGCGGCTATCGACGAAATTCAATACACTACAATACCAAAAGTCGTTGTTAAACGAATTGGTTCGGTCTCGAACCAATAAAATCCGAAAACTACTAACACTACGACGCTATGACACTACGACACTACGATTCATACAACTAACGATTTGGAATTCACTATACATACGAGTGTGCACAGACGTCTACGCACCATCTTCGGGCCCCAAAAGTGTAAAATCTTGTTCGTTGAGCCTAGCTAGCCCAATGACCTGATCTTAAGGCCCGAAGACCTCTATCTTACGAAGTGTTGGGTTTTACCAATCCGACACGACGTAACCGGACTTCAATGGCTGTAGACTACTGGTCCCCAAGGGTCCTTTAGTGTCGCCAGTGGAGTCTGCCTTTTTGCGAGGCGGGTCTGGGACCCCTCGTACACTATATCCCCAACCGGTTAATGGAGTCACCGGGGTCTTCGTGACCTCTTTCTCTTCGGATGTGGGACTACACCTAGTCAGGGCGATTGGATAACGCGATTAGTACTGACGACGCCTTCGGGTTCGTTAGTATAACTATAAACTGGGCGTTTGTGTAACGCGGGTTTGTAGTAAATAATCCTGCTCGAGAACCTTCCAACGTCGCCTGTGACTGACACTATACGCTATGCAATGGTTTCAATGTAACTTCATGTAATTCAAGGAAATAGGAGAACATCGGGTTTTCCTAGGGTTTTCAATACATACAGATTTGAAATGCATACATCTTCAATGAACATTTTTTTTTTTTTACAAGTATAGAAACAAACAAGCATACCTATGGATCTTCACAAACGTTTTCCAAAGCTTTTCTTTTCAGAAAATATCGGATTTTCTGGTGGTTTTTCAAGCAATACAAACATTCGATTTCCAACACTACTTATGAACTCACCAACATTTCATATGTTGACGTTTTTCAAAATACTTGTATTCTCAGGGAACCAGTGAATCAAGGGAAATCATACTCAGTGACGGTTGCAGTTTATTTTTGAATGAACCAAACAACATTAATTTTTGGAAATGTAATGTCTTAAACAATGTATGACATGTAAACACTACTGGTTGTACTATGTTGATGAATGGTGATGAATGTTGTTATGTTTCATATATATTCAATGTTATGGTATTCAATTGAGTCACGACAGCCCCCGGACGTTTCCGCCGTCTGGTTCGGGGGTGTGACACACACTCTAGAACCCGGATGGGAAGGTCACTAAAGAATTGAAGATTTGAAGTTCATTTCTTCAATTGTTACGCTTGAGGCTTAGTTCGTGAAGTTGCTCATTTTTGGAAGATTGAATCCGATTCATCCATTCCTAACTTTGAGGTGGAGAATGTTGGTTACAAAGTTCTCCATTAGATGACTTGTGAAGGCTTGTCTTGAGAAGACCCACTTGCATGTGGTATTGATGCCTTGTAATATGAAAGATAAGGAGAGAGAGAGAGAGAGTGTGTGTGTATGAGAGAGAGAGAGAGAAAGAGATAGATAGAGAGAGATACATGTTAGGACCTCTATATATAGTGGGTTTCATACCACTTGTGGAGTGTGCATGAGAGATGTAGTGTAACAATCGGTTATTTCGGGTCAATAAAAGTCAAGCAAGTTAAACCAAGGTTAAATGAGTTAAATATAAGTCAAATAACTAAATAGTTTAAATTTAAGAAGGAAAATAAATATTGCTTTTAAGGTTTTCAGATTTTGGAATCAAAAACCACTTGGACCGAAATCTCATCCTTTTGAACCAAAATCAACCTAGACTGAGAACCCCTAGCTGAGAACCTTCCCATGACCGAGAACCACTCCACTGAGAACTCCTATAGAATTTAGACCTTGACCTTGGTTGGACAATTAGAGCCAAATAAAGGGATTTCGGTGAGGATAAGGCCGAAATCTCAAGTTTCAAGCGGTGTCACACCTTCCAATTAGATAAATTACACATCCCAATGCGTGTGTCACATCAATTTTATCCCATATATATATATATATATATATATATATATATATATATATATATATATATATATATATATATGCTAAACCGAAATCACCATTCATAATCACATTTTCAACTTCAAAGTTATGTTATTTTGCTCTCAAAATTTATAAGACTTCTTACAATATTCAAACCATATTCAAGGCTATCTTCAAACATTTATGTAACAAACCGTTATTTCAAATCTATGTAATAGTATAGATACATTTATAGTTCTTTTTAAAATAATAAAGAGAAATTTTGTATACTATGTGTACTTACATAATCGACCCTCAAGAATGAAGTATTAAATAATAACGATTGGGATGAAAAAAGTGGTAGATATTGTAACAAGGTTTCCTAAAATACTATGAACACTAAAATCCGATTTATAACGAAGAAGTTATGACCAATCGAAGATCCGCGACAAAACCGCCAAAACAATATTTAGTGTAAAAAGTGAGTTTTCAATAAAATGTGTTTTAGCCTTAACAATCTAAATTAAAGTTATAAAATAAGTTAAACCGAGAACTTTCATAAAGAGAACGTCAAAATCTAACTTCGTATGAGAAGTTATGATTTTTCTAAGATTCAATATAGCCGTATACGACCAAAAACATGAAATAAAGATCGAGTGATTTTTAGCCAACACAACCTAAACGAGAATTGAATGTCTCATCAATTGTAGTACACCGGTAAAAAGACAGACAAAAACGGACGTCGGACGAAGAAGTTATGAATTTTTAACAGCCTTTTCCTATCCCGGCTTGTTAAAAATATAGCTTTAAAAATAAAGTCAAAATTAGCCGACGGAATGTAAAGGAAAGTTGTATAGCATAGTCTCACCTATGCGTGGATATAAAGAACATAAAAAACGGAGCTCGTCTATAAAAATTATAAAATTTTGAAATTGAATAAATGTGAGTACGCCTAGTGTACAAGAGTACGCCCCACGTAATCAGTAACAAGGTGAGGAACCGGCCACGCTGATGCTCCGTCACCCTCTCGCTGCATGCGAGCCATGCATGCATACTAGCCCCGACGCGTAATGACTAGGCGTGGAACGTACGCTACGCCCTGCATACGCAGCGTATGCCCCACGTACGATGAGGCTTGAGCCTCCTATAAATAGAAACGGAGGCCTCTGGATTTAAGTTCCAATTTCCAATCTCTCTCCTATATTCAGTCACTTTTAAGCCTCTCAAGACTACCCCAACGCTCCGATGATATATCCAACCTCTTTCCAGTCGAAGTGTTGTTCGCGTAAAGACTAGTTTTTCATCAAATCGTCACTCTTACCAAGTGAGTTCATACCCTCGTATTTTAATAGTTTTTACAGTTTTAGGGGGGGGGGGGGATACAAGGTTTAAAACAAAGATTTTGTGTTACAAACAAATAGTTTCAAAATGTGTTAAAATAACATCAAGTCATCAAAAATATTTCCAAATACTAAACTCTTTAAATGATTTTATAAACTAATGTTTTCCCCAAATTTCATATATATATATATATATATATATATATATATATATATATATATATATATATATATATATATATATATATATATATATATATATAAGATTTAAAAGGGCTTAGGACTGATAACTCACATTGGGTCCTTTTCATTGTTTGGATGTGGGCTTATAATATCGGTTATTTGTCCGAATGTCGCTTAAATTTTACTTATATATAATTGTATACGTATATAAATATAAAAGTTATTTCATTCAGTTTAGAAACCCTTTGTAACATGTTGAGCATGGGGTTAAATTCATAAACATTTAGTACTAATTCAGAAAGTACATATAAATTATAATAGGTATAATTTATGTTACACGGAACATTAATTCACGATTCAGGTATACTAGAGTACACCGTTTTACAAGAAACAAGGGTTTGATTCAAACTAATCGAGGGTATACAACTTTCAAATACATGTTAAGAATACTAATTAAGGAATATACAATCAATCATTGTTTCAGGATGATTAGGTTTTCAAAAGTATTATACATGTAACGTCTATATGCTTTTTATGAGTCATTTGGTTCAGGTTGTTTAGTTCATTTAAACAACATTGTTAAAGTCTTGACATTATAACCAGAATCTCCAGTTGGGGATCGAAACAATGTGCGTATAGATCTATATTGGGATTAACAACCCCTCACTCAGACTGCTAGCTACAGTCAGGCATACACGCCTACGAGTGACAGTTCTTATCAATAGCTTTTAACGCCTTCAAAGCGTTGTTTCAGTTCATCTAGTCTTAGTCTGGTTATAATAACTCATTAAAAAGATATTAACAATATGGTTAGTGTATAATTAACTAAACACGAGCGCATTTTCAAAGTACCAGTTTACCAAAATACAGTTTACAGTATTACATCTCAGTATTCAATAACAGCTGGTGAAGCCAGCCACGCTCATTTTTACAGTTGATACAAAAAGGATACAAAAACAGAACACTGGTTTACAAATAGAATGGTTTTATGTGATTAAAACTACTTTTCATATACAAGATAAAACATAGAATTTTCTGGAACAAATTAATTATTCAAGAAACAGAAAATATACTTTGAACATAGAAATTTATGTTCTCACTCAACTTTATGTTGATACTCTCTTTTCGAATTACTTGTATTCTCAGGGAAAAAATAAACAGGTACTCCCCAAGCTTTTGAGAAAATGGAGCTATTTTGAGTCATATCTTCTGTCTTTTGTTATCTCTATTTTGGTGTCAATATAAAGTGATTGAACACATGTAAATATTTATACTTTTTAAATACAATGGTGGTTTATAATGCATGTGTTATGATACTACAAATGATATCCTCCACCCCTAGACATTTCCGCCGTCTGGTTTGGGGGCGGGACAGATTGGTATCAGAGCATTGTTTATAGTGAACTCAATATATCAATCCATAAAAGATATACAAACTATAAATACATTTGGGGCGAAGAGCTCTGACTACAAGTATACTTTTACAATTTAATATTTATTAAGAGGTATACTAACATTTATATATACAGGAACAATATCACAGTCATAACAATTCAAAAGTATTTGGATATTGGATACTGCAGTCAAACCTAGGCCGTTATGTAATCATATATGGGATCAATATAGCCTGATCAACTATATTGGATTGAGATATGACTAACATGTGTTTGGGAGTGAAAGTAGTGTTACAACAAGTCTAAAACTTCGCAACTACATATACAGAAGAAACTCTAGAACATAACATAAATTTAAAATACTATAGGACTATTTTATGATACTATATGATGCAATAGTTTGACATCGATGTTTAATATTATGTGCTTTAGTTTTCCTGCACTTCTCATGTCCTTACTCTCGCATAGACACAATCGCCGAATTTCATTTACCAGGGGACTCTTACTTTCTGAACCACGGTAACGAGGGATGGATAGTAGAGGATTCGGAAGAGGATCCAGAAGAAGAGGAATAAGAAGATGAAGATGAAGATTTAGAGGGCACCGACACAGAACCCACGATATACAATCCCTCACCATCCATCCCACCTCCAGCAGTCATGCAAGGATTTCAAGGGCCAACGCTAGTTTGGGGAGATCACATATACCACTGGAGCCGACAGCAGGGCCAACGCCCACCCTATGGAACGTACCGAGATTTCTACGACCTCAGTAATGGAGGATCAGCCGACATGGCTTTTCCTGTCATTGTTCATCGTATAGCTTACCAAACCGATCAGGTGAGGGTTTCGATATACCAGATCCTGGAAGTTAATGCAACGACACAAATCAACGTTGCGGATATTCTTTGTCTGGATGAAATTCAAGATGAATCCTAAACCCACACCGAGGCGTTGCAAAAATCAAATGAATGTTACCCTAACGAAAATAAGAGAATTAAGGGAGCATCAGACTACCTTGGAAAGACAGCTAATGGAAACCAAACACCAGGAAATAGAGTCCAGTACTCGTCGTAGTACGTGACACAAGTAGTGTTTATTCTACTTCTAATTTTGTTATAGATTAGGACTTCGGCTAAATGTTTTATTTTCAGTAAATTGGTGTATTGTAGACCTTTAGATAGGTCCAACTTTCCAAACAAAATATTGTATTTCATAAGTTTTGGTTATAGTGTAAATCTATGAATATGTTCTAGTGTTATTTTTCATGTTTTCAGTATGACCGCGAAAATTTCATTTTCGGTATGTCGGTTTGATGTTGATGTTTTCCCAATATTGTGGTATATTATAGACCTACTTTAAGTTAAAGTTTTCTAGACTATATGTACTTAATATACCAATACAATCGACATGTATTTTCATATTCTTTGAAAAATAACCACTCAAATTCATATTATCTTTTTACAAGTTGTACTTGTAATACACTTCTATTACCATTTCTTTACAAGATTCATATTAAACTAAGTGCTTTAGTTTAGAGATATCAAATTCATATTTATTCTTGATATCTAATTGTCTTTTTTCATCTTTTAACTTTTATAGTAAAAGATGCCTCCCAGGAGAAACCCAAGGTGTAACCCTATTAATGAAGCGCCAAAACCATTTCTGCCACCACCTCCTCAATTCGACGTTGCCATGTTTTAGGCGGCGGTCACGATAGTTGTTGTAGCTTTTATGTCTCATATAAACACCCATGGTGCAAGTGGATCAAGAGTTGGTGTGCATCCCTCTAACCAAGGCAAAAATCACGGGCACTCACGAGGGTGTACCTACAAGGAATTCTAAAACGCCAAACCTAGGACCTTCAACAGGACTGGAGGAGTAATGGCGTTACGACAATGGATCGAGAAAGCAGAGGCAATCTTCGAGATCTGCTCCTTCCCAGAGGGTAGCAAGGTCAAATTTGTTATCTGTACCTTTTCTGACAAAGCCCTAACATGGTGGAACGGCCATGTTAAATCCCTAACCTTGGTAGTGGCTAACTCCATAAGTTGGGAAAACTTGAAGACCATGCTGATGCGGGAGTACTGCCTACGAGGGAAAATTCAAAAACTTGAACAAGAGCTCAGGGGTCTTACTATGGTTGTTTCAGACATAACAACAGATACAAATCAATTAGGTGACTTAGCAATCGTATGTCCAAATATGGTTGCTCTCGAAAGCAAAAAGATAGAAAGGTATATTTGGGGGCTGTCACCCTAGATCCAAGCAAGTGTCATAACTTCTTGGTCTATTACCTATAACAGTGCCAAGGAACTGGCACAGTTGCTCATCGACCATGGAGTCCGTCAAAACTCAATAGTTTTTGCCCCAAAACAGCCCAAGGGAAACAACAACAACAGTAACAACAACAAGAGCAAGAAGAAATCTTGAAATAAAAGAAAGGACAATTCTTCTTAGGAACCCTCAAAGAAGCAACAATTAGTGGCGGTACATGCTGCTACTGTACCTACTGCTGTTCTTGCTAATCCTATACCAACTACGCCTTATGTTGGTCATCTCCCCAAATGCAACAAGTGAAATTTTCACCACAATGAAAATTGTCGGGAAATGCAGTGTCGTAACTTCGACAGAAAAGGGCATACTGCCCGATTCTATAGATCACCACCCCAAACAATTAACCAAGTACCTGCCACAGGAGTAGGTCAAGCATGCTATCAATACGGTGATGTGGGGAATTTCAAGAGAGATTGTCCGAAATCTAGAAATGTCGGTGGAGTTGGAAGAATTCTAGCATTGGGTAACGAAGAAGTAGTGGCAGACCCTGCGGTGGTCATGGGTACGTTTCTTTTCAACAACATTTATGCGTGCATTCTATTTGATTGAGGTGCTGATAGGAGCTTCGTGAGCCATAATTTCAAACACCTGCTAAATCAAAACTCCCAACCACTAAATGAAACTTTCACAGTCGAAATGGCTAACGGGAAATCCGAATCCACCAGCGATATATACAAAGGATGTATCCTTACCTTGAATATCTTTTCTTTCCCAATAGACCTTATGACGGTCTCTATCAAAAGTATTGACATCATAATAGGTATGGATTGGTTGTGCCCTAACCATGCTGACATCCTATGCTATGAAAGAGCCACTCGCCTGAACTTGCCAACTAACAAACTCTTATCATCTACGACGACAAACCCGAAACGAACCGTTAGATCATTTCTTGCATCAAAGCACAGAAGTACCTTCACAAAGAGTATTGTGCTTTCTTGGTTCATGTGGTAGACAAAAAGCAAGAAGTAAAAGACATCGCGAGCTTTCCTGACGTCTGCAACTTTCCCGATATCTTTCTTGACGACCTTTCAGTAGTGCCTCCCGAACGATAAGTCGGATTCAGAATCAACTTAATTCCTAGGCCTACCCGTGTAGCCAAATCCCCTATCGTCTTGCACCTTCTGAAATGCAAGAATGATCCATCCAACCGAACAAACTCCTTAACAAAGGTTTCATAAGACCAAGTTTCTCACCCTGGGGAGTACCAATTTTATTCATGAAGAAGAAGGATGGATCATTCCGCATGTGCATAGACTACCGCGATTTGAATAAACATACCATCAAGAATCGATATCCTTTGCCTCGCATTGACGATTGGTTCGACCAACTTTAAGGTGCGAGCTACTTCTTCAAAATAGACTTAAGATCCGGGTATCACCAGTTACGGATTTTGTAGGAGGGCATTCCTAAAACCACGTTCAGAACTTGTTATGGTCATTACGAGTTCGTAGTGATGCCTTTCGGATTGACGAATGCACCTGCTGTGTTCATGGACTTGATGAACAGAATGTCTCGTCCGTTTCTAGACAACTTTGTCATAGTCTTTATAGAAGTCATCCTTATCCACTCAAGAAGCAAAGAGGAGCATGGCCAACATATTCGTCAAGTATTACAAACTCTGAGAACCGAGAAACTTTATGCGAAGTTCTCTGAATGTGAATTTTGGATTAGGAAAGTAGATTTCCTATAGACAATCACATCAATTGAGAACTGGTCAGCACCCAAAACACCTACAGAAATCTGACAATTCTTATGTCTTGCTGGCTACTTTCACAGATTCATCCAGAATTTCTCCCGGATCGCTAAACCGCTTACCACCCTGACACAAAGGGTGTAACTTTTAATTTGGGAGAGAAGCAAGAAACAACATTCCAAACGCTGAAACAAGCTTTGTGCAGTGCACCGATATTGTCTCTACCTGAAGGGACAGAGGACTTTGTAGTGTACTATGATACTTCTAATCAAGGGTTGGGATGTGTTTTGATGCAAAGAGGAAAGGTTATATTCTACACCTCGAGGCCACTGAAAACATATGAGGTCAACTATACAATGCATGACCTTGAACTAGGAGCAGTGGTATTTGCTCTAATGATATGGAGAAAATAACCTATATGGCACGAAACATAAAAGTCTCCAGCATATCTTCGACCAAAAAGAGCTAAACATGAGACAACGACGGTGGGTGTAGCTACTGAATGACTACGACTGTGAGATTCTTTATCACCCTAGTAAAGCTAACGTAGTAGCTAACGCCCTTAGCAGAAAAGAATACTCGGGACACCGAGTAAAGTCATTGACCATGACAATCGATTCACATCTGTCCACATAGATCAGAGAGGCTTAACTCGAGGCCTTAGAACCCGAAAATGTGGCAGGTGAAACCCTGAGAAGAATGGATAAGAACTTAGAAATCAAGGATGATGGAGTCTATTGTTTCATGAACCAGATCTGGACGCCAATGTTCGGTGGTTACAGAGACATGGTTATGAATGAGGCACACATAACCCGATACTCCATTCATCCGGGTTCAGACAAGATGTATTTGGACCTTAAGAAACTTTACCGGTGGCCTAACATGAAGGCAAAGATTGCTACCTTCGTGGGCAAGTGCCTTACTTGTGCCATAGTCAAGGTACAATACCAGAAACCTTCGGGGCTATTGCAACAACCAGAAATCCCTGAATGGTAGTGGGAGCAGATTACGATTGATTTCATAACTAAGTTACCCAAGACAACGGGTGGTTACGATACTATTTGGGTAATTTTCGATAGATTGACCAAATCCACACAATTCTTGGCCATAAAAGAAATCAAAAGGATGGAGAAGCTAACACGAACTTATATCAGACAAATTGTTAGAATGCATGGTGTGCCAATATCTGTTATTTCTAACCGAGATAGTAGATTCACTTCTGGTTTCTAGCAGTCTTTACAAAACTCTCTGGGAACTAGGCTAGACATGAGTACATCCTACCATCCACAAACAGACAGACAAAGTGAGAGGATGATTCAAACTCTAGACGATATGTTACGAGCCTACGTGATAGAGTTTTGGAAGGCATGGGATACTCATTTACCCCTTGTCGAGTTCTCTTACAATAACAGTTATCGCACTAGTATAAAGACTGCTCCATTTGAAGCACTCTATGGCCGCAAGGGCAGATTGCCTCTATGCTGGGCTGAAGTGGGTGATACGCAGTTAGCTAGAGGTCAAGTTCCTGACAGTACTCTCACTGGTCCGAAAATCATTCTTGATACTACAAAGAAAATCATACAAATTCGGGAGCGACTTAAAGCTTCTAGAGATAGACAGAAAAGCTACGCTGACAAAAGAAGAAAACCTTTGGAATTCCAAGTTGGTCACCGCGTCTTGTTAAAGGTCTCACCCTGGAAGGGTATGATATGCTTTGGAAAGCATGACAAACTAAATCCAAGTTACATAGGACCATTCGAGATTCTTTCCAGAATTGGTTCTGTAGCTTACAAACTTCGACTACCCCAAGAACTAAGTAATATTCATCCTACTAGGGGTGTGTATGGGGTTGTATGGTTCGGTTATTTGTCAAAATCGAACCATAACCATTGTGATTGGTTAATGCATTTTAGTAGTCATTGGGTATGGTTAATATTGGTTATGTTAATGGTTTTTGTCGTTTAACGGTTTTGGTTAATGTTTAATATTGGTTAACCATAATCTTCAAAATAATATAAATGGGGAAAGTATATTGACATAAAAAAATAAAAACGAAATACAAAAAAGTCCTCGACGCCAATGTTTGTAACCTAGCTTATAATTATAGAATTAAATGTGTACCTTTCATACTCAAAGTGAGATAATACATAGTCACATTAAAAATAAAAAGCATTCAATAAAAATATAAAACATTAAAAAAAATGACATTAATAATTTCATATATTGATAATTGATATTAACATTAAAATAAAGCCAAACATTTATACACATTTAATGCGATTAAATAAAAAACTATTAAATAAATAGCCAAACATTTAAATTATGTGTTATCTAGATAAAAAAATCTAATCACTCATATACATTCAATGTGACTAAGTCAAAAAATCCTTCGAATAGGTCTATAAAGTGAAAGCAATCTTTGATTAGGATTATGAGTGTGAAGATTAAACTAATTGTGAATAATGTTTACAAATTCTAGAATTAGCCGATTAGGAATTACAACATTAATGAATAATCTAACTATTGGAATGATGGGAAGATTGTGTGTGTCTGCGTGATCAGCCTTTGATGGTTTGATTGCTCGTTCGTCTCCTAATAAATAAGGATTAATGAATTATATTTTGAAATTTGAATGGGTCTTAAATAAGTTTGACTATTATTTTATATATAATCTATAATTTTTATATATTAAAATATAAAGTTAGCGGTTCAGTTAATAATGGTTCAGTTAACCTATAAAATCATAACCGAACCGTTAGTTATCGGTTAACAAAAATTTGAAACTGAACCAATGGTTTTTAAAATAGTTCGATTATATCGGTTAATTTGGTTTTGGTTCGGTTTTTCGGTTATATGCTCACCCTACATCATACCTTCCACGTTTCGAACTTGAAAAAGTGTTTATACGACGAGACTCTTGTGATCCCACACGAGGAGATCGAGTTAAACGAGAACCTCAACTTTATGGAAGAACCCGTAGAGATTCTAGACAGGGAAGTTAAGGAAACCAAACAAAGTCGTGTCTCGATAGTGAAGGCTCGTTGAAATTCAACACGGGGACCTGAATTCAATTGGGAGCGGGAGGAACAAATGCAACAAAAATATCCACATCTTATTCCCTAGTCTTTTTGTAAAGCTATAGTCCTAATTTCATGACAATATTCTCTCTTACGGGGGGATAATGTAACAAACCGTTATTTCAAATCTATGTAATAGTATACATACATTTATGGTTCTTTTTAAAATAATAAAGAGAAATTTTTGTATACTATGTGTATTTACATAATCAACCCTAAAAAATGAAGTATTAAATAATCTCGATTGGGATGAACAAAGTGGTAGATATTGAAACAAAGTTTCCAAAAATACTAAGAACACTAAAATCCGAGTTATAACGAAGAAGTTATGACCAATCGAAGATCCGCGACAAAACCGGCAAAACACTGTTCAGTGTAAAAAGTGAGTTTTCAATCAAATGCGTTTTAGCCTTAATAATCTAAATGAAGGTTATATAATAAGTTAAACCGAGAACTTTCATAAAAAGAACGTCAAAATCTGACTTCGAATGAGGAAATTATGATTTTTCTAAGATTCAATATAGCAGTATACAACCAAAAACTTGAAATAAAGATCGAGTGATTTTTAGATGACACAACGTAAACGAGAATCAAAGGTCTCATCAAAAGTAGTACAACAGTAAAAAGACAGACAAAAACGGACTTTGGATCAAAATGTTAAGAATTTTTAACGGACTTTTCCTGTCCCGGTCTGTTAAAAATATAACTTTAAAAATACAGTCAAAATTAGCCGACGAAGTCTAAATGAAAGTTGTAGAGCACAGCCTCACCTACACGTGGATATAAAGAACGTCAAAAACGGAGCTCGTATGTAAAAGTTATGAATTTTTGAAGTTGAATAAATGTGAGTACGCCCAGCGTACTCAGAAACAAGGTCAGGAACCGGCTAAGTCGAAGCTCCGTCACCCTCATGCTGCATGCGAACCATGCATGCATACAAGCTCCAACACCTAACGACTAGGCAGGACACGTACGCTACGCCCAACGTACGCAGCGTATCCCCCTCGTACAAGGAGGCTTCAACCTCCTATAAATAGGAACTTAGGCTTCCGATTTTAAGTGCCAATTTCCAACCTCTCTCCTATATTCACTCACTTTTAAGCCTCTCAAGACTACCCCGATGCCTCGGTGACATATCCAAGATCTGACAAAAGCCGGAAGCCCTGATATTCTTGAGAAGCTAACCTCTTTCCAGTGGAAGTGTTGCCCGCGTAAAGCCCAGTTTTTCATCAAATCGTCACTCTCACCAAGTGAGTTCATACCCCTGTATTTTAATAGTTTTAATAGTTTTAAGGGGGGGGGGGGGGGGGGGAATACAAGGTTTAACACAATGCTTTTGTGTTACAAACAAATAGTTTCAAAATGTGTTAAAATGACATCAAGTCATCAAAAATATTTTCAAATATTAAACTCTTTAAATGATTTTATAAACAAATTTTTTCCCCAAAAATCATATATATATATATATATATATATATATATATATATATATATATATATATATATATATATATATATATATATATAAGATTTAAAAGAACTTAGGACTGATAACTCACATTGGGTCATTTTCCTTGTTTGGATGTGGGCTTATAATATCGGTTATTTGTCTGAATGTTGTTTAAATTTTACATATATATATATATATATATATATATATATATATATATATATATATATATAATTGTATATGTATATAAATATAAAAGTTATTTCATTCAGTTTAGATACCCATTGTAACATGTTGAGCAGGGGGTTAAATTCATAGACAGTTAGTACGAATTTAGAAAGTACATATAAATTATAATAGGTATAATTTATGATACATAGAACATTAATTCACTATTCAGGTATACTAGAATACACCGTTTTACAGCTTTCAAATACATGTTAAGAATACTAATTCAGGAATATACAATAAATCATTATTTCAGGATAATTGGGTTTCATAACTATTATACATGTAACATATATATGCTTTTTATGAGTCATTTGGTTCAGGTTGTTTAGTTGATTTAAACCACATAGTTAAAGTCGTAACATTATAACCCGAATCTCCAGTCAGAGATCGAAACAATGTGTGTATAGATCTATACTGGTATTGACAATCCCACACTCAGACTGCTAGCTACAGTCAGGCATACACGCCTACGAGTGACAGTTGTTATCAGCAGCTTTTAACGCCTTCAAAGCGTGGTTTCAGGTCATCTACTCTTAGTATGGTTATAGTAACTCATTAAAAAGATATTAACAATATGGTTAGTGTATAATTAACTAAACATGAGTACATTTTTAAAGTACTAGTTTACCAAAATACAGTTTACAGTATTACATCTCAGTATTCAATAACAGCTGGTGAAGCCAGACACACTCATTTTATAGTTTATACAAAAAGGATACAAAAACAGAACACTACTTTAGAAATAGAACGGTTTTATGTGATTAAAACTACTTATCATGTACAACAAAAAATATAGGATTTTCTGGAACAAATTACTTATTCAATAAACAGAAAACATACTTTAAACATAGAAATTTATATTCTCGCTCAACTTTATGTTGATACTCTCTATTCAAATTACTTGTATTCTCAGGGAAAAAATAAACAGGTACTACCCAAGCATTTGAGAAAATGGAGCTATTTTGAGTCATACCTTTTGTCTTTTGTTATATCTATTTTGGTGTCAATATACGGTGATTGAACACATGTAAATATTTATACTTTTAAATACAATGGTTGTTTGTACTTTGATTACTATAATGCATGTGTTGTGATACTACAAATGAAGACCTCCTCCCCCGGACGTTTCCGCTGTCTGGTTTGGGGGTGTGACACTTGAACAGTTTCCCATAAATCAGTTCTACAAGTTGAATCCTTAAGAACTTATTGTAAGTTCTTTTATTAAATCTAAGGTTATACAACACTTTAAATTATTAGCTCATGAAATTTACATATATATTATGTGTTAAAAACTATTATGATTACAACAATTTTCACGTGTTCAAGCTTGACGAACATCCCTAACACTTCGTTATCCAACCAAGAACACACCCGAGGTGAGTTCATACCCAGACGTTTTCCATGATTTTTCTATGTTTTAATGGGAGAATACAAGTAAAACATAAGGAAACTTGTGTTAATATACAAACCGTTACATTTATATCTTTCCGGAATATAAATATACATATGGTACACGTTTGACTAAAGTAAAACTTTAACCCTTTTGTAACAAGTTGAGAAAAAAGGGTATAATTATATAAGTATATAGATATAATTATTATTTCATTTCATTTTATTATCAAGGTAACTGATAATACAAAGGATTCACTATTTCAAACGAAACATTTATATAAAGTATAATAGGTATAATTATGGAACATTCACACTATTTTACCCTGTTGGGGATACAAAGATAACTATTTAAGAGAATAATTATTTTCACACTATGTAAACACTATGAAAAGGTAATACATACAATTAAGAGAAAATGGGTTTTACACTACACATTACGTATACCGGTTAATACAAGGTTGTGAGACACTATCTTCACGTACTTTCCAGATTACCCACCAAAGTCCTGTATTATAACCAGAGTCTCCTGGAAGGGGAGCGTGACACTTTTCTATAGATCTATACGGGAATGATAATCCTGCTCCTAAACTATTAGCTACAGTTAGACCTACAAGTCTAGGGATACAAATGTCGTACCATTCCGACGCCTAAAGAACGTTGTACAGGCCACTAGTTGCTAGCATGGTTATAATAACTCACATAGGTTATTAACTAATACTTTTGGTTTACAGGGCTAATTTACATTCAATTAGTTTTATTAAATAATAAAACTATGCTACATTGTTTTCCAGTACAGCACAATTTAAATTTTGTAGAAACATGCATTCAAAGGATTTTGTTCAGATAACACTACACTACACTATTTTACAGTACAACTGGTAGTTCTAGATACATACACTCAAGGGGTTTTACACAAATACAATTATAGAATACTATATTTCAGTATAGTATAACTCTTATTTCGAGAACAATACATACAAATAGTTTTATAATTATGAAAACTACATAATACTACTTTCAAGTGATTCGAGTCTTAGGATAACTAAGACTACAACTCATTTTAATAGAAAATGTTGGATTTTCTGGCATCACACTTATTCATTAGACAAGGAAAAACGACAGATTTATCATACAAGCGCTTATGAACTTTCCAACTTAATTGTTGACACTTTTTCAAAACTACTTTTATTCTCAAGGAATCACTAAGACATGTAACAACAAGCTATTGAAGACAAGATGCTAAGATGTTAGTCAAGTCTTATAACATCACATTCCAATTGATTTTTGAAACATGTAACACATACAAACCATGTAAATTTATCAATTATATTTATGATGGTTATTTTTGCTTTGATCTCTATTATTCAATTGATATGATACTATACATGACGTCATCCGCCCCCGGACATTTTTGCCGTTTTACCAATTCTGGGGTGTGACAGATTGGTATCATAGTTTTGTTTATAGTGAACTAAGTATATCAAACCACATAAGATATACAACTGTAAATACAATGGGGCAAAAACGCTCCGACTAAAAGTATGCTTTAAAATTACAAGTATTTTTGTAAAAGTATACATACATTCATACATATTAGAAACAATATCACAGTTAGGACCATATAAAAGTATTTAGATAAGTTGAATGCTACAGTTAAGCCTAAATATTTATGTAATCATATATGGGATAAATATAGTTTGGTCAACTATATTTATATGAGATACGACTAACATATGTTTCGGAATGATCGTAGTGAACAATGAGTCTAAAACCTACCCACACTATATACCAAGAAACACTAGAACAAAACCTAAAGTTTAGAATACTATAGAAGTATTTTAAGATTCTATAGAACTATACAGCTAGACTCTTCATGTGTCTTTATACTGCTATTCTTGCATAGTCAACATAACTAATTGAAGGGTTTTGAGCATTCTAACACTCTTATGGTGTACATGCAACCCTAGAAACCTTGGATCTAACATACATTGGTCTACATTTTTTCTTGGATCTATATTTTACTATGATACACCTTTTGTTATTTGGATTCCTTGAGAACCTTGTGAGCCTAGCACCTCAAGTGTGATGCCTCAAATGTCTCACATAATAATACAACTCTTGGAATAGACTTGAGGGAAGTTCACTTACACCTCAAAATCGGCTAGCCTTCTATCTTGTACAAGTAGCGGCGATTTTGCTAGACTATGGGTCTTTATATAGTTGTGGCACAAGTAGGGCTACACCATGTAAACCCTAGTTGTCATGGATTTTCATATTCCATGATCCATGGGTTTGTAACCTCCACGGATTATCCATGGAGCACCTTATGGGTTTTAGCCCAATCCATACAAACCATGGATCATTAGCCCACCATATAAGAATAGATTATTTACACAATTAACCCCATATATTTAATTAGTCTCTTTTTGATCACTTAATTAATTCCAAATTAATTCTTTGATGAATAGTAATTAAATAATATTATTAATATTTTAGAACTTATAATATATTAATAATCCTTAAGTGTCCTTTCTCTCATTTAGTCTATCCAAGTGATGCAATGCCATGCAACCCAAATGGACCATGCTAAGTGGGTCAACTACATCCCAGAAATAGTTATGAACTTAGACACTTAATCCAACAGTGTCCCACTTGGATAAGTCTAATAACTACATCTGCAAGAATAACTTCAGGAACCGATCAGCAATCGTAGCTCTTTCAAGGTCTCGTGGAACTGAGACGATGATGATACGCCATTTAAGATAAGTGATCATATAATCCTATGTTCTAGATATCAGGCGGAAAAATACATGGAACAATTTCTTACTTATTGTCCAATAGTTTTTTTCCTGATTTCCGATTTGTTTGACATAGAATTTAATCGAACACATCAATTTAGTTATGACCGGACCCATTACATAGGTCACAAAAAAATCATCAAGGGGCCAAGATGTCTCTTGTAATCCAAGAAGGAACATATAAACTTCGACTCATATGCTTTTTCTACTACTTGTTGAATTATACACAAATGCACATTTTAAACATCGAATTACCAATGCGTTTTCGTTCAATCAATGTATAACCAACTCATAGGCAACAAGTCATATCTCTAGGTTTGAAGACTTATATGATATTACTGTCTCACTATCACTCAAGATAAATTTCATGAAGTGATACTAATAAACGTGGGTTGAATCCAATACTTAAAACTTATGAGTACTCATGAATATTGCAGCAGGTTGTGCTATGTCCCATACCTTGGACATCTACAATCCAGCTTCATGACAGTCTTGATTCATATCTACTTACAACATATGACCGACTGTGGATGGTTTGAATAACTTAGTCATTCGGGAAGAATGACCTAGTTATTCTGGAAGTCAAAACATGCAAAGTGAAATACAAGAATAATCAAATCAAATATGGTCTCAGAACCTATGAATATAAATAGAACACCTTTTATTTATCACCATATTGATTACAAATTATTCATTGCATACTGTTTCAAACTATCAACTTTATACTTGAATTAAAACAATAGTAGTCCCATGCTCCAAGCATGTACACTATGTTTTTTTCTAAACACTAGTCATGCCATACACCAAGTATGTACACTATGTTTTTCCAAACATTAGTTATGGCATACACCAAGTATGCACACTAAGTTTGTCTATGATCTTTACTCTGTGAAATAGATCGATTGAACGTAATTCCAATGATACTCATTTCATAATCCCAAATCCTTACCGCAAATGCAAGAATTCAAAATTCCTGCCATTTACCTAAATCTGTTAGATTCTAAACTTATATGCATTGGTCCTCTTGTAATGATTATGCACAAAGTCACAAAGACTTGTCAACCGACATTACAGAGTATTCCAATGGAGATCAACTCCATGGAAAGGAAGTCCCATATTCAAAGTTCATTGCTTTTGAACATTCTTCTTGCATTAAGTTTCTTAATCTTACATAGATTTATTAAATAACTTCCACCTATGGGAACATTTCCATATTCCCCTTTTGACTATTACTCCTGAACAAGAGTTGACTCTTTTTAGAATATGTCAATATGGTCCTTCCAAAATTAACACTATATACTTTCAACTGTCCCTGAGCAACCAATCTTTGGTAAACCTTAGATTGTCCTCGACAATTGCATAATCAAATTAGTCATATCTAGTTCTAGTACCTTTTCCCTCTTAATGTTCTAGGCCTTTGGAAAAATTTATAGCATATGAATATTATAGCACATGCAATCGATATTATATCCGAAGCATATGGGACACGATTCATAAAGACATGATACAAGACGAGTCTTTTGCTATAATATTTCTATTTCTATTTGCCAAGTTCTCATAATTCAGATTATGAAAAGGGATTCCGTAATTATAATCAAATTTTAGAACGCAAATAATGGACCCATATATAGAATTTCCTTATGTTGAGCCATTCCAACATAAAATTCATATATATATATATATATATATATATATATATATATATATATATATATATATATATATATATATATATATATATATATATATATATATATATATCCTTGACTAAAGAAGATTAAAACCTCAATCTAAGCTTTTAGAATTGAAATGAAGTATAATTTCCTGTCGCTTAATTATAACAAAATAACTATTTCCCAATTGAAACCTTTTATTTTCTATAATTAACATTGCTAACTTGCAACACTTATTATAATTACCATGCTTCCACTTGCATGATGATTATTAGCATAACACTTATGCTCCCATTAGCTTTGACATGCATGTAATCAGAAATCAGCTAGACTTCTAGAAATTAATAATTTATTGACCTTCTTACCAAAGTTCATATTTCTGATACAAGATGCTTTGATAAAACTTTATCAAAATCATACACCTTTCCTTAAATAGCACACATGTGTGTCTAAACAATTTCAGAACTATGAAAAGGGATGTCGTAATCATAGTCTCAATTACTTAGACCTTTTCCATTTCTCACAAGTCCATGTTAGTGTGCCGGTTAACCATACACATTCCACTAACGACTTTGAGAATGAAAATATCGCAATTTCTATCTACTTAAAATCTACTTAGTGAAAGCATTTCCTCACCATCATTTCCATGAATCGGAGAGAAACCTTATGACACTTAGATTTTATGGTGTTTTTGTTCCTATCCATGTGAATTTGTCAAAACCATAATCACAAGACAAGGTTAGTGAAAACTCCAAACTCTTATGGATTGAACATGTGCAGTCTTAACTTCTTGCCACCTGGCAGAACAAGGGCCTACCATTGCTTCCAAGTTGTTATGCAACCAATTGAGAACTCTCAGAACTCATATGCAAAGCCAAATTTAACTGGAATGGGCACAAAAATAGAAATATGTCAACACGATATGTTATAAACCTCAAGTCATGTGCTAGTGATAAACTATAGGTTTTTTTTCTTAATTAGATCTAGAATCTTTTTCAAGATCTTTAAGACTCCCACTGTCCTCTTGACATATAAGACTCACTTGCTAAATATTCAAGAGATAGTGCGGATTCTTTATCAAGACAAACACTTCACACAATTGGCCTTAGTCGGTCTTTGTTTTATCCAAAACATCACAGCTTACCAATTTCAAATGGACAAGAGTGTAACATCCATGTTCCCAGGTATTATATTTTGTTCTTTTATTTTTGAATATTGTGGGGAGACTTGGCGAGTTGGCATATAAACTCACCGAGTATGTTCGCGGATTCATATGCGAGTTCACAGCTGGACTCGGCGAGTCCATGTTATTTAATGAAACCCTAATTTCTAGGGTTTGAGACCTATTTAAAGGGACTTAGGGCCGTCATTTGCGGCCGCCAACCCCCAGAGAGAAACCCTAAGAGATCTAGAGCGTTTGTGAGGAAGGAGAGGCTATTCTTGATCCTTTTGTGGGTGTTTTTGCAAGAAGGAAGTGATCAAGGCAAGAGGAGGCTGAAGGAGGTGCAATTTTGGTGGGCTTTGAGTTCATAGAGACTGTATTGAGGTATTATTCTTTGACCTTCTTCAGTTTTGATGTTGATTCTTTGTGTTAGGGTTTTCTAACCCTTTTAGAGGTTGATTAAGTGGAGCATTTGGTCCCTTCTCGAGTTTGTGTTCTGGATCTGGACCCAAAGAGGTTCAGAGGCCTTAACCCTTGGAGCTTTATGAGTCACTTTTGGAGTCAGATACTTACCGAGACACCGAGGTTTGTCTTCTCACTATACGTTACCTAGAGTGGTATATTCTGTGGACCATAGGGTCCTATGTGTTATGTATGAGATTATGTGCTATGTGTTATATGTATGTTATATGATGTTATAGACCGGACCGAAGGGTCCAACGATACAGACCGGGCCGGAGGGCCCAACGAGCTATGACCAGACCAGAGGGTCCAACGACCTACGGGACTGGAGGGTCCCGTTGAGACACATCGACCGGAAGGTCGTATTATAGCCTCGAGTGGCGTATTTGTTGTATGCGGTATTTTGGGGAACTCACTAAGCATTTATGCTTATAGTTGTTGTGTTATGTGTTTTAGGTACTAGTGATGAGCGCGGGAAGGTGCCGGTATGATTCGTACACACACGCATTGGAGTTTATGTTTGAGATTCTGGGGAGATGTTTTGTGATGATAAAAATTGATACAATGTGTTTTGACAATATTTTATGAGTGAATGAATGTTTTAAAAATGAAATTTTTTTTTGCAAATTTACGTTGTTACAAGTTGGTATCAGAGCCTTGGTTTGAGGGATTCAGATGCATCTTCGGGCGTATCTGAATTCAAACTGTGGATTTGAGACAAACAGAGTAGAGCCGTGTGTACGATCAGCCAGCGCCCGAACGGTGAATCCCCAAAAGTACCCTTACATTATGTGTTATGAGATATGTTATGTTACTTTATGCATGCTCGAGTAGGCTAGGTATACATATTAGGACTAGAGTGGCTTGATTTGTGATGCCTTAGCCTAGGATATTTCTGCTGCTGAGATGGTTTGAGAACGAGTAGATAGCAGTTAGGAGCTCGTGAGAATAGAGTACTTGTAATCCAAGATCCAAGGAGGAGGACTTGGAGTGAATGCTGATGCGGTGTGGTCAGTAGTATTGGGCCCGTACTATTGAAGAAACCGGTTAAGTGGTCCTTCCAAGTAAGAATCTTTTGGACAACAGAGGACAAGTAGGGTTGCGTCATCGAGTATGTGTATGCTCCATCGAGTCTCTGATAATTTTTGTTGTATTTGAGAGGCATCATGGTTGGGACTCGATACACACCTGAGAGCAGTGGTGTCAGTGACGAGGAGATCCGTCGATTGATTCATGAGGAGGTGGCTGCTGCCATCCGGGATGAGATTTCTGAGATGTTTAGGGACATCAAGACCACGTTGATTGATACTTTTGATGAGCGGTACGCAACACTGACTGAGGCTGCTGCAGCTGCAGCTACTGCTGCTGTTGCTACTGTCAGACCTCAGGGAGGTGACTCGTTGTTGTTCCGGGAGCTCAGCAACACGAAGCCACCAGAGTTCGACGGGACGCAGGACCCGATTTCCGCTATGAGGTAGATTTCTGACATCGAGGGATGTTTCTATACGTGTTCTTGTCTAGAGCACTTGAGGGTTCGGTTCGCCTTGAACCAGCTCCCCCTGGGAGCGAAGGATTGGTGGAAGTTCGTGACGGCGAACTTCACTTTGGCTAAGATTTCCGAGGTGACCTGGGAGAGGTTCACTGTTATGTTCAGAGAGGAGTATGTTACCCCGGTGGAGAGGGAACGGTTGATTCAGGAGTTCTTGACCCTCAAGCAGGGTACTGATTCTGTGGTAGTGGTCACCAGGAAGTTTCATGAGAGGGCGATGTTTTTCCATGAGCAGGTGTCATCTGAGCAGGCTCGTATGAGCCGTTATCTGAGTTTGCTGAGGAGAAATATTCGGGAGTTTGTGGCGAACTCGAGTTATTGGAAATTTGCTGAGCTTCAGGAAAATACCCGGAAGAGGGAGATTGAGTTGGAGACTCAGGCCAGGGAGGAGGCCGAGTCACTGAGGGTGGATCGGCGGCCGGCTCAATTTCAGTCGGTAGCCAAGCGGGCTAGACCCGCTGATTTGAGATCTGGGGGCGTGAAGGGTCGCACTTGTGGGAAGTGCGGTAAGAGTCACGAGGGGTTGTGTAGGGCTAGGGTATGCTACAAGTATGGGAAGGAGGGGCATATCGCGAGGGATTGCCCTAATCAATTTTCGGTTTGCTTTCATTGCAACCAGACCGTCCATCGGAAGGCCGAGTGCCCGCAGCTTCTTCAAGGATCAGCGCAGGGATCCGCGCCTGCTGCTAGGGCTACCGAGGTTCGGTCGGTGAAGGCAGAAGCCCTGAAGGCTCGTGGGAGAGCATTTCAGTTGACCGCGGAGGAGGTCCGCGCGGCACCCGATGTTGTGGCTGGTACTTCTCTTGTGAGTTATGTGCATGCGTTGTTATTAATTGACTCGGGTGGGAGTCAATTGTTTGTTTCCATAGCATTTAGTCAGCATATTAGTATCCGCTGAGAGGCATTGGATCGGCCTCTGCGACTTTCCATAGCTGACGAGCGAGCAGTGTATGATTCAGATGTGATTCGAGGATGTGTCCTTGAGATCTTCGGTGTTGAGTTCCCGATAGATCTGGTTCCGATCGCGATGGGGGACGTGTGTGTTATAGTGGGTATGGATTGGTTGAGCCGATATGGAGCTGTGATAGACTGTGAGCGTCAATTGGTGACGATTCGAGACGCTAGTGGGGGAGTTCTTACGGTGTACGGCGAGGGTACACATATGGGGTTAGCACTTTGCTCGGCCGCCAGAGCGAGACAGAGTCTACAGTAGGGCTGCAGGGGATTTGTGACATATTTGATGGATGTGAGGGTTGATTCCGAGAGACCGAAGTCGGTCGATGAGGTCCCGATAGTGCGTGAGTTTCCGGATGTGTTTCCAGAGGAGTTGTTGGGTGTGCCTCCGGAGAGGCAGGTAGAGTTCAGTATTGAATTGGTTCCGGGAGCTGCGCCTATCGCCAAGGCGCCTTATCGCCTTGCGCCTCCGGAGATGCAAGAGTTATCCTCGCAGCTTCAGGAGCTGCTGGGGAAGGGGTTTATCAGGACGAGCAGTTCGCCATGGGGGAGGGCCTATTCTTTTTGTCAAGAAGAAGGATGGTTCGCTATGGATGTGTATTGATTATCGTGACTTGAGTAAGCTAACGGTCAAGAGCCGTTACACATTGTCGAGGATCGATGATTTGTTCAATCAGTTGCAGGAAGCATCTTGGTTCTCCAAGATCGATTTGAGGTTTGGGTATCATCAGGTGAGGGTGCGGGAGGAGGACGTCCAGAAGACAGCATTCCGGACTTGTTATGGGCATTACGAGTTCGTGGTGTTGCCTTTTGGACTCACCAATGCACCGGCGGTGTTCATGGATGTCATGAACAGGGTGTGCAGGCCAATGTTGGATCGCTCAGTGATCGTGTTCATCGACGACATATTGGTGTATTCGAGATCCAGAGAGCAGCATGAGGAGCATTTGAGGGAGATTCTCAGAGTTCTGAGATCGGAGAGGCTTTATGCCAAGTTCTCGAAATGTGAGTTCTGATTACGAGAGGTTCAGTTCCTGGGGCACCTCGTTAACCAGAATGGGATATTGGTCGATCCGGCCAAGTTTAAGGCGGTCATGAGGTGGGAGGTGCCGAGATCACCCACCGAGATCAGGAGTTTTCTGGGTTTGGCCGGCTATTATCGGAGATTTATTAAGGATTTCTCCAAGATCGCCATGCCACTCACCAAGTTGACCCAGAAGGGTGTTACATTTTCTTGGGGTCTGGAGCAGCAGACCTCATTCGAGACACTTCGCCAGAAATTATGCGAAGCCCCAGTGTTAGCCCTTCCGGAAAGGATGGAGGATTTTGTGGTATATTGTGATGCGTCGATATCCGGATTGGGAGTGGTTCTTATGCAGAGGGGGCATGTGATAGCATATGCATCAAGGCAGCTTAAACCTCATGAGTCGAGATATCCCACTCATGATCTGGAGCTGGGAGCGGTAGTGTTCGCTCTCAAGATCTGGAGACATTATTTGTATGGGGTTCGGTGTACGATATACACGGACCACAAGAGCTTGAAGTATTTGATGGATCAGCCCAATCTGAATATGCGCCAGAGGAGGTGGTTGGACGTGGTCAAGAAATATGATTGTGCGATCCTGTACCACCCGGGCAAGGCTAATGTGGTAGCCGATGCATTGAGCCGTAAGGCAGAGGGCTCCCCAATACGAGATGTTTGTTTGAGATTAACAGTGATGACCCCGGTGTTGGATGCTATTCGTGGGGCCCAGGCTGAGGCTGTGAAGCCAGAGAGCCAGAAGATAGAACGAGTTGTCGGGCTGGTATCGGAATTAGTTACCGATAGCCAGGGGCTTATGACATTTCAGGGTCGGATTTGGGTACCATCCGTGGGCGGCACATGTATCATTTTGATGGAGGAGGCCCATCAATCGAAATTTTCAATCCATCCCGAGGCCATTAAGATGTATTTAGACTTGAAAGAGGATTATTGGTGGCCTTGTATGAAGAGGGATGTCGCATGGTTTGTAGAGAGGTGCTTGACCTGTCGCAGGGTGAAGGCCGAGCACCAGCGTCCACATGGTAAGCTGCAGCCATTAGAGATTCCCGAGTGGAAATGGGAAAAGATTACCATGGATTTCATCACCAAATTGCCAAGGACCGCGAGGGGTGTCGATGCAGTTTGGGTGATTGTGGGCAGGTTGACGAAGAGTGCTCACTTTCTGGCCATCAGTGAGAGCTCTTCCGCGGAGAAGTTAGCAGAGATGTACGTGAGAAAGGTGGTATCGCGGCATGGAGTGCCGATCTCGATTGTCTCAGATCAAGATGTACGTTTCACTTCCAGATTTTGGAAGAAGTTTCATGAGGTATTGGGTACGAAACTACATTTTAGTACCGCATACCACCCACATACTGACGGGCAGAGTGAGCGGACGATTCAGACGCTCTAGGACATGCTTCGAGCATGTGTGCTGGATTTCGGCGGAAGTTGGGTCAGATTCATGACACTTTCCACATGTCGCAACTGCGAAAGTGTATAGCCGATAAGTCGGCAGTGGTGCCATTAGAAGATATTCAGGTGGATGCGAGCCTGAATTATGTTGAGAGACCGGTGGCGATCAGGGATCGGAAGATCAAGGTTTTGAGGAACAAGGAAGTGCCTCTGGTACAGGTCCAGTGGCAGCATCTGAAGGGGTCAATGTTGACTTGGGAACCGGAGCGTGAGATGCGGGAGCACCATCCGGAGTTGTTTGCAGAGTGAGACTTCGAGGGCGAAGTCTGATTCTAGTGGGGGAGAATTGTAACATCCAGGTTCCCAACTATTATATTTTGTTCTTTTATTTTTGAATATTGTGGGGAGACTCAGCGAGTTGGCATATAAACTCGCTGAGTATGGTCGCGGATTCATATGCAAGTTCACAGCTGGACTCGGCGAGTCCATGCTGTTTAATGAAACCCGAATTTCCAGGGTTTGAGACCTATTTAAAGGGCCTTAGGGTCGTCATTTGCGGCCACCAACCCCCAGAGAGAAACCCTAAGAGATCTAGACCATTTGTGAGGAAGGAGAGGCCATTCTTGACCCTTTTGTGGGTGTTTTTGCAAGAAGGAAGTGATCAAGGCAAGAGGAGGCTGAAGGAGGTGCAATTTTGGTGGTTTTTGAGTTCATAGAGACTGTATTGAGGTATTATTCTCAGACCTTCTTCAGTTTTGATGTTGATTCTTTGTGTTAGTGTTTTCTAACCCTTTTAGAGGTTGATTAAGTGGAGCATTTGGTTCCTTCTCGAGTTTGTGTTCTGGATCTGGACTCAAAGAAGTCGAGAGGCCTTAACCCTTGGAGCTTTATGAGTCACTTTGGGAGCCATGAGCTTGGGATGTCATTTTTGGGGCTAAATCACCATTTTGGACCATTTAGATGTTAGATGAGTGCCAAGGTCCGAACATTACGTAATCAACATGCTTGGGGACGCCAGATCTATGATTGTATGGAACAGATCTGACCTCAGGAGTTGTATAGAGATTGTGCATGGCATGAACTCGCCGAGTCCAATGAACAGACTCGGCGAGTAGTATGAAGGTTGCCCGTAAATCACTCAGTGAGTGGACTTGCCGAGTTGGGGAATAACTCGGTGAGTCAGGGAGAGTCAGGGGAGACTGATTTCAAGTGGAACTCGCCGAGTTGTTCTTGATACTCGGCGAGTTGAGTCGGGGTGGCCCCGCGATTCAAGCCAGGTGGAACTCGTCGAGTCAGGGGAAGAACTCGACGTGCCAAGAGAGGGACTAACAGAGTCAGTGGACACGTGTAGACTCGCCGAGTCGCCTTAGTGCACTCGACGAGTCGGGTCAAAGTTTGACCGTTGACCTTGTTGACTATTAGGGTTGAGTACAGTTGTATTTATGAGAGTATTTACTTTATGTGATTAGGCGGAGGCTAGATCACATTTCTACCGAGTCTGATACTTACCGAGACACCGAGGTGAGTCTTCTCACTATACGTTACCTAGAGTGGTATATTATGTGGACCAGAGGGTCCTATGTGCTATGTATGAGATTATGTGCTATGTGATATATGTATGTTATATGATGTTATAGACCGGACCGAAGGGTCCAACGATACAGACCGGGCCGGAGGGCCCAACGAGCTATGACCGGACCAGAGGGTCCAACGAGCTACGGGACTGGAGGGTCCCGCTGAGACACATCGACCGGAAGGTCGTATTATAGCCTCGAGTGGCATATTTGTTGTATGCGGTATTTTGGGGAACTCACTAAGCATTTATGCTTACATTTGTTGTGTTATGTGTTTCAGGTACTAGTGATGAGCGCGGGAAGGCGTCGGCATGATTCGTACACACACGCATTGGAGTTTATGTTTGAGATTTTGGGGAGATGTGTTGTGATGATAAAAATTGATACGATGTGTTTTGACAATATTTTATGAGTGAACGAATGTTTTAAAAATGAAATTTTTTTTTGCAAATTTACGTTGTTACAAAGAGTAGGACACATTTTACTCTTACATTTGACAAGTGTTTTAAACCTTTCTTTAAGATATGTCACTCAAGTTACAATCTTGGAGTATGACTCTAAGAATTGTTTTGAAACGAAGTATGACTCACCTTCTTGATTTAACCATTTCAGCAATTCTTGATTCCTCTTCTTAGCCATAGGAATGCACTAAGATGTCTTTAGAGAACCAATTGCGATATGGTTACTTAATCATTGAGATGATCATAGAACATGATACTAAAGTACTCTCCCATCTTTTCAGATTTGAGAAACTTTTATCCTTCTACCTAATTTGATTCTTATCATTCGTTCTACCTTAAATTGGTAAGTATGACCATATTTACTCAATTTTAATAAATCATGAGAAATAGTCTTATCGATCTTTTGAGGTGGACCTTGACCAGTTCACAAGAATGTGTACCAGATCCCTTAGTCTTTCACGTGACCCACATATACATGTAAACAAGGAATCAGTCTTAATTTTCAAAAGATGAAAATTCTCATTCATCATACTATACAACTTGCATGATTCCAAGTTTCTATCCACTTGAAAATTTGGGTGTTGAGAATCTTTCCTTATTTGGTAAATTTATACACTACAACAAGTGAAAGAATCAAATTCATATTTCCATTATTGCTAGAAATATACAAACATCAATTTTTCATATGTGCCATTGAAAGGACATATAAAATAAAACGAAATTTTATTTATTTATAAAATGCAGAAAAACTTTCCTTACAATGCAACTTTAAATGGAAACTATGCTATTATATATTTCCTAGCATGAGAACAACTATAGGATCTAATTATACCAATGAATCACTAACTCATTCTTCTAAACAAAAGGTGATAGTTAAATTGGGTATACATGATCACATAACTTTAAATGTGGATTACACGACCTAGCAACTGGTTTGCAAAAGTCGCGTTTGGTTCGCAGAATCTCTTGACGTAGAGGGCGTATAGTATGGGTACTAGCCTTCATATTATGTCCTTTATAAAACAAACATGTTTTAAGGAAATTAGTACGACCGGATGTCAATTTAAAAGACAACTGAGTACTTTCATTTTCTCATTTCTTTCATAAAGTGACAATTCCACTTGAAAGTTAATGCAAACTATTTTCGAGTCAACAGAGTTATAAACTGGGGAAAACTTAAATTTTATAAACGACAATCAAAACAGTCATGTCTAGTTCATTCAGTAGAAAGGGACCATAATGCTAACCTTATGATTCCTTAATATACACATCAAGGGATATATATTAATAGGATCTGATAGGTAATAGTATGTGTGCTTTCCGCTTCATTTCATGTTCCTTGTTTGGTTGTGGGCTTAGAGCGGATTCACCCAACCTATTATCCATTCGATCTTAGTATTATATATGTTATGTATACATTAAGTCGTCATATGGGGTCCTAGGTATGGGTCAGTTTATAGGACACTAATTCACTGCACAGTTTTCTAGTACACAACATACTTTTCAAATAGAACTTTTGATATACAAAACTAGAAACTTATCAGTAAAGGGTTTAATCCATTTTATTAAACCATTATAACTAAAACGACCTTAGGTGATTAAGTCTATAATACCTTAGTTTCTACATCAGGGTTATATATAATTAATACCTGATAGGTAGTTGGATGTGTGCTTTCCGCCTTACTTCCTGTTCCTTGTTTGGTTGTAGGCTTATGGCAGATTCACACAATTAACTATCTATTCGATATTAGATTATACATAACTAGTATAAACTAAGTGATTATAGAAGTAACCACTGTGGTTACCATTTTTATTATAAAAAATAAGGGTTTTCTTAAAGAATCTTTTCATCAAATATAAAGGAATTATTTCAATTAACTCTGTGAGTACCAAGTGAATACGCCAGGGTTATATACAACGACAATCTAACAAATAATGGGATGTGTGCCTTCCGCCTCATTTTTTGTTCCTTGTTTGGTTGTGGGCTTAGGGCAGATACACACAATCGATTGCTTGCTTACTCTGAGTTCTATATAACATGTATCCATTAAGTACTCATAGAAAGGATTGTAGAGTCATTTTTACTTATCTTTCATAAAAGTAGGAAATATAGGATTTTCTGGAGGAACATGAGAACTTTTCTAAACAAAACTTACAATTTGCTACAACTTAATAAGCTTTCTACAACTTACTACAACTTTCTACAACTTACTTACATCACTAAAATCTTATGAACTCACCAGCTTAATTGATGATCAACTCTTTCAAAATGACTTGTATTCTCAGGGATCTAGTAGACATGTACTCACACTGGGAATTCAGAAAAAGGATCGGTATAGCTTCACGTCTTGTTTTGTTATTTGCATATGTATTTTATGTTTTGCGAACACATACTTTGTAAACTCTTTTTTTCTAATGAAATGGTTGTTCATTACTTTGATTACTATGATCCATGTCTTGTGATACTAAACATGACGTCCTCCATCCCCGAACGTTTCCGCTGTTCCAGTTTTGGGGTGGATTGATTGGTATCAAAGCATTGCTTACAGTGAACTAAGTATATCAACCGATAAAAGATATACAACTATAAATACAATGGGGCTTAAGTGCTTTGGATAATAATATATTTTAAAAGAATAACAATAAGTTATAAAAATATACCTACTTGCTTATACATGTATACATACAAGAACAAGTATCACAAAAAGAACAAAACGTAAGTATTTAAAGGTTGAACACTATGGTCAAACCTGGACAGTTATGTAATCATATCTTGGATCAATATAGTCTGATCAACTATATTCATTCGAGATGTGGCCGACATGTGTTTGGGAGTGATTTGGTGTTGCAACAGTCTTAAAACTTACCTAACACCAATAGAATTCTAGATCAAGTACATAGAGTCAGAATACTATAAGTGTATTCTATGATACTATAACACGATAACAAGTCTAAAACATACCAAGTACATTACATTAAAATACTATAGGAGTATTTTAGGCACTATATAAATAAGTTATGTGATAACTTAAAACACCCTTACGGATAGGTCTATAATCTTGCAATGTATACTCCCAAGTTTTATATAATTGAGATTTTATAGGCTTAGAATTTATGATCTACGCTTCACTACCTGTTACTTTTTTGGTTGCGGTTTTGGAGTAGGATCACTTATTTGGAGGTATATTTAATCTTGAATTATATACAACCTGTATACATTGTAAAATTATAGAAGGACTCTATAAGGATCACCCCATATAGTTACCCTAAATCTCATAGATTCTTTAGACACTTCCCTTTCTCGTATGACAAACCCATGTAGATGTAACCACTTCCTCATAGTAGTCAACAGAAGAGTTAAGGAGGAACAAGAGCATGTTCAAGAGAAGTTTTCAGAGAGAGATCAGTTGAAGTAACCAAAACTTCATATGTATCACACCAATAAAAAATAATCTCAGTTAACTTGATGAGTTAGTGGAAACACTGCTCACATTATGTATTAGTATTACTTTCTTACATACCGCTGTTAAAAGTTATTCAAGTAGCAGATATTCATTCGAGGATAGCCATTCCAAAGTCATAAAGTTTATTAGGTATAGACTCTTTTATGAATTGTTTCCAGAACCATGTAGAAGTCAGGACCCAATACACTCAGAACTAGGATAATGTTGTCTTTCAGCTTTTGGCTTATCTCCACTTCTATAGACTTATTCCCATCCCATCTTTGTATTCTTTTAGCAAATATGCCTCCTCGCAGGTCAAACAGACACACTACTCCGATAACTCCAACTCAACCGTCACTACCTCTGCCACAATTAGATATTGCTGCTCTCCAACCAGCGATATCCTCCGCAGTGGCAACTGCTCTAGCTCACTTCGGCGAAAGAGGTACCTTCGGATCAGGTAACGGTACCCACTTAGGCAACCTCGGAGCTACTCACAGACACCAATGGGAGTGTTCGTATAAGGACTTCATGAACTGCAAACCCAATTCCTTTAATTGAATTGGTGGAGTCATCGCTCTGATGCGTTGGTTCGAGAAAATAGATTTGGTCTTCGAAATCTGTTCATGCCCAGAAGGGAGAAAAGTGATGTTTGCTGCTAGCACCTTCTCTGACAAAGCCCTAACATGGTGGAACAACCATGTTAAGTCACTGACCCTATCAGTGGAAAACTCAATAGTTTGGGAGAACCTAAAATAGTTAATGCTGGAAGAATACTGCCCGTTGGGTGAAGTTCAAAAGCTTGAACAAGAACTATGGGTGCTCATGATGGTCGGCTTAGACATAGTAGCCTACACTGACAGGTTTAGCGACCTAGCAGCGTTATGCCGCGGGATGGTTACCCCAGATAACAAGAAGTTAGAAAGATACATTTGGGGTCTGACTGCCCCGATCCAAGGAGATGTGTTGTCTTCTAATCCAACTACATTTGATAGTGCCAAACGCTTGGCCGAGTGACTCATTGACCATGGACTCCGCCATGGTATGGAAGTCCCAGTTCCCGAGCTATCAAAGGGAGAGGACTCTAAATGAAAGTCGGGGAACAAGAGGAAGAACAAGCAGACAACACAGGAAACCCCACAGGAGCAACAAACGAGTACTATGTACTCCGCCACAACACCTGCTACTCCAACACCTACCAGTTATTATGTGGGAGCCTTCCTGATGTGTGGAAAATGCAACTACCACCACATCAGAGTATGCCGGGAAATGTAGTGTCTGAACTGCTGCAAAAAGGGACACAGTGCGTTTCTGCAGGACACCGACTCCATCATTCTCCCAAGTCCCCGGAGCTGAAGAAAGTCAAGCCTGATATGGCTGTGGCGAAGCTGGACACTACCAAAGGGACTGCCCGATAACAAAGAACTCAGGAGCAGATGGACGAATCCTAATGATCACCGCAGGAGAATCAACCCCAGAGTCGTCAACGAGCAACGGTACGTCTTCAATCTATGAATTACTTTAAAAATTAATTTATATTTATATAAGATTAATACTTAGGGTAAAACACTTAAAAGTAATTATAATAACTAACATATTGAAATAGATCACAATATTCAAGATAACAAAAAGATCTGTTCAGAGAAGCTATGATAACTTAACATATACATCAGGGCTATACATAACTAGGATGTTGCAGACTTAGAGTGAGTAATTTCGCCTTAATTCCTGCTCCTTGTTTGGTTTTGGATTTGAGGCAGAGTTACTCAGTAGACTGTCTTATTCATCTTAATTATTCATAGCTTGTATATGACAGGCGATCGTAGTGGTACCAAAGAGGATTGTTGTTTAAAAGTAGCGACACTAGTTAAAAAAGCTCTTTCATTGTATGTACTCGCACATAGCAGTACGATACGTAGAAGTTTTAACATCAAGGGGAAAACAGAAAGCTCTAAGATCAGTCACAAAGAGTACAGTTGAACACACTAGAAGTACATCATCGTATATTAGACGTTTCTTTCAAATCGGCCTAACTTTGTTCAAGTATAGAGTCTGTTACGATCATTCGTCATGAGTTGGCGTGGTCCACACCATACTAAGTTCATATGTTTTTCGTCACGACAATCCGTCCTAAACCTCAATTTTGTCTTTCGTATTCTAAACCCCGAACTACTCGTGCGAAGGGTACTTTATCCTCCGAAGCCTTGTCGTTGTATGTTCCATAGACCGTCACGAGATACCACTCATCCAGCAAACCAAGTTCGAGCACAGAGGCTAAGGACGGATACAGCCAACTTATTACTATTCAGTGTATATGCAAGGGTGGTATATGATTATGATTACAAAGATTTAGTATGTGTGCTTCCGCCGTATCTCCTATTCCTTGTTTGGTTGTGGACCTGGGGTTGAGTCGCACATCCAACCGTCTAACTAATCTTAATTATATACGACTTGTATACATGAGGTAATGATAGATGGACCAAGTATGAATCCTATCATGAACACTACGGAAATGTTGTCAGGTCTACGAGTGGGTATTCTACAAATCAAAGGAGCGCAACCCCAAAAGTACTGCTAAGAAAGCTAATTTCGGGACGAAATTCCATCTAACAGGGGGATGATGTGACAATCCGAATTTTTTTTGCTTTGGAAGCTCAGTCGGTCAACTCAACTGAGTGTCAGACTAATTAGTAATGAGTTCTAGCCTTGTTAAAGGTCATTCTAAGGTGTTTTAGCCTAGTACACTTAAGGAATAAGTGCTAGGAAGTACCTGCTAAAGCCACTTTACAACAAATCCAACCTTAACCTCATCATAAGGAGTTCACGACCACAATGTCAATGAGTTTACGGCCGTAAACTCATGTGGCCGTAAACTCAAGTCCATATATATATAGCCCTTGATCATTTCTAGCCATTTCTTACATTCCAACCCGAAGAACTCCAGTTCTCTCTCAAGTATCCTCGGATTCTTCATCTAGATCTTCATTTATGTAAGTGTTCTAACCTTTGGTTAGTTTATATCCTTCATTAACTAGTATCATTCCATGATTTCATCCATGAAATCGTTCCATTTTGTTAGATCATCAAGAACACCAAGAACACACACTAGTGTTTTTGGCCAAAATCAACCATTTCAATCCTCTATATCGTAAGTACTCTTTCCCTAACTTCTTATCTAGTTGAAACACCTGATTAAAGCCTTGAAACCATCAAGAATGCAAGAACAAAAGGATTTTACGGCAAGGCAATCTCCCTTGGTCGTAAACCCCTATAAAGGTGTCATTTTGGCCATAAAGCCTCCTATATGCAAACATTGTGACCTAGAACCCTTCCTTGATGAAAATAGGACCTTAAACCACTCTCAATTGCATAATGTCCATAAGTTTACGGCCGTAAACTCCTTGCTTGGTCATAAATTTATCAAAAGCCTCCATTATGATGGTCTTTCTCATCCTTGTGTGGAGCAATGGTCCTTCAAGTTTCCCTAGCCTTCAAACACCCTCTTATGCACCTTTTACCATGATTTTACGGCCATAAACTCCGTTGGCCATAAACTCATCATCGTAAACTCGTGATAGTGCCATTCTACTCCATTTTAGTGAATCACATGTGATTCCAACACTTGGACAAAGTGTTTACTAGTCCCGTGAGGTGTTTCCTTGCATTTGGTTGCTTCTAAACACTATATTTATGTCAATATATGCCATTATATGTCATTTAAGACTCGTTAACTCTCGGGAGTTCATTCGTGGATCATCTCATCCTTACGCGCATATCCGTTTAAATCACCCACATCAAGTGAGTTCATACCATGTAATGAATCTTTTAAACTGATTTAAATGCTTTTAAGGGGGAATACATGTTGAACACAATGATAATTGTGTAAATGTTTATTATAAACATCTTTCCAAAGATTGCTTATGTCTTTTATAAGTGATCAAAACATTTCAAAAACTCTTTTAAAGTTATGTTACTTTATAGTTTAACAAAACTCCGTTTTTAAAGTACAAGCATAACGTAGTAGTAAATTGAGTCCTTTCAATAACAGTTCAAGTAAGACACTAGTAAACTATAAGGGGTAGAGTTTAGAGGTTCAGTTCATACTAGATACTAAAGCACACTATAAAGAGAAACAGGGAGGTAGATACAATACATCCGAGAGACATACTATACAGAAAGAACATACTAAGATACTATAACAGAACGAACATACTAAGATGATATAGCCTGAGAACAACTATAGGATCTAATTATACCAATGAATCACTAACTCATTCTTCTAAACAAAATGTGATAGTTAAATTGGGTATACATGATCACATAACTTTAAATGTGGATTACACGACCTAGCAACTGGTTTGCGGAAGTCGCGTTTGGTTCCCAGAATCTCTTGACAGAGAGAGTGTATAGTATGGGTACTAGTCTTCACATTATGACCTTTATAATACAAACCTATTTTAAGGAAATTAGTACGACCGGATGTCAATTTAAAAGACAACTAAGTACTTTCATTTTTCCATTTCTTTCATAAAGTGACAGTTCCACTTGAAAGTTAATGCAAACTATTTGCGAGTCAAGAGAGTTATAAACTAGGGAAAACTTATATTTTACAAACGACAATCAGAACAGTAAAGTCTAGTACATTCAGTAGAAAGGGACCCTAATGCTAACCTTATGATTCATGAATAGTCGCTGAGAGAATCCACTACCATATTCACAACGAGAAGACCTCGATTTCCAAAAATAGATTTTGCACGCTGCTAGGTCTTGCTCACGAACCTACCATGGTAAACCCTGATTCCATCTCAACTGGTCAACTATTCTCAATGTTCTACAACATGGGGTATACTAAAACCCAAACCACTGTGACGAAGTTCAAGAAATCATGCCTTCCTCCCCAATGGAATGGCCTCTTTACTCTACTGTTCAAAGGTCTCTCAGAGCGAATCGCAGGATCAGATGGGGCGAGCAAGTCATTTATGACTATGCTTTATGGGTTGTACAATGGGGTACATCTTGACTATGGTTCGGTCCTATGGCAACAGCTTGTTCAACGCTTATCCTCCTCTTCTCGCCATTCTGAAGTTTCGTGTGGCAGGTTCTAGACTATTGTCACTATATGGGCGATGAATCGTTTTCATGTCCCAATCATGGCGGACTCGCTTCTCTCCTCCATCGCAACATTCCACACAACGACGATTATCGTCACTGATCCATCCATGTACTTGTTTATTGGATCGATTCCAGCATCCATGTATGCCTGTGTGTCTGAGCTGAGTAATGTCATCCAAGAGTACAAGAAGCTTCCATCTTCTAGCCCAAGGGAACTTACACACGTAATGATTCGTTCCATTGAGGAAGCTGATAAGCCATCAAAGAGGGGACAGAAACAAGAAAAGAAGAAAGAAAAAAGGGTTATCAAAGAAGCTAAAAGGAAAACTCCAAGGAAGCGAAACTCTGAGAAGGCAGCACTTTCCCATCCCAAACAGAAGAAGACCAAGAAGCCTGCTCGGAAGCTTATCCTTCAGTCATTGAGCGACTCTAACTCCGAGTATCTCCCTACTAGACATAAACAACCCACTCCTAGCACATCTGAGAGCGAAAAGCTCTGTTGAGGAGGTTTCAGTTCGTGGTGATACCCCACCTCGATCGCCTACACCAGAGGTACCAGTTTGCTCAAACGCACCTTCTCCTCCACCTGTTTCCATTCCTATTTCCTTACCCCCCCCCCCTACTTTCCTAGTTATCACATCACAACCCAATTCTACAATTCCACTTTCTCCTCCAGTTTTTTCTGTTGCTACAACCACCACAACAACTGAAGTTCATACCAACGTATCTGATACAGGGGTTCGGTCTGCAGTCCCTGAAACATCCAAACCGCTATCTCCCACACCTTCAACCGAAACCAATACTATCCTTGGTGGTGAAGAAATGGATTTGATTCTTTCTACTACAGTCCCTACCGGGTTCAGAGTGATGAAGATGATGATGCTCCCGTTACCAAAAAGCACATCAAGGAGCTGAATGACAAAATCAATAATCTCATGGCCTCTTCCTCCTCTCACCATCCCTCCTCTGAAGCTGTTATTCAGAGCATGGTTGACACTTTTGTCAAAGCTCATGAAGCATCAATCTCTAAAGCCACAGATGCAATTGCAGCCTCAACCAAAGTCTGAACAGAAGCGACCGAAAAAGTCGATAAACTAATTCACAACGCTAATATTTTTCTTGAGTCTTTACAGGGAGCAGCTGAGTTGAACGCTTCTAAAGTGAACAGCTCCATTTCCAAACATGAAGAATCCTTTGTTGCTGAGAAGCAACACTTTGCCTCCCTTCGCCAAGACATTCAAAAGGACAATGTTGCCCTTTTGTCCTCTCGCAATGAGTGTCTCACAAAGCTCCAAGCTGATGTGGCCATGGAAAGCTCGATCATGGATGAACTCGCTCTCAAGACTACTCAGCTGAAAACCAAAAATCTCCAACTCTCTCATGCAAAAAAGGAGGTCGATCACCTTCGCTTTGAAAGGGCTGTCGTCAAGTGCTGTGTCTCAGACGTACATGCCATTTATTTGAACGTTCTGGAGGCTCACGATCCTATCTTGACCATAACAGTTAGACGACATCTTGCTGAAAAATTCCGTCCGACTCTTGGGATGTTGAGTCGCATCGAAGGTGTTTCAAAGTTTGTGGTACCTCCGAAACAAGGGGGAGAAGGACTAACATCTTCGTCTCAACCTGTCACACCCCCGAACCAGACGGCGGAAACGTCTGGGGGCTGTTGTGACTCAATTGAATACCATCACAATGAATATACATGAAACATAACATCATTCATCACCAACATTTGAATATTACAACTGATAGTGTTTACATCCATTACATTGTCTCAAAAATTACATGTCCCAAAAATATATGGTTCATTGATAATTAAACACCCGCGAAATTATTATGACATCAAAAACTTCAATCAAATACATCATACAAATACTACAAATAGTCATCAAGCAATTGGAAATCCTAGAAGTTCCTGTTAGGTCCATTTTGGACTAGGACTTCCTTATTGGACTCAATGGACCAATAAGCTTCCAATTTGACTATCATGGGCTTAGAACCCTTAAATGGGCTCTAATTGGACCCACAATAATTTATTTCAACATTTTGGGCCATATTGAGCCTAGAATGAAATAAATTAAAAGTTTTGAACCATGATTAACCTAAACTAGCCCAACAAAGTGTAAAAATCATATTATATTTTTTTTTTGGGTCAAAAATCATCCAACCTAACTCTAATATTGGGCTTAGGGGCATTAAAGCCCAATACTCTCTTTTCTTTCAAAATTCTCGGCCCAAGGCCCAAATCCAAGAAGAAATGAAGAAGGTTTGACTTTCATTGACACCTCATTATTATCTCTTCGTTCTCCATGCAACCTATCCCATGTTTCCATGCATATCACCTCAAGGTCTATTTCTCCCTCTCTCTCTCTTGCTCTCGGCCATTTTCAAACACACACACACCTCACAAACTCTCTCTATATTACTCAAGAAATCATCCTTCCTCTCCATTCAAAAATCTCGAAAATTAGGAGGTTTTCAAGAGGATATTTCCACAAACTCTTCATCTAAGGTAAGGTTATGCTTGGATCTATGACTTAGATTCTTTGTTTTATCAAAAATCTCTTCCTAATCCATGCAAAAATCGTGATCTTGCATCCTAGAATCACCTCAAACTCGAGATCTTCAAGAAAAGGGTGCTAAGGCCAAAAATCACCAAGCTTTCTTCCATCTTTTCTTCAAAAACCGAAACCACACCCTAAGGTGAGCTTCATACTCCCTATTTTTATGCTTTATAAGTTTTGTGGGGGGGGGGGGAATACAAGCAAATGTGTAGATCTATATGTATTTGTATGCCTTGTATGATTTCTATGCTTATATGTGTGTTTTTGTGTGATTATGATGTTCGATCTAGTCATAAGCCCCTAAAAATCGAGATATAGCTTATGTTAAATGATACTAGCATCAAATATATTTCTACATACAAAGTATTCCAAGAAAAATAGCTAAGTGGCTTAATAACATCTTCTTTGGGCTAAAAACTCAATTTTTGGACATAAAATGTTAAAAAAAATATAAAGTTAAAGGGCCCAAAATGACATATTACGGATTTTGATGGATGAGAGGAGTCAAAACAGTTTCAATAAAATATTTTCTGGAAATATACTCATTTGGAGGATTAAAAATATAAATTTCAAGCTTAATGGGCTAAAAATGACAATTTCGGCCCAATAGGGCCCAATATGCGAAATTTTCTGTTTTGAAGGGCCAAAACTATGTTTTTCTGTAAAACAGTGGACTACTAGTGTCCCAAGTCCTTTTGTAAGGTTAAAAATGCTTTTCATAATTAAAAAGGACCAAAGTTGCAAAAATTTTCCAATTTGGGCAAAAAATGTAAAATTTGCGAAAAAGGAAGGTTTCAACCGAGAAAACTATATTTTCAGGGACTAAAACTGTTTTCAACTAAAAATGTGCTGAAAAATATCAATTTCAATAAGTTTTGGTGTTAAATTGCAAAGAAAAATGGTTTAAGGACCAAACCGGAAATTTATTTATTCAAAGGGTTGAAAAAGTAAATTTACAACATAAAGAGGGGCTGTAACAGCAAAATTTCAATGTTAATTCAATACATCCGTTGTGAACAAATATTGATACTGCGACTACCGACGAATTACAATACACTACAACACCAAAAATTGTTATCAAACGAATTGATTCGGTCTCGAATCAATAACAAATCCGAAACTACTAACACGACGACAACTCGATTTATACACGGAAAATTTGGGAATTCAATACACACGCGAGAGTGCACCGATGTTGATACACCATCTTTGGGCCCAAAAGTGTAAAATCTTGTTTGTTGGGCCTAGCTAGCCCAATGACCTGATCTTTAGGCCCGAAGACATCAACCTTACGAGTTGTTGGGTCTTACATGATCCAACACAGCGTAAAAGGACTTTCAATGGCAAACGTGCTGCTGGTCCCCAAGGGTCCTTCGGTACTGCTAGCAAAGTCGATACTTCTAAAATGTGAGTTGGGCTAAGGGTCCTTCGCATTCACTATAGCCTTGAACGACGTAGGGAATTACCGGGGGCTTCGCACCTTCTTTTTCCTCTCGGTCGTGGGGCTACATGAGTCCGGGGGGTTGGATTATGTGAATAAGTGCGAGCGACGCCTAAGGGATCGTTTGTACGGTTGTCAAATGGTCGTCTTCAATTACGTACGTTACAACAATTCACAACCCACTGTTTATCCAAGGTCTCCGGAGCTCAATGCATACACCTATCGTAACGAAGTACCAACACATGAACTATTTAAAGTAAAGTGATAGGGAAACATCGGGTTTTCCTAGGGTTTCAATTAATACATTTTTGAACTACATACCGAGTTTTACAAATCGTATTCTTATATTTATAGAAATAAACAAGCATACTTATGGATCTTCACACTTTTTATACTAAGCTCTTTTAAGAAAATATCGGATTTTCTGGTGGTTTTCAAACAATACAAAACATTGGATTTCAAACATTACTTATGAACTCACCAACATTTCATATGTTCACGATTTTCAAAATACTTGTATTCTCAGGTAACAGATAAAGTGAAGAAAGGATTGTACTCTATGATATTTCGCGGGTGTTTAATTATCAATGAACCATATATTTTTGGGACATGTAATTTTTGAGACAATGTAATGGATGTAAACACTATCAGTTGTAATATTCAAATGTTGGTGATGAATGATGTTATGTTTCATGTATATTCATTGTGATGGTATTCAATTGAGTCACAACAGCCCCCGGACGTTTCCGCCGTCATGTTCGGGGGTGTGACAGGTTGGTATCAGAGCATTGTTTATAGTGAACTAGCATATCGAACCATACATTGATGTGCAACTATAAACCAAAAGAGGGACTAACATAAATCTGAACAAAACAAGTAAAACATAACAATAAAACATCCTTTTCTTGCATTAGGAACAAGGAACATAACGCTGAACCAAACAAAATAATGCTAGTATCCCGGTTAATTGAGGATTGTTCTTAGTGGTACCAAGGAGTGGATGTAGCCTGATCAACTACATTCTCTCCAAAGTACAACTAACACACGTTTTGATGAGATCGGAATAGCTAGGGAACCTAAAACTATACCCTTTTAGCACCAAAAAGAGGACATCTATTTAGTATATATCATAGTCGTGGGAGCGACGATAGTTTATACTTTCCCCCAGTCGTCATGGAGGGAGATTAACTGGGTATTCAGTTCCATCAAGTCCTAGTGGCTCACGGGATGCTTGAAGATGAACCATAAGGGAATCCAGAGGAAGCACACGACGTCGGACCTGACGAATGCATAGACACCGACTATGAATTTGGGGAGACCAACGACGACGTCGAGGAAGGCCAAGTCGGGGACAAGGACCACGTCCCGCCGTGTGAGAACGAGGCACAACCAGACCACCCCGCTCCACCAGTGAACCCTCCAAGGGAGAACCGTTCCCCCGAAGCTGAGATCGTCGCACTGCGACAACAGCTGTATGCTATGGAAGCTCGGGCAGTACGAGCTGAGCATGAGAGGGGTGAGGTTATTGGAGACATGGCAGAGATGGCTTAGTTACTGGCGCAACATTTCGGCATATGACCTCGTCTCTACGTAGGACGCATCCCATCGCGGTTAGGGATAGACTTATCTTAGTAGGTCGTTAGGAACTATGCTATGTACCCCGACTCTATGTTTAAGTGACTACACTACTCATAGATCCGTTATGCTGTCGAACTAGTGTCACTCATGTATGCTCTTATGAGCAAAATTTTCATATATCAAATGCGGATAATATTAGTAAACTTTTACGTGCCTTGTTATGATATTACAAATTGTTATGTGTTGAGAAATCTATGATTGTAGGTTGTATGATAGGAATGTTTTAGTATGTACATTACACCTAGTCCGTAGGGTCACAACCTTCCAGAAACCCCAAACACTCAACATCTTTCCGTTTCATGACAAAAAGATGCCTCGCCGACCTACTCGCGGAAACCCTGGACCAACCCCACCCGAAGTTGACTCCACTGCATTCCAGGTAGCCGTGTCTGCTGCGGTCACCGCTGCTATGGCACAACTCCATCAGGGGAATAATGGAGGAGGCAACGGACAAGGGGCAGGGAGTTCGAACAACGGGATGAATCAAGGACCTACTAAAACATGTACCTACAAGGACTTCACAAACGCCAAACCATGAACTTTTAACAGCACTGGAGGGGTGATCATCCTTAAGCGATGGATCGAGAAGGTGGAATCGGTATTCGAGATATGCGATTGTCCTGAGCAGATGAAAGTGAAGTTCGCGGCCTGCACTTTTATCGATCAAGCGCTCACCTGGTGGAACGGACATGTGGAATCCATGACACTTCCTGTAGCCAACTCCATGCCGTGGGCGGAGATGAAAGAAATGCTGATGGCTGAATACTGCCCACGAGGTGAGATTCAGAAGATGGAGCAAGAGCTGTGGAACCTCACTGTACAGAATGCGAATATCGATGCCTACATATCGAGATTTAGTGAACTGTCTCTGTTGTGCCCGGGTATGATCACCTCGGAAGGAAAGAAGATTGAGCGATTCATTTGGGGACTAACACCACCAATTCAAGGAAACGTGATAGCTGCAAACCCGGAAACATTTGATAGTGCGAAGAGATTGGCGAAGAAGTTGTATGAACATAACAACAAGAAGGGTGAGAAGCCAGCGGAGGCTGAGGGCAGAAAGGAAGGTGATGGCAAGAAAGGGAAGAACAACAAGAGGAAGGGACGTCAGGGCCCCGAGACCTCTAAAAAGCAGCAGACAGTGGTGGTTAATGCTGCCACTGCACCGGTTCCAGCCACGCCACATGCTCCAGCCTCAGCTGCTTCAAATGCTTCAAAACCTTATTCCGGTAATCTTCCCAAGTGCAACAAGTGCGGTTTCCATCACCATGGAGAATGCAAGGAGTTTCAGTGCACCAGTTGCAATCGAAGGGGACACACTGTGAGGTACTGCAGGACTTACCCTCCCCAGAACCAAAATCAGGGAAACAACAACAACCATCGCAACAACAACAACACCAATGCCGGCGGCAATAATGCAGGGCCTAGCTACACCTGCTTCGGGTGTGGGAGGACTGGGCACTTCCGCCGAGACTGCCCTAACAACAACAATCCCGGGAACAGAGGAACAGGAAGGATGCTGACCATGGGTCAAGGAGAGGCGGTTCAGGACCCCGCAGTTGTGACCGGTACGTTTCTCCTAAATCACACTTATGCATGCATCCTATTTGACAACGGTGGAAATGGCCAATGGGAAAACCGAATCTACCAGGGAAATCTACATCGGATGTACCCTAACACTCAATCAACACGTCTTTCGAATAGACTTGATGCCCGTATCAATTAGGAGTTTCGATGTGATTATTGGCATGGACTGGTTAAGCCCCCACCATGCTGAAATTATGTGTCACGAGAAGGTCGTTCGCCTTCTCCTACCCAATCACGAAACCCTAGTAATTTACGGAGACAAACCTAGCACGAAACTTCGCCTCATCTCGTGCATCAAGGCACAAAAACATCTACGAAAGAACAACTTGGCGTTCTTGGCTCACATAGTTGATAAAAGCAAGGAAGAGGTTAACGTTCGAGACATTCCTATAGCATGTGAGTTCCCAGACGTGTTTCCTGAAGATCTTCCAGGAGTACCCCCGGAGAGGCAAGTGGAATTTCGAATCGACCTAATTCCAGGAGTAACTCCTCTCGCTAAATCACCCTATCGGCTAGCTCCTGCTGAAATGCAGGAATTGTCCAGCCAACTTAGTGAACTCTTGGACAAGGGATTCATCCGCCCTAGTTACTCGCCATGGGGAGCTCCAGTCCTTTTTGTCAAAAAGAAGGACGGATCTTTTAGAATGTGCATCGACTACAGAGAGTTAAATAAACTCACTGTTAAAAATCGCTACCCACTTCCACGAATCGATGATCTATTTGACCAGCTCCAAGGAGCTAGTTATTTTTCTAAAATAGATCTACGGTCCGGATACCACCAACTCAAAGTCCGGGAAGAGGATATTCCAAAAACCGCTTTCCGAACTCGCTACGGACATTACGAATTCGTCGTAATGCCCTTCGGTCTAACAAATGCCCCTGCCGCATTTATGGACCTAATGAATCGAATCTGTCGACCATTCCTCGACAACTTTGTCATTGTTTTCATCGATGACATCCTCGTCTATTCTCGAAGCAAAGAAGAGCATGGTCAACACCTCCGACAAATCCTAGAAACGCTGCGATCGGAGAAGCTATAAGCAAAACTCTTCAAGTGTGAGTTCTGGCTCCGGAGTGTGAACTTCCTAGGTCATGTAGTTAGCCAAGATGGAATTCATGTGGATCCCTCTAAGGTCAAAGCCGTGGAAGGATGGGCAACCCCGACAACGCCCACAGAAATTCGTCAATTCTTGGGTCTAGCAGGCTACTATAGGAGATTCATTCAGAACTTCTCTAAGATCGCCAAACCACTTACCTCGCTTACACAAAAGGGTGTACCATTCAAATGGATGGACAAACAAGAAGTCGCATTCCGAACCCTGAAACAAGCTCTCAGTAGCGCCCCGGTACTATCTCTACCTGAAGGAACAGAATATTTTGTAGTCTACTGTGACGCGTCAAATCAGGGCTTAGGTTGCATTCTCATGCAGCGTGGAAGGGTGATAGCCTACGCATCTCGCAAACTAAAGACGCACGAAGTAAATTATATGACCCATGACTTGGAATTGGGAGCCGTGGTCTTCGCTCCGAAAATTTGGAGGCACTACCTGTATGGTACGAAGTGCACCATCTTCACAGACCACAAGAGTCTCCAACACATCCTGAACCAGAAGGAGCTGAACATGAGGCAACGAAGATGGGTTGAATTGCTAAACGATTATGAGTGCGAGATCAAGTACCACCCAGGCAAGGACAACGTGGTAGCTGACGCATTAAGTCGGAAGGAGCACTCTAATCGCCATGCGAAAACCCTCTCGATAACCATTCAATCTCATCTGGCCACCCAAATTGCAGCGGTCCAGTCAGAGGCCATGAAGACGGAAAATAGAGCAAGTGAAGAATTACGCGAGATGGAGAAGAACCTGGAGACAAGGGAGAATGGAGTATACTACTTCATGAACCGAATTTGGGCCCCTAAAATCGGAGGATTTAGGGAGGTTGTTATGAAGGAAGCCCACAAGACACGATACTCCATTCATCCCGGTTCAGACAAGATGTATTTGGACATTAAACAACACTATTGGTGGCCTAACATGAAGGCGGAAATTGCGACCTATGTTAGTAAGTGCCTTACGTGCGCCAAGGTAAAGGTGGAGTACCAGAAACCCTCAGGATTGTTACAACAACCGGTAATCCCCGAGTGGAAATGGGAGGGGATTTCTATGGATTTCGTGACCAAGCTACCCAAAACGTCGGACGGACTGGCCACAATATGGGTAATAATCGACCGACTGACGAAGTCTGCCCATTTCCTGCCTATAAAAGAATCCTACAAGATGGAAATATTGACACGTTTGTACATTCGAGAGATCGTGAGACTCCACGGAGTACCAGTGTCTATTATCTCGGATTGGGACAGTAGATTCACTTCACGTTTTTGGCAATCTCTCCATAAGGCACTAGGAACTCATCTCGACATGAGCACCGCTTATCATCCGCAAACGGATGGTCAAAGCGAACGAACCATCCAAACGCTCGAAGACATGCTCCGCGCATGCGTGATAGGCTTTGGGAATTCTTGGGATATCCACCTACCTTTAATCGAATTCTCGTATAACAATAGTTATCATTCGAGCATCAAGGTGGCTCCATTCGAAGCACTGTACGGGCGTAAATGTAGATCACCGTTATGTTGGGCTGAGGTGGGTGATACCCAACTGGCAAGAACACATACGTCGGACAAAGCACTAACGGGACCAGAGATCATTCGCGAAACCACGGAAAAGATCGTCCAAATCAGGGCTCGATTACAAGCATCGCGCGACCGACAAAAGAGCTACGCCGATAAACGGCGAAAGCCCTTAGAGTTTCAGGTTGGTGATCGAGTACTGTTGAAAATCTCACCCTGGAAAGGGGTTATACGTTTCGGAAAACGGGGAAAACTGAACCCACGATACATTGGACCTTTCGAGATCGTCGCCCGAATAGGCCCAGTGGCGTATAAGCTGCAGCTACCCACAGAGCTAAACAGTGGTCACCCCGTGTTCCATGTCTCTAATCTAAAGAAGTGTCTATCGGATTAAACACTCGTCATTCCCCTTGATGAAATCGAAATAAAAAAGAATCTCATGTTCGTTGAAGAACCAATAGAAATTATGGACAGGGAGGTGAAGCGTACTAAGCAAAGTCGCATCCCGATCGTGAAGGTACGGTGGAACGCAAAGCGTGGGCCAGAATTCACGTGGGAACGCGAAGACCAAATGAAACAAAAGTACCCTCACCTATTCTAGTATTCTCAAATCTAGCTTTCAAACAGAATTTCGGGCGAAATTCCCTCTAACGGGGGGATGATGTCACAACTAGAAATTTTGTGTCTTGTAATCACTATATACAAGTAAATGTTGAATCAAATCGTATTCTTAGGGTTTCAATTAATATATTTTTGAACTACATACCGAGTTTTACAAATCGTATTCTTACATTTATAGAAATAAACTAGCATACTTATGGATCTTCACACTTTTTATACTAAGCTCTTTTCAGAAAATATCGGATTTTCTGGTGGTTTTCAAACAATACAAAACATTGGATTTCAAACATTACTTATGAACTCACCAACATTTCATATGTTGACGATTTTCAAAATACTTGTATTCTCAGGTAACAGATAAAGTGAAGAAAGGATTGTACTCTATGATATTTCGCGGGTGTTTAATTATCAATGAACCATATATTTTTGGGACATGTAATTTTTGAGACAATGTAATGGATGTAAACACTATCAGTTGTAATATTCAAATGTTGGTGATGAATGATGTTATGTTTCATGTATATTCATTGTGATGGTATTCAATTGAGTCACAACCTCCTCCTAAGTCTCAACCTCCTCCTACTACCCAGCCGGAACAACAGAAGACTGAGCATGTTTCGGATTTGGGCCTAAAGGATAAAGGCAAGGGTATTGTGTATGATAGTGATGAGGAAGAGGAAACAATAATTGATGCTATGAAGCGAAAGGCAAGGGAAAGGGAACACGATCTCAATGCCAAGATTGTAAAGGAAACTGAAGAGAATGAAAGAATATTAAAGGAGGCTCATGATCTCCTAGAAAAGAATGTTAGTCTGCTACATTATGGAGGTAGCCAAGATGGATCAAGAGATCACTTCCGTTCTCTGAAAGAAGCCTACCATTTTGCCTGTTGTTTTTGCAGGCGACATCACAAGATGAAATTGGGAAAGATTGACCCGAAGTTGAACTCGGTGATGTTTACCAAGCAAGAAGGTAAGAAATGCATGTTTTCTCTAACTGATAAACATTTATTTACCACTTCGTGCTTGGAGTATGTTCTGGGAATCATTCACAGATGTAAACAAAACAGTGAAAGCGATAAGAAGTACTTCACAGATATGATAAGATGGTATATTGACTTTCGCCAAGTTCTTCTTACTGTTATTCCAAGCTTGTTCAAGGTAGTGAAGCGAGCATCTGTTAATCAACCGAAGTAAAGGTCTCGCCCCAATTGACGCAAAGGGGGAGATTGTTGTGTTCTGAATGTTGCATCTTTGGGCTCGATTATAGTTAGCCCAGTTTTGTAACCGGTTTGGGCCTAGCCAATCGTCTTTTGTTTTATTCTAGGGTTTTAGTATTTAAGGTGCATGCATGCATCCTTAGTAATCACGGCTTTTATTATTCATCATAGTATTGTAAATCCTAGCTCGCCTCTATAGTGGAAGTTCTTAATCAAGCTTTGCTGAGGCGTGACTACGTTTGAATCATCAACATTATATTGATTCTATCTCGTGTTCATTGCCTTGTTTAATATAATTGTTTGTTCTTCATTGAATAACCTGTAAAAGATCTAAACTATCTTAGAGATTTTATCTCATCAATAGCTATAAAGATGCCTTATATGATATCATTTGATTGGATCTATAGTCTGTTGCCGACCACATCTGGAAATTTTATGTGCTTAGTACTCTAAACGTTTAATTACGAAATTAGAACTAGCATGTAACTTTTTTGAGTGATAAAGGAGATTTATACGTCTATCGTAAATAAAGTTTTCCTATCTTAATTCTCGTCAGTACACACCCAACGTTTGATTTGGTGTATAGATCGACATGGCAAGAACCCGAAGTGGATTCAGAAACTCCAATGGAAATACTAATGGAAATTAGCAGCCTCAATTGACCCCATGTGATTGATCGTGCACCGGAAGTAGCAGTTGCACCTATCCCAATCACGGTGGTAGGAGTACAAACCATTATTAGGGCTATGATGGCTGAACAAAGGTAAGAGATGAGGCAAATGTTACATAACAATATGGATGAACCTACTATGCCTGTTGAACAGCCTGAACTGAATGAGGGTCAGTCGGAAGAAGGAAATTACAATAGAACCATTGCTCAAGCTGAACCGCCAGTAGTTAAGAGCAATAACCAAGATGGAGGAAATGATGGACGAGGATGCAAATACAAGGATTTCATGGAATCTAGACCACGGTGTCTTTCTGGAAGCCCAACACCGTTGAAAGTTATGGATTGGAACTTCGAGACGGAAACATTGTTTGAGAGTTGCGACTGTGTCAACAAAAAATAGACCGCTCTCATGGTTCCACTGTTAAAATCTGGAGTACTGAGCTAGTGGAAACTACTAGCTCATACGATTCCCAAGGGAGAAGCTAGCAAGAAGTCTTGGGAAGATTTCCAGATGTAGCTGAAGATGCAGTACTACTCTGAGCAAGATCTTTTAGAAATCAACAATGAATTTCAAAATCTGAAGAAGGGAACAATGAGCCTCACCGAATATGCTGCAAGTTTTACAGATAATATGAATCTTGTTCTTTACCTAGTTCCAACTGACCTCTCCAAGGTCAACAAGTTTGCCCACACATTACCAACGGACTGTGGTCCAATGGTCACGGAAACAACCACCTTGAAAGTCGCGATCTAGGCTGCTAAGACTGTGGAGACTCAGATAAGGAAGAGGGTCTGGAGAGAACTGAGGTTTGTGAGAAAGGGAAGTTTGATGGATCTTCAAGGTCCAACAAGAAAAAGAAAATTCTTGAAATATGATTCGACGAAATTTGGAGGAGGAAGAGGTGAAGCGAAGTGGTGCGAGAAGTGCAAAAAGAAACACTTCAGGAAATGTGATAGAGAAGTCACTTGTTCAAGTGTGGAAAGCATGGGAATTATGCCAATGAATGAACCCTCAACAAGAATGTTTGTTATGGGAGTAATGAAGAAGGGAACATCTCAAGGGGACTGCTCGAGGAAGAAGGAGGCGACAAGGCCTAATGTTCCACCGAGTCCGAAGGGGAGAGCTTTCCAGATGCCACTGGAAGCAGCAAGGGATGAAGCAGATGTCGCTTCAGATACCTTTCTTGTAAATGGATTGCCTGCCAATATATTGTTTGATTCAGGAGCAAACTACTCCTCTGTACTGCACAAATTTGGTAGAATACTAGCATTATCTGTAGACAAACTTTATAATGCTCTAGTTGTAGAAATTGTCAATGGCAAATTTATACCTGTTAGTAATTACATTAAAAAGAACGTCATCAACTTGAACGAGGATAAATTCCACGAGGAGTTATTTCCCATTGAGTATAATGGTTCTGACATCATGTTGGGAATGGATTGGCTTAGTGTTAACAATGCTCATATAGTATGCAAGAAAAAGATGGTGAGAGTAAACCCACCTAGAAGAGACTCATTTATGGTGTACGGGGACAAAAATGATGAGAGTAAACCCACCAAGTATAGTTATGGACTTAGACACCTTATCCAACATTAGCACCGACGGAGATGAAGGAGCTTATGACGAAACTTTTGGATTTGTTGGACAATGGTTTCATTAGACCTAGTTTATCACCCGAGGGAGCTCCGGTGTTATTTGTTAAGAAGAATGATGGAAGCATGAGGATGTGCATATATAGAGATGAAAAAGGCAATTGGATTTATATTGAGAAAATTGTGTTCTGAACGAGAAATGGACACTACGAGTTCTTGGTTATGTCGTTTGGACTAACCAATGCTCTAACAACATTCATGGATTCGATGAACAGGTTTTGTAAGCCATTCCTCGATAAATCCATGATAGTGTTCATAGATGACATTTTATATACTCAAAGAGCCAATAGGAGCATAGCAAGCATCTGCGAGAAGTATTGAAAGTCTTGAAGAAGGAGAAGTGGTATGCAAAGTTCTCCAAATGTGATTTTTGGATTCGAGAAGTCCAATTATTGGGTCATATGGTTAACCAGGAAGGGATAATGGTTGACCTAGAAAAAGATTAAAGCTGAGATGAAGTGGGAACGACCAAAAAGTACCACGGAGATTCGAAGCTTTTTAGGACTAGCGGGATACTATCGAAGGTTTATCCAAGGCTTTTCTTTGATAGCTTCTCCATTGACAGCTTTGACCCATAAAGGAGCTACATATACATGGAGTGAGAAACATGATGAGGCATTCGAGAAGCTAAAGAAGAAGTTGTGTGCAACACTAACTCTTTCTTTACCTGACGAAGATGAAGACTTCGCAGTCTATAGTGCATCTGGAGTTGGGTTAGCTTGTGTTCTGACCCAAAGAGATAAGGTGAGAGCATATGCATGTCGACAACTAAAAGAGCACTAGAAGAACTACCCCACTCATGATATGGAGTTGGAAGCCATACTATTCATATTAAAGATATGGAGGCATTATCCTTACGGCACGAAGTGTAAACTTTTCACTGATCATAAGAGTCTCTAGTGTATCTTTAATCAGACGGAATTGAATATGATACAACGACACTGTCTAGAGTTACTCAGAGATTTTGACTATGAGATAGTTTACCACCTTGGTAAAGTGAATGTCGTAGCTGATGCTCTAAGTCGAAATGTGAACCTTGAATGAAAAAGGCCCATAGAATTAAGAATAGAAGTTGTCTCAACGATTTTGGAAAGCACCAAAAAAGCTCAGGAAGAAGCTTTGGAGAAAAATGACTGAAAGGAAGAACATTCAGGCAAGATGTTTGTATTTGGTACAAATAGTCAATAATTAAAGGTATTCCAAGATAGAATTTAGGTACCTAAGATAGGAGGAATAAGGGATCTTCTAATGGTAGAAGCTCACAAGACCATGTACTCGATTCCTCCCGGTAGCACTAAAATGTATAGGGATCTGAAACCTTACTACTTGTGGCCGACGATGAAGCTCGATGTTACAAAGTATGTGGCCGAGTGTGTAACATATGCGAGAGTTAAAGAACAACAACAGAAACCGTATAGGAGTTTGTTACCTTCACATATACCAATGGGTATATGGGAAGAAAATCACCATGGATTTTGTGACTAAACTGCTCAGAACGAAGAAAGGTCACGACATGATTTGGGTAGTCGTACCGTTTCACAAAGAGTGCACACTTCATAGCAGCCAATGAGAAATGGGTTATGGATAAGCTTGCTAATGGTTACATGAAGGCGGTAATAAGACTTCACGGTGTACCGTTGACAATTGTATCAGATCGTGATAGTCGTTTCACATTGAGGTTTTGGAGGAGTCTGTAGGAGGAATTGGGTACGAAGTTGTGCTTAAGTACAGCTTACCATCCACAGACTGATGGTCAGATCGAAAGAACTATTCAAACACTGGAAGATATGCTGAGAGCATGTACCCATAAATTCCAAGGTAACTAGGATGAGCATTTACCCCTGGTATAGTTTTCCTACAACAATGGTTACCATTCGAGCATCAAGGTGGCGCCTTATCAAGCTTTGTATGGACCGAATTGTCGTATGCCGTCTTGTTGGCATGAGGCTATAGAAAAGCATTTTATGGGCCCCGAGATTGTCCATCAGACTTTTGAAAAGCTGAAAGTGATTAGAGAAAGGATGTTCGCAGCTCAGGATCGTTAAAAGAGTTATGCTGACAAAAAGCGACGACCGGTGACATTCGAAGTTAGAGATTCAGTTTTCTTTAAAGTCTCATCGTGGAAGGGACTCATAAGATTTAGAAAGCGAGGAAAACAGAATCCAAGGTTTATTGGACCATTCAATTTATTCAGAGAATTGGGAACCAAGCTTACAGGCTAGAACTACCAGAAGAACTAGATGATAATCATAACACTTTCCATGTGTGTTTCTTAAGGAAGTCTATGGGAGAAGTTCCCGATATAATTCCTATTTCACAGTTAAGGATGGATGAAAATAAAAGGCTAATCGAAGAGCCTGAAGCAATTGTTAACTGTAAGACTAAGAAGTTGTGACATAAGATGGTCAACCTAGTGCTCGTGCAATGGAAAAATATGAATGGGCCGAACCTCACCAAGGAAACAGAGAGTGACATGATGAGTCGCTATCAACATCTGTCTGCTAATGCATGATTCGGGGAATCATCCTAAAGAGGAGAGAATTGTAACGCCCTTTTTTCTAGGCTAAGCATTAGTATAATGGTATAATAGTTAAGGTCAACAATTATAACCTACTTTGAAGTAATAAAGAGGAATTATTTGAATATTATGTGATTTTATGTGCACTATACTTATTTATAAGATATAATAAGTTAAGAATAAAAATAAGCATAAAAAATTAAAAAAATAGATAGACCTAATATCTATGAAGAATGTTGAAGTGGTCGGGACAAGGATTCTGGAGATATAAAGAACGCCGAAATCCGACTTATAACGATGAAGTTATGACCTGTCGAAGTTTCGCGACAAAATCGGCATGACACCGAGAATGGTAAAAAGTGAGTTTACGATAAAGTACATTTTAGCCTTAGTGATCTAAACTAAAGTTGTAGAATACGTCTCCACCTCCATGTAGATATAAAGAACGTCAAAAACGGAGTTCGTATGCAAAAGTTGTGGCGTTCCAAATATGTAGCAGTCTAAGGGCATGACACGTGGCAGAAACCCTAGCCGCCTAAAGTCCACGACGTGGACATTAAGTCTATGACGTGAAACTAGTCAAAGATACTAATCAAGGCTAGAAAACACTTGCTAATTCTATCATAGCGATGTGCTTAAGACTCCACGACATGGACATATGATTTACGACATGGAAATGTCATTCGGACACCTTCCAAAGCTAGAACACAGATGGAAAGCCTATGAAGTGATTTAGCTATGCGCCACGATGTGAACATCAAGTCCACAATGTGTACATGTTTTGAGTAACCTATAAATAGCAAGTTCGACCCTTGCTCTCCTTACACCAAATTCTTTTCTCTCTCTCTCTCTCCCTCTCTCTCTCTCGTTTCCTGAAAGCATTTCGCATCACGAGCGCGACGATCAGGAGCTGCTGACCATTTCTAGTTAGATTTTATCCAATCACGCTACTAAATTTAGCACATAGTTAATTTAATCATACACTTTGATATTAAGTGTTTACACAAATTACATGTTATGTGTGCATATTATCTGTTTACCTGATATCTATATTGGATGAACATTTTGTACATGTTTTAAATGATTTAAAGTGTATATTTATTTTATATCTACAAATATGTTGGGGTAAAACATGGGTAGATGAAATATTTGGTGTATGATGAAATAAAATGATGAAAGGCCTTGATGTTGATGATGATCCAATCATCTAGCGGAGTATAGATGATGACCACATACTGTTTTAGACAGTCTAGTGGAACGCTGATAGGGTTGCAACTTGTAGGTGTTTGTGAACGATCTGTTAACTGGTGTACTCCATCCACCTCTTGGTTGCCTTACGGACATATATGGATGAGGAACCCCTTTAGCAGTAGTGTCCATCCCGATGAAAATCCTTACGATAGGTCCCTTACTTTAGATGCTCTAGGGACAGAAAGTTAGGATAACGAGAACGAGTAATTAGGCTGTTTGATTTGATGAAATTAATAAACTTAATTATTGTGGGTTGAAAATCCTATGTGCTCACCAGGCTCCGAAGCCTGACCCACTCAGTTTTCTTGTATACAGGTAGTGGCAAGAGAGCACACGAGTGATGATATGATGAAAGATCAATGGATTATAGGGTATTAGAATAAATAGATATTATAAGGCATATGTTGTTTATGTTTATGCTTTTGATCTGTATTAAAAATGATATCCAAAGGGTTTTAGTATAATACATTTCTTCGGAAATGCTTTGATAAATTCTTTATCATATTTTTAGGAACAAATTCCACACTATATTTCTTTCAAAATATATTCTGATTTTCAAATAAAGCATAAACAATTTGCTCTTATCTGGCTGTGAATTCCGGGTTGTCATAACTGTATCCTAAATCATCATATATTATCAAATATGCTCTTAACACGTATTTTAGGAAATATCAAATATTTCACACATAAACATATATTTAATAATTTAATTAATACTTGTATTAAAATCATGTTCATGAAAGAGACTATGCACTCACACATAAACTCTTTAACAAATATTTAACTCTTTACAGTATTTAATACCTCAATTAATACTTGTATTAAAATCATGTTCATGAAAGGGACTATGCACTCACACATCAACACCTTAATATATATATTTAACTCCTTCACAAATATTTAATACTTTAATTAATACTTGCATTGAAATCATGCTCACGATATGGATTATGCACTCACACATAAACTCTTTAACAAATATTTAACTCTTTAACAAATATTTAATATTTTAATTAATACTTGTATTAAAATCATGTTCATGAAAGGGGTTATCCATTCACACATAAACTCTTTTGACAAAAATTTAACTGTTTAACATATATTTAATACTTTAATTAATATTTTTATTAAAATCATGTTCATGAAAGAGACTATGCACTCACACATAAACTCTTTAACAAATATTTAACTCTTTAACAGATATTTAATACTTTAATTAATACTTGTATTAAAATCATGTTAATGAAGCGGACTATGCACTCACTTGTTAAAGTCACGACTCGAAATTCAGGCAACACTTCTCTTCTAACAATAGTCTTTTTCGTTGACGAAACCTAATATTATTATCACTAAATTTTAGTCTAATATTTATTACAACAAATTATTAGTTTAGATTCATCATTAAGTCACAGTCTACTTTCATGATCTATCAAGTAAGGAACAACTAGGTAGGATCATATCAGTGGTAAGGTTTGTTTGGTATACGACGTATACTATTTGGAAATCCCACTTTAAACACCTCACTAAATCACAATCTATACATCTTCCTCCTAAGTAGATCAATCAGTATAACGACTTGGAATCACTGATAAATCTTGTTTATAGGTTCATAATAACGATAATGAACTTAAACATAAGTTATAGTTAAAGTATGGTATGAATAACTCACTTACAGAGGGGTTTAGCGAGAGATCGGGCTCTGCACGGGCAGAGCTTCTGACCCGAAAGCTCTTCTTCTCAGTGCTTTCTAGCATTCCAGGGATCGTTTATAACACTTAGGAAGTGGTAGGGAAAATGTCTTGGGACCTTGGGGGTTTGGGAGAAAATAGAATTGAAAGGTGTGATGAAATGAGTGAACTCCAGCTCTATTTATTGGTTGTCTAGGGGCCTCTCAAGTTATGAGACATGCCTCTCACATCGTGACTCTTGCGTAGGCACCAAGGCTTCGCCTGGTGCTGATATGTGGGGCGTTCTACAACTTTCCTTTTGACTCCATCGGTTAATTCTTGACCAATCTTAAATTTAACAGTCTGAGAAGATTATATTGTTAACGACCATGTAAAATTCATAACTTCTACATACGGACTCTGTTTTCGACTGTCTTTTTATCGATGAACTCTTATTAATGATTTGAATTCTCATTTAGATAATTTTGGCTAAAAAATTGACCAACCTAAAATTCGATTTCTGAGTTGTATACTGCTACGCTGAAAGTTCGAAAAATCGTAACTTCCTCTTAAGAAGTCAGATTTGGACATTCTCTTTCTTGACTCTCTCAGTTTAACGTCTACTATAACTTTTGTTTAGATCACTAAGGCCAAAAAGTATTTTGTCAAAGATTTACTTTTTACAATACACGGCCTTATGCCACTTTAGTCGCAAAACTTCAATGGGTCATAACTTCTTTGTTATAAGTTAGATTTCAGAATTCTTTATATGTACAGAATCCTTGGGACATATACTATAACTTTGTTTAAGATTATTTATCCTAAATAATCTTCAATCAAAAAGTCATTTTTAATGCTTATTATCTCTAAATTGACTATCCCGAATCTGCAGGTGTTACAACATGGCCCAAAATGCTAGGGTTATATCCTTATCCAAAGTGCAGATAGGAAATCCTAGATAAGGCCAAGTCCAAGATAATCTTAAACCGGGTAATTGTCCACTTTCCTGATTATCCAATAAGAGACTACTCTAGGAACCCTAAGGCATGTCAAAACTTTCCATTGCCTAAGGCATGACAAAACTTTCCATTGCCTATGGAGGGTTCTACATTGCCTCTTGCTCAACTATTGAAAAGTAGGATACTTATTAGCTTTAAATTCATTCTTTTAATTTCTTAAGCTTATGAGCTTTCAAAATTATTAAAAAAAAAAAAAAAGATAGAACAATTATAAGAATTTGTTAAATTTTTAATTCACCCAAAGATTGTGTAGGGTAAACAACTTAATGGAAACGAGTTTGTATCTTTCATTGAAAATGTGCCTTTTTGGCTTATAGTTGAAGTATGATTGTAAAAAATGTTAGCACGCAACTATTATACGTATGTGTGACATCCCTAAATTCCTGGTCATTTTAAATATTTTATTTATGCTTTATTTAAAAATCATAGTATTCTTTTTGAAGAATAATATTGTGGAATTTGTTCCCAGAAAAACATAATAATATTATTATCAAAGCATTTCCGAAGAAATATATTTTTGTTTATATTAAAACCATAGGATGTCATCGTCAATACAAAAACATAAGGATAAACAGACATTTCATTCATTTACACTAGTTATTTACATCTCCTTTATTCTCTCAGTGTAATGTAGCTTCGTATCGACACCTGTGATACAAATAATCTGAGTGGGTCAGGTTGGGAAACCTGGTGAGTACATAGGGTTTTCAGCCCACAAAAATAAATCATCAAACAATTAACCCAATTACCCATCCTCATTATCTTCTTCATTTCTTAAGGGTCTACCCAAATGGTCATTTATCATTTACTCATTGATTCCTAAGGAATACACATAAATTCCATCTTTGCCACTGGCACAGCTTCCAATGTTATCTATTAAACACAGCTATCGATATTATCATTTAGGCGCAGCTGCCAGAATTATGACATTTTGTATTAGGCGCAGTTACCGATATTATCATTTAGGCACAGTTGCTAGGATTATGATGTTCTCTATTAGGCGCAACTGACGATAATATCATTTAGGCACAGCCGTCAGGATTATGATATCCTCTATTAGGCATAGCTGCCGATATTATCATTTAGGTGCAGCTGGATTATGATATTCTCTATTAGGCGCAGCTGCCAATATTATCCTTTAGGCGCAGCTGCTAGGACATTTAGAGTGCATCATAGTTCAAAAATATCTATAGGTTTTGGCCCAATTGCTAATATTCATCTATATCATCTTTTATCCCAACATATTCGTAGATATAAAATACATATAATGTTTAAATTAGTTAAAACATGTATAAATCGTTCATCCAGCATATATATCAGGAACACAAGTAATATGCACACATAACACGTAATTTATATTAAGTACTTCATATATATGTGTAAGATGAAAGTAAATATGCACTCACTTGTTAAAGTGATGATTGTAAACTCAGGCAGCGCTTCCCTTCTAACAATTATATTTTCCTTTGACGAAACATAGTATCATTACCACTAGATTTTCGCCTAATATTTATCGCGACAATTTACGAGAGATATTGTATTATAAGAGTTAAACAATACTTTTCAACCACTATGTACAGATAGGGGCCACACATGAAACACCGTAGGGCAAGACCAATTTAGCTTTTAAGTCGTTCTAGAATCCAACATCCCAATGCGGCCCTTCAAACCAGATTCCCCATACTGCGAGCAGTTAAAAGATATTATAATAATACTTTGTATATTATATATATATATATATATATATATATATATAGTTTATAAGTTCATAAAAACGATACTGAACTTAAGCATAAGTTTTACTTAAAATAGGGTAAGCATAACTCACTTACCGGCAGGTCTGGCTAGGAATCGGGCTCTACGGGGGTAGAACTTCTGAGTCGAAAGCTCTTCTTCTCGGACCCTTCTGGCGCTCCGGGGTTTTCCTCTAGCACTTAGAAGTTACTAGGGCTTTGGGAGGGCTTAGAGAGAAGTTGAAGAGAGAGAGAGAGAGAGAGAGAGAGAGAGAGAGACGGAAAGGCTTAAGGTGTGAGAAAAATAGGTTGCTTACGCATCCTATTTGTAGGCTGGAAAATGGCCCAACTCGTCGATTTTGAGCCTCCAACTTGTCAAGTTGAGTGCCAAGTGTTACCATCTGTTGGCAAGGCTTGAAGAGGATGCAATGGTCCAGATTAAGCCACGTCACCTCCTTCGCCGCAACACCCTTTCATTTTCTAAATTCAGTAACTTTCAGATACGAGATCCATTTTCAATGTTCTTTATATGCACACATAGGTGGCGACATACTCTAAAGTGTTCCTTTTGACCCCATCGGCTAATTCTCGACCGATTTTAAATTTAACAGTATTAGAAGATAACATTGTTAACGACCACGTTGAATTCATAACTTCTGCATACAGACTCTATTTTCTACTTTCTTTTTATAGTTGAAATACTATTAATGAGATCTTCAATTCTCATTTACGTTGTATCGGCTAAAAATTGATCGATCTAAAATTCAAATTCCAGACTGTACACTTTTATGCTAAATCTTAGAAAAATCATAACTTCCTCATACGAAGTCAGATTTGGGTGTTATTTTTATGCACGCTCTCGGTTTAATGTATACTACAACTTCCATTTAGATACCTAAGGCTAATAGGTAATTTATCAAAAATTCATTTTTTTACGTTATGCAGTGTCGTGACATAACTTCCTCATACGAAGTCAGATTTGGGTGTTATTTTTATGCACGCTCTCGGTTTAATGTATACTACAACTTCCATTTAGATACCTAAGGCTAATAGGTAATTTATCAAAAATTCATTTTTTTACGTTATGCAGTGTCGTGACGGTGACGATTTAGCCGTAAAACATCGACGAGCCACAACTTCTTCGTTATAATTCAGATTTTGGCTTCCGTTATATGTACGGAACCCTTGCGATATATACTATAACTTGGTTAAGATTATTTATCCTAAATATTCTTCTATCAGAAAGTCAATTATAACGGTTATTGTCTCTAAATTGACTAGCACGAATCTACGGGCGTTACAGTATGTTTTGGCATTTTCATATTGAGATATGTGATTAAATATTATATTCAGTTTTGTTTTTTTATTTCATTTTTATAAAAGCTTCAACTATGTTTTACCATTTACCGGTTGAAAGAAAGTAGAAACTCTTTTACTATTTAGTTAACTTTTTTTATTCACGTGTGTCAATTTTTTTGCAAACTGATCTTGAAATTAGAAAAACGAAAGAAGAAAAAGTAAACATATGTCAAATTCAGAGCAAGATGGAGTGGCTTATATTTGTAATTCCATGCCTGCTATCAAACATGGGAAAACAAGATGTCATCGACTGGAGGGTTGAACATGGATAAAGAAAGGATAAAAGCTTGGTACGATACTTAAGTTGTAGGACCTACCTTTTATAGCTTGAAAACTCTTATCCAATTTTAAAATCAACATGGTTTTGGTTAATGTGAAAGAATAGCAACATCCTTTTCTATTTGTCCAACCGTTGACTTCTTTTAGCTTTCATTTGGTTGCTGCTTCAATAAATCAAGGATTTGATTACAAAGGCAGTTGGGCATGCATGAATTCAAGTTATCTTTTTGGTTATTATAATATTAAAAAATTGCTTTTTTAATCAGTTGTATGTAACTCAATAAAATATTTCAGTTTTGTCCATTTCTTTGGCAAATACATCCCTACAAAGCGGGGATTCTTCACTTGTTAATAATCAAATTCCCCCTTTTAATATTTATTGTTTTACGACTTGTATGTGCCTTACAAAAAGAGACATTGTCTTTTAGGCTGTGTCCTTGCGGATTCGACCCTACTTTCCTTTGTTATTCTTTAATGCATTCAAGCAGTGATATTTTACTTTCTTAAGATGCCAACGCCAACATTTTAAAAACACCATATAAATATTGGATAGATATTTACTTCAGTTCCTCATAAAACCCTAACACTAATAAACATCAATCATGTCTGATGTTTAGTCAGCTATAACACACAACGTGTGTTCCTATTAAATATTTATGAATAACTTACGAACTATGCACACTTGTGAACCATTACTAATCATGATTTCAAATTTATTCGATGCTATCAAAAATTGCAATATTATCACTTTTACATACAACATTATTTTGACGGGACTTATACTCTATTCAAACCCATGTATAATACAACAAAGTGAGGTCTCCTAAGAGATCAACAAGAGAACATCTAACACTAACACCATCACTAGACACCATTACAATCGAGACAATAATTGCACAACATCTGACTAACACTTTCGCCAACTATGAAGCCACTAAGAACAACAACCCTCAACACAATGGAATTGGAATTATTATCCATGGAAGTAACAATGTCGTTCTAGGGGTATGCACAAACGAAGAATACTTAAACTACAAACCTAGATCCTTTTACGGAAATGGAGTATATGGTTAACTCTTAGGGATTGAAAAGATGGAATCCATATTCTTCATCAGTGTCTGTGTAGAAAATGCTACGTGCACCTTTATAGACGCATCCCTTACCCTAGTAGAATGACTATACAAAAACCATGGGCATTGACTTCGACTATGCCATAAGTTGGGAAGAACTAAATTCAATGCTCACATAAAAATACTTCTCTAAGACGAAATACAAAAACTGGAGCAAGAACTATAGAGATTAATCATTAAATGAACCAAGGCCTTAGCCTACACATCCCAATTTAATGATCTCGCAATCCTCTGTCGGAGTTTTGTAACCCTAAAAAACAAAAAGGTTGATAGGTAAATAAGAGGTCCGAACCTACCAATATAATAGATAGTTACGTCTTTCAAACCAGCACCTATGACCATGCCATGAAATTAGCCACCAGCTTTGTCACACCCCTGAACCAGACGGCGGAAACGTCCGAGGGTTCTTGTGACATAAATTGAATACCATCACAATGAATATACATGAATCATAACATAAAGCATCACCATGCATTAGAATAATACAACTGATATTGTTTACATCTAGTACTTTGTTTTAAACATTACAAATTCATAACATAAATTGTCTGATAGATATCATAAGCAAAACATCCAGACATTACTCGGTACTTATTCTTCGGTTTACCTGTTACCTGAGAATACAAGTTAATTTTGAAAAACGTCAACATATGAAATGTTGGTGAGTTCATAAGCAATGTTGTGATAAAATGATTTGGTGTAGTTTATAGAACCCAGAAAATCCGATATTTTCTGAAAAGATCAATGTTTTTTTAAAAAAAGTGTGAAGATCTGTAAATATATGCTTCTTGATTTTCAAAACATGTATAATTGTTGAACTTCTGTAATGATCGTGCAAGTGAAAATGTTGAACTTCCCAGGAAAACCCGATGTTTTCCCATTGCATAAAACACAGTGACTTCTCAATTTGTTATGCCTTCATGACGAATGATTTTTGATTACTCGGGTGGTTTTGGATTAACTAGGGTTTGTGAGTCGTTATAATCTTGCATTTGAAAATGACTAGTTTATAACTACAAGTTTCGAACGATCCTTAAAGGCGTCGCCCGTTACTACTCACTTAATCCAACAACCATGATTACTTTTGATTAACGTCCTGAATCTGTTTACCTTGATTACTCGTAAGCCTAACAAACGAGGAAAAAGGGAGTACGAAGTCCCGTTATATTCCGTGAGTTATTTAGGCTGTCGGGAATGCGAAAGGCACGTTGGCCCAACTCGCATTTGATTTCTTGACCTCACTAGCAATATTAATGGGCCACTAGGGCCCAATAGCACATTAGAGCCATTGAAAGTCCTTTTACATGAAATTGGGTCATAGGAGGCCCAATAGCACATAAGCATATTCTCTTTGGCCCTAAAGATCATGTTAATGGGCTAGCAAGGCCCAACAAGCATGATTTGAAACTTCCAAGCCCAAAGTTTGTAAGTTTGCTCATCGTAGTTATCGCGTATTTATTTAGATGGTTTGGTTTAACGCTTGTTGTTTTGTATTGATTCGAGACCGAATCACTTCGTTTGTAACGATAATTGTTGTTGAGAGTGTATTTGTTTTCCGTTTCATCGGTAGTCGTGGATCTTGTATTTTGTATTAATGAATTAATTTTTTAAAAAGTGGAATTTGACCTTTTCACTACCCTTCTTTTATAAAAATAACACTTTTGGTCCTTTTATATAAAAGAATTTCATTTTTTGTCCTTAAAACCTTTTCTTGACACTTTTGTATCATTTATTTGATGAAAACACAATTTTAACCCAAACTTTACTTTGTTGACAGCTTCAGCCCTTCCAGAATAGTGTTTCTTGGTTGGAACCCCATTTTTCACAACTTTTACAGTTTTGGCCCAAAATCTAAACACTTTACATTTTTGGTCCTTTTTTATAGTGAAAAGCATTTTTGACTCATAAATGATTTTGTCATGCTAATTACCCCTGTTTTACAGAAAGTTTCATTTTATCCCCTTAAATTAATCATTTTTCGCATTTTGAGGCATATTGGGCCGAAAAGCCCAAAATTAGCCCATTAAGCTAAAAATTTACATTTTAAGTCCCTTGAAAATTCTAATATTCAGAAAAATGATGATAGAAACTGTTTTCACCCTTTTGACCTTCAAGAAACCGTGACTTGTCGATTTGTATCCCAAGTTTTGTATTTTTGACAATTTAAGCCCAAAAATGGGTTTTATGTTAGAGTATGTTCATCATAACCTTATAAGCTATTGTTCTTGACATGTTTAGTGTAAAATAGCTTATTATGTTTGTTTCCTTTCTCATGTCATAGATCTCGGGTTTACACCCTTTTTGGTAACATATTCATCACAAAACACATGAAATCACACACATACATGCATCAAATCACACATAACATACACATACACATAGATCTACACATTTTCTTGTATTCTCCCCCATAAAACTCATAAAAACCAAAAAGAAAGGGGTATGAAGCTCACCTTGAGTTGCGGTTTCGGTTTCGAAGAAGATTTGGAGAAGTTTGGTGCTATTTTCGGCCCTAGCAAGTTCCTTGGATGGATCTCGAACTTAGTGGGTTCTAAGATGCAAGATCATGAATTTGAATGGATTAATAGGTGATTTTCGATGAAAAGAAGTGAGTTAGATCATAGATTTAAGCACCAACTTACCTTAAATGATGATTTTTGTGGAAGAAACTCCTTGTAAAAGCTCTAAATCTCAAAATTTTGAAGAATGAGTGCAAGTGTTCTTTAGAGAATTTGGAAAGAGTTGGAATGAATTTTGTGAGTGTGTGTAGGTGTCTCCTCTCGGCCGAGAATCAAGAAGAAGAAGAAGAAGAAGAGAGAGAGAGAGAGAGAGTTGAGGTGACTATTTTAGATGCATGTTGGTCCATGGATGGAAGTATGTGGTGTATTAATAAGGTGGCAATCTTAAAAGTCAACTCTTCCTCTCCATTTTGTGTAGTTGGGCCGAGAGAAAGAGAAAGGAAGAAATAAAATTGGGCCTTGTGTGCTTAAGCCCACATTATGGTTCAATTAGATAGCTTTTGGCCCAAAGTAAATAAAGAAATGATTTTTATGGCCTATTAGGGCTAATTAGGTTAGTTATGGCCCAATAAGGTCCATTTAGGTATTTTATTTCATTCTAGGCCCAATATGGCCCAAAATATTTAAAATATATGGAAGTGGGTCCAATTAGAACCCATTTAAGAGTTCTAAGCCCAAGATAGTCAAATTGGAAGCTTATTGGCCCATTCGGCCCAATAAGGAAATCTTAGTCCATAATGGACTTAAACCGGGATTTCTAGGGTTTCCAATTCTTTGTTGACTATTTGCAGTGCTTGTATGAAGTGTTTGATTGAAATTATGTTGTTATTGAATAAGCATCCTACATGGTTTAATATTGTTGGTTCACATTTTTTATCATTGTTCAATGTTTACATGGCATCAAAATTCCTAGTTGTGACAAGCTTAACAAACCAGTTAGTCTATTAAGAGCTGAGGATAAAAAAAATACGATGGTAGTTCCATGGGAAAGTCAAGCAAATCCTCTCAAGAAATGAAAACCACCAATAAAGATTATATTGCATCAACCACTACACAAAAACAGTACTTTGGAAATCTCTCCAAATCTGACCAATGTTACTATCACCATTTCGGTGAATGAGGAGACCTACACTATCAGCATTGTAACAAGAAAGGGCATACCAACAAGGACTATCAAACAAATATGTCGGGAAGCAACCGTTGTGCGACCAATGCAACCTCCATCACATAGGTGAATGTTAATTCTCTAGTAGATGCAACAAAAGGGGAATAATGGAAACTTTTGCAGGACCCCATCACATACAACAACGAACCAGAGTACGAATGAATGATCAAGCATTGTTGTAGGAAAAAACTTGTTATAGTTGTAGTAAAGTCGGGCATTTCAAGAGAGACTGCCCAAAGCTAAAGACCCAAGAAGTAAAGCTTGAGTCAGAGCAATTGTGAGTGCAGGAAGAAATGAAATACGGGGATCATCAATAGCAATTTTTATGTTTCCCATTAACAACTTATATGTGGAATTACTTTTTGATTAAGATGTGAATAAGAGTTTTATGAACCCTTAACTGATATATATAGTAAATCGAAAATCCAGTAGACTTGAGGAAACCTATAAAGTAGAAACGACTAGTGAACCATAAGAAATCTACTTATGAAACTCTAATAAATTGTGTTTTAACATATAACACAACACACGTTATGACAATCTTATGTCTATGACTTTTGGATGTATCAATGTCATTATCGATATCAATTGGTTTTCTTTGTGTCATGCTAAGCTATTGTGTTAGGAAAACGTTGTATGACACCCCCCCTCCCCAAAGTAATAAAGTAACCCTGATCCCTTACGAGTACAGTTCAGAATTAAACCTCAAGCTCATCTTTTACACGAAGACTCAGAAGTACCTACACAACAAGCACTACACTCTCTTGACACATATGGTAGATAAAAGGATCATGGAGATTAAAGACATACCTTATGTATGTAACCTATCCTAATGTACTTCCTAAAGATCTACCTAAAATACCACCAATTCGACAAGTCAAGTTCCGAAGCGACTTATTCCCAATAGTAACACTAGTAGTAAAGTATCATTTTTGGTAGACCCCATCAGATATGTGAGAATTATTTAGCAAGCTAAAAGAACTTCTTGACAAAAGATTTATCAGAAAAAATTTCTTGCCTTAGAGAGCACCTGTTTTGTTTGTTAAGAAAAAGGACGAATCCTTTTGAACGTGTATCGGTTATCAGAAGAAGAATAAATTAAAGTGCAAGAGTCGTTACCCACTCCTAAGAATCGATGACATGCTCAATCAGTTACAAGGATCCATATAATACTCTATGATAGATCTATGACCAGGATAGCATCAAATCATGATGTTGAAAAGATATGTTCTGAAGATCACATTTAGGAACTCGGTATGGTTATTACGAGTTCCTAGTCTTGCAGCCTTTCAAATTGAAAAATGCTCGAATAGTATTCATGAAGCTTCTTAATCATGATTACAAACCATTCTTGGATGAATTCATGATCATATTTATCAATGACGTATTGATATACGCATGAACCAAGGAGGGACATAACCAACGCTTATTTCTAGTCCTTGAATTACTAAAGTTGTATATTAAATTCTACAAGTGTGAGTTGTATATTAGAAAATTATATTTTCCAAAGCATTTGTTTAACAATGAAGGGACCCATGTCGAATATTTTAAGAATAAAGCTACATTCTAGAAGTTGAAAAAAATGTTGTGAAAATGCACCAATCCTACCTCTTTCTTTAGGAATAGAGGACTTCGTTGTTTACCACGATATGTCACATCAAGGATAAAACGTATGTGTTTGTAGAAAAGTGACCAGGTTATTTCTTATGCTTCCTTATAACTCAAAGTACATGAGAATAATTACACTACCCATGACCTTAAGTTGAGAGTTGTAGTTTTACCTTGAAACTTTGGAGACGTTACCTGTACAGACTAATGTGTGACAACTTTACAGATCGCGAGAGTCTCTACCACATCTTCGACCAGAGAGAACTCAAAATGAGGAAACGAATATGGGACAAACTGCTAAATGATTACAGATATGAGATCCATTATTATCCTAGTAATAAAAACGTTATGACATTTACCATGAGTCAAAAAGAACGAATAAAACTACTATGCGTGTGAACTTTATCAATAACTATCCATAACAACCTTACCGCACATATTCAAGAAGCTCAACTCTCAACTTAAGAATTTTGAACCATCATGAGTGAAGCTTTGCGGGGAATGGATAAAAAATTCAAACATTAGGGATGACAGAACGCGATACTTTATGAACCAAATCTAGATGCCCCAGTTCGATCATATTAAAAGCTTAGTCTTGAATGAAACTCACCAGTCAAAGTAATCCATCCATCTAGGATCTGACAACATGAACGTAGAACTAAACATACGGTATTGGTGACATAAAATGAAATCTAAGATTGCCACTTGTATAGGAAAATGCCTGATTTACTCTAAAGAGTTCAGGCAAAACATTAGAAGACCTCAGGTTTATTGTAACCGCCAAAAATACCCGAGTGGAAGTGGGAACCAATCTCAATGGACTTCATCATGAAACTACCAAGAACAAATAATGGCGTTGGTATTATTTGAGTAGTAGTCAATAGATCGACTCAGTCCTCCCATTTCCTACCAATCAAAGAGACAAATAAAATGGAAGACCTGACCAGGACTTGTCTCAAGGAAATCGTCTGACTGCACGAGGTGCCGATTCCTATCATCTCTGATAGAGACAGTTGATTCACTTCATGATATTGGAAAATACTATAGAAATCATTGGGATGAGCCTAGGTATGAACGGAAATTACCATTCTCAATGATCAGAACTATCTAGACCTTCAATGATATTTTTTGAGCCTGCATGATAGACTTTAGAAATGCGTGGGATACTCGTTTACCATTAATTGAGTTTTCGTATAGACAACATTAATTACACCAACATTAAAGTCGCACCGTTTAAGGCTTTGTACAGATGAAAGTGTCTATCCACAATATGGTGACTAATGGTTGGAGGTACATAGCTGATTACATTCACTGGTTGGTGAGCAATGGTTAGAGATACAATATGGTGAGCAATCGTTTGAGGCTTTGTATGGACCAAAATGGTTGGAGGAACATAATGGGAGGAGAATGTAACAAATGAGAAAATTTGGTCATCGTTCACCGGTGTAAGTCACCATGAACACCCCTGGTAATAGACCTAATGTATTGTATTCCATCATTTTCATGCAAATAAAGTTTTCATACTTAGAATTGAATACAAAATACCCTTTTTCTCTCTGATGAATAGTGATTCTTAATTAAAAACTAATCACAATACATAACGCAACGACTTAGTAAGTTAAAAATAAGATTTGCGTACTAAGTGATTTCATGAACAAATAAAACTCTAAACAGATAGAACATGTTAAGACAAATATGTAGATATATGCAAATAATTGATTCCACTTTTAGAATATTTTTAGCACATATATAAAGTTGTTTCATGAAATCGGTCGTAATGAGGAAACTATAAATATAACTGAATTAAAACTCAAAATGGGTTTTTATCATACTTTCATCTTTCATTTAAGAATTTTGATCACATATTCAGAATCACCATGTTCGGTACATTAAACAGGCATACCCCTCATCTTCTACTATTTAAGAGAGGGGTGATCAACCCTTTTTCCTTGCTCAATTTGCCCTCTCTTCATCCCTCTCTCTCCTTTTTGTTTTTAGGTGACCTAACCACCACCAGCCAATAACTCCGCTAATGTGTCACCAATGTTCACTTGCCACGTGCTTCCTCCTTAACCACGGACCGGTAGCTCCCCTCCAGTAGTTCTCCCTTCAACCAACAGTAGCTCCGACAAGGTATAACAACCGCCAAAAATAGCCACCGGCCGCTAAATCTCATCGTAAAACACCAACAAATTCCACGAAATTCAACCACAAGATTCTCCTCCACCCCATTGACACTCCAAAATCAGATCACACCTCAAACTCCTGCCGTGAATACCACTTTTCCAACCATCTTTTTTATGTAACAACTGATTTTTGGGAATTTTATGGTGATTCTACGGGCAGTTTTCTTGCGACCATGAATACTTTTTTCGACACATCTCGAGCCGATCTACGACCCAGGGAATTCGTTTTGCTCCAAAAGTGTGCCAAGCGAAAAGTCAAAAATTGTAAGATGAATTCCGATTCCCGATCTGAACATTTTTGTCGGTGAACCCGAGTCTTTTTCATACTTGTTTTTTTTTCCAGATCTACACCCTTCAAGTATCATTTCGTTGGAAAAGCATGTCATTTGTGAATTCAAGAGTCACAGTTTGGATCAAGGTTTTAGATCTGAACAAAGCAACGATAAAGCCCGCAACGAAGTAAGTTTTAGTTTTGTATGTTTTCGGGAAAGAATATATGCATAACTTGTTATTACCTTTATATAAACACTAAAAAACGTTTGATTAATGGTTTTTATAATTTTATGTTTTGTTATATATATTTCAGGTTGTTAAAATTGATGTTTTTAAAACCAAATATACATGTCTTGAACCACATGAACTCAATATCATATTTTGTGTTTTAAATTACTAAAAATATGGTTTTCTTATAGTTACAAATGTAAAAGTTTATTTATAAGTTTATAACTATATTCGTTGTTAATTGTCGTTTTATTATAAAATAAATAAAAAATAAAAAAGCATACAACTATTTAAACTTGTGTATTTATTTACAATCGTTGGTTTTTCAAAGAGTAAAACCTGGATCCGGTCAAAATACATTCGTTATGCTATCTAAATGTCATCAAAAAAATAATATATAGTTTTTAGACGACGAACAAACAAATAATTTAGTAAACTTTATAATTCAAAGTTAGAGTGCATAATCACATTTATAGAACGATTTGAAATGAATAAATGCATTAGAATGATTTGAACCAAATAAATGAACAACAAGTCTAGAAACTTTGAATGTTAAAGTTTAGGACACCAAATCACTCACTTTCATAACTATATGTCCAGTTAAGTCTTTAGTTTATAAACATAAGGTTTTAGACGTACACACACTCATTGCTGGAATTGTTAAGTCTACATGGAATATTTCTTCATCAACTAATGGTAAAAACTTTGTAAATTCCTCTGCCTATAACCGTTAATCACGTGCGAGCGAGGAAGTTATATATAAATTATATATGGGGTGACCTCTCCATCTATGGTTGCTAGCTACAACTTAGTCTGACAAGACAAATGGTGATAACTGTCCTTTTTCTTGTGTTTACGACATCGATGAAGCATTGGAGATGTTCTCGACGTGCCACTTGTAGTGCCGCACAGAGGTTTAATCGCCATAGCTCGGTTATAGTTTCATGTAGCGCACATTACACTCTAGGACTTGTAGTACATTATACAAGTAGTTTTGTCATGTTTAAGTATCATAAACATGTAAACCTAGAGTGTCTTGATTTTTGTAGGTATATAACTTATAAAATAAGTAAACAATTATACATAGCACACACACACACTCTTACGGTAGAACAAATTATAAGTCAGGTAGATACTATTTATTTTTATACTTTTGGGTTAGAAAAAGTAATATTCTATATAGTTTTAAAACACTTATATATTTGTTTTATTTTATACCTTTTGGTAAAAAAAATACACCTTTTATATAAATTGGTCAACCATTCAAAATGATATAAAAAGACTTTTGGTTAAAAGAGTACAATGTATTAAAACATATAGAACTCAGTGATATTGTTGTTGAGACATCTTTAAAATACAAGTATCTCAGTATCATAAGCAGCTCGAAAAACATGCACATTAAAGACATATATTTCGTAAATAGGCGTTGTATTGTAATTCGATAATGTACTAGTAGACAACGACAATGTATTCTCTATTTCGATAATAATAGAAGTTTATATTTTGTATTGTTTAATTTATGTTAAATAACTATGACCCATGATTACTCGCACAGTCTAACGTTGCCGCCGGCCGAGGGTATGAGGATGTAGAGATAAGACAAAAAGAAAGGGTCTTAATCTAATGCTTCATTTTCTACACATGTGATGACATACGAAAGTTGAAAAATACCTTCGAATTATATAATTTGAAATTCAGAATTCGTTTGCAATTTGAAAAATAGAAATTACCCAGGAACAAAAAACGCTAGAGAAGTATCAAAAAGTGGAAGAAGATTAACAAAAATTGTGCAAAAAAATAATAATAATTGCAATATGAAATTTCTATCACAAAACGTCAACCATTTTTTGTGAGAAGGTTTCGTGTTAGTTTTAAGCGCAAAAGAGAAAATTATGAAAAAATATTTCATGTATACTTTTTTAAATTGTTTTTTTATTTAATTATCGTTTTTTAAAACGGTTTTTATTATTAAATTAACCAAATATTCCTTTATTAATATTTTAAATACATAGAAATTTATTAAGTTATAAATTTATATTTAATTAAAAAAAGAAATAAAAAAAGTGAGACGTATTAAGGGGTGGTTGTGTAAGTTTATTTTTTTGGGTTTAAGCTTATGAGCTTTAATAGCTTAATAACTTATGAACTTATTATCTTATAAGGTAAAACCGTGTTTGGAATAGCCTATGATTTATATGCTAATAAGCTCTTTTTGAAATAGTGTCTGGTTGGCTTATTTTTGTAAAATAACAGAAATAGACATGCTTACATTACACCATTGAGAAAGAGAGGTCTAGTGTTTTGGGAAAAAACGAATAAAAGTAAATACATAAATATACATAAATAAACTCATGCATTGAAAAGAAAAAGCTGAATTGAAATGAATTACGAAAATTGGCTTATTTTTAGATAAAATAAGTTAATAAGCTTAAGCTAATAACACTAATTTTTTCATAAACCCAAAATGTAAAAATATAAATTCATAATCTAAAAAGCCTCAAAAATAAGCTAAAACAAAGACCCTCTAAGAGTGTGCGGAGGATCAGGGAAAAATATAACAGTTGAAAAAAGAAAGTAAAAAGTTAGTGAAAAGAGACGCTCACTACCCTATACCGTTTCTAATATATTTGCTTGAAAAAAGTTTTCTAACCCATATACCGATTTTGGTATTTATGGAAAAGTTTACTTTTTTTTTTCTGCTGCAATTTATGAAATAAATATATTTCTGTCGTAAGTTTAACCTTTTTGTTTTTTATAAATTTATCTAAAATAACGAAAAATACTGATAATGTCACAGTGAAAAAATAAAATATAGTGAAAGATACATCCACTAAACTAATACAATTTCTAAAATTATCAGTGTTTGCTTGGTGAATGTTTCCTAAAATTTGTAGAGATTTTGATATTTACGGAAAAGATTCCTTTTTTTATGCTGCAACTAATAAAATAAATATATTTTTGTTTTGTAACTTTAACCTTTTTGTTTTTGTAAATTTATCTAAATAGAAAAAATACAAATTTCAACAAAAAGTGGAAAACGTGAAAATGAATTGTAACGTTTTTCTATTTGGGGTTGTTTGAGTAAATTGACTTGCAATATTTGGAGACTATTATTAGTTGGCTAGTTGCCACCTTAAAAAGGCAACACAAAAAGAAAATATATGAGAGAGGCAATGGTTTATAATGTGCAGACAAAATTACACAAATATTCTTAATGTTTTTTCGGTTTTCTTAATATAATGCTGATGAAACTATTTTTTTTTTTACATTGATAGTTTTTATGGAGCAAATCTTGCAAGTAATAAGTCTTTATTGTTGATGTTTGTTAGATTGATTCGTTTAGTTGAAATTTTTCGGATAAGTTTATTTCTATCGTTTCAAAAACTTATCTAAAGATTATTTGTGAAATTTTATAGAGAAACCATTTGTGAAATACTAAAATGGTAGTCTTTCATTTTTTTTTTTTTTTTTTTTTATATTTTCACCTTGCTTATTTACTTTTATATTTTAATTCTAAATTCTAAAAATTATCCTTAATTTATTCACAACTTTGTAGTTATAGATTTTTATATATTTTTTGAAAGTTAGAATTCTAGAAATTAGTTCTTTTACAACATTTTTTTACATGAAACCTTTTATGAAATATATTTTTTTACAAAATATATTTACTTTTACATGAAATGTATTAATTATATAAATAAAAATAAATGATGTAAAAGAAAGTAATTTCTAAAGTCCAGAAATATATAATAACAAAGTTGTGAAAAAATTAAAAAAAAAAAATTTTAAAATTCAAATGAAAAATAAAAGTAAAAAATGTCAAAAATTTAAAAAGAAAAAACGAATAAGACTAACATTGTAGCATTTCACAAATTGCCCATATGTAAAATTTCATGAAATAGTCCTTATGCAAATTTCATAAAATGACAGAAATAATCATTATCCGCAATATTTCAACTTAACATATCCATCTAACGGATATTCATAATAAAGACTGTTTATGTGCAACGTTTGCTTCAAAAGGATTATCCATAAAAAAAGATTCATAAATACTATATTAGGGAAAAACCGAGAACCATTAGGACAATTTGTGAAATTTTGTCTAATTTTTATGTTTCAAATGTTTTGTGAAAGATCTTCTTTAATCTATTCTTTAACAAATTAAATATATTTTTTGTTAGATCATATGCTATAACTTTTAATTATCAATAAAACTCATTTAAATATACCTTTAATCAAACAATATTATCTAGTATAACCTTGTTTTTAAAAGAAAAAATGTTAAAATTCATAAAACATAGATGCAGTAATATTTTATTTACCATTTGTTTTGAACAAAATTTTGATTATTCATTCACTTTTACTTAAAAAAACATTTAATTTCTTAGTAATATAACAATACAAATTCATTAAATAATATACTAATGTTTTATTTAAACATCTATATTTAAATGTTGTATAAACTTGTTTATTTAGAAAAAAAAAAATAAGAAAATAAGAGCATGAGAGTCTTCCTATATATTGGATAGCACTATACCTGCATTTAAAAACATAAACGTCCAAAAGCATAGTTTGGGTACATTCATGAGAAAAACAATATTCAAAAAATACACATTTAATAGAAAATTAGAATTTTAAATATTAAAAATGATTGGTTACATCTAATCAGAACATGTTAAAATATACCAACCAAATAAAGCGTAATAAGTTTGCAATCCATTAAATTATGGCTTAGTTAAATGGTACTCTATTAATTCTTGTGCAGGAAATAATAATCTTTATTATAAAAGGAAAAGAAAGATACCTAAAATCTTTGCTCTCTAATACTGAAGAACAATGTTTCATATGTCCAAAATCTTAAGCAGGTTTTTGAAAGCAATGGTCTGGTTTAACATAGAAGTAGTTCTTCGTTTTATGTTGCCAATCTCAAATCAACTGCTAGTCAGCAAAAATTCGCCCTTACTGAAACCACACCATATGTTGGTAAGAACACACATAAAATAGGGAATTAGAAAAGAAAGAAACATACATATCAGATGTTGAGATTAGATAGTTTATGGTGTCCTTTAGTTGAGGATATGCTTTTCTAGTGCTAAGGACATCTGACAAACAAACATGTAAAAATCTACCAAATGGAAACGAAATAAGATGAGAACAAAAAGAACACTGAATATTTCAAACGATGAATGAAAAAACTTTAAATTTTGAAATTTAGATGCATAATTTATGGATTAATTTGCTTAGCTATACCTAATTCTCCCAACAAAAAAAAAACTAAATTTGGTTTGCTTATCATCCCTTTTTTAAAGATATAGTAAAGAGATTAACATTCAACAAATAATATATAACCAAATATATCAATTTAAAAATAAGCAACTATTAGCTTCATACTTGAACAACAACATTAAATATAAAAATTATAGGAATAGGAGCTCCAACTGTAGGCGTTATAATCCACCTTTGTGTCATTAGATGGTGACATGGTTCATGCCATGGACACCCAAGCTGCTAAAAAGGAAATAGTTATCCGGATGGTTTTTTTTTTTTTTTTTTTTTTTAATCTATACATAAAAGTCACAATTGTTTACACTTGTGGTGTTATCTCATTTTAAAGTCTCAAAGAATTAAAATTAGTGATAAAAAGTTTTTTCTTTTTTTTTGTTTTCCATTCTATTTAGTTTCTTCCATGTGTCTATTTTGCATAAAATTAGGATGCACAAATTTTAATAAATAGCGACTTAAGTAAAAAAAAAAATCACAATCTAAACAAACAAGCTTATCCAGGAACTTAAAGAATTTCAAAAAATATTTTATTAATCATTTAAAACATATTACAAAGATTATTAAGAAACATCATATAAGACAATGATTCCAATATAAACCTTCCATTTCTTTTATGTAGTGGGTGGGGTCTCTAATATAAATAAATAGAAGAAAACCTACTGTCGATAAACAACAATCCAACAAGATTCAATTTTTCTAATATTAAACTCCATTGAAACCAAATTATCAGAAAACTTTATGTACAAAACACTTCAACAATTTTTTTCAATAAAACTCTAGCTATTACCAGAATCGATTAAGAGGATTAGCGAGAGCTGCATAACACGCAAGATAAAACCGTAAAATAAACATCAATAGTAAAATAGAAAATGAACGCAGATGACCGACGAAGTCTTGAAGATGATGAAAACGATGAGAAATAAGTGCATACCTTCTGATACATGAGGTGTGGCCGATGTCTGTTAGGGTTAGACAGAATGAGCGATGATAATGGTGGAAATGAAGGTGACTGTTATACCTTTTCCACCTAGGTCAACTAACTACTCTCGTACAAGATACGTTGTCTCCAAAAATCCCCGAGATAAAGATTTAATCTCATGTCATGATGATCGAAACTGAAGAAGAGGCTATTTATGAGTTCTTAGAAGCACTAGAAGTGGAGCCACAATCGTCCGAACCGAAGCCGAAAAATTCAAAAATCAAAGAAAAAATTTCTGCTGAAACACCGAACTCTCAATGTGAGCTTTCAAAGCTCATGACGTGGGCCGACTCTGAACATAAAAATTCAGCAAAAGTTCCGGCTTATCGTCCTCCTTTACCGTTTCCATCCCAAGCTAATAGTCATCCACTGGAATAGGAGCATTTGGAATTTATGAAGCAAGTGAAGGGTATTCCAATAAATACACCTTTTATTGAATCGTTGTCTAAAATTCCTGAATATGCAAAGTTCTTACAAGACTTGATAGATACTCGCCAGCATTCGAAGAAAAATTCCAAGATGATTCTTAGTGAACAGAGTTTAAAGGTTGTATTAGGGGAGTTACCAAAGAAGATAGGAGATCATGGATGCCTCACTCTTCCATGTGAATTTGGGAATAATTTGAAGAGTTATGCTTTAGCTGATTATGTCGCTAGCATATATTTTAATGCTTTTCATTTTATCAAAAGCTCAATATTCCAAAGTTGAAGGCTACAGGAATTACCATTCACATGGCAAACTGTTCAGTGACAGTTCCTAAGGGCATTGTGGAAGACATCTTAGTAAAAATTGGGATTTTTTTTTCCAATTGACTTTGTGGTTATGGACATGAAAGAAGATTATGATGTTCCAATCATCTTGGTTCGCCCTCTACTTAATACTTCTAGTGCCTTGGTTCATATTCACGAATCCAAGTTTACCTTGAGAGTGGGAGATAATGAAGCTACTTTTGGAATAGAGGATGGTTTCCAAGGAAGTGATATTCAAGGTGAAGTTTTTGACATTGATAAAGAAGATGAACTTGAAGAATTGGAGAAGCTTATGGAAAGAGAACTGAAGACAATTCAACAAGTCAAACATACGAAACCAGGAGCATTTGTTCCATTGGTGTTTGAAGTAATTGCTTATACAAATCCAACTTCTTGGGTAAGTGGGGAAAGTGAAGATTTATCGAGTGACGAGGACGAGGTTACTTCTAAGGAAACGAGTTCAACTGTGGATGAAAAGATGATTCCCGTAGAGCTAAAAGAATGAGGAAAATTTGGAAAATAAAGGGATCAAACACAAGCTTAAAGTAAATGAAGTGAAAGCTAAAAAAGAAAACTCTAAAAAGACGTATAATAGACGAGTCCAAGCGTACAAAAGGAGATGGAAGGAGCAAAAGATTCAAATGGTGATGGACACTCCGAATAATTCAACGTGAGACGACATGAAGTCCGACACATGACTCCAAGAAAAAGAAGAGCTTCTCGGGAGGCAACACGAGCTCGGTTTGAATTTCTTTTCATTTATGCGTTTAGTCTAGTTTTTGAATTTTTAGTTTTTAGGATAATTGATCATCTAATCATCTAATAATCTTATGAATTGGCAAAAAATTAAATGTGCGGTAATTTAAATTTAATTGGTAAACAAAATAAGGGTTATTGATATAAAATGGAATTGTTAAATAGGCCTAGTTTTATGCCCAACAAAAACTCACTACGTGAGTCCATAGTTAAATACGGGTGGGCCAGATTTGTGTTCTTACTATCCTAGCCCAACATGTTTTCAAATGAATTGGACTAAATGTTAGGCCCACACGGATTCACGATGTGAACTTTGAAATCACGAGACCACTGATTAAAAGAATCAGAAACCCTTTTGACCATCACTTTACCTATACTCACGAAGTGAAGCCGATTCTTGGTCACCCCACATCCAATTTTGGCCATAATCCTCCATAAAAAATCCATTGTGCTTACGTAATCTTCCACTTAAGGTAAACAACTCCTATTTTTAGTGTTTTATTTTGACTAATTGGTTGATTTAGGGCTAGAGTTTGTAATATGTTTGAATGTCAAAATTATTGCCCTAAATATGTGATTCCTTTGCTGCATGTTGCTTAAATGTGCTTATAAATGACATAAGAGTAAACCCCAACAAGATTAAGGCTCGATTTCATGACTGATTTTATTTATTGTAGAATGCGAACTCACGAGGTGAGTCTGCAAGGCTCATGATGTGAGTCCTAGGTATCAGCCCAATTGTTCCTATTAAATTGCCTAACATATGGAATATTTTGTTGGTCTTTCTTGTTTATTCATTTTTGTAGAAAAATGGCACCATGGCCAAAAGTTCATGATGTCCAAGGTGGGGTTGCTAATTTCCACCCGTTTTATGTGTTTCCAACCAACATCTCTCAGGATGTGCTTACGAGATACAATAATAGATTGGGTTGGCTTACAACAGGGAATTCGCGGTTGCTCCAATTCTAAATTGGCACAAACTTAGGGAGGTGAGACTCCTTGAATGGTTAAATTCATTTCTTACTAAAACTTTCGTGGAAAACGGGATTTCATTCACATGCAAGGGGTGGAGTAACTCATTTGTAATTCAAGAGAAAGTATACAAGGAGCTTTGTGTGGAATTGTTCTCTAGCGTGACTTTCAAGAGAATGTTCAAGACCCGAACTTCCCGCAGACATAGGTTTTCTGGTTGGGTGGGGAGTACCGGGAATGTAGCTTGGTAGAATTCGCTTGGATGATGGGCATGTACAAGGCCCATGAAGCCATGACTCCCGAGTTTACTACATTCTTGCAGGAGGTTTCCCGTGGAGGGGTCTCAGGGCACGAGTTTTGGAGACGCATTGCTTCGGGAAAGTAACATCAAATCACCCATTCATCGCTTGATTCACATGCTTATCACATTCTCCATCAATCATAAAAAACAGGGAGACAACGTCACTAAGGTTAATCTATTCTTCTTGTAGAAGATCTTACATTTGGGGGTTTGTTGCAATATCCCCTACTTTTTGTCTCGATATTTGGCGGAATATGTGGTGAGCTCCCGACCCGGGAGCCCAATTTGTGGTGGTGATTTTGTCACCTATCTTGTCACACCCTTAAACCGGAACGGCGGAAACGTTCGGGGGTGGATGACGTCATATGTAGTATCACAAAAATGGCATCATAATAATCAAAGTGAACACAACCATGACATTGAATATATATAAAAAGGTATTTACATCTGTTTGATTCATGTTTTTATACATCAAAAGCATAAACAAAAGTAAGAGATGTGACTCTATACGCTTCATCTTCTCAAAAATCTGTGTGATGTACCTGTCTACTCATTTCTTGAGAATACAAGCAGTTTTAAAAAAAAGAGTATCAGCATAAAACTGGTGAGTTCATAAGCATGTTTTTGTATGTTTCCCTACAAAATCCAATATTTTCTAACATATACGTTTGATACTATGTTATGTAGTAGTGTATAATGTGTTAGCTTGTATGTCAAATTACCACCAGTTGTATTGTATAATGTGGTTTTGAATGAAAAAATCTTTTGTATGAAAACCTTGGATATCACCGGTAATGTATAAAATGTCATGTTTGAAACCCTGGTTACACCAGTATGGATAGTAGTTTCATTACTTAAAATAAAACTGAGTTGGAATCCCTGAAATCCTCCAGCTGTGTTATGAACTAGTTTTATTAAAGAAAATAAAACTAAAGAAGAAAGGAATCTCGTAAACAGTAAGGTCAGTTTATACTATTGTGAGTCGTATAACCATGCTTGGTATGACCTAGTGACCTCTACGAAGCTCTTCAGGCGTTGGACGATTTGATATTTGTCAGCTCAGGCATGCCTGCCTAACTGTAGCTAGCAGTTCAGGTGTGGGATTGTTAATTCCGAATAGATCTATTCACAAATCTCATGCTCTCCCTCCAGGAGACTCTGGTTATACTATGATAGGATTTAACCTGGACCACGAAGGGTACAATTGAAGTGTTGTCTCACAATCATGTATTAACCAGTTTACGTGTAGCTCTGTATTGTTCTCTTGTATTTGAATATGTTGTATACTTGTAGTGTAACAATAATTATACTTTAATAATTATTTAATGTAGTACTCTCAAATTCAGAAAGGAGTAAAGGATATCATGTAACATAAACTAAGTATCTCATAGTTTATATGTATGTTAATGTGTGACTCTGAATTGTAAACTCGTGTATTGAAATCCCAAACTATACCTTTTATAGTCTGCATGTATGCTGTGTAATTGGTTCATGTATCAATCTGAAAATTACGCAATTATGAATGTACGTTGAAAACGTCCCTTACGCTCAGCATGTTACAAAAGGGATAAAATATCTAAATATTTTATAAAACATGGAAATCTTTTGGTTGTATCAATTGCATAAGTTTTAAACCTGTTGAAATCCTTTTGTTTGAGTTCACAAAAATCATTTGTGTTTGGCTTGTATTCCCCCTAAAAACATTAAAAATAGTAAAAACATAGGGGTATGAACTCACGGTTAGTTTTATGAATGCGTCGAATCAATAGAACTGGAAATGAAAATCCTCCAGTTGTTGTGTGTGGCACTTCACGGAATCCTAATAACAATTAAATACATATATGTATCTAAATCAACGATTTCATTAGATAAAGTGTTAGAAAACACTTGCTTTCGGTTAATGAATGTTATCGGGACTTGATTGAATCGAGGAAAATGGGTTTTCAGTCTAATTCACCACTTAGGGAGGGTCTGCGGCTGTGAAGGGGGTTTGCGGCCGTGAACTGTTTACGGCTGTGAACTGCCTCTTGAAGGGTTTACGACCTTTGAAGGTTTAAAGTGTGTACGGTCGTAAAGTCAAGAACAAGTATGTTGGATTCAATGAAAAATGTCTTTAAGATGCTCCAAAACAACCTCCAGAGGTGATTCTTGATGTTTTTCGGAAGAAATGAGGGTGTTTTGGGGCTTACGGTCGAGAGGTAGAGAGAGAATGAGAGAGTTTTCGGCTAATATAGTTCAAATGAAGGTGGGGGTATCATATATATAGGCTGGGGGTATCATATATATAGGCTGGGGGTATGGTCGGTGGTGGTGGCCACATGGCACTGGCCGTAAACGTGTTTACGGCCGTAAATGGGTTTACGACCGTGAACTCCAGTCAGGCCGTGAACTGTTGTTTTGTTCGAAGGAAAACTCGAAATTTCGTGTGCTTTTTGGTTTCGACTTATATATAAAGTTCAATTATATAACTGAATGATTTTCCAAACCAAAGGAATTTGACAGGACTCAATAAAATTCAAATTTTATTAACGGCAGTTAGTTAACGGTAACGGAAAAAGGTTCGAGTTGCCACATCATCCCTCCGTTAGAGGGAATTTCATCTCGAAATTCAAACATAAAATACAAATCATGGATTCGGAGACAGGATGAATGTTGCTAAGCTTTTGGGGTAACTAAAATTTATATTCTACATGACCGATCCTAGCGAGGATTTTGAACGGTCCTATGTATCTTGGATTTAGCTTTCCATGCTTTCCAAAGCATATCATGCATTTCTAGTGTGAGACCTTCAAAAGAACACGGTCCCCAACCTGGAACTCCAAAGGTTTTCTTCTCTTGTCGGCATAACTCTTTTGTCTATCTCATAAAGCTTTTAGTCTTTCCCGGATTTGTATGATCTTTTCTGTAGTTTCTCGGATGATTTCTGGGCCTGTGAGAGTACTATCGGGGGCTTGACCTTTAACTAGCTTCGTGTCACCCACTTCAGCCCAACACAGAGGGGATCTACACTAATGGCCATAGAGGGCTTCAAATGGCGCAGCCTTAATGCTGGTATGGTAGCTATTGTTTTAGGAGAACTCGACCAAGGGCAAATGAGTGTCCCATGATTTACCGAAGTCTATGACACATGCTCTCAACATGTCTTCCATTGTCTGAAGGGTTCTCTCACTCTGCTCATCTGTCTGAGGATGGTAAGCTGTGCTCGTAACAAGCTTAGTTCCAAGAGCCTTCTACAACGACTGCCAAAATCTCGAGGTAAACCTTCTATCCCAATCGGAGATAATGGACACAGGTACACCATGCAGACGAACTATCTCTTGAATGTAGATTTATGTAAGTCTCTCCATCTTGAATGTCTCTTTGATTAGCAGGAAGTGGGCGGATTTAGTCAGTCGATCGACAATTACCCAGTTGGTATGGTACCCACTCGGAGACTTGGGCAACTTAGTGATGAAATCCATTGTGATCCTTTCCTACTTCCACTCAGGTATTTCTGGCTGCTGAAGTAGACCTGAGGGCTTTTGATATTCCACCTTCACCTTGGTGCAAGTCAGTCACTTGCCCATGAAGGTTGCGATCTCTGCTTTCATGTTTGGCCACCAATAGAGCTTTTTAAGATCCAGGTACATCTTATCCGAACCTGGGTGAACGGAGTATCTGGTCATGTAAGCTTCGTTCATGACAACCTCCTTGTAACCACCGATTTTTGGGGTCTAGATCCGGTCCATGAAATAGTAAACCCCGTGTCCTCTGATGTCCAAGTTCCTTTCCATCCCCCTCAAGGCTTCATATGACATGTTCTCTAGTTTTAAGTTTTCAAGCTGAGCCTCTCTGATTTGGCAGACAGATGGGAATAGATGGTCATTGTCAGTGCCTTCACTCTATGACCTAAATACTCTTTCCGGCTGAGGGCATCTGCTACCACATTGGCCTTACCGGGATGGTAGCGTATTTCACACTCATAATCACTGAGTAGCTCTACCCACCGTCGTTGCCTCATGTTCAATTCTTTCTGATCAAAGATATGTTGTAGGCTCTTATGGTCGGTGAAGACAGTACACTTGGTTCCGTAGAGATAATGTCTCCATATTTTTAACGCAAAGGCCACTGCTCCCAACTCCAAGTCATGAGTTGTATAATTGACCTCATGTGCTTCTAGCTGTCTCGAGGCATAGGCAATAACCTTTCCTCGTTGCATGAGCACACAACCTAGGCCCTGAGTGGATGCATCACAGTAGACTACAAAGTCCTCTGTCCCTTCCTACAGAGACAAGATATGTGCGCTACATAAGGCCTGCTTTAATGTTGGAAACACAGTGTCTTGCTTTTCTCCCCAACAAAAGGGTTCACCTCTCTGAGTCAGGGTGGCTAAATGCTTAGCAATTCTGGAGAAATTCTGGAGAAATTTGCGATATTAGCCAGCGAAACCCAAGAATTGACAGATTTCTGTGCGCATCTTCGGTGCTGACCACTTCTCAATCGCGTTGATCTTGGAAGGGTCCACATGTAACAAACCGTTATTTCAAACCTATGTAATAATGTAGGTCAACTTGTAGTTGTTTTTAAGATAATAAAGAGAAATTTTAGCATACTGTGTATATTTACATAATTGACCCTAAAAAATAAAGTATTAAACAATCTCGATTGGGATGAACAAAGTGGTAGAGATTGTAACATGGTTTCCAAAAATATAAAGAACACTAAAATCCGAGTTATAACGAAGAAGTTATGACCAATCAAAGATCCACGACAAAACCGGCAAAAGACTGTTCAATGTAAAACTGAATTTTCAATAAATGGATTTTTAGCCATAACTATCTAAATGAAAGTTGTATTTTATGTTAAATCGAGAACTTTCATAAAAGGAACGTCAAAATCTGAGTTCGTATGAGGAAGTTATGATTTTTCTAAGTTTCAGTATAGAAGTGTACAGTTAAAAACTCGCAATAAAGATCGAATGATTTTTAGCCGACACAACCTAAACGAGAATTGAAGGTCTCATCAATAGTAGTACAACGGTAAAAAGACAGACAAAAACGGACGTCGGATGAAGTAGTTAAAAATTTTTAACGGATTTTCCTGTTCCGGTCTGTTAAAAATAATATTATTAAAAATAAAATCAAAATTAGCCAACGAAATAAAAATGAAAGTCGTAGAGTATAATTTTACCTACGCGTGCATATAAAGAACGTCAAAAACGAAGTTAGTATGCCAAAGTTATGAATTTTAGAAGTTTTTTGCTCAAAAATCGAGAAATGTTGAAAACCGGGAAAATTCGCATGGTGTACCTTCGGCCACGTCTCCCTCGCATGCGAGGCTTCCACGTGTCACCTTCTGATTGGACTGAAGTTGTGCGTATCACCTTCTGATTGGACCGAAGTCGAGGTCCAATGGCCAACCAACATCCTTCGCATGAACAGTAGCCGCCACACCCGGATCTGACACACGCCTTGCCTCTCTGTCTCGCATCCGAACTTCGGCCTTGTGGCCTTCGCTGCAGATGATGCGTGGCTGCTGACTCACCCTTCGGACCGCACCCTCGCAACCCTATATAAAGGGTGCGAGACTTCTCGGATTTAAGGCATTGCTTTCACCAATATTCACCCTTTTTCATCCCTTTCACTTCCATAAGCTTACAAACAACCCCCAAATCCCCAATATCATACTTCAAACCCTAAGCAAGCCTCGAAGCCCTGAAATTCTCGAGAGGCTAACCTCTCTCCAATCGAAACTCTGCCCGATTAAAGCCGGTTTTTCATCAAATAAACTCCAATCCAGGAAACGAAACGCTGTCCAAATCACCACCTATCAAGTGAGTTCATATCCCCGTATTTTCATAATTTTTACTATTTTAATGGGGGGGGGGTACAAGTATAACACAAGAACTTTGTGTTACAAATAAATGACTTCAAATCATGATAAAACGACATTAAGTTCATATCCCCGTATTTTCTTTAAAATTCATATTTGTATATATATATATATATATATATATATATATATATATATATATATATATTAATATAAATAAAATTTAAAAGGCTTAGGACTAATAACTCATTCTAGGTCCTTTTCCTAGTTTGGATGTGGACTTATAGTACCGGTTATTTGTCCGAATGTCGTTTAAATTTTACTTATATATATATATATATATATATATATATATATATATATATATATATATATATATATATATATATATATATATATATATATATATAAAAGTTATTTCATCAGTTTAATTACCCTTTGTAACATGTTGAGCAAGGGGTTACATGCAAAAATAGTTAAATACTAGTTCACAAAGTACATATAAATTATAATAGGTATAATTTAAGATACATAGAACAATAATTCATAATTCAAGTATACTAGAATACACCGTTCTACAAGAAACAAATGTTTGATTCAAAACAAATCAAGGGTTTAGAGTTTTCAAATACATGTAAAAAATACTAATTCACGGACATACAATCAATCATTTATTTCAGAATGATTGGGTTTTCATTATACATGTAACGTTTATATGCTTTTTATGAGACATTTAATTCAGGTTGTTTAAATTCATTTAAATAACTAAGTTAAAGTCCTAATAATTATAACCAGAGTCTCCAGTCAGGGGATCGAAACAAGTTATGTGTAGATCTATATTCAGATTGACAATCTTGCACACAGGTTGATAACTACAGCCAGACATACACGCCAATGAGTGATAATTGTTATCAACAGTTTAAACGCTTACAAAGCGTTTGTTTCAGGTCATTCAGTCACAGTATGGTTATAATAACTCATTAAAATGATATTAACAATACGTTAGTGTATAAGCAATTAAACGTAAGTACATCTTCAAAGTACTGGTTTACAAAATACAAACTACAATAGTGTATTACAGTTTTCAATAACAGTTGGTGAAACCTGGCACACTCTCAGTTACATGTTTTACATAAAGGAATACAAATACAGAACATTGGTTTACAAATAGAACGGTTTTATGGGAATAAAACTACTTTTCATATACAACAGAAAATATAGGATTTTCTGGAACAGTTTACATATTCAAGGTATAGAGACATCCTTTCAAACATATAGACTTATGCACTCACTCAACTTTATGTTGATACTCTCTTTTCAAATTACTTGTATTCTCAGGGAAATAATAAACAGGTACTCCCCGATCTTTTTGAGAAGATGGAGCTATTTTGAGTCATATCTTCTTCTATTGTATAACTATTTTGGTTTCAATATACATTGATTGAACACATGTTAATACTTATACCTTTTAAATACAATGGCTGTTTGTACTTTGATTACTATGATGCATGTGTTGTGATACTACAAATGAAGTCCTCCACCCCCATACGTTTCCTCCATCTGGTTTGGGGGTGTCACACCACGTGTATGCCTTCCTGGGTAACCATGTGACCAAGGAAAGTTACTTTTCTGATCTAGAATTTGCACTTAGAGGATTTTGCGTATAGTTTCTCCGTCCTTATTGTTCCTAACACTAGATTCAAGTGTTGTCTATGATCTTCCTCACTCGAGAGTAGACAAGTATATTATCAATGAACACAATTACAAACTTGTCTAGGAAAGGGCGGCACACCCGATTCATCAGATCCATGAATACCATCGGTGCATTGGTTAGACCAAAGGGCATAACTACAAACTTGTAGTGGCCATAGCGAGTTCGGAATGCTGTCTTGGGAACATCACTCTCATGGACTCGCAACTGATGGTACCCTGATCTTAGGTCTATCTTTGAGAAGTAGCCGACTCCTTGAAGTTGGTCGAAGAGGTCGTCGATTCTAGGTAAAGGATAACGGTTTTTTATGGTAAGCTTGTTCAGTTCACAATAATCTATGCACATCTGAAAGGATCCATCTTTCTTCTTCACAAACAAGATTGGGGCTCTCCAGGGTGAGGAACTTGGTCTTTTGAATCGTTTTTTGAGTAACTCATTAAGCTGGCTGGATAACTCTTGCATTTTTTCCGTCGCTAGATGGTATGGGGATTTAGCTGCGGGAGTAGCTCCGGGAATTAAGTCGATACAAAACTCGACTTGACGTTCGGGAGGAATTCCGGGAAGATCTTCGGGGAAGACATCCGGAAAGTTGCAGACTTCGGGGATGTTCTCGAGGTCTTTAACTTTTTGCTTGTCATCAACAAAATGGGCTAGGAATGCATGGCACTCCTTCTGCAGATATTTCTGGGCTTTGATGCATGAAATGATACGAAGGGTTGAGCTGAGTTTATCACCGTAGACTATGAGGGCTTCTCCTGAGGGCAAATTGAGACAAATGGCTTTTTCATAGCAAAGGATATCAGCACGATTGGGACTCAACCAATCCATGCCAATGATGACGTTGAAGCTTTTTATGGAAACTAGCATAAGATTGATTGGGAAGGAATGATCGTTTAAGGTAAGGGTACAACCTACGAATATGTTGTTAGTGTTCTCTTTCTTTCCGTTAGCCATCTCAACAGTAAATGTATCGGTTAAAGGTTGGGATTTACGCTTGAGAAGATGTTTGAATGCATGAATAACAAAACTTCTCTCCACATCAGAATCGAAAAGAATGCATGCATAAGAGTTGTCGAGGAGGAACGTACCCATAACAACGGTGGGATCAACCAGGGATGAGCATCGGAACCGGGTACCCGCTTTTGGAACCGGAACCGCCTTGAAACTGCCGTTTTTGGAACTGGAACCACGTTAAGCGGTTTTGGTTCTGGTTCCTAAAGTTATGGAACCACCTTAAGCGGTTTCGGTTCCGGTTCTCGTTTTTTCGGAACTGCTACCTGCTAGGTACCCGCCGGAACCGGTTTATATATATATATATATATATATATATATATATATATATATATATATATATATATATATATATATATAATTTCATATAAACATGTGTGTTACTTAGACCGGTTTAGAATATATTGGTTCGATTTTGTCCATCTTTGGTCCGAATTGACTTGATTTGGATCGAAGTAAATTGCAGTTTTATCGAGAAAAGTTAACAAAATTAATGTAACCGGGTTACCCGCTCCCACAACTAGAACCGCCAGTTCCGGGACTGGTTCCAAACATTTAAGAACTGCCTAGAGTGGTTCTGGTTCCGGTTCTAACTTTCTAGGAACCGTCGGTTCCGGTTCCGGTTCCGGTTCTCGCCAAATGTGGCGGGTACCCGCCTATGCTCATCCCTAGGATCAACAGCTATCTCTTCCTGGCCCACCTCTAGCATCTTCCCTGCGTTACCCCTTGTTTTTGCCTTGGGTCAATTTCTCTTGAAGTACCCAACCTCCCCACAGCCATAACAGGCTTGACCAGTGCCCACTCCAGGAGCCTGATTGGTTGGTTGGACTAGTGCCTTCCAAAATCAAGTTGTGTGTCCCTTCTTACCTCAACTATTGCACAACATTTCCCGACATTGTCCATGATGATGGAAGTTGCACTTGTCACACATTGGAAGAGTACCAACATATCTACTGGCAGGTGCTTGAGTTGCAGGAATAGTGGAAAGAGTGGCAGCAGCATGAACTGCCACTACTTGCTGTTTCTTGGAGGGCTCCTACCAAGACTGGACCTTTCGCTTGTTCCAAAACTTCTTCTTCCCACCACTTACCTTTGGTGGTTCAGGAGCGGCTTCCACTTCATGAAGATCAACCCGGTGATCTATCAGAGTCTATGCCAGGCACTTGGCGCTGTCAAAATTGGTAGGCTTAGCAGCGAAAACATTTCCTTGAGTTGGGGGCGTCATTTCCCAAATGTACCTTTCTATCTTCTTGCATTCCGGGGTGACCATTCCCAGACATAGAAGAGCCAGATCGCAGAATCTAGTTGTGTAAGAGGCAATGTGGGAACCCTTCATCTTCAGGTTCCAAAGCTCGTGCTCTAATTTCTGCATCCCGCCCCTCGGGCAGTATTTGGCAAGCATGAGCTCCTTCAAACGCTCCAAACCCATGTCATTCGCTACTGGCAGAGTTAGGGATTTGACTCGGCTATTCAACCAAGTCAACAATCTGTCGGTGAAGGTGCAGGCGGAAAACTTCACCTTGCTGGCCTCCGAACAAGCACAAATTTCGAAAATCGATTCGATCTTCTCCAACTACCGGGTTAGGGAAATGACTCCACTATTGTCGTTGAAAGATTTAGGCTTGGAATTCATGAAATCTTTATAGGAACACTTGTTATGGTGTCCCTGACCTCCATCAAGGTTTTAGGGATTAGGTCCACTTGATCTGCCAGCGCCACCTGGATTCATTTGAGACATTGCAGCGACCACAGCGGTTGTAACTGCTGCCTGGAACATGACGGGATCGAACTGAGGAGGTGGCGGCGGCGTAGGATTGTTGTTCTGCTTGTTGGGTCTCTTTTTGGGAGGCATCTTTTCTCTAAAAGATACAAGGGAAAAATGACGATAAGTCTTCTTTGCTGATCATGAATTGGACATTTTCGAGCAAGATATATCTAAATCCTACAACGATAAGAAAGACCTATAATGATAGCTATAATCAATAACAAGGAACTGCATGTCTTTCGTTATAAGGATTTGTACTAATAGTGATGACTCTGTGCAGTGTTATAGTACCATAACATACTCCTATAGTATTTTAACTATGTGTTTCATTAGTATAGGATTTTGTGAGTTTTAGACTTGTCGCGACACCCCAGTCTCTCCAAAACACATGTTGGTCATATCTCAGACAAATATAGTTGATCAGGTTATATTGGCCCCGCATATGACTACATAATTGCCCAAGTTTAACTAAGCTAAGGGGTGAAGGTTCATAAGGATTGTTAGTATTTAGAATTGGGAAGTTATTAGGAGTTAGACACAAATATGCGCATTGAGGTCTTGGTATAATGGCTAACTTCAAAATGGATTGTTCTATGTGATACTAGTGATGAAGGTTTGAAATTAAAAATAATTATATTTGCTTGAGGGCAAGCAAATAATAAGTGTGGTATTTTGATATTGCCATATTTATACATATTTCTAGGCAATATTTAATTACATTTTGATTTATATTTTGGTTATTTGCTTAGATAAATGGTACTTATAAGGTTAAATTATATTTTGCAGCTGAAAAAAGACATTTTGAAGAAAAGGACTGAAAGCGTTAAAGATCAGAACTTTGGAGGATAAAGGCTTGAAGATGAAAAATCCAACAAAAACACGTAGTCTCGTCGTGAGAATTAAAGGTTCACGACTTGAGCGTGGACTTTCTAGAAGATAGACATCGTGAATCAAGAGTCCTTGTTGAACACGGACAACTATTGAACACACGACGTGAGACGCATATGTTCACGACATGAGTTTGGATATTTCAAAAAATATATAAGTCCTTGATCTCTATGACTTTGGGGGATTGGCTTACATGAGAAGAATTTTAGAAGACGAATTTCAGAGGAGAGAAGGCTTGGGAATTGGTTCTAATACTAAGGAAGAAGAAGAAGAAGTTCCTAATCTACTTTCTAGTTTGGTACATTATGATGTTTTCGATTATGACCTGTTTATGTTTATTTGTTAGAATGAGTAACTAAATCTAGCTGCTTCTGTTAGCTAAATGAAGCTGGAACTCATGGTTTGCTTATAGTAATTTAGAGTTTTCTTGTTTGTTAATGTCTTGTGTTTGATTGATTATACCTAGCATGCTTGATTTGATAACTAGATTGCTTTAAATTCTCATTTTGTGTAGTTAGCGACCATTAATATGCATAAATTTGATTACCTAGTCATTTAGTGAACATTAGATTATTAAAGCTAAGAGCAAACCAATCTTAGACAAGTAATTGAATTATTGAATTTAGTTGTGCTAGAGAACTCATATTGTGACCATGACTTCTGTTTGTCAACTCAATCTTACATAGCTCAAATTCTATATAATAATTGATTTTGTGTTAAATTATGTGTGACTATACATAGCTCTACATGAATTAATTGAATATTAGTAAATTTGGAATTGAATTGCTAATAATGTTTTAATTGGTAACCAACAGGAATTGTCATAATTATTATTTAAAACCATTAAGGGAAAGTTGCTTCAAACTAACAAAAGTGTTTTTGTTAATTGATTGAATAGTTGTTAGGGAGTTAAGTTCATCTAAACTTGCAAAATTAGATAAAAAAAACCATTAATTTGTTAGAATCTTAGGTTAACTTAATAGTAGTTAGATTAATTAATTAAAATTGTTCCTTGTATTCGACTCCGACTTACTTAAACTACATTACAATCTGAGTAGGTACACTGCCTAGGTGCATATTGGTTAATTAAGTTAGTTAAGAAGTAAATCTAGAATTGTTAGGTACTTTTGTGCACATTACTTATTTTTTTAATTTGAAAGGTCCCTACTGTTTGCTATTGCTACACCCTTGGTCCCTTTTTTTGTTTTTGTTACGCGTTAGGTCCCTATCTTACGTAAAAAGACAATTATTTAAATATGGAAAAAATGTAGGGTTAGTAAGGTAAGGTGAGGGGCGGGGTTGGCAGTGTGTTTATCTAAATAAATTAAAAAATCAAGGAAAAATTGACTTTTTATGTAAGACAGGGACCAAGCATGTAACAAAAACAAACAGTAGGGACCTTTCGAGTTAGAAAAATAAGCTAGGGACCAAACGCGCAAGTTACCCTAAACCATAGGGACCATTCATGTAATTTAACCTAATTTTATATTTCACTTAACATTATGTCATTTTTTTCCATTAAACTTATAATCATTTTGAGGTTATTTTTTTTTTTATTTTTTTTTAATATAGATTAAGTTTCTTTTTTCTTTTTATAATTTCTTACTTATTTATTTATTTTTATAACTTTTAGTTTATTTATCTTTGTTATTATTATTTTGAAAATATTTTATTTGTTTGGATATTTTGTTGAAATGCTATTTAATGCCTTTTTATGTTTTGTTCAAATATTTTTTTTATGTCTTCTTGACGTTTTATATATTTATAGTTTTTTCCCATTTTTTGCCAAAAAATTTCTCTAATTTATTAAATTTTATTGGGACATATTTTTTCTAATGTTTGTTTTACGTTTAGCTTGTCTATATTTATTCAATCACTACCATCTTGACCAAATGAATAATAAATTGTTATTTTGTTAAAACAAATAGTAAATTACAACTTTTTTGACGTTCTATTTCATTTTATTAATATTTTGTTCAAATAACTCTTCTGCAAAAGATAAAGTCTATCATTTCGCGCTGACTAATTAGGGTATTTGTGTATAGATTAATCACGGTCAATAATGTTACAGATAAGAGAAACAATGGCATCCTGCTTACAACTTCAAGCTGATGGCTCTATTATGTTCCATATAACTCATCCCCATCTGAAATCATTCTGTGTAAGTATCATATTTTATGTTATCATGATATAACCAATCTTAGGCCTTGAAAAATAATATTTATCATTTTAGTTTCAAAAATCAATTGTTGTTCTCAAATTATAGTGAAAGTCGTTGAAGAGAAACTATGGAAAAAATGTGGCACTTATATTGCTTTTGGCACATTGAATTATAAGATGACACTGGTGCTAAACTATAGTCCTAAGTGATAATACACGGCCTCTTGGCTTCTACTCACCTCTAGACGGATAAGTATGTATTTGCAATGTTTTAAAAACCGGTTTGAACCGGTCGGTCGAACCGATTGGACCGGAAACCAGAAGAGAGAGTGGTTTAACTATCATTGGTTTTAAGTCGATTTCTAAACCGGATTGAACCAGCCAGTTTTTAGAAAAAACTCGGTTGAACCGGTCAAAATAAACCGGTTAAACCGAATAAAAATATATAGAAAAGAAACATTTGCATAATAAACTTGGGTGATTTTTTTTTCAAATTTATTTAGTTTTCTCTAAATAAAAACATATGGTAAATGTTATAAAAGTTTTTGATGTATTTTTATTCATCTAAAACTATATTTTTTTGGTATTATACTTTATTTTCTTTTTGACGTATATTGATTGATATACAAAACTAAAACTTATGTTTATCTTTTATTTTAATGTATTTGAATTGATCCACAACTTATTTTTATATATATTTTTAATGTTTGATCTTGTAAACATCAAATTCATGATTTATATATGTATGTACGTATAGAAAAATAGCAAAAAAGATGAAAATTGTAGTAATCGGTTAATCCAACGGTTGAATCGGGAACCGGCCACCATACCGGTTCAACTAAAAAACCGATTTTTAAAACATTGGGTATGTGTGTATGTGAGGTTTCCTATTTGATTTATTTGACATTATTTATACATTGTAAATATTGCCTACATGTTATAGATCTTGATCCATCATAACATCTAGTAGGTAGTGGGTGTACAGGTGGTTAGAGAATACTTCATTGGTGGAAAATAAAAGATTTATGATGAAACATATGATAAACTTGATAAACTTGATGGTAATTCTTCTATAAAAAACTTCATCTTAGTATATGATTATCTTAAATTGTTAGATATGTTTGTAATTACATACAAAGTGTTTAAAGAGAAGCCTGGTCGTGCAAAAAAAGGTAGTAATATTACCAAAAATGATATAAATATTAGTTTGTATTATTTTTTTGGTTTGACTTCTTACTTTTTTTTCAATGTTTGACAGCTAGGTGATGATTATCTCAAGGTAATTTACTCTCTGTTTATTTGTAACCAAGTCCAACCATTTGATGATTGTTAAAACCGCTGTCGTGCACGATTTAAACAAATAAAAATATAAATTAGACTGTACTTTTGCACTAACAGGTAGTACGAGTAAGCAACGTCGGATCCTCAGGGACACGTCCTAGAGTCTTAGCCTCTTTGCGTAAGGCACGAACTAATTCTTGACAAACGAACAAAAGATAAAAAAGGGGGTTTGTTTCTGAAAATTTAAACTAATAAAATTAAAAAATGATAATATATTAACTAAATTTAAAAGTAGTACAAATTCAAATAAGGAAAAACAGTTCCAGTTTCGTGGTGACTCCGCTAATCATATAATTAACCTTCAACACAATATTTGACTCTGCACTTGTTTAAACTGGTACTAAAGTTCATTAACAAGCTCTAATGACGTCTATTACAAAAATCATTTAATCAAAATAAGTTTTTTGAATTAAATCTAACTTTTTACCAAATTAACCAAACAAACTCTTGATTAACAAAGAAAAGTTGCATTAAACACAATGTAAATTCCCAGTCAAGTCCAATACCTCTCGTAAGCTCGGAGGCGTAAAGACTCGTTTGATAAATTCATATTAGAGTTAACCCTAAACACATAATTAATCTAATATATGTTACTTTTTAACAATTAGTCTAGACAACTATGGATCTAAACAATTAGATAACTAGAATGATTCACAAACAATTCAAGTGACCAACAGAAATTGAAATCAAAATCAAACACTCAATTAACACAAAATTGATCAAACTAAATAGTAATCAAAGTCAAACATAGTGCCTAATGACAAATCATACGAAAAGGTTACGTCTTGCGAAACTGAAATCTGAGTTTTAAGCTTGACATGGCTAAAAACGGATTACAAACTGTAGAAATAGAGTCTAAACGATAAATCTTACTAAACAATGAAAAGAAATTGAATCGACTTCTTTAGATATGCGTTCTTTACTTGAAACCCTCTGAAAATCGCCTTAGAATTGCGAGGAATCCCAAATTAGGGTTACTTGATAAGCATTGGGCTCTATTTATATGTCCAAAATTAAAAACGTCGTTCATGCGATCACATGTATGCAAGTTGTGATCGCATGTATCATCGAAAATGCATCCCGAGCTTTTTAAATGAAGTACATTACCATTATGATACATTTTAGCTTAGTTGTGATCGCATGTACTGTTTTTGCTATCGCATGTATCAACTTTTCTCATCCTGGTGAATTTTTGGCATGAAAAAACTACGAAGCGAAGTTGCGACCAAAGATGCGATCGCATGAGTAAAGCTGTGATTGCATGTATAGGGCACGCGATCACATGCACTCAATTTTGTCTATTTTCAATCGTCGTTCCTCTTTCCAAGCTGTTCTCGATCATTCTTCGGCATCCTTCCCTAGTCTAAGCACCAAAGCATCCACCAACGCATCTCGAACTCTCGTAATCATCCATGTGCTATAAATTTGTAACGATGAGATTTTCAAAACAAAATTTTCATTTTTCAACAACCAAATTTATATAAAAATATTCTCAAAGGCATTCAACAATAGTTATCGAAACATAACATATCCAAAGATCACAAAATCAAATCCCTTCTCTAGTGTGTACGGGTCACGCCGACGCCTTCCCACGGTCCTCGCTAGTACCTGAAACACATAACACAACAACTATAAGCATAAATGCTTAGTGAGTTCCCTAAAATACCGCATACAACACATACGCCACTCGAGGCTATAGCACGACGCTCCGGTCGATGTGTCTCAGCAGGACCCTCCAGTCCCGTAGCTCTTTGGACCCTCTGGTCCGACCATAGCTCGTTGGACCCTCCGGCCCGGTCTGTATCGTTGGACCCTCTGGTCCGGTCTATAAGATCATACAACATACATAGATCACATAGCACATAATCTCATACATAGCACATAAGACCCTCTGGTCAATAAATAATACCACTCTTGGTAACGTATAGTGAGAAGAGTCACCTCGTGTAGATCGCTAACTCGGAAATCTTGGACTCTGTGAAATAAGACCTAGCCTCTGCCTAATCATATGAAATAAACACTCGTCATTAACATATTTCCCAAGGCTAGACCATTCCCTCTAATCACTCTCAGGAAAGGTAAAAGACCATTTTACCCCTTACTTGGCTCAAATACACTAAAGTTGACCAAACCCTAAAAGTCAACAAAAGTCAACCGTCCGGGTTACGCTGCGCGTACCAAACGTGTACGCTGGTCGTATCCGGAGCCTTCACAGAATCAGGGTACGCGGCCCCTTATGCCGCGCGTACTGGTATTGCGCCCAACGTAATACCCAGCTTCCCTATCCATCTCATTCAGGTCTTAATCGGTTAAGACTTGCATCCAAAATTCAGATCTGACTCCTCTAATATGACCTAATCCATAAAGTTGAAACCTTTAAGCCTTTGCATGGGTATAAAGGTCACTTTGTTCTCAAAACACCTTTCCTCTTTCAATAATGAGACTATAACTCATGCATGACACAAGATCCACGTCCAAGACGGGATTTTTATGAATCCTCAACACAATATACACTAGAAAAGGTCAGATCTAAGCTCATAGAGACTCATTGCACACAAAGTCTCCAACTTTGAACCAAAAACCCTAAAAATGGTCCAAAAAGCAAAACTTATGAAGAACAAGGATAGCTTTGAGCTTTGTACCTCAGAAGGGATCTCCAACCACTTTAGAACTCTGATCTACACTTGTTCTTCAACTTCTAACTCCTTTAATGGCTCCTTCTTCTCCTTCTTCACCTTGAAAAGATAACTTCAAGCTCAAAAACAGACACACAAGCTATAGCATGGATCTCAGCTCTCTAAGGACTCACTCAAGGGGATATGGTGGCTAGGGTAAAGGACTACATGTTCCTTTTATAGTGCATAAGCCAGAAATTAGGGTTTGCATTTGGGCTCACTATGCCCAACGTAACCCCTGGGTATGCCAGTGTACCCGGGCGAGTCCTCGTTCAATTTAAGCGCGCGAGTATGCGCGGCGTACACCTCAGTACGCCCAGCGTGCTCACCTATCCAACATACAACTTTAAGGGACTAATTTGCCAACTCTCCAAAATAGAAGGTTCATAAAGCTTACCTGTATTTCGGGCTGTTACAATTCTCCCCCTCTAGAACTAGACTTCGCCCCCGAAGTCTCATGCCGCGAACAACTCTGGATGCTGCTCCCGCATCTCCGACTCTTGCTCCCAGGTCAGCTCGGACCCTCTCCGATGTTGCCACTGGACCTGAACGAGGGGCACTTCCTTGTTCCTCAGAACCTTGATCCTCCGGTCCATGATTGCGATCGACTTCTCAGCATAATTCAGACTTGCATCCACCTGGATATCCTCTAATGGTACCACTGCCGACTCATCGGAAATACAATTCCTCAGTTGCGACACATGGAAGGTATCATGAATCTGGTCCAACTCCGCAGGTAGCTCTAAGCGATACGCTATCTTGCCCACCCCCGCGATCACTCTAAACGGCCCTATATACCGGGGTCCCGGCTTGCCCCTTTTTTCTGAAACAGATCACTCCTTTCCAAGGAGATACCTTCAGGAGCACGAAATCACCAACCTAGAACTCGAGTTCGGATCGTCGCCTATCCTCATAACTCTTCTGGGGACTCTGAGCGCTCAATAACCTCTGTCTGACCTGCCATATCTGCTCTTTCGTCTGAAGTAGTATCTCCGTACTACCCATCACACGTTGCCCTACCTCGCCCTAGCAAATGGGGGTACGACACCTCCTTCCATACAACAGCTCAAAAGGTGGCATACCAATGCTCGAGTGATGGCTGTTGTTATAGAGTTATAGGAAAACTCAGCCAAGGGAAAATAAGTGTCCCAACTCCCACTGAAATCCAATACACATGTCCGAAGCATGTCCTCGAGCGTCTGAATCGTCCGCTCACTCTGTCCGTCGGTCTGTGGGTGGTATGCGGTACTAAAATGCAGCCTCATACCCAATTCCTCATGAAATTTCTTCCAGAATCTGAAAGTGAAACGCACATCTCGATCTGAGATGATCGAGATCGGTACTCCATGCCACGATACCACCTCCCTAACGTACAACTCTGCCAGTCTCTCCACGGAAGAGCTCTCACTGATGGCAAGGAAGTGAGCGCTCTTCGTCAACCTATCTACAATCACCCAAATCGCATCGACACCCCTAGCCGTGCTCGGCAATTTGGTGATAAAATCCATGGTAATCTGTTCCCACTTCCATTCGGGAATCTCTAATGGCTGCAACTTACCATGCGGACGCTGGTGCTCGGCCTTAACCTTGCGACAGGTCAAGCACCTCTCTACGAACCATGCGACGTCCCTCTTCATACAGGGCCACCAATACTCCCTTTTTATGTCCAAATACATCTTAGTGGCCTCGGGATGGATCGAGAACTTCGATCTATGCGTCTCCTCCATCAAGATGGTACGCGCTTCGTCCACAAACGGTACCCAAACCCGACCCTGAAAGGTCATAAGTCCTCGACTATCGGTAACAAACTTTGATACCTGCCCGATCACTCGCTCCCTCTTGCGGTTCTCCGGTCTCACGGCCTCCGCCTGGGCCCCTCGAATGGTGTTCCATACTGGAGTCATCACTATTAATCTCATGCAAACATCTCGTATCGGGGCGCCCTCCGCCCTACGGCTCAGGGCATCAGATATAACATTAGCCTTGCTCGGGTGGTACAGGATCTCACAGTCGTAATCCATCACCACATCCAGCCATCTCCTCTGGCGCATATTCAGGTTGGGCTGATCTATCAAATACTTCAAACTCTTGTGGTCCGTGTATATAGTACACTGAACCCCGTACAGATAGTGATGCCAGATCTCGAGGGCGAACACCACTGGCCCCAACTCCAGATCTTGGGTGGGATACCTTGACTCATGAGGTTTCAGCCGCCTCGATGCATATGCTATCACATGCCCCCTCTGCATAAGCACCGCTCCCAACCCTGATAACGTTGCATCAAAATACACTAAAAGATCCTCCATCCCTTCCGGGAGTGCGAGCACCGGAGCTTCGCACAATCTCTGACGAAGTGTCTCAAATGAGGTTTGCTGCTCCGGATCCCATGAAAAAGCAACCCCCTTCCGGGTCAACTTGGTGAGTGGCACGACGATCTTAGAGAAATTCCTGATAAATCTCCTATAATAACCAGCGAAACCAAGGAAAATCCTGATCTAGGTAGGTGACCTCGGCACCTCCCAACTCATCACCGCCTCGATCTTTGCCGGATCGACCAATATCCCCTTCTGGTTAACGAGGTGCCCTAGGAACTGGACCTCTCGTAACGAAAAATCACACTTGGAGAATTTGGTGTAAAGCCTCTCCGATCTTAGAACTCTGAGGATCTCCCTCAAGTGCTCCTCATGCTACTCTCTGGATCTTGAATACACCAAAATATCGTCAATTAATACGATCACCGAACGATCCAACATCGGCCTGCACACCCTGTTCATGAGGTCCATGAATGCTGCTGGTGCATTGGTGAGCTCAAAAGGCATCACCACAAACTCGTAATGCCCGTAACGAGTCCTGAACGCTGTCTTCTGGATATCTTCATCCCGAACCCTCATCTGGTGATATCCCGACCTTAAGTCTATCTTGGAGAACCAAGACGCTCCCTGCAACTGATCGAACATATCATTGATCCTCGGTAACGGATAACGGTTCTTGACCGTCAGCTTGTTCAACTACCGGTAATCAATACACATCCGGTGTGAACCATCCTTCTTCTTGACAAAAAGGATCGACGCTCTCCAAGGTGAGCTACTCGGTCTAATAAACCCCTTTCCCAGCAGCTCCTGAAGCTGTGAGGATAACTTCTGCATATCAGGCAGCGCGAGGCGATAAGGCGCCTTCGCGATAGGTGCTGCTCCCAGAACCAAATCGATACGGAACTCCACTTACCTCTCGGGAGGCACACCCGACAATTCCTTGGGAAAAACATCCGGGAACTCGCACACTATCAGAACCTCCTCAATCGAACTTGGCCTCCCAGCGGCCACTCGCGTGTCCACCACATAGGCTACGAATCCACTGTAGCCCTGTTGTAAACTCTGCCTTTCCCTGGCTGCCGAACAAAACGCTGAACCACATCGTGTTCCCTCACTGTACACCGTAATTACTCCCCCATAAGGATCTTGTATCGTCACCAACAGATGCTCGCAGTCTATGATAGCTCCAAATCGGCTCAACCAATCCATGCCCACTATAACACACACGTCCACCATCGCAATCGGGACCAGATCTATTGGGAACTCCACACCGAATATCTCAAGGATACATCCTTGAATCACATCCGTAGCAAACACCGCTCGCTCGTCAGCTATGGAAACTCGTAGAGGTCGACTCAACGCCTCTCGACGGATACTAATGTGTTGACTAAATGCCAAGGAAACAAAAGACCGACTCGCACCCGAGTCAAATAACACCAAAGCAGGCACAAAACTCACAAGAAAAGTACCTACGCATATCATCATATAAGCACAATATCTCAACTCAAAATAAAAGATAAATACAGAATACATACCAGCCACAACATCGGGTGCTGCGTAGAACTCCTCCGTAGTCAACTGGAAAGCTCTCCCTCGAGCCTTTGGTGCCTCGACCTTCACTGGCCGAACCTCGGTAGCCCTAGCAGCAGGCGCAGATCCCTGAAGTAGCTGAGGGCACTCGGCCTTCTGATGGCCGGTTTGGTTGCAATGGAAGCAAACTGAAAATCCCTTGATGCAATCCCTCGCGATATGCCCCTCCTTCCCACACTTGTAGCATACTCCTGCCCGGCACGACCCCTCGTGACTCTTGCCGCACTTCCCACAAGTGCGGTCGTTCAGGCTCCCAGATCTCGAATCAGCGGGTCTGGCCCGCTTGGCTGCCGGCTGAGACTTAGCCGGCCGCCGATCCATCCTCTGTGAGTTGGCCTCTTCCCTGGCCTGAGTCTCCACTCAATCTCCCTCTTCCAGGCATTTTCCTGGAGCTCAGCAAATGTCCGGTAAGTCGAGTTCGCCAGGAACTCCTGAATATCTCTCCTCAGAACAAGCAGATACCGGCTCATGCGAGCCTGCTCAGAAGACACCTGCTCAGGGAAAAACATCTCCCTCTCATGAAACTTCCTGGTAATAACTATAACAGAATCAGTACCCTGCTTGAGGGTCAAGAACTCCTGAATCAACCGTTCCCTCTCCACCGGGGGAACATACTCGTCTCTGAACATGGCGGTGAATCTCTCCCAGGTCACCTCATAAATCTATGCCAGAGTGAAGCTCGCTTTCACGAACTTCCACCAATCCTTCGCTCCCAAGCGGAGCTGGTTCAGAGCAAACCGTACCCTCAAGTGCTTTGGACAAGAACACGTATAGAAACATCCTACAATGTCAGAGATCCATCTCATCGCAGCAATCGGGTCCTGCGTCCCATTATACTTTGGTGGCTTCGTGTTGCTGAACTCCCGAAACAACAACGAGTCACCTCCCTGAGGTCTGGCAGCAGCAACAGTAGCAGTAGCTGCAGCAGCCACAGCCTCAGTCACTGCTGCATACCGCTTGTCAAAGGTCTCAATCAATGAGGTCTTGATGTCCCTAAACATCTGTGGAATCTCAACCCGGATGGCAGCAACCACCTCCTCATGAATCAATGGACGGATCTCCTCGTCGCTGACACCACTGCTCTCAGGTGTGTGTCGTGTCCCAAGCATGATGCCTTTGAAATATGAAATATAAATATCAGAGACTCGACCGAGCATATTCGCACTCGATAATGAAACCCTACTCGTTCTCCAATATCCAAAGGATTCTTACTTGGACCGCTCACTGATCCGGTGTCTTCAGTAGTACGGGACCTATACTACTGACCACACCGCATCAGCATTCACCCCAAGTCCTCCTCCTTAGATCCCGGATCACAAGTACTCTACTCTCGCTATGCATTGGCTACCCTCCGATAGACCTTTCATGAGCTCCTAACTGCTACCTACTCGCTCTCAAGGCATCTCATAGCAGCAATAATCTGCTAAGCTAAGGCATCACAAATCAGGCCACTCTAGTCCTAATATGAATACCTAGCCCACTCTAGCATGCATAACATAATATATCATATAACATATAATGTAAGGGCATTTTGGGGATTCAACGCTCGGGCGCTGGCTGACCGTACACACTGCTCTGCTCTTCTCTTTTTAAACCTTTCACTCTTTTTTTTTTTTTAAAAAAAAACTAGTTTTATTTAAAAAAAATCTCTCAAATCCTCAGTTTGAGTTCAAATACGCCCAAAGGTGCATCCGAATCCCTCAAACCAAGGCTCTGATACCAACTTGTAACGATGAGATTTTCAAAACAAAAATTTCATTTTTCAACAACCAAATTTGTATAAAAATATTCTCAAAGGCATTCAACAATAGTTATCGAAACATAACATATCCTAAGATCACAAAATCAAATCCCTTCTCTAGTGTGTACGGGTCACGCCGGCGGCTTCCCAAGATCCTCGCTAGTACCTGAAACACATAACACAACAACTCTAAGAATAAATGCTTACTGAGTTCCCCAAAATAGTGCATACAACACATATGCCACTCGAGGCTATAGCACGACCCTCTGGTCGATGTGTCTCAGCGGGACCCTCCAGTCCCGTTGCTCGTTGGACCCTCTGGTCCGGTCTTAGCTCGTTGGACCCTCTGGCCCGGTTTGTATCGTTGGACCCTCCGGTCCGGTCTATAAGATCATACAACATACATATATCACATAGCACATAATCTCATACATAGCACATAAGACCCTCTGGTCAACAGATAATACCACTCTAGGTAACATATAGTGAGAAGACTCACCTCGTGTAGCTCGGTAACTCGGAAATCTTGGACTCGGTGAAATAAGACCTAGCCTCCGCCTAATCAAATGAAATAAACACTCGTCATCAAAATATTTCCCAAGGCTAGAACTTTCCCTCTAATCACTCTTAGGAAAGGTAAAAGACCATTTTACCCCTTACTTGGCTCAAATACACTAAAGTTGACCGAACCTTAAAAGTCAACAAAAGTCAACCCTCTGGGTTACGCTACGCATACCAAAGATGTACGCTGGGCGTATCCGGAGCCTTCACATAATCGGGGTACGCGGCCCCATACGCCGAGCGTACTGGGATTACACCCAGCGTAATACCCAACTTCCTTATCCATCTCATTCAGGTCTTAATCAGTTAAGACTTGCATCCAAAATTCAGATCTGACTCCTCTAATATGACTTAATCCATAAAGTTGAAACCTTTAATCCTTTGCATGGTGTAAAGGTCACTTTGTTCTCAAAACACCTTTCCTCTTTCCATAATGAGACTATAACTCATGCATGACACAAGATCCACGTCCAAGACTGGATTTTTATGAATCCTCAACACAATATACCCTAGAAAAGAGCAGATCTAAGCTCATGGAGACTCTTTGCACACAAAGTCTCCAACATTGAACCAAAAACCCTAAAAATGGTCCAAAAGGCAAAACTTATGAAGAACAAGGAAAGCTTTGAGCTTTTTACCTCAGAAGGGATCTCCAACCACTGTAGAACTCGGATCTACACTTGTTCTTCAACTTCTAGCTCCAACAATGGCTCCTTCTTCTCCTTCTTGACCTTGAAAAAGATAACTTCAAGCTCAAAAACACACACACAAGCTAAAGCACGAATCTCAGCTCTCTAATGACTCACTCAAGGGGATATGGTGTCTAGGGCAAAGGTCTACATGCTCCTTTTATAGTGCACAAGCAAGAAATTAGGGTTTGCATTCTAGGCTCACTACGCCCAGCGTAACCCCTGGGTATGCCCAGCGTACCCGGGCGAGTCCACGTTCAATTTAACCGTGTGAGTACGCGCGGCATACACCTCAGTACGCCGAGGGTACTCACCAATCCATCATTCAACTTTAAGGGACTAATTTGCCAACTCTCCAAAATAGAAGGGTCATAAAGCTTACCTAGATTTCGGGATGCTAGAAAATTGCCCTAAAAAGTCATAACAAACGAGAGCAGTACATGCATTTACAAAATAATCATGAAACACACAATACATAATAATAATTGGGAGTTAGTTAGCATTTTATGACAAAATGCGAAGGAAATTGTGCTAAAAGATGCATATAAAATGCATCTAACAAACCTCCCCAAGCTTAGACCTTAGTTGTCCTCGAGTACGGAAAGGATAAACGTGGTAATCGAAATAGAGGGAAAGGGTAGTAAAGGAATAAACTAGACACACTAACAACCAAAGGAAAAACCTAACTACAAGAACGACAAAAAATAAACAGAACAAGAAATGAAATATGCTTGCCAAAAATAAAGGAAATGAATAATGAACGAAAATAATATGAAAAAGAGAAACGAACAACTAAAAATAAAACATGCTTCTTTTTTTTTTCTTTTTATATTTTATAATTTTTTATATATGATCAAACTTTACATCGAAAAGGGCTCCAATCACTAACACCTAAGGAACCATCCTACTACCTTTCATGTATCACAGACACCCAAAGTGAGGAAGACTACAAAACGGTGTAACCCAATAGTCCAACTCTAGTTTTATTTAAACTTTATACCTTAATTAGCTTTTATGAGTGAAAACAATGCAGTCCGGATCTCATGTCCTTAAGACTAGACATTCAAGAATAAGAATCGACGCATCCTTAAGAACCCGCATGAACAAATCAGCTTTCATTGAAGCAGCAAGGGCCAACCCCCGTAAGAGCCCGAGCTCGGTGCTTTCACTTTTTTGAGAGCCACAAGTATCATATCACACAATTCTTTACTCACCAGATGTAACTTTGAAACGGCTTCTAACTTGATTGGACTTTGATTTGTACATCGTTTTGAGCTTGGAATTTCTTCAATTGAGCGCTTGAAATTCTCGATTTGGGTACGGGATATAACGTTGTACCCTTTCTTCCTTCATTGACTATGAGGATCTGATACTTAAGCTCTCTGTTACCATAGGGGTAACATGTATCAACAAATAGGGCCATGTTCTGTGGGTCTAGAGTTGTCGATAAAGATTCTTTTTAAAAATTCAGAAGCAAATAATCCTAAACCTGTTATTACCTCTTGCAAAAAGTTTTAGTACACTATTGTTTTATTATATAAAAAAGGGGTCTCGAATCACGGTGTTTTGGGTCCCCTAGTTATGACAGCTGATTCTACATTTCTAATAACAAACAGGCCGCTTCAGATTTTTTTCATTTTTAATTCTCAATATCCCACTTCATGGAGCTATTGTATGTAAAGAGTGTCATCATCTCGTATATTTATATTATTATTTTTTTTTAAAAAAAAGGAAGAAAAATGACAAAAAAAACAGAAACGAAAAGTCTTTTTGGATTTAAAAAAATAACAGAAAACGGATAACAAATCCCCTCCCCAAGCTTAAAGTAAAGCATTGTCCTCAATGCTTAGGGAGGAGTGGAAAATGACTACCTCGGTGGGCATGGAAAGCGATGGAAGAACTCGTCGCGAAAATTGGTGATGTCCTCGCGATAACCTAAGACCTGGTGACGATACCCAAAAACCTGGGTGCTGTTAAGCTGGGAATCTAAGAAGAGACCAATCATACTCAGTTGAATGGCAGCAATATCCTGGCGGATGTCAAGATAATGTTGGTAAGTAAACACGGAGTTCGGGTCAGGGTGAGGTGGTTGGGTGGGCTGGGGCTCCTCCTGAAAGTTAGTCTACATGCGATCAGGCTGGCTATAGGAGAGTGAGGTGGCATCCATGTAATCAGGGTGCATAGTTGATGAAGATGGTGTTGGAATAGTGTCTAAGCCCGTAACTATATTTGGTATGTACTTGACCCGGTTGTGCATGGTCCTTTTGGGTTGCCTTCTCCAAAGAAACTTGACAAGGTAATTTAAGGAGAAAGAGAGAATATTATGGTTTATTAAAATATTATAAGAATAATATATTAAAGGAGAAATCATATTTATTTAGTTAGTATTGGTCATAAATTAATTAGGAATTAAATTGGTGACCAAAAGAGATTAATTGAATAAAGGGGTATAAACTGTCAAATATATGATAGTTGAGTTTTGGGTTAAGGAAATCTAATCGACTTAAAGGGGAACGAAATTATGATGGGTATTCATCATATTTTCGTCCAAGGCCTTATTCCAGAAGGTTCATTGGGCTGCTTGGTGGCTAAGCTGTCCATTAGGGTTTAGACTGAAACCCTAGTAGACTGTAAGTATAAATAAGACCCCTAGTGCATTGAAATTGGCTACCACTTGATTCTAAGAGAACCCTAGGCCAATTTCTAGCTTCTCTCACCCTCTATCATATTGCCTTCTTGCTTGTGGGGTTTGTGAACCATTAGAGGAGTTGCACTTGTAACTCTAAGTTCAAGATCAAGAAGACTACAAGGATTCAAGATGAACTCGACGAGTTTCCATGAGGAACTCGACGAGTTCCAAAGTGGACTCGACGAGTTTCGACGTCAGACAGAAAGATTTTCGGGATTTTGTTGCTGTTTTGTCATAGGATTAATGCCTAAATCGTTTTTGAAGTATAAAATCCGAATTTTATAATATTTGCATGATTATCCTTTCCAAAACAATAGATAATTTCAAATCTTTTAAATATTGGTTGTTTATGTGATAAATATGGATTATTTAAAGTTATTTGGTAATTATCTAATGACTAAAATAAGATTAGGTGAAATATAGATAATTTTGAAATTAATTGTTTAATTTAAATTATTTGTTATTTGACCCCTTGTGTTTTGAAAAGTTCAAAACTTGCCCTCAAGTTTTGAAATTTGAATTTGTGATTAAAAGTTTAATTTTGAATAATTTAAATTTCAAACCCTTAAAATTTTACAAGTTTGAAATTCAACCCTATACTATTATATATTATTACTAGTTTAATATATATATATATATATATATATATATATATATATATATATATATATATATATATATATATATATATATATATATATATATATAACTTAATATGCTAGTCTTACCGTTAGTAGGCCTCATTCACGAAGCCAGTCTATACAGTGGGTATAAGGTTGTTGCCTATAAAATGGCGCTTAATGGGTATACACTCACACCTACCTCTTGCTTGACTGGTGGAGGGTCATTAGCCGAACGGGTAGGATAGGGCAACCATCTCCTCATTAAAAGTATAATGTAAGATACAAAGTAACTACATGTTTTTCAAATTCCCAATCTTAGTTACTTTAGGGTAAAATGTGAAAATGATGCTAATCCATGGAATTACACTTCGTACCCTTGTCAAACATTGATGAGGCGCGTGTGGTTAACCGACACATCAATTTGGGGATGACATTGGTAGCGAAGGGTGACTCGATGTTTGTCATAGATCAATGGAGCATGTGTGGTTTACCGACACATTGATTAGGTGATAGAGACATTGAGTGCACCATGTTGATTCGCATGGTTATTCACAATTTGTTTGTGATCCTTGGTATCCCAGTCGGAAATTTGAAATGCATATCGAGATTTAAACATGCCATTGAAAAGCTCAATGAATCTCAAAGATTTAGGAGTTTTCAATACATTTAAAACCTAAATTGCCTTTTCGTTTTTCATGGTAAGAATTAGTGAATCGTCATTCACTTACCTTCAAATTATTTACTTTTAGAGTATGGCATCCCTTTCTAAGTTGTAAATAATATCGTTGGATCCTAGCCCTAATTTCTCATTTGGGTGTTTAATTTGGGATTCATTTCTAATAAAACTTTGTTCCTTTCCTTTTCAGATGTCTGCAAACAACAATAACAACAACGCTTCTGGGTCATTCTCGTTGATGAAATTGTGTCAGAAAGTGACATTTGATGGTTCAAACTTCAACGAGTGGATGAGGTATATTCGCATGATCACACGCTACGAGGACAAAGAATATGTCCTCGGTAAAAATCTTGAGAAGATCATCCCAGATGTTGCTACTCCTGAAGAGTTGGCCGCCTTTGAGGCCCACGAGCGTGATGCTAAGAAAGTTCACTGCATCATGCTGGCCACCATGAACCTCGAACTCCAAAAGTCCTAAAAGGACATGTATCCGTATGAAATGCATTAGGATTTGCTGGACAGGTATCACCTGAGCGCGAGGCAAGAGCGCTATGAGATCATTACTAACATGATCACCGCTAAGATCACTACAAACAAAATGTCTTTTAGTGGCATACATTTTTAATGACATATGTTTGATGTGCCACTATATCATGCTTTTAATGGCACATTCTAAGTGCCATTATAAAATTCAATGGATTTAATAACACTTAAGAGTTTATGTCACTAATATTCATAATTATTAATGACATATTTAAATATGCCACTAAAGGTTTTGTTATATTAAAAATACGGTAAATTACATGAATGGTTATGTGGTTGCGGATAATTTGGGTAGGTACTCATCTAACTCAACTTTTTTAACTCGGATGGTCCGTATTGTTTTGTTTTTGTTTGTGATTTAGTCCTTATCATACCTAAAAGGACATATATACCCTTTTCTTATTATCGTCTAATTAAAAAATATTATAAAGAAAAAAAACATTCTATTCCTTCTTTTTAATTTTTTATTATTTATACTATTAAAAAATATCATGGATCTCACCCCAACCTCAACCCATCTCCATCCTCACTTACCCTACCCACGTCTTCTCTTATAACCTGATGTCGTCCCCCTTTTCTCACCTCTAAACAAAATGAACAACCCGAAATAACTCTCCATAGCCATCGCCTTGACTGTTTCTGATCAATTTTCACTGCCTTTATCTGACATCCCCAAAATCACGGCCAGAAAAGACTAGTTTGTTTATGCTTTGTTTAAAAATCAGAGTTACATTTTAAATGAAAGTGTTGCGGAATTTGTCCCAAAACAAAAATATAATAAAGATTTATCAAAAGCATTTCCATAGAAATGTATTTCATTAAAAGACTTGGGATGTCATGTTCGTACAGATCAAAAGCATAAACAGTACAATATAAGCCTTACTACATTATTTCATATCTACAGGCCCATATCCGTAATCCCTCGTCCAAAACATCACACCTATGCTCATGCACCACTACCTGTAATACAAGAAACTGAGTGGGTCAGGCTTGGGAGCCTGGTGAGCACATAGGGTTTTCAACCCACAATAAATAAGTTTATTAATTTCATCAATCAACAATAACTCGATTACCCGTTCCCGTTATCCTCACTTTACGTCCCTAAACACCTATCATAAGGGACCTAGCCTAAGGATCATCATCGGGACGGACACTACTGCTAAGGGGATTCCTCGGCAATAAATGTCCTAAAGGCAACCATGTGGGGGATGGAGTACACCGGTGAACACATCGTTCACAAACACCTACAGGTTGCGAGCCTGCTAGTGTTCCACTGGACTGTCTAGAAGAGTCCGTGGTCGTCATCCATACTCCGCTAGATGATAGAAACAACAACATCAACATCGAGGCCTCTCATCATTTTATCACACATCACCTATTACATCTACCCATGTTTTACCCCAACATTTTCGTAGATATAAAATACATATACAGTTTAAATCATTGAAAACATGTATAACAATGTTCACCCAACATAGATAGCAAGTATTCAGATAATATGCACACATAGCACGTAATTTATATAAAATACTTCATATCTATGTGTAAGCTGAAAGTAACTATGCACTCACCTGATTAGGTGGTGACTCAGCACTCGGACAACGCTTCGATACTCTCAAAACGATATTCCTTCGATAAAACCTAGTACCAAGACCACTAGGGTTTAGTCTAACGATAACCGCGATTAATTAATATTCTAGCTGTTATTATTATTATATAAGCGTTAAACGATACTTATATAACCCATAATAATAGCCCAAGTACTTATTATAAGGTCCTAATAACATTACTATATTAAAACGTAAGCTTAACCAAAGATAGGTTAGGCGTAGCTCACTTACAGCGGGTTTTCTTGAAAACCGGGCTTCGCTGGAGTAGCGTTCCCGAGCCGAAAGGCTCTTTTCTCGGGACTCCGGGAGCCTCGGGGCTTCCTTCGGGTGCTAGGGGGTTTACCTAGGCTTTAGGGGGCTTAAGGAGGCTTAGAGAGAGAGTGTAGAGAGAGAAAGAAGAGGGTTGAGGTGTGAGAAATGAGAGAACCCGGCACTTCTATTTATAGGGTGAAATCCTGACGGACTCGCCGAGTCGGTTCACTGACTCGCCGAGTCAGTGCCACGTGTCATCATCTGATGGCTTTCCTTGGGGAGAAAGCCTTGGCCCATATTCAGCCACGTCACCCCTTTTGCAGCAGCACTTTGCCAACTTCTAAACCCCGTAACTTTCGCATACGAGCTCCGTTTTCGACGTTCTTTTTTTCCACGCGTAGGTAAAAACAAGATCTACAACTTTCATTTAGACTCCGTCGGCTAATTCTCGACCGATCTCAAATTTAACAGTAAGAGGCGTTTAGACTGTTAAATGACCGCGAAGAATTCATAACTCCTTCATACGAACTCCGTTTTCGTCCATCTTTTTACTGTTGAGTTCCTATTAATGAGATCTTCAACTCTCATTTAGGTCGCGTAAGCCAAAAACCGCTCGAACAAAAATTCGAGTTTCGGGCCGTGCACTGCTAAGCCGGATCTTAGAAAAATCATAACTTCCTCATACGAAGTCAGATTTGGGCGTTCTTTTTATCGACGTTCTTAGTTTAACATATTCTACAAGTTTCGTTTAGATTGCTAAGGGTAAATCTCACTCTTTCGTAAATTCACTATTTACGCTTCCCGGTGCCGTGTCGGTTTTGCCGTAAAACTTTGACGGGCCATAACTTCTTCGTTATAACTCGGATTTCGGCGTTCTTTATATGTACGGAAACCTTGAGACATAGTCTACAACTTTATGTAGAGATATTGGGCTTATCTCACACTTTAATTTTTGACGCTTATTTTTATTCTTTATTTATAATTAAATTGTAAGCACATAAATACAGATAATTCACATAATACTCAAATATTTCATCTTTATTACTTAAAAAAAATTACAATAGTTGACGTAGACTATTACATTGACAATATGCTTAGACCTGAAACCCGGGCGTTACAATTCTCTCCCCCTTAGGATGATTCCGTCCCGGAATCATGCATCAGCAAACAGATGTGGATAGCGACTCATCATGTCATCCTCTCTTTCCCAAGTGAGATTCGGCCCATTCGAATGTTTCCATCGGACTAGCACTAAGTCGACCATCCTGCGTCGTAACTTCTTAGTCTTACGGTCAACAATTGCCTCGGGCTCTTCGATCAGCCTCTTATTCTCATCCATCCTTAACTCTGAGATTGGAATTATGTCAGGAACATCTCCCGTGAATTTCCTCAAATAACACACATGGAAGGTGTTATGAATACTATTGAGTTCTTCGGGCAATTCCAACTTGTAAGCTTGGTTCCCTATCTTCTGAAGAACTTTGAACGGTCCAATAAACCTTGGACTCAACTTTCCTCGTTTCCTGAATCTTATAAGTCCCTTCCACGGTGAGACTTTAAGCAAAACCGAATCCCCAACTCCGAAGGTTATCGGTCGTCTTTTCTTGTCAGCATAGCTCTTCTGACGATCCTGAGCTGCTAACATTCTTTCCCTAATCACCTTCAACTTCTCAGCAGTCTCATGGACTATCTCGAGGTCCATAAACTGCTTCTCTCCAGCTTCAAGCCAACAAGACGGCGTACGACACTTCTGTCCATACAGGTCTTGGTAAGGTGCCATCTTGATGCTCGAGTGAAAACTATTATTGTAGGAGAATTCTACCAGAGGTAAGTGCTCGTCCCAATTCCCTTGGAACTCGAGGGTACATGCTCTCAGCATATCTTCCAACGTCTGAATCGTTCTTTCGCTCTGACCGTCAGTTTGCGGATGGTAAGCCGTACTCAAACATAATTTCGTACCCAATTCCTCTTGCAGACTCCTCCAAAACCTTGATGTGAAACGACTATCCCGATCTGATACAATCGTAAGAGGGACACCGTGAAGTCTTACAATTTCCTTCACGTAAGCATTAGCGAGCTTATCCATAGACCACTTCTTGTTGGCTGCTATGAAGTGTGCACTCTTGGTGAAACGATCCACGACTACCCAAATCATGTCGTGACTGTTCTTCGTCCTAGGCAGTTTAATCACAAAATCCATGGTGATGTCTTCCCATTTACCCATGGGTATAGGTAAAGGTTCTAAACTCCCATACGGTTTCTGATGTTGTGCCTTAACCCTCGCACATGTTACGCACTCGGCCACATACTTCGCAACATCGAGCTTCATCGTCGGCCACCAGTAGTAGGGTTTTAGGTCCCTATACATTTTAGTGCTACCGAGATGAATCGAGTACATGGTCTTGTGTGCTTCTTCCATTAGAAGATCTATTATTCCTCCCGTCTTAGGTACCCAAATTCGATCTTGGAATACCTTCAGTCCACGACTGTTTGTACCGAACACTAACGTTCTTCCCAAACGTTCTTCCTTTCGGTCATTTTTCTCTAAAGCTTCTTCTTGAGCTTTCCTGATGCTTTCCACAATCGTTGAGACGACTTCAATTCTTAACGCTCTTGGCCTTTTCCTTTCAAGATTGACTTTCCGACTGAGAGCATCAGCAACAATATTTGCTTTACCTGGGTGGTAAAGTATCTCACAGTCGTAGTCCTTGAGAAGTTCTAGCCAGCGTCGTTGCCTCATGTTCAACTCCTTCTGATTAAAGAGATACTGGAGACTCTTATGATCAGTGAAGAGCTTGCACTTCATGCCGTAGAGGTAATGCCTCCATATCTTTAAGGCAAAAACTACCGCTGCCAACTCCAGATCATGAGTGGGGTAGTTCTTTTCGTGCTCTTTCAATTGTCGAGATGCGTATGCTATCACCTTTTCTCTTTGGGTTAGAACACAACCCAACCCGACTCCAGAAGCGTCACTATAAACCGTGAAATCTTCGACTCCATCGGGTAGAGAAAGTATCGGTGCTTCACATAACTTCTTCTTTAGCTTCTCGAATGCCTCATCGTGTTTCTCACTCCACGTATACGTAGCTCCTTTATGAGTCAAAGCTGTTAATGGAGCAGCTATCGAAGAAAAGCCTTGGATAAATCGTCGATAATATCCGGCTAATCCTAGAAAGCTTCGAATTTCCGTGGGACTCTTTGGGCGTTCCCACTTCATTACAGCCTCGATCTTTGCGGGGTCAACCATTATTCCCTCCTGGTTAACAACATGACCCAAGAATTGGACTTCCCGTATCTAAAAGTCGCATTTGGAGAACTTTGCAAAAAGCTTCTCCTTCTTCAACACTTCTAATACTTCCCGTAGATGCTTTCCATGCTCCTCTTGGCTTTTTTAGTAGATGAGAATGTCGTCGATGAACACTATCACGGATTTATCGAGGAATGGTTTACAAACCCTATTCATCAAATCCATGAATGCTGCGGGAGCATTGGTTAGCCCGAATGACATAACCAAGAACTCGTAGTGTCCATATCTCGTTCTGAATGCAGTCTTCTCAATATCCTGCTTTCTCACCTTTAGCTGATGATATCCTAACCTAAGATCGATCTTTGAGAAGTAGCTCGAACCTTGCAGCTGATCGAATAGGTCATCAATCCTCGGCAATGGATACTTGTTCTTCACCGTTGCCTTATTCAGCTCTCGGTAGTCTATACACATTCTCATACTTCCGTCCTTCTTCTTCACGAATAACACCGGAGCTCCCCAGGGTGATGAACTAGGTCGAATAAAACCGTTGTCCAATAGCTCCTGAAGTTGCGTCATGAGCTCCTTCATCTCCGTCGGTGCTAATCGGTAAGGTGCTTTTGCTATTGGTGTTGTTCCTGGTAACAAGTCTATACGGAACTCCACTTGTCTATCAGGTGGTAATCCGGGAAGATCTTCGGGAAAGACTTCCGGATAATCACACACAACCGGTATATTCTGCACCTCTTTCTTTTCTTTCTTAGCATCGATTACGAATGCCAAGTACGATGCGCATCCTTTGGACAAACATTTCCTGGCTTTCATCAGGGAGATGATTCCAGAATCCACTCTTCGTTTGTCCCCGTACACCATAAATGATTCCTTTCCGGGTGGGTTTACCTTTACTATCTTCTTTCGGCATTGAATCTCAGCATCGTTGGCGCTAAGCCAATCCATACCCAAAACGATGTCGAAACCGTTTAACTCTATGGGTAATAGCTCTTCATCGAATTCGTTTCCGTTTAGGTCAATGACGATGTTCCTAATACGATTACTAACAGGTACGAATTTGCCACTGGCAACTTCTACAATCAGGGCATTATCTAGTTTTTCTACAGGCAATGCTAATTTCCCACCAAATTTATGCGACACAAAGGAGTAGTTGGCTCCGGAATCAAATAGTATATTTGCAGGCAAACCATTTACAAGAAAGGTACCTGAAGCGACGTCTGCTGCCTCCTTTGCAGCCTCGAGCGTCATCTGGAAGGCTCTCGCCTTCGGCTTCGGTGGTATGTTGGGTCTTCCTGTCTCCTTCTTCTTCGGGCAATCCCTTGAAATGTGCCCCTCCTCGTTGCACTCATAACAGACCTTCTTAGTGAACGTGCATTCATTGGCATAGTGCCCAGGCTTTCCACATTTGTAACAAGTGACCCCTCCTTCACACTTCCCAGAGTGCTTCTTCTTGCACTTGTCACACCACTTCGCTTCTGATCCTCCTCCTCTCGAACCAAACTTCGAGAATCTACCTTTCTTACTGGACCTTGAGGATCCGTCAAATTTCCTTTTCTCTCCCACTTCCGCTCTCTCCAGACCCTTCTCTCGTATCTGGGTCTCCACATTCTTAGCAGCCCAGATGGCGGCTTTCAGAGTGGTAGATTGTTTGACCATTGGACCGAAGTCCGCTGGTAATCCGAGGGCAAATTTGTTAACCTTGGAGAGTTCAGTTGGGACGAGGTGAGGAACAAGCTTCATTTTCTCAGTAAAGCTTGCAGCGTATTCCGTAACGCTCATTCTTCCCTTCTTCAGATTTTGGAATTCGTTGTTGATTTCCAGAAGATCCTGCTCAGAGCAGTATTGCATCTTCAAATGTACCAGAAAATCCTCCCACGACATCTTGCTTGCTTCCCCTTTGGGCATTGAGTCAGCTAGTAGCTTCCACCAGCTTAGTACTCTAGATTTCAACAAAGGAACCGCAAGAGCGGTCTTCTGCCTATTGCTACACTCGCAACTCTCAAACATTGTCTCCGTCTCAGAGATCCAATTCATGACTTCCACCGGCGTCGGGCTTCCAGATAGACTCGGTGGCTTGGATGCCATGAAATCCTTGTATTTGCATCCACGTCTGTCATTTCCTCCCTCCTGGTGGTTTTGCCTAACTATCGGTGGGTTGGCTTGACCAACAGTCCCACTATAGTTTCCCTCCTCAGTCTGCCCTTCGTTCAACTCGGGCTGTTCGATCTGAATAGTCTCTTCCTCTCGATTTTGCTGGAGCAAACGTCTGGTTTCCTCCATTTGACGATCCAACATAGCCTGGATCATCGCTTGCACTCCGGCCATCGTGACTGGCTCAGGTGCAACTTCTTCTACAACAGGTATTTGTTGAACCACTGGGGGTTGGTTCCTATCTCCATTCGCGTTCACGTTTCCGCTACGGGTCCTTGCCATCTTGATCTATACACCGAATAAGGTGAATTTAGATCTTTATTTAGGATAGACGTTTGAATTGTCCTTGTCACTCCGAAACTTTTACATGCTAGTTCTAATATCGTAGTCGTACGTTTAGAATCCTAAACACATAAGGTTTCCAGATCCGGTCGGCAACAGACCATAGATCCGAACAAATAACAGCATATCATGCACAAAGCATTTAGCACATAAAAGCATTTTAGGCACAATTCCTAAAATAAGCTAGTGCTCACACCTCACAATCATCGCTTAGCATTCTAAGTTTAAGTCTAGAAATCCTACAAATTCCTAGTTCGCTTAAACTAATGCTCTGATACCAATTGTGACATCCCCAAAATCACGGCCAGAAAAGACCAGTTTGTTTATGCTTTGTTTAAAAATCAGAGTTACATTTTAAATGAAAGTGTTGCGGAATTTGTCCCAAAACAAAAATATAATAAAGATTTATCAAAAGCCTTTCCATAGAAATGTATTTTATTAAAAGACTTGGGATGTCATGTTCGTACAGATCAAAAGCATAAACAGTACAATATAAGCCTTACTACATTATTTCATATCTACAGGCCTATATCCGTAATCCCTCGTCCAAAACATCACACCTATGCTCATGCACCACTACCTGTAATACAAGAAACTGAGTGGGTCAGGCTTGGGAGCCTGGTGAGCACATAGGGTTTTCAACCCACAATAAATAAGTTTATTAATTTCATCAATCAACAATAACTCGATTACCCGTTCCCGTTATCCTCACTTTACGTCCCTAAACACCTATCATAAGGGACCTAGCCTAAGGATCATCATCGGGACGGACACTACTGCTAAGGGGATTCCTCAGCAATAAATGTCCTAAAGGTAACCATGTGGGGGATGGAGTACACCGGTGAACACATCGTTCACAAACACCTACAGGTTGCGAGCCTGCTAGTGTTCCACTGGACTGTCTAGAAGAGTCCGTGGTCGTCATCCATACTCCGCTAAATGATAGAAACAACAACATCAACATCGAGGCCTCTCATCATTTTATCACACATCACCTATTACATCTACCCATGTTTTACCCCAACATTTTCGTAGATATAAAATACATATACAGTTTAAATCATTGAAAACATGTATAACAATGTTCACCCAACATAGATAGCAAGTATTCAGATAATATGCACACATAGCACGTAATTTATATAAAATACTTCATATCTATGTGTAAGCTGAAAGTAACTATGCACTCACCTGATTAGGTGGTGACTCAGCACTCGGACAGCGCTTCGATACTCTCAAAACGATATTCCTTCGATAAAACCTAGTACCAATACCACTAGGGTTTAGTCTAACGATAACCGCGATTAATTAATATTCTAGCTATTATTATTATTATATAAGCGTTAAACGATACTTATATAGCCCATAATAATAGCCCAAGTACTTATTATAAGGTCCTAATAACATTACTATATTAAAACGTAAGCTTAACCAAAGATAGGTTAGGCGTAGCTCACTTACAGCGGGTTTTCTTGAAAACCGGGCTTCGCTGGAGCAGCGTTCCCGAGCCGAAAGGCTCTTTTCTCGGGACTCCGGGAGCCTCGGGGCTTCCTTCGGGTGCTAGGGGGTTTACCTAGGCTTTAGGGGGCTTAAGGAGGCTTAGAGAGAGAGAGAGTGTAGAGAGAGAAAGAAGAGGGTTGAGGTGTGAGAAATGAGAGAACCCGACACTTCTATTTATAGGGTGAAATCCTGACGGACTCGCCGAGTCGGTTCACTGACTCGCCGAGTCAGTGCCACGTGTCATCATCTGATGGCTTTCCTTGGGGAGAAAGCCTTGGCCCATATTCAGCCACGTCACCCCTTTTGCAGCAGCACTTTGCCAACTTCTAAACCCCGTAACTTTCGCATACGAGCTCCGTTTTCGACGTTCTTTTTTTCCACGCGTAGGTAAAAACAAGATATACAACTTTCATTTAGACTCCGTCGGCTAATTCTTGACCGATCTCAAATTTAACAGTAAGAGGCGTTTAGACTGTTAAATGACCGCGAAGAATTCATAACTCCTTCATACGAACTCCGTTTTCGTCCATCTTTTTACTGTTGAGTTCCTATTAATGAGATCTTCAACTCTCATTTAGGTCACGTAAGCCAAAAACCGCTCGAACAAAAATTCGAGTTTCGGGCCGTGCACTGCTAAGCCGAATCTTAGAAAAATCACAACTTCCTCATACGAAGTCAGATTTGGGCGTTCTTTTTATCGACGTTCTTAGTTTAACATATTCTACAACTTTCGTTTAGATTGCTAAGGCTAAATCTCACTCTATCGTAAATTCACTATTTACGCTTCCCGGTGCCGTGCCGGTTTTGCCGTAAAACTTTGACGGGCCATAACTTCTTCGTTATAACTCGGATTTCGGCGTTCTTTATATGTACGGAAACCTTGAGACATAGTCTACAACTTTATGTAGAGATATCGGGCTTATCTCACACTTTAATTTTTGACGCTTATTTTTATTCTTTATTTATAATTAAATTGTAAGCACATAAATACAGATAATTCACATAATACTCAAATATTTCATCTTTATTACTTCAAAAAGAGTTACAATAGTTGACGTAGACTATTACATTGACAAATATGCTTAGACCTGAAACCCGGGCGTTACACTTTGTTGTTTCTAATCATCAATTGCCAACCTTGTCTCTTTTCGATTAGCTAACGCATTGCCTCTTGTCGATCAACCACTTGATATCTTTCGGCTTCTAGTTTTTCGGTGAGTCGTGAGTGAGATCGTAAGGATGCAAAGGGGAGGTTGAATTTCGAGGTTTATTGCGAAGTAACGTTATGGATTTGAAATCACAAGGAGGTTTGGAGTTGATGTTCGCTTCTATCCACACATCTGTGATGATATCTGGAGTTTTCTGGCTAGGTATGGAGAGTTCGAAAGCATTTTATATGATCTCGTAATTATTATTTGTTGGTTCTTTGTGTCAATCAGTGTTTGTTGGTTCTTTTTGTCAATTTCTAGCTGCAATAACAATAATTTGGCGTGACCTTTTTTTCCCTCTTTTAATCGCCTTACTCCAGACTATAGAGCAAGATTATTTCCATTTTCACCAGTTCACCCCTCCCCTCCTCTCCCCCCCCACACACACACTTCTCTCCTCTTCACCGCGACCATGAGAGTATCATCTCGTCTTCCTAATCACCCCTCCTTCCTTGCAAATGCTGTTAAGAAGGTACACGAATCCATGTTAATTGATAATTCTCTTCATCTTTTCTTCAATCTAGTTTTCTGTAGATTTTTTTGTTGAGGTTTTCTATTTCTTTAATTGGCCTTCTTCTAGTGGTTTTTAGTTCATTTCCAAATCTTCATCGTCACTTAATTTCTTCTCTCTATTTGTTTACTGATGATTCATTTTGTGGTTTGTAAGTGCACATAACGTGTTCGATGTATTGCCTCATTGACATTATTTATTTTTTTGTTTACTTAGATTTCGTTTCTGATCCTTAATCTTTATGTTCATGGTCAAATGAGTGGCTTGAAGAAGCGTTTGAATTACACAAAAAAGAAGATGGAGGATATCAAGTACATAAGAACAATATCACGTGAGGAGGTAATTTTGATAATGATTTTTTGTGTTCCGAATTTTTTTCTTTTCTATTCAGAGGATAATTGCTAATAGAATCAGATTCTAGAAGCCACAAAATTGAAAGTTTAGTTGTTTTTGGGAAATCTTTAATAAAGTTATTTGATATCTAAAGGTTCTTTAAACCGTTTATGTTTTGAGATTACTGCTACTTAAAGGTTTTTGATCTTCTTTTTGTTCATGTTATATAGGTATATCGATGAGAAATTAATGTAATTTAACTGAATGTAAATTTTTAATTCTTTCCTAGAGTAGTAAATAATGTTATTTGAATAACATCTTGAAATTACTTCTTAGAAAATTAGATGCAATACATGCTTGTGTGAGAGAAGGAGATACAAAGAACTTGCTCAGATGCAATATATGCCAATGCTGGAAATCTTTATTGGACTAGTGTAGTAGCTGTTGAGGTGGTTGCTAATCCTGGAAAGGTATCTATTAATATCACAACTTCTTGCATTTAGCATTAAATCTAATGAAATTCTCCGACATATTTTAGTATGAAACAACAAGTAGTTCCATGTGTTGTGACTTGTTCTATATCATATCTTGCAGATCCATTATTATGTGCGCTCACACATTCAAATTAATGAATATCGCGATCATGATTTTGGTGAGAATGACATGGATTTATTTTATGAGTTTACTTCGGATTTTAAGATGCTAATTTTTAATTGTTGAATTCATTATAGCTAGCCTCAACAAAAAAATAGAAAATATATTGCCAAGTGTGTGAAGGTTTTGGATATGAGTGGGCTAAAACTCTCTGCATTGAACCAGATAAAGGTATATCTTATTGTCAAACTTATTAGTTTAAGCACATATATTTAAGTTAAATATTTTTTTATTAAATGAAAATAGGGTTAAATGTAATAAATATCAACATTAATCTTTTTCTATTATAGTTGCTCACAACAATCTCAACTGTTCATGATCTTAATTACCCAGAGAAGACAATTACATATTATATAGTAAATGTCCCATATGTATTTTTGGCTTATTGGAAGGTATTCTCTCCCACTATTGCTATATATTACAACATTCTACTTCTAAGTATCACAAGTCAAATGCAAAAACGATTAAAATATGATTTCAATTTTTTTGGTTTCGGCTATTGCATTGTACTTCCATTTTTTCTTATAACAACCTCGGTACTTTTCTAAACTATTTCTTATTAGGGCATATTGTATTTTGAAATTTTTACACCCATTATAGCAATTGGTTAACTAGTTTAAAAGTACCAGGTTCTGCATTGCTATAATTTGATAGATTTTTATAAGTACAATGCTCAAATAAGAAATAATAAGAAGATCACATGATTTTGACTATGTTGTAGTGCTGAAATATTGATTTTCGTCATCTTTTCTTTTGACAGATAGAAGTAATGCTTCTGTTATGCAGCTTAAATATTGTTTCATCAAAATCGAAAGGCAATAATGAAACAACATTTGAATAGAAGAAGCCCCTAAGTCGGACAACTCATAGACAGTTTATTCAACCCAAACAAGAAACAATCATTGTCTATAAATAAGGGTATAATGGTCAGTTTTTTCATATTCAAAGAGTTCATTCGGTCCAAAAAAGAAGCAATCTTTGTCTATACAACACTTTTTTTTTAAACTTTATTTATTGATTTTAGCTAGGTTACATTGGAAGAGATGGTGTGACGTGTGAGTATGAATCTGTTCCAGAGAAGGGAATGCAACTGCTAGTAGAGGACCGAACCTTCAAGAATACTTCAATGGTATATGCGTTATATATAATTCACTTATTCACTATGTATAGGTCTATCTTGAATTTGATCATGGTGAATGTTTGTGCAGAATTGGAGAACAATTGTTATCTAGATTTGATACAACATATCAGAAAAGAGAATTGTCAACCATGGCAGAGTGTGCAAAAATCCTATCTCAGGTACTTAAAGATTATACAATTAAAATGATAAAGAAAGTAATCGTTGGCTTATTATGTGATTTTGAACTTTTTCTCCTTTCTTGATGTCAAGAACTTGACTATTCTATAATTTTTTTGTGAATGTAGTTTTTTGATCTGTTAAACATCTTTGAGCTCAATGGTCTTCCCTCTGATGAAAATCTATAAGTTATTCAAACACTTTTTGCATTCAAGTGCATGTCTCCATCAGGTAATTAAGCCCACTTTTGATTATGTATCTTTATTGCTATTAAACAAGTGTTTGGATCTTCATTTATGAGGTAATTAGATATTTTGCTCCAAAAAATAGATATTTGGTGCAGGTATTTAATGTGAGTGTTAGTTAGGTAATTTTAAATTTATCTTAATAATTAGTTTTCTTGTAACTATTCAAATTTGATTATTTTGAGTTTTTTACCATAAATAATTAGAAAATCAAATTCATATTCAATTTTTACCCAACACTTTAAAAATATGATTATTGTGACTTCAAGTCACAATAAACCTGCACACCTAAAGCCTATATTTCTACGTAATGAATCATTGCATTCCTTCCCTGATTCCAAAATACTAAACACCAACCTAGTGTCCACTAATCTCTCTTCCTTAACACATGAAAGAAGTTTAAATATTGCATAACATACAAGGGTAAAATGATCGCTATGGAAGAGTGTGAAAAGCTTGAATAACTAACTTGCAGTGATCGAATAATACATTTCTTTAGATACCCTTAATATATTATCATTCCATAAGAAAGGAAGTTTAAATCTTGCATAACTTACAAGGGTAACAATGGAATAAATTTTTTAACGAGATAATGTTATAACCCATTAACTAATCAAGTCATTGTAAATAGTGTGGATGGCATATGGAATGACATGAATGAACCAATTGTTTTCAAGGTAAATTTTACATCTTTTCCTTATTTAATAAAATCCTTTTGATTCATTTATTTTATTATTATAACTTTATCTCATTAGATTTTTTTTTCTTTTTTGCAGTCTATTACAAAGACAATGTCTGAGAGTAACATTCATAAGGGAGATGATGAACTTGGAGATCATCAAAATCAATTGCGCTATCATAATGTAAGCTACTCTAATTATACTATATGTTTCTCAACTTTTACTAATGTAGTTTCCAATCTAAATAAACACCCTTTTGTTCTTACTTACATGAACTGGATTTATAGTTGGTCAAATGTATGATTTTCCATGGTAGACTACAATTGAAGAGGTTGAAGTTGAATAGGACTTAAAAACTGCAAAAGATGGGCTTGATAGTGACCATTATGGTTTAGTCAAAGTCAAACAAAGGATTATTAAATATCTAGCAGTTTTCAAGGTTGGAAAAAACATGTATTTTTCTTGTAGGTAGTGTTTATTATGATGCAATCATGGAAGAAATGGATTGGTTTATTCCATTTGAATGAAAAGAAATTGTAGTTTGTTTCATCTTATGGAATGGAATATTTATTATCTTGTATGCGTTGCAGTTTAATTGTTTAATTTATTTTAGATTATAGATAAAAAATTATGTAGATATAAGAAGTTTATATTATAGAATCTAATGTGTATTTGTAGAAACAAGTGTGCCACAAAATAATGTTTTTTTATTGTGGCAAATGAAAAAGTGCAACCAAAATTTGAAAAGGTGTAACTAAAAGTAGCATCAATTATTTAATCAAACTAGTATTCAGTGGCACATATAAATTTTGAAAATGTGTAACTAAAAGTGGCATGAAGTATTTAATCAAATGAGTATTTAGTAGCACAAAATATGTGACACAAAAAAACTTTTCCTGTACTGTGGCAAATAAAAAGTGTCACTAAAAGCCTAAAAAACTGCAGTGACAAAAGTAAAATGTGTCACTAAAGGGTTTTAGTGGGAGCGTTTCTAGTGGCATCTATAATTTATTTAGTGGCACTTTTTTGGGTTTTTAGTGGCACTTTTTGTATGCCACTAAATGATATATTTTTTGTAGTGGATGGGGAGTGGAGAATCCCTAACGTCACATTTTCAGAAAATGCAGAGGTATGTTGATCGTCTTCTCAAACTTAATGTTAAGTTTGATGAGGATTTGGCTATCGACATAATCCTCCACTCCTTGCCCTCCTGCTACAACCAGTTTAGGATGACCTACCACATGAACAAGGAGGAGGTCTCCTTGAGCAAGCTCCAAGGACTCTTGAGGACTCCTGAGAGCAACCTCAAAGACAAATACGTTGCACCGTCCCCTGCTGTGGCCGCTCCTGTGATGGCAATAGGTCAAGGAAAGGGTAAAAAGAGGAAGGCTCCATGTAAGAGCCACCATAAGGGGAAACCCCGTGATGGTTTGTCCTCAAGTGGGACCAAAGCAGGCCCTACTAAACCCTCTTCCGTTCCCAAAGAAGCAGAGTGCTTCTATTGCCACCAAAAGGGCCACTGGAAGCGAAGCTGCCCTCAGTATCTGCAAGATATAAGAGATAGGAAGATTTAGCCCACCTTTGCAGGTATGTATTCTATTAAATGTAATAACTCATCATTTGCTACTTCATGGGTTCTTGATACAGGGTGTGGTTACCACATTTGTTCTGATATGCAGGGCCTAAAAAGAAGTAGGGAGGTGGAATATGGAAAGATGAACCTGATTATGGGAAACAGAAGATCGTCGCCTGTGACCAAAGTCGGTGTTTATTCTTTAGTGTTGAGTAATGGGTTAGGGATAGATTTAGACAATTGCTGTTATTCGCTAGATATGGCAAGAAACATTATTTCATTTCACGGGTTGTTTAGACAAGGTTTAAGATATTCTTTTGATAATAGTAATGGTTCTATTAACGTTTATTTGAATGGTGTCTTTTATTTCAATGCATTACC